>NC_090934.1:1486351552-1487741650 GCF_040938575.1 Ambystoma mexicanum | reverse complement strand
CCAAGTGACACTTGACCATGCGTGAATCCAGTCAGCTTGCAGTTGTTTTTGGTACCATCTGCATTGTAACGTAGAAGCATTAGTATTATGTAGTTACTATGTGTTTGTATTAGTAAGGTGGAGCGATTATCTGAATTGCAGATAGTAGATAATCTGCCATGGTTTACATTTTGTAGAAGTTGCTGAAATGGAATGGATTCACAATAAGGTATGGATACATACACAAATCGCTCATTAGGGATTTCTTCCTGTGTCACATTGTTACAGAGAGTGCATGTATGTTTCCCCATGTATGAAATCTGGAAGATTTCATTTATAGGTATGTTTTTGTTTTCGAGTACTTGCAGTAAGTACATTAGAAATTCTTGTGGATCTTCTTGTCGGTTTATAGTGCATCTCACCATTACAGCACAGTAGTCCAATTCTTGTCTTATTCCGTGACCACTATACGTGTTGTCAGTATTGTTTGTTGCGTTTCTATGAAGGACTAACATTTGCAAACACAATTGGTCTGTACTGTGTCGGAAAATGTTGTTCACAATTGGTGGCAATTGAAATAGAATATTCATTTCTACATTTGCGTAGCAACTTACACCAGTTTCATTAGAAAATTTGAATGGACCAGATAGTTCTGTCTCCGAGTGATTTTTTCAGAGTTTCTGTTCCTTCTTTGAAGAAGTACCTGATTTACTTTCCCTAATAGGTTCTTCTTTGCTTGTGGTAATTGATGAAGTATTAGCTTCTTTTTTTTGAAGGATTTGCAGTTAGATCCTGTTGCATTTCTATTAGACCTAGTTTTCTTTTACGTTTTCCTTTCTCTGCAACAGGATATGATTTCAGATGGGGGGTGTACAGTGAACGCAGTCGATTGTATTCTAAGATGCAAGGAATATCAGCGTTCACTTTACTTGCATCAAAGTTGATTAGAAATAGACTGTCAAGTATATGTAATCGTGATAGTGCTACGTAGCTCATGCCTTCTTTAAGGACTGTGTTTCCTACATCCATCAATGCTTTGTCTAGGGTAAGACCTTGGGATTTATGAATGGTGACTGCATATGCAACAGTTAGAGAAAATTGTTCTCTACGTACATACATGTCTTTGAAGAGAAGGAATCGAGCTGTTGAGCGCCCTATCCTTTTTACTTCTGAACGTTTGTCAAAGAGAATATTGACAAACTGAATGTTGTTGTCACATGGGTATGTTTGAAAACCAACAACTGTACCCAGTGCCCCATTAACTAGTCCTTGCTCCACATCAAGGTTACGTTTAAGCATTACTCTACAGTTTAAAGATAATTTACTTATAATATTTTCTCCAAACCAGCTGTTGGAGATTGAATTTTCTAAGTTATTTAGTCTTGTTGTGGCCTGCTGACACATAGGTAGTGTCATACCATGTATGTCCAGTTTGTCTGCGGAGCAAATTTAATTATTGGTTGCATTTCTTTTTTTAACATTGTTTCATTGAATTTGAAACAGCTTGCAAGAGTTGGCATTAAGGCCATACAATTGACATTTTTCTGCGCTAATTTTTCCATAACATCAGTAGCACATGCGTTACCACCATAAAGTGCATGGATGTGCCGGTTTTTCAATATTGCTTGTGCTTCTTGAGATAGTATACCAATTCTAATACTTTTTAAAATGTTGGCATAAGTGAGGTCTGCAGATTGACGCATGTTTTCTGTCAATTCTCTGTATTGGAAATGTTGCCACAGGTTGACATTTCCTATGCTGCCAACAGTTTTACGAAGAGTTTGTGTCCTAAGGTTTTAAAAATAGGTTCACCTTTCACTGGTGTCAATTGTAGAAGATCTCCAAAAACGATAATGTGTTTTCCTGCAAAGAGTTCTTCGTAGTTTGTTTTAAGTACTTCTTGCAATCTGGGGTGAATCAAAGCCAACATTAGGTTAGAAACCATCCTCACTTCATCTATTGGTAGCATTTTCATTTGTTTTAATACTCTGTGTAGCTCCATTGCAGCTTCTGCAGAAAGTTTGTAATAGTCTAATTTGTTTTGGTGTTCTACTGGAAGGAGTAGTAATCAGTGTAAAGTGACACCGCCTATGTTGTAGGCAGCTAAACCTGTGGGGGCAGTTACAACAGCTGACAGTTTATTGTTTGTCAATTGTTGAAGGAACTTGCTGATGATTTCGATTAAGAATGGCTTTCCTGAACCAGCTTCACCAGTGACGTACAGCAGTATAGGTTTGTAATTTTGGCAGGTACATTCTTTATTTTCGTGTTGTACTAGGCCACCAGGGATAGAGGAAAAAGTGGTGTCCTTGGAAAGGGGAGGTTCTCCGCTTTCCGAGTACACCTCATATATGAGGCATTGCTGGTCACGGATCAGGGCAGAGCGCACGATCCGTGAGCAGCAACCCACTGGACCACCATGGATCCGTTTGTGACTTGGGGGTAGGGGGGCTGTTTCAAATAAGCAGCCCTCTCCCCCCCTGCTCCCCATAGCAGGGGTGAGGCGGGAGAGGGCCCCCAAAAATGATGGGACAGGCCCCCCAGTGGGTGGGGCAGTAACGTTTGGGCACCCCGGGGCCAGATTGGCACACCAATGTGCCCCTCTGCGCCAAGGCAAGTTTTGTAAACAAAGAAAAAAATGGAAAATGATGGAACGCATTTTAGGGGGGCTGTGGGGCACCCCAAAGGGACGGGGAATTTTCTTTTTTTAAAACTTTTATTTATTTAGCTTGGCAGCACAACATAGGCGAGCAACATAAAAGGCAAGTACAGTGTAATTACAGTTGAAATAATACAGGCGTACAGCAACTGCTTCAATGTGGATGTGTTCTTCAAGCACACATGCAGAGTAGGTGTGAGGTAGGGGGAACTGTGATTCAGGATGGGGAACTGGGGCTAGTAGGGGTAACAGCTGGGGAAGATGCATCCGATGCCGCATTTAAATCGAACATATAGGATCAGAATTTAAGCCAGACATCTCTGGGTCTTGAATGAGTGGCTTGTAGAGAAGACTAGGTTTCCTCAGTGTCTGAGGCCCAAGTGATAGCCTTGAGCCACTGTGCGTGAGTGGGGGGGTGTGCGGCATAGCCAACAAAGTATAATGGATCGCACTGCGAGAAGCATGCAAAGGCCAGCCAGTTTTTTGGAATCCCGGGGGAGTTTGGGGAAGTCGTGGAAGAGGTACTTTACTGGGGAAGGGTTGATAGGATGTCCAAGGACAGCGGATACAGTTGAGCACACCATACCCCAGAATTGGGTAAGGCGGGGGCAGGACCAAATCATGTGAATATAGTCTGCAGTATCCTGGCCACATCTCGGGCATCTTGGGGAGTGATCACTAAGCATAAGATACAATCTGCTCGGGGTATAATGAAACCTATGTAGTACCTTAAGATGAATCAATTTGAAGCCAGAGTTAAAGGATGCCCCATGTATACGAGCGCACATGTGAGCCAAGCATTCGTCAGTCACCTCCACCCCGAGGTCGTCTTCCCATGCTCGCCTCAGTTTAGTGAATTCCGGGGTAGATCTGGATTGCGCCATGGTGTACAGTCTAGATATTTTACCTCTAGTGGGTGTAGAGGAAGTCAGTTCTTTAATAGCGGGATCGTCTGGCGGTATCGCTGGGAAAATGGGGTATTTTTGTTTGAGGGTTTTTCGGAGGGACGAATACTGGAGCCATGCACACGGGCCTCGTCTCAGGGACAATGGGAGGTCCAGTCATTCAATAAAGCTGCCCTGCTCAAAGACGTCCCGAATCACCTCATATCCCGCATCAGCCCAACGGCGCACTATTGGCGGCGGTACTCGTGGGACCCCCCGGGAGAAAGTTCCAGAGCGGGAGGTTGCCATGGAACGGGTGGGCAGTGTCAAACAGTTTCCACTTTTTCGTTAATGCCAGGGACCTGCAAGCCACCGGGTCCAGTGAGTCCAGTGCTGAGGGGATGGGTTGTATCACCAGGAAGCGGATATCCCGGTCACTAACCGTTAGTTTTTCGAGTCTGACATGTGGAGCGGGGTCTGTCGTCTTAAACCAGTATGATGAGTTTTTGATTTGGGAAACCAGCCAGTATTTAAGAAAATCAGGGGCTCCAAAACTGCCACTAGCCATAGGGGTAGACAAGGTTCCAAATTTAAGTCAGACCGCACCCGAGTGCCACAAGAAGGAGTTGATAGTGCGAGTCAGTGTTCGAAAGAAGCCCTCGCCTGGCCATAGGGTGATGTTGGTGAACCTGTAGAGTAGTTGGGGCAATACTATCATCTTCAATAGCCCTATTCTGCCTGCAAGGGAGATCGGTAACTTGCATGTCGGCAGAAGGCTCTATTGCTATAACGAAGATCAGGGGAGAGAATGGACAACCCTGCCTCATCCCCCTAGCGATCTTAAAGAGGGGGGAGCATCGGTCTTCAGTGCGAACCCTGGCCACTGGATCTGAGTAAAGGAGTCTGACCCAGGAGAGAAAGGTGGGTCTAAATTTGCATTTTTCGAGGACCCGCCAGAGGTATTTCCACGAAACCGAATCAAACGCTTTTTGCATGTCGAGTGTGGCGGCCACCGCGTGTACATTGGGACTTATCCTGCTAATTATGTTAAAGAGGCGCCTCAGGTTCAAGGAGGTGGAGTGTCCTGGGATGAAGCCCGCTTGATCTGGGTGGATAACGGATGGCATACAGGGGGAAAGTCTTATCGCTAACAATTTGGCATATATTTTGACATCACAATTTATGAGCGAGAGTGGGTGGTACGAGCCGCATTGTGTGGGGGATTTACCAGGTTTAAGTAATACAGTTATCGTAGCTTCTCGGAGTGATGGGGGAAATTTGCCTGTCTCCACTGATTCCTCCCAGAGAGCTATTAGGTGAGGGAGTAGAAGAGATTTATAGCATTTGTAAAATTCAATCGGGATGCCATCAGAGCCAGGAGTCTTCCCAGAGGAGAGGGAGTCTACAGCATCCGAGAACTCCTCAGTGGTGAGTGGAGAGTCGAGGGACCCGACGGTCTCAGGGGAGAAGCCGATAGGGGGAGGGCATCAAGATAGAAGTCGACTTCCGCCATCGAGGCATCATCTGCGTTGGAGTACAGGGCTTCATAAAATGTAAACAATTCTGAGTTGATATCCTGTGATGAGACAGCCAAAAGAGCCATCGGGCCTCTCGACCCCGGGGATATGCGGAGCTACCAGCTCACGGCGGATGAGCCTAGCAAGGAAGCGGCCAGGACGCTCGCCCTCTCCATATTTCCTTGCCAGACCAGGGTTATCCAAGAATTCTTGCTCACGATCCGCCAGGGACCGGAATGTGTCAAGTTCCACTCCTATAGATGCCTGGGTCTCAGGAGTTGAGAGTAGTGAGCATTGGGCCTCCAGGATCGATAGTTTGGATTTGCTTTCAGCAATGTCCTCCGGATTGTTCTGAGAATGCCATTTTCCTTGGACAGCGCTATACCCCTAATGTAAGCATTAAAGGATTCCCATAGAATGGCCTTTGAAGACCCCAAATCTGTATTTATTTCAAAGAACTCTTCCATAGCCACCTCGAGTTCAGAGCTAAACAGGGGGTCGAGGAGAGAGTGGGTTTTCATCCTCCAGTGTCTAGTACGGTCGCGGTCCGGGCCCCAACCCATGGTAATGGTCACTGGCGAGTGGTCAGATAGGGTTCTAGGAAGAATCATTAGTTGTGTCACATTTTTTATCAGTACATCGGAGATTACCCATCTATCAATTCGGGAATAGGAGTCGTGCACCGAGGAGTAGAAGGAGTAGGAGCGGGAGTCAGGGTAGAGGAGTCTCCATGCGGCAATCATAGCGATGACAGTGTGGTGTAGGCTGCCTTGGTGAGTTGGCGGGGCCTGGACCCAGATCTGTCGAGATTTACATCGGAAATTGTGTTGAAGTCACCCCCCCAAAGGGTTGGAACTAGAGGGAAGCCATCGAGAAGGGATGTGAGATGTGTATAAAATTCAGGGTCATCTATGTTAGGGCCATAGATATTCAGTAGGACCACCTCTCTGCCCTGAAGCGTGGCATGGAGTAGCACATATCTGCCCTGTGGGTCTATCTGTGAGGATATAAGAATGAATTTAAGACTCTTGTGGATAAAAGTCATGACCCCGCGGCTTTGGGTAGAGAAGTCGGTAAAGTATCTTTGGGGGCCCCACATTTTGGCAAATCTCACACATTGTTCGGCACAGGCATGTGTCTCTTGCAAAAAGAGTATCTTGGTCCCATGACGTTTGGCCTGTAGCTGGAGTTGTCTCATTTTCTTAAAATTGCCTAATCCCCGCACATTCCAGCTCATGAAAGTCAGGTTATTTTCAGTCAACGATGTAGCAGTGTTCGTATCAAGAGAGTGTTGATATCTGATGGGCCGGTTTAGCAGCCCTGCAGCCCCAATCGTTCAATGTTACCCTGTGATCCGCCCCTGCTGCCAATGCCAAGCTTTTTATAACATAACACCCAACGTATCCCACCACCACCCATATCCCTCCCCCAACTAGAGGAATGACAATCCCAAAACCCCTTAACCACATCCAAACCAGTGGCATCAACGCCAGGGGGCCTGTGGGCCGGACTGGTGGTGCCGCTCTGGGCAATGGCAGATCAGGATAAAACATAGTGCCTAAAATGAAGCTTCGTACGTAGCTTGAAAAAAGGTTTTTGCACGTATTAGTGTGGCACAGACGTGTAAAGGTGAACCAAACTGAACTTGTTGAGGAGTAAAAGACTAATATATTCCTGGCACAGAGAGGTAGTCGGTGTTGGCGACCTCTCAGCGGGACAGCTTCATAGTTGTAGGAACATGGTTGGAGAGGAGGTTCAGCCTGGGAAGTGTTTGTCGATGAATCTGGAGGCTTCCTCTGGGATCGTGAAAAAAACACCTGGTTGGCGTGCTCTATGCGCAGTTTGGTGGGATATAGCATGGAATATTTAATTCCATGGTCTCTGAGCCTTCTCTTTACCGCCAGGAAAGTCTTGCGCTCCCGTTGGACAGCCACCGAGAAGTCGGGGTAGAGGTGTATCCTTGCTCCACCCAACAGAAGTTCTCCCTTAATTCTTGCGGCTCTGAGGAGGGCATCTCAATCCCGGAAGTACAGACCCCTAGCTATAATGGGTTGTGGAGGCGCGCCCGGCTTAGGTTTAGCTGTCAGGGCTCGGTGCGCCCGCTCTATAGCAAACTGTGGGGAGAGCTTCGGTGAGTCGAGGAGCGACAGTAATGTATGTTCGGCATAGTCCTCCATCGGTTCATTGATACCATCCTTGGGAACACCAATAATGCGGAGGTTGTTACGCCTCGATCGGGATTCCAGGTCCTCATTTTTCTTCTCCACCTCGATGACTCCGTTGGAAAGGGCAGAGACCTCCGCACGTAGAGCACCCAGACCGTCCTCGGCAGAGCTCACCCTTGTCTCGACCTCCAACACCCGACTGTCGGTCCTCTCGATATGGGCCTTGATGGAGGATATGGTGCCATTCATGTCGTCTAGTTTCGAGTGGAGTGTGGTAAAGCCCTCGCTGATGAATTCCATCATGTTCTGGGAGTCCAAGGGGACAAGGGATGATGAGTTAGTGGGGACCTGCTCAGGGACTTCTTCAGATGATCTCAGCTGAGTCTTTGCAAACATGTTAATGGAGCACTGCTTTTTCCCGGCTCCTTTGGTCATTGTGTCGATTACAAGGGTCGAGAGGAGTGAGGAAGGACTGATGGCACCTCAGTCAATGTGGGAGGGAGTCCAGGAGGATACAGCACTCTGGAGGACCAAGCCGCGCACCTCCGCAGAAGGCGGTCGCCCAGGATGACAGTAGGATATTGTGTTTGCCCCTTTAATGAGACGGGGGTCTCCCGAATTGTGCAAAAGGTTGAATTGGTGTGCCACAGTAGGCAGCCCTATTTGCTTGAAGGATCGAGCAGGTGATCGGGGGGGTCTGATGACCGCACTCTCGTCTACACAATAGATGTGACTACCAATGTAGCCTGTAGGATCTCGGTCTATAACGGGTGAGCTGGGGATGAAGCCTTCAATCCACCTGTGTGTGAGTAGATAGGGCAGGGTTGTCCAACATACGGCCTGCGGGCCACAATGCGGCCCTCCAAGCCATTTTATGTGGCCCGCGAGGCCGTATGTTGAACAACTCTTGAGTAAAAAAAAAAAAAAAATTTTAAAAATGTGCCTGTGCGTAAAACTGTAACTTCCTCTGGTGACCCCAAGGGGTCAACAGAGGTAGTTACAGTCCTCAGCCATGACGTGTTAATTTGTTTATTTATGCAATGTTTGTCGGATAGCCGACAAACATTGCATAAATAAATAAATTTGTCAACCCCGCTGGCACATCAAAATGCTGGGCGCTTCTGCCAGCTGCGACCAGGGAGGCTGCAAAAGGAGCACCAGCGTACTGGCGCCTGCAGAAAAGGGAAATGGAATCTCATAAGGCCAGAGGGGGTGAGGAAACCACGGAAGCCTGGAGGGCCCGCGCAGATGACTGCCTTCCTAAAATCAACGTGGGCTTCATTTGGAAGCAGGAACACAAGGGGCCACAACACATTGGGAGATAAGCAGCCGCAGGCAGAAACTGCAAAGTATTGATGCCGCCAGGCGCATTGTGTGTTGGAACAGCAGAGGGAAAGCAGGCGTGACCCCTCGACACGGCAGGTCGTAAATTATACGACAACCACATTTTAAAGCGCATAGCCATCTGAAAAGAAGAAAGAGGAATACCGTGTGTACACAGCAAGCTGAAACGTCACTGGAATACCAGTTTCACGGGGGCATACCCCATAGAGTTTTCTGGCACCTGAGCCAGCACAAAGGGTGACTGAAAGACCCTACCCTTTTGGACATACTACGGTTGAGCAGCAAACTACACTTAACTATGGCAGATGGGGGAAAAATGTATAGAAATAAACACACGCATGCGGAACAAATGCATTTTCTGTATCAGCTCAGGCACAATTGGAAGCAGGACGACACAGAGCTGAAAACATTGGGCGCAAGTTGGTGCACAGTTCATAACGGAGATCTGAATAAGAATAACAATGTGACCAACACATTTTTTTAACAAAACGCGGAGGAAGAATGCTGCCCCGACTCAAAGCACAAGCGGCGGGGAAAAGGAACACCAAGGGCTAGCGCACAATATGTTACCCTAGTAGTGCCCCAATAACACACTGCAACCTGCAAATGGGCCTCAGTGGACCACCTGCCAATGTTTCTGTAAATTGCTTATGAAGGTTACATATATTTTATTCAGATCCACATGGGGGGTGGGGTGGGAGCTTGACATATCGCAGATGGGAGCCCCAGTCCCTTTGCCAATTCAGTCCTACACCTTGCTGTGATGTATGATATGATAGTTTATTTATAACGTGCTTAATACCCATGCAGCAGTGATCCCAATCATAAAAGTAAAACAGGCAAGCCCAACAGGTATAACTTATTTTCACTCTTTTGGTAGCGCAGTCTGAGGGCAGCCTATACCCTTCAGGAGAGGTGTGAGCTGATACAGTTGCAACACAAAAAACAATAGTACTATGTTCCCAAAATACCTTAGTTCTTGTCTTTCGGATCTCAGCAGAGCCAGGATTGTCAGCATCACACCAGGAGCATAGGTGCCTTTGCACTGGGCTGGGGTCAAGTCGGAGAGCAGCAGCCAGGGGCCCCAATGAATGGGCCCCAATGATGCAGTTCTGTTTGGCAGTGTTGCTGATTTGCGGGTAGAAAACGCTGGGGACAGTAGGCCGTGCCAAGTGGATGGCACTGGAAGACTCAGTGACCTCTGGGCCCGGACAAGCGAATACTTGCCTTTGGCGCTGTGCAGGCTCGGCTGACACAACATGGCATATGGTTACGGCAAAGATGTCAAAGTTTCAGCATTGTCATTGAGCAGAACTCTGAGATTCAGGGGTGGTGGAGCGTCAAGGTCCAGGATGATTATGATGGTGTCAATGGGCCCAGCGCTGAGTAGCTCCGCTCAGGAGGGCCATGGGCCCATGTGAGGCCGTCAGACCAGTGGGCAGACTGCAACAGACCTGCTCGAGCCATCCTGCTATTTATACAAATCTCGGGCCGAGCAGGGCCTGATGGGAGAAAGGAACTGCGCTACAATCTGCTCTTCTGCTGTGCTCTGCCTGCTGGAGCTTCCCCCTGCACACGGGACAGGCAGCTCTGCAGACGCTCAGAGCTTCCGGGGGTGGAGGGGCTGGGTCAGGGCCTGCCTTCTCACCCTCGCTTAGCGGGGCTTCCAGAACTGGCACAACCCCTGCCCTCTTGCATGGAACTCATACTTAGCTGGCAGGGGAGAATCTGATCTCAAGGGCAGATCTCCCAGGGTGAGGCTTACCCATTGCACATCGGATTTGCTGACCCCTGCTATGTTCCCAAATGCGGGATACACGACTGCATTATTTCTGGTACTGGGGGACTGCGTTCGCGCTCTCCCCCTGATTTATTGGTGAAAGAAAAGGTAAGGTGTGCACTAGGCCTGCTAGGTTGCATACTTTAAGATTGTGCTCACATTGCGTTTCTTCAATTAGGTTCACCTTTGGGTGATCGCTTTTCCGCATTTCATCTGTTGAATTGAATTATGCTTCTTTCATCACCACAGAAGTAATGTGTATTACAGAGATAAGCTGCCATATGTATTGGGCACACTGCACATGCTCAGGCAGCATCAATCATGCTTTGTACAGGACAATGCTGGCCTAAATTGGGAACGGCCAGCATAGACAAGTTGCTTCAGAGGCATATTTTGGGTACAACCAGCATGCCAATGTGTTACATCAGTGACAGTGCTGTTTTACACTGTGGACACATTGATCATTAAAATGTGTTGTGCTGTAAAATGTTCTTTTCTGCTGTTGGTGACATGGAATTTTCATGTTCCCCTTTAGAAATGATTGTAAACTTATGGCTTTTTGGTCACCTTTTCTGTTGTAAAATGCACCATTTCAACCCCATATTTGAAAAAAAATTCTTGGGTGGAAACCCCCCAAACCCTCCCTAGATCCTTGTAGCTCCCTCGCTACACTCGGTCGCCCCCACCATTTCAGAAAAATATGAACACATAGACACTGAAAGAAATCACAAGCAACTAACCTTTGATCACTGCCCATGACACCAAAAGCTATCTTTGGGACTGCATGGCTATCACTGCCTGTGATGCTATTGTGTCAAAGGTCACAGAATATCGCTTTTTAATATACTGCTTTGGGTGAGGTTGTTGACTTTTGGCTCGCCGGCCCACTGGGTGACAAAAAGTTAATACTTCGGCCCCACATTAAAAAAGGTTGGACAAGCCTGCGATAGGAGTACCCGCTGTTGGTCACCGAGGGTCTAGGCGAGGTGTCCCAGCTCCACCTCTCTGGAGGTCAGCAACTCAAGAGCAGGCGTCCAGTTGCATTTGCTGGTGGGGCGAGGAAGACTACCTCTCCGCTTTGTAGTATTATCTATAGGAAGGTCGGGATGTGCATTCAATTGTTAGTGGATCCCATGATGTTATCTCAGGAAGAGATGATATGGTCTGCGGGAGGTTCCAGCCAATGTATGGGGCGTACAGCCAGGGTGGACAGGAGGCCGCAACGATGCAACCAGGGACCAGGACCCCTCCAGGCACAATGCAAGAGTCTAATGCGGTCTAAGCCGCGTGTAGATGGAACGGGAGGATTTAGGCAAAATTACGCCACAGGGGGCACCTTGAAGGGAGGAGGAGCGGAGCCGGGACAGGGTCTGGGCCACAGCACATTATCAGGCGCGAGCTACAGTGTCACAAGGCGTCCTTTATCGAGTGTGGACAGGCGGTGTCTCCCCCAGGGTGGCGCAGCCCAGTGTTATTATCTTGCCTTGCGGCAGGGAACTGCTGGCAGTCAATCTGTGGAACACTTTAGGGTGTAAATGAGGTAGTGTCCATCCATGGGGGTGTTTGGGGGCTCTTATCCCCCACGTACCTTATGACCACAAGGATCTGGTTGCTTAGCCAACGTTGCCAGGGGAGCGCAGCACCTGGTGTCCGTTGTTGTGCCGCAGCTCTACCCCGAGTGTTGAAGTCTGGCTGACGGTGGGGGGAGGCCCACCACCGAATCGCTCATCCGATAAAATGCAGCCACCGAGGGGGAGGGCCGGACAGGGCCGATGCAGGAGCAACCCACTTCCCCAAGCGGGCGCCGGCCCAGCACCCAAGGATCAGAGCCCGCCTCAGGCCGTACAGCTCCGATGGCCGCGTCCGCCTGCACCGGTGATGCGCAGCCTCAGTGCCCGCATAGTCCGCTCCTGGTCCCTGCTCCTATGCGTAACTGCGGGGGTGTGCCATCGCCCGACGGGCCTCCGTGAGGGTGGCGAGGTGTGTGGGACGGATCAATTCGTCTCTCCTGCGGCGCGGGATTTTGGCATGTACGTGCACTGCCGTTGGGGGATGGTCGTGGCGGTACCCGATTACAGGGTTCCGGACACCGTTTTCAGTCGGGATTTGGACCGGGTGGTCCCTGGGCCAGCAGCTCGCAAATCGTGACAGCTTGGTTCAAGTCGTTGGTCGCAGAGGCACAAGATCAGGATTGTGTGGTCTGCCTGCCGCAGAGCTCGCAATTCAGGCGGGCATCGTGTTCGGCGAACAACAGCACCCCTGACGGGGAATTTTCTAATGGGATGGGGTCGTGAACCCATCACCCCCACCCGCAATGGAGTGGATGCCATGTCATGCAGCCTCCCTGGGACCAAATATCTGCTCCTAGGAAGGGACGCCGAGCCCAGGGAGGAGTGAAGGACAGCCCCCTCCACTTATCTGCGCCCCCGGGGAGGGCTACATGAGATGCACCACCCCTCCAATTGGGGTGGGGGTGGAGAGGTGCACCCCCCTCCACAGTAGAAAATTCCACAGCGGTGTAGGGGGCCCCTCCGCCCCCGCTAAAGGGCAGCCTGCCATTTTAAATTGTGTTCTTTGTTTACTATACCTGCCTTGGCGCAGAGGGGCACATTGGTGTGCCAATCTGGCGCCGTGGTGCCCAAACCTTACTGCCCCACCCACTGGGGGCCTGTCCCACACTTTTTGGGGACCCTCTCCCCCCCACCCCAAATGGAGGGGGTGTACCTCACACAGCCGTTTGTAGGAGGCCCAGAGAGGCCTGCATGAGGTGCCCCCGCCACCCATTTGGGGTGAGGGAGAGAGGCCCCCCAAAAATGGTGGGACAGGCCCCCCAGTGGGTGGGGCAGTAAGGTTTGGGCACCCCAGGGCCAGATTGGCACATCAATGTGCCTCTCTGCACCAAGGGGAGTTGGGTTGCCAAAGGAAAAAAGTGAAAATGACGGAACGCTTTTTAGGGGGGGGGCTGTGGGACACCCCAAAGGGTCGGGGAATTTTCCAATGGGATGGGGCGTTGACCCCCTCCCCCCAATGCAATGGAGTGGGTGCGATGTCATGCAGCCCTCCCTGGGACCAGATATCTGCTCCTAGGAACGGACGCCTGAGCCCAGGGAGGAGTGCAGGACAGCACCCCCCCTTATCTGCCCCTGGGGAGGGCTACATGAGATGGGCCGTCCCTTCAATTGGGGTGTGGGTGGAGAGGTGCACCCCCCTTCACATTAGAAAATTCCGCAGCGGTGTAGGGGGCCCCTCTGTCCCTGCTAAAGGGCAGCCTGCCATTTTGAATTGTGTTCTTTGTTTACTATACCTGCCTTGGCGCAGAGGGGCACATTGGTGTGCCAGTATGGCGCCAGGGTGCCCAAACCTTACTGCCCCTCCCACTGGGGGCCTGTCTGACCATTTTTGGGAACTCTCTCCCCCTCACCCCAAATGGAGGGGGGTGAACCTCACGCAGCCGTTTGTAGGAGGCCCAGGGAGGCCTGCATGAAGTGCCCCCACCACCCATTTGGGGCGAGGGGGAGAGGGCCCCCAAAAATGGTGGGACAGGTGTAAAGACTGGAGGGGGGTGCCTGTACTTCCGCTCTCTATATGGTAGAGGAGAGGCACAGAGGACCCCAGCCAAGATTCTCTATTATTGGTAACGTAGTTGAGCAATCAAGGCCTAGCTTCTCAGGAGGTGATGCAGGCTGGTTCTTAAGTATAGTGTAGACCCCGAACCCCCATAAAGGAATGTCCACACACTGTATTACTGAAAACACAGTCTTTATATAATTAATATTCCAAGGTATGTACACGATCACAATAACGCACTTTGTACTCGGAGATCAACAATGATAAATATATACAATTCTAATGCAGTACCACCAATGTTATCAAATCTCATTAAAGTGCATCAACTGTACGGTTAAAATGTCACACAGATCAATAACGAGGAAACCAGCAATAGAGATAGGAAGGAAAGTAAGATGGTTGAAACAATAGGCAGAATGCTGGCCTATAACGATAGAGACAGTTCTGTGTGGCGATCCCCCCACCTGGGCAACCTGTAAAATAAAGATAGATAGCACAAGCCCAGTCCATATATTGTTCAATAGCCTTATTTCCTCCTATTAAGGTTTTACCCCCCCCAATGTAGCTGGTGGAGTAGAGTTCTTCGAAGACGCGTCGAAGGATCCTTCTTGAGTGACTCCCTTTAAAGCAGATCGTCGAGAGACGTCAAAGATGGTGAACTTGTCGTCGACTGCGGCGATGAGAAGTTCAAGGGTGCCGAGACCCCGATGTCGATCCAGGCGGTGCTCGTCAGCGATGCCCTGCGAGGATGAGGTGTGCGGGGCACCTCAGCGATGGATTGTTCAGGACCGCAAAGAGTTTCAGAAGAACTGTGGCCCAACAAGGGCGTCGAGTTGTCGAAGTCTTTGTGGCCTTCAGGTGGTGGGAAACCCACCGGCGGATTCTCCTCGGCGCGTGGGCCGTCCTCGACTTTCTCCGGTGGGACAAAGCGGGCGACGTTGCAGACAAGGGAGTCCTTGGATTCAAATGTTCTTAGGCAAAGGAGTGGGTGGCTCCGGTCATCGGCGGCACGGCATCAAGTGGTCCCCACGGCTGGGCAACACAACTTCGACGGGCCTCCAGCGGTTACACAAACCTGCGAACCCTGGTCGACGGCAATAAACTTCGACAGCGGTGAAGTCTGGGTGCTTTGCTTCATTCATCTCAGCGGTCCCATCTCGGGTCGGCAGACTTTCGAGGGTCTGACTTCCAGGGAGCTTCGGCGAAGGTTAGCGGTGCTCGATTGTCCCTCGGAGCACGGGAAGAGGGCGCCTTAAAAGGTCCTCTCTCGGATCAGTCCTTGACGAGTTCGGCAGCTTTCAGATCAGGTCGAAGCAAATGCAACAGCAAGTCTTCGTCTTCTAGCTGGGCGTCGAGGATCAGCAGTTCCAGTTACTCTTCAAGTGTAGACACAGCTTCTGAACAATTTCCAGTGGTGTGAGGTCCCCAGATATACTATCTTGTCTCTCATCCACACTGCTGGGTCACTCTCAGCAGCCAATCATACAGAAGGGCATTCATGCAGTCAGTCAGCCAATCAGGCACACGGTGCATTCAGGCCATCCTCCTCCCTTTCAGACACTCACAACAAGGAATGTGGATTGGGAAGAGTACCCATCTATTCAACACTACACACTGCATTCAGGCCAGTTTCGGGCAGGGCTGTCTCAGTCTTTGTCTCTCATAACAGAAACCAGACAGCCACAACAAGAAGTGCATATTGGTCACACACTCCATTCACCCAGGTCCCACCCACAGGGCGTACCCACAGCATACAATCACTGGGAAGGCTCCAGTCAGTCTGGACTGGACTTCACAACACCATATATGGAACTTCCACCCAACAGCCAGTCAGGGGGAAGGGACAGAGTCAGGGCTTCCCAGGACTTTGGGAAAACAAGGTAATAGGTAATAGAAAGCAAGAGGCCACAGGGGCCATCTTATTTTCCATCAGGAATCAACTGATTCCAATGGCATGGCCTGGGGATCCCCAAAATAGAGGATACTCAGTGCACCTGTCAAAGTCAGCATGGAGCTGCCACCAGCCCATATCCTGCTCTGCGGGCCACCCACAGGTGCCCAAAAACATACACTAGGGACACAGGGTTGTACCCCCACCCATGGGTGCCGTAAGGATATCCCACGGGTCTGTTCACCAAACCAAAAGAGAGAGAGTTGCACCACCAGGAGTCCCACATGAACTCCTGCGCGGAAAATACGACAGAACACACAATAAGAAGGCAGTAAAGGACAAGGATACGGAGGCCCTGTCCCTCCAATGCATTTCTAGCATCACAGTCGCCCCCCCCCCAGACTGAGGTGTAGGGTGCCTGACACCCTCATCCAGATGGTCAACGTACCTTCTGGAAAGGCCATCTGCATTATCGTGACTCTTCCCTGGTCTGTGATCTATGGTGAAGTCTAGCCCTTGCAGGCTAATGGACCACCTCAGCAGTTTCGAATTTTCACCCTTCATCTGCATATGCCACTTCAGGGGCTTATGATCTGTTTGGACCTTGAAGGTAGACCCCATAAGGTAGGGCCTAAAACGCCTAAGGCTCCAAACTATACTGAAACGCTCCTTCTCAACAGCAGCCCACCTAAATTCTCTACCCTTAAGTTGTCTACTGATGAAGATGATAGGATGTTCCCTCCCTTTGTCATCTAACTGGGAAAAGACAGCTCCAATTCCGGTGTCGCAGGCATCCGTCTGGACGATAAAGGTTCGGCTGTAGTCAGGCGCACACAACACAGGTGCCCTACACAGACTTTCTTTCAAGCCATCAAAGGCCCTCTGAGAGTCTTCCGTCCAATTAACCTTCCTAGGTTCTTTGGGGGAAGTCAGAGCGGTCAGTGGTGCAGCTATGGTTCCATAGTCCGCCATGAAATTGCGATAATACCCAGTGAGGCCCAAAAAGGCTCTCACCTGGGTTTGAGTAGTGGGAGTCTCCCAGTCCTGTACATTCTGTACCCTACTGGGGAGAGGTTGGATTTGACCCCCTCTTACCTCCTGACCAAGATAGGTGACTTTCCCCTGAGCTATCTGGCACTTGGTGGCCTTGATAGTGAGGTTAGCCCTTTTCAAGGCCTGCAACACCTTATCCAGATGTTTCAAATGCTCTTCCCAGGTGGAACTGTAGACGGCAATATCGTCTAAGTAAGCCACACAAAAGGCTTCCAGCCCACTGAGCGCATGGTTGACCAATCTCTGGAAGGTGGCAGGGGCATTCTTCAACCCAAAAGGCATGACCCTAAACTGGTAGAGTCCCTCTGGTGTTGAGAACGCCGTCTTTTCCTCGGCATGGTCCGTCAGAGCTATTTGCCAATAGCCTGAGGTGAGGACAAAGGTGCTCACAAATTTGGCAGCACCTATGGTGTCCACAAGCTCATCAGCCCTGGGCACTGGGTGCGCGTCAGTTTTGGTGATGGCATTAACTCCTCGGTAGTCCACACAGAACCTCCAATCCTTGGTACCTGCCTGGGAACTTGCCTTGGGGCAAGGCAAGGACCACGGGATGGACCAGGGACTGGTTGAGGGTTCAATAACACCAGATCCAACATCTTGGCAACCTTAGCCTGGATGTGGTTCTTAACGGTGTCTGACATACAGTAGCTCCTGCTTTTGACAGGTACGCTGTCACCGGTGTCAATCTCGTGCTTACACCATGGTGTAAGGCCTGGCGTCAGCGAAAACAGAAAGGCATACTGCTGGAGAAAAGTCCTGCAGGCCCTCTGCTGCTCTGTTGTCAAATCTGGAGAGAGATGCACTCCCTCCACTGAGCCATCCTGAGGGTTGCTATATAGCAAATCAGGAAGGGGCTCACTCTCATCCTCTTCTTGCTCTGAAGCTAGCAAGAGACATGAGACTTCTGCTCGCCTGTGGAAAGGCTTGAGCCGATTAACATGGAATACCTGAGGGGCTACCCCTGGGATTCCCATGTTAACTAGGAGATTATCCTGAAGGGTCCAGTCCATTTATCTGCCAATGCCGAGGCTTGGTAGGCTCCATCACGAGGACCTCCTGTCCCGGAGTCCAATCCACTTGCGATGCTTTAAGGTCATGCCAGTATTTGTTCAATTCCTGGCTGGCCTTGAGATTCGCTGTTGCCTGACCCATCATTTGTGTCATCCTCCGTCTGAGGCCTAACACATAGTCCCCCACATGCTTGGCGGGACCTGGAGGGGTGGCTTCCAAACCTTCTCTGATCAAGGCAAGGGGCCCCCTCACGGGATGTCCAAAGAATAACTCAAAGGGGCTGAAACCAACACCCTCTTGAGGTACCTCTCTGTAAGCAAACAGCAGGCATGGCAGGAGGAGATCCCATTTCCTCCTTAGGGTCTCTTCCAAAGCACCTATCATGATCTTGAGAGTTTTATTAAATCTCTCAACCAGACCATTGGTCTGGGGTGGTAAGAGGTGGAGAACTTATAGGTTACTCCGCAGTCTTTCCACATGGTCTTCATGTAACTAGACATGAAGTTGGATCCTCTGTCAGAGACAACCTCCTTGGGGAATCCGACACGGGTGAAAATGCCCAGGAGAGCCCTGGCAACCACCTTGGCAGTTACAGTCCGAAGGGGTATAGCCTCAGGGTACCTGGTGGCATGATCTACCAAAACCAGGATGAACCGATGTCCACCTGAAGTGGGAGGGTCCAGGGGACCGGCAATGTCGATGCCCACCGTCTCAAATGGTGTGCCAACCACTGGCAATGGCTGCAGTGCGGCAATGACACTGCCTCCAGTCTTGCCAGACAACTGACAAGTTGGGCAGGTCCTGCAGTGGGACTCCACTTCTACTCCTATCCGAGGCCAGTAGAAATGGGCAGAGAGCATCTGCTTAGTCTTCTTGGTACCAAGGTGACCAGCTAAGGGCACCTCATGCGCCAACTGCAGTAGGAAGGGCCTGTAAACCTGGGGTACCACCAACCTCTTGAGGGCACCAGGTTCAGGCTTAGTGGGTTCACTAACAAGGAGCTCACCCTCCCAATAAATCCTGAATGTCCTAGGCACTTCTTCTTGTGCCTGGACAGGTCCTGGTTCCTCAGACCGTCGAGAGAGTGGCACTCTCTCTGCCCTTTACAGAAGTCTGCCCGGGAGGGTCCCCCTTCAGCTAACAAGCATTGAAGATCGGGATGATCCTCCGGGTTGAGAACCTCTCCCACAGGAGAGTCTTCTGGCTCTTCTCCCACAGGAGTTGAGACGGGGTTTACCACTGGACCCAGCCCGTCCAGAGCATGGATCCCAATGGGCGCTGTAGGAACAGCAGGAAGAGAAGGAGCTCCCTCCACAGAGGTGGCCTTCTTGTTCTTCCTTTGTCTTGCCTTAGGCCGCGCCTTTGGCTCGGGTACCTGACTCACAGCCAGACCCGGGGTCAACTGTGACCTAGTGACCGCAGCAGCAGTCATGGGAAGACCATCCGAGATCAATCCCAACTCTACTACATCATTACCTAACAGAATGCTAGCAGGGACGTTGTCCTGAACCAGGACAGGAAGCTTTGCTGTCTTGTCTCCAATTACGAGTGTGACTAAGGCTACAGGCGATAATTTGGGAGGCCCACCAGCTAACCTGGTGGTTCTCAGAGGAGCACCTACATAGTCCTTTGGCTTGAGCAGGGTCCTGTCCACCACTGTCATGCTCGCCCCAGTGTCTCTCTAACCAGTAAAAGGTTGGCCATTCAGGAGGACACTTCTCAAAAATCTACGGGTGTTCTGTGGGATAGTCGCCAGTACTTCCGCGTACTGGTCCTAGGCCCCAAGGCAAACTAAGGAAATCTCTACCGGAGCACCAAATGTGATCCCTGTAGAGGAGGGGAGGACAGTGGCCTCCACCTCAGGCATGGGGTAAGGGTAGGTCAGGCTGACAGCCTGTACTCCAAGTGCCTTACCTTTACACCTGGAGTCACCCCTTTTGTGATCCAGAGCCCCACAGTCCCAATAGGTGCCGGGAGTGTGGGGTACGGTACTGGAACCACCGGGAGCCTGCTTTGCAGCAGGTGGACCACTGCTCTTATTCCCACCCACAGATGACTTATCCCCACTAGATTTTTGGGTCTTAGGAGAGGAGGGTTTAGGTTTACCCGACTGTGACTGCTTTTGGGACTGCTCAGCTTTCTGAGAGGCCCCCTTTTCTTTGTCCTTGTCCTTCCCACTGGAGTCCTTAGGAGACACCCGGTGGGAGACCCACTAGTCAGCCATCCTAGCCAGCTTAAAGGGATCCAAAATGTTCTGGTCAGCAACATACTGACGCAGCTCAGGTGAACAGGCTTCAGAAAAATGCTCAGAAAACAACAGGTGGGACAATTCAGCAAACGTTTTCACCTTGTAACCATCAATCCACCCCATCATGTTCATGTGCGCAGCACTCACCCAGTCAACCCAAGGCACATTCTCTCTTTTCTTAAAATCCCTGAACCTTTTAAGGTATTGGGTAGGTGTCTTGCCAAACCTGGCAATCAAAGCAGATTTCATACACTCGTACTGACCCCTGTCTTCCACACTCAGCTTCAGAATACAGTCATACCCAGTCTGAGGCACTCTCCTTAACAAACACTTAGCCCAATCTCTTTTGTCAACATCATGAATTGCACAAGCCATTTCAAACGCTTCAATCCATTGGAGGATATCAGAACCCTCCACAAACCAAATCTTTCATAAACTTGGGGACCTGCCACTCTCAACTGGTTTAGCTGAAGTCTCCACTCTAGCTTTCTCTAGCTGGATTCTTTGACATTCAGTGTCCTTGTCTTTGAGTTCAAGATCCCTATTCTTGAGTTCCACTTGCTGTGCCAGCTCCTCTTTCTTAAGCTCAGCTTCTATCTCCAACTTGCGTTATTCAAAGGCCAATTTCATCCTTAATAACTCAAGTTCTATAGAATTGCTGGGGTTCGGATCAGAGGCAGCAGGAATGGTGGCATTCCCAGAAACAGATTCAGCAGAAACCCCAGGGGCAGAGTCCTCATTGGTTGCATTCCCCCCCTCATCAAGAGTTTCACCATAAGTCTGGTAGTCCACCAGGGCAGCTATCGGCTCAGCCCTAGACGTATCCACAAAGTCTAACTGCCTGGTTTCACAAGCACTCTGGAGAGCCTCTAAGCTCATCCTAGTCAATTTACCATTTGCAATAGACTCCATTGCTTGTAATGCAGTTATTTTGTACACAACCAAACCTTAATTTAAAAAAGTGCAGATATTTTGTAAGTGGCACGGTTATACACTGATTCTTAAAACCATAAGCATCCCACCGCTGCCACCAGTGTAAAGACTGGAGGGGGTGTCTGTACTTCCGCTCTCTATATGGTAGAGGAGAGGCACAGAGGACCCCAGCCAAGATTCTCTATTATTGGTAACGTAGTCGAGCAATCAAGGCCTAGCTTCTCAGGAGGTGATGCAGGCTGGTTCTTAAGTACAGTGTAGCCCCCGAACCCCCGCAAAGGAATGTCCACACACTGTATTACTGAAAACACAGTCTTTATATAATTAATATTCAAAGGTATGTACACGCTCACAATAACGCACTTTGTACTCGGAAATAAACAATGATAAATATATACAATTCTAAAGTGGTACCACCAATGTTATCGAATCTCATTAAAGTGCATCAACTGTACGGTTAAAATGTCACACAGATCAATAACGAGGACACCAGCAATAGAGATAGGAAGGAACGTAAAATGGTTGAAACAATAGGCAGAATGATGGCCTATACCGATAGACACAGTTCTGTGTGGAGATCCCCCCACCTGGGCAACCTGTAAAATAAAGATATATAGCACAAGCCCAGTCCATATATTGTTCAATAGCCTTATTTCCTCCTATTAAGATTTTACCCCCCCCAATGTACCTGGTGGAGTAGAGTTCTTCGAAGATGCGTCGAAGGATCCTTCTTGATTGACTCCCTTTAAAGCAGGTGCCACGGATCGTCGAGAGGCATCGAAGATGGTGAACTTGTCGTCGACGGCGGCAATGAGAAGTTCAAGGGTGCCGAGACCCCAATGTCAATCCAGGCGGTGCTCGTCAGCGACGTCCTGCGAGGATGAGGTGTGCGGGGCACATCGGCGATGGATTGTTCAGGACCACAAAGAGTTTCAGAAGAACTGTGGCCCAACAAGGGCGTCGAGTCGTCGAAGTCTTTGTGGCCTTCAGGTGGCAGGAAACCCACCGGCGGATTCTCCTCGTCGCGTAGGTCGTCCTCGACTTTCTCCGGCAAGACAAAGCGGGCGACGTTGTGGACAAGGGAGTCCTTGGATTCAAATGTTCTTAGGCAAAGGAGCGGGCGGCTCCGGTCGTCTGCGGCACGGCATCAAGTGGTCCCTATGGCTGGGCAACACAATTTGGACGGGCCTCCAGCGGTTACACAAACCTGCGAACCCTGGCTGACGGCAATAGACTTCGACAGCGGTGAAGTCCGGGTGCTTTGCTTCGTTCTCCTCAGCGGTCCCGTCTCGGGTCAGCAGCCTTTCGAGGGTCTGACTTCCCGGGAGCTTTGGCGAAGGTTAGCGGTGCTCGATGGTCCCTCGGAGCACGGGAAGAGGGCGCCTTACCAGGTCCTCTCTCGGATCAGTCCTTGACGAGTTCGGCAGCTTTCAGATCAGGTCGAAGCAAATGCAACAGCAAGTCTTCGTCTTCTAGCTGGGCGTCGAGGATCAGCAGTTCTAGTTACTCTTCAAGTGTAGACACAGCTTCTGAACAATTTCCAGTGGTGAGAGGTCCCCAGACTACCTTGTCTCTCATCCACACTGCTGGGTCACTCTCAGCAGCCAATCATACAGAAGGGCATTCATGCAGTCAGTCAGCCAATCAGGCACACAGTGCATTCAGGCCATCCTCCTCCCTCTCAGACACTCACAACAAGGAATGTGGATTGGGACGAGTACCCAGCCATTCAACACTACACACTGCATTCAGGCCAGTTTCGGCCAGGGCTGTCTCAGTCTTTGTCTCTCATACCAGAAACCAGACAGCCACAACAAGAAGTGCATATTGGTCACACACTCCATTCACCCAGGTCCCACCCACAGGGCGTACCCACAACATACAGTCATTGGGAAGGCTCCAGTCAGTCTGGACTGGACTTCACAACAACACCATACATGGAACTTCCACCCAACAGCCAGTCAGGGGGAAGGGACAGAGTCAGGGCTTCCCAGGACTTTCGGAAAACAAGGTAATAGGTAATAGAAAGCAAGAGGCCACAGGGGCCATCTTGTTTTCCATCAGGAATCAACTGTTTCCAATGGCAGGGCCTGGGGATCCCCAAAATGGAGGATACTCAGCGCACCTGTCAAAGTCAGCATGGAGCTGCCACCAGCCCATACCCTGCTCTGCGGGCCACCCACAGGTGCCCAAAAACATATACTAGGGGCCCAGGGTTGTACCCCCACCCATGGGTGCCGTAAAGGTATCCCACGGGTCTGTTCACCAAACCAAAAGAGAGAGAGCTGCACCGCCAGGAGTCCCACATGAACTCCTGTGCGGAAAATAAGACAGAACACACTATAAAAAGGCAGTAAAGGACAAGGATACAGAGGCCCTGTCCCTCCAATGCATTTCCAGCATCACAGTTTTGCACTATGGTGCTTGCCATTTGGGCTACGTGAGTTCCCCTACTTTGTTGGGAGAATTTTGACATTTGGTTCAAGCAGTCATCTCCATCTTTCCAAGTGGGAAAGTAATTTTTTCTGGCTTACTCCAGTTCTGTGTTTTGTCCTGATCAAAGTATTGGTAGGTTTGCAATCAATCGCGGCATGCATGCTTTCATGTTAAGAGCTTGTATGTTTTTCTGCAGCCACGAGAACATCGTTTCCAGTAATGCGACTTTTTTTGAAGCAGATGGTGTTTCTTTATCTTTTTTGGGAAATGCCATGTTCTTTTTGAATGTAAGACTTGCTTTGGAGAAGGTTATGTAATGATTGTAGGAGTAAACTAATAAGAGAAAATCCCCCAAAAAATACAAAATAACACATGTCTGTCAGGCATCTGCAAAAAAAACCAAAAAAACAGCTATTTTCAGAAACCACTTTAAAGGGGAAAAGGGGAACACTATTTAAATGTACAGTCGTCACGCTCAGATCCTCTACATTTCCGCGGACATGGCGGTAGTCTGCAGGCAGCGCATACTACATACAGGGATTCTGGGGTGAAGAGGCATGCAAATGAGAATGAGCGGAGCTAGGGATTGGTCAGTAAAGTTCAGTGGGTGTGTTGTGAACTGAGAGATTTAGTGAGAACGTCTTTTCCCTGAGAGGAGAACAGACAGCTATGGCTGTGTGTGCTCGAAAACCAATTATCTGGATTTTGGGAGACTCATGGATACATTGGTTGAAGGTGCATGCAGAACATTGCGGTATATCTACAAATCTTGGATTTCCGCATGTGTAAGTGCACTGGCATGGAGTGCGTGCTACTTTACAGACAGAGCGTCATCCTGATATAATTATCATTCATTGTGGCGGAAACAGTTTAGGGCATGTGTCTGGAATTTCTTTGCAATTTGCAATGAAGAGGGGTCTTGAGAAGGTCATGGACATGTTTCCAAATTGTCAAGTAATTTTTTCACGTATTGCACAAAGACAAATGTGGCTGCGTTCTTCTTTATATGGTCCACAAATCGAGAAAGCGAGGCACAATGTGAATAAGGTTGTGCATGCCTTTCTAAGAGATGTTGGTATGTCCTCTTTCCACAATGAAAATATTATGTTTCGTAGCACATTCATTTTTCGCAGAGATGGAGTCCATCTTACATATGCTAGCAATCAGATTTTTCTTCAAAATGTACAAAATGCATTGCAACCTTTTTTGCCGTTATAGTCACCTATTTTGCATTTCATGTTGAGGAATCCAAGTTTTTCAAACACACACAACACCACCAAAAGGCTCTTTTCAGAGTCACCACTTACTGCCAGAGAAAAGTGCATTGGTTTTGCTACCGTTGCACCCTAACATTTTGTGTGTCCTAGGACTGTCTGCAGACTTTTAAAAAAATGCACAGAGGCCTACACCGTTTACTTGATAGTTCCTTTTTTAAACTGAGAAAGGCGGCTCTGAAAAGAGCCTTTTTTTAAAACGTTTGTTGTTTTATCTTTTTTTGGGGATATTTTACACACAAGAGGAGGGGAAAGGAGGGTAAGGAAGGGACACCAACCACGGTGATAAGAAAGGGCAGATGGAGAGAGAAAGATGTAGCGTGGCCCTTATTTAGGTAGGTAGCAGGCCTTCTGGTGCTCCGAGACCGAAGTCTCAAAAGCACTTTGAAGACTCTCCCCTCTGCAGAGTACTGCGTCGTGGTACATACACAATATTGTGACATTTGAAAGATAAGGGTCAACAGCATTGCGAATAGCCTGTGAGGCAGCTGGAGGGATGCGCTCTCCCACAGGAGTGTCTCTTGTGGAGAGAGGATCGGACACGAAGGATGCTGCGGAGGAACTCAACCTACTACGTTCCTTACATGGTACCCCTTGCGAATGTCCGCAACGTGGAACGAAGTTAGCTGTCGCTTCATGGTTGTCGTACCAAAGCTGTACGCACCAGGTCTCCCACGACTCAGCACCAAATTGCACTTTTTACATGCGACCAGGTTCGCACGTGCTTTTGGGACGTTACAAAACAGTAAACAACCGACACACCCACGACTCCCGGCGAGTGGTGGTAGTAGGGAGTTCCCCCACCTCATTCTTTTCATCCTCTTCTTCCTCGCTCTCTACATCCTCACGCGTATTTCCCTCTGCAGGCCCTTGAGGATGTGGTGGCTGGGGAGGGTTTGCGGGTGGTGCTGAGGCTGATGTAGCAACAGCAGCCATGGATGCCATTAGGGTTGGTGAGATAATCTCCACTAGAGCACTAAAGGCAGCAAAACTCAATCTACAATCGCCAGAACTACAATGAAGATAAGCTCGGGTTGTGCCCTTTTATAGGGGTGGAGGGGTGCGCCTCGTGACCATATCGATCACTCAAAAGCATTCAAAAAGTTCCAAACAATATGTGGAAAGCTAGGGCTATTGTATGGGATATGTGAAATGGTGATTTTGTATTGTAAAATAACTTTGGCTTGTCTGCATAAGTTCTTTTGGGATGTTGCGGAAGCAGACAAAGTGCTCAAATTAGGGCACAGGCTCAGCGTGGGTGCGGTCACATGATGACGTCGTGAACACATCCGCGAATCAATAGGTGCCCGCAGGAGACCAAATGCACAGGAACGGTGGTGCACATGCGCGTGGGTGTTCAACGGACAGTGTTCGGGTCCTGAAACTAATTAAAAGTGCGACACAAGTGAGAAGGACAGTTACGGACAGGTGCGATGTTCGCAGGACTTACAGGTGTGGTGCGCATGTGCGTAGATGTTCTGCTCACTGTATGGCTAGGTACAGTGTCCTTAGGACACCTCCATTTTGTTTGACTACGGAAATGCCAGACACCACCCCTGTTCCACGGACAGTTCCATCTTCGCTGCGGAGGGTACGGACAGGTATAGTGTTCTTAGGACATCCATATTTTATTAATTACGGACAGGCAGAGCAGGCACTCTGTCCGCTGACATTTTAACTATTTTTTTTTAAAAAATGTGATGTACAAAATTCCATTAAAAATAACATTTTTTTTATTAAACACATAGACAGCAATTAAGACAGAGAGGGGGAGGCAGACACTGAAACAAATATAGGGGAATGAGGGGTTTCCAGGGGCTGGTTGTGAGGGGATGAAGGGATGGAAGTTTCGTCGAAACGTTTATATTGTTCTTTAGGGTTTGGGGATAGTTCACTGGGAAATGGAGAAGGGGACAGGTAGGGCAGTGGTACCTTATTTTTCCTTTGATGTGGTCCTCCACAAATTGCCTTAACCCGTTAAAATTCTCTTTTAGCACGTCCACTTTGCCTTCTATGCGTTTCAAGGTGTCTACTACTGTGTCTTTTGACTTTGTTCATTTTTTACCTGATCTGTTAAAAATAAATATATATATAAATATGTTAAGTATCCATAAAGTACTGACTACTAATTTGCTTATACAGAGAAGTGTGCACCATTATTATCGCTATCTTCCGACATTTCACCATGTGTAAAATTCTCCTCCAGCCAGTCCAAAGTACTGCACATTTCTGTGTGAAAACAACAGAAATACATTATTTGTTCTGCACCACATACAAAAAGTGTACCAACATACACAAAAAATGAAGTTCACTTACTAATTTCTTGTAATTTGTATTCGTTGTATTCATCTACTGTCGCTCCTAGCTGTAGTTTCTGTAAGGTAATTACGTTGGAGGCATCTCTTTTTTTGGTATGGTATAATCCATTTCATTACACATGGTATTTATATGGCTGGGTTATGGGTGAGACGTGTAGGATCCAATGGTTATTTATTACTACTTACAATGTGTTTATGTGCTGCTTTTTAACCTTGTGCAGTTTTTATATGGCATGATAGAACAATTTCAAATACCCCCTGACTGTTTGGGTAGTGTTGCTCTCGTCCACGCCCGTCCGCGGACAGACGCTCAGTCCGTGCCCTTCAAATATCATTAGCAAAGGAGGTTCAGTATGTTCTACGTTACATGTACACAAAGTAAAGGAATCCTAGCAATTATCTTCCAATTTCACATGATGAATGTGTATATTCAGTAAAAAAAACTTTGTTAACGGGACGTTAGGGTTAAGTTACCCTACTAAAAACCTGTGAATTTCAGTGAAACAAACTTTGTTAACAGGACATTATGGTTAAGTTGCCCTACTAAAAACCTGTGAAATTCAGTAAAAAAACGTTGTTAACAGGATATTATGGTTCCAAGTAAAACCGAAAAAACCCTGAAATTCGCCAGTTATGGTAAGCTAAGCAACGATAACTCGCGCCACCACTGTGCACTGCTAACACTAACACCTAGGACATCAAAGATGACATCAGAATTGTCATTGATGACATAACTCATGATATCACATGTCTGGCTCCCCCTTCTTTCCTTTACTGACATATCTAGGCCACATGGTTTTCTTCAGTAACAGTCAGGAATTAAAAATTGAAAAGGTACTATATTTTTAGACTTATCCTTTAAGTATTTTCTTACAGTAATTCCCTTAGAGTCCAGTCAAATCATGTGATACATATGCATAGGGTAAGTAGCACCTTTGAAACAGAGCAATCATTTCTCTGCATAAAGATAATCAGTTAGGTTATGGACACTTTCTGCTACTACCGCTGTTTATTTTCTTACTTCAATTTTTGTGTAGATACTCATATTTGTATCTGATGATGTCTCTTTGTGTTGTGTCTATGATAATGGCATTTTGTAGTAAGTTGTTTTCATTACCTACTTATCACATGTTACACAGTAGCCAAAACTCTAATAAGAAAACAGTTAGCAATTTACTGTTCAACATGGCAAGCTTATGAATATTGCACCTCCATCATGTATGCTGCACACAATGCTTATATTCCTACAGGAGTACCTTAGTATACTGCATAGAATTTCATAATAGAATGTTACGTATATCAACACATTGCTTAATGCAATTAGCACTTGATAGTTATTCCAATGATCCTTGACACTTTTTGGTCAACATTATAATAAGAATACCTTCTACAGAGTTTTCATTGAAAGTAAATGTGCATGTGATGTCATCAGTGATGTCATCAATGACATTTCTGATGTCATCTTTGATGTCCCGGGTGTTAGTGTTAGCAGTGCACAATGGTGGCATGAGTTATGGTTGCTTAGCTTACCATAACTGGCAAATTTCAGGTGTTTTTCGGTTTTACTTGGCACCATAACATCCCGTTGACAGTTTTTTTGACTGAATTTCACAGGTTTTTAGTAGGGCAATTTAACCATAACGTCCCATTAACAAAGTCCTTGGAGATGTTTCTCACAGATGGGTAATCACCTCTATTCCTTTGATTATTTTCTGATATAGAACATGGATTTGTTCCTGGTGCACTGGCCACAGTGGGTACCCCTTATTGGGGAGCAACGTTTATGAATACCTCAGATAGTTACATTTGAACTACTCCAGTTAGGATATACCTATATATGTGAATTCGATGTGGGTTCAATAAGGACCACTATGTTTGGCACTTTACATGCGTATGTTATGTTTGTTTAAATGTTGTTTTTCATGTCTGTTTAGGTTTTGCAGTCCAAACCCAATAGGCTCAAGAAGAAGGGATGAAGATCCCGAAACGCGTCAGCCACGAATTGTATAAATGGACTATCATTGTTTACTGTTTTCATGTTTTTTTGTAGACAGTCATTTTGGCTTTTTCACTTCAAATCTGTATGGTGAATTTACTGTGACATTAATTAAAAACCTCCCCCTGTTTTTGGGTTTTTTTACAAAATCACTGAGTGTTCAGTCTTACTACTAACTTGATCAGAATATTATTAATTAACTACAACAAATGCATTTAAAATTGCTGAACCATCAATTGATGGACTTATGATAGAGTGCAGGGGACGGGAGGGTTCCTAATTTTGGATCCTCGTCTTTTGTTCCCACTGGAAGAATCCTCACCAAACTTTGCAAAAAAAAGTATATGGGCCACTCTGAATTTCTTTGCAAAGTTCGGTGATGTTTGGTCCGGGGGGGGGAGTTATAGGGGGGTCCCAAAACGTCTTTTTTTCCCATAGACTGAATGGGGTAAAACTTTGCGCACGCTTACAGCCCAAACCGCTGGACGGATTTTCACCAAATTTGCGGCAGGAGCAGCGGCTTGGTCCTAAAAGTGTGCTTTTGTACATTTGGTGAAAATCCGTCCAGTAGTTTTCTTTAAAACGATGAAAAAGAAGGTCTCAAAAAATATGTGATATCTATGTCCGCTCTGCGGTCACACTTCCCTATTCGCTTCGCGGACAAAAAATCGATTGGCTAATCTGTAGCGTCATGTCTGCGGACATGTGGCGCTTTCACTGATTGGTTGTGGAACAGCGTGAAGTGCGTCACATTTCTACGCTGCCTCTGCCATCTTTCGTTCATGTTGTGGTGTACAAGGACATCGCCGGTAACACATACAAAACAAGACACCTATGCACTTGTTATACTTGTGAAAAACAGTTTCCGAAGGTGAGCTTTAATTAGCTTGGGATGGAATGTGGCAGCGCAAACTCAAAAAGTGGTGTTTTCTTGCCACCAAATTCATACTGTAAAGTGGAAGTTGGTGCTCAATGTACGCCGACCAATGCCTGCGTCTGTGTTACAATGTTTTCAGATTAATATTGAAGTCGGACTGGCGTCCTTTATTTTGAAATCTGAGCCCGCCACCTGGACTGTTTGTTGGAGACAGTGGTTCTGGAGGTGTATGGGAGTAGAGGATCTCATGATTGCATTGTCATATGTTGTTGCAAAGTGAGAATGTATTTGCCTTCTGAGTGAAGGTCAGTTGATTTGCTTTTTTGGTTGCAAGCTGAGTAGGCCCACGCATCCAAGTCAATCCATAAGGGCCTATTGTTTTTTGACCTTCAGCGAAAGGGAAACTTCAAAAGCTATGCAAGGAATGAGAGCTTGGAAAAACATACCATTTGATAAGGTTATGTTTTAAAATCGTTTGTAAGAAACATGAAATATCAGTTCACAAAGATTCTTTGATGCAACCACATTGCTGTCTGACTTTGCGAAAAGCAATGGAGGCTGTCAAGATCATGTAAGTTTAATTTTGACAACTAAACACCGGCCCGCGTTTTAATTGTATATTACCAAACACTAATTGTGACAATGTAACTGAAGTATTATCTTTTTGCGCAGTTGTATTTTTCCTTCAATAACAGAGATTGCACATTGTTCGCGTTTGCAGGCTATGAGTAGAGTCTCACTTGTTGACCGTTATTTCTTGTTCTTTCAAATGTTATGCTTCCCCCATAGCTTTGTGTATCAGTTTGCACGTACTTTTGGTCTTGTGTAACATCAAGACATGTAATTTTTTCTTGCTTGTCCATTCATGTTGGCTTCATAACTGAATTACCGTCTCACTGTGTAGTTGCCATTTTTTAACCCTTACGGCGACTGCTGTTTCGCGGCCTTTGTAGGCTTGCACTATATGTACCCATGGTCAACGCCAAAAATTCTTTAAAATGTCATGTTTGCCCACTTCCAATTGTGTACTACTTTCCACAATCTTTGTGTCTGTTTTGAAATTTTTTCCTAAAGGTTGGGTAATGACACAGATTTTCTCTTATGTTTTCCGCCTAGCTACATATTGCCGTACTGTGTGTGCCATGGTTTCCAGATGCCAAGTGACGGCTTCTTTCAACGCCAGATGTAACTGCTCGCAACCGGCTGCCTGTCCATTATAATGTTGTGGGATGACAGGCCTGGCCCCCCCTGTCCCTACGCTGAACTAGCTATTAGGAGTGACATGACATCATTTATGGTGGTGTAAGGCAACGGTCATGGCGCCGTATTGCAAGTACCTGTGCAAACAAAGCGGGTGCTTTAACAGAAACGCATACTTTGTGTATGCGAAAACAACAGCGTGTGTCTCACCATGAACATTTTCAATCTCGCCCGTAGAACCATTGTTACAATGTAATTGGAAATGGAATTAGTCTGTTGGTCTGACAGTTTGTTAAATAAAAGTACTTTACAAATTCTTAAATGTTAACGTTTTCTTTTAAAATCCTGTGTATCATTTCGAAATGTAAGGTACCACATTATACGTCGCTGTATATTTATTTACAGGTTCTCCGTCACGGCACATACTTTTGTTTTTTGGAGGCAGTCATGGAAAGCGAAGAGGGGCAATCTATGTAACAAACACTTTCCCTTTCTATGGTGGCCATCTTGTTTTGGAATCGCTGTATGTTTATGTACAGGTTCTGTGTCTCGGCACGTACTTTTGCTTTTAACTTGCTGCAATGGAAAGTGAAGAAGGCCATGTATGGAACAACCGCCTTTCCTTTCGATGGTGGCCATCTTGAAAAGGATTTTGTTTTGGAATCTCTGTATGTTTATGTACAGATTCTGCGTCTCGGCACGTACTTTTGCTTTTAGCTTGCTGCCATGGAAAGTGAAGACGGGCCATGTATGGAACAACCGCCTTTCCTTTCGATGGTGGCAATCTTGAAAAAGGATTTTTTTTGTAATCGGGCCGGATTATAATCAGAAATCCTATTTTTCCGTAGCACACGTTACTTCTTTGCACATCTATACTATTACTGATAACTCCTATAGCGTCTATATCCTTAACTAAGAAATATAAAGTACATGGAGTGAATGCGATTTTTTTTTATACATTTACTCTGTGAAAGGTCTTAACGCAACAGTTACTTTGTTAACAGATGGCTTTGTTTTTTGGTAGGACAGCTAATAAGGCCATTTGCGAACGGAAATGAGGAAAGACGCATAAAACAGTGATATGGGGGGGTGGGTGCCCGGTGCAAAAATATTGTGCGTTCGTTATTTCTAAGGTAGGGGCAGTGTTTGTCATGCTCCTTTATTACAGTAGTGCTATTGTTTCTTGGGGAGGAGGGCTGGCCTTAGCTGATGTCATTTTCAGATAACTAAAACTTTTGCTAAAAGTATGTAATGTGTACTATATTGTTAATGGCTGACTACCAATACGTGTTGGCGCTGTGCAAGGCAAATGTTGCAGGTGGACGTGCCTACATCAATATAAAATCTGTTTCCACATTGTCCATGAGGGAAACATCTTACTGTTAAGTGTTTACGGATTCTGGGACACGTTACCGTGCTGTACATGAGCATATTGTCAAGTGCTATTCTCCGCAAGGTGTTTAAATAAGTCAGAAGTTGCTTTACATTATGGTTACGTAGCACTACTATAAACCAATCTTCTTTACAAAAAAACTTTGTAAAAGGGACGGTATGGGTAAGTTGTTCTACTGAAAACCTGTCAAATTGAGTAAACAAAACTTTGTTAGACAGACGTTATGGTTAAGTTGCACTACTAAAAAGCTGTAAAATTCACTAAAAAAACTTTATAAACGTGACCTTATAGTTCAAAGTAAAACCGAAAAACCCCTGAAATTCGCCAATTATGGTAGGCTAAGCAACCATAACTGCCCGCACCACTGTGCACTGCTAACACTAACACCCAGGACATCAAAGATGACATCACAAATGTCATTCATGACATCACTGATGACATCACATGTGCATTTACTTTTCAGACAATGGGTTGTGAATGTAATTTTAGCAAAACAATATCAGGGATTATCGGGACATGTGTAATAAACTATATACTTCATCACGCAAAGTAGTGTTCTAAAGAAAATTCCATTGCAGTGTTCTTTGTAGTACAGGAACCCACTCATACAAAAATGTCAGTATTGGCTGCAGCATACACCACAGAGGTGCCAAGTTTGTACTTTCCAAAGTTGTATAATAAAAAGGTGACTGTTTCTGAAGCACACTTTTCTGGTCTGTGAAACATGTACTAAGTCGCTAATAATGCATCACTTACTACATATTTCTAGTAATACACACAAAACATAAATAGACTACAATACATACAAAGATGGGGCTTATATGTTGAGAGTAAAGTAAGCATACAAGAGGCAGTATCATTAGTAACTGTATATAATCTACATGGTATGATATTTTATTTATATCGCGCTCTTACACAGGTGTTTCAGAACGCGACCAGGCAAAGGGAGGGGAACAGGGGAGAAACAAAAACAACGATCTTACTAGGCCCAGTGACAATGAGAACGCGCAAGTGCATGGGGAATGGAAAAAGGGGTAAAGTGCATGGGGAAGGGAAAAAAGGGGAAAGTGCAGAGCATAGGAGAGAACCAAAATAAATAGTAAGTACATAAATAATTAAATAGAGTGTTAGCAGTGGTAGTGCAGCCTGTAAGAGGCAAAGGTGCTAGGTTAGTCAGATAGGGAGTATCTGATAAGTGCAGAAGAAGAGTGGGTGGATAACTGTATGGGTACAGACACAGGCCCCAGTGCAAGGGGTGGCCCTTTGGCAGTGCAGGAGGATGGCAGGGTGAGCAGGTACCTGGGCCCGAAGGGCAGAAGGTGGCCAGGTGCAGAGTGCCGAGGGAAAAAGGTAGATCAGCAGGGGAGAAGCGGGGCGATTGGACATGATTGGATTCACGCACCAAAATGATTGCTGTGTTTCAGGCCTGCTTTTTCCGCTATATATGTACATCAAACAATGCTATTAAATTGTAAGGAAAGTAGTGTAAGAACATGTGAGAATAGCAATATCTATGAATGTAAAACCTTTTGAAAGTTAAGTTTCTGACTGTTAGTAATTAAACACAACTGGCCTAGATATGGCAGTGAACAAAAACGAAGGGGCGACACATGTGATGTCATCAGTGATGTCATCAATGACATCATCATTAATGACATTTGTGATGTCATCTTTGATGTCCTGGGTGTTAATGTTAGCAGTGCACAGTGGTGTGGGCAGTTATTTGCTTAGCCTAACATTACTGGCGAATTTCAGGGTTTTTTGGTTTTACTTTGAACTATAAGGTCACGTTTATAAAGTTTTTTTAGTGAATTTTACAGCTTTTTAGTAGTGCAACTTAACCATAACGTCCGTCTAACAAAGTTTTTTTTAGTGAATATATATATATATATAATTTATATGTTCGCGTGTGTGAACTACCTAACTCTCTGCCCACGGAAGTTCTCAATGGTGCTGGAACCCCTGCACTCCTGTCGCACCCGGTACAAAGTTCTGTGTGGCAGTGCCTCCTATCGAGGCTTTGGAACACAGGATCTTGAACGCCCTGTCGCTTTCCGTATTACTAATGCAGATATGCTCCGCCACAAGTTTTGTCCTGGTCACAAGCATCACGTTAAATATATAAACATAATCCTAAACGTTCTGTCACCATCACACAATAAGTTGTAAAAAAAAAAAAAAAATGTAAACTTAGCTCTGCTGCTCCAGCAGCAAAGAAAGAGGAGGTATCAAGGAAGTTGTCAGGGTTTATATGGAAAGGTTGTCCATGATTGGACTAGAAAAACACGTCGAGTCAACCCTAAGAAAAGCAAACTACAATTTCCCCTTTTATTCTTGGGATTTGTAGTTCATTGTTAGTTTAGAGGAATTGAGCATAATCAGAGCCTCGGGGGTCTTGACACAGAATACAGGTAGAAGAGTGCTGTACTATGCGTCCCAACCAGGTAGGCCCTGCGTGGCGCCTTGACGTCACGGGAACCGCGCGTCACGCACGCTGTCTTCCGGCGGCGGTGTGGCACGCATTCAAGTGAGAACCGTGTGCGAGTGCTGTAATACTGTCTGGTTCCAGGTAGGCCCTGCGTGGCGCCGTGACGTCACGGAAACCGCGACGTCACGCACGCGGACTTCCGGCAGACAGTGTGGCGCGCATTCAAGTGGTTACCGCGTGCGACTAGTGCCTGGAACCTTCCAGCCCCCCCCCCCCCCCCCCCCCCCCCCCCCCCCGCCGCTACACTTACCATGTACCCGGCCTGGGGCATATACGCGGCGCCCCCCACAGGGGCCTCGCCGTATCCCTCGGTCGCTCCCACCTACCCGGCAATGTCCGCGTGTCCAGCCGACACCGCGGCCCCCGTGTACCCTGGGGTGGCCGAGGCAGTAGCGCCCGCTGCCGGCACAGGCGACGGCCTCCGCGAGGAGCAGCAGCAGCAGCAGCAGGCCGCGCCTGCAGCGGGGGCGCCTGGGGGCCCTCCGCCCCCCCTGCCGCCTCCCGCTGCGCCGCCGCCCCCTCTGCCCCCCAGCGGCGCGCACCCCCCGCCCCCTCCTGCAGCAGCAGCGCCTTATCAGGTGCCCCCGCAATACATGTGTGCGGCTTACGGCGGGTACCCCCCCTCCTATGAGCAGCCTCAGGCCGCCTACATGGGCGGCTACTACCCCCACTACTCCCAGGCCGCCTACCCCCCGCCTGACTACCCCCCTCCTGCATACCCGCCAGTGTATCCGCCTGCAGCTGCCGAGGCCTGCGCTGCAGCGCCGCCCCCCTACCCGCACCCCCAGGCTCCACCCCCGCAGCCTGACGCCTGGGCAGCAGCAGCAGCACCACCGCCTGGGGGGGCTGCCCCTGCCAGTGCGGAGCCCCCACAGGCAGCTGCCCAGCCTGCAATAGACTATTCCTCCCATTCCGGCTACACGCCGCCCCAGCCCCCCTGCACTTCCTCACTCCAGGTGGCGTGCGCGTCTTCAGAGCCAGTCACGGCTGCCCCCCCGGCGGGCTCTGCCCACCCCACAGAGCCTGAAGATTCCCAACAGAGTGGAGTACACGCCCCCGGGACCGAGCAGGAGGGGCATTCCAAGCCTGCGCCCCCCGAGGCACAGGTACGGACCTAAAGCCTATTCTTATTTTTAACGCAAGTTGTTTGGAATAGTGCAGCGAAAACGTGCTTGTAAATGCACACGTTTGGTCTAAATGCACTTGTGTATTCTCGACAAGTTGGTAGGTACTAATTATTTCCAATATGTATATGGATTCCAAGGGGTGTGCGTTTGTAAGTATGAACGCTTGCATAAAGTCACTCAATGTGGTTACCGTGGCCTTTTATCTGCAATCGTATTGGGCCATAGCTGTTCAGCATTTCCACTGTGCTTCCTTGTGTGTAGCATGGCACTACATGGCTTTTGCAAAGACGTGTTTATTCTGCAATTCTTGGAAAATTAGACCATCGGCGCCCGCTGCCTATTTTTTTGCAAGCGTTGCTTGTGCCACCTATAAACCAGAAACCATTGCTTTGGCAGCCTGCAAAACCCTATGAACATATTACCACAAGCCCTTTTTTTTCGCCTTTCAAACCTATCCTACCTTCGAATAACTTTACCACATAGCCGGTCCCAGGTAGACATATCCACTTTAACACAAAGCGGTCATGGCCAGTAGCCAGATTGTCTGTCATAACCTTATGCCATTACCCAGACAATCTGGCTACTGCCCACGTCCGCCGGCTATACCTCAGTCACCAAAGGTATCACACATTTTTTTTTTTTTTTTTTTTTTTACTTACATAGTTACACTTGTCAAAAAATAAAACACTGGCACATTTGCAAAACCATGCTTTAATGTCCTTGCCAATGCTCCTCACGAGCTTGCTCGAAATCTGCCCATGTTTTATATTTTTAAGTGTCAACATGTATGTACATGCAGTAGTCCCCACTTGACAAAATCCATTCAGTCTTTACACAAACATTGAAGGTTGGGTCTATAATCTGTCTCGAAACTTTTGTCCACATTCGTCAAATAGCAACAAAGTTAAAGCCATCAAAAAAATGTTGAGACCCCCCTCTAATTTGGCCCCCTCTTGAGAAAAGCCCACCAAACTTCTGAAAACCATTTATATCTGGATCCAAAACGTTCCCAAATGTTGTACAGATTCGTCAAATGACACCACATATATATCCCTTTACAATATTTTGGGACCCCCCTCTAATTTTGCCTCCTCTTGACAGAATCCCCAAAAATGTTGCACAACCATTCAGGATTAGTTCTAGAAGAAAATTTCAAAATTACATGCAGTTTCGTTGAGTGGCGCAAAAGTTATAAGCCATCCAAAAACTGCTTTTTCGCAATACTGTAATGCAGAAATAGGTACAGATGTCTTATTTCCATAGCTGGAAATGCATTTCCTTTCATGGGAGGACGCAATAGTCCAGCATAGAGAGAACCAGGGCTTTGGAGACAATGAGGCAATTTTGAGGGCTGGGGGGGTTGAGAAAAGGTAGAGTACCTCTGAGGAGGTGCAGCTGACTTTTTAGAAATGTGAGATAAGGAGAGGGTGGAGTCAAAGATGACCCCAAGGTTTCTTGCCTCACCCGTGGGTCCAGGTGCAGGGATAAAGGAGGCCAGCCAGAGTGAAAGTGGGAGCAGGGGTCCCAATTAGAACGATCTCAGTCTGGCTGTTGAGGCAGAGGTCGTTTACAGCACACCATGACTGAATAGTGGACAGTAGGGTATGAGCGAGGAGGAGGCGGCTGAGACGAGCCTGAAAGATAGTTGTATGTCATCCGCATAACATTGGAAGTTGGAGGAGAAAGTGGCAAATCGCACGTGCCAGGGCAGCCATATAGACATTGAAGAACCAGGGGGATAGGTTAGGTCCCTGGGGAATGCCATAGGTTGATATCCAACATTTTTGATATTGGATTTCAAAATGGAAAAAAAAAATCTATTTATCAAAATAAAAGTTTTATCAACATGAAACATTTTTTTAATACACAAATGCTGCAATTTTTTTACTCAATTACAAACCTTTGATATCAAAATTATATCTGTTTTTTATTTAAAAAAAAACAAATCAATTATTTTAATAACCCTTTGAATAATTTTATATAAACTTTAATTTTTAAATTTGATTGAAAGGGCTAGGGTGACACAGGAGTGGACTTCAGTTTTTGCGACGGGTGGAAAACAGCTCTTTCTGGGTTAACCAAGAGCTGTTCAGAAAATGGCTACTATGGTCCGCTATAGCTACGACGCGGGGAGAACACCGCCAGGAATTCCTGGGGGATCAGAGGATACTTATTGTTTTATGGATAATGATGATCTGGAGATTGAGCAGGACTTGCAGAGAGAGCGTGAGAACGGGAAGCTCTGAAAACCATGGATACACTTTCTGTTGACAGCCAGCCACCGCTGCTTACTGTTATGCCTGTGAGGGAGTCTGTTGAGCATGTGCCCATAACAATCGCTAATCTGGGGATGGTGACCTGGAATGGCGATGGAGCGCTTTATGGTACAACGTTCGATGCGGGTGCCGAAGACGCTGGATATGAATCTATGGTTTTACAGGCTGCCGTGGTGACGCCGCCAGAGACTGCTAATGCTGTACTGCCCCATCAGAAAAAACGGGGCCACGCGCCCAGGATATCGGACGGCATGCTACCTGGTATGTTTTAAAGTGATCATGTTTTATTTCTTTTTTTAGGGCGTGAGAAGCAGCCGTAGGTAAAACTGTGCATATGTTTTCAGCCTTCAACCTATGAAGTGGATGGCATTGAGAACCAAGATGTAGCAGAGACCATCAATGATACTGTTGTCTTCATATGTATTTGCAGGAGATAAAAAAAATGATCTGCTGAGAAGTGATCAATTTAATGTGAAACCAGCCGTTGGCTGTTGAAGGCGAGCGTCCCCCAGCCAGCACGATCCTCCCCGCAATGAGAGACAATGAAGGATTCTCCCAAGTCGGGAATAAGGCCAAGACAGAGTGCGGGTGAGCTTAAAGGGGAGTTTATCAATCAGAATATGGCATGCAAAGAACTCTGCAAACTCCGAGAGCGCTCTGTCTGACAATAGCAAAGACAGGCGTATATATTTACAAAAAACGTCATAAGAACCTACATACTATAGGGGGCACAAGTTCAATGGGATTGGGTGGCGATGACTAACTATAGGTGCTGCTGCGATGTGGTTGGCCGTGGCTGGAGAACGTCACTGGTCAGCCTCGTGGGTTGGGCTGGGCCTGGCAGGTTGGCAGAGTTCATCCGGGCGGTGTTGTTGTGCCATCGCGGCCAATGTCGGAGATGAATGTCTTTTCCTGACTTATTTGCCCTAGGCCATGCACACCGCAGTCATTCAGTCATTGCAATATTATCTTCTTTAGTAAATCTTCCAATAGGTTATTCTACAGGTTAATGCAACACAGGAGGAATGCACCTTGTGAGGGGTCTGATGGTCATTCGTCAGGGCATGGTTACCAGTGTCCTGTTGACCGGAGCCATGGGTTGAGGGGCTAAGCTTCAGGGCATGGGACGGACGGTACAAGCCTCCCTGTCTTGTTAGATGTGGTTATAAATGTGCCGCTGTGTGTTGCCACAGTGTTGGGTGTCCTGATTGCACAGGGCCATAAGTCTAAGATAATCTGGTGGGTTGTGGGGTTTACGAGGGGGCGCCTTTGGAAGTGTGGGTTCAGGCAGAGGTTTACTGCTGTGCTGTAAATAATGCAGGTGGCGGCCCGTGGCCTTGGGTGCTGCAGAGGGGGCTACACATCTTCGAAGCGGCTCCAGTCTAGTTGGGGGAGGTGGGGCAGCGCAGCGCGGGCCTCTGCTCTTATGTTTGGCAGTCTCCGCAGGGTGGGAGGGGAAATGGCCTTGCACATATTTACAAAGGTATCTTCCTCGCGTGTTGCCGGTTTTTGGAGGCGAGAACATCACAATCATTAGAACACTTTATAATATTTGTTTGAATTACTTAAAAACATACATTTCACTTCGCTGGAGGCGTTTCAATTATATTAAGTCTGAGCACCTTATTCGTACACTATGTTTCAACAACTACAGTATTTAGCTATATGCATATACATTTGCAGTAAGTGAGGTAGTATTGAGGTTGGTGGAGTACATAGAAAATGACCCGCCACCGTATGTGACGGTGGTGACATATAAGGGGCTTAGACATACAAGCGTGACAAGTGCATTCTCGCACACCCTTCACATGTGCCCCTGTATGGTTACATTCGCTTTCATGTGTACTCTAGCAGCATTAGTTCAGTTATGGCGCGGGACCGCGGGGTGTACGGTTTTCAATGATACATATAAGGAACACTCCCCCGGAATTCTTTTATCATTTGCACACCCCTGCAGGGGTGTGGGTCCTTCATGGCTGGTGTCATGTACAATAATTACACAATTTTACAGGTTTCTTTAGTATAAGTGGTTGTATGGAAAGGATACGCGTATTAAAAGTGGTTTTTGACATTCATATTTGGGTACCTTTCTGCTTTCATCGGATGACCATTCTACAGATCTTCCCATCACCCAGGCCTCGCTGACCGGGTCACTCTGGGAGCAGTGATACACTGCGGACGGTGAATTGTTAGTGTTAGTATCTTATGCTAGCTCATGTCCGTTCTGTTCGTGGGAACGTGCTCACAGCGGATCTGCCAGGGTGCTGCGGTGACAGGGATAATTGAAACTCTCTGAGGGTGGGGGCCGCGTTGCAGTGCGCTACGCTCACACCATCTTTATTAGACAAAATGGTTTCTGAGGCCTAGCTAAATTCAATACGTGTGTACGTGTGGGCAATGTCTTCAGCAGGTGAGCCATCCACCACCTGGGCCCGGGTGGTAAGGAGGGGATGCCCGATGAGCCATGGCCCTCACCTGGGGTGGAGATGTAGGCCAGGGGGGTCTTTTGGACCACTCCTCCCCTGCATTTCCCCCCTTTCGTTAAAGTAACGAATACTTTAACTCCTCCAGCCTTCTGCATTCTGCTTCGTCCATCACTGCCTCATCCCATGCAGGTGTGCCTTTTATGGGCATCCATGCTCTACACACCCCCCCGTAAGCTTTCCCCTCTTCTGGCATATTCATCTGGGGTACAAGTCAGGTATATACATCCGCCAGATCTACCCACACCTCTTGGTACCATTCTAGTACACGGGGCTCTCTAATGGTGGTGTGCCATGCTTTATCTACGATATCCTTGTCGTGATAGATAGGCACCAGCTGATTTCTTGGTGTTATCTGTTCCTGTTTGTACCTGCACTTCCTGCGTGTTATGCATTGTTCCACGGGTGTTGCCCATTGTCACCATCATCATTGCACCATTAGGTACTGCGTTAGCACAACATCGAAGACCCACCTGGCACAGGCAAAAAATAAAAAGGAGGAACACCACAGCTGGCATCAAAAATTTCACAGTTGTTCCAAGCCATGAGGGGACCGAGGAGAAAATGTTATCGAACCACGTACTGTCTTCTGCTCCACCTTCCATTTTCATTTTTTCTCCTAGGTTGTGGACTGCTTCGATCACATGGGACAGGGAGCCGTTTTCTGCATCTTCGGAAGGTACGAAAGTGCAACAGGCACTTCCAATTTTTCGGCAAACACCTCCATCCATCGCCGTCAACAGGTCCAAGACATACCTGTTTTGCATTGTCATCAGCCGTAAAGCCCTTAGTTCCACTCTTATTACGTTGAACCCTTCTTCAGTGTCATTGGCCAGCTGAATCGGTTCCCAACGTGTTATCTGGAGCCATTTTGCGTTTGCCCTTGCTTGGACACTTGAGATGAGTGAGGCGAAGAATGTTTCTGCTGAGCTGAATAATCGATATCTGTCTGGGATCTGAGCCAACAGTTCTGATGATGCCTTTGATATGTAATTTGATGCTCTTCTGTTACGGATCAGCACCTCTCCCTTGTTTCCGGAAGACAGGACATACATTTGTGACTCCGCAGTCGGCTGGGCTGCACTCTGTTGTCTGCGTTCCTGTGTCCTTTTGCTTCCGTCGATGTGGCTTTCTGGTATTACCATTAGGGCTGAGTGCAGAGTGGCCATTGAGCAGCTGCCACTCCATGACGGGGGAAGGTGCAGGTATGCCTGATTGCCGCATACCCAGTACGTGTCCATTAGGGCCGCTGTCCTTTTTCTCAGATCTGGGATGGTGAGGGTCTTGTTACAGTTCTTGTTTGTTCCCATGGCTGTTTTCCCCTCTCCTTTGAAACATAGTTCATAGTCTACTTCGCTCTGTAGTTTGAAGGGTTTTTCAATGGCGGGGACCCAGGTTAGTTTTGAAATGTGTTCCTTCCATACTGGTGTGCATGTTTCTTCTATCCACTGCAGTTTCTCTGGTGCCACACCTCTCAGTGCTTCAGCTTTACACATTACTTCTTCATCCTTCCACTTGTTGTCTGAAAAAAAGTGTCCCTTGTATTACAAAAAATGGTTCCTCCAGACACACCACCCCTGCCGTCTTTGGATAGCAAGTTTTCTCGTCCTGCAGCATTTTAAAAGTAACTTCATGTGCCTGGAAGGTGTTCTTAATCCTGCATAACGTGAGATGAAGGAGACATTGGGCATCTATAATTGGCAACTCTTTGGGTAGCAATACTTTGGGTGTACCTGAAGCATGAGGAATGAGGGAGCAGACATAACAGCTCTCATTTGTTGTTTGTTTTGCGGTGGCACTCATATCTGCATACCACTTATTTGTCTGGTGGGGGTGTCGTGGGTCTTCCATTTTATCTAATCCTAACCCATAGTACTCATCATACTTCCTCCTCCCGGTTTCCCTTTTCCGTCTGTTGTTCTTGTTCCTTATGTACTTCCCAGCCTCCTGGGCGAGGGAAAAAATAGACCCCCCTTTCTCATTCCCGCCCCCCTTGGCCCATTCATCGTATAAGATTTCGTGTGCTGCTAGCATCTTTTCCTTTTCGTCCCTGAGTCTATCTTGCAGGTTGTTTTTTAAGATGGGGGCAGGTTGACTGGTGGGGGTATCATACAACCACGATATGGCAGACGGGTTTCGGTCATTTAAACTGCGAGCATTATACCTATACATCACTGGTGGAGACACTGTGTTGTTTTGCATTCCACCCTGTGGCTCTTTCTTTTCTGATATGACAGCATTGGATGGTGTGGTGTGATAACCCCATACAAGTTTAGTTCCATCCCATACCAGAAAATCACCTTCCCTCATATTGACACTTGCAGTTACATTGGTCCCAGTGGTGCTGTTAATCCCAGTGCTGTTAATCCCTCCCCCCTCGTTCATCTCGATAGAGATGAACGCTACAAACCAATATGTCACCAGACCAAACATTAGCATAAAAAACATCGTAATGCACACAGATAATCCGCACTCATACGAATATCTGCATCTCTCATTTAATAATTCTCTCATTCTACTAATTCTATCCGTTGCAGGCTGCCTGTTAGATGCCATGGTAGTTCCTGTTTGAGATATAAAAGTGCATTAAGTGCATGCATGTAAACATTTTGTTATATTGACGGTTAATGGAAGCGGGTAGGGTTGTAGGGAAGGGTATTCACAGACAAGGGTGTAAACATGTCATAATTTGATCACTTCATTAATTACATATAAGTCCAAAAAAAACCTTTTTTTTTTCCAGTAATATATAAAAAGAGAATGCAGGAATACTTCATCAGTCACTTTCCCATTCACGTTCATTGCTGACGCACAAACACAAGTTAATATTCAGACATTCTGTTCAGTTGAGTCGGTTACTGTTGTCTGTGCCTCCTCATCTACCTCCTCTTGCACATTACTATATGCTTTTCGTACATCTGTCAAGTGTACCCAGTACCTCAAGCCCTTTACTTTTACAGCTGTGGGCGTGCAGAACACTACCTCGTATGGGCCGTGGAACCGTGGTGCATTCCATCGACGCACAAAACTTCTGACATAAATTAATTCGCCCGGCATCAGCTGTAGCTGTTGCTCAGGCTCTGTGACAGACCCTGTTATGTTTCCCTCCTCTCTAGTGAAGGGTGGGGAGAGCTGCTTTGATATTGCGCGCGCTGCCCTTGTTAATTTTTTCAAATAGTCTGTGAATTCTTCCCCCAATATCGCGGCGCTCCTGTGTGCATCTGAGTGTTCGCGCAGTGGAGAGTGTGCTGTGTGCATTCGTCTCCCAGTCACGATTTCGTGCGGGGACAAATGGTGATCTTTACTTGGCTGATTTCTCAGTTCAAATAGCGCAAGGGGCAGACAGTAGATCCAATTCTTTTTCAATGAAAAACATAGTTTTGATAATCTGCCCTTTAACAGTCCGTTCATCTTTTCCACTACGCCATTACTTTGAGGATGATAAATCGAACACAATTTATGTTTTATTCCCAATAATGTAGTGACTTCCTTGAAAAGTTCATTCACAAAGTGAGTGCCGTTGTCTGAGCGAATCACGTCACAAATTCCCCAGCGCGGGAACACTTCCCTCACTAGGAACTTTGCAGCGCTTTTGGCATCAGGTCGTGCACATGGTCCTGCTTCCACCCACCTTGAGAATGGGTACACAACCATGATCATGTACTGTGCGCCATTACACCTTTCCCCCATGTCCGCGTAATCGATATGCAGTTCTCGGAATGGGCCAATGGGTTTAGGAATTGTTCCCCGGAGCGTGCGTAATGTCATTCCTGAATTGTAGATCTGACATGTTGTGCATTCCATCGCTAATCGAGATACGTGCTCCTGGAGACAGGGCACAAACCATTCTTCCTGTATTTCTGCTGCAATGTGCTGTTTGGTATTATGTGCAGGGAAGTGTAGTTGGAACGCAATTTCTAGTAACTTGATTGGCATTACCACTTTCCCTGAGTTATTTTGCCGCCACAGTAAGTCTGTTCCCGACTTGCTGCACCCTCGTTTTGTCCACATCAATTTTTCGTCTGCACTAGCTCCTTCCTGTAATTCTAGTATTTGTGATATGGGCATCATGTTGTACCCTTCTGGGGGCTCTTCGTTTGTCTTGTGCTGCAGCATGTACTCACCTGCTTCATATTTCTGAAAATAGGAAGCTTCCTTGGCGGCAGCGTCCGCTGCCGCGTTCCCCAAAGACACAACGTCTGTGTTGGATGTGTGTGCTTGGCACTTAGCTATTGCTACTGCAGTAGGGTTTTGTAGGGCCTCAACTCTTTCAACAATTCTGCATGCTGTACTGGTGTTCCGTCTGCCCGTCGGAATCCCCTCCGCCCCCATCTCGCTAGACCTCCATGTACTGTCGTCATGTAAGCTGAGTCTGTGTATATTGTCACTGCGCAACCCTTTGCTGCATGTAGTGCTTCTATGAGCGCAATAAGTTCTGCTGCTTGTGCAGAGTAATGTGAGGGGAGGCGGTACTGTACTAATGTTTCATACTCGCCGTCTTCTAACCTCACCACCGCCATACCAACATGCTTTTCTCCCGTGTCCACTGCAATGGATGCAGACCCATCCACGAAGTACAATTCCCCCTCGCTCAGAGCGTTCTCACACACCACTGTGTCCTCCCCTTTTTCTCCTGTGTAGGTTGCGCAATCGTGGTCCTGCATGTCCTCCAGTGTGCTTGCTTCTGTAATGAATGTCGCAGGGTTTACTGTTTTGCATCTCACCACATGGATGTTGGTGCTGGACAATATGATTTCATAAGCTGTTGCCCGCGGTGTTGTCAGTGTGCTTTTTGACCTCTCAAGTATTGCAAATAATGAATGTTCCACAAACAATGTTACAGGGCAACCCATTACTATTGTGGCACTTTTCTCAATCGCGAACGTGGCTGCAGCGAGTGATTGCTCGCACGCGAAATGGCCTTGCATTACGGCATCCAAAGTACCACTATAGTAAGCCAAAGGCTTGTGTCCTAGGGATGTCTTTTGTGTCAGAACAGCTGTCATGAGTGTTCCCTTGCAGTGTGAAAATAGGTAAAATTCACGTCCATAATCAGGGTTGGCTAGCACTGGAGCGCTTGAAATTAACCTTTTTAATGATTTGAATGACGTGCTCATTTCTTCTGACCATTCGATCTTTTTATTTTCCTGTTGTGCTTCTTTGAGTGCTTGTAGTAGGGGTCTCGTTTATGCTGCATAATCTAATATCCATGCTCGGCAATAGTTGCACATTCCCAAGAATTTCTGCATCTCTTTCACTGTTGTGGGTTCTGCTACTGATCTTATTGCTTCTACCCTGTCGGGGATTATTCTTTTTCCATCTTTTGATATCAGCTGTCCTAAGTATAAGACCTCTGTCAGGCAGTACTGTAGTTTCTCCTTGTCTACCTTGTACCCCTTATTGGCCAATAGAGTCAGGAGCGTTGTTGAATCCTTTCTACATGTTTCTTCGTCTTGTGCACACACTAGCAAATCGTCTACGTACTGAATGATTGTACTCACAACTGATAGGTTTCCCAAGTCTTCATGCAATATGCGGTTGAATATGCTTGGGCTCTCACAGTATCCCTGTGGTAGTCTGCAGTGTTCATATCTTTTTCCCCCCAGTGTGAATGCTGTCGGGTATCTACTCTCTTCAGCCAGGGGTATTGAGAAAAATGCGTTTTTCAAGTCTACTACTGTGAAATGTGATGCCAGTTTCGGGATGCTGCATAATATTGATGCAGGGTTCGGGACCAAAGGGAACTCTTTCTGAATTACATCATTTAGGGGGCGTAAGTCCTGTATCATCCTCCAAGACCCTCCTTTTGCTTTTTTTTTTTGATTGGATAAATACATGTGTTACATGGGGAGGTTGAAGGCACTATTATCCCTTGTGCTAGTAGTGCATTTATGGTCTCTTTTATCCCGTCTTCAGCCTCACGGGACAATGGATACTGTTTCACTTGGGGTAAAATTGCTCCTTGCTTTAGCTTTATTACCACAGGTTGTACTCCATGCAACAGCCCTACATCATGGGGGCCTGTCGTCCACAAATTATTTGGTACGAGCCTCATGTCGTCATCAAAAAATGACGGCGGTGCTCCTACCACTGCCATCAATTGGACGGGGGTTTCCCTGGCTTGAATCAAAATGTCACAGGGCATCGCTATTTCCATTACTATCTCACCATCCCCTTCTGTGTCTGAAAAGAGATCCTCATCTGTTAACTCTCGTAGGGCGATGTTGGCATTTGTACACAGCACTGTACGCCACTCACATCCTTCCCTATCCACTCCAATCACAGCAATCCTTTTCGCTGATACCTGTACAGCTTGCAAGTCTAATGATACCACTGATCCTGGTGCTGTGTCGGGGCACACTATGGGGCGGAAGAGGAACTCCGCTGGAATCCTCCAGTCCATTCTTCTTAGCTCTGGAATTATGAGGGCCAATGTCTTTAGCCCTTCAATAAACATTTCCTCATTTTCCGGCAACCCTCGTACTTCTTGTGTGGTTGTGTAGGCTTGCACTACCAACATTGCACGCAAGGGGCATATCCCGGGTGTAGAACACACTATTCCTCTCTCGGTAAATGATATGGTCATGTTAAGTTTACTCGGGAGATCCCTCCCTAATAAATTTATTGGTGAGTGTTCATAATACAGTAAGGGTGTCTTTACAGTTTTACCCCCCACTGTTACATCCAATGCTTCTGTGTAAGGAACTTCAATTACAGCCCCAGAGAACCACTGCGTCTCTAACTTCCTGTTAGATAACGGTAACCGGCCCTCCCGGATACATGATTTCTCTGCTCCCGAATCAACCATGAATATGAACTGCTTGTCTCCTATCTGCGCCCCTACCAATGGTTCCTCTGCTGCATTGTAGGTTGTAGATAGAACTGGACACGCTGTGGGCTGTCCTATGCGTGGTGTCTCATCGCCCCCCCCCTGATTAAAGACATTTCCTGAAACCACTGACATGCCGTTGTAGGGTGCTGGTGCGGGGGCCCCGTTTGCTGTTGTTGCGAAAGGGTTGCCTGGCGTGTTCTGCATATTGTCATTATTTTGTGGTTGGTTCTGTGTTCTATACTGGTGCCCCTGTTGCTGCTCATTATTACCCTGGCCTGGGTTTCTCAGTTGTTGTTGTCCCATTGGAAGGCCATATGGGCTCCCCGGGTGGGGGTGGCCATACTGTTCTACCTCTTGGAACCCGTTGCTGGGTCTGGCTCTGCACTCCCTAGAGTAATGCCTCCATTTTCCACAGTTCCAGCAACTCCCTTGTGCACCTCTAGGGCCCTGCCATCCATTTCCTCCCATTCCTCCATATCCCGGTCCACCTCCTCTTCGGCCCCTGTACCCACCTCGTCCCCCTCGAGGGGTCCACTCTTGCCACTGCGGACCTCCGCCTTGCTCCTGCTCATTCCACTGCCGCTGTCCTGCTCCAACCCAATTAGTTGCCACCCTTCCTTGTATTGCTATTGGCCCCTCCTCCTCATCTCCCTCCCTGCTGTGGGGGAGTGCAGCTATAGCCGCTGCGACCTTCACCAACTTTGTCTGCACTAGTTTTGCTTCGTCTGCCAATCTCTTCTGCGCCACCTCCTTCTCCCTTTCCTTCTCTTACAATGGTGTACTATTATACTCTGAATTTCAGGCCATCCCTTCGCTTCAATACCAGCTATCTTGTCGAGCGCCTTTTTGCACTTCTTTGGGGAGCCCTCTTTTTATAATGAAGTAAAATAAAGATGTCGATTGATACCAGGGCGTGCCCGTTTCTGCTCTCCACATCTCTTGGACCCGGAAAATGTAATCCATAGCCTCCTCCCCATCATTCATTGTGCACTGCATTACTGACTGTAAGTCTGGCGTATCTGGAAACGTTTCTCGCAAGGCATCCCACACCCTTGCACGCACTGTGTTAAAGGAGGCCCCGTCATGGCGGTCGCAGTCTGTTACTCCTGGGAAACCAGCCTTGACCCATACTCTATCAGCCTGATCCCCCACTGCTGATGCAAGCTCTTCACATCTCCTATCGCTAGGGGTACCCCGGCAGTGTGTTTCTCAAAGGCGTATATCCACTTACTTGGATAACGGGGGCAATAGCTTTAATAAATTGGCTTTATCCATCTGGGCCCATGGGATATAATTCGGCCTCCCTCCTCCCCTATGTATCAATGGGAACTGTAGCCTTCCTTTTGTCGCATCTGGACCCGTTTTGGCTGCTGAGGTCCCCAGTGATGCCATTTTCCCCACCCTGTTCCTTAATCGCCCCGTCCACTCATCCAGTGTTCTCATTGAACATGTACCATCCACCCCTTCACTTCCCCCTCCCATTGCCATGCTCAACCTGTCGCTTTCTTCTAAATCGTCCCTTATATCACATAGTAGTTCCTCTGTCCCCTATAGGCCTTTCTTCATTATCAATACCTCCCTCTCGTGTCCCTACTTTGATTATTCGTGTTGGTTCTTCCTCAATTCTGAACAGTATCTCACCTTTATTCCACCCGTCTTCAAGTGTTCTATTCTCACTCGGCGCTCTAGACGTGCGCCCTGATCTAGTTGTATTAAGTGCTATTTGTTCACATATGTCTTTTATCCTTGAGAGCTCATCTTTTGCTATTGAGAGTCTTGATTGTAAATCATGTGTGAGCTTCTCTATGTCCACCCTTTGTGTACTTGCCTGGGCTCGCTCCCTTGTACTTTCATATGGCGGGGGTGCCGTAGGCCGGCCGGGTGTAGTAGTTGTCGGGGGAGGCACGTAAGTGGGGTCACTGTACCCTTCTGCGGGCACAGGCTTGTTTAATATCGGGTACAAACTTATTACCTCTATTGGTGGCGCTACACTTGACAATTCTTTAACATCTTTCTGTATCATCAGTGGATTGTCGGTGGTGGACGGGAGGTCAGGATTTAATGCTGGTGCTTTAGGCGGTGGTATCTCTTCAAATAACCTCCAGATATCTAATACTTCTCTCCTATTTTGCAACTGCTTCCCCTTGTACTTCAAACAAATGCATGTGGCCACCATATCCAGAACGCTTTTATCAAATGACCCTCCCTCGGGCCATATCTGGGGTAACCCTTCTCCCTTCAACTCGGTTATCCATTGGTCGTGATATTTCTTAATTCGCTCCGCGTAGCCTGGTAGGTTTTTAAAAATATGTGATAAGGGTGTTTCGGCCCCCATCTTTGTATTTTCCTAGTACTTGTTTCTGTGTGTGTCCACAATTACAATGTAAACCTCTTACCAATAAGGGTTTCGTCTTTTACTTCACATTCAATAATGGGCTCCTTTGTGCTCTGCCCCCTGCCTGCGCAATACAAAACTGGCTGTACACAGTCTCTATTGTATTCTCTTTGGGGGGGCACATACAAGAGCAAACCATCAGTTATTACGACAACATTAACCCGGGAATCAAATAGGTACACACTCACTCCACCTTGTCGTTTTTCTCTTCAAAAAGTTCTATCCGGTCACACTTACCATGACCATTCGATTTCTATACATTTATAGCCATTTTACACACTCGCAACATCAAATTGTGGTCTGACACATACGAGGTGCACACACCTCCCGGTAAAACTCTATTCACAATTCAAGCTGCCCTCCCTTTCCTCCCTAGCCGGCTGTCCCTGTCCGTCTTATTCGGTTATATGGATGCGCATATATATATATATATATATATATATATATATTGGTCTGCTCTTCCCTCTTATAGTAGGTCTCTCTCTCTCGCTCTCGCTCTCGCTCTCTCTCTCGCGCTCTCTCTCGCGCTCTCTCTCGCGCTCTCTCTCGCGCTCTCTCTCGCGCTCTCTCTCGCGCTCTCTCTCGCGCTCTCTCTCGCGCTCTCTCTCGCGCTCTCTCTCGCGCTCTCTCTCGCGCTCTCTCGCGCTCTCTCTCGCGCTCTCTCGCGCTCTCTCTCTCTCGCGCTCTCTCGCGCTCTCTCGCGCTCTCTCTCGCGCTCTCTCTCGCGCTCTCTCTCGCGCTCTCTCTCGCGCTCTCTCTCGCGCTCTCTCTCTCGCTCTCGCGCTCTCTCTCTCTCTCGCGCTCTCTCTCGCTCTCGCTCTCTCTCTCTCGCGCTCTCTCTCTCTCTCGCGCTCTCGCGCTCTCTCTCTCTCTCACTTTCTCCCTACGTTTGGTACTAATCTCACTTTTATTTTCCCCCTAAAGAAAGAAGTAATAGCGGTCACTAATATATTCTCAGTGCCCCCTTTTGCTGGACACTTTTATCTTATATTCCACTTCTTCATATATTCCCAGTACTAGTCAAGATAGCACTATGCGGCGCCGCCTTCCACCCCCTTTCGGAGCTAGGTTCCCGTCACTTTTATCTCTTATTCACCTCTTAATCCTAATGGCCATATGCAAAGAAAAAGCAAGGAAATTTTAGGATGATCCTTAGTAGATCTGCGTACCCCCTCTTCGTTCCCTGTCCTACACTTCTTCCCCCACTCCCTTTACAATCGCTCGCACTCAATACTCACGTGCCCGTCTTGAACCGATAGTCTCCGAAACTGGGTCCGTCCAGGCAGTGTTGCCGTCAGCTCAACAGTCAGCCCCGGCTCCGGCGTGCAGTACTCAAAGGGGATTTTTCAACTGGGATCCCGTACCCTCTCTCTTTTGAGTGCGCACTTCTTAGTGTACCGGTCGCCGTTGGCGGCCAGCCTCCCGGAGCCGGCTCACCGTGCGTATCCCTTTTCGACCGGAGATTCTTGTGCCAAAAGGGGACGGTAATGTTAAATCGGGAAAAAATAATAGTAACGATCACGCTTTCGGGGTCACCACTGAAGGCGAGCGTCCCCCAGCCAGCACGATCCTCCCCGCAATGAGAGACAATGAAGGACTCTCCCAAGTCGGGAATAAGGCCAAGACAGAGTGCGGGTGAGCTTAAAGGGGAGTTTATCAATCAGAATATGGCATGCAAAGAACTCTGCAAACTCCGAGAGCGCTCTGTCTGACAATAGCAAAGACAGGCGTATATATTTACAAAAAAACGTCATAAGAACCTACATACTATAGGGGGCACAAGTTCAATGGGATTGGGTGGCGATGACTAACTATAGGTGCTGCTGCGATGTGGTTGGCCGTGGCTGGAGAACGTCACTGGTCAGCCTCGTGGGTTGGGCTGGGCCTGGCAGGTTGGCAGAGTTCATCCGGGCGGTGTTGTTGTGCCATCGCGGCCAGTGTAAGAGATGAATGTCTTTTCCTGACTTATTTGCCCTAGACCATGCACACCGCAGTCATTCGGTCATTGCAATATTATCTTCTTTAGTAAATCTTCCAATAGGTTATTCTACAGGTTAATGCAACACAGGAGGAATGCACCTTGTGAGGGGTCTGATGGTCATTCGTCAGGGCATGGTTACCAGTGTCCTGTTGACCGGAGCCATAGGTTGAGGGGCTAAGCTTCAGGGCATGGGACGGACGGTACAAGCCTCCCTGTCTTGTTAGATGTGGTTATAAATGTGCCGCTGTGTGTTGCCACAGTGTTGGGTGTCCTGATTGCACAGGGCCATAAGTCTAAGATAATCTGGTGGGTTGTGGGGTTTACGAGGGGGCGCCTTTGGAAGTGTGGGTTCAGGCAGAGGTTTACTGCTGTGCTGTAAATAATGCAGGTGGCGGCCCGTGGCCTTGGGTGCTGCAGAGGGGGCTACACATCTTTGAAGCGGCTCCAGTCTAGTTGGGGGAGGTGGGGCAGCGCGGCGCGGGCCTCTGCTCTTATGTTTGGCAGTCTCCGCAGGGTGGGAGGGGAAATGGCCTTGCACATATTTACAAAGGTATCTTCCTCGCGTGTTGCCGGTTTTTGGAGGCGAGAACATCACAATCATTAGAACACTTTATAATATTTGTTTGAATTACTTAAAAACATACATTTCACTTCGCTGGAGGCGTTTCAATTATATTCAGTCTGAGCACCTTATTCGTACACTATGTTTCAACAACTACAGTATTTAGCTATATGCATATACATTTGCAGTAAGTGAGGTAGTATTGAGGTTGGTGAAGTACATAGAAAATGACCCGCCACCGTATGTGACGGTGGTGACATATAAGGGGCTTAGACATACATGCGTGACGAGTGCATTCTCGCACACCCTTCACATGTGCCCCCTGTATGGTTACATTCGCTTTCATGTGTACTCTAGCAGCATTAGTTCAGTTATGGCGCGGGACCGCGGGGTGTACGGTTTTCAATGATACATATAAGGAACACTCCCCCGGAATTCTTTTATCATTTGCACACCCCTGCAGGGGTGTGGGTCCTTCATGGCTGGTGTCATGTACAATAATTACACAATTTTACAGGTTTCTTTAGTATAAGTGGTTGTATGGAAAGGATACACATATTAAAAGTGGTTTTTGACATTCATATTTGGGTACCTTTCTGCTTTCATCGGATGACCATTCTACAGATCTTCCCATCACCCAGGCCTCGCTGACCGGGTCACTCTGGGAGCAGTGATACACTGCGGACGGTGAAATGTTAGTGTTAGTATCTTATGCTAGCTCATGTCCGTTCTGTTCGTGGGAACGTGCTCACAGCGGATCTGCCAGGGTGCTGCGGTGACAGGGATAATTGAAACTCTCCGAGGGTGGGTGCCGCGCTGCAGTGCGCTACGCTCACACCATCTTTATTAGACAAAATGGTTTCTGAGGCCTAGCTAAATTCAATACGTGTGGGCAATGTCTTCAGCAGGTGAGCCATCCACCACCTGGGCCCGGGTGGTAAGGAGGGGACGCCCGATGAGCCATGGCCCTCACCTGGGGTGGAGATGTAGGCCAGGGGGGTCTTTTGGACCACTCCTCCCCTACACTGTGTACAGCGGTTATTGATGGATGTACTTAAAGAGCGGCTGGCTACTATATGTCCAAGTCTGCTGTTATCTGGAAGCTCCAACGATGATGCACAGAAGGAAATATATTCATCTTTTATGCATCACAAGCATATGCGTCAACAGCAATCACCACTAATGAACAACTACTGGCAAAAGCATCACAAAGGAGGTCACAGCGATTTAGGGTTGTCGGTCGTGCCCTCATTGCGAGTAAATGTGGCCAACCTGCAACAAAGTTTTCAATGTGTTAATGGCCACTGGTTGTTAGACAGAAATCCCTAAAGTACCCTGTCAAACGTCTCTATTATGTATATCTGCTTATCGACACGGTGAGGCAGGCTGTCTAAGAAGTAATTGATGCATCGAAAATTGTATCGGAGGATTGTTGTGCAACAGTTATTCTAAAAACACATGTTTTAAATATGAATAAAATCTGCTGTTTTATAAAACCTCGTTTATTTTTATTTTAACAGTTACGGAGGGCAAACACGCCCTGTATACAAATGGTAGAGATATCTGATGACATAAAGATGTCGAGCGTTTATAACCACTCAATAAAAATTAAAAAAAGTAAACCTATGAAAACAGAATTCTATAGCAAGCTTAACCAGTCTCTCTAAAAGTTGATGTCCTCAAGCACAACATAGCTGATGGCATGTAATTGACAAGTGATGTGTAGTAAAAAGGACAATGCAATAAAGAACCAGACCAGTTTTGTGAATTGTAAAAAGTTTATTTATATAAAAAAGATAGTATTAATACTGAAAGGAAAAATACATGTGTAAAAACATTTACTGTGATCGAGAGGGGGTGGGGGGACATGTTGCTGCAAATATCCAAACTGACACTCCTTTGTGAATTGTAAAAACATTTAACTTCTAAAAAATAAACTTAAGGGAAAAATACATGTGTTTCAAAAAAAAAAAGTTTTACTGTAGAAAAAATAAACCTGCAGATGCAAACAGTCAAAAGCTCAGAAACTTAACTCGAAGGGATGCGCCACAATTAAATAAGCGGCATGAAAAAGTGAGAGGGGTTGGTAGAGGTACTTGTTAAAATATTTAATAGCCATAGGGGTGGGTCAACCCATCTGCTGTCTGTGTTCTTTTATCAAACAACCACCCTGAGCGTCTTTTGTACAGTGACGGTGTTAATTTCCCACTGTTTATAGCGCACTATATACGGACGTGTAACTACGATAGACTGTGGTGTCTCGCATCTCCCTGCACAAAGGATTGCACCAGATCTTTGAAACTGTCAAAGTGTATCTGGGCCGTGTTCACATTGACATTATACGTTTTTACTTTCATGTTGACCATTCCTAGTGATGGGCGTGTGTTTTGTACCCCGCAGAAAGGGACTCCACAATCTATTCTTCAGGAGCTAGCTCAGAATAGTGCAAGTGGGTTGATATCCCCAAGGCGGCTGACAAAAAAATGTGTGTCTGAACTTGTTTGGTATTCCACGGCAGTGCACCAGCCGTTTAATCATCTATGAACCCGCATCTGCACACGTCAGAAGAATTTTCAAATAGCTAGGCGTGAAGCATTTCAGGGTCTGATGATGGCTGTGTTGGGAAAATAACTCTTTGCGCAAACTTAGCACACAAAGAATTAAGATTTTAATTTTGCCAACTGCAGCAGAGTGGGGTTGTCCTCAATGTGTTCAATATGCGAGCGCATGCCCTGATGTTTATAGTATCAATGTAAGCCCACTTCTGAACCACCACATAGCCGTCCAACCAAGACTGTCCACCTCGTTTTTCACCACCGCCAGTTAGGGCGTGCTGTATAGAGATGTAATCTGTTTTTGAGATGTATAAGAGCCGTGGAATAGTGTTTTTGCATGGGGCAACAGCGCGATTGTTTTGGGTTTTAGATAGTTGTCTGTAGAAATGCATACAACTACTAGCCAGCGTGAAAAGGGTCTATGTATGACACATGTATTCCACCCTTTTTAGGTGTTTCATGGCGAGTCGTTTGAATGATGCCGCCCTAAAGAAATTACAAGCTTGTCTTAAAATGTTCACGTCTTCTTTACAGTAGGTCCTTAACGCTTGTCAAACAGTGTTTATTCGCCTTGTACTAGGCCATAAACTAGTCTTTCTCTCTAGGCATCATATATTGAACCCCGTATTGATCTTGGGGTGGGAATGGGCCTAGGTAGTTTTGGTTAGCGGCTGTGTTAAAAAGTTGGGGCAATAAACCTTTCGAACCTGGAAAGCTAAATGTTTTTGGAAGCTTGCTGAGTTTCATGGGCAAAAAGTTAAAGGAATCAATGAAGCATATTTGTAGATGCACCCCAAAGATGGTAATTAGCTAAGCACCTTGGGTGATATGTTTTATTTAAAAAAAAAAAATCCAAACTGCCACAAGAGTATGAATCATATCCTTTGGCATTATGGGCTGGAAGGGTACAACCCGTGAATTAGCTTGTTACAAAGGTGCTTATAAAGGTAGCTACATAGGTGTCCTCTGTAAATTTTCAACTATCCGTCATCGGATATATATATAGTTAGGTTGGTGTTATATTTTCTTGGCGGCCCTTCATGTTGTGTATATAATGTAGTTCTCGGTTTTATTTTGCAGTCTGCCGGCCGTCATGTAGCATAGGTGTTCCGATGTGTTGACAATGTAAACTTTGCACACTCTGCAAATCATCATGACAGTTGTGACTCTAGGGAAGACATTTTTGACGTGCTGGACAATCCGTGCGCGGCTCGCACACGACTGACCCCAGTGCTGCCTTTTGAATGTGTTCTAGACCGGGTTGAGACCTTGTGAACGCGTGACACTGAGGGAATTTGGCAGGCTTTTTCCTCTCCTAGACATGAGACAGTGGTATTGGCAACTGTCTGTTTTTGGAAATGTGGTGACGATGCCGACAGATGTTTGGCAACCAGAAAACCTTTTTAGGTTCAATAACTGTGGAACTGGTTGTCGTGGTGTAAAACATATATAAAGTGGTTTTGGCTGTTTTAGCCGTTGGTGGGAAATACCACCACACACCGTTATTAAAGAGTATCTTGATGGGTCTATTGAGATGCTCTTTAAAGAGATTCAGCTACCAACTTGTCTGGTAGTCCCAACTCGGTGTGCACTCGCAGAGCTTTCGCACATATGGCAGCATCCGTTATGCTTCGTGGCTTGATTGAACCTGAGACTAGATGCCAGGCGGGGATTTAGGGGGCCGTGATCAAAATTTAGCTGCCATCTGCCTTTGGATTTTATGATGTGGCCGGGCAGAATCTTGCTCAGGGGATTATAAGCACTGCTTGAAAGGGGAAACTAACACAACTATTTTCCAAGGCACAAAACACAAATTGTCAGTTTTACTCTGCAGAAGTCTTTGTAAACATTTACAGGGTATCACAATTTGCCTTTTTAAACAAGTGTCTATATATACATAATCAGCCTCTGTTCTTTTTTGCCCAATATCATTGGGCCTACATCTACCGGGCTAAGGTTTTCACAGCATCCGTTATGTCTGCTATTCTGTGCCCCAAAGGAGCGTAAGTGATCAAGTTTATGACTCTAAATTCCTCGTAATGCTCAATGGCTGCAAATGTTTTATACATTTTTTGATCAGTTTGCACCATTTCCAAATGCAATGGGGCATCCCGTGTCTGGGGCATTGATATCTGCGGCATCGTAGCTCCATTGCCTCTGGCTATAACCAGTCATGCCTTTTAAGATTTTAAATGGGCAACGCCTCTGAACTCGAGATCCAGCCCATTTTAAGTTTTTTTTCCGCCTGTTTTTAGAGCGCTGTCAAACAGATAAATCAGCCTCCGCTTTGAACAATTAGCCGATCTGTAAGGATGGGTTTGTTAGCGGTTGTGTTTTAATTTTACTAGATCTCCTGGCGCAACAGGCGCTGTGAACTTGTTCTTGAGTGGTTTGAGGGGGCTCACTAATTGCTAGTCATCACTTCACGGTGGCCCTCTGATATGTTTAATATTTGGGATATTTCTAGATCTGGTGCAGGCAGAGATCCGATTGGGTCCCGTGAATGTTTGTGGAATATCTGCTAAACAATCGGCTGAAAAATCACTGATGGCTGGTGCTCTGTGTTCAACAGCACGGGCCTTATTTAGCACTGTAGTGAGATGTGTCTCTATGAATCTTTCATGAAATGCATTATAAGACCCTATACCGATGGTGAATCTGACCATCATCGAGCGTAAGATCTGCCTGCAAACCTATAGCTAATTCACAAGCCTCTACTGCTAAGGCGCTAGTATCGACACCCATGTGCTCTAGTCACGTCAAACAGCCCCGTCTGCATTTTCAAAAGCGCTCTGAACAATCTAGTATAATCTGCTTCTTTTTACAGTAGGGTTTTAAACTTTACACAATGGTCAGTTGTTTCCTATATTTTTTTTACATTGGGATTCCACATCTGATTTTTGTGACTTTTTGCCATTCTGTTGGGCGTCTATTTGAGCTATGCTGTGTGTTAACTCGATGGTTGCCCCGACTGGTCTTATACATAGAACCACCGCCCGCAAAACACATTTTTACTCTTACTCAAAGATCGCCAGTCACAAACAACATAGAATGCATTTTTATTAGCCTCTAGCCGAGTTGGTTTTGTATGATGCCTCTGTAAAACACTTAGTCACCAAATGCTATGATGTAAGTCAACATTTCAGCTTTAAAGTGTGATAATTCCATGAGTTGCTGCCAACGGATGTTAAGAAAAATAGCTGTTTAATAACTGCACATAAGTATATTCAGACAATTTCAATATTGAAAACAAACTCCCTTCAGCAGTAGTTGCACCGCAACCACGCTGTGACTCAATTTTGCTAAACACACCAGAACCTGCCTTAAATCACATTTTCCCTACCGACCATGAACTACATACAGGTTGTACATTTTAACCGTTTGATTTGCTGTCTCATAAGCAAAAGTGTTTCATAAATAAAAGGCCCTATAGCGGCAGGTATTTATTTTACCTGTTGTCATGTAGGCAGTGCTAAAAAGTTGCATACTTTAACACTCTAGTGTTCATCTCTACACTGGGCCATCTAAATGTCACTCTTGGCTACTTTGGCCAGATACGCTTAAAATAAATTCAACATGTTTACCTGCTGTGTTAATAGCGAACAGGGCTCTACAAGTCTTTAGACTTTTCATAGTGACACAATATTTGAGCATTAACGAAACATGTACTCTACACGCTTCTCAGGTGAGTTTAAATCACTGCAGGTGGATAGCCTTTCAAGCTTCTAAAAGTTGATAAAAACCAACATTACTATATCTTTACATTTCTTTTTACTGTTTGAGCGCTACATGGAAACGTACACTAAATAGTAAATCTGTAAATAAAAAAAACATGATGCAGTATGTAGCTTAAACTATAAAACACATGTGTATATATCACACACAACATAGCTTTAGAAGTTATAATAAATCATTCAGTAGATAGCGCTCAGTCACACTTGTAAAAAAAATACTAATCAATCCTGTACAAAACACTGGGTTGGTATTGGCGTCATGACAGAATTCTACTCGTTGGGGCCTCGGAGCCCCTCTGGATGAATCAAAAACAAAAAAACTCCCGCAGACATTCATCGGGCCCCTGGGGAGGAACCAAAACAACAAAAACCAACTCCAATGGGTGCAAGCTGTAATCTAGGCATGCCTACTGATGAGATTACAAAACTGCTTAGCTTCAGGATCCATCGGCCTTTTGCCGATGCACCAAAAACATTGGACCACTCGTCCTTGGGGCGTTTAAAACTTTCATGATTTGTTGATCCCAAGAGAGCCTGGCGGGCCGATTGATGAATTCACAAGAGAACTCTGCGGCACATGCCCCCCACATCCATTGGGCTTTATTGCTGTAACCTTCAGAATATGCTCATCCACACAAAGCACTCCACCTCATGGAGATTTTTTGATAACTCGTTGGGCCCAGACTATTCCGGTCGGTGTTACAAAAACTCCAGAACCAAGCGGGCCCAGTGATGATTTCACAAGAGATTTGTCCTGTCGCAGCAGGCCCCCAAATCCATAGACCCTTGCTGCTGTAAAAAAACTATTAGACCTTGTCCTGGGTCGTTAAAACATGCAAGGTTTGTTGATCCAGAAACAGGCTGCCCCATTCCAACATCCCTGAGTTGTCCATCGCTGCAGGCTGTTTTCCAGAAGTGCCCTGTTGCAACATCCAATTTTTCTGTAAAAAATAGTCTGCATCAACATGTTAAACCCGTATAACAGCCAAACGCAGGATCCTGAAAATTAAAATCCATACATATACCCAAGACTCTAGGCCCTGGCCACAACCACTGCTGCATATGACACTTATAGATACACCCATAGAATTGAATATATATCGGGTGGTTGTTGGCAGGGTCTAGAGTCTTGGGTGCATGGTCGAAGGCCATGCAGCCATGACCGAAGTTATAAGCAAAGAGTTATAAGCCACAATGGGTGTGATATGTTGCGGTGGTTTTGATGAGGACCTACAGTCTGATACATGGCTGAAGGCCTTGCACACGAGCAAAGTTATAAGCAGTGAAGTTGGGTGCATGGCCGAGACCAAAGTTATAAGCCCTGAAGTTATAAGCGATCATGGATTTCATAAACTGTAGTGGTTGTGTCCAGGATCTAGAGTCTTGGGTGCATGGCTGAAGGCCGTAGGCTATACATCCAAGACTATAAGCCCAGGCCACAACCACCGTACCATATTACAGCCATAGATCACACGTATAGATTCGAATATGTACGAAATGTTTGAAAATGTACTTACTGTTTCATTGATTGAGATTCAATATTTTTTTTACATGACTTTAGTACTTGGAGGAAATATTCTTTCAATTTCTGTGATGAAAAGAGCATGTTGGTGTGTGTATTTCATAAAGACTTATTACATTGCATAATAGACATTTTAGCTTTTTGTCGACCCTCATATTTAGTTTACAAACCAGTGTATTGTGCATTTTGCTCAGTTTCTGTGTTTTTCAAATCATTGGGTCTGGGGGGGGGGGAAATCCTTGTCGGATTAAAAAAAAACAACCTTTTTTTTGTTTTGCTACACACTATTTGTTTTGAGTATTCACTTGTTTCTGGTTAATGTTCTATCTGTTGGCTTGTTGCACATTTTTGAAGCAGTTGGATACCTGTTGGCGTATTCTAACTGTTTATTGTCTTTTAATTGCACTTTTGTTAATGTTGAAGTACAGTTATTAGTTATTAAATTTTGGCTTTAAGAAGATTAAATAAGCGATTGTAAGATTTGCTGGTAATCTCTGCTTTAGAGTAATGCTACTATCATTACATTCGGACCATCCACATTTCTTTTTAATGTATGCAGTGTAGTGACCTTCATTGGTTGTGGCTCCTGCGTGGTAGATTATACCTATTGTTGTGACACTTGACCGTGTGTGAATCATCTGCATTGTAACGTAGAAGCCTTAGTATTATGTAGTTACTATGTGTTTGTATCAGTAAGGTTGTGCGATTATCTGAATTGCAGATAGTACGCAATTTGCCATGGTTTACATTTTGTACAAGTTAATGGAATGGATTCACAATTGGGTATGGATACATACACAAATCGCTCATTAGGGATTTCTTCCTGTGTCACATTGTTGCAGAGTGCATGTATGTTTCCACATGTATGAAATCTAGTTCATTTATAGGTATGTTTTTGTTTTCAAGTACTTGTAGTAAGTATATTAGAAATTCTTGTGGATCTTCTTAGTAAGTACATTAGAAATTCTTGTGGATCTTCTTGTGAGTTTATAGTGAACCTCACCATTCCAGCACAGTAGTCCAATTCTTGTCTTATTCTGTGAACACTAACGTGTTGTCAGGATTGTTTGTTGTGTTTCTATGAAGGACTAACATTTGCAAACACAATTGGTCTGTACTGTGTTAAATGTTGTTAACAATTGGTGGGAATTGAAATAGAATATTTTTTGCTACATTACACCGGTTATGTTTGAATGGACCAGATAGTTCTATGTCCGAGTGATTTATTTTTTTTTTTTTAAAGTTTTCCCTCAGTTTCCTTCTTTGAAGAAGTACCTGATTTACTTTCACTAATAGGTTCTTCTTTGTGGTAATTGATGAAGTGTTAGCTTCTTTTACTCTCTTTGAAGGATTTGCCATCAAATTCTGTTGCATTTCTGTTTGAATTATTTTTTTTACATTTTCCTTTTTGTGGAACAGGGTATGATTTCAGATGGGGGGGTGTGTGTACAGTGAACGTAGTCTATTGTATTCTAAAATGCAAGGATTATCAGCGTTCACTTTACTTGCATCAAAGTTGATTAGAAATAGACCGTCAAGTGTACGTAAGCGTGATAGTGCTACGTAGATCATGCCTTCTTTAAAGACTATTCCCAATATCTATCAATGCTTTGTCTAGGGTAAGACCTTGGGATTTATGAATGGTGACGGCATATGCAAGAGTTAGAGAAAACTGTTCTCTAAGTACATACATGTCTTTGAAGAGGAGGAATCGAACCGTTGAACGCCCTATCCTTTTTACTTCTGAAAGTTTGTCAAAGAGAATATTGACAAACTGTTGTCACGTGGGTATATTTGAAAGCCAACAAATGTACCCAGTGCCCCATTAACTAGTCCTTGCTCCACGTCAGGGTTACGTTTATGCATTACTCTACAATTTAAGGATAATTTTAATATTTTTTTTCCAACCCAGTGGTGTTGGAGAATGAATTTTCTAAGGTATTTAGTCTTGTTGTGGCTTGTTGACACATGGGTAGTGTCATACCATGTACGTCCAGTTTGTCTGTTCAAATTTCAATTATTGGTTGCATTTCTTTTTTTAACATTGGTTCATTGAATTTGAAACAGCTTGCAAGAGTTGGCATTAAGGCCGTACAATTGACATTTTTCTGCGCTCATTTTTCCATAACAGTAGCACGTGCGTTATCACCATAAAGTGCATTGATGTGCCAGTTTTTCAATATTGCTTGTGCTTCTTGAGATAGTATGCCAATTCTAATATTTTTTTAAAATGTTGGCGTAAGGTCTGCAGATTGACGCACGTTGAATTCTCTGTATTGGAAATGTTGCCAAAGGTTGACATTTCCTATGCTGCCAACAGTTTTACGGCAGAGTTTGTGTCCTAAGGTTAAAAAATAGGTTCACCTTTCACTGGTGTCAATTGTAGAAGATCTCCGAAAACAATGGGTTTTCCTGCAAAGAGTTCTTCGTAGTTTGTTTGAAGTACTTCTTGCAATCTGAGGTGAATCAAAGCCAACATTAGGTTGGAGACCATGCTCACTTATTAGTATTTTCATTTGTTTTAATATTCTGCGTAGTTCCATTGCAGCTTCTGTAGAAAGTTTGTAAAAGTCTTTGTTTTGGTGTTCTACTGGAAGGAGTAGTGATCGGTGTAAAGTGACTCCGCCTATGTTTTAGGCAGCTAAACCTGTGGGGGCAGTTGCAACAGCTGACAGTTTGTCAATTGTTGAAGGAACTTGCTGATTTTGATTAAGAATGTTTTGGCTGAACCAGCTTCACCACTGACGTACAGCAGTATAGGTTTGTAATTTTGGCAGGTACATTCTATATTTTCGTGTTGTACACCATGTGCAATTTCCTTGGTTACTTCAAAAATGGTGCGCTGGTCTTTAAGTTTTGATTGTAGTACAGTTAAGCCTTCTGTATCTTCTTCATAGTGACACATGCTGTTTTCTACTTCAGTCATAGCTCATTCTGCCTCATTTGGTATTAGTGGCTGTCCCAGTGGTTCTTGGCTTCCTGTTAGAGAAGGTTGACTACTGTCGGGAGTGTCCTTCTCTAGTTGGGCGTGGAGTTCTTCTTCGTGTTGCTGTTCATTGTGCAACATTGTTTTGTACTGCGTAAAGTTCACATCGGTGATGGTGGTTTCATTTGCTTTGAAAACGTCTTCATAGCAGTCAGTTATCTAGTATCTCCTTTTCTCCATGGTTTAAAAAGTTGTAGCAGGGACATGTAATATAGTTTCTGTTGGAGTTGACAATTTGACATGATTGATTAAGCTTCGTTTGGTAAATTTCACTAAGCTGCCTCCACAATCTGTCAATCTATATCTACCTTTTTGCTTTCATCGGGTTTTATATTTTTGTATGCAAGTTTTGGGCTATGTGGTATGGTTTCCAAAGTGGTACTCCTGTTCGGGTAGTATGTGTCTAGTAAATTGTTTTTCAAAATGTCTTGATGTTGGGGTCATTTTTGGCTATTGTTTCTATGTCCTCATATGATTTGAAAACTCTTTTTCTAGATTTAGCAGGACCAAGACTTAGCCATAGTATATTCAGATTTTCCATACAAAGCAGCACCGGTTAAACGATCTGCAGCTTCGTAGGCGACACATTCTCAGAGCGTTTTTATGCCTAGACTGTACAATTTCTGAGTGTTTTGTCTGATAGGTCATTCCAGAGGTCAACTGCAGTGGAATTGTCTGCAATGTACTGCACATCTGTTTGCATTCCATAAGAGGGCACTGATTGCATTGTAATCATTGATATATTTTGATTCTTCTGTTCTTTTTATGTAATACGTGTTCTTGGGTGATTTACCTTTAACACTTTGTCGAACTGAGGACATGAAGTTGTTCACTTCACCTGTTTCTGTAACTGGTCTAGGGAAACCAAAGCGGCATTTGGTGTAGTATTTCCCTTTGTTTTTGTATTTGCGACGACATATTTGCCACATTTGTGTCTTTGAAATTGTACTTTGTCTATGAAGGTCACTGTCGTTTGTGAAGGGATTTCACAAGTGACATATTTTTGGATGAACTGCAAAACAGTGGCATCAGTGTCCTGACCAAATGTAGGTGCAACTTTAATCCATAAAAGGGGGGGGGGAACAGTTTTATTACAAAAAGTGTAGCATAGCAATGAAACGATGGTGGAAATATCTTAAAACATTAACAGGATCTAGAGAGCAAAGTTCTCCAGGTGTTAGTATATCTAAGTTGGTTTTGTTGTTGTTTGATATGCGTAGGAAATCATGTAAATCTTCCCATGCATATTTTGCACAACTTAATGTAACAAACCAAGTGGGCGGTCCAAGGTTTCTGATCATAAAACGTACATCTCTGTGACGTTGGAACCAGTATTCTTTCGTTCCGCACATGTTTGCAAACAGATTAGTTATGCTTGATTGTAAAACGTCATCTTTTTCTTGCACTTTTTGTATTAACCCTTTCAAGGACGAGTATACTCGTCCTTTTTACATCGACTTCAATAATAGCCTGGCACTTAAGAGGTTAATTGAGTAGCTGACATATTTTGAAGTGGGTTGCAGATTTCAATGTGTGCAACTCCCTAACATAGGGTTGCTAGTTCACTTTCAAAGAGTAGGTGGAATGTGTTGTCCCAGATTTAGACAAAATGTGGATCTTCAGAATACATTCGTAGTGAGCGGTTTTCTGATATCTGAGTGGGTCTATCATCGTATCTTCCTCCTTTGCCAGTAGGAAAAAGTAGTGGAAAAGCATGTGCTTCTATATTTTTTTCCCATATGCTCATTGGTGAACCTTTGGTTTGTCGCATTTGTTAAGTTTCTAGTGCATCATCTATGCTCTCATTAGAGTGCAGTGGATGAATTGTATAATGGTCCAAAAGAGTGGATACTGCAGCAGGATCCGGAAGTTCAAATTGACCAGTTTCTGATGACTCTTGAATTATTTCAGTTGTTTCCCTTAAGCTTTCTTCAATATTTATTTCTTCGTAGTATTCATTGTCTCAGATATTGCAAGGCTTGTCTAACTTTATGTAAGTCCACGAGTTGTTGCCAATTCTTTTTCTTTTGTTGGTACACCATTTACTAAGGCAATTAAAGATTGCTCTATTGGACGTTGCACTCCTAGAGTGTGCACATTTTCTGTCAGATCTAATGGCAAATTAACTACTTTGCCACATTCAGAGGGAGGTAATGTTGCTGTTTTTGGTTGAAGGTGTATTGCTTGAAATGGGTGTACTGTTTTGAATTATGATGCTCTCATACAAATTGAGTTGTTGCAGGGGTTTTAGTAGTGGGAATACTTCCAAGCGATTTGTGATGGCACGTGAAGGAGTTTGGTTAAGTTTTGTAGTGCAGTAACTGCAACATATTAGGGGTTCACTTTTCTGCTATAAGGTAGAGAGCTAATTCAAACCATTTGGAATCTTCATTGTCTTCTATTTTGTATGTTACATCTATAGTTTGTTAATTTTGTAAAAAGTTCTGCAGCCACACACACACATGGTTTGGTACTTCAGCGGATGTACTTTACATTTTGTTCTTTTTTGTATATGTGTGATAGAAGGTTGCCATGTTTGTTGCTAGTCTGTTCTAAAGCTATTGCATTTTGTAAGTGGCTTTCACTTCCAAAATATTTTCTCTTGATAGTCGATTTCTTCCTGTAGGTATTTGGGTGTACCATGCAGAAGAGTGTTATTTAAATTGGCTAGTTCTATAGCTGGACTTTTAGCACAGTACAGTTTATACACTAGATTTCTTACATTTGAATGATGTGTTGATATCATTTTGATATCGAAGGTGCTTTTGCAAATAGGTCCTGAAATGCAGGCTAATGAATGTCCTTGTAGTCCTGTGTATTTGCGCACTGGACAGGTATCCATATTTTGCAGCACTTTCATTTTGATTGTCTTTACCTTTCACATACTGATTGAGGAACTGGCGTCAAGATTTGTTGGGAATGTTACACATTGACGTGCACGGCCATTTGTATATTGGACGTTCTGGTTCCGTCGAATGGAGAGGTAATTCTGAGTTTTCTGGGGATACTTTTGTAAGCAGTGTTTCTTGTTCAATGATGGTATTGATTTTTTTCATATCCTTGTCCACTGCTATGGATGGCAATTGTTTTTGTTTGTATGCTTCTTCATTAAAATATGGTTCTGTGGTCGTCGTGACTCCATTCACCCCCACAATTATTTAAGAAGTTATTTTTCGTTGACATTCCGTTTATTGAGAAGTTTCTTTTGTAATTTAGTACTTAGTTTTGTTAGTGGTTTCATCCTGTTTAAAACTAAAATTTCCTTTTGAGAAGGATTGCACTGTCTACGAGAGCTTCTAGAATACATTTTCTATGGTAGGTTTTAAGGGTTGTGGATGATTTCGCTCCTCTTATTAGATACTGAAGGACTCTGTGGCAGAACATTTTTGCTAAAATACTTTTAATTTTTATTTTTTTAACTATTTTTTTTTTTTACTATGGTTTCTTGCTAACATATGAGGATGTATAGGAGCAGTGTTGGCAGTAGTGGTAGCCAAATTCTTAAGCATTTTCTGTTTCGTGCCACATTTTGATAGAGGAGGCAAAGTTTCTGTAGTTGAAGATTTTTTTGTTTCGCTAAATGACTGCAGTAGTTTTGGTTCAAGGTTTTGTACAAAATCTGGTAGAGATGGATGCTTACTTTGGACACTTTTATTTTCATTTGCTCTATTTCTGTGTTCCTTTCTACGGACTTGCTTTTGGTAGGCATTCTTTGGGGTCTGTTACAATGTATGTGTGCTGTGTGTATGCGTGTATGAATTTGATGGGGGAAGATGTTTGTGGTGGTGTGTGAATGTGCATTGGTTAGTCCCAATGAGTTGGGAAGGCTATTTTTCTGTTTGTATGTTTCTACACTGTGCTTCAGGTGAGAGTAGAAAGTGAGCTAGTGGTGAGGAGAAGCATTAATAGTAAACGTAATGGTATAAAATTAAAACCGGTATTTGTTTTGTAGTACTAACATTCTAAGGCTTGGGAATGAAACAAAAAAAACAGGGATTTGTGTGCCGTTCTGCCTGTTAATCTTTGTTTAATAAATGGGGATTTGTGGGCAGAATTGTTCAGAAATCAATGTTTTTTTGGTGCGCAAATAACATAAATGACCCACAGTGTCTTTGAGGAACAGTAAGAATATAAAGGTAGTATTGTACTTACTTTCTTTTGTGGAATGAGCAGGTGTCTTCGGATATGTTTGTAGTGTAGATGCTGTTGATTTTCAGAAGAGTGGTCTTCATTTCACTGCAATTGTAAAAGGAAGAAGTTAGTAATTTGTGTTTATATCAGTGATAATGTAGACGTTCATTTTTATTCTTTCGTGGAAGTATTCAGTGTATGCGTGCATTTCATTTGACTATGTGCAGCATTTATATGTTTGCAGTATGTTCAACCTGCTTCGCAGATGATTACAACTTGAAATTCCCTTGTTTTTTGGAGCTGTGTTTTAGATGGCAGAGAGGTTTGGAAGTGATGGGTCATAGATATGGGGGGGGGGGGGGAAATGTGCCTACTTTCATATTGTAGGTAGGCATGCAAAAAATCGGGAGCACCTGAGAGGTAGATGTGACCACAGCAATCGGGAACCTTTATTTTTCTCATACGATCGCATTGGGAGTAGCATTAATTTAGGAGGAAGACAGTAAAAAAAAGTTTTGCGCATAAATTTGGGAGTGTTGGTACGTATAGGTTATGCGGGAGATAAAATCATGAGTCTCGCGTTTAAAGCGGGAGCGTTCGTATGTATGTTTTGGCTATGTAGATTGTTGTACATGTACTCTGAATAAAATATGCATACCTGTACTTTGTAATCATGCATGTGGGTATGCATGGGGCTGTAAGTAGAAATCCTCAAGACTTGCACAATAGTTTTTGTAGTAGGTGCTTTGCAATGATATGAGACTTGTATTCAGAGTGATCAACAGTGCATTTAAAGTGCGGAACTCTGATGATGGAGGTAGATGTAGATGTCTTGGATGTGATTGGTGGATGGTTGTGATTGCTTAGCTGTGTCCAATGATGGAATGGATACGCGAGGGTAGAAGGACTGCCTAAGAGTTACGTGCCACGCGGACACCGCGGGTAGGGCGTGCCACATACAGGGTTTTACAGCAAATCCAGCATGGAAAGGGGACTGTAGGGATTAGCCAATCCGATGTTTGATTTGTGTAGAAAGAGTGTGTAGTGAAGATGGCAGATGTGGAGACAGTCAGGGTGTTGGTGCTCAGATGTTTTGTCCATGGTTTACAGCACTTCTCAATGTAGGCATGTGGCAAACAATTTTGAGGAGTGGAGGTGGTGTGGAGTGCTGCGACTGACTGCAATGTAGAGGCAATTCTCCAAGTTTGCAGAGATATGCGTAGGATGAACAGTCCCCATGTGGTAGTTTTGCACTATGGTGCTTTCCGTTTGGGCTACAGGAGTTCACCTACTTTTTTACGAGATTTGGAACAGTTGGTTCAAGCAGTCATAAACCTCTTTCCAACTGCGAAGTAATTTTTCCTGGATTACTTCCTAGAGCAAAATGGGACAACAGTTCAGTTTTTTTTTGTTGTCCTGATCAAAGTATTGGTAGGCGTGCAATCAGTCGCGGCATGCGTGCTTTCATGTTAAGAGCTGGTATGTTTTTCTGTAGCCACGAGAACATTGTTTCCAGTAATGCAGCTTATTTTGAAGCAGATGGTGTTTATCTTTTTTGGGAAATGCCATGTTCTTTTGGAATGTAAGGCTTGCTTTGGAGTAGGTTGTGATGATTGTAGGAGTAAAGTAAGAAGAACCCACCCCCCAAAAAAATACAAAATAACAGGTGTCTGTCAAGCATCTGCAAAAAAAAGCTCTTTTCAGAGCCCACCTTAAAGGGGAAATGGGGAACACTATTTAAATGTACAATCGTCACGCTTAGATCCTCCACATGTCCGCGGACATGGCGGTAGTCTGCAGGCAGCGTGTATTACATATGGGGATTCTGGGGTGGAGAAGCATGCAAATGAGAATGAGCGAAGCTAGGGATTGGTCAGTAAAGTTCAGTGGGTGTGTTGTGAACGGAGAGATTTAGTGAGAAGGTCTTTTTCCTAGGAGGAGAACAGACAGCTCTGTGTGCTCAAACAGATTATCTGGATTTTGGGAGACTCATGGATACATTGGTTGAAGGTGCATGCAGAAAGTTGCGGTATATCTGCAGATCTTGGATTCCCTCATGTGGAAGTGCACTGGCATGGAGTGCGTGAAATGAAGTGGCAGGACTTGGTACCTCTCTGTGCTACTTTACAGACAGAGCGTCATCCTGATATAATTATCATTAGTTGTGGAGGAAACAGTTTAGGGCATGTGTCTTGGAATTTCTTATGAAGGAAGGACTTGAGAAGGTCATGGATATGTTTCCAAATTGCCACATTTTGTTCACGTATTGCGCAAAGACATATGTGGCTCCATTCTTCATTTGGTCCACAAATGGAGAAAGCGAGGCGCAATGTCAATAAGGCTGTTTGTGCCTTTCTGAGAGATGGTGGCATGTCCTCTTTCCACAATGAAAATATGTTTCGTAGCACGTTCATTTTTCGCAGAGATGGAGTCCTTACAAAAGCTGGGAATCGGATGTTTCTTCGAAATGTACAAAATGCATTGCAACCTTTTTTGGAATTCTAGTTGCCTATTTTGCATTACATGTTGACGAATCCAAGTTTTTCAAATGCACATCAACAAAAGGCTCTTTTCAGAGCCACCACTTCCTGAGAAAAGTGCATTGGTTTTGCTACAGTTGCACCCTAACATTTTCTGTCCTAGGACTGTCCGCAGACTTTTGGAAAAATTCACAGGGGCCTACACAGTTTACTTTATAGTTCCATTTTTAGAGAAGGGCAGCTCTGAAAAGAGCTTTTTTAACAAAAAAAGTTTTAGACACACTAAGAGGGGAAATGAGTATAAGGAAGGGACACCAACCACGGGATAAGAAAGGGCAGGTGGAGAGAGAAAGATATAGGGTGGGCCTTATTTAGGTAGGTAGCAGCTCTTCCGGTGCTCCGTGAGCGCAGTCTCGAAAGCACTTCAGACTCTCCTCCCTGCAGAGTACTGTGTCGCAGTACATACACAATATTGTGACCCTCGAAGGTAAGGGTCAACAGCATCTCGAATGGCCTGTGAAGCAGCTGGAGGGATGCGCTCTTCCACAGTCTCTTGTGGTGAGAGGATCGGAAACGGAGGATGCTGCGGAGGAACTCCACCTACTACGTTCTTTACATGGTACAACCTTGCGAATGCCGGCACCGTGGAGTGAAGTTGGGTGTCGCTTCATGGTTGTCGTACCAAAGCTGTACACACCAGGTCCCCCCCCCCCACCCATGATTCAGCACCAACTTGCACTGTTTACAGGTGACCTGGTTCGCACATGCTTTTGGTACGTTACCATAAACGGTAAACGACCGCCACACCCACGACTCCCGGGCGAGTGCTGGTAGCAGGGAGTACCTCCACCTCATTCTCTTCATCCTCGCTCTCTACATCCTCACACGTATTCCCCTCTGCAGGCCTTTGGGGGTGGTGCTGAGGTTCATGTAGCAGCAGCAGCTATGGATGCCATCACTTGTGGGACATCTCTCCGTCCTAAGGGCCGGGACCGGAGAGGACCTCTCTCCATCCTGTGCGACAGGACCGGAGCACTTTGTAAAAAGCATCCACCCTTTTTTCAAAAATGTGTCCCTCTTTCCTGCGCGGGGCCTGGCAAGCGGCCGTAACCCAACCCACCTTGGCTCCGCATCGCCCATTAGTCCTTTTCTCCGCTCGATCGGGGCCGGACGCACTTGCATCCTTGGAAGATTTTCTTCCCTTTTTTCCTCTCTGGCTCTCGCTGGCGTTGGTTTACTAGTCTGTCTTTCAAATTAGACTTTCCAGATTGTTCATCGTGTCACCGTCGCTTCGCGAGGGCGGGTCCCCATCCTCTTTGTTTAGAGTGTTTGGGTCCGGAGCACTGTTGCGACTCCTGTTTTTACTGACCTGTCAGGACTGGCTGGGTTAGTAACAGGAAGAGTAACAAGATTAACATTGTGCCTTCGGAACTGGCTGGGTTAGTAACAGGAAGAGTTTGTACATAGAATTAACATTGTGCTTGCCCAAGTCAAGATGGAGCGAAAGACTTAATCTGATTGGTTAAAGGAACAATGATATGTTTGGTTTGCCTGATTGGTGGAGAGGACAATGGGTTTGATTCTTGGGAGGTGAGCAAGATTCTAAACTGCCTTTCATCCAGAGAAATTCAGTGGCTGGTTGTACATTAGTTAAGCTCCTTAAGTAAGGCCTTTTCAGAGCTCAGAAAATCTACCAAAGAAGTAAGAATATCGTTTGCTGATCCAGTTTGAACAAGAAGTCATCAGGTGGGATCGTTCTTTTTAAGATTGTCACAGTGAACTTTCATTTTCTTTTATAAGAAAACAGTTAACAAGTTTCAAATTCATTTGAGAAAAGAGACATTTACAGTTAAAGTTATTATAAGGAAAACAAGCTTGAAGATAGTGTGTAGGAGTTTAAAGTTAATTAACTGCGTGTAATGTTCTTCTGTTTAATGTGTGCGCGAGCTCGCAAGTCATTTACGTGTTTTTGAAAGCGCGCGGGTATTCAGAGCGATAGAGCGCGTGCCCAAAAGAATTGCGCGAGTGAATTTTAGCGCGTGTACATTTTTTACGTGAAAGACGTCTCATGAGAAAGCGCGTGTTGGTTTGCGATAGAGCGAGAGTCCATTTTGATGAAGCGCGAGTTGTTTTAAACGCGTAAACTGTTTATCATGAAATACGTTTCGTTTCTCCACGTGAGTTCGGTAGCGATAGAGCGCGAGTCCATTTTAACCAGCGTGTTATTTTTTTATCGCGTTTACGTATTTTTTTCACGCGCGCGGGTTTTGTAAAGAATCGCGTGTGTATTTTAAACGCGAGGACAATTCTTCACGTCTTCTGATTTCACATGTTTTATCGCACACGCTTATTAAGGAAGAAACTATACGTTCTTTGTGTAAATAAGGAAACAATTCACACGCAGAAGGAAAGCAGTATTCCAGGAAGTTAAAGAATATCATTTAATGTAATTTATGCAAATGGAATTCAATACTTCAGAGAAAGACTGCAATTTATGAAAGCATTGAAAACTACATAAGGTTAAAAGAACTTTGAAGCAAGAAGAATATCTAGTTCTGAAAAGGTGTTTGCAAAGGCCATCACTTTAGTATCCTAAAGAGACTTGAGTGGCTTGAACTATATGCACAACACCAGATATATTTACAAGATATTCCACACAGATTACTAGCCTCTAAGTCTTTTACTGAGGTTTAAGAGGTAAAGAGTTTAGAGTTTATTTAGAATAATTTTAGAAAAGTTGTTTTTCTTATCATATAAGTAACCAGGTGTATTTGTTTACCACAGATACCAGAGCCTACCAGACGGTTGCAGGGCTGCAGTGTCTCCGTTATTTTCTCCAAATTCCCCTTTCCCTTAATTGGGGTTTTCAGCTCAGCTTATATTTAAGGGTTGAGAGGTGAACTCCTGGTGAGGGCCTGTGGGGCCAGCATCAGCTCCTGTGGAATTCAGTCAAGCCGGACCCTGACAGACTCCCTTTCGGTCCGGGCACTTCAACGTCGGTGGGAGGAGGTGTTCCGACTAACTCCTTTGCATTTTCAGGCATTCATCGAAGGGAAGAAAAAACGCCCGGTAAGTGCTTTACTTTTCAGAGCACCCTGACCGGGGGATACCTTCCCGGGTTCCTCTCGGTCCGGGAGGGGCGTTGATCGCTCTGTTACCGGGGTTCGCCCTGAGGTGCCCTTTGGGCCTAATAAGTCTATCGTTTTCTCTGAGGTTCTCCGTAAGGGGCCTGTGAACACCGGAGTACGCTCCGAGGCCCCTCCTTTGGGGGCGGTTTGTAGACCCAGTTCTACTGAGTCGTGGGGTACCGGAGTTCGGTCTGAGGCCTGTCGGCTTCCCTCAAAAACAAAACCGCGGTGCGCCCGAGGCCTTGGCTGGGCTTGTAGTTACCGAACGGATGTTCGAGGCCCGCGCAGAAAAGGCCGTTACCGGGCCTGGGTCTGGGTCTGAGGTCCCTCGTACAGAGGCTAAAGGTACCAACCGTTCTGAGAGGCCGGTCAAGGCTTTGTCGGTGAAAGCGCACCGTTCCCGCTCTTGTGGTGACACCAGATCTGTTGAGGGGGCAAAGAAGCAAGGGTCTTCTTTTACCGGCAGTGCCAAGGTCCTTCCTTTGAAGGCTCAGTTGGCGGTTGGTATGTCACAAAAACATTCCAGGCCTCATAGTACCGGCTCGGCCGAGGTTCCTTATGCTAAGACTAAGACCCCTGATCCATCGACAGGGACCCCTGCCTCACTTCCTCACGTGCCGCATTTCCCCTCAGATGAGGACAAAATGGTGCCCGTTCCCGACACGACCACGGTGGCCATTTTAGGTGCTACCCCTACAACTACGCCATCGGCCTCTGGTGTAGGGCTCGGCCTCTTTGGTGAACCGAAGGTCCCTTGTGCGCATCCTTACCGGCCGGTTTATGATTGGAACGCCCGGATGCCTCTTCCTCACAATGTTTTGTTGCCCGCGAGGGCGGCACCTTTGATTTTATGTGGATACGTCAGTGGAGGGGCCGGTGTGGCACCCTTCCCGTTACGTCCCAGGATTTGTCCACCTCATGGGAGGTCGCCTCAGGTTCCGAAACAGTCTCCTGAGGATGCCTTTTTCGGTAAATTTCAGGCGCTTATGCGCACCGACCCCATGAGGGAATATTTCAAAGGGCTTTTCAAGGAGATGTCCACCTGCGTCTCCGGCTCCACCCATTCCTCCGGTGGTGCCTCCCTTGCCCGTGGTGCCTCCCCCGGCTCTTCCGCCTCCGTTGTCCCCAGTGGACAAGGCAGGACAACTCGGCCTTGCAGCTCAGGCAGGCCAACGCCAAATTGATATTGGCGGGAGCTAACATGTGGATCCTGATCTGTCAGATGACCCTCAAGGCGATCAGGACAATGAGGACCTCCCCCGCTCTATCAGAGCCTTTCATGACCGGGTACTGGACATGATGAGTTTCTTAGATGTTCCGGTGCCCAAGGCACCCGCTCCGCAGGAGGTCGTGTTTTCTGGGGCGTTCACCCCGTCTCCTTTGGAGCGTATCGGCCTGTTCCTGCAGAAGGACGTTCTGGCTGAGGTCTGAAGAATCTGGGAAAAGCCACACTCGGGACTCTTTGTCAATAAGAAGATTGCCGCGAGGTACAGGCTACATTCCTCGGAAGAGGTGGCTCTGTCGTGTTGTCCGCCTCCCTCTTCCACAGTGGTATCTGCGGTCACTTTGCAATCCGGGCCTGCAGCATCCATTTCCAGGACGCCTACACGGGTCCTGGGTAAAGACAAGCTCCTTGACTCCCTAGGGAGGAAAATCTTGGCCTGCCTGAGCTGCAAGGCCGAGTTGGCAAACGCCAAATTGATATTGGCGGGAGCTAACATGCGGATGTGAAAAGGTCTGTCAGAGTTTGAGGAGCACATCCCGGTCGAGAAGCTGGAAGACTTCAAAGGAGGCCTTTCCGATGGCAGGGTCTTGGCCCAGGATCTCCTGGAGGCTGCGGCTCACCACGTAACACCTCAGCTCGCGGCCTGATGCTTGGGGTTGATACCTCACAATTTTCTATGGAAGTGCAAGACAAGGTGTTGGACCTTCCATTCGATGATAAGGAGCTTTTTTCATTCTTCTACTGATGTAGAGCTCACCAAAACCAAGGATAGCACTTAGACGGCGAAATCATTGTCTGTTCTGGTTAAGGCTCCTTTCAAATCCCAGAGACCGTTGTTGCAAAGTCGACCTTCCTCTGGTTTTAGGGGCTTCCTCGACCGCAAATCTCAGAGTGGATACTCCTGCGGAGAATAACTGCCGTAGACCACAGCGTACGCGGTTTTCTCCCGCTCCTCAGCCTCATCAGGTTCAGGTGGCACCGCCACCGATAAGTCTGCCAAATGAGGGTTTTCCGCGCTCGCTCGAGACCCCGCTGGGAGGTTGCATTGCGTCTCATTGGGAGGCGTGGCAGACCATCACAGAAGACAGATGTGTCTTGTCAGTCGCTCGAGCGGGCTTCCGCTTACCTTTACCCCCTACCCCACCGCTCAACCCTCTTTTTCAGCTGTCGGGCTCACCCTCCCTCGAGGCCGAGGTTCAGAAACTTCTGGACCTCGGGAGCTGTGGAACCCGTTCCCCTTGGGGAGCGAGGTGAAGGCTTCTACTCCCGGCTGTTTACGGTGCCCAAACCCAACCAGGCTGGCCTGCGCACCATCCTAGACCTTTCCCAGTTCAATCTTTCCCTACCCCAAGAGAAATTCAAGATGATCAAGCCCGGCCATATACGCTCCCCTTTGCAGATGGGCGATTGGCTCAACGTGGTGGATCTTCAGGATTCGTACATCCATATCCTGATTTGGAATCCACACAGATACCTCCGCTTCTCTTTGGGAGAGGAGCACTTCCAGTTTTCGGTGCTTCCTTTTGGCCTCAGCTTGGCGCAGCGTGTCTTCACGAAGATGATGTTGGTGATTGCGGCATATCTTCGTCTCCAGGGTATCCATGTGTATCCTTATTTTGACAGCTGGCTCTTACGCAGCCCTTGTCCGTTGGCAGCAGCGGGCAACCTCCGGTCTCTCCTTCAGCTCCTGTTCCATCTTGGGCTGTGGGTGAACTGGCGGAAATCCTCTGACGGTCTCACAGGACCTGATCTTCCTGAGTTTTCGTTGGAACACGATCGACTGCAGAGTGTATCTGACCGGGGAAAGAATGACGGATCTGTTGGCCACGTGTCAGATGTTTGCGCAGTCGGAGAGCATGTTGGCCTGGTGGTTCCAGAGGGTTCTGGGCCTCATGGCCTCGTGTGTACTGGCTCTTCCTCTTGTCTGTCTCAAAAAGAGACAGACCAGATGGCTCTTGGGAATTCATGGCGTCAGGCAGTGGATCCGGATTCCATGCGGATAATGATTCCGGATTTCAGGACCCATCCCCCATGGTGACGATCACAACCGACTCCTCCCTTCTGGGGTGGGTGCGACGTTAGATCTTTTTCAGGTCTCGGACCTCTGGTCGCCTCAGGACAAGCTCCTGCACATAAATCATTTGGAGCTTCTGGCGATCTTTCTGGCGCTCAAGGCGTTCAAACCGCTCATTTTCAAGTAGGTGGTTCGCATAAGAACGGACAATGTGGTATCAATGTATTACATAAACAAGCAAGGGGGAACCCAGTGGTGAAGAGGCATTTTGCTGGCTTGACATGCCTCTACCCTCCAGTTCGTAATCCGCACCCGCCATGGGACCTAAATGTAGTCCTGACGGCGCTGTGCCATAAACCCTTTGAACCAATGGCTATGGTAGACCTCAAGTGTCCTTTCTGGTCGCCGTTGCTTCAGCGAGGAGAGTGGGTGAGCTCCAGGCATTGTCGGTGGAGCATCCTTCCTTGGTCTTTCACAAGGACAAGGTAGCCCTTCGGACAAACTCAGCTTTTCTACCGAAGGTGGTGACCGAATTCCATCTGAATCAGTCTATCTCCCTTCCGGTCTTTTTTCCGAACCCTGCCTCAGAGGCTGAAAGGGTTCTACACTGTCTTGATGTCCGAAGAGCTCTTAAGTTCTACCTGGACAGGACTTCCGAGCTTAGGAGTTAACTTTTTGTGACCTTCGGTAACCCTCGGGGCAAGCCGGTGTCTAAGGCAACTATTTCTAGGTGGATCGCCGCCTGCATCAGTCTTTCACCGTCCAAGGGCTGAAACCTCCTAAGGGTATCCATGCACACGGGGCAAGGCAGCCGCGGTTGCTTTTCAGAAATGTCCCCTGGGAGTCCATCGCTAGGGCAGCTACTTGGGCCTCCTCATCTGCTTTCTGTAAGCATTAGTGGCTGGACATGAGCTCAAGAGCTGATGCTAAATTTGGTCAGGCTGTGCTGAAGAACCTGTTTCAGTAAGGGGTATTTCCATCCACCCGTAGTTCCTGTAAGGAGTGCTTGGGAATCTCCCACAAGTATGGAGGAAAGGGGACGGGTCACCACCTTACTCCTAGTCCATAGTCCCCTTTCCTCCATACGCCCGCCGTCCCCTCTAATAAGGTTCCTCTGTTATTGCTAATGGGTCTTTGACCTGGCGATAGAAAAGGACGCGACCCAAACACTCTAAACAAAGAGGATGGGGATCCGCCCTCGCGAGGCGACGTTGACACGAACAATCTGGAAAGTCTAAATTGAAAGACACAGACTAGTAAACTAACGCCAGCGAGTGCCAGAGAGGAAAAAAGGGAAGAAAATCTTCGAGGATGCATGTGCATCCGGCCCCGATCGAGCAGAGAAAAGGACTGATGAGCGATGCGCAGGGCGGAGCCAAGGTGGGCGGGGTTACGGCCGCGTGCCGGGCCCCGCACAGGAAAGAGGGACACATTTTTGAAAAAAATGTGGATGCTTTTTACAAAGTGCTCCGGTTCCGTCCCACAAGTATGGAGGAATGGGGACTATGGACTGGAGTAAGGTGGTCACTACGGTGAGTAACCTGGTAAATCTGCTGGAGCATTAAAGGCAGCAAAACTCAAACTGCAATCGCCATAAGTACAATGAAGATGAGCTTGGGGAGTGGCCTTTTATAGTGGTGCAGCGGTGCGCCCCGTGACCATATCGATCACTCAAGTGTTCAAAAGGTTCCAAACAATATGTGGAAAGCTAGAGCGATTGTATGGGACGTGTGAAATGGTTATTTTTTTATTGTAAAATAATTTGGCTTGTCTGCAGAAGTTCTTTTGAAATGTTGGGGAAGCGGAAAAAGTGCGCAAATTAGGACACCCGCTCAGCGTGGGTGCGGTCACATGATGACGTAGTGAACACATCCGCGAAGGAAATGGGTGCCCGCAGGACACCAAATGCACAGGAACGGTCGTGCGCATGCGCGCGGGTGTTCTACGGACAGTGTTCGGGTCCTGAAACTAAGTGCGACACTAGTGAGACAGACAGTTGCGAACATGCGCGATGTTTGCAGGATTTACGGGTCTGGTGCGTATGTGCGTAGATGTTCTGCTGACTGTACGGACAGGTATAGTGTCCTTAGGACATCCATATTTTATTAATTACGGACAGGCCGAACAGGTGCACTGTCCGCAGACATTTTCTCTTTAAAAAAATAAATGTACGCAAACAATTCCATTAAAACTAACATCTTTTTTTATTAAACGCATACACAGCAATTAAGAGGTACAGGTAGTACCGTGGTATCTAATTTTTCCTTTGTCGGGGTCCTCCACACGTTGCTGTAAACTATTGAAATGATCTTTGAGCATGTCCTATTATATATATATATATATATATATATATATATATATATATATATATAATATTTTGCTTATGCAGAGAAGTGTGTACCATTATTGCTATCTTCTGGCATTTCGTCATGTGGAAAATTCTCCTCCAGCCACTCAAGTACTGCACATTTCTGTGTGAAAACAGATACTTTGCTTAGCACCTCATACAAAAAGTATACAAACATATAAGAAAAATGAAGTTCACTTACTACTTTCTTGTACCTTGTATTCGTTGTGTTCGTCTGTTGCTCCTAGCTGTGCAGTTTCTGTGAGGTAATTAAGTTGGAGGCATATCTTTTTTTTGTTATGGTATCCTTTTCATTATATATGGTATTTAAATGGATGAGGGATGTGTTAGACGTGTAGGTTCCCCTGCTTATTTATTAATACTTGTGTGTTTATGTACTGCTTTTTAAACTTGTGAAGTTTTTATATGGCATGATAGAACAATTTCAGATGCCCCCCTGAGTGTTTGGATAGTGTTGATCTCGTCCGCGGACATACTCTCAGTCCGTGGCCTTCAAATATCATTACCGGGGGGGGGGGGGGTCACTGTTCTATGTTACATGTATATAAAGTAAGGAAATCCTAAATTCACATGATGAAAGTGTATATTCGTGAAAAAACTTTGATAAAGGGATGTTATGATTAAGTTGCGCTACTAAAAAACTATGCAATTTAGTAAAAAAACTTTGTTTAAGGGATGTTACGGCTCCAAGTAAAACCGAAAAAAAAACTGATTCGTCAGTCATGGTAAGCTAAGCAACCTTAACTCGCGCCACCACCGCGCACTGCTAAGACTAACACCCAGGACATCAAAGATGACATCACAAATGTCATTGATGACATCACTGACATTTGTCTGGCTCACTTTTTTCCTTTACTGATATATCTAGGCCAGTAACAGTCAGGAACTAAACATTCACTATACTATAGTACAAAGTACTATATTTGTAGACTTGTACTTCAAATATGTTCTTACAGTGATTCACTTAGGGTCCACTCAAAGCATATGAAACATATACAAAGGGGGAAAACCGACTTGGAAGACAGCAATGCTTTCTATGTATGAAGATGATTAGTAAGGTTATCAACACTGTCTTATAGTTCTGTTTTTTTTTTATTACTGTACTTTTCCTGGATATGCTCATATTTGTACACGTTGCACTTACAGTACATTCTTTAGGGTCTATTCATAATATGTGATAGTTATACATAGAGAAGTAGTAGCTTTGAAGCAGAGCAATCATTTCTGTGCATGAAGATAATCAGTTTATGAAGATTGTCGGGTAATACTAAGTTTTCTTTTTTTTTTGTTTACCTCATTTTCCCTGTATATGCTCTATTTGTATGTGTTTTGTGTGTAATGCAATTATGTAATAAGTGGGTTTTATTATTTACTTATTACATGTTTCACAGTACGCAAAACTCTAATAAGAAAACAGTTATCATTTCACTATTCAACTTGGCAAGATTATGAATATTGTACCTCCATGTATGCTGCACACAATGCATGTTTCTACATAAGTAGCTTAGTATTCTGGATACAACTTCATAATGGAATGCTATTTATATCAATGCATTGCTTAATGCGCTAAGTAGCTCATGATATTTATTCCAATGATCCTTGACACTTTTTTGTCAACATTATAATAATCCTTTGTACAGACTTTTCATGAAAAGTAAATGCACATGTGATGTCATCGGTGATGTCATCAATGACATTTGTGTTATCTTTGTCCTGGGTGTTAGTCTTAGCAGTGCACGGTGGTGGCACAAGTTATAGTTGCTTAGCTTACCATAACTGGTGAATTTCAGGGGTTTTTTGGTTTTACTTGAACCATAACGTCCCTTAAAGTTTTTTTTTACTGAATATATATATTTTAGTCGGGGCTCACCACAGCCATTTGCTTTGTCACAGGTCCACAATTAAAAACCACAGCACACAAAGTGCCTGTAGCATGTGTGCACAGCTATTTTCCCAGAGTCAAAAGTGTTGTGCCCTTTCTAAATACTGAGGTCTAATACCCGCTCCACAACCAAAAAAGAGATGGTTGAAAGGTTGTGAATGAATCTGAACCACTGGCACTGCTCTCGGCAACCTTCCACACCTGGTTTATTTTTATTTTTTTTTTGCCCGGCTGCACCATTGCAAAAAGGGGTCCAGCCATATATCGGTCAAGTACTGCCACCAATGGTAGCAGCCCAGACCGAACTGCTAGGCCAGGTCCCCTCTGCACAGCAACACAAGCAACCCCAGACATGTTTCGGCCTTGTTGGACGTCCTCAGTGAGGTGAAGCTTGGCTCCCTGTGGTGCAGCGAGCAAGGGCCCCACGTCTGGGCATACCCTCTTTCACATAGTGAGACAAACTATAAACAAAAAAGTAATGGGTGGAAGGTTTTGAATTAATCTCAACCACTGGCACCCTCTCCAAGTTTTATTTTTTTTTTTAACATGTGTTATAATAAAACTGTGGCTGCTCTAAGCAATATTCCCTGTGTCTATATAAAGGCCCTGTCAGTTGGGTTTGTCAATGTTTGTTTTTCCTTCTAAAAATTTGCCAATTTGCAATACTGTTTAAATCAGCATTTTTGTTTTTTAGGGCTGTCATAAAGTGGGATTTCCTTCAAAATGGAGGCCTATTCAGACACGTGCTGTGTTCTAGTTCACAATGCCTCATGTTGCTTGTGTGCATAGTCGGAGCTCAGCATTTAAAAAGCCTAATTGAATAACCCCACCTGGCTTGTCACAATATTGTGCGCTCTGTGAGCGATGTGTGTGTGTCGGTAGACCCTAGCCCCAAGGCTTTCATTTTACACAAAGAAGGTCCTCTCTGCTGGAAGTTTCGTAAACCAGCTCGACTGTGTCAAGACCCTCTCCAGCAAAACATAAAATGCGGATTACAAAATTACCTTACTTAGATTCCAGAGACACTTTTTCCATTTCAGGTGCACTTTACCTCAAATATATAAAAATGCAGGCTGGTGGTTAATCCTGCCTGCAGCTAAAGAATACACACCTTGTTTTAAAAGCTGTTTGAACCGTTAAATAAAAATACACAGGGCTAGAATCTAGAACATACACTTTTAAAATGTTTTCACATCTTATTTAAATATTTTACACTTTTAAAACCCATGCTATTTATTTACAAGCTAGCAGTAAATACACAGAATCCACTCACTTTTTAAAAGTAGAATGCCTCTTTCATCACCAGGCTTTAGATGTCCTTGGGTCTTCAGTTTCAGCCAGGGCTTGCAAATGTCCCAAAATCTGCAACAATGTTCTGGCAGGCTTACAAAGCATGGGTTTTAAAGACATCCATCCCCCCCCCCCCCCCACCACCCCTCAGCAGAACACCCCACATTCAGCTTATTCCTGTGCAGGCTGCTGGTGTCCTTTGAAAATCACTGGGAGCTTAGAATGCAATTGGTCATTCCCATGTCCTTTAGGCATAGCAGTCACTTACCGACAATTTATTCAGGCAAGCTTTATAGAACATCGTGACGTCATACAAGGCCACAACATACTCCCGCTTCATCAAAGAGTCACCAACACTTGCTGGCTAACTCCTCACAACGACCTCGACCAAGCAACAGCGCACATGCTCCCCATATTAAACATTTGAATATAAACTTTATATAAAACTGATACAATTATACTGTGTTCATAATACTCTTCATATCAAATTTCCTATAAAAATACACATTTAATAAGTTTGTCTTTTTGATTTCAAACATTTTGTAAATGAAAATTCATATCAAAAGGTGTTGAGACTAGACAAAAAAGGGGGCAGTCCTACCTGTAAATTTACTTGAAGAGCAAAGGCCCCGCCCCCCAATCTACTACTTGGGCTCAATCAGCTTTTGATTTTTGTATAGGGGTTTGAAACCTTACTTCTAACGGTTGCCAGTGTAAATGGCTATTTCTGTAGACTGTTACTCGTAGCAGGTTTGCAGCCTCACACAGGTATCTCACTAAAGCATGCTGTGCTGCTTCGGAAACTTTTTTCGGCGTCGATGCGCCGTCGTCGAGGGCCTCCTCCGACGTCATCCGATGTGATAAGTAGGACGCACGACGCCCGTAGCCTCAGTTCCGTTTTTTCCGCGAACGTGTTGCTTCGTGAATCTCGGTTAACGCCTTGACTCTATGGAGTTCTGTTCTTCGAACCTGTTCGTTTTGTGAAAATCCTTCGTGTGAAGATGTCTTCTACTTCGTCTTCGACCCCGCGTCCGGGTTTCAAGAAGTGCGGGGTGTGTGGGTCCAAGATGTCAGTGACGCCTGCCTCTGGTGCCTCGGGGAGGCCCACGACACGGATGACTATCGACTGCCAGTCGCTCACGTCCAGAGCCTTACGTGAACGTAAGAAGAAGTTGTCGGTAGGTCGGGTGTCCAAGCCCAGGAAGTCGAAGTCTGCGGGGCTTTCGACGGATGATTTGAGGGGTAACTCTCCGCGTCATCGTCGGAAGTCTCGTGGGTCTCCTTCTAGGAGTCGGTCTCGCCACTCATCAGCCTCTTCGAGGCATTCTCGGAAGCGCCGACACCGGTCGTCTTCCAGGTCCTCTTCGGAGGACTCTGCCCGGCACGCCGCTTACCCCACCAGCCGTGCGACGCCGGAGGAATGGGCTTCCTTTGGGAAGAAAATGCTGGCGATTCTTGAGTCGCAGGGTACTAAGCCGTCTGCGCCCCCGAGTGGGGTCGGTCGTGAGAGGTCGAGAGACACCGCTCGCAAGAGTGGTCGGCACGAGTCACGGGAGAGGTCCCGTTCGGACAAGGAGACTCATTCTCGACGTACCCGTACCCGTTCCAGGTCCCGGTCCTCGACGCGTTCGAGACCGCATGCACCTGTGAGGTCTTCGAGGAAGACATCGACGTCTGAGGCGTTGAGGGCGTCGACAGGCTTTTTCGAGGCTCCGGCTCCGAGGAAGTCGTCGAAGCCGTCGACGCTCAGGTCGTCGAGGGACACGCTCGGGGGCTCCGGCTTCGAGGGCTGTGTCTACGCCGCCGATGCTGGAGGCGCTGCATCTGACGTCGACGCCGATTCTCTCGGCGCCGATGCCGGTTCTCTCGACGCCGATTCGCTCGACGCCTTTCGTGTCGGAGGTACCCCGTGGCATGGGAGAACCCCCTAGGAAGGCTCTGGTTAAGAGCAAGCACTCTCGGGTGCCTTCTTTTCGCCACCTGGACTATATTTCAGAGGAGGATGAGGATTCTGATGGCCTGGTTCCTAGTCAGGTTCCAAATGAAATTGTCTCGGGCCATAGTCAGTTTGACGATTTGAGAGTCACTGCATGATGCCAGTGGTCTCGACACCTCTCCGGAGGTGGAGTTTTGTAGGCCTGAGCCTGGCTCTCATGCCGATTCCTCGTACCGGCGCCTTATGGCTAGGGTTTCTGAGTACTTGGGATGGTCTGCTCCCCCAGGGGAGTTTGTGCAGGATGATCTGACGGACATCCTTGATGTTGGTCCCCCAACTGATCCGGTACTGCCGTTCCATATGGCTTTACAGAGAAGGGTGGCGGCGGCTTGGACTGTTCCGGAGAGTCTCCCGGCGGTGGGCAGATCCTTGTCGCGAAAATACCGTCCAGCCAGTAGCGACCCCTGCTACTTGACCAGGCACCCCACTCCGGAGAGTTTGGTGGTGCAGGCGGCCACGGCCCCGGCAAAGCAGGCGTCGTACCCTACCATCCCTCCTGATAGGGACGACAAACGTTTTGATGGCTGGGCGAAGAAAGTGTTTTCTTCTGGTGGTATGGCGCTTCAGGCGGCCAACTCCATTTGTGCCTTGTCTCGTTTCACACACACTCTGTGGAACTGTTGCATTAGCGGCTGAACATATTCCCGAAGGGGACGAACGGGATGGTTTCCTTGCTATGGTCCAGGATGGTAAGGATGCCATGTGTGAGTCCGTTCAGTCGGGTTTGGACTTAGCTGAATGCATCAGTAGGTCCATGGCGGCGAGCACTGTAATACGCAGGTTTGCCTGGTTGCGGAAGTCGGGGTTTGCTCCTGATGTGCAGTCCCGGCTCCTCAACATGCCCTTTGACGGTGAACACCTTTTTGGCAGCAAGGCTGACGAGAGCCTTGAGAGGTTGCAGACCTCAAAAGCTGCAGAGAAGTCGTTGGGCGCTGCAGTTCGCCAACCTCCGCCTTTTCGTCCTAGGGGACAGCAGTGGAGGGGTGGTTCCTTTCGCTATTACTCCTTCAGTAAAGCGAGAGGAGCTGGCAGTCAAAGGGGCCAACGCAGGGGTACCAGAGGTGGACGACAGGGTACCCGTGGTGCCAAGGCCGCTCGGGCAGTTTCTTTGCCCTCAGGTAACGCCGCAGCCGCTCCCATTCAGTCATGAGGCCATGTCCCATGGTTCGCCGGTTCGGGGAAGGCTGGCGCAGCATCTTGTAGAGTGGCAAGCCATTACTTCAGATGTGTGGGTTCTGGAGATCATAACCCACGGCTACTGTCTTCCCTTTCGGCACAGGCCTCGCGACAATCCACCGGGGAACCTCTTTGCAGAGTCCGGATCCGCTCCTTGCGCAGGAAATTCAAGCCCTGCTGGAGAAAGGCGCCATAGAACTGGTGCCTGTAGCGGAGAAGAACAAGGGATGGTATTCCCCTTATTTTTTTATTTCGAAGAAAGACGGGGGATTGAGACCCATCATGGACTTGCGCGGTTTGAACAAACTCCTCAGGAAGGACAAGTTCAAGATGGTTACTCTCTCTCAAGTCCTCCAGGCCCTTCAGCTTCAGGACTGGTTGGTGTCGCTCGACCTCAAGGATGCTTACTTCCATGTGCCGATCCATCCCAAGCACAAGAAGTACCTGAGGTTCGCGGTTGGCGACTCGCACTTTCAGTTTCGGGTCCTGCTGTTCGGATTGACCTCCGCCCCGAGGGTTTTCACCAAGCTCATGGTGGTGGTGGCAGCGCATCTCAGGCAAGGGGGATTCACGTCTACCCCTACCTGGACGATTGGTTGATCAGGGGGAGCTCTCCCGAGCAAGTCCTGGATCATCTGTCCGTCACCTGCCACTCCCTTCACAGGCTGGGCTTCTCCCTCAATTTAAAGAAGTCCCATTTGACGCCAACACAGCGGCTCCAGTACATCGGAGCAGTGCTCGACACTTCCCTGGGGCAGTGTTTTCCTCCCCAGGTGAGGGCTCTTCACATTCAGCAGATGGTGCACAAGTTTCAGCATGCCCAGACGCTCCCAGCGTTCGAGTTCTTGAGGTTGCTCGGCCTCATGGCATCCTGCATTCTTCTGGTGCCAGAGGCTCGCCTGCGGATGAGATCTTTGCAGTGGGCGCTCAAGATGCAATGGTGGCAGTCCTCCGGCAGGATGTCGGACCCGGTTCAGGTGCCGCCCGGGTCCTTCTGTGGTGGGCCGTCGAAGGCAACTTGATGAAGGGGGCTCCATTTTGGCTTCCCTGGCCGGATGTGACTATCGTGACGGATGCATCCCTCACGGGTTGGGGAGCTCATGCCAACGGGCTGACAGTCAGCGGTCGTCGGTCTCCGTCGGAGTCCAGACTCCATATCAATCTGTTGGAGCTGAGGGCCGTCAGGCTAGCCCTGAAGGCTTTTCTGCCGACTGTGCGAGGAAAGAGTGTCCTGATCCTGACGGACAACACAGTGGCCATGCACTACCTCAACAAAAAGGGGGGGGGCAGGGTCACTTCCTCTGTGCAGGGAGGCGATGCAGCTCGAGTTCTGGGCCATCCAGCAGGAAGTTTCGATCTCGGCAGTTCATCTGGCCGGAGACGAAAACGTGACGGCGGACGCTCTGAGCAGGCAGAGCACGATCTCTCAAGAGTGGGAGTTGGCTCAGGAGATTCTCCTGGAGACCTTCGCCCTTTGGGGGACCCCTCAAGTGGATCTCTTCGCCTCCAGTGTCAACCGGAAGTGCGAAAGGTTTTTCTCGCGGGAATTTCCTCCAAAAGGAGCCTTAGGAGACGCGTTCATGGTGGAATGGTCATTCCCGCTGCTGTACGCGTTTCCTCCAGTCCCCGTCATCCCGCAAGTGCTGCGGAGGTTACGGAAGTTCGGTTCCCGGATGATCCTCATTGCTCCGGCGTGGGCTCGGAGGACGTGGTACCCGGACCTTCTCGACTTGTCCATCTGCTCTCCGCGTCGTCTTCCCTACCGAGACGATCTGCTCTCACGGGAGGGGGGTCAGGTTCTCCATCCAGAGGTCCGATCCCTCAACCTTCACGCTTGGCTTCTGAAAGGTTGAGGTATAGGGATTGGGACCTCCCTGAAGACGTGATGGAGGTGTTGCTTTTGGCCTGAAGGCCAGCAACAAAGTCTCTGTACCGTTGGCGTAAGTTCTGCGACTGGTGCAGAGTTCAGAATGTGGATCCTTTTGCATGTGACATCCCCATGGTTCTGTCCTTTTTACTTTCTTTGGCCCACAGGGGCTTGCAAGTGGGTACCATTAAAGGTTACCTGGCGGCGCTGTCCATCTTTAAGCGCTCGTCTGAAGAGTGTTCTTACTTTAAAATCCCTTTAATTTTTCAGTTTCTGAAAGGGCTCACTAATGTGTTCCCTCTGTCACCTTTCCTGTTGCCCGGTTGGGATTTAAACCTTGTTCTTGAAGTTTCTTATGGGTGCTCCGTTTGAGCCTTTGCATTCTTGCCCTTTGAGGCTGTTAACGCTGAAAACTGTGTTTTTAGTTGCGGTTACTTCCGCTCGCAGAGTGAGGGAGTTACAGGCACTTTCAGTTAAGCCACCCTTCACTGTATTTCACAAGGACAGGGTTGTCCTTAGAGTTCGTCCTTCTTTTCTTCCGAAGGTAGTGACGGGATTTCATTTGGCCCAGAAGTTTGTTCTTCCGGCATTCTATCCTCCTCCGCATCCTGGTACGGAAGAGGAGAGGCTCCATAGGCTTGATCCTAGGAGAGCTTTAAGCTTTTATGTTTCACGCATGTACGGGTCAGAGTGGACGATCAACTCTTTATTGGTTACGCTGGAAAGCGTTTGGGGCAAGCTGTGACAAAACAGACTTTGCCTCGCTGGATTATTTTGGCCATCTCGGAGTGCTACCGCTTGGCGGGTAAGGACCCACCGGCTGGCTTGCGGGCCCATTCTACCAGGGGTATGGCTGCGTCTACTGCCCTGCAGAGGGGTGTTCCTATTCGCAACATCCATGATGCAGCCACCTGGGCTTCAGTACATACATTTGTACGTCACTATTCCCTCGATTCCATCCGAGCACAGGATCTGGCCTTTGGCAAGGCGGTCCTTTGCTCTGCTATTTGATTGGCTATTCTAAATTTTGATTCTAAATTCTTTCCCTCCTCCTTGCTCTGGTACTGCTTTGGGAGTCTGTCATAGATATGGAATACGTCGGAACTTTCTTACCTTGTAACGTTCTTTCGATGGGATGGTCCGACGTATTCCATATCGCTCCCGCCCTGCCTTCCCCGCTGCAGAATTTCTTTTGCGATTGCAGCTTACGTTCCGCAAGGCTTTGTCTGACTGGCAGTTGACTAGTGTCACACGTTCTGGGGGAAAAAACTACAACTGAGGCTACGTGCGTCCTACTTATCACATCGGATGACGTCGGACGTCAGAGGAGGCCCTCGACGACGGCGCATCGACGTCATCGACGCAGGACGCAGAACGCAGACGCCGAAAAAAGTTTCCGAAGCAGCACAGCTGTGGTGATTACATGTCATAGATATGGAATACGTCGTCGGACCATCCCATCGAAAGAACGTTACCAGGTAAGAAAGTAACTTGTTCTTCTCGGTCAATGTTACTTATGGTGCAACTATCCTCTTCCGTGTCTTGCTGGGTTTCTAATTTAGGTTACTTCTATTAGATTACAATGATGTGCACCGATGTGGTGTCTTGCTTGATGCTGTTAATCCTGTTTAGTAAATGGTTGCCCAAGTAAGAACTGGCAAGGTAGACTGAGAAAGTGATAATGGCCTGAATGGTTTATTATTCAAACACGTTTTTCGGAACTCCTGTCCCCTGCACACCTGTATACACGAACAAATTTATAATAAAAAAATTGCAATATTCTAGTAAATATAACAATTTGAAAAAAGTGTGAAAGTCTCTCATATATATATATATATATATATATTTTTTTTTTTTTTCAGGTGATTGTTTTATTTTACACAATTCAATCTCGTGGAGTTACAAAATCAAACTAATAAGTTTGATACATAGCTCTACGTGTTTCGAGTGTAAGCTTCTCTTCAGGAGCAAAAGTAAGATTTCATATTCAAAACACTTTTTGTACTACTTTTTAAACAGCTTATTCAAACATGATCACAAATAATTTTATCTTCAATGTTCCTCAATTTTGTTGTGCCTTAATGCAAGCTTCATCTACTGTTGTCACAATTTGAATCAGTGGTTTAATTTACAGCTGGTGCTGTACACCTGTGGATTATATATTGAGTATACATTAGTGATTGTGAATAGAACAATCAAATAGATCCACGGCTAACGAGTCCTGTTACCTGTCGGTGAATTAAATCTTCTCTTTTATGAACGGGACGATAGCCCATGTTGATTGGATGCAAATTCCTGTTACCTAAAATACATTCGTGAAAAACCATTACTCTGTCTAATTCTAGTATTAAGTGGAGTAGGATACATGGTAATGCATTACTCACCCTATGGGTTGCCAGTATGTAGATGCAACTTCAGACGTTATCTCGCGTGTATGAGATCGTGCATATTCTAGAAACTTCTTTCCAGTGTTGACCTGTTGTAGCAATAATATATATTTTAAATGAGTGACTTTATATTTCACTATTGGTACATCTGTCTATCGCTGTGATGGGCGAGGATATGCACCATTCCATCAACAATTGAGGAGATGGTAGCTACCGTCCGTATAAGAGTACCCATTGACTATGGGTACTCTGCTGTTTTTCATTATTGTACTGATTTTTGATGCCGGTCCTTGTTTTCTCCCCCGCACCCTTAACATTCATTAAACTACAGGGAGCCTTAGGAGCTCTAAATTAATGAAAACCATCACTTAGGGTGCGTTTTCTCTCATAGCTTTGTGTAGGTTTGTACAAACATGTCTTTAGTCATTCGTACCTTCCTCGCACTGATTCATTTGCATACTTCCAGCGATTGGGTTTAAAAGGTTTGGGTTTAAAAGATTTGGGGATATCTGCCACGTGCAGTGTTACATTTGTTATTTTGTATTTATATAGCGCCTTATGTACCATTGGTATGGTCTCAAGGCGCTGGTAGGTTGAACGCCTTCGGGAACCGAAGTTCATGTCGGTAGTGGGGTTAGAGGGAGTCCAAAGGTGCGTGTGAGCACCTTATGTGTGCAGCTGGTGTGGCATTCAAAAGTGATAGCTGCCTCATAGCGGTAGGTGTGGTGGTTGAGAGATCAAGCGTATGTTTCTTCAAGCTGGTTGTTATCCAGACCGAAACTGGCTGCGTTAGGCCCGAGGAGAACGCCTAGGCTGGAAGGTGCGTAACCAGCAGTGATTAGTTAAGGTGATGGGCGGTATGGGACAAGTGATGGTATGAGAACAGTTATACCAAATGGTGACATAGTATAGCTGTATTCTATTTGAGTGGTGGTGTAAAGATGAGTAAGCGTGGGGTGTGATATGGTGGTTTATTTTGGTGGTAGAGATTGCTTCCATTCCGCTCCATGCCCTCATCCATTCTGCGCACCCATTTGCTCCACGCACCCATTTGCTCCAGGCACCCATACGTAATTACTCGGTTTTAACCACGCTACCGACTTCTTCCCCTCCATTTACTTAGTTTATTCATCATGCATTATCGGTTGGCATACGCTAATCAGTGGGGTGGTTAGTCTGCTCCATACACATAGGTCATCTGCTCCATACACATACGTCATCTGCTCCATACACAATTCACCCTGTTTATCCGTTGCACCCTCCTCATACATCGTCTGTATACTCCACACTCGACACCTGATCCGCTCTCTACACCCGTTCCTTGCTCCGCATTCTATAACCACTCTTCGCATTCTACATCCGCTCCGCAGTCTACACCCGCACCATACCTCCGTTCAGCACACTGCACCATAGATCTGCTCAACACCCTACATCTGTTCAACACTGTCACACGCTACATCTCCTCAGCACCCTACACCCACTCTATTCTATTATCCGCTCTTACCCTGCATCTACACCACAACCTTTATCTGCGCCACGCCCTCATCCACTCTACGCATTGGTCCGCCCCCCTTTTTTTCTCAATTTTTTTTTTTTTATTTTTTTCATTCATTTTAATGTTTGTCCATTTTACCTAGCCAATAAGTTATTAGTTTCTGCTTTCTCACTCTGATCATGATGCTGATTTTCTATTTATGCTCAAGCATTTGGTAAAGTAATTGCGGTGCAGTTATCAGGATGGAGTTATTTTTAGTTGGTGGTTGGTTTATTTTTTTTATTTTTTTATGGGAAGAGCCAAGTTGTAAGTAATTTGCGGAAAGACCAGAGGTCTTCAGTGAGTCTGATGTGGGGTGGGAGTGCGTTGCACAGCGTGGGGGCCAAGGCTGAGAATGATGATCCGCCTAGCCTGGCGGAGTTTGTTTTTGGTATGACTAGGAGGCCAGCTGAGCATGATCTTAGAGTATGTGCACGGTGATAAGGTTTTAGTTTGTCTTGAAGATATTGAGGTCCGGTTTTATGCAGTGCTCGGTGAGCAATGCATAAGGTTTTGAAAGTCATCCTTTGGGCAACCGGGAGCCAGTGCAGAGTTTTGAGGGCTGGTGAGATGTGGTCTCTCGGGCCAAGCGCCATTAGCAATTTGGCTGCAGCTTTTAGCGTTCTCCTTCCATAGGGAGGATATTGAGCACACTTCCAAATCCAACTTTGCACAGGGAGGATATTAGGTTACCAAATTCACTTTGCACAGGGAGGATATTAGGTTACCAAATTCACTTTGCACAGGGAGGATATTAGGCAACACTTTTAAATTCAACTTTGGACAGCGTGGATAATTAGGCACACTGCTAAATTCAACTTTCCACAGGGACGGTATTATGCACACTTCAAATATTTCACTTTCCACAGGGAGGATATTAGGCACACTTCTAAATTCAGCTTTTTACAGGGAGGATATTAGGCGCACTTCTAGATTCAACTTTGCACAGAGGATATTGGACACACCTCTAAAGTTGGCCAGGCTATTTTGCACACTTCTAAATTCAACTTTCTACAGGGAGGATATTATGCACACTTTTTTAAATTCAACTTTGCACAGAGCGGATAATAGGCACACTTGTAAACAACTTTTCAACAGCGAGGATAATGGGCACACTTCTAAAGGGGACCAAACCAGGCCAGGCTATTAGGCACACTTCTAAATTCAACTTTCTAAAGGGAGGATATTGGGCACACTTCTAAATTCAATTTAGAGGAAGTGGAGAAGCAAGTGGTCTGTCGTGGTTTGTTAATTTCTCTGTGTGAGCAAACGATCGACGTGGCTACGACATAACATCTAGTGACCTCCATACTTATGCAGTGATTTGAACGCAGTCTGCAAAACACAGAAGCACGATCGAGCAACAAATTCAAAATCTGCCGCAGAACGAGGCAAAGTATGGCTCAATTTTACCAACTCACGCGAGCTACACAATTTGAGGCGTTGCCACAAACAAATACAATGCCAACCTGGGAGCAAGCAAATTCCGCATCGATTGATTACATCTTCGTCTCCCAGCCGCTCCTATGTATCACAAACTCGTTCAAGGTACGGCGCACATCAGCAAGTGACCATAATCTGCTAGAGACATCCTGGCAATTGCCAAACAGCAACAAAAACTACACAAATCTACAAATTGAACCAAATGCTCAAGGTACCTGGCTAAAACTAAGTGCCGCTGCCATTAATGACTTGACGTCAAAATACAAAGCAAAAGTAGAACTAGAAACAAGTAGTGCAATTGACTATCAGCCCTTGCTAATGTCACATGCAAGCAAATAAAAACCTGAATGTAACAAGACCCAACACAAATCGCACAAACAAAGAACTAGTCGAAAAAAGACGTGATTACAGAAGTGCTGAGAGCGGCAAAAAACAACCCTCAACAGACGTGCACGCAAAAATTGAAGGCTTGAAATCCGACTATAAAGCATGGTCGAGATTCCATAGACAAATTAGTCAGACGTGGCACAGATCACAAAAGCGCTCGTAACGAACAGACTTTTGGTCCCTATTGAGAGCTATAGACAAACCGCTGGATAACCAAATTTTGAACATCAACTCCCATGGGAAAACCACTTTGCAGGGGTGTTACTTTGCAGGGGTGTTCAAAGCGGTAATCGCGGGAAACACCAGTGACCAACGGGGAACCTCGAATTGGGTCAATCTAGAAAACGGAGATGATATCCTGGACATAATCAAAAAAATTAAATTCAAGAGCACCGGCCTGGACGACATTACCAACTTTGAACTCAAGACTCATCCAAACGAGTGGGCAGACCTTGAGTGTCATCTTTCGGCGCTGTGCTGAAACAAGATCCATACCAACATCATGGACAAAAGCCACCATCATACCAATTTACAAAAAAGGCGACCTTACGGATCCCTCTAACTTCCGTTAGATAGCCCTACTGGATGCCGTGGGCAAGGTATAAGCCACACTAATCTTGAGGAAATTCCAATCGTGGGCAGCAACTGCAAAATGCAATGACTAGCTCCAAGCAGGCTTTAAAAACAAATGCAGGCACCACGTGTAACATCATGGTCTATAGCATCCTAAAGAGCAAAGCCCTACAACGCAATCCACGCCTGTTTGCAGTGTTCATAGACTTCACACAAGCATTCAACCGCGTCGAAAGATCTCTCTTGTGGGGAAAATTAAAATCCTGGAACTGTCCAATCCAAGCCCTTCATCGTAACACTACGATGAGGGTGCGCCTGAGTCGCAAAGGTGAATTGTCAGCAGAAATTCCCAGTACACGTGGAGTAAAGCAGGGGTGTCCGCTAGCTACATCCCTTTTTCTTGTTTACACCGGAGATCTCCAAGAAATCGAGGACAAGAGCACTCCCCACCCCCCCCCCACCTCCTAAAATAGGAAACGCAACAATCGGATGGCTCCTTTACGTGGACGACCTCACGTTGTTTAATCAGACATCAATAGGGCTGCAACACCAACTAAATGGCCTCCAACAGTACGCAAACAGTCATCTTGAAATCAATAAAGACAAAACCAAAATCATGATTATACATAAACACGAAAGAAAAAAGATTAACTGGCATCTGGGTCAAACAAAAATTGAGATCGTCAAAACTTTCAAATATCTAGGAGTCTACCTGGACAGCTTGCGGCACAATACCACCATGCAAGCAGAGCTGCAAGCAAAAACCGACAAGTTAGTGGCCCAAGCAAAGGCCATAGACAGCAAATTTGGGAACTATTCCCTCATTCCAACCATTAACTTCTATAAAGTGAAGTTTGTGTCCGCTGTCACATATGGCACCGAAGCAATGCCGACCATCCCCAAGTCATTTTGTTCCAAACTCGAAGCCTTGTTCTGGCGACGGGTACTGAAGTTACCCAACTCAACATCGGGAGTGGCTATAAGACGCGAATTAAGCCTCCAGTCCCTAGAATGTACTGTGACCTTTAACACCATCATGCAGTTCAGGAAATGTAGAATGGACGACAGCAATGAAACGTTCAGGATGATCAAACTGGAGATGGACACATGCAAATCCGACATGCTGGCAAATTGGCAAAGAGAAAATCAAGCCCTACTTGCATCCGATGAAGAACTCGTCCGTAACCCATGTAGAGTCTTATGTAAAATCAAAGATGCTGATTGGGCAAATAAACTAGACACTGCAGCTAAACTACAGCTTACCTCACATCTGCCAAGCAACACCCTGAAACGACAAACTGCAACACCTAATAAAGCAATTTCCGAACAGACAGGCTCTTAATCTAATTTTACGCATTCGTCTAAACCTATTAAAAACAAATGAAATACTCCATATCGGAGGTTTTGCACAATCGGCCAGCTGTCGATTCTGTCATGAAATCGCATCACCGGTAAAGGAAACAGTACAGCGTCTACTGATGTTCTGTCCAGCAACCGAGGCAATCGGACCTCGATCTCTTCCACTTATGGTGGGCTTCGACATCTTACAAGAGGAAGAATCATGGTGGTGCAGGCTCATTGGCGGCGATGGAACAGCCTGGCAAATTGCCACAGCAAAAATCTTAGAATACATCGTAAACAATTTACTCAGTCAATTTGTGATCACAAGTAAAAGACTTGCTGGTGACAGGATGTACAACATAAGATGGAGAGAAAAAGCCGAACGATCAAACATTATTGTAAAAATCTTCTTTTTTGATTTAACAAAAAAATTCAATTTTCCGCAGGGAGAATATTTAGGCACACTTCTAAATTCAACTTTGCACAGAAGGGATAATAGGCACACTTCTAAATTCAATTTTTCAGAGGATAATGGGCACACTTCTAAAGTTGACCTGACCAGGGAAGGCTGTTAGGCACACTTCTAAATTCAACTTTGCACAGACGGGATAATAGCCACACTTCTAAAAACAACTTTCCACAGTGAGGGTATTAAGCACACTTCTAAAGTCAACAATGAATTCACGCTTTATAAGGGCAACTGTACCACAGACATGCTGCAAGGAGAGCTTCTTAATGCAATGGTACCATAGTATGGAGATTTTTACAATAGTTTAGCATCTAAAGGTGAGTGGTAGGGTAGTATGGCTTGAAGTAATTGCTTCTGTCCCTGCCCTTGCCACACTTATTTATTGATGGCTTCTTGCTTCTCCTGCAGATACGGTCAGTAGGTGTCGAAAAGGAGCCATCATTTGCCTTGGGTCCTTAGCTGATGGGCTGCCAGGCAGAGGGCTGCCCTGGGAGGCCTGGCAATGAGGGGGGTGGGGGGGGGGAAGATCTCCTTGCCAGGACCAATCAGAATGGGGAGGCGTGTTGGGATGGATTTACCAATGGAAGCTGGGTGCGTGGGAATGGGAGGCAGGAGGGCCGGGGAATTGGGAAGTGGGTGCGGGGAGGGAGTAGGGGAAAAGGGGGATACCTGGGGTGCAGGGGGACCGCAGATGCCACCAAAAGGTGGAAAACAGGCAGCAAAGCGTCTGGGCGCACTCACCGAGCTCCGACGGAGGAATTATGAAAATGATGGTTATGTTGTCGATTCAGTGTATGTTCTATGTACAATTATCATCATCTAATGTGTCTTTTGGAGTTGGCGCTACAGGTTAGTAAGGACTTAAACAAACCAACTAATTGGTCAATGAAGCAAATTGGGCATAGGTGGGATTTAGCTAGTCATGTATGATATGGCATTTATAACGTGTCTATACACAAGTGTTTCAAGGTGCGACAAGGCAAGGGAGGGAAGACGAGATAACCATCCTACTAGGCCAGGTGGCCTTCAGATCGTGCAAGTGCATGGGAAGGGTGAAGGGTTAAGTGCGGGCGGGGAAGGACAGTGCAGTACATGGGATAAATGGAATGAATAAACAAAATTACGGCCAGCTGGTGGCAAGTGCAAGGCTAAGTGCAGCCATCAGGCGTCAGGTAGTGGCACTGTAGGGATACAGAAAACAGTCCCTCTAGGTGTGGGGGTTGCATGGAAGGCAGTGCAGGTGTGACTGGTGGGGAGGGGACCTGGGCCCGAAATCAGCAGGGGCAAGGGGTGCAGGTAACCGGTGCCTTTTCAGTTGGAAAATCAGCAGGCGGGAGGAGGAGAGAAAGCAGAAGCAAAGAAAGGTTTTGAGGTGCTTCTGGAACCAGAGATGATTCTCCTCAAGTTTCAGGGAGGCTGTTCCAGAGGTAGGCCCCAGCCGAAGAACTACCACCAACTTGTTGCTTGCGGAAGTGACTGACCCTGAGGGAGTTGGAGGCGGATGAGCGGAGAGCTCGAGAAGAAAGATATTTAGGAATAGAGAGTTGCAGGTATTGAGGCCCCAGAAGACCTTGTGGACAATGCAGAGGGTTTTGAACTTAATCCTCGCAGCCACTGGGAGCCAGTGCAGGGATTTCAGTCCTGGAGAGATACGATCACTGGGCTTGAGGCCAAGGTTCAACTCATCCATGTCAGTCTCTCAGTCCTGTTCTGGATGAGTTGCAGAGGGCGGAGAGTAGAAGCAGACAGATTTAGAAAGAGGCTGTTGCAATAATCCAGTTTAGAGAACTAGAGCTCTAGAGACATTGAGCTTCTGGAGGAAGGAGAGGAACAGAAGAATACCTCTGAGGTGCAGCTGGTAGTGTGACTTCTTAGAGACGTCAGATGTGAGGAGAGCCTGTCGTCAAAGATGACCCAGAGGTTTTGGCCTCGCAGGTGGGAGCAGAGAGAGGCCGGCCAGAGAGTGACGGGAAAGGAGGGAGTGGGTGTGCCGATGAGGAGAATCTGCCTATTGGCATTAAGGCAGAGATCATTGGCGGCACACCACTCCTGGATGGCGGACAGTCGGAGATGAGGGGGAGAAGAGGTGGCTGAAGGTAGCCTGGAAATGAGCAGTGTCATCGGCATAGCGCTGGAAGTTGGGGCAGAGTGTGGCAATGCGGTGGGCAAGGAGTGCCAGATATTGGTTGAACAGCCAGGGAGAGGGGGGTAGACCCCTGGGGAACAACACATGTAGAGATGGAGGAGAGGAAGGACCCAAGTTGGACCTGGGAGGGTTGATCAGAGAGGAAAGAGATCAGCCACGCCAGGGCCTAACCAGTGATACTCGGGTTATCAGACTGTTGAGCAGGATGGCATGGTTGACCATGTCAAAGGCAGAAGAGAGATCAAGTAAGATGAGGACACATGGGGTGTTGGAATCCAGGTTGGAGAGCAGGTCCTCACGGATGTTCAGGAACAGTTTCCGTGCTTCTGGCAGCTCTGAAGCCAGACTGATGATCATGGAGACAACCAACACATTCAGTGTGAAGATTGAGCTGGGAGATGGCCAGTTCTTCCAGGAGTTTGCCCAGGAAAGGAGTGATGGAGTTTGGGCGATATTTAGCTTGGCAGGACTGGTCGGCCGAGGGTTTCTTAAGACGGGGGTTTCTTAAGAGGGTGCACAAGGGAGTGCATCGGTGGGGGATGGGAAGACACCAGTGGCGAAGGAGTGGTTGCAGAAGTCATCCAGAGCAGGAGCCAGGGAGTCAATGTGGTCCTTGATGGTTTTGGAGGAACAGGGATGAACCTGTTTTGACGAGACTTTCATAGATCTGACTTGTCTAGAAACCTCATTTGGGGAGAACAGGAAGAGAAGGAAGGAAGGAAGGAAGGGAGGAGAGGTGGCCGAAGAAGGGCCAGAGGAAGAGCAGGGAGTAGAGAGAAGACAGGATGTCCTGAGTTGTAGAGATGAAATGAGAAGCCAGTGCTGTGCAGAGGGCCTAGGAAGGCACAGGAGAGGTAGATTGCAGCAGCATTGGCCAGTTCCTTGCAGATTTTAGAGTTCAGCCGAGTTGTTAGATGCCGCAGAGACGCGGGCTTGGATGTGAGCTCTCTTCTTGGTGAGGACAGTCAGTAATGCCTTTGGAGCAGGCGGCAGGCCAGTTTGTCAGAGGGTGTACCAGAAGCATGCCCTTTCCTCTCAGCCACCCTGCACTTGCGTTTGAGGCTAGCAAGGTCCGAGTCGTACCAGGAGTTGCACTTGGCTTTGGGCTTCAGGCGGATCCTCATGACTGGGGCAAGAACATAGAGTATCAGCTAAACAGAGTGAAGCGTGGAAAGGACTGTCAGGGTGTGAGTCAGCCAAAGGGAGGGTGGGGTGGGGGTGAGAAAGTGGTGGCGCAAGCCTCAAGTGACCTGCATTTCAGGGGTCGGATAACAGAGTAGGTGGGTGGCTGTTTACATTTGTTTTGCGCTCCCGACCCGCGGGTATCGGGGCGCTTAGTTACACAATAGATTATATATACATACATGTGTTACACAGTACAGATACATTTCAGATATAGAATGACGGTACGGTTAAAATTACATACATTACAGATACTATATACATTGCAGATTCATACATATGTTAGCTTCGAAGGGGAATGATGCTGTGCAGATGACGGCTTTGGGCCCCCGTGGGGATGGTTGAGAGAGCAAGGTGGCCCCATTATGGAGGATGGCAAGCTGGTGTTGATCAGAAACAACTGTATTAATTGGCTGAAATCCTCTGAAGTTCTGATTGAGTTTCCAGGATTGCAGGTGGCAGAGGGTTCCAGAGCTGGACCGCTTTGATGGGGAAAGCTGTTGCCTCCCACATTGGATAGTTTGAATCTGGGACATGGAGGCAGTTAGTGTATGCTTGTCTGGAAGATCTATTAGAGGTTCTTCTGTGGAATCTCTCCGATAGGTAGCTGGGGGCAGCGTTATTCAGAGATTTATGCATAAGATGCGGTTTTTAGCTTGATTTTTGTCATCAGTGGAGAGCCAATTGTTTTGTTGTCTAAGCTCGGAAATGTGAGCTCTCCTAGCCACTCCAATTTAAAGGGCGTTACAATAGTCAAGTCTAGACAAAATTAAGGCTCTGGCCAGGATGATGCAGCTGTTATTGGAAAGGAAGGGTTTGCCGGTTCTGATACGTTTGCAGTTGTGGAGGCCAGGGTGTTACTTGCTTAGTAAAGGAGAGGGTTGAGTCGAGGTAAAATCCCAGGGTTTTAACCTCGTTGGCCACTTTAATATGGTGTCCATCGATTGTGAAAAGTGTATTCAGAGCCTAGTTTATTAAGGTTAGTTGGGGTACCCAGGATGATCGGTTTATCGTCAGCCAGGCATAGACCATGAGTGGCCATCCATTCATGGATGATGAGAGACTCTATTCACCAAGACCAAATCCTTAGCATAATCCCCTGAAAGTAGGAGGAGAATCTGTGATCGTTGCTGGGCTTGGCTTCAGGCGTAGAGAGGGTGAGCTCGGAGGAAAGGAGAAAGTGATCACTCAAGGAGAGAGAAGTGGTGAGCGGGATGGGAAGGTCTGAGGAGATCAGAACATCCAGAGCGAGTCTGGCCAGATGGGAGAATGGAGAGCGAGAGAGTTGCAGAGGCCGCGAAAGAGTTGAGGAAGGACAGGAAGCATCCAGATGTTGGAAGTTTACGAGAAGTAGTTGAGTGGTCGAGACCAGGAGGGAAGAGGAGAGGTCTGCCCACTCAGAGGAAGGAGATGTGACCAGGTGGCCGATAGATAGTAGCTACAATAAGGGAATGGCTAGGAGAGAGCCTGCAGACGAGGCATTCGAAAGAGTAGGCCTGTGTAGGCATGACAGACGCAGGAATCCACTCGGGGAAGATAGAGCCACACCCCCTCGAACGGTTGGACATGGGTGCGGAGAGGATGTTGTAGCCGTCATGGAGAGTGTCAAAGTTCATGGCTGTGAACCATGTCTGTCACTGAGGACTTTGAGGTAAAGTTCCTGCAGAAGACAGCAGGTGTCTGAGGACTGTTTAACAGCTGAGTGAGAGTTTAGAGTGGCAATATGGAGAAGGTTGCCATCCTTGAAAGATTTCCAGGGAGGGGTACAAATCAGAGGTACGCCTGTCGTACTAGCACCAATCTGATTTAACACCCATCTGGCAGATTTAGCAGTGATTCTTGTGCTGTGCTAATATTGTTAGCACTTGTGAAGCCTCTAAAATGTGTTCTGACAATATCTCATCGAGTGGCCTCGAAAAATAATTATTGGTCTGTACTTAACTGTTTGGGTAACACTTGTCTTGATTTGGTACACTAAGTAGCCTAAAATTGGGTTCCGCAGTAAACCTTGTTGTACATGTACCACAATTCCCCCCCTAACCGGAATGTTTGCATTTTCAGGTTTGTTTTTTCATTTATTGTTTAAAGGATGGGCCTAGCTCTAGAGCAGCAGAGCGCTGTATATAGTGTGGGTAGCCGGTATTAGGGCTGGCATCTTGACAGTAACGCAGTATTGTCATGGTTTTCTTTTGGTAATGCTTACAAACGAGTCTGTTTTTGTATCAGGAACAGCCACAGAATCTGTTGAACCTGCAGCATCAAACGAGTAATACTCCGGCATTGGAGACGGGTTTGGGAGATTTGAAGAGCGCAGCTGAACAGACGCAAGCAGACGACCAAGGGTTGGCATCTGCTCCCCTTCCGTCCCCTCATGGGCCGCCTCCTTTACCGCCGCTGGATGTGCTTCCACCACCACTCCCACCTGATGACGCTATGGTATGATTATAGAAACCATGTTTTCGATATAAATGATTCTCCCTGGTCATGAGTTTGCTCCTTTATGGAACTTCAGTGTGAAGTTGTTCATGCTGCTGTAAAAAAAAAAACTCCAACTGGGCCTGTTGCATACATTAGAGGGGTGCTGGTGTGTATCATTTCATTACATTTTATGATGGTGCTGTTGGATTCAAAACCCGTCCTGTGCTTTCATGCGGAAAACAGATTTTATAGTACTGTTTTCTAATGTTAATGCAGACTTTGCATATTTTTTTTGGTGGATATGATTGCAGAGATCTAGAAGGTAATGTTTCTGAAGTGAAGCCGTGCTGCTTAGATGTGCCATAGACAAATACTCGATGCTTTTTTTCAGTTTATTTTAAATGGAGCAACTGCTTTATTCTTTGTAGGTGGGTGACCCTATGGAGCAGCATAGATTGCAGCAGTTGCAAGCAGCAGCACACTGGCAGCAGCACCAACATCACTGGGTTAGCTACCAGTACCAGGGAATAATGCATAAACATGGTCAGCTGCAGCAACTTCTACACCAGTATCAGCAAATAATTCAGCAGCCTCCTCACATACAGGTGAGGCCCTCTAATGATGAATGAAACTATTCAAAGATGTTAATGCTATTGACAAAAAGGAAATGTGTGCTTCAAGTCTGAAGCACATATATTGCAATCCACTCGTTACAGAAATACGAATATTGGCCGGAGGATAAGTTTCTAGGTCTGGAGCTTAAGGTAGGCTACGACTGTCAGAGCTAATGCAATGCTCTCATTGTTTGATTTGAGCACACTTTGCTTCACCGGATGGTGGAGGTGTGACTAAGCTAGCGAGGCAAAGTAGTTGGCGTGATATGAAAGCCTCATCCTACCACGCTTGCACAAGAAACAAGTCTACACAGGTTGGTGGTAGGTATCCTTTTTGTACCGGGGATGAGGCCTGCTGTATCACTAGAGTATCCCCACTGGAAACGCAATGAGAAATCAAATATCCAATAGCTACAACCTGTTCTATAAGGCACCAGGCAAGCTACATATGTGGACATATATGGTCCTGGTTGATCCCTTCTTGGGTCTCCTTTTGGAAGAACCAGGTATGGCCTCTTTGTGAATGGTGTTTTCCTGCATTGAAGCTTGACTACATTTGAGTCTGGGCACAAGTCTTCAAAGATTGAATGTGTTCATCACTGATAGGGTAGCATTTGGGACACCATAGAAAGGCCACCTAAATAATGTGATGTATGTAATTGTAGTTTGTATAGCGCCTTTCACCATTGGTATGGTCTCAGCGCTGTAGGTGAATGCCCTCTGGGAACCGAAGTCCAGGTACAGGAAATTCGTCAGGGGTTTAGAATGCGTGTGTGCATTTTAGCCAATATGAAGATGGGTGGGTGTGGCCAAGTCTCTATCAGCCCATGTCGAGCTGGCATGTGAATGGGTGCTGTGTGGTCGTCTGAGGAGTATGCAAGAGCAGGACACTCATGTGCGCAGCTAGACTGATTTTTGTTATGGGTAGCTGCATTCTATGGCAGTGCTGTTGTGGGTTGCGACTTAGAGTAGCGTATGGTAGAAGAACTGTGGGGGGGGTTGGCAGGGGCTGCCTTCAGCCTTCTCCAAAATCCTGGCGCGTGTCCTGGACGGTTTCTTGTTTTCGTAGATGCATCTGAATTTAGAAGGGGCAAACGCAAAGCGCACGACTGAATTCTACACAGTGGCTGTATTCGGATCAGCGAACTATAATACAGGGGCTATACTCCAAAGAATGCAGATAAATGTAATGCAGAGGTTTTACACAAAGAATGAATCGAAAGAATGCAGCTAAACATACAACCGTGGCTGTACTAAAAATGCAGCTAGATGCAACGCAGGTTATACATAAAGGCGGCTAAATGTACCACAGTGGATGTATGCAAAATTGCAGCAAAATTGCTGCTAAGTATGACACAATGGCTATACTCAAATGCAGCTAAATAGGATGTACACTTGAGTACATCCTATTTAGCGGCATTTGAGTGTAGCCACTGTCCTACTGAGCTGCATTTTTGAGTACATCCGAAGTATGACACGGTGGCTGTACTCCAAAAGAATCCTGATAAATATGACACGGTGGCTGTACATGGGAATGCAAGGACTCGCCAGGAGGCAGGGTGGTCCTTGATGCGTCGTATATTAAGGGGCAATGGGGTCCAGATAGGGGACTTGGACGGAGACGGCTCCCCCCGCCCCCCAATCTTGATTTGAAATGATGGATCACGAGTGTAGTGCCTGAGAGCAGGTTTGTGATGGGTTGGTAGAGGGTGTGTTTGAAGGTATTCTGGTCCTGTTTTGTGGGTGATGCACATGGCTTTAAAATTGACCCTTCACCCGAGGGTGAGTCTGTGGAAGACAAGTGTGATGTACTCAACTTTCTAGGGGAAGGTGAGCCTGAACACATAGAGGGTGTTAATGTGAGTGTCAAGTCGGTGTCCATGGTACATCCTAGGTTCTTTACTGAGTTTGATGCAGTGGGGATGGGGGGAGGCTAGGGAGGATGGCCATGAGGTGGGTTGGGGGAAGAGGGCAGTCATGGTTGAGCAGGTGGTGTTTGGCTGTCATAATGTCAGGGTGGGGCAGGGAGACACTTGCACATCTTAAAGATGTTCTGGGTATCGTCAGCGTAGTTGTTGCAGGTAAGGTTGTGTGAGCGGATAATGGCTGTTAAAGGGCTCGGGTAGGGGAGAAAGTGAGACCACATGAAGACTGGGCAGGGGGCTGAGGGGAAGATTTGTGATTAGCCAGGAAAGGAAATCCACCAAAGAGTTGTCTCCCTTATGCCCAGTCAGTGGAGTCTTGTTAACGAGGATGTCAAAGGTCTAGGAGATTGTGCGGCACAGGCTTCAGTGTTTTTGAGGTCATCCCAGATGGAGACATGGGGTGATTCTGTTACGGATTGGTCTGAAGCTGGACTGGGCAGGGTCGATGAGGATGGTTGGATTATGCGAAGAGGTAAAGCTGGGAGTAGGCTTTTCAGTCATTCAGCTAAGAAGCGGTTGCTGGAGGTGGGTCTGTGGTTGGCTGGAAAGACGGGGCTCAGGGAGGGTTTTTTCCACAACCAGGCTTGAGTCGGCCAGTGTGAGGACTGTCAACGTCCAGCCTGGTTGTGGAATACCCACCATTGCTATCCATTGGAGACCCCTCCTCCCCCATCTACCACAGAATAAGCCACAAGAGCTTAGAAGAATTCATGGCTTTGAAGATGACCTGGAAGGTTGAAACATGTCGGCAAATACAAGGAAAGCAAATCTTTTGATAAATAATATATGGTTTTTGAGTGTGACTAAAAAGAATAAATTTGAACAATACAAGAAATTATTCAAGAACTGTTGGTCTCAAATCATTGCCTACCGACAATAGGATGTGCCCAATGCAGCAGAATATATAACCTTTTTACTAATGAGCGCGGTGCTCCCACGGTTCTATTGCTCCCATTCTTTAACACTGACCACCGCGGCTCATGCCCAACCTCCACAATTCCCTCCGCTATGGAATAAAGTCGTTATCACCCCAGATCTAGCCAATTCCCTCCTCTCTCCCCCAACACTATCCCTCCAGAAAGGGCCGCCGCCCCCTCCCCCCCCCTCCCCCCCTCCCCCCTCAAACTCTTCGACCTCTGGCTCTCAAAAGGCCTCATACCCCTCACACCAACTAAAAGGACCTCTCGGAGATCAGGACCCACACCCAGATGGTACACCCAACTTAAAATTGCTAAAAACCTTAAAGCAGAGTCTGAAACGGACCTGGAAAACCATCCATACAGCCCAGATAAAAACGCCTTTGCAAGAATAACCAGAGCATATAGACTGGAAAGGCATTCTATGGGAACAGAATCGTAAACTCCTGCAGCCCGAGCAAGGAGCTGCCTAGAATATTTCCGAATTCAAATTTCCGGCCGCCTCTAACCTCCCAGCCCCCATGGGCGCAAAGTCCTAACAGGTTCTGGATTTCTCCCTTGTAGACCTGAATCTGACGGGGGTGTGGCTAATGGAGGTTGGCCCACCCACAATGGGCAAATTTAGAAGGTTGGAAAGCGGAATTTGCCAGGTCTGGGGATACTGTGACCATGTTCTACAGCAGGAAACAGGTGGACGTTCTGGTCCTGACCAAGCGGGGAGTTGAAAGCGAGAAGATGACTGCTTGGTCCGCCCATATGAGTAGTCGGTGGGATTGGGGGGGCAATTGTGGATATAAGGCAGGTGGTAATGAAGATTGCGTCAAGGGTACGTGTGCAGGGTTTGTGGCACTGGCTGTTGTCATGTTATGGGTTTCCAGGTTGTCTAGAAGAGGTGGTGTTTTGTGGGGTATCGAACCATATGTTGAAGTCTCAAAGCATGGTGGGAGAGGGGTGGGTGACTAGGATGGCCAATAGGCCGTAGCTTGGAGCGTAAGAAGCTTGGGAAAGGGGGTTTGATGCAAGACGTCATTAGCAGGGATTTACAGTCCGCGTTGCAGGCTTGTTCCTCAGTGTGATATAGAGAGGTGTGCTTTGTGGAGGATGGCTATGCCGCCTGCTCGGTCTGACGATCACTGTATAACCTCAGGAATGCTTAGAGTGCGATGGGTCAAAAGTAATCAGAATCCGGTTTCTGTGATGAAAAGGATGTCTGGGCTTTCATTGGAGAATTGGTCAAATGTGTTGTTGGTTCTTGGAGATCGATTTAGTGTTGATGAGGATGCAAGAGTAAGGAGGGTTGGCTGGGCCTGAAGGCCCTCTGAGAGGTGTGTGGCAGGGGGACGGAATAGGAGGGGAGGGAAGGTGTTGGAGAGGTGCCCCTGGTGGATGCAGTGTGGAGTTGAGGTATAGGAGTGTATGATGGGTGGAGGCAGCCCCACAGATAAGGGGTGTATAGGCCACTTTTACTCCCTAAAAGTAGTTAAATACTCCAAAAAATTAAATAACAGGAGTACAAAGACCAACCACAAAAAAAGGGACATGGACACTTGATAGCTTTTACGTTGTGCTGGAACATTAGACATGTAACAAAGGCAAACGTCTTTCCTTGGTAAGATGGTTTGGACTTTATTTGTATCATAAATAAGAAATTGCTTTGTACTAAAGGAGCTCAACAAGCTGTAAGGAATTCATGGTGGCAACAGTCAAGACAGACGCAAGTGATCACAGTTCAAACTTTACAATGGGTGAGAAACGCCTAATCTAAACCTAAGATGGGAGCAAGCTACGACCATCAAATAATAAGGCAATCCTAGTGGTATCTTGTCAAATAAAAAGGGCCTATACTATTAAAAAAAATTGCCAATCCTTGCTTCTAAATTACATGTGTCGGATAATGTTCACCAGAAAAGAAGTGTTGACAAATAAGTCGGGATGGTATGGCTGGGGTCTCCCTTCCCCATGTTTTAAACACGGTACAAGGGGGGGGACTCCTGGGCTTCATCAGCGAGGTTCACAGTTCCAGTTCAACGATTTCAAAGACCTTCAGAGGCGAAGTGTCTTTCCTGCAAAAGTCTCTTGCCTGTAGAAGGCCTGCTGATTCACGACGACGAAACAAAAGTTCTCTGATCTTGCACCTTGGCCGATTGCTCTACGCCCCCAGCATCTCCCTCTGCCAGGCTTGAATCCTTCTTGCAAAAATGGGCCTCACTCAGTTTGGTTCGGTATGGCCTTCTCGAACACAGTTCATGTATTTTCAGCACAGTTCATGTTTAACTCCATTTCATCAGAAAGCGTTGGTTTCCTTCTATCTTTCTTTTGTATCTCCATCCGCCGGGCTTGGATCCTTTATTGCAAAAATGGGCCTGCCTCCGTCTGGTTCATTCTTGCCTCACTCCACAGTTCAGTCTAATCGGAAAGCGGGGTTCCTTTCCACTACCTTTTCTCTTGCATCAGGTCAGACTCTCAATTGTACAAGGGATGATGCCTCTCGCCACTCTTTCCTATGGCATTCTGGTTCTTGCAGTTTCAAAAACATGTCCCTGTCAGTATTTCAAAGGAGCACCTACGTGGCACCGGACCCCCCTGTACCTCAACTGGGCTTTCTTTAAAGTTCAAACACCTACACAAGTTCTTTCTCTTACAGATTCCTTGCATTCAAAAATGTTGCCACTTGCAACCTTGGGCTCAACACAGTTTGGTTTACTATCGGCTTCCTCCGACTCATCGGCTGTGCTGAACCAGTTGGCTTCTTTGTTCTCTGGAGTCAAGGATAGTACCACGGTAGCCAGCATGCCTCTCCGCCTGCGTTATCAAAGCGGGAGGCCCCTGTGTAGCTCCCGGTCTTACGATTTCCCTTTCGGAGGCTTTGTGGGTCTGAGGTGAAAAGGGCATCTCCCTTTGTCATCCTTCCAGGTCTCAACGTCCGTCTTCTCTGTTTGAACTGCCTGTTTAGTATAACTGTCTTCTCGAGCGTTCGACCTAGCTCAACGTGTGCTTCCGTGCACCGCCTTATATCCCTGTGGGTATAGTAAAGGGCCGTCGGATGTGTGAGATTTGGGTTAATTGTCTGACTCTGCCAGATCCTTGTGTCTGGACACGTCGGGTGAACAACTAAAGTGTTTTGTTGGAAAGGGGTGGGGGTGGGGGGGGGGAGGAGTAAAAGTTTAAAGTATCCTACTGGGTAGGATGGGGAAAAGGTGTCATGAGGAATCCTATTCTTAGTCCTAGGGCGGTAGGTGAATTCGGAAGGGTAAGTTTGGTAGGGTTTGTGAAATTAATGGGGGGGGGGGGGGAACGGTGGTGTTTTTTCAAAGCAGATCGTGAGTTTCAGAAATAATTTTCTGATGCTTGTTAATCTGCTTAGAATCACATGCTGTGCATATGGTCAGACATCCAGTGGTAACTGCTGAGTATTGCATCTTCCCTTTCGGGGACCGAAAGGGGACGTCGGTACAGGCGTGTCTGTAACACGATCCCTACCGTGACGTGTAGTGTACCCAAAATGCCTCACGCGCCGAAGTTCCTACCGATTCTTTTTTTCCACCCAGATAACTGGTCGCCCCATTGCAGAGCTCTTCATAAGAGACATTGTTTCTCCTTGTTTACTGACTTTGTCGGTTATTTTCCTTAAGTCATTTCGACGGTGCTTCAAGATACTATGATGAAGACTGCGGGAACTTTCGACGGCCGTGGACCTTGACGCCTAAGATCCAGTGGCAGTCTTCCATGTGGCCGGCCTACACAGTAGGGAGAGTAGGGTCGGGGTGGTCGTATCTTCCGCTATGTCTCTCCTCTTCCCCATCTAGGTCTAGTCATCATTTTCATTACCTTGTGCTTTGGAAAGGACACCATGTAGGTTTTGCCCCTCTTGCAGGGTCGGATACCTGTGGAAAGACGAGCATGAGAAGTGCAATAATTGTCTGCCCTTTGACCACACCAAAGCGCAGTGCGCGACTTGTATACTCCTTCGACCCAAAACTCTTAAGGAGTGCTGCATTAAGCAGTGGGCTGCCTACGTCATGTCGTGGGCTGGATCTTCCCCCACCGCCGCACCTGCAGAAAGTGACCGGGGGGGTACCAGTGATGACCAAGCACCCGTATCTAATGCGATTGACCTGACGGACCCTCCTAGGTCCGCCTCACCCGTCTCCGACCCTTCCAGGCCTGACGCAAGTCACGCTACAGGGGCAACACCCGGCGACGGGCGTTCATATAACCCACACTAAACACACAACCACTTCCCCAAATTTCAACGGGTTCGTCAACTGGTGAAAGCGGCAACGGGGCCCCTGGAAAATTTCAACAATTCCTCTGATCTGGCAGATCAACAGCCTTCCCCGCATCAGCAGCAGCGTCTTGCGACTGGGCCTTTGAAAATTAAGAGCGCTACCTCAAAATCATGTTTGGTCGGCGAAGCATGCTCATCCGACGCCCCTTAAGGCCTGGTATACAAAAATCTACCGATAGGTGAAATACCTACCGCTAGGCCTACGGCATGCCCCGATTTGCCAGCCATCACCGATAGTATCGCGAGGATCACTTTGGCAGTGGGCTTGATGCCTAAGGAACCATCGAAACGCAAGGAGCGTGCCGCGGACACGTCTGAAGATGCGCCACAACACCCCAATGCTCGCGAAGACTGAGGATAGTCTGGAGCATTTGTCTAGCACTATTGCTAATAAATTTCAGCACCAAAGGCGGGAACATTTACTTCCATCTAAATGGACAAGGGAAACATGTGAAGGGTGCATGGACCGCCTGGAAAGGATTGTCGCGCTCAGAGCACCCTACACTTAAGAGACCTTGTGAGGATTCTCTTTCTATGTCAACCCTAAGATTTCCTGGAAATTTTAGAATCTTCTCAGGGCCATTTAATGTCTACTCACCCTGAGGAGGAAATTCAAATGGACACATACCAAGATATCTATGATGAGGAAGAAGACAATACCTTCCTACAAGACTATACTGCAGATGTCACGGACAACTGGGAGGACTCTCACCAAGTTGACACAGAATTTTGATAGGCCCTGAAGACCCTTGTGCATGGAAACAAGGCACAAACACCATACACAAACTGATACGCCAGACACGAGGTTCAATTCCCAAAATCTAGGGATTAGCAAACTGTGTTCGTAGGAGAGACATTCCAAGGCATGCTATCTTTTAGTTTCTATTTGTGAGCTAGAGGTCAGCTTGATCTAAGAGGGCACAGAAAGGGGGGCCGTGAGCAGAGTATGATTCATGCCTTTAACAGCCTATTTCTACAGTTTCAGCAAGACCAGCTGGCACCTGGCTTGGTGATTTAATGCCTCTGTGCTCCCCTTCAAGGACGTGCGAGGGAGGAAAACAATGTATTTCTGTCTGGGCTGGTCTCTTAACATGTAACTTGTGGCCTTGCTCTGTGCAGGAGCGGAACGAAATATAATTAATTTTTGCAAAGCGTTTGAACAGAAAAGCAAGAGAAAGCAAAATGGCGGATTCTGTGGGCACAAAATGGACGCTCTTTGGTTATGCTGACGATTCTGTACTGGTGATGCTGGGCATATGTGATTGGTTTTTGGCCAACATAATATACCATCTATGCTATGGTAGGGTATTTTCTGGACTAACAAACCCTCCTTTTGGCCGTAAACCAATCGCATCAACCATACATCGCATCTTCCTCTGACCATGTATCTAATTCTGAACTATGCATACTACTGTAATCGTCATCAATGTCAATTGACGTAAACTTTCATAGTTTGTTTCGTTATTTGCATTCATAGCAACTTTGGGAGTCCTTTCCACTTTGGGAGTCCTTTCCTCTGTTACCATGTGTATGCATTCATCACTTATTTCAGAGCAAATAATTGGCAGGCAGTGTATGCAAAAACATGTCATGAAGATTCAGAGTACCGTTTCCAAAAGTGCAACTAGTTTCCATCCCCATGAGTGTGGTACCTCCCAAAACCAAGAACTTATAGTTTCCAACCACCTGTCGGGGGATGTAGGTCAGAACTCGGAGTGTAACTTCCTTTATTGCCTCAAAAATGGTGAGGGAGGAGTCACTTACAAATGCACAGGCCGCTGACCCCACTATTTTGTAAACGCCTCCACTGTCGGCCAGAACTATATCAAGAGCCATTCTATTCTGAAGTGTCATTAATCTAATTGCCTTCTCTTCTAGGGTCATATTATACAATATATCAGTCGTTCCATTTATCGTTTTTCTAAAATTCTTGACAATCTTCTTGTATTATGCGAGTTCATTGCTTGGCCCCAATATGGTATAAATGATTTTGCTATGTCTCCCGCAATAAATCCAAATATGTCTGATGTTCGGGAAAGGAATACCCCGGGGAAGAGGATCCCCAACTAACAGGTTCCACCCCAACTAACAGGTTCCACCCCAACTTCTAGGTAACCAGGGATAAGCTTTTGTTACACATACAAAATAAACAGGGTCACCTACATATATCGGTGGTTCTTCTCTCTCAAGTACTGCAATATTCATACATCTATCGGATGTCCCTACTGAATAGGAACCTTTCTTTCATAAGCAAAATGCAACAGTGCGAAGATTGTAAATTATTGTATACGAGGGGGGCACTACATCTTGGTTCCCTACTAGGTTCATGTGAAACATGATTACAGATGACTTGTAAGGCGCATACAGTCTGTCTACAGGCGTTACTACTTGTTTTATTACTCTTGCTCTGTTAAATATGGAACAACCTACAGGTTCCATTACCAATTTCTCAAATTCATCTGTTTGTCTTGTCTAATTGACCTGTGTCACTCTTATTCCACTTTCCATAAAAGAGTGCACTTATTTATTTTTGGATTTGTAAAGTGCACTGCAGCCCTCTAGGCAACGAGGTGCTATAAGTAGACTTAAGAAGGCTTGCTTGTGGGTTACAGTAAGCGGCCCAATGTGTGAAGCTTAACATAGTTATTTATACAGTTGAGTTACTGAATACAGTGTTCTACAATACAGAGTAAGTCGCGTTCAGGTTATAGCGAGAGTAGAGACATTATACATGAGGAATAGACTCTTTAGACAAAGCCTTGTTTTTAGGGCCTTGCGGAAGGCAGCATGGGACTCGATAGATCTAATCTGGTCTGGGAGTTTGTTCCAGAGAGTGGCGGCCATAGTTGGGAAGCTCGATCCTCCAGCACACACTCTGCGTGAGTGAGGTACTGTGATGCGTTTGGCAAAGGCAGATCTGGCAGGTCTGGAGACTGTTTGTCTGGAGATCCTTTGCGTAAGGTATCTGGGGCGCGAGGTCGTGAATACATTTGTGGGTTAGGGCTAGTGTTTTGAGGACAACCCCTTTACTTGATAAGTAGCCAATGTTCCTGTCTTCTGATCGTGGAGATGTGATCCTTGCGTGAGGTTTGGTTCAAGGTACACGCCTAGTGTTTTAATGGTTTGTGATACTGTGATGGGGATGTTATCAATTGTGAATGTTTGATATACTTTGGCAAGTTTATTTGGGGTGAAGGCTGATCCTATCAGCAGGAGTTCCGTTTTGTCACTGTTTAAACAAAGCCAATTATCTGCCATCCAAGATTGTATGGTGGAGTAGATGAGGTTGAAGGTGTTAGTCATCTAGATAGTCTCCTGTGAGAGGTATGAGCACCTGGGTGTCATCTGCATAATTGGTATGAGATGCCCAGCGAGTCTAAGATTTTGAATAAGGGTCTGGTAAATAGGTTATACAGCGTAGGGGCTATGCACGAGTCCTGTGGGACTTCACATTTTGATAGGACTTGGGGTGGCATTAGCTGATTCAGAAAATACCTTCATTACTCTCTCCTGAAGGAAAGAGTTGATCCAGTCGCAAGCCTTTGGAGAGAAGTTTGCCGTGGAGGTGAGCTGGTGACATAGGGTTTTGTGCTCAACGAGGTCGAAGGCAGCAGAGTGGTCTAGTAGCAAGAGGAGCGCAGGTTTGCCTGCATCTCTGAAGTCATGTATTTGTTTTTTTAAATCTAGTAGTGCAGTTTCTGTGCCATGGTGAGGACGAAAGCCAGACTGGCGTAGTTCAAGCAGGTGATTGTCCTCCATGTATTTTTGAACTTGCAGGCAGGCTGCTTTGTCCAAGATTTGTAATAAGAATGGAACCGTGATGATGGGTCTATAGTTCCCCGGTGTCATTGGATCGAGAGAGGGTTTTTTAGTAGGGGTCTGACCCAGGCTTCTTTAAGGGAAGTGGGTACATGAGCTGTTTGGAAGGACGAATTGATGAAGGCAGTAACAAACGAGAGCTGGTGCACATTCTTTGATAATGTGAGCCGGGCATGCGTCCCCCTTGCAGTTGGAGGGCTTAATGAGGGCCGTGACATCTGTTTCGCTCATGGCAGTGAATTCGAATTTAGGTGTCTGGTAGTCTGCATTGCATGTGTGGGGGGTGCTGTGTGGGAGGCTATAAGGGAGGCAAGTGCTTCTTGCTGGGCAAGAATTTTGGTGTGCAGGGTGTCAAGCTTGTTAAGCAAGGCAGATTTAATTTGGCTGCACCACGTCTTGTCTTTAACAATTGTGGAAGGTGGAGATGATGGTGATTCTAGTTCCCTAAAAATCGCGAAGATTTCTTTGGTACCTGAGTTAACATCGTTGGTCATAGTATTGTAAGAATCAACTTTGGCATGAATGATGGCTGTTTTATATTCCCTCGCAATCGTCTTGAATGCGGTTTTGTTCAGTTCAGTAGGGTTTCTTTTCCATGTGGCAAGCGATAGCCTTTTTTTTGTTTTTTGGCTCGAAGATCCATGAGTGCTTAGGAAAACCAGGCATTAGAGTGCTTGTTTTTTTTTGGCTGTAAGAGGGGCAATGATGTCTATAGCTGTTGTGATCACCTGGTTGAAGGTGTTGGCTAGGATAACAGGATCATTTGGAAAGGGAGGTTGCAGTGCTGCAACTAGAAGGTGCGGTAGGAGAGTGTCTTTTGCCAGCTTTTTGGAGCTCCTGGAGAGAGTAGCAGGGAGAAGGATAGAGGGTTTGAATGGAGCTGGGGACGTGTCAATGTGAAAGTTGATATAGTAATTATCTGACCAGGGTAAGGGGGTGGTGGAGGAGAATGGGATGGGCCAGTTGTGATGTGCAATCCAGTCCAGTGTACATCCTTTGTGAATGGGCTCGGTAATGCTTTGAAGAAATCCAAGGGTGGCTAGTCCTTTCTGAAGTGTGGAGGCATTGGAATTGTGGGGGTCGCCTAGGCTGTGATTGAGGTTGCCGCGTAATACTAATTTAGATGTAGTTTTCAGGTTGTGAGAGAGTGGATGATGGATTCTTGGAAATCACCTAGTGGGCCTGGCGGGCGATATACGAGGTGGAAGGCAATGGAGAAATTGGGGGTACTCTTAAGTTTAATGAGGAGGTGTTCAGCATTATGACAATATCATTCTGAATTCTTTTAATGTCAAGAGTGTCCTTAGCTATGATGGCCACACCTCCCCCACCCTTTGATCTAGCTGGACTTGCCTGAATATGGTGTATCCTATTGGGATAGCCAGCGACAGGGCGGGTCCAGAGGTGTCTTGCAACCAGGTTTCGCACACAAAGAGAATGTCTAGCTTATCTTTGGAGATGAGATCATGCACATCAAGTGTGTGTGTTTGGATGGAGCGGGCGTTGAACAAGGCGCATATGAGGAGTTTAGAGTTGGGACTGCAGTGTTTGGTTGGTGTGGTAGATGTGGGCTTGGGGGCAGCAGAATCTAGCAAGGCATCATTCAAAGCATTTACTGGCATGGTGCTGGGGGCAACAAAAGCTAGCAAGGCATCATTCAAGGCATTTACTGTCATGGTGCTGGCGGCAACAAAATCTAGCAAGGCATCATTCAAAGCATTTACTGGCATGGTGCTGGGGGCAACAAAATCTAGCAAGGCATCATTGCCGGATGGGGCATATGATAAGGCAGATATAGTTGCGCAAGTAGCACTTACATGATGTGCTGGAGGAGCGTCAGTGCGTGTATCCGCACGGTTGCCATGGGGGGGGGGGATATGGTGGCTTGGGCCGAGAGCACCCGCAGCTAGTGGAGGCGAGTCAGGTGTGAATGTCTGGCGATGCGTTGGATGAGGAGCAGTCTTCTTGTCACAGTCCGGAGCAACATGCGCTCGGTTTAAATGTTTGCTGGTCGTGTGGGCGGGATCCTTTTTAGTTCCGGCAACGCAGGTAATTCGTGTGATGGTGCAGTAAGCGAGGCGGTGTCATGACCACAGGCCAGTCTAGGGGTAAGGATCACCGTAGCTCTAGAAGGGTTAATAGTTATTAGTAAAGTGCACTGAGGCAGTCTAATAGATTCCCCTCGAGTTATTTAGGATTGCCTGTTTCCAGGTAATGGCCGCAGCTTAGTGCCATAGAAAGACAATCCTCACCGGTCTAGTCTTTCTCAATGTATCCCTATATTAAGCGAACTCTCCTGAGACGTGCGCTTCGCGTTGTTGACTGAAGTTCATTACTGACGCTTACCACGTTCTTTCCAAGATTTCCTCTCAGTTCCCTTTTCATTGCCCGCTGCCTGTGCCCTTGCCAAAGCGTATTCTTGTCCTTCCTTAGCTCCGTTTTGTAGTTTCCCTTCCTATTTATGTATTTCCTCATTTCCCCGTTCTGTCACGGAATGTTCGTTTCTCCTCCGTGAACTACGAGGAAATTCCACGCACCCGCAAGTATTCCTCAGAATTGTTTGGCGCAGTTCTTTTTGGTCATGTGCACGTTGTATTCATGCCGCCGTGCAGAGGAGTATTTCGAATTTAGTTTGGTATTTTAATGACGGGAACACATGTTGTTGTTGTTGCTTAACGTTACTGTGGTGTCGGGGTTTTCTTCAAAGAACCACGCATTCACAGGGCTTTGAGTGCTGTCATATTTGTCAAAGCCACACTCGTATTTCTGTCAAGTGAATTAACTTGTATCTGTGAGGTACTTTATTAGCCTTGTTGCAATTTTGAGAGTTTTTTCTCCTCCGCCTAGTTTACAGAAATCATTTCAGTACTTCCCGGAGTGATAGCATATTTAGTTTTCTTAGGCATTTCATTAGTTTTATTGTGACTATTTATACCCGCAGGTCATTTAGGGTTTCCCCTTAGTCACTGACACAGCTCATAGGTTTTTAGGCTAAGTATAAGAGAGGAAGTTTCAGATTGTTCTTTTCAATTACATCATTTTAAGAATCCATTTTCCCTAGTCACATAAGCCCCCATATTGTTGCAGAATCCATTGTATCAACTTTCTTCAGAACTAGCGCCCCTGTGTTAAGAAGCAGGATGGAGAGCTCACCCAAATAATCAGGTTATTCTGAGTGGGCAAGTACGAAGTAGCGGAGGTGCTGACATTTGCTTTGGATAGGGCATGAAGTCCTGCATCGAGCAGTGGAGAGCTGCAGAGAGGGGCGACGGCCTTTCCTGTTGGCCTTCCCTCGTCGGCTGTTCCTCGCGGCATGCCTCCCCTCCATTTAAAGCAGGAGGGGAGGTCGGCGCGAGGTGTGCGACCCTATCGGGTTGGACTTGGAATACTTGTTTATGCCTGGTCTCCATGGCGACGATCTCGGCGGTGGCCATCTTTAGTTGAACCACGCTCTTCGTGGTGTGCAATGGGTGCAATGAATGCTAGCACAGGCTTCAGCAACAATGAAGCAGAGATTGCAGGCATGGTGGATGTGACTCCTGTTGAGTCCCCTTGCAGCGGAGCTGCAGAGAGGGGCGATAGCCTTTCCTGTTGGCCTTCCCTCGGCAGCTTCTTAGTGATGCATAGCATGCTGTATTAAGGGGTAATGGCTGTACATACCAACTCATTCCTTTTCCGCCATGCTGGGGTAAATGGGTGCAGACCCAGCAGTTAGTCTTGTTCAAGATTGTGAGTCATTCATAATTAAAAGCAACGTGTTATTACCATAACCTTCCCTGTGTCTTTCTTCTATTGGAGGGAGAGTATAAGAGTACATGGACTGGCCTGTCTGTCACAGGTGCTTTCGTGGCAGACAAAAGTGAACTCCATGGATGCACGCTCTCCAAATACCATAATACTGGGATAATGGTACACAGAATACACAGAAGTGTTGTAATCATTAGCACTAATTTCTTACACCAACTCTTTCTAGACTTTTTTTTTATAGTCTCTATCTATTACATCCTCAGCATTGGTGCAGGAGGGGACAGAAGCAAGTATGGGCATTGTGTGCGATTCTTCTCCAATGTTCGTCATGAATACTTCTCACAGCAGCGCTCGTTGAAACACCAATATGTTCAGAGGTTCAGTTCTCAGCAGCCTGGATTGCTAAATGTGTGGCAAGGTTATTGTGCCTCTGCACATTGCTCAAAAGACTCCAGAGCAAACATCAATTGCCTTTGTACCATAAGCACCCCGCTTGTTTGCACGGGGTGATCAACAAATTGATTTTTAACTTCAAAGATAGCACCGGGAAGCGGCTTCCAGAGCTCCCGGATTGGTACAGCACCCACGCTCCTTCCCTAGGCCTCCGATTCCCAATGAATCAGTGATGGGAATAGAGGCAACAACAAACGCAAAGATCAGATTACTGTAGTTTTTTTTGAGAACGTAGGTTGTACCTTATTGCTCCAGGTACTGTGATCAATGAACAGTGCAGATGCACTTCGAGATGCAGGCTTTGTCAGCCTGTGATGATTCAGATTCAGCTGGGCATAGTTGGGGGCACATTTAGCCCTCCTCCTTTTTAGCAATCTTCTCAGGCTTTCTCTTAGGCAGAATTTGTGGCAGAGAACTGGCAATGGTGTCTTTCGAGTCGGGGGCAACTGTTTCTTTCTGGTCGTCTGGATCGGGCAGTTCTTTCAATGGCAATGGAATTCTTTTTGTGTGGGTGACATGGATCCACGCTTTACGACCATCCACACGGACTGCAGTCTGTGTTGCCAGGAGTATCTGATAAAGGCCCCGCCACCTCGGTGCAAGTGAAAACTTCCTCTTAATTTTTCACCAGGATCCACTCGCCTGGCTACAGACAATGCCCCAGGCATGTATATCTGACCGGAAGAGCCTCTTGCACCTGCTGATGAATCAAACAGAGCTTCTGCATTAAAATGTCACAGTATGTACTAAGCACAGGGTATTCTACTTCACTCGGGCGCCTAGGTTGTAGTGCACACCAAACATTAGCGGGTCTCCCCATGACAATCTCGTATGGGGAGAATCCAGTCCTTGCTTGCACAGACGTGTGCATGCACAACAAAGCTAAAAGAAGCGCGTCTGTCCCTTTTAATTGACTCCCTGAACAGATATCACTTTTTTGTTCTTTAAAATGCCGTTTTGATGCTCAACAAGACCGGCACTCATCGGGTGCCTGGAAGAATGGAATGGAATGGTTTATCGATCTGAAGGCCTGCACAAATCTGTAATATCACGGCAGCAACAAAATGTCGGCCGTTGTCTGACCATATGACCCGTGGCAGGCCGAATCTGGAGAAATACTTTAGCATCACTTGCTGTGCAGTCTTTGAGCGGGTATGCTTCCACCCATTTACTGAATGCATATACTAACACCAAGATGTATTTAAGATTCTGGCATCTTTCCATTTTATGTCATCAAAATGGATGACTTCAAAGGGCATAGAAAGGGGGGGGAGGAGGGCTAAACTACCTGTTGGAGTGGCTGTTCCTTTTCTAATATTATGTTGCAAACAGGTCATACAATTCTGAACTAGCCTCTCAGCATTTTTTCTAATGTGTGGGTTGTGCCATACTGTAGCCAGATGCTGAATCATTTTTGTGTGTGGTGCCGTGGCCCATGATGACCGTTGCAGTTATGAGTTGGGCAGCATCCACCTTCTACTTTCTTTGTCCACCCAGCAACCTTCTACGTCTACTTCTGTGGAGCCCTCAGCCCACCCTTTTAATCAGCAGTTGCTTCCGCCTGCATCTCTGACTGTGGCAATCCCATTCTCTATCATGCAGGGCACTTCTGACTGTGAACTAACAACATGTGTGTGTGTGTAATCAGTGGCTGCAAATGCGTTTCCTTTTCCAACGTTACATGTTATTTTCTTATGCGCCTCGCATTTCATTATTGCTAGTCGCTTTGGACACTTGAGTGCAGACAACAATCTTGCTATCAAAGGGCCATGTTGAATTTTAGTTCAATGTGATGTTGGGAAACCCCTCTCAGCCCAGAGTCGACCAATTGTGCACCACCCCAAATGCATACTGACTGTCAGTATATATGTTTACATTCAAATTTTCAGAAATTTCACATGCTCTTGTCAATGCTATTCTCTCTGCGGCCTGCACTGAATTGTATGGAATTCTTTTGCTCTACAATACTCTTCAGTGTCGTGATGGCATAGGCAGCAGTGGACATGCCATCAGGTAATTTAAAACGGGAACGGTCACAAAACCGTTCTCCGTCTGGCTTTTTCTGTGGGTGTCTGTTAGGTCAATTCTCCCTTTCGTTTCTTGTTCAGAAACCATTATACAATCATGGGGTGGTGATTTCTTCTCACCCGTATCTTCATTGGGAGGGGGCATTAACTCTGCATGATTCAAAGCGCAACTTCTCTGAATTTGGATATGTGGTGCAAAAAGGACAATTTCGTATCTAGTCAATCTAGCTGACGGAAGATGTTGCGTTATATTTAAAAGAACGTCTCCTGTGTGAGGCACCATTTAAGGTTAGGGCGTGACCCAAAACCATTCCCTCGGTTTGTTTTACTGACGCGGCAGCCGCAGCAACAGCTCGCAAGCAGCGCAGCAGAGCGCATGCAACAGGATCAGCACTTAAGAAAAATAACTGCATGGTCTATTTCTTCCTCCTTGTTCCCGAGTCAAAAACAGCCAGCGTACAACCATCACTCTCATGCACAAATAACTTAAAATCCTTTTCATAATTTGGTGTGCCCAAAACTGGAGCTGAGCACAACGCAACTTTGAGCAGATCAAATGCATTCTGACATCCACTGCCGGCAATATGAAGCCATGCCTATTATGGTTCTGACTCCTTTGTGTCTTTGGAATAGGCATACCAGGGATGCTTTCTATCCTTTCTGGTCTGTCTTCTTCCCTCTTTCGAGTAGGTAGCCCAAATAGGCCACCTCCTTTCGACAATACTGGAATTTTTCAACAAAGCTTTGTCCATGCACTGCTAGATGTGTCAATATAGCTGTACCTTTGCAAATGTCTTCTGAGTCAGCAGCAATCAACAGGTCATCAATATACTGCAATAGTACACAAACCCAATGGTAGCTCTAGCATGTCAAGTTCTTTTAATGCTCTGCTATAAATACTTGGGCTCTCAGTGTAACCGTGTGGAATTCGTGTGAATGTGAAGGAACGCCCACCTAGCGTGAAAGCAAATATCTGCTATCTGGATGTACTGGGATGCTAAAAAATGAATTTGTAAGATCAAGAACACTAAAATGTGAAGCAGAGGCTGAAATCATTGTCAAAATGGGAGTGACATCTGGGACCAACGGAAATTGGGCATCAACTACTTTATTCAACGCGCGTAAATCAATTATGAAACGATATGGTATTTCATTACCTGCTTTTTTATAAACTGGGAGAATCGGACTATTGCAAGTGCTACCAGTAATCTCTTCAAGCACGTTTCTTTTAACCAAATCCAAAACCATGCATTTCAAAGCTTTCTCACCTTCCACCAAAATTGTATACTGGGGGATACGCGGCAATGTCACTCCCTCTTTCAAAACAACTTTCACCGGCTCCATTTTCAAACAACCAACATCGCTATCATTCATCGCCCATATGCAAGTCAGTACCTTACTTAACTTTGTTGGCGGCTGTTTGGACAGGAATTGGGACACTGGCATTTTTTTGTGGTGAAATCGTCAAACACTCCATCAGGAGAACAATGAATAACCACTCTTAGTTTCTTTAATAGATTTAAACCCAATAGATTCTCGCCACAATTTTGTGTCAAAAGGAACGTGCAAGACTCAGTGAATGGACCTAGTGTTATAGGCACTGACTGTGACATTGGACTAATTACTGGAGTGCTTGCGAACCCTACTGAAACCTTCTTTTGCCCTGACAGTGGTAGATCTGGAACCAAGTGATGGTCTATTGAGCATTTCTGTGCACCTGTGTCCACTAGTAAAGTGTTTGCCTTATTCCCAATTTTCATTTTTACGTAGGGTCTTTTCTGATCAACGGGAATAGACCCTAGTTCTGACCCCAGTGTTGGCCTGTCCTAGCGGAACAATACATCATTCGATGTGAAGTCACCAGAATAGTATGTATTGGACTGAGTATCAAAAATATTTCCATCCCCTGTTCCATTCTGCTGGTTCTGGTTATTTCCCTGGTGATTCTGATTTTGTGGCATACTAGTGTTTCTATTTTGCCCTTGTGTTCCTGGGGGACCTCTGTTCTGTCTTCTCGGGGCAGTCCCATTTTTATTCTGCAAATGTGGGCACTGTGCTCGCCAGTGACCCTCTTCTTTACAATATGCACATTGCGTTACTCCAATTGGACCTCTGTGCATGTTGGAGTAATTACCTCTCCCTTGTGCATTCCATCTGCCCCGTTATTCGCTACCTGCTGTAGTAACACTCTTGTTTTTAGATTCACTCTATCCCTCCTCTTTCTCTGAATTTACTCTATTCTTGTAGTATTGTGCCATATGTAACACTTCACTCTGACTTTGCTTGCCACACACTTTCAGACGTAATTTGGGTTTTCGGTAACAACCCTCGCACACATTTGTCAACAAATAGTCCTTTACCCGGGTTCAGTGCTTAAATCTCGACCGCTATAATCTGCAAATACTACTTCAAATCTATTGAAATAGTCAGTAGCCAATTCATCTTTGCCTTGCACACATGCAGTTAGTTTGTCCCATATAATTCTCCTTTCAGGTACTATAACCTTTCATTTCTGTACTATTCGTGCAGGTAATGCTAACCTATTAGACAATGGCTTTTCGCCAGCTTTTCTGTGTCTATCCTCTTTTTTTTTTATTAAATTTTCCCAAGTAGCACCCAACGCTTCATGATCATCTACATTCCTAATTTGTTTCCATATAGCTGCTGGGAAAATTACAGGGAATAGGTCAATATCGCTCATTAAAAATTGACCATTTTAAATAAGATTAAATTTCTTTATAGAATCCCGCTGGATTCTTTCTTGTATCAGGGATTGTTTTATATTATTCATCTCTTGTCTAGAAAAAGGGACATGTACATATTGTGCTGTATAATGTGCTTCAGTTACCTGCGGTGGTTGTCCATTAATACCAGGAACTTCTACTTTTGGCACAAAAGTGGGAGGGACTTCTCTCATTGGCAATATATCGCGCTGGCCCTTCCTCCTTCCTCTTATTAAGCACTATAGCTAGATCAAGGGATAGAGCAGTCTTTCCAGTTTCAGTTAAACCCACTCTTGTATACTGTCATTAATTTAGAGGGACAGCAATCATTTCCCTCAACATATTTATCCTGCAAATATTCAACCATTACTTGCAATACTTTCCTTTGCATCTCTATCCTATACAGTTCAAACATATCATACACCTCCATTATAGGAATAGTAGCATCCATAATCCATCTAAGCGCTTCTCGCGTACACTTTCATTTCTTCATTAACAGGTTTTGATGGTGGGAAAAATCGCCGCTCGACATATGTTGCCGTCTCTTGCCTCCCTCTTTTTACCGCTTTATACCGAAACCCAGGAGCAGACAACATCTCTGAATATAATTCATCAAGTTCACCTTTTAAACTCAAATAGCCTGTCCATGTGCTCCTTCATCTCGGACTCACTTTCCCTCAAATGTGAAAAGGCATTCAAACCCTGTAACTTCTGCGGCGGTACCATACCAGTTAATTGCTTCCATCTATCCATAAGATACTCTCCCATGCATTCCAACAGTACCTGTTTTTTACTGAGCAGCTTGTAGTCCTACATTGAACTCGGCATCGATTCCTCGTCATTGCCTTCAATGTACATTTCTGCCTGTTCTTTCAGCTCTTTCTCACCCTGCTAATTGTACTATGGTGTATTCTAGTGCTTCCTCTCTGGACAGGCCCCGCCTCCGCAGCGCTGCCTGCTCGGATAGCTGCTGATTCAAGCTTGGTAGGTGGAGGGGGAAATGGGATCACGTGTTCAGGAGCGGCTGGTGCAGATGGAACAACTGGAAGGGGGGTGACAACTGACGTTGAGCAATGGGCACTGGTGCAATTGTGTCAATTATACTTTTAGGGCGTTCTTGCCTTTTTTCATTTAAAATCTTATTGATTAGTTCATCTTGTTTTATGCATGCAACTCTTGTTGTGGATATATTTTTTTGTATGCCTAATAAGACTCCTATCCCCCCTTCTGATATCCTCTTCCCATTGCTTTTCTTCCAGTTCTAGCGCTCTGTCTGCATTTGATTTGTGCCTCTGCATGTTTCTCTACTTAAACGGAGGTTAGCTTCCTTCCTCCAGTCTCTAATGACGTCAAATGCCGCAGAGCGTGCTTACTTATGCAGCAATACTGATTCCAAATGTTCTATTTGAGGCACCTCAAAACTACTATCCTTTGGCCATTGCAAATCTTCTACGTGTCTGGTTTGCCTATGCCAAATTTCATTAAACATTATTACCCCTACTCCATAATTCACATACATCTCGAACGCTGGCGACCCTGGCCAGTTTCCAAAAATTGTCTACCGCAGTGGAAAATTCCCACTAGACAGGAAGACAATTTCCCAGGCATGTTTGATGTTATTCGTACCTTACACTGGGCGTTTGATGTTGCAAGAGCAACTCTCAACCAATATCAGGGCTGTTAAGAATTGGGGGCACGACTCACCTGATCAGCTTGTCTCTCAAGACGCAATTCGTCCGTATACAGACGCAACCAAGGATGATCGTGACTGCATATCTGGCTCAATCTGCCTAGTTTCGGGACCCTCGCCTTCTTGCTCTCTGGCCGGACGCATCGATCAGGGACCGGTTGTGTACAGATCTGCAAAGGAGTCATCACTTTCACAGGGGCGCCCCGAACACCACTCGATCCAGGCTAGACGGCCTCGTCCTCGATTCGTTTGTTCTGCTTTCTTCAAATTCAACGTACACGATGGAGCAATATAGGGGAGGGTCCCTATTCGGGCGCCATTATTTGATAGGCCCTGAAGACCCTCGCGCATGGAAACAAGGCACAATCACCATACACAAACTGATACGCTAGACACGAGGTTCAATTCCCAAAATCTAGGGTTTATTGTAAAGCAAATAGTCTCAGTCGGCAGACTGGATCTCACGTCTCGCAACGTGTCACCCAGACCTTGTGAGATGCAAGAGAGCGAGCATTCTACAACAGTGACATATATACAAAAGGACCATCAGTTTGACACGCATCAAAACCGCCCATAATGTATCTTCCTGAACAATTATGATGAATATGACACCTTCTAAGATGTTTCTTTCTTAATCTATATTACTAGATTCAGTAACAGTTGCAATTTGCAAAGGCACAGACAGGATTCTGTTAAAGACAACATAATGCTATTGTTCAGTGAGCAAACTGTGTTCGTAGGCGACACATTCCAAGGCATGCTATCTTCTAGTTTCTATTCATGAGCTAGAGGTCAGCTTGATCTAAGAGGGCCCAGAAAGGGGGGCCGTGAGGAGAGTATAATTCATGCCTTTAATGGCCTATTTCTACAGTTTTTGCAGTTTCAGCGAGACCAGCTGGCACCTGGCTTGGTGATTAAATGCCTCTGCTCGCCTTCAAGGACTTGTGAGGGAGGAAAACAATGTATTTCTTTCTGGGCTGGTCTGGTCTCTTAACATGTAACTTGTGGCCTTGCTCTGTGCAAGAGCAGAACGATATATAATTCATTTTTGCAAAGCGTTTGAACAGAAAAGCAAGAGAAAGCAAAATGGCGAATTCTGTGGGCACAAAATGGACATTCTTTGGTTATGCTGACGATTCTGTACTGGCAATGCTGGGCATATGATGCAATTGGTTTTTCGGCCAAAATAATATACCATATATGCTATGGTAGGGTTTTTTCTGGACTAACACCATGGGCACTCTCTACTCACAATCGAGACACAGAAGTCCTATGTGTGGACTCCCCTCCTTCCGGCCCGCCAAGCGTCACCAATAGACGATCAGATGGGCTTTAATGCAATCTTAAGGAAGGCAGCCAATCGCTTTCAGATCGCCACCCAAGAAGCCATACCTGAACAAGATTTTGTGGAGGACATTCTTAAAGAAAACAATTCCCCCCCCCCCCCACCCCAACACCCCTCCTCCAGTCAAGCCATCGCTCTCCGTAATTCCATTAAGAGGAGGCTGCCGACCAGGGCAGTCCAAGGGTGGAGAAATTATTTCGGCTATCGCCTACGGACCCTCAATATATTAAAGGCCGCGCCACCCACCAATTCCATAGTGGTCACCACCACCCGGAAACTGGCGGGAGTACCTCTTGCTATGGGAGAAGCAGCACCAGCCGGCCCCGATAAGGAATCAAAGATTATATGCCTTGGGTAAACTTGTTACCACGGCAGCAGCATTTACCCACACGCATAGCAAATAACACGACTTTGCTTGACAGTTATGCTGATGCGCAATGGAACCTTATACAAGGTCTCCAGGAGGTGCCTGAACCTGCAAAATCCAGATTACTCACCATCGGCTGAGGGCAGACAAGTCAATCAGAATGTCTTAAAGAACACTCTGGATACTGCAGAGACAGCAGGAAGATCCCTGGCACAAGGCACTCTGCTTAAACGACACGCTTTGGTATGAAACTTGGGCTTCAAATCGGAAACCCAGGCTGCTCTCATAAAGGAGCCCGTCGAAGAATCGAATCTCTTTGGTAAAGCAGTCGACAATGCTTTGGAGACTGCCAAAAAAAGAGCATGAGACTCCCCTGCAACAGATCACACAGAACCCCCTCCCAAAGGGGAAGTGGTTCCCGCCAGTCCTTTCAAGGCCAATCCCGTTCCGCCCAGAATAGCTACAACACGGGGAAACTGGGATGCGAATAAAGCATCCAGCACCCCCGCCAACTATCCACCTAGGGGTCAGCGACACAGGAAGGGCAGAGGCCCCAACTCCAGTGGTATGGCAGCCTCCAGTCAGAAATGACCTACGGATCCAGGTCCCCTCCCATGTCATCTCACTAGGGGTGGGGGGGTGGCGCATAACATCTTTCCTTTTGGCATGGGAGGAGATTACTTCATACCAGTGGGTTCTACAGACTGTCGCCCACGGGTACTGCGTGGAATTCGCCCGGCCGCCACAGTTCTGACCGCCCAAGACTATGCCTGACGCCAGATCATCTGAGAATCCTGAAGCAAGAGGTGGAAGTAAGATGAAGCCGTCCCTACTCTGCACGTTAACAGCATTTATTCAGTGTACTTCCTTGTACCCAAAAGGACCTCACCATGCGCCCTGTACTAGACTTGCGCCCAGCGAACAAATTTTGTATGGGAACACTGCAGGAAGTAATTCCACTGCTGATGCAGGGGATTACATGGCAACATTGGACATGAAAGTGCATACTTTTCATATTTCAATGTAGCCGGCGCACAGAAAATACTTAAGGTTCGTGATGGTGCTTGTCCTCTATCAGTTCAAAGTACTCCCCTTCGGCATTGCCTCAGCGCCATGGGTGTTTAAGGAGGTACTGGCAGTGGCAGCAGCACACTGGCTCATAACTGGACACTCTTACGAGACATGCCTAAGAAATACACAGAAGATAATAGACCTCCTATTCACGCTAGGATTCTCCATAGAGACGAAATCCAGCTCAGACCCCTGTCAAGCCAAACAATTCCTGGGTGCTATGATTCAGACAAAGGAGGGTCTCCTTCCCCTCTAACGAGAGGGGTTCAGAACATGCTTTCTCAGATCCCTCAATATGTAGCCAGTTGTGAAGTGACGGTACACAAGGCTACGCGCCTGCGAGGTATGATGGCGTCATGCATTTAGCTGCACATGCATCCTATGCAAGGGTGGCTCAACAGCCAGTGTTGTCAGGCCAGCGGACAATGGGAAGATCTGGTAGTTGTCTCGCCAGCCCTCGTTCTCTCGGCAGTGGTGGTCGAGGGGAAAACCTCTTAGAGGGGAAGACCTTCTCCACCCCCGCAGTGGAAGCCACTCTCATGACAGATGCATCCATCACAGGGTGGGGGGGGGGGGGGTGGCTCACCTACTTCAGCAGACTGCGCATGGAGTGTGGTCCCCACAAGTAGCGTCCAACCATATAAATCTGTTAGGAGCTACTAGCAGTACTCAAGGCATTGAAGGCCTTTCAGACTCCACTACAAGGGAAGACAGTTCTAGTCCTGACAGACCGCACCACAGCCATGTATTACCTGAACAAACAAGGGGGTACCCACTCTCCAGGGCTTTCCAAGCTGTCCCAAAACATTTGGATGTGGGCTCTCAAACGCAAGATGTTCCTGTTGTCCCAACACGTTCCAGGGGAACTCAATCTTCTGGCAGACATGCTCCGCAGAGATTTCCCACTGCCCTTGGAATACAAATGGCGTCTACACGAAGACATCGTCTTCGCAGATTTGGGTTTCCCAGAGATTGATCTGTTTGCTACTCGGGAGAATGCCCAATGCCAAGATTACGCCTCCAGGTATCCCCAAAACAGCTCCAAGGGGAACGGACTCTGGATAGCGTGGTCAGGGAATCCTCCACCCCCCGACTCCCCTTCTCAACAAGATACACCAGGAAGCAGTTATCATACTGGTGGCCCCGCCAACCCTGGTTTGCTCATCTAATGGAGATGTCATATACCCCCCTACCCTGCCTGTACAACGTGTCTCAGGATGAGGGGGGGAGGGGGTGAGACCCAACACCCGTGCCCACAAACTCTGAACTTAGCAGTCTGGCTCCTGAGGTTATAGTTTGGACACCTACAGCTCCCTCAGAGATGCATGGACATACTCGGGGAAGCTAGGACCCCTAACGCGCGTTTTTCTATTCTAGTAAATGGAAACGCTTTGTCATCTGGTGTAATACCAAGGGCGTCAATCCTATTGATTCCTCAGACACAAATTGTGCTGCACCCAACCCATTTGTTAGACTCGGGACTGGTCTTCAATTCCCTAAAGGTTCATCTAGCTGCTGCCCTCAGTCTACACTACGTCACAACAGAGTGTTGTGGTGGAAAATACCTGTTAAGGCTTTTATGGAATTGGTGATGAAAATCCATCCCCCAATTCTCATCCAGCTCCTGGATGGGATCTAAATGTGGTTTTAACCAGACTCGTGAGATCTCCCTTTGAGCCAGTGCATAAAGCAAGTCTAAAAGACCTTACTTGCAAGACGGCCTTCCTAGTGGCTATCACTTCTATTAGAAGGGTTAGCGAACTACAGGCCCTTTTAGTCCTAGACCCTTTTGTTACAGTCCACAGGGATAAGGTGGTTCTGCGCACTCATCCCAGATTTGCTCTGAGTTCATCTCGAAGTTCCATGTGAACCAATCGATCTACCCTCTTTCTTCCAGAATCCCACTAGCATGGCCGAAAGAAGCATACACACATTAGATGTGCGCAGGGCAGTCCTGTTTTATCTGGAAAGAACGAAACCACTGAGGAAGACCAACCAGTTTTTCATTCAGTGGCAGCTTGTAGAGAAGGAGATCCTGTCTCTAAATCAGCCATCTCAAGGTGGATTGTCAAATGCATCACACGGTTTCTCTTTCTGAGAGAACTGCCCTTCAAGCCTAGAGCACACTCCTCGGGGCACTGGGGCTTCCGTAGCATTCATGGCAAATGTTCCCCTAGAGTCCATTTGCAAGGCGGCAACCTGGAGTTCTGTACACACCTTTACAAAACCCTATTGCCTAGACACACATTTATTTTAATTTTTGTAACGTGCCAACATGCCCGTGGGCCTCAGGGCGCACAAAGAACAAGACAAACAAGCATAAGAGGCAGATGGAGAAGCGAGTCAGGAGATTATTCCAAGTTAAATAAGTGAGTCTTTACAGCACGTTTGAACGCTGTATAGCTCTGGATCTGCCATATACCAGCTGGAAGTGTGTTCCATAAAAGGGGACCCTGAGCATCCAATGTACTACCTCCAAATTTTGCTGTCCTAAATTTAGGATAATTGAGAGTGACCACAGAAGAAGAGCGAAGGTTCCTCACGTTAGGTTTGATGCCTATACGGGATGACCGATAGGTTGGGCCGCTGGGACTGAGGCATTTATGGGTCGTAGTAAGCATCTTATGCGTTATGCAGTGTTTGACGGGTAGCCAGTGGAGTTTTTTCCTAAAAGTAGAGATGTGTGCGACATTCTACATCTGATTCTCAGGTGGGACAAGCAGTATTAAGACATCTTATCTACTGTTCCTTCTCACAACCCAACTCTGGGTACTGCTCGCTAGCCTATGCACAACATGTGATTCTAAGCAGATTAACAAGCATCAGAAGACATGCATTACTCACCATAATAGCTTTCTGATGATTGTATATGCTTAGATTCACATGCTCCCTCCCAGCTCTGGGTGGAAGGAACACTCTTTATGTACTCACAAATAATAGCCTGGGGCTTCCTCATGGCAGGAATAAATACAATCGGAGGGACCTCGACGTGTGAGGGATTTTGGGTACACTACACGTCATGATGGGGATAGTGTTAGACATGCCTATGCTGACGTCCCCTTTCGGTCCCCGAAAGACAACATGCAATACTCTGCGGTTACCACTGGATGTCGGACCATATGCACAGCATGTGCATCTAAGCAGATACAATCATGAGTAATGCATGTCATCAAAGGGACGTGGAGAACGACGGAGTATTCAAGTAGGATGCATGTAAATGGGGATTCTGGGAGAGGGAGCTTGGTTACTAGGGGATTTGTCATATTGAGAGTTTGTTATATCTGGGAAAGAGTTTCCTCTTGAGGATGGGAGACAGATGTGGTACAGCCTACAAAGGTTTCTGGGATCTTGTCCTCTCCTTCTGCGGTATAGTACAGCATCTCACCTAGGGTATATCCCCGAGCCTCCACCGTGCTCCCCTACCCAGGTGATCCTCCCTTGCCGGTCCATCCCCAGGGCTGGGAGCGCCAGCCCTTCCCTGGCCACTTGGATAAGGGATTCTCGAGGTATACGTGGGAGAATACCCTTAGGTTTCACAAAGCATTACAATTGTATAAAAAAGAAAACCAATGATTTTTCTTTTTCACTTGGAAAATTGAGCACTGCTATTAAATAATTTTCTTCAAAGAAGTGGGTAGGAGAAGCTTTGTGGACAGAACCTTGTGGTTTAGCTTCTTCAGTGTCCAACGTAGGCACGTGGGTGCTCTGAATAAGGGTAAAAGTATTCAGTGCCTCTAGTGGCAGTCCGTCTGGGGATGCACAACTACGGGGATGGAAGGTGTAGCTGGGGGTCCAAGGACTGCAGTTGGAATTTGAATGCTTGGGTTCACTTGTGGTAGTGTTCTTTGGGGGCTGGTTCTGCATTTTAAGGGCTCCTGTTTGCTGGTGTGCCTCTAAAGCTTGCCTGAAGTGCTTCCTGTGGGCTGGCACTGGGAGGACAAACGTTGAGTGCAGGTTTGTGGTAGGGTTGGTTTAGTTTCATGGTCCCCATCTTCTACACTGTTATGTAACTAACTTGGGGCATGCTTGCATCCAGGGCTCCAGGTAAGATTTCAGAATGGTAGTATTTTGCTCCCTATTTTTGTGATGATTTAAAATGCCTTTTAGTTGGGAGTATTGTAAAAAAAATCTAAAGTGTGTACCTTGAACTTGATTAAATCAAATTCATTGTAGTGTTTCATATTGAAAAGCACCCAGGCGGGCAGTGTTGTGTTCGGGATTTGGTTGAAATAAGGCAATCCAAAAGGGCCATGAAAGGTTGTTTTGTAAAATCCGTACAGGTGAAGGCCATCAATTTTTCTGGGGTACAAGATATAAGCAGTCTAGATTCACTCAGGCTAGCGATTTCATGAGTTTCTCTCGGAGAGGGGAGGGAATGGGGGGGACGTTCCAATTTGAGTTTCATTAAGTTGATGATGAATCCCAGGGAATACACTCCTTTCCAACACGTGGAAAAAAAGGTTTCATTTGCTTAGTACTGAACCTAGTTTTACCATGGCAATGCATTCATGAAGCATTACCAGCAAGGTCATGGAAAATTTTCTATAGACAGCGAGTACAAGAGGCCCCACATTTGCTTTAGGTGGTCATGCGAAATCACAGGTGGCTTAGGCAAGCCATAAATACATCACCAAGCCCTGCAAACATACCAGGGGCAACACAGCCTTCAGATTATCGAGTATGCAGACTGAACACAACCTAGAAGTACAATTTCCTCTGGTTTAGTTTCTAAATGAACTGCTGTCTGTAATTTCCCTTTCTGACTCTGCAATATTAAGCGTTCAATCAAGTAAATCACCTTCAATCTTTAAATAAATGACCCAGGCCCACCCATAGTACCAGATGAGGTCACCAAGACAGTCTGCTATATGAAAGTCTCCTCCAAACCGGTGCTTCCCTTCTCCAGAACTTCAAGGACAACATTGCCCATCACGCCGCTGTTAGGAGCATCAGGAGCCAGGGGCCACGGACCCTGCCCTCACCATTCCGGCCGCAACAGCACACAACGGACTAGCCCCTGAGCCGAGGAGCATCTTCTGCTACACACGGTTCGGCCGTGCTTAGATCACCCTGCCTCATCGAACTCCCTCAAAGGCGAGGGTTGACATCATCTCACAGCCAGGTATGCCCATCGTGCACACTCATTATTGCCAGCTGTACGGCGAGTTCTGAGGCGTAACGCTTCTTGAGTCTCGCCCGACCTCCTCAGATTCTTCTGCCTGGCCCAGCAATGGCGGGCGCATAGCGGCACCAGAGCGAGGCTCTGGCGCCCAGAGACCACTGTATTATTGCGTAGTGCCTTATGGTCGCCCAGAGACCACTGTATTATTGCGTAGTGCCTTATGGTCGCCCAGAGACCACTGTATTATTGCGTAGTGCCCTATGGTCGCCCAGAGACCACTGTATTATTGCGTAGTGCCTTATGGTCGCCCAGAGACCACTGTAGTATTGTGTAGTGCCTTATGGTCGCCCAGAGACCACTGTATTATTGCGTAGTGCCTTATGGTCGCCCAGAGACCACTGTATTATTGCGTAGTGCCTTTTGGTCGCCCAGAGACCACTGCATTATTGCGTAGTGCCTTATGGTCGCCCAGAGACCACTGTATTATTGCGTAGTGCCTTATGGTCGCCCAGAGACCACTGTAGTATTGTGTAGTGCCTTATGGTCGCCCAGAGACCACTGTATTATTGCGTAGTGCCTTATGGTCGCCCAGAGACCACTGTAGTATTGTGTAGTGCCTTATGGTCGCCCAGAGACCACTGTATTATTGCGTAGTGCCTTATGGTCGCCCATAGACCACTGTATTATTGCGTAGTGCCTTTATGGTCGCCCAGAGACCACTATATTCTGACATCCTCTAGGCAACTAGCGCCTTGCACTACTAGAACCATCGCTGCTCAGTCTCGCCTCCCTCCACGTGCACTACAGAGTATTCCAGCATGCTACCAGGGCTGCACCACCAGATTAGCACACTACTACTCATAGGCGCACTCCTCGCCAATGCAATATATGAACGACACTATCTACACTCGTGCTTACCTAGCCCCAGCATCATGATGCAGTCCAACACAAATTCAACACCTCACCCCAGCCCCAACACCGCGCATCCTCACACCTCTACACCTAATAGCTGCACCAGACTGTGCAGACTGAGGACACGCACACTACCTAGGTCCTTCTCATCGCAACACATCCCAGCATCACTCAGAAACTATAGATTAGGTTCTCGCACATCTGTCTCTCACAACTTTGTGGGTAGGATTCCCCACATCCCCACACCGTGTTCCAACCTCACACCCACCACTATACCATCCACCCCACCCAACTTCAAGCTGAAAAAACAAACAAAACAGCGGCCTCCCAACAGAAGTCAGGTAGCACCTACACTCAAATGCGCATTACTTAACACTCGATCGCTCACTGCCCATGCCTTAGAAATCAACGAGCTCATCTCCAGCTTCGACCTAGATCTGCTAGCCATCACAGAGACTTGGCTGCATGAAGCCTCAGGCCCCGCCATTACCCTAGCTGTACCAGTAGGCTACTCCATCCTTAGACAAGACAGACCTACAAAATCAGGGGGAGGGGTTGCCATAATCTATAAAGACATCCACCATATCAGGCCCACACCCCACACATGGGAAGGGAATGCAGACATACTATCGGCCAAACTATCCCTCTCTCACAACAACACCATTAACATTCACGTCATCTACCGGCCTCCAGGACTCCCAACCGATTTTCAAGGGCAAATCACGCATATTCTCAGCGAAAACCTAAAAAAATCCACCAAAACCTTACTCCTAGGTGACCTTAACCTAGGCTATAATGACCCAAAGGACAAAACAGCAACCTCCTTCCTCAAGGACCTCTCCAACCTAGACTTCACACAAAAAATCCTGTCACCCACCCACTCCAAAGGCAGAACTCTTGACTGGCTGGCCGACCATAACTGTAACTCCTCTATCACATCCAACACATTCCTCCCTTGGACAGATCACAGCTGCATACAATTCTCTATCCCTACATTACCTACCAGAAAAACACCAGTACATAAATCCGCCACCCTAGCCAGAAGCTCCAAAAAGTTAACTGCAGACAATCTACTCCCCCTTCTCAACACCCCATGCCTCGCCCCTCCTTTCCCTCAAGATCCTAACATCCTAGCAGACATACTCAAGGATACGCTCACCAATGCTATAAACTCCATCGCTCCTCTAGAAGAGAAAAAAGAAAAAAAATCCTTCCACTCAAACGCATGGTTCACAGAGGACCTCCAAGCTCTGCGTGACAAAAAGCGCCAAGCACTTAAAAACTGGCAGGCCAACCCATGCGACATCACCAAAGACTTATTCAAAGTCACTGCAAAAAAATACAAAACCGCCATCTTCAATGCCAAATCTGAATCATACAACCGTCGAATACTAGACTCAAAGTGCCACTCAAGAGAACTCTTCTCTATCTTTAAAGAGCTCACAGTGCCTCCCACTTCCTCTGACGAGATCATCAAGGATGAAGGCTGGTGCAACAGTATCCAAGCCGCCATGCTCAACAAAATAGACCTCTTACAAAACAAAATCCGCGACCACTACAATACCTTGCCAAAACAGAGTCGACACTTAGATTCCCAATCCCATAGCAAAACCACTAACATTCCCAAATTTGCCTTTAAAGAAGTTTCAGAACTAGAAGTCCTGGACATACTGAAACATCTGAAACCATCGACTTGCAAAGCCGATACATGCCCCCCTAAATTAATCAAGGACTGCGCTGAACCACTTGCCCCAATCATTACCGCATTCATTAATGCCTCATTCAAGTCCTGCTCTGTCCCAGACAGTCTTAAAGAAGCCTGGGTGCGCCCACTTCTAAAAAAGCCCACTCTCGACCCCACGATGCCCAACAATTACAGACCTATAACAACTGTCCCCTTCCTTCTCAAGATTCTAGATAAAGTGGCACACAGCCAAATCCAACTATACCTCGAATCTAACTCCATCCTAGGCACCAGACAGTCAGGCTTCCGCAAAGGTCATGGAACAGAGACTGCTTTGCTGGACCTAAAAAACCAAATAACCAAGATATTGGACAAAGGTAAACCCGCCCTTTTACTTCTCCTCGACCTCTCTGCGGCATTCGACCTAGTGGACCACAAGACCCTCACCTCACACCTCTCCCACTCCGCACATTTCTCTGACCAAGCCACCTCCTGGATAACCTCATTTCTTGAAGGGAGGGCCATGAAAGTCTTTTCAAACATTTCGAGCGCAACACCATCCATAATACACTGCGGTGTCCCTCAAGGCTCCTGTACAGCACCTACGCTTTACAATCTATTCACTAAGCCCCTATTCGAGAAACTTGATGCACTTGGGATTGCCTACACCAACTACGCCGACGACACCCAAGTGCTCCTCCCTCTATCAGGCTCATACCACAAAGACGCCCTAGCTCTAAAACTCATATATGCCACCATTCAAGCCTGGATGGCCACTAACGGCCTATGTCTTAACGGGGATAAGACTGAAATCCTTATCCTCGGCCAAAAATCCACACTGGCCAGGCTAGACAGCTGCTATGCCAATTTCAACATCGACAACTGCACTATCCCAGTCCTATCCTCTGTGAAAACGCTAGGGGTCTACATTGATGCAACCCTGTCCATGGACAAACAAGTTAGTGCCATTGTCTCCGCATCTGCACTAAGCACTAAACTCATCAACGCCATTAAACCATTCCTTTCCAAAGAAAACTGCCTTTCAATAGCAAGAGCTACCATAGGCGCTAAACTTGACTATTGCAATGCACTTCTAGCCGGCACCTCTGAAAAAAACCTAAACAAACTCCAGGTCACCCAAAATAACGCTCTAAGAGCAGCATTAAACATCTCCAAAAGGGACCACATCTCACTGGCAAGGCAATCAGTTCACTGGCTCCCTGTCAAAGAACGCATCACCTTCAAGGTACTGACTACTACCCACAAATGTATCCACCACACTGCACCATCATATCTCTCAGACACCATTCTCAGACAGACCTCATCCAGACCTACCAGACTCTGCTACACTAACCAACTCACTGTACCACGCATCCACAAGATTACAGCCGGGGGGCTGGGTTTCCCCTACATAGCACCAAAACTTTGGAATAATCTCCCCCACGCTCTAAGAGCAGAAGGCTCCCTCACAGCGTTTAGAAAAAAACTCAAAACCTCTCTCTTTAACTAAAATTCCTCTACCTACTGCCATTCAGGCACACACTGCTAACTATTGCTACTGCCCAAACTGTATGCATGTATGCCTCTGTATGCTGTAACTAAGACGCGCTTTCCCTGTAACCAGCGCTATTCTGTAACCAGCGCCACAATGCCTCAGGGCTGATTCTGTGCGCTTAACAAATGCGAATAAATAAAATAATAAAATAAATTGCCCTTGCTTTCTCATTGGCTGAGTTCTGGAACCCCTCTTTTGTTACTGGCTCCTTCCCTTTACCCCTCAAGCACTCCCTTGTGCACCCCCTCCAAAAAAGTCTGCTGCAGACCCTTGCTGCCCGATTACTATTCCCTTGTAGCCACTACCCCATTCATGGGTAAACTCCTGGATATCTTGGTCATCTAAAAACCTGCATGTCCGCTTCGACTCCTTTCCTTCTTACCTCATATTACGGACCTTGCCAAGAAGGCCCACTATCAGCTTCACTTCCAGTCTCATGCTCCTTTTCCTCCCCTTCTCCCAGGAACTCCATGTCTCCAGAGCTCTGGCTTTCTCAAGACTTGATTACTGCAACACCCTCTTCCTTAATCTGCCTCTTTCTCACGTTGCCCGCTTCAACTATTCCAGAGTAGGACTACAAGATTTAATCATGGCCTTGTAGATAAGCCCCTGAACACTCGTATCAGAAGAAATACAATCCTCTAGTGAAAAAGGCTGCGCACACCTCTTGCTAAGACGTTTTACTTCCAAAAATACCAAGTATGTGCCAGCAAAGAACTCTGCTGCCACGGAGTGCTCTGACTAAAACGGCATGAACACAGGATTATAGGGATACTGTGTCGTCAATGATGTAGGGTACAAATCCAGGTAGCTGGTTGGCAAGACCCTATACATGTACTACCTGCTCCATTCCATCATCTTCCACGTGGGGATCTTCGGTGGATGTCATCCAGCTCAGCGCTCCAACTGTTACTTATTAAACAAAGCAGCACATTCTATCTAACTAGGGCCTAATGTGCACCTGGTACTGCGGACATGGGCTCAAGGGGATACATTTATGCACTTGAGGTCATATTCTCCTTCCCAGCTCTTCCCACCCTCGTTTTGGATGTTACTTTTTTCCCCCTTGGCACCTAGCATCACAAATCGCAGGGACTATTGCTATGATTTTATCGATAAGTTGGTGCTGTAAAAGGTTTGTGGTCTGGTTGGGCTTAGAAATGCTGAGGTCTTGGGATGGGGGTATCGGGGTGCTGTAACTTGGGGTTTATCCAGAGTGAGGCCGGAGGCCCATGCCCTCCCCTTCAAGGGATTACTTTGCCCAAGGAGCCCTCAGTCCTTGCGTGGCCTTGCAGGGGGCATTCTTTCTGGGATACGAAATGCTAGTTCTCTAAGACCATAGGTTTATGGATCCTGGACCTATTGTCTCTTCTGCAGTGATGAGCCTAGATTTCAAAATGGCTGCTGTTCCCCAAAATGCCACCTCGCTTCCACTACACCGATGTAAGCCCACCCAACTGCTACCCTTTCCATAACTTCTACTTGCCACCCATCTACCCCATGCAAAACCTCTTGGGAGGGTTGGGGGAGGGGGGCCTCAGACGATCAAAAATATGGCCACATTCCTGGCTTGGGTACCCACGCTCTACATAAAAATCCTGAGCTGGCCCCCCACTTTGCATACTACTCTGGAGTACATGTCATGTATATGAACCCTCCGTCCCCTGCTAAATCGATAAAGTGCTCCTCGTCCTTCTCTGGGGTGTGCAGGGGTATGGTGGTAGTACCATTGGGGTGGAGTGGTCGCTGTAAGCGAACTGTGCAGGGCCTACAGGGCTCATCAGTTCGGTACCCCAATTGAAACCTCATCATTGCACTGCCTCGAAGTCCAGTCTGGCATGTGCAGAAGAGATCACCAACACGAACACCATCACTGGCACCAGTATTTTCACGATGGCCCATGTCCAGGAAGGTGCTCGGGTGAAAGGGTTGTCAACCCAGTCACTTTTCTGAATGCTGACCTCTGTTTACATGCGAGTGCCGAATGTGTGCAGGGCATGTATTTGAGTTGGATCTGTTCTCCGTGTCATTTGGAGGGCTGTATGTACAGCAGGATTCAATCTTCTTGCAAACGCCTCCCTCCAAGGCAGTAAGTATGTCCAGTACATGATGGTTCTGCAGTGTCATCAAGCGGATGGCTCTCATTTCATCCTTTGTGTTCAGGCCCTGCTCGGTATCATTAACTGTATCCCTTCCAGTGCACGATCTGGAGCCACTTGCCATTAGTAGCTGCCTGTATCCATGGCACTAACAAGGATGCAAAAAAGTCTCTTCCTTGCTGTTCAATTTATATTGGTCTGGTATTTCTTTCAGCAAATGTTGAAGCACAGGTCATGTGCTGCATGTTTACTGGCTTCTCCATCGCCTCAATCAACGTGAGGTTTGTCACTTGTTCGCTCCAATACTTTTGGCACGCGCCACTCACTCTTTGAATCACTTTTTCCCCAAAGCCGATGAGGCCTCCTGCCATACAGCTCCTAGTAGTTTCCTGCCATCTGCTTGCCACAAATGTTACTCCTTCCTGCTTCAAGTATGGCCTCTATATGCATTGCACGCTTTTGGGATTCCAAGCACACTGCAGTTTATCTGGTTCCATCATAACGAGTTTGCCTGGAACATGCTTCACAGCCTGCACAATGCATTGGGCCTCCAAAAGCAGAGTTTCTTGTGGCAATAACACATGGGGGGAGCCCCCGAAGCGTGTGTTAGCAAGGAGCAGATGTAGCAACTCCCATTAACCATCTTCCATCCCACGGCGTCCATATCATCAGCTTTTGCATAATTCGGGATGATGCGAGAAACCAGAAGGTCTCACTAGTCCCTGTGGATCTGTCATCCAGGTGGCCAGGAAACCACCATCGTTTTTTTAATATAGATATATTTTTTTATCCACTTCCTGGGGGTGGACCAGTGCAGGAGGATCACCTCGGTGGGGCGTCTTTGGGGATTGGGATGCTGGATGGTTAGAAACAGTATCCCCTTCCCTTTACCCTCCTTCCCCCGCCCCATCCTACCCGGTAGGATATTTAGGAACTCTGGGATCCCCCCCTCTCCCAGTTGACAACATTAACACTTTCTTACGGACAGCCCGCTATAGGGGAAAACAGAACAACACCCGAACCATATACTACCGGACCTGTCCCAATACTGAGGTCAGGCAATTATTGACTCACTCACACCCGATTTCCATTACACTTCACCACACGGATAAAAGGCGGAGCACAAGAGCACACTCTGAGCAAGGCAAATCCACAAGTGGAAACGGCAGTTTCGAGACGGCAGCTGAGCACGAAGGGAAAGACCGCAAAACCATAGGGGATCGCAAGGAGGGAAATTCCATTTTCTCCAGCATGGGGTCTGGCATGGATTCACATGCTTGTGAATATTCCCAGTCAAGCTGTGAATCCTCAGTACTGAAATCAGTTTCAGTTTCACTTCTGAACTGTCCCTCCTAACAACCAATCACTGGTCTCTGGGTCATACTGCCCCCATCAATGACTGCCCTCTACCCCAGCTCCTCCTCTTGCAGCCATCTTCCGATTTTTAGCACACGTTCATGTGGTGGGAGTCCTCGTTCTTAGCGCTCCTGGCTTTTTGCTGCTTTTTGCACTTTTTCGAAGAGTTTCAATTTGTTTCGATCAATTGAGCCTCAAGCTCCATCGATCCATCATCCGAATTACGGGGACCCGTTTTCGGATTCTTCAGCGCCCCTCAAGTACAGATTTCGTTCAACTTTTTGAGGATTCCGGAAGCTCAAGGACTACGCCACGCGATGTTAGGGAGAATTCTCATTCTATGGCTAATTTCCCTTACCTATGGAGTCCCCCCAGCAGCTTTGCTGGATTTGAAGGGTTTGTTTCTTTTCTCTGTGACTTTTTCCCACTCTTAGCCTAGAACACACATAGCAAAAAGGCCTATTTTTGTGTTTAATGTCTATGGGATTTTCCATAGACATTAAACACAAGCACCCTCAGTGCAGTGACACAGGGGTGTCGTAGCGACCCCCAAACATAGACTCCATGCCCTGGTACTGACTACGGTCTCCGAGGGCATGTAAAGGCCCCATTGACTTTACTAGTCAATTTTTATGAACTAAACCAGTACAAACCATCTTACTATGGAGGTACTGGAAAGGGTTAATAGTTGTTACCTTATGTTCATTTTCGAGAGGGTACCGTACAGTCCCTCAAAGTTTCTGGCTGGTGGCAGTGGTTACTACGTAAATATTCGACCACAAATATTTCCCTATGGGATTTTCCCATTGTTCGATGTTTCTACCACATTTTCTGACAGCCTCTAACATACCGCCGGTGTATTTTAATAACTTTACTCCGGTAGGTTTTTATTGCCAGAACTTTAATATAACTTCTCTCGTGTCTTTCGCTATACTCCTAACTCAGGTTGAGGATCCTTTGTTCGTCCTTTTGGCGGGCTTCTGCCGAGAAGCCCTCCTTTCGGCGCCACTGAATCTGGGGTGGGTCCATTGTGTGGGAGGGGGAGTAGGACCCATGGACAGGGTTGCCTCAGCAACCCATGTCGCACTCTATCCTGATAGACTGGAGGGTCTCCCGCCAAGATGACCACTCCACTGTGTGACAGCTAGGCTGAATGAATGGGGATCTTTTTTGCATAAAAGCAGGGTCCTGAGGACTGGAAGAGCAAGACGTCGGTACTGGAACTAAGAAGCTGAAGAGGAGAGAAGCTAAAGACATCTGCAATGACTGACCACCGGTGAAGCCCTGCTGCAGCGTCTCACCACTTTTCTCCACACGACGATAGAAGATCTTCATCTGCAAGAGCCTTCTTCCCTTGAGCTGGTGGGGCCAACCAGTATCGCCTTCCCGGACCTCCCTTGGTCGAATCTCCCGTAACCTGTACTCGGAGGCCGGATAGCCAGGCACCAATCCACCCGGACCGTGATTTTAAAGGAGCATAACTTTTATTCGTCGGGCAGCACCGCGGCTTGTTTCATCCCTGGGTAGTGCAGTAACTCGAACCTTCCTCCACAACGAGAGCCTCTCTTCCTCTGCTGGATCACCCAAGCTGCAGGAACTACCAGGAACAACCGCCACCGCAGGAGCCACTTCATATTAAGGTACATTGTTCTGCCAGGCCGCCCTTTCTTCGCGGTAGCGCTAAAGGTGTTTTAAATCCTTTACCTACCTGTTGGGTTGGCCACCCCTCTCTCAACCTTGTCTTTTCAACGTCTGCATCCACCTTTTCAAAATCGTTAACCAAAGACTTAACTGCAGCTACGAGGAACATTTTGCCCCTGGGCCCTTTCCCTGTACCAACTGACTTCGGCACAGGCCTACTGACTCTGGTCACATTTGTTAGATCTGCCTTCTTTAGACTGATTCTTAGCGAGAACTGTGTGGTGCACCTATTTTCTTTAACTACCCTTTCCTTCCCATTTCTTAACCTTGTGAAATGCCATTTTGCTCAGCTTTCATTTTGCTTATACTGATACACTGACTTGCTTAAAATGGTTTACAAACTGACGGGAAGTGTTGCTACGGTGTGTAAGAACCTATTTCTTTAACTTGTGCTTTCCCTCTCTTGTGAGGAATTGTTAGAGGATCCCTTGTGTTTAGTTGTCACACTGCCGTTTTGCTCAGTTTTCACTCTGGTTCACTTGGTCTACAATTTATAACTTGGGAGTGTGTATATTTTTCCCTTGACTTAATTTAACTTGCTTGATGACTGTTACATGTGTTTTAGAAGTGTGTAAAATATATAACTACTTTTTAAATACAAGCTTTGATCAGTGTTTCCTTGTTCCATAGTCCAGTGGGCCTATTGTGTAAACCCTAAATACTGCTCATCTCTCGAGATAAGTCTGACTGCTCAGCCACAGCTACCAACTAAATTTTTGTGGTACAGACTGATACCAAAGGGGATTTATTGCTCTCACCTGTAGTCTTAATCTTGTGTAGTGCTCCCTAAGGGAACTGCACAGGATTCTGCTTAACACGCGAACATGGCGGAGGAGAAAAAGGACTCTGCGCCTTTGTTCAAGATTTTCCCAGGTTGCGGCCTGTGGAACATCTTTTCGGACGACTGGCACTCCCTGTGCCTTTACTGCCTACACTCGGACCCAACGCACATGGAGGAAGGCTGTGTGTTTTGTCGGGACATGGTACCCCGCACTCTGAGTGACCGACGCAGGCGACTCAGTGAGTGGCTGCAGGCCAAGGCCCCTGCTATCGGTGAGTCCCGGCAGCATGCCTCTGCTGCCCAGAAGAAGAAAGTTGAGCGGTCTAAGACCTTTGAGGGCACCCCAACATAACGCTATGCACCACAGTCCACTGCCACTGGGAGCGCTTTTGCGGCAGGCTCCTCTGTAGCCAGGACGAGTGCAGCATCTCAGCACCTTTGACCACGAGCCAACGCTCCGGATCTTGAAAAGTTGGACCACCCGGGCAAGCTCTTGAAGAAGACCCAGGCGGGCCCTACAGAGAAGGCCAAGGGGGACCATCCCCTGAAGGTGAAGACCGCAGGCTTGACCAAGGCCGTGAAGGCCCAGGTGAATAAGGTCCAACCTTCCATTGAAGGGGTGGTGGCGTCCCTCGCGAAGACGGGATGCGGCCCCGAAGGCGAGTGCCCCTGCCTGTCAGGAGGGAGTCCTCTTTTCAACCCATTGAGAGGACACCGGAGAAAGTGATGCCTATCACTTCACCGAAACCGTCTCACTTGATCGCAGAGAAGGTGGTGTGGGGGGGGGGGGGCGCAGTAAGGTATGGACATCTCCTCTGAGGAGTTTAACATTCCGTTCCAGGAGGAATGATGCATCGAGAGAAGGCTCTACGGGAAGGATCCTGACAAAGGTGACGAGGAAACCTAGGAACAGCAGGGCAGTGAGGGCGTAGAGGACCAACCTCAGCCGCAGATGCCCTCTGCCCTGTCGCCGCATCCCCCTCAGCAACCACCTGGAGATATCTCGGACAGTCTCACGGCTTTGCACACCCTGTGCTCGGAAATCCAGACGAGGATGCCGCTTACACCGGCGGCCGCTCCCGCTGTGCCGGGATCTTCAGGGGAGCCACCAGTCAAGAGGCGGGTCCACCTTCAGCCTCCCTTCCACCTCTCACCTCCCTCTCTGAGGGATGAGACTGAACCGGACACATCGATGACGGGAACATGGGCGACGGCAGGTTGGGAGAGATCCCGTCCCGCTCCGCCCCCCCCCCACCCCAGATCTTTGCCACCCGACGAGATGGGCTCCTTCCAAACCCATGATCTCTGGCCTCGGAACTGTTCCAGCTTGTCCCAGAGGAGAACAAAGAAGGGTTCCTATATCGGCGCAGTGAGGCCAAGAGGAAAACCATGCTTTCTATCCCCCTCTTGGTTGACATTTGGATGAGCGGTTGTCCCTCATGAAGAACCCATCCTCGGCCCCGGTACAAGAAGAAATACAGGGTGCCGGACACTGCGCCCGATTTCAACCGTTGCTGGACTCTGGTTCCAGCGGCAGCGAAGAAGTCTTCTTCGGGTTCTTCTGCGTCAGCTGCCGTCTCCCCTCCACTCCTGCCCCAGACAGTGAGGGGGAAAAAGTTGGATGCCAAGGGACGAAGAGTGATCTTGTCAGCGGCAACGACCAAGGCTCCTAACACCCTTGCAATAGTGGCGCGTTACGACCGGGAGCTCTGGTTTAAAATCGCTCCCTCCTGGACTTCCTTCCAGACGACAAAAGCAGAAGCCCTGGACATCTTACAGCAAGGCGAAGTGGCTTCGGACCACGCCATTAGTGGCGACGGACATCGCCGACACAGGGCTCTGCAAAATTGGCAACAGCATTTGACTTTGTCTGCGGGGTTAGCTGCGGGCCACTAATTTTTGTCAGGATGTGCAGTCTAAAGTATTAGACATGCCCTTCGACAGAGGATTTGTTTGGTAAGACGGATGATTCGCTGCAAGCCATTAAGGCGGGCACTGATGTGGCTCGTGCCTTGGGCACGCTTCAACAGCGACTGCAGTTATTTCGGACCTCAGCGGAAAATTCCAAGGTTCTTCCAAAGGACTCCGTGGAGGTACTTCATTCTACCAGCAACCCTCCCGTTCGTCGGGCCAGGAGACCTACAGAGGCCGTGCCAAGTCTGGAGGACGTCGTAGTCAAGGCCCCCAAGGCAGCGCCTCGTCGGCAAAGCAGGATTGAACGGGCCGTGGCATCCACGTGCACCCCGGTGGGAGGCCGGCTGGCAAACTTCGTCACTGTGTGGAAGGTCTTGCCCAAATATAGACCCTGGAATTTCAACGAAAGTGTCCGCGTATACCTCCGGTGGCCCGCAGGAAAACCGGGTCCCTCAGCTGTTGTTGGCGGTGCGGGCCATGCTAACAAAAGGTGCGATAGAGCTCGTCCCAAAGAGGCTCCGGAGTGTACTCTGGCTACTTCCCAGTCAAGAAGAAGACAGCGGTTGGAGGACCATTCTGGACCTCGTCTGAATAAGTATTTCAGGTCCCAAAAGTGACTATTCAGCACGTTCTAGGACTGCTGGAAGTGGGTGGGATGTCCTGTTGTCGCTGGACCTGGAGGATGTCTACATTCACATCCCCATCCACAAGGGGCATCGTAAGTTTCTTCGCTTTGTGGTTCAAGGGCAATATTACCATTTCTAGGCCCTTCCCTTCGGATTGTCAGCGCCAAGGGTTTTCACAAAGTGCCTGGCCCTGGTGGCGGCACAGCTGCATCTACGAGGGATCCACATGTACCCTTATCTGGACTGGCTTATCCGGGCCAGCTCGAAGGACATCGCCGTCGACTACACGGCGAGGACCGTCTGGCTCATCAAGGACCTGGTGTTCTCGATAAACTAGGCAAAGTCCTACTTGATTCCATTGCAGGACGTGCTGTTCCTGGGAGCCCGACTCAACAGTGTCGTGCCTGCAGTCGGTCAGGGGAGATAGCAGCCATCTTGGGCAAGGTACAATGGCTTTTGGCCATGGGGGTCGTAAGAGAAAGGTCCCGGCTCGGCATGATGTCGTCATGCATATACCTCATTCGATTGTGCAGGCTGCAAATGCTTCCACTGCAGGAATTCCTCGACGCCGGCCGATACAAGTGTCGGGAAGCTTTGAGGATCACGCTGAGTTTCCGTCGAGCGATATGGTGGTGGGGAGTTTGTGCACATCTAGCCGGAGGTGCAGATTTCCAGACCCCGCCGCACCAGGACACTGTTAGGATGGGCGCCTCCCTGGAAGGATGGGGAGCTCAAACCGGAAGTCTCCATGCAAGTGGCCTGTGGCTACCGGAGGAGAAGACTTTGCACATCAACCTGTTGGAGCTCCGGGCAGTGTTTTGGGCCCTTGAGGAGTCCTTCCTTGCCTCAAGGGCAAGGGGGTACAGGTGTTCACAGACACCACCACAAAGTTCTACATCAGGAAGCAGGGGGGCACCAGGAGGTGCACAAGCTTTGGCACGGAGCTGTCGCCCAGGGGATGTTTCTCCTTCCGTTCCATCTGGTGGGAGTGAAAAAACACCATTGCCGACTCTCCGCAGGGAGCTAAGAGCTTGCCACCATTGGGAACTTCTGCAGGACCAAGTAAGTCTCCTGTTTTGCGAATGGGTCAATCCCCACATCGATCTATTTGCGACAAACGCCAAGTGCCGGAGGTTCGCCAGCAGGTTTCCCCAGCCGTGGAGTATGGGAGACATATCATTCCCCTGGGATGGCCTGTTTCTGTGTATCCCCCCCCCATTGCCATTGCTTCTTCAACAAGTCAATCAACTCAGACGGTCCCAGTGCAGGATGAGGCTCATCGCAACAGCATGGCTGAGACAGATCTTCTCGCCAGGGAAGGAGGCACAATCCTGCCCCACAACCCGGGATTGCTGAACCTGCAGGCTTGGCTCCTGCATCGTTAGAATTCGGTGGCTGCGATCTCCCAGCGGACTGCAAGGAAGTGCTTGCCAAGGCCTGATCGTCTCCTCTTAAATGCTCTGGCCACAAGTGGAGGTTCGCCGTCTGGTGCTGTGCACTGAAGATCGATCTTGCTGTCGTTGGCCAAGGCTGGACTGGCCCATGCATCCATAAAAGTTCATCTGGCTGCTATCTCCCGCTACACCAGATCTCTGGGACGGTCGTCGTTATGGTCACACCGTCTGGTTAAGTAGTTTATTAAACGACTGTTCAGTTCGTTCGCGCTGGTTAAGGCCCCCTGCCAAGGCGTGTGAACTCAATGTGGTGCTGACTAGGCTCAGGGGTCTGCCGTTTGAGCCTATGCATTTGGCGCAGCTGAGGTTTGTTAGCTTTTCTTGTGGCCGAGTGTTAGGCAGAAACCTGTGCAGTTCCCTTAGGGACCACTGCAAAAGGCTTAAGACTACAGGTGTTGGCAGTAAACCCAATTGGTAGCAGTCTGTACCACCCAGATTTACTTGGTAGCTGTGGCTGAGCAGCCAGACTTCTCTCAAGAAGAGTTGGACAGTATATAGAGTATACAAGATGGGTACCAAAATACATTAGCACAAGCAAACACTGACCAGAGGTTTGGTATCAAAGTATATAATTATTTATTTAAAGACACACTTATAGAAACACTCCAGCACTATTATTGTAAGCAAGTTCAAAAACAGTCACTTTTAATATATATACATCCCTTATTCCTTATTAGACAAGTATTAGTGAACACCACTTATTTTCAGAAAGAGGTGAGCGCTTAACTCAAGATGGCACTCCAATAAGTTATTAAAAAAAGGGAGGGAAAAGGCAGAAATTAGAAAAGCACACAACACAATACTTTAGAAGCACTCAGCAAGGCAGGAAAGTCAAAGTCTACTTGTGAGCAAAAAGTTCAGAGGCCCGGCTCCCTCTTAGAGAGAGTAGAACACCAATGCGCCCAAGATCACACAGTTTAAAAGGCTTGAAGTCTTGCAGAGAGTTTAAAAAGGAATCAGTTCAGCTCAGAAAAGTTCAGTTAGCTAACCTAGGGCCAACCCAAGTGGTAAGTTGAGGATTTACGAGACACCCCACACAGACGTTGCGAGGGATGCCAGGCGGACAAAGCACCTTGAAAGTGGAGAGGAACCTCCAGCGGGGGCAGTTGTTCCTGGCAGTGGGTGCAAGTCGTGGCGTCTTCCAGAGGAACAGAAGATCTCGACGTGGAGGAAATCTGAAGGTCGTTGCACTGCCAGGGAAGAAACCAGCCGCGGAGTTCTCTGATTAAAAGGTACTACCCTTTTATTCGCGGTAGTGGTAAAACGTGGTATCCCGGTTGCCGGGGTGCTTGGCACAGGCAAGGCGGCCACGAGATGATCCGGGAAGGCGAAAAGGCAGGCAAACTGGTTATCCCCACCAGTCAAAGGAAGAAGACTCTTCGGGATGAAGATCTCCTCTGCCGTTGGAAGAAGTGGTGAGTCGGTTCAGCAGAGCTTCACCGGTGGTGTCGTCGTTGCAGGTCGGCTCAGCTTCTCCCTTTTCGGATTCTTTGGTCCTGTGGCAACGTCTGAAGTCGCAGTCCCCCAAAGTCCTGCTTTTATGCAGAAAACCCCCATTCATCAGTCCTAGCTGTCACTCAAACATGCTAAGTGGTGAGCCGGGCGGCTCACCACTCGGCCAATCGCACAAGAGTGTGACTTGAGTTGCCGAGGCAACTCAGTCCAGGGTGCCTAAACCCCCCCCCCCCCCCCCACATCCTGTAGACCCAGACAGAGTGGCACCACTTTTGGAGGCTTCTGTGGAGAAGCCCGCCAAAAAGTGGAACAAAGGGCTCGACTTGGAGTTACAGAGGCGAACACAAACACCATTTTAAAACCGAGTCCTGGCGAAAAGACCCAAAATAAATAAATAACCCGGCGGTATCTTTAACATTGCACCAAAAAGTGGTGCGTTTTAAAATGAATGGGAAAATCCCATAGTAAATTTTCTTAAGGAAAATTTCGTTTGGTAACCACTGCCACCAGCCAGAAACTCGACGAGGGGGGGGACTGCACAGTGCCCCCTCGAAAAACAGACCCAGGGGCAATCTAATTACCCCTACCAGTACTTCCACAATATGGTTTGTACTGGTTCTGTTCCCAATTTAAGACTAGTAAAGTCAATGGTGACTTTACATGCCCTGGGAGACAGTAGTCAGTCCCAGGGTATGGAGTCTGTTTGGGGGTCACTAGGACACCCCTGTGTTACTGCACTGAGGGTGCTGTGTAACACACTTACCAAAAACCACATGAAACCCTATGGAGTAAAAGACCACATAGCCCATAAAACACATTCCAAAGACAAAGGATATCTCAAATCATGTCTAAGAGTGGGAGAAAGAGTCTCACTCTTAGGAGAAAAAAATAAACCCCAAAAATCCAGCAAAGCTGCTGGACTCACTAGGTTTGGGAAATTAGCCTTAACAGAGAATTCTCCCTAACGAGTGAGAGATCCAGGCCCTCTCATGTAAACCACTTTCTCCAGCATGGGGTCTGGCATGGATTCACATGCTCATGAATGTTCCCCGTCGTCCGGCTGGGAATCCTCGGTAAAGAGAATCGGCTTCAGTTTAGTTTCTGAACTGTCTTTCTACTAGTAACCAATCACTGGTCTCTGGGTCATACTGCACCCAGCCAATGACTGGCCTCTACCTAAGCCCCTCCTCTGGCAGCCATCTTCAGATTTTTACCACATGTTCAGGTGTTGGGATCCTCGTGCTATAGCTCTCGAGCTTTTACTGGGTTTTGTGATTTATTTTTTTTCGAAGAGAACTTTTTTTTTTCTTTCCCCAGTCAATCAAGCCTCAAGCTCCACCGATTCTACTTCTGATCAACGGGGACCCGTTTCGGAATTTCTATGCTCCAGGGTGAATTTTCGTTGAGTATTCGCTTCTTGGACAACTACAAGATCTTTGAGGCCTACCCCGCGTGGATATGGCCCAGGACAAAGGAGAAACACCGCCTGGATCCAAGCTGTTCAGGAGCTGCCCTGGATGCGGATTGCAGAATGTCTTCAAGGAAAATGAGCACTCTCTGTGCCTCTACTGCCTTCACGATGACGAATCGCACGTGGAGAAGGACTGTGCGTTTTGTAAGAATGTCTGAACGGACAATGAAGGAGCGTCGCGTTCGACTAACCAACTGGCTGGAGGGGAAAAGCCCAGCAGCAGGTGAGAAGAGGAGGAAGTCAGAGCGGTCTTCTAAGACCTTTTGAGGGCGCTCCGGCGATGGGGGTCCAAAAAAAGGCAAAGCACCGCAGGCACCGGAAGCACCGATGGTTCGGGTTCCTTGGCTGCCAGGCAAGGCGCGATGTCAGACGCCATTCCTCGGTGAAGAGTAAGTCTGAGAACCCGGTCGATCCCGACGGCGGCAGAGAGGCAGTGACCACCCCCCACATCCCCAGGTGAAGGCCTCGGGCGCGCCCAAAGTCGCAAAGGGCCTGATTCACCCGACTAACGCCTCGATCGAAGGAGTCGTGACGGCCCTGGAGAAGCCTGTTGAGGTACTACGACCCCCCCGCCCCTCCCCCTGCCTCCGCCTAGAGTTTCCCTGCCACCCCAGAGGGAATCATCTTCAGCCTATCAATAAGACCCCCATGAGACCCCAGGTGGAGAAAGGGGAGGCGTGGGGGGGGGCACGGTAGCCATAACGGACACTGATACCTCCTGAAGATGAGCTGGTTGGTGTCACAAAGATCCTGGACAAGAAGTTCAAGGAAGTCTGGTCCTACGGGAGGGATCCTGACAAGGCGGATGTAGAAAGCGATAAGGACAAGGCTGCCCTTAACCCCAGCGGATGATCCAGCAGCGCCTGGACCGTCGGGAAGCCCACTGAACAAGCAAAGGCGAATCCATCCCCCCCTCCCCCTTCCTCTCCCCCAATGGCGGGAACTGGAACGGAGACAGTGACCACCGGGACAGACGAGGACGGTCAGGACGACGGGATTGATCTCCCAGCACCTCCTAGCCCCCCTCCCCCTGTCAAAATTGGCTCTTTGAACGCCATGATCGCCAGGGCTTCAGAGCTCTTCCAACTTTGTCCCGAAGAACAGGAGGAGGGTTTCCTCTACCAGCGACGGGAGGCCAAGAGGAAGACCGTCCTCTCAGTACCGTTATAGACTACATCTGGGACAAAGGACTGGCGCTACTCGAGAACCATCCATGGCGCCTGCAAAGAGGGGCCGGTATGAGACGTAATGGGTCCCAGATTCCGCCCCGATGTGCCTTAGAGCTCAGCCGTCCCCAGATTCGGTGGTCTCCGCAGTGGCCAAGAAGAAATCGGCAGGGGTGACTGATCAACTTCTACTTCTCCACCTGACAGCGAGGGGAAGAAGCTGGATGCCATGGAGCGACTATTCATCTCGTCGTCGGCGGCGATGACCGTCAAAGGGCGGAAGCCCTTGAAATCCTGCAGGAAGTCGATGTTAGGGTGAATTCTCTTCTATGGCTAATTTCCCTTACCTATAGTGTCACCCAGCAGCTTTGCTGGATTTGAAGCGTTTGTGTTTTTACTCCTGCTAAGAGACTCGATAGGAAGATCCGTATTTTCCTATGGGATCTTCCCATTGTTCGAGGCTACCAATTTTACTGACAGCTTCGAACATACTGCTGGTTTATTGTTGGGGAGAATTCTCCTTCTAGGGCTAATTTCCCTCACCTGGTGAGTCCCCCAGCAGCTTTGCTGGATTTCTGGAGTTTATTTTTTCCACCTGGTAAGAGTGTACATCCTTTTTCCACTCTTACATGTGTTTTTACTCATTGTGTGATCTTGGGCACTGGAGCACACCACTCCAGGTGCCCCTGTTCTTGTATGGGGTTACACCGCGCCCTCAGTGTAGTAACCCAGGGGTGTCTTTAAGACTTCCCTCTGACTCCATTTCGCTGGGGCTGACTACTGTCCCCCAGAGAAAGGTAAAGTTGCCATTTACTTTACATATTCAATTTTTACCACAGACCCAGTACACCCCATCTTACATGGAGTACTGGAAAGGGCTAATCTGTACCCCTTTTCTGTCTGTACCTCCCTGAGCATTGTTTCGCTCTTTTAACATTTAGACTTAGCTGGTGGCAGTGGTATCTACCCTAACTTTTCTACCGTGATTATATTAGATAAACGTCGTACTGTTCTTGGCTATTATATTAGCCTCGAACATAAACCCGCTTGACCAAATCGTCTTTCTTTTGGCTCTGGTTGGGTTTATTCACCATTTCTTTTTGTTAAAGTCCTTGTGTTTTACTTTGCGCGGCAAACTAGGTTTGCCTTCTTTGTTCACCGTCTTTTGGCGGGCTTCTGCAGAGAAGCCCTTCTCTGGGCTCCTGGGTGTCTCGGTGGGCTGAGTGAGGGAGGGGTGTAGTCACCCACTGCACAGGGTATCCTAGGAAACCCAAGTCGCACTTTGCCATGATTGGCTGAGGTGGTTTTAACGGCTGGACAACTCCCCCAACAGAAACAACTGCCAGGGCACCAGCTGCATCACTGGAATAAGGTACTGTGCTCTACTCGAGGAAACTGGGTGAACCCCTTTTTTCTTCATCAAGGCTCACCCTTGTCTTCCCTCCTTCTTATAACTTTTTCTTCCGAACATTGACAATATCAAATATCAAAGTACTTTTGAGCTACACTGAATAGTGAACTGTCTAACAGTGTGATCTTTGGCAACAGGTCTCTGGTGTCACTTAACCCTGGCTCCGACCCTTTGACTTTTGAACTCCTGTTTCTGAGTGTTTCTCAATGCTGTCTGCCTAACCTAAATATTTCCTGTGATTTTTGCCTCCAATGCCCTCTGGGTATCTCAGGCGCTAAGTGTGTTTTTGCCCCGGGAGCATTTCATGTCACGGATACACGTTTATTGAGTAGACCGAACTGTCAAAGTGATCGCAACCGTGTCCGTGGTATCATGTATTGTTCATAACACCGGTTCATTCAAACACAGAGTACTTACCTTGAGACATACTCTACAAAGTGAATTGGTTAGCTGTATTATATTTAACATGTGGTTTTGTTGAAAGTTTAATAGAAGTGTTGTGTTCATAACTGATGGTTTAAAAATAAATGTACTTATATTTTTTACTTGAAACCTTGAGTCCGTGTTTGCTTGAGCCACAGTAATTGTGGTCCCTTTGTGTAATATCTGCTACTGCTCATATACTCTTGATGAGCCTTGCTGCTCTGCTACCACTATAACTTAGTAGTACAGGCTTGTAACAAAGATCTAACTTGTATTGCCACCTGTGGTCTTAAATGTGTGTAGTGGTCCCTAAGGGCACTGCACAGGATTCTGCCTAACATTTATCTTTTTATTAACTTTACTCTGTAGGTTTTTATTGCCAGATCTTTGATAATATTTCTTTCTCGTGTCCTTCTCTGTAATCCTAACCCAGGTCGGGATCCTTTGTTCGTCCTTTTGGCAGGCTTCTGCACAGAAGCCCTCCTCTCGGCGCCACCGAGTCTGGGGTAGACAGGATGTGTGGGAGGGGAATAGGCACCCTGGACAGGGTTGCCTAAGCAACCCAAGTCGCACTGTGCCCTGATAGATTGGGGGGGGGTTTATCCCACCAGGATAACCACCCCGCTGTGAGTGACAGCTAGGCTGTTTGAATGGGGGTTTTTCTGCATAAAAGCAGGGCTCTGAGGACAAGAAGTCGCCACTGGACCTAAGAAACCCGAAGAGGAGAGAAGCTGAAGACACATGCAACGACTGAACCACCGGTGAAGCCTTGCTGTAGAGCCTCACCACTTTTCTCCAACGACCCGAGAAGATCTTCACCTGCAAGAGTCCCTTGAGCTTGTGGGGCCAACCAGTTTGCCAATCGCCTTCCAGGACCTGCCTTGGTCGAATCGCCAGTGCCAAGCACTTGGAGACCGGATAGCCAAGTACCCGTCCACCACGACCCCGATTTATTAGTTTTGGCAGCGCTGCGGCTGGTTTCATCCCTGGGCAGTGCAGTAACTCGAACCTTCCTCCACGATGAGAGCCTCTCTTCCTCTGCTGGATCTCCCGAACTACTGCCACCGCAGGAGCCTCTTCCACTTTTAAGGTACATTGTTCAGCCAGGTCTCCCGTTTCGCTGGGTACTGCTAAAGGTGTTTTAAATCCTTTACATTCTGGGTTTGCCGCCCCTATCGTCTAACATTGTCTTCTTTACATTCTGCAACCGCCTTTTCAATCGTTAAACAAAGACTTGACAGCTGCTACTAGAACCATTTGATCCTGGCACTTTGCTTTGTACCACTGACTCTGGCACAGGCCTATTGACTTTGGCTTACTCCTACGTCCCGTCCCCTTTCCCTCCATACTTATGGGATATTCCTCCGTCCTGTGGGACGGGACCGGAGCACTTTGTAAAAAGCATCACAAAAATTTGCAAACATTTTGTCCTTCCTCTTTCTTGCGCGTGGCCCGGCACGCGGCCGCAACCCCGCCCATCTCCGCTCCACATCGCCCATCAGTCCTTTTCTCCACTTGTTCGGGACTGGACGCACTTGCATCCGCGGAAGATTTTCTTCCCTTTTTTTTTCTCTGGCTCTTGCTAGCGATCATGTACTACTAGTTTGTCGTTCAAACTAGACTTTCCAGATTGTTCATTGTGTCACCGACGCTTCGCAAGGGCGGACCCCCATCCTCTGTCTCGAGTGTTTGGGTCCGGATCACCGGTGGGACTCCTGTTTTTACTGTGATTCCCTTTCGGTCCGGGCACTTCAACGTCGGTTGGAGCGGTCGGAGGAGGTGTTTCAACTGATGACTCCTTCGCATTTGCAAGCGTTTATCAACGAAAAGAAAAGACGCCCGGTGAGTGCTTTACTTTTCAGAGCACCCCAGCCGGGAGACCTTCCTGGGTCCTTCCCGAGCCGGGAGGAGCGTTGATCGCTCTCACCGGGGATTGCCCCGAGGTGCCTTGTGGCCCTAATAATTGTACCAGAATTTTCTGAGGGTCTCCGTAAGGGGCCTGTGGATACCAGAGTGTACACCGAGGCCCCTCCTGTGGGGGCAGCTTGTAGACCCAGTTCTGAGTCGTGGGGTACTGGAGCTTGCTCTGAGGCCTCTTTATCGGCTTCCCTCAAAAATAAAACCGGGGTGCGCCCCAATGCCTTTGTTGGGTTTGGTGTTACCGAACGGATGTTCGAGGACCGCGCTAGTAAGGCTGTTACAGGACCTGGGCCCCCGAGGTCCCTCGTACAGAGGCTAAGGTTACCAACATTTCTGAGAGGCCAGGCAAGGCCTTAACGGTGAAGGTCGTTTCTCACCGTTCCCGCTCTTGTGGCGACACCAGAACTGTTGAGGGGGCAAAGAAGGAAAGTTCTTCCTTTACCGGCAGCGCCGAGGTCCTTCATGGGAAGGCTAATTTGGCTATTGGTATGTTGCAGAAACATTCCAGGCCTCCCAGTACCGGCTCAGCTGAAGTTCCTTATGTTAAGGCTAAAGTTAAGACTCCCTGATCCATTGATGAGGACCCTTGCCTCACATCCTCACGTGCGGCAGTTCACCTCAGGTGATGATAAAAAGGCAGCCGTTCCCGCCACGACCACGGCAGCCATTTTGGGTGCTACCCCTACAACTACGCCATCGGCCTCAGATGTAGGGCTTGGTTCTGTGGGTGAACATAGAATTCCTTGTGCGCATCCTTTTTTTCCAGTTTACGACTGGAAAGCTCGGATGCCCCTTCCGCACAATGTTTCGTTGCCTGCAGGGTTGGCACCTTTGATTTTTGTCGATACATCGGGAGATGGGCCTGCGTGGCAACCCTCCCCATTGCGTCCCTGGAATTATCCTCATGAGAGGCCTTCTCCGGTACCAAAACAGTCCCAGGAGGACGCCGCCTTCGGCAAATTTCAGACTCTCATGCATACCGACCCCATGAGGGAATATTTCAAAGGGCTTTTTAGGGAGATATGTCCACCCGCTCCTCTGTTGGCTCCTCCGGCACCGCCCTTGCCTACGGTGCCTTGCCCGACCCTTCCGCCATTGCCCCCATTGTCCCCTGTGGACAAGGCAGTGCCAGACACGGTTCAGCAAGATCCTGACCTGCCGGATGAGGGGTGCAGGGCGATCAGGACAACAAGGACCTGCCCCGCTCTATTAGAGCTTTTCATGACCGGGTACTGGACAGGATGTGCTTTTTGGATGTTCTGGTGCCTGAGGCACCTGCTCTGCAGGAGGGCGTGCTTTTTCACCCTGTCTCCTTTGGAGCATACCGGCCTGTTCTTTCAGGACGTTCTGGCAGAGGTCCGTAGGGTCTGGGAAAAGCCATACTCTGGACTTTTAGTCAATAAAATTGAAGTGCCGTCTTGTCTCCCCTCGCCTACCCCACCCACCCTCCTCCACAGTGGTGGCTGTGGCTACTTTACAGTCCAGGCCTGCAGCATCCTCTTCTACGACGGCTACTTAGGTTCTGGGGAAGGAGGCCACGCTCCTCGACTCCCTTGGGAGGAAGATTCTAACTCTGCCTTGCAGCTCCGGCAGGCCAATGCTGAACTAGTGTTAGCGGGGTCGAATATGAGGATGTGGAAAGGTCTGTCTGAGTTTGAGGAGTTCATTCTGGTCGAGAAGCTGGAAGACTAGAAGGCGGGATTATACGATGCCAGGGTCTTGGCCCAGGATCTGCTGGAGGCTGCGGCTCACCACGTAGACTCTTCGGCTCGGGGCCTTATGCTGGGGGTTGATACTTCCAGACAGGCGTGGCTGCATGCCACCAAATTTTCAAAGTAAGTGCAGGACAAGGTGTTGGACCTTCCTTTTGATGGTAAGGAGCTGTTCCATTCTACAATGGATGTGGAGCTGACCAAGATGGACAGCACCCAGACAGTTAAGTCCTTGTCGGTCCTAGTTAAAACTCCCTTTAAGACCCGGAGGCCGTTATTGCAAAGTCGGGCCTCCTCTGGTTTCAGGAGCTTCCTAGACCAGAAATCTCGTAGAGTGGATACCCCTTCGGGTAATAACCGCCGGAGGCAACAACTGTTTTTCTCCCGCTCCTCAGCCTCCTCCTCAGGTGGCAATACCACTGAAAATCCTACAAAATGAGGGTTCTCCGTGCTCGCACGAGACCCCGGTGGGGAGGACGCATTGCGTCTCATTGGGAGGCGTGGCAGACCATCACTGAAGACAGGTGGGTCTTGTCAGTCGCTCGGACGGGCTTCCGCTTAACTTTACCCCCTACCCCACCCTTCAACCCTCTTTTCCAACCGTTAGTAGTCCTCCTAAAAGCCGAGGTTCAGAAACTGCTGGAACTCAGAGCTGTGGAACTCGTTCTCCTCAGGGAACGAGGGGAGGGCTTCTAAACCCCGGTGTTTACGGTGCCCAAACCCAACCAGGCTGGTCTGCACACCATCCTAGACCTTTCCCAGTTCAATCTTTTCCTACCCCAAGAGAAATTCAAGATGATCACGCCCGGCCAGATACGGTCCTCCTTGCAGATGGGCGATTGGCTCAGCGTGGTGGACCTTCAGGATGCGTACATGCATATTCTGATCTGGAATCCACACAGGAGATATCTCTGTTTCTCTGTGGGAGGGGAGCACTTCCAGTTTCGAGTGCTTCCTTTTGGCCCCAGCTTGGCGCCGCGTGTCTTTACGAGGATGTCAGTGATCGCGGCTTATCTTCGTTTGCAGGGTATCCATGTGTATCCGTATTTGGACGACTGGCTCTTACGCAGCCCTTGCCCGTTGTCAGCAGTGGGCAATCTTCAGTCTCTCCTTCAGCTCCTGTTCCATCTTGGGTTGTCGGTGAACTGGCGGAAATCTTCCATGACGGTCTCGCAGGACTTGATTTTCCTGGGTTTTTGCTGGAAACCGATCGACTGCAGTGTGTACCTGACCGGGGACAGAATGGCGGATCTGTTGGCCACGTGTCAGATGTTTGCGCAGTCGGAGAGCATGTTGGCCTGGTGGTTCCAGAGGCTCCTGGGCCTCATGGCCTTGAGCGTATTGGCTCTTCCTCTTCTCAAGATGGCTCTTCGGAGTTCTTGGCGTCAGGCTGTGGATCCAGACTCCAAGCTGATGATTCCGGCTTCCATGAGAGTGGACGTGGAGTGGTGGTCGTCTCGCAGTAACCTGTCAGTGGGTGCGGAGTGTTGGGCAGAAACCTGTGCAGTTCCCTAAGGGACCACTGCAAAAGGCTTAGGACTACAGGTGTTGGCAGTAAACCCAATTGGTAGCAGTCTGTACCACCCAGATTTACCTGGTAGCTGTGGCTGAGCAGCCAGACTTATCTCAAGAAGAGTTAGACAGTATATAGAGTATACAAGATAGGTACCAAAATACAGTAGCACAAGCAAACACTGACCAGAGCTTTGGTATCAAAGTATATAATTATTTTTTTAAAGACACACTTATAGAAACACTCCAGCACTATTTTTGTAAGCAAGCTCAAAACAGTCACTTTTAATATATATACATCCCTTATTCCTTATTAGACCAGTCTTAGGTAACGCCACTTATTTTCAGATGGAGGTGAGCGCTTAACTAAAGATGGCACTCCAATAAGTTATCACAAAAAGGGAGGGAAAAGGCAGAAATTAGGAAAGCACACAACACAAATACTTTAGGAGCACCCAGCAAGGCAGGAAAGTCAAAGTCTACTAGTGAGCAAAAAGTTCAGAGGTCAGGCTCCCTCTTCAAGAGAACAGAACACCAATGCACCCAAGATCACAGTTTAAGAGGCTGTGAAAGTCTTGCAGAGTTCAAAAAGGAATTAGTTCAGCTCAAAGTTCAGTTAGCCAGCCTAGGGGGTAAGTCGAGGATTTAACGGTCACCCCGTACAGACCGTTGCAAGGGAGGCTAGGCGGACTCAGTACCTTTTAAAATGGCGTGGATCCTCCAGCGGGGGCAGTTGTTCCTGGCAGCGGGTGCAAGTCGCGGTGTCGTCCAGAGGAAGAGAAGATCTCGACGTGGAGGAAAGCTGAAGGTCGTTGCACTGCCAGGGAAGAAACCAGCCGCAGAGTTCTCCGGTTAAAAGGTACTACCCTTTTATTCGCGGTAGTGATAAATCATGGTATCCTGGTTTCCGGGGTGCTTGGCACAGACGAGGCGGCCACGAGATGATCCGGGAAGGCGAAAAGGCAGGCAAACTGGTTATCCCCACCAGTCAAAGGAAGGAGACTCCTCGGAATGAAGATCTCCTCGTCGGGGGGGAAGTGGTGAGGCGGTTTAGCAGGGCTCCACCAGTGGTGTCGTCGTTGCAGGTCGGCTCAGCTTCTCCCTCTTCGGATTCTTTGGTCCTGTGGCGACTTCTGAAGTTCCAGTCCCCAAAGCCCTGCTTTTATGCAGAAAACGCCCATTCATCAGTCCTAGCTGTCACTCAAACATTCTAAGTGGTGAGGCGGGCGGCTCACCACTGGGCTAATCGCACAAGAGTGTGACTTGAGTTGCCGAGGCAACTCTGTCCAGGGTGCCTAAACCCCCCCTCCCACAAATCCTGTAGACCCAGAGTGGCACCACTTTTGGAGTCTTCTGTGTAGAAGCCCGCCAAAAAGTGGAACAAAGGGCTGGACTTGGGTTGGAGTTGGAGGCAAACACAAACGCCATTTTAAAGCCGAGTTCCGGCAAAAAAGACCCAACCGGGGAATAAATATTAAATAACCCGGCGGTATCTTTAACATTTCACCAAAAAGTGGTGCGTTAAAAATGAATGGGAAAATCCCATAGAAAATATTCCGAGTGGTAACCACTGCCACCAGCCAGAAACTCGACGAGGGGGGACTGCTGGTGCCCCCTCGAAAAACAGACACAGGGGCAATCTAATTACCCCGACCAGTACTTCCACAATATGATTTTGTATTGGTTCTGTTCCCAATTTAAGACTAGTAAAGTCAATGGTGACTTTACATGCCCTGGGAGACAGTAGCCCATCCCAGGGTATGGAGTCTATGTTTGGGGGTCACTATGACACCCCTGTGTCACTGCACTGAGGGTGCTGTGTAACACTTACCAAAAACCACATGACTCCCTATGGAGTAAAAGACCCCATAGCCCATAAAACGCATTACAAAGTCAAAGGATATCTCGAATCATGTCTAAGAGTGGGAGAAAGAGTCTCACACTTAGCAGGAGAAAAAAAATAAACCCCAGAAATCCAGCAAAGCTGCTGGGGGGACTCGCAGGTTTGGGAAATTAGCCTTAACAGAGAATTCTCCCTAACACTGGGTTTCAGGACCCAGCCCCTATGGTGACGGTCACGAGGGACTCCTCCCTTCTAGGGTGGTGTGCAACGTTGGATCTTCAGGTCTCGGATCTCTGGTCGCGTCAGGACAAGCTCCTCCACATAAATCTTGAGCTTCTGGCGATCTTCCTAGTGCTAAAGGCGTTCAGACCGATCATTGCCAACAAAGTGGTCTGTATCTGCACGGACAATGTGGTGTCGATGTGTTACATCAACAAGCAAGGGGGGAACCAAGTCTGCCCCCCTCGTGGACCTGTCAGCCAGATTTGGGAGTGGGCTGTTCTTCATGGTGTCTGGCTGCTTGCAGTACACATCCCGGGCCAGCTGAATGTCACGGCAGATGCCCTCAGCCGGCGGACAATGGTCAGCTACGAGTGGGAATTGAAGGCAGAGGTCCTCTCATGGATTTTCCTGCGTTGGGGCACACCGGAAGTGGACCTCTTCGCTACGACAGCAAACAAGAAGCTTCCTTTGTATGCCTTCAGAAGCGGGCTGGGAGATGCTCTCGAGATTCCATGGCACAACATGAGGGTTTATGCTTTCCTTCCTCTGCCTCTAGTTCACCGGACAATTTGCAAATTGAAGAACTCGGTGAACTGTTCTCTTCTAATCATAGCCCCGTGGTGGCCGGCCAGGTTTTGGTTCTCAGAACTTCAACACCTGTTGGTGTATCCGCCGATCAGGTTACCGGTGACCCCGATCTTCACCAGGGGGAACAGCAGCTGTGGCACCTCTCCCCACAATCGCTCAGCTTGGAGGCATGGTGCCCGAGTTCAAGTCTTAGAAAATCTTAATTTGTCTGCAGATAACATGCGTATTATCCAGGCAGCCAGAAAACCCTCGACTATTTTTATGTATTTATTACATTTGTTATACGCCCAGACCCGGGGGTATCACGGCGTAGTTACAGACAATGGGGGAATGCAATCTTAGAAAGTATACAGAGGAAAACGCAGGAATAACAGTCAGTAATATACAATAATATGCGAGGCAGTCAAGAATATACAGCAAAATGCAAAGCAGTCAGATATGTACAGTTGGAGCGGATTAGTGCTCTAGTTCAGTTAGAACTTATTGAAGAGCCAAGTCTTCAGGAAGCTTTTGAATTTAGGGAAGGAGGTTTCGTTCATAATGTGGGTAGGTAGCGCATTCCAGTGTCTAGGTGCCAGTGTTTTGAAGCTACTACCCCCTGCTTTCTCTCTTTTGTATCTGGGGGTTTCGAGGTATGCGTTTTTGTTGGACCTGAGAAGTCTGGTCTGGGGCTTCATCGTGACTGTATTGTTGAGGTATTTGGGTGCTTTGTTAGCCCTGCATTTGTGGGTGATGCTCAGGGTTTTAAATAGAATTCTGGCTTGGATGGGGAGCCAGTGGTGGTCTCTTCTGGTGTTGGAGATATGTTCAGATTTTTTGATGCCTAAGGCTGCTCTGAGGGCTTTGTTCTGCATGAGTTGGAGTTTGGCTAAGTTGGCTTTGGACGTGCCCAGGAAAAGGATATTACAATAGTCTAGCTTAGACAGTATGAGTGCTCTGGCTAGAGTAACACAATTTTTGGCTGAGAGGAATTTACGGCTGAGGCAGATGAGTTTGGAGGTGTAGGAGGTGGACGAGGCTAATGTTTACTTGTTTGGACATGGATAGTGTTGCGTCTAAGTAGACGCCAAGGGTCTTGACTTGTTTAAAACAGGGATTGTGGTTCCATTGATGAATGATTTGAAGGCGGGCTCAAGGGTGTTGATTTTGCTGGAAGAGCCTAGTATGAGGAGCTCCGTTTTAGGTCCCAGTACAGAAGCAAATGGCTCAGGTTCTGTCATTGGAGTTTAAGCAAGCAGTTGGACCGAAGGGGGGGGGGGCTACAATTGACACAGTACTGTCCTTTGTAACCTTCTTAGCAGAGTCGGGCGTCCACGTTGTGTCATGCAGAGAACTTCTTTCAGCGGTTTGCTCTTACTCTGTGTGACCCAGTGGTTAAGAGGCATTTTGCAGGCTTGATGCGCCTTTATCCTCCGATTCGTAGTCTGCACCCGAAGTGGGATCTAAATGGGGTCCTGACGGCGCTGTGCCATAAACCTTTCGAACCGATGGCCACGGTGGACCTCAAGCACCTGTCATGGAAGGTGTCCTTTTTGGTCGCTGTTACTTCAGCAAGGCGGGTGAGTGAGCTCCAGGCTTTGTCCGTGGAGCATCCCTTCTTGGTTTTTCACAAGGATAAGGTGGTTTTACGGACAAATCCTGCTTTCCTGTCGAAGGTGGTATCGGAGTTCCATCTGAACCTCGATCTCCCTGCCAGTCTTTTTTCCGAACCCTGCCTCAGAGGCAGAAAGGGTTCTGCATTGTCTTGATGTCAGAAGGGCCTCTTAAGTTCTATCTGGACAGAACATCCGAGCTTACTTAACCGTTTGTGAACTTTGGTAACCCGCAAGGTCAGAAGGCGTCTAAGGCGACTATTTCTCGGTGGATCGCCGCCTGCATTGCGGAGTCTTGCACCGTCCAAGGGCTGAAGCCTCCTAAAGGTATTCATGCACACCTGGTGCGGGGCAAGGGAGCCGCTGTTGCCTTTCAAGAATGTCCCCTGGGAGACCATCGCGAAGGCGGCTGCTTGGGCCTCCCCCATCTGCTTTTTGTAAGCATTATTATCTAGACATGAGCTCAAGATCTGATGCTCAGTTTGGTCAGGCTGTGCTGAAGAACCTTTCAGTGAGGGTTTTTTCCATCCACCCATAGTTCCTGTAAGGAGTGCTTGGGAATCTCCCATAAGTATGGAGGAAAGGGGACGGGGCGTAGGAGTGTAACCAAGTTACTCACCGTAGTGACCGCCTTACTCCTAGTCCATAGTCTCCTTTCCTCCATACGCCTGCCCGCCGTCCCCTCTAATAAGGTTCCTCTGTTATTGCTAAGAGGTCTTGGACCTGGCGATAGAAAAGGAATGGGCGATGCGGAGCCGAGATGGGAAGGGTTGCGGCCACGTGCCGAGCCCCGCGCAAGAAAGAGGAAGGACAACATTTGTGGATTCTTTTTACAAAGTGCTCCGGTCCCGTCCCACAGGACTGAGGAATGTCCCATAAGTATGGAGGAAAGGGGAATATGGACTAGGAGTAAGGTTGTCACTACGGTGAGTAACCTAGTTAATTTCAGTTACCACTGCCTTCTCTAGATTGCTTTTCATCAAGAAATGTGTTGGTGTACCTAAAACTCTTATAACCAGCTTTCCTTCCCCTTTATATATTGTTGAAGTGCCATTTTGCTCGGTTTTCATCTGTACTGCCTTGCTTAACTTGTTCACAATCCATTTGGGAAGTGTTGCTGGTGTGTTTAGGAGTCTAGCCCTGTATAACTTGACCTTTCCCTCCCTCTGAGGAAATTGTTAGTGTGCTTGGTTTACACTGTTTGCTCAGTTGTCACTCTTGCTCAAACTTGTCTACAATTTAATTAGGCAGTTGTGTATTATTTATTGACTGTTTTAACATGCTTTTAATACTAGTGACTTGTGTGTTGAATTGAGTGTGTAAAATATATATACTTGTTGATAGAAAGCTTTGGTCAGGGTTTCTCTGTTCCATAGTACTTTAGCCCTATTGTGTAAACCCTGAATACTGCTCATCGCCCTCTTGAGATCAGTCTGACTGCTCAGCCACAGCTACCAACTAAATCTTTGTGGTACAGGGGATTTATTGCATATACCTGTAGTCTTAATCTTCTGTAGTGCTCCCTAAGGGAACTACAGGGGATTCCGCCTAACGGGCGAGGTGGCTTCAGACCATGCCATCACGGTGGCCACAGACCTCGCCTACACTGGCTTTTGCAAGATGGGCAACAGCATTTGCCTTCGCTGGCGCGGTTGGCTTAAGGCCACCAATTTTCCATCAGGACGTGCAGACCTGGGTGCTGGACATGCCTTTCGACGGGAACAACCTGTTCGGCGAGGCAGTGGACAAGTCACTGCAGGCCATCAAGGCAGACACCAAGACGGCCCCGGCCTTGTGTTCTCTGAATCAGCGACGGACGCCCTTTCGGACCTCCGGAGGCAAGTCTCAAGGTGCCTCCAAAGGATTTGGCGGCGGTTCCTCCTCGTACCGCCAAGCAGCCCGTTCTTCGTCGCAGGAGGCCTACAGAGGCCGCAGCAAGGCTGGAGGACGTCATCGTCAAGGCCTCGGCGAAGCAGGATAGAACCGGCTGCGGCATCAGGCCCCCACCAAAGCACCCCAGTGGGAGGCCGGCTGGCAAAATTAGTCAGCGTGTGGGAGTCCATCTCAATCGATCGCTGGGTGCTTGACTCGCTGGCCCAAGTCTCCCAGTGTACCACCTGTGACCAGGAAGGAAAACCACGTCCCACAGCTACTTCTGGAGGTATGAGCAATGCTGAAAAAGGGCGCGATAGAACTAGTCCTGAAGAGGCTCCGGGGCTCCGAGTGTACTCGCGGTACTTCCTCGTCCGAAAGAAGACGGGTGGTTGGCGACGCATCCTGGACCTTTGTCGTCTAAACAAGTACATCAAGTCCCAAAAATTCCGGATGGTCACACTCCAGCACGTGCTGGGACAGCTGGAGGAAGGCCACTTCCTATTGTCGCGGGACTTGCGGGATGCCCACTTCCACATCCCCATTCTCAAAGGACATCGAAAGTTCATACGATTCATGGTACAAGGGCGACACTATCAGTTCAAGGCTCTTCCCTTTCGACTGAAGTCGGCACCCAGGGTCTTCATGAAGTGCCTGGCACCAGTGGTGGCACGGCTGCACCTGCAGGAGATGCACTTCTACCCCTACCTGGGCAATTGGCTCAGCCGAGCAAAGTCAAGGGAACTTGCCGTTGATCACACAGCAAAGACCATCCAACTGCTCACGGATCTGGGATTCTCGATCAACTTTGCGAAATCCCACTTGGTACCATCGCAAGACGCCCTGTTCCTGGGAGCCAGACTCGACAGTGGCGCAATTGGCTTCGCCGTCGGAGGAAAGGACGAAAGCCATCCTGGGCAAGGTACAACGGCTGTTGGACGTGGCCAGGGTGAGGTCCCTACTCGACATGTCCTTGTGCGCCTATGCAGGTTGCGGATGCGCCAACTGCAGGAGTTCCTCGACGCCCGTTGGATGCAAGCAGCGGGCAGCTCTCACTCAACGAGTCTTTCTGCCAATCGATAGTGGTGGGGCACCCGCGCACATCTAGAGGCGGGCATGGACTTCCAGACCCCAGCACATCAGGAAATGGTGACGATGGACACCTCCCTGGAAGGATGGGGCACACACCAGAGATCTCCACGCAAGAGGTCTTTGGCTACCGGAGGAGCAGTCGCTACACCAATGTCCTGGAGCTCTGAGCCGTGTTCTGGGCCCTCGGATCGTTCCTTCCGTCTCCAAGGGCAAGGTGGTGAGGGTCTTCACCGACAACACCACCACAATGTTCTACATCAGGAAGCAGAGGTCCAGATCCCCAGCCCTATCCAAGGAAGCGCAGGATCTGTGGCTCTGGGCTGTTGCCCAAGGGATGTTACTGGTGCCCTTCCATCTGGCAGGAATGAAGAACACCATCGCCAACTCACTCAGCAGGGAGCTGCACTCGTGCCACGAGTGGGAACTTCGGCAAGATCAAGTGGATCTCCTATTCCGATGATGGGGCAATCCCCAGATTGACCTATTGGCGACGAATGTCAAGTGCCAGAGGTTCGCCAGCAGGTTTCCCCAGCTGGGGAGTATGGGTGATGCCTTCTCATTACCCTAGTCCAGCCTGTTCCTGTATGCGTTTCCCCCCCCCCCCCCCCGTTGCCTGATGAGTCGCAGCAGCAACTCAGACAGTCCCGGTGCAGGATGATCTTCGCACTGGCGTGGCCGAGGCAGATCTGGTTCCCGGACCTCAGTGTCTGCCAAACACCCCCTCCCAGCCCCCCCCCCCCTGGCTCCTAGCACCCTCCCCGCCAGTCAAACTTCTGACAGACACGGATCTTCTCGCCAGAGAAGGAGGCACCATCCTCCGTTACAACCCAGGATCGCTGAACCTGTAGGCCTGGCTCCTGCAGCACTAGAGTTTGGAGGGTACGATATCCTGGCGGAATGCAAGGAGGTGCTTGCAAAGGCCTGGGTGTCCTCGACTCTCGTGCTATGGACACAAATGGAAGAGGTTCTGTGTCTGGTGCCGTGCACAGAAGATTAACCATCTGCAGATTACGGCCCCTCAAGTGCTGCCGTACTTGCTATCACTGGCCAAGGCCTCCATCGAGATCCGTCTAGCGGCTATCTCCCGCTACAGCAGACCTCCGGGGCTTTCATCCCTGTGGTCTCATCGCCTGGTGAAGGAGTTCATGAAAGGACTGTTCTGAAAGTTCCCGCCGGTGAAGGCTCCGGCCCCGACGGAGCTCATCGTGGTGCTGACCAGGCTGATGGGGCCGCCATTCGAGCCTTTGCATTCGGCACCGTTTAAGTTCCTGTCGTGGAAGACGCCGTTTCTTGTGGCCATCACCTCTGCACGACGAGTGGGAGAGATCAGGCCCTCTCCTGTAAACCTCCATACCTGACATTCCACGAGACGAGGGTAGTGCTGAGGACGCACCCCTCCTTCATGCCCAAGGTGCCATCGGACTGCCATCTCAACGAGCCCTTGGTGTTACCTTTTTTCTTCCCTTCGTCGCTGGCTAAGAGGACTTTGCACTCGCTGGATGTGGCTAAAGCCCTGAAGTTCTACGTGGACCGCACGAAGAGTCTTCGGAAGACATCACAGCTGTTTGTAAACTTTGGACCTGTGAACCAAGGGAAGGCCCTTGCAAAGGCTTCTATTTCCAGATGGCTCTCCGGCTGCATCATGCACTGTCACCGGTTGGCAAACCGACTGTTGCCTGGCCGTCCGAGAGCCCGTTCAACCAGAGCGATCACAGCTACCACGGCATTCTTGTCTGGTGTGCCCCTACTAAACATCTGCAGGGCTGCTACATGGAGGTCGACGCACACCTTCACGAGGTTCTACTGCGTCCACCGGGATTCCAGGGAGGAGTAGAGTTGGCCAGGCAGTGCTGCGCAACCTGTTCGCTTGAAGGTGAGCCCGGTGAGGAGGTAAGAAATGCTTTAATGTTGAGCCTTGCCACCTCCCGTGGTTGTGCATGTGTGTACTGCTATGTATTCTTGTATTCATGAGCATGTGAATCCATGCCAGACCCCATGCTGGAGAAGGAACAAGTTACTTACCTGTAACTGTTCTCCAGCATGGATGCACATGCAAACCCTGCCCCTCTGCGGCTCTTCTGGTTCCACTGCTACTTTACTTGCTACCAAATCTGTAGATTGGCTGCTAGAGGAGGGGCATGGGTAGAGGGCAGTCATTGGCTGGGGGCAGTATGACTCAGACCAGTGATTGGTTGTTAGGAGAAAGACAGTTCAGAAATGAAACTGATTTTTTTTGTTAGAGGATTCCCAGCCTGACAGGGAATATTCATGAGCATGTGAATCCATGCCGGACCCATGCTTGTCAACAGTTACAGGTAAGTAACTTGTTCCTGCTCCAGCATGGGGTCTGGCATGGATTTGCATGCTCATGAATATTCCCTGTCAGGCTGGCAATCATCGGTAACAGAAAAAAATCAGTTTCATTTCTGAACTGTAATTTTCCCACAACCAATCACTGGGCTCTGGGCCATACTGCCCCCAGCCAATGACTGCCCTCTACCTAAGCCCCTCTTCTGGCAGCCATCTTCAGATTTTCTTACTGCACGTTAAACTGTTGGGAGTCCGCTCTAGTGCTTTTACTGTGTTTTTTCGCTTTTTGGAAGAGTTTACTCTACTCTATTTTTCGGTCAATCAAGCCCTTGTGCTCCATCGATCATCCTTCCGATTAACAGAGAACCGTTTTCAGATTCTTCTGTGCCCCTCAACGTGGAGGCTTCCTGAAGATTTTTCAGGGCCTACACCACGTGAATCATGGCAAACAAGGTTTCGCCCTCTTTTTAAGCTTTGTAACGACTGCGGTTTGCAGAATGTTTATATGGACGATAAACACACCCAGTGCATCTACTGCCTGCAACCGGAGCACAGGGAAGATTTTGCCGTGACCATTTGTCGCGCACGGTCTGCGTAAATGGCTCGAAGAGCGGCTACAGGCCAAGACCTCTGCCCTGGGTAATACCCAGGGTCATGCCTCTCCCTGTTCCGGGAAAGCTGAGCGGTCTTCTTCAGGGCGCCCCTCCCACGGGGGTCCGACAGAAGGCCAAGAACTGCGGGTCTGCTACCGTCAGGAGCACTGTTGAGGTGGGCTCCTCGGCGGCTAGGGTGCATTCTACATCTCAAACTGCTTCGGTCGCTAGTCAACGCTCTGGATCTTCATCCAAGAGGAAGTAAGACCACCCAGGCAAGCTCAAGGTGGTACCATACGTGACCAGAAAGACCAAATAGGGTGTGGCGTCCGGCCTACCCTCGACGGAGCAGGCTAAAGGGGGACAGAGCCTCCGGCCTATACCCTAAGGAGAAGGCCAAGCAGGATAAGGTGCCTGGCCTGACTGAAGACCAATGTGCCCCCTCCGAGGGCGCTGCCTTCCATACAGCTGGTGGTGGTAGCGTCCCTCTCTAAAGCCGTGGGGCGGACCCGCAGGCTAAGGCAAGAGTGTTCCTCCCTCCCATTTGAGAGGCTACGTTCCAGCCGATTCAGAAAGCCCCCAGAGAAGGGGATGCTGATCTTCCCCTTGCCGTGAAGAAGAGGGTGGGTGGTGCAAAAGTCCTCCAGGGCACGGATATCCTAAGAGAAGGAGCTCGTCTACCTACAGCCCGTCCAGGAGGGCTAGGACGACGAAAGAAACTGTGTTGCGCCCTTCAACGAGGAAGGCAACGAGCCTCAGGACGGCGAGGGCCTTGTCTCAGCCCCTGTGCCCCAGCTTCCCAGGGGCCCGCCACCTCAGCTGCCACCTAGAGACCTTGCAGTGGAGATTTTCTCTACTCTGCATATGCTGGTCTCCAAGATGCAGAGGATGATACCGGTTACGCCAATGGCCCCTCCCCCTGGCTCTGGCCACGGCCGACCCGCATCAGCCAAGAGGAAGAGGCACCCCTTGCCTTCCTTCACTGCCATCAACCCCCCAAGATTAGACTGAACCAGACACAGCATTGACGTCTGGCACAGACGACAGCGGGATAGGGGACCTCCTGTCTCCTCCGCCCAGATCTTCTCCGCCAGAGGAGGTAGGATTGTTCCATGCGATCTCCAGAGCATTGGAGCAAACGCTGCAAGGCGAAGAGGAAGACCATCCTTTCAGTCCCTCGCTAGGATGACATTTGAGATAAGGGGCTGGCGCTCATGAGGACAGCCCTGGCGAAGAGGGACAGGCTGGAGAAAAGTACAGGGTGCCAGACTCTGCATCTAAGTGCTTGCGGGCCCAACCGGCGCCAGACTTGGTGGTTTCAGCGGCGGCCAAGAAGTCGTCATCTGGCTGTACTTGTTTTGCTGCGTCCACCACTCCCGACAACGAGGGGAAGAAGTGGGATGGGAAGGCGAGTGATCTCCTCTACAGCGACGACCATCAAATCCGCCAATGCTTTCGCTAGTTTAGCTCGATACGACCGGAAGCTATGGTTTAAGTTCACACCCTTGCTGGACTTCCTTCCCGACAACAAGAGGGCAGAAGCCTTGGAGATTTTGCAGGAGGGCGAAGTGGTGTCGGACCACGCCATCAGTGGCCACAGACATGGCTGACTCTGGTTTCCGCTAGATGGGCAAAGGCGTTGTTGGCTCAAGGCCACTAACTTTCGTCAAGAGGTCCAGACCAGGGTGTTGGACATGCCTTTCGACAGTGACAGCCTCTTCGGGAAAGCTGTGGATGAGTGCCTGCAGGCCATCATGGCAGACACAGAGACGGCTCGTGCCTTGGGCACGCTACAACAGCATCGTCCATCCTTTTGGTCCTAGGGAGGCAAGTCTGCCCGCTCTGCGAAAGGCAGGGGCTCATCGTCGTCTTCCCGCCAACCTCACTGTTTCTCGGCTCAGGGGAATGATGCTGTTCCAAGTCCTTCGTAGGAGAACTCTCATCGCCACGGTACCCAAGACGGCCGGTCTACCTCCAAACCTGAATGAACCGGCCGGGACGTCGGGCCCCCACACATTCACCCCGGTGGGAGGCCGGCTGGCGAACTTCATCGGTGCGTGCAAGACCATCTCCAACGACTGGGTGCTGAATTCTCTCGCCCACGGGCAGTCAGGCACACTTTGGAGTGCCACTGAAAGTGTGCGTGAATAACTCCAGTGGCCCAGCAGGAAAACCACTTCCCTCAGCTGCTGCTGGAAGTCCCGGGCATGTTAAGGGGATTAAGGGGATGATGGAGCTAGTTCCGAAGAGTCTCTGGGGCTCTGTGTTCTTCTTCTTCTTCTTCGTACGAAAAGACTGGGTGCTGCAGGCCCATTCTAGATCTGCGACGACTGAACAAATGCATAGTCTCAGAAGTTCCGAATGGTCACTCTTCAGGTGCTTGGACAGCTGGAAGAGGGGGACTTTCTGTTGTCGTTGGACCTGGAGGATGCGTACGTCAACATCCCTATCCACAATGGACACCAACTTTCTGGGCTTCGTCCAAGTGAAGCATTACCAATTCAAGGCCCTTCCCTTCGGACTGAAGACGGCACCCAGAGTCTTTACCAAGTGCCTGGCGCCGTTGGCAGCACATCTACGACTGCAAGGGATCCATGTCTACCCTTAGACTGGCTCATCTGGGCCAGGTCAAGAGAAGTTGCCGTCGACCACACGGCAAGGACCATTCGCCTTCTGATGGATCTGGGGTTCTCAGTGAACTATGCAAAGTCCTGCTTGACTCAATAACAGGACGCACTGTTTCTGGGATCCCGACTCAGCACTGTTCTGCCTGGTGTCCCCTTCTGAGGAGAGGATGGCGGCGATCCTGGGCAAGGTGCAGCCGCTGCTAGCACTGAAGATTGCCACAGTGGGGACCATCTCTCTGCTCGGCATGATGTTGTGCATCTATCTTATCCGGCTCTGCAGGCTGCGGATGCGACAACTGCAGGAGTTCCTCGACGCCCATTGGATCCAAGTGTCAAATTTTCCAGGACAAGATTGCGCTCGACGAGAGCTTCCGTCTGGCGAGAAGGTGGTGGGGCGTGTGTGCTCATCTGGCCAGAGGCACAGATTTCCAGACCCTGCCGTACCAGGAGACGGTCACAACGGACGCATCCCTGGAAGGATGGGGAGCTCACACCGGAAGTCTTCACGTCAGAGGGCTGTGGCTGCCGCAGGAGAAGACGTTGCACATCAACGTTCTGGAGTTAAGGGCAGTGTTTTGAGCCCTCAAATCGTTCATTCCGTCCGTCCCTCAAGGGCAAGGTGGCGCGGGGGGTTTCACAGACAATACCACGACAATGGTTTACATCCGGAAGTTGGGGGCCACCAGATACCCAGTGTTCTCCAAAGAGGCGCAGGACCTATGGCACTGGACCGTCACCCAGGAAACGTTCCTCATTCCGTTACTCCTGGCAGGAGTAAAGAATAGTCGTTGACTCTCAACAGGGAGCTATGCTCTTGCCACAAGTGGGAGTTTCAGCAGGGCCAAGTGGACCACCTGTTCTGCCAATGGGGCAATCCCCAAATGCACCTATTTGTGATGGCGACCAACATCAAGTGCCGGAGGTTCGCCAGCAGGCTTCCCCAGCCGGGGAACATGGGGCACGCATTCTCATTCCCCTGCGATGGCCTGTTTCTGTATGCATTCCCTCTTTTGCCGTTGCTTCTTCGAGTCATCAATCAACTGACAATCCCGGTGCAGGATGATCCTCGTCGCACCAGTGTGGCTGAGGCAGATCTGATAACCGGACCTTGTCGGCATCCCCTCCAGTCAAGCTTCCAGTGGTCGTGGATCTTCTCGCCAGGGAAGGAGGTGCAATACTGCACCACGACCAGGATTGCTGAACCAGAAGGTCTGGCTCCTGCAGCTTTAAAGTTTGGGGGTGTACGATCTCCCGGCAGACTGCAAAAAGGCGCTTGCCAGGGCATAGTCTCATTTAAAATGCTATGGGACAGAAGTGGAAGAGATTTGCTATTTGGTGCTGTGCTCAGATCGACCCTCTTGAGGTCACGGCTCCTCACGTGCTACTGTATTGCTGTCTTTGGTCAAGGCAGGGCTCGCTTACGCCTCATCAAAGTTCACCTGGTGGCTTTCTCCCGCTGCACCAGATCTCCGGGACGGTCACCGTTGTGGTCTCACCATCTGGTTAAGGAATTTGTCAAGGAACGATTTTTTGTTCCCACTGGTAAAGGTTCCGGCCCTGGCGTGGGAACTCTATGTGCTACTGACTAGGCTCATTTGCCCTCCCTTCGAACCTATGCAAACAGTTGCGATGAAGATTTTTGTCGTGGAAGACAGCGTTCCTCGTTCTCATCAACTCTGCACGACTGGTGGGTGAGATTCTGGCCCTGTCCTGTAAGCCACCTTACTTAACATTCCATGAGACATTTGTGGTGCCGACGCACCCCTCCTTCATGCTCAAGGTGCCGTCTGACTTTCATCTAAACGAGCCCTTGGTGTTGCCTTTATTTTTTCAAGCTCCTTAGTTGCCGGCTGAAAGGACTTTTCCCTCGCTGGATGTTGCTAGAGAGCTGGAGTTCTACCGCGTGAGTTTCTGGAAGACGTCTCCACTCTTTGTGAACTTTGCCCCTGTGAACCATGGGAAGGCTCTATCCAAGGTTTCCGTTTCCAGGTGGCTCTCCGGCTGCTTCACTCACTCAACGGTTGGCAAACTGGCCATTGCCTGGCTGTCCGAGAGCTCATTGTACCAGAGCGATCGCTGCCACAACAGCATTCCTGTCTGGTGTGCCCCTGCTGGACATCTGCAGGGTGTTATACTGCATCGATCAGGATTCCAGGGAGGAGTCCAGAGTCGGCCAAGCAGTGCTGCGCAACCTGCACTCTAAGGCAAGAGATGCTTATGTTGAGCCTTGCCACCTCCCGTGGTTGTGCATGTTTGTACTGCTATGTATTTATTCATGAGCATGTGAATCCATGCCAGACCCCATGCTGGAGAAGTAACAAGTTACTTACCTGTAACTGTTGTGCTTCGGCATGGGTTTCGCACAGGTTCACTTGCGAACCCTCACCCCTGCCCCTCTGCGGCTCTGTTCTTGGGCCTACTGCCACTTTAAGTGCTACCAAATCTGAAGATGGCTGCCAGAGGAGGGTCTTAAGTAGACGGCAGTCATTGGTTGGGGGCAGTAAGACCCAGAGCTCAATGATGTTTCATTTCTGAACTTTCATTTTCCAACAACCAATCTTTTTTCTTTTTTTTTTCTCCTTCTGTTACTGAGGATTCCCAGTCTGACGACGGAATACTCTGGAGCATGTGAAGCCATGCCAGACCCATGCTGGAGAACAACAGTTATAGGTAAGTAACTTGTTGTCCTTTTCGAGAAGGAACCATTACTTTCCAGAGACCATGAGAATAGAAAGCCTAATACCAGACTGAAGAATCCTGCATTCTGTCTGAGATACCTAGGGCCCCTCCTGCGTCAGTAATCAAGGTGGGGAGAATCGCCAGCTACTGTGGACTGTCCTTGGCGCCAAGAACAAAGCGGCATCAGTGAAGTCAATACAGCCGGTGAATTGGGGAGACCTATGCAAAACTGTTGAAGCCAAGGTTGCCAGCAGCAATATTGTAAGGCGAGCGCTCGAGTGAACATTGCTAAAACTCATGTGATAAGAGTCGCGTGTGAAGTTTAACTGTGAGTGAACATTAAAGGGCTCAATCGAAGGTCTCTGTAAGATATCCAGCTGAGAAATAATAATAAATAAATAAAATCCAAGCCGGGCGGAGGGAGACCAATTGAAAGGAAACTAATAAAATGTGAATTGAAGTGGTCCTGCGACGGGACAAGCAAAATCCTGCACACAATCGAAAATCTTAGATTTTGATCAAATAGCGAAAGTTCCGAAAAGTGTGTGAATTTGGTCTGAGCCCAGCAGAGGGGCACCCGGGGTGAATTGAAAATCACCCAAGAAGTTGTACATGAGAATCCAGAGGAGAAAGGAACTTTTGATGTTTGTCGTGTTGCATCAGGCCCTCTGGAAAAGACTTTGAATGGCAAACAGACTTTTCTGCCCAGATAACTGGTCGCTCTAATGCGGAGCTCTTACATAGAGATAGCGTTATTGTCATATTTCTCCAGCATGGGGTCTGGCATGGATTCACATGCTCATGAATATTCCCCGTCGTCAGGCTGGGAATCCTCGGTAAAGAAAAACCAGTATCAGTTTCGTTTCTGATCTGTCTTTCGTAGTAATAACCAATCACTGGTCTCTGCGTCATACTGACCACAGCCAATGACTGCCCTCTACCTAAGCACCGCCTCTGGCAGCCATCTTCAGATTTTTACCGCACGTTCATGTGTTGGGATCCTCGTGCTATTGCTCTCGAGCGTTAGTGCTATTTTTTCGCGCTTTTTCACAAAAACTTCGATTCTTTCGGTCAAAAGAGCCTCAAGCTCCACCGATCCTACATCCGATCAACGGGGACCCGTGTCGGATTCATCTGTGCCCCTCAAGGGTGAAGATTTCGTCGAGCTACGCTTCGGAGGACTCCAGAAGCTTCTCAGGCCCGGTCTCGGAGATGGCCCAGGAGAAGGGAAGCTCGACGCCCGGAAAGCTGTTCAGGGCCTGCCCTGGATGCCAGCTGCAGAACGTCTTCAAGGAGGACGAACACTCTTTCTGCCTTTACTGCCTTCATGGGGACAAGACGCACGTGGAGAAGGACTGTGCGTTTTGCGGCAACATGTCGGAACGGACCATGAAGGACCGCCATCAACGTCTCGCCAGCTGGCTGGAGGGTAAGAGCCCGTCTGGCGAGAAGAAGAAGAAATCTGAGCGGTCTTCTAAGACCTTTGAGGGCGCCCCGGCGACGGGGGCCCAACATAAGGCCAAGCACCGCGAGTCCGCTGGCACCGGGAGCGCCGAACGGTCGGGCTCTACGGGCGCCAGGCAGGGCGCACCCTCCCCGGCACCATCAACCACGAGCCAACGCTCTGGGTCGGGTAAGAGGAAGGCCGAGCACCCGGCGAAGCTCCTGGAGAGACCCCGGTCGAGCTCTAAGGCAGAGGAGGAGCGTGGCAGTGCCCCCTCCCTCAAGGATAAGGCGGTGAGCGCACCTAAGGTGGTGAAGGCCTTGATCCATTCGACCAAGCCCTCTATCGAAACGGTCGCGGCGGCCCTGGCCCAGCCTGTGGAGGCTGCACCAGTGGTGGCGGCCTCGGGGCCCAGAATCTCCCTGCCTCCTCGGAGGGAGTCTTCTTTCGTGCCCATCGATAGGACCCCCGTGAAACCCTCCGTGGGGAAGAAGGGGGGGCAGGGCGTCGGCGTAGATTCGGCCTCAACCTCAGAAGAGGAACTGATCGAGGTCTTAAGCCACGGCCTAGGCGTGGAACAAGACCAGCCCGTCGGAATGGGCCCCGACGCAGGTGACGACGACGACATCGTCGAGGATACCGACGGGGCCCCTGCTCGCCCGTCGGATTCCCCTCTGCCAGCGCCGCAAGACAACTCAGCGGCCATTTTGTTGGCTATACAGTCCTTATGCTCCGAGATAAGGACGAGACTACCGTTACCGACGGAGGAACCTCTCCCGTCGGGGGATCCAGAACCGGGACCTTCTGGTGTTCCCCCTACCAAGAAAAGGATTCATCCACCGCCTCCTTTTCAACCGTCGCGCCCCGTCCAGCCCTCCTCCCCGTCCACCCGAGGGGATGATACGGGGACTGACACGGCAGCGACGGGTACGGACGAGGCATACGACGAGGATTTTCCGTCGTCGCCTCCCACCAGGGCTTCTCCGCCCGACGAGATTGGATCGTTCCACTCAATGATCGCCAGGGCATCCGAGCTTTTCCAACTCTGCCCTGAGGAGAAGAAAAAGGAAGGCTTCCTTTACCAACGGCGCGAGACCAAGAGGAAGACGGTCCTCGCAGTGCCTCTGTTGGACGACATTTGGGATGAGGGCCTTTCCCTCCTCAAGAACCCTTCCACGACGCCAGCGAAAAGAGACCGGTACGAGAAAAAGTACCGGGTCCCGGACTCAGCCCCCCTATGCCTCCGGGCGCAGCCTACCCCGGACTCCGTCGTCTCCGCGGCAGCCAGGAAGAAAGCGGGGGGGGGGGTGCGGCCTCCACGTCGACTTCCCCGCCGGACGGCGAGGGAAAGAAATTGGATGCCATGGGGCGCAGAGTCATCTCGTCGGCGGCGACGACGATTAAAGCGGCCAACGCCTTGGCTATCGTGGCCCGCTACGACAGGGAACTCTGGTACAAGATAGCTCCCCTGCTGGATTTTCTGCCGGACGACAAGAGGGCGGAGGCCCTTGAGATCCTGCAGGAAGGTGAGGTGGCCTCGGACCACGCCATCACCGTGGCGACGGACATCGCCGACACTGGGTTCCGCCAGATGGGCAACGGCGTTTGCCTTCGACGTCGCGGATGGCTCAAGGCTACGGACTTTCGGCAGGACGTCCAGACCAGGGTCCTGGACATGCCCTTCGACGGGAACAACCTGTTTGGGAAGACAGTGGACGATTCCCTTCAGGCCATCAAGGCGGATACTGAGACGGCCCGGGCCCTTGGAGTACTCAGCAACGGCGGACGCCCTTTCGGAGCGGCGGAGGCAAGGGCGCCTCCAAAGGTTCCGGCGGCGGTTTCGCTTCCTACCGTCAAGCGGCCCGCTCGTCGTCGCAAGAGGCCTACAGAGGACGAGGCAAGTCTGGCGGACCCCGCCGTCGTCGCCAAGGAGGCCAAGGCGGCAAGGCCGCGTCCAAGCAGGATTGAACCGGCCGTGGGGTCGGGCCCCCACCGAAGCACCCCGGTGGGAGGCCGGCTGGCGGGCTTCGTCAGCGTGTGGGAGTCCATCTCCACCGACCGTTGGGTGCTGGACGCCCTGGCCCGGGGCCACGCGCTCGAGTTTCAAAGAAGGTGCCCGCGCGTCCCCCCCGTGGCCAGGAAAGAACTTCACGTCCCTCAACTTCTCCTGGAGGTAAAGGCGATGCTCAGAAAGGGCGCCATCTAACTCGTCCCAAAGAGGCTTCGGGGCTCCGGAGTCTACTCGCGTTACTTCCTAGTGAAGAAGAAGACGGGAGGATGGCGCCCCATCCTGGACCTGCGACGCCTGAACAAGTTCATCAAGGCGCAGAAGTTCCGGATGGTCACCCTCCAGCACGTCCTGGGTCAGCTGGAGGAAGGAGACTTCCTATCGTCGTTGGATTTGGAGGATGCCTACTTCCACATTCCCATCCTAAAGGGGCACCGAAAATTCCTCAGATTCGTGGTCCAAGGGCGTCATTACCAGTTCAAAGCCCTTCCCTTCGGACTGCGGTCGGCACCCAGGGTTTTCACCAAGTGCCTCGCACCGGTGGCGGCGCAGCTGCGCCGCGAGGGGATTCACGTCTACCCCTACCTGGACGACTGGCTCATCCGCGCCAAGACGAGGGAGCTCGCCGTGGTCCACACGGCAAGGACCGTCCAACTCCTCACGGACCTGGGATTCTCCGTGAACTACGCCAAATCCCACCTGGTGCCCGCGCAAGTCGCACTGTTTCTGGGAGCGAGGCTCGACACAGTGTCCCTTCTGGCCTCCCCGTCGGAGGAGAGGACCAGGACCATCCTGGGCAAGGTGCAACGGATGTTGGTGGCCGACGCGGCCAAGGTGAGGTCCATCAAGTCCCTCCTCGGGATGATGTCTTCCTGCATCTACCTCATTCCCATGTGCAGGCTCCGGATGCGCCCGTTGCAAGAGTTCCTGGATGCGCGCTGGATCCAGACGACGGGCAGCTTCGAGGAAAGGATCAAGCTCGACGAGGGTTTCCGACGAGCGATACGGTGGTGGGGCACCCGCGCGCATCTGACGGCGGGCATGGACTTCCAGACCCCAGCCCACCAGGTGACTGTGACCACGGATGCCTCCCTAGAAGGGTGGGGAGCGCACACCGAAAACCTGCACGCAAGGGGACTCTGGCTCCCGACGGAGAAGTCCCTGCATATCAACGTCCTGGAGCTCCGTGCAGTGTTTTGGGCCCTCAGGTCCTTCCTTCCGTCCCTCAAGGGCAAGGTGGTGAGGATCTTCACCGACAACACCACCACCATGTTTTACATCAGGAAACAGGGCGGAACCAGGTCCCCAGCGCTGTCCAAGGAGGCGCAGGACCTGTGGCATTGGGCCGTCGCCCAAGGGATTCTTCTGGTGCCGTTTCATCTGGCAGGGATAAAAAACACCATCGCCGACTCACTCAGCAGGGAGCTGCGCTCGTGCCACGAGTGGGAACTACGGCAGGATCTGGTGGATCGCCTCTTCCGACGGTGGGGCACACCCCAGATCGACCTGTTCGCGACGGCGACGAACACCAAGTGCCGGAGGTTCGCCAGCAGGTTTCCCCAGACGAGGAGCATGGGCGATGCTTTCTCGTTCCCCTGGGAGGGCCTGTTCCTCTACGCGTTCCCTCCCTTGCCTCTGCTAATCCGGCTCGTCAACCAGCTCAAGAGGTCACGGTGCAGGATGATCCTCGTCGCACCTGCGTGGCCGAGGCAGATATGGTTCCCGGACCTTCTGGACTTGTCGGCGTCCCCGCCAATCAAGCTGCCGGCGGACGCGGATCTACTCTCCAGGGAAGGAGGCGCCATCCTCCACCACGACCCGAAGTCGCTGAACTTGCAGGCCTGGCTCCTGCAGCGCTAGAGTTTGGAGGATACGACATACCGGCCGATTGCAGAGAGGTTCTTGCAAAGGCCAGGGCGTCCTCGACTCTTAAATGCTACGGACACAAATGGAAGAGGTTTTCTGTCTGGTGCCACGCACAGAAGATTAACCCTCTACGGATTACGGCTCCCCAAGTGCTGCCGTACCTGCTGACGCTGGCCAAAGCTGGTCTGGCACACGCGTCCATCAAGATTCATCTTGCTGCGATCTCCCGATACACCAGAACCACGGGCCGGACGTCCTTGTGGTCTCATCGTCTGGTGAAAGAGTTCATGAAGGGACTGTTCAGATCGTTCCCGCCGGTGAAGGCTCCGGCCCCGGCGTGGGAGCTCAACGTGGTGCTGACCAAACTTATGGGACCTCCGTTCGAGCCTCTGCACTCGGCCCCGTTGAAGTTTCTATCGTGGAAAACAGCTTTTCTCGTGGCCATCACCTCCGCACGACGAGTGGGAGAGATCCAGGCCCTTTCCTGCAAGGCCCCGTACTTGACTTTCCACGACACGAGGGTAGTGCTCAGGACGCACCCCTCCTTCATGCCCAAGGTACCGTCGGACTTTCATCTCAACGAACCCTTGGTGTTACCTGTGTTCTTCCCGTCGCCTTCGTCGCCGGCTGAGAGGACTTTGCACTCGCTGGATGTAGCTAGAGCGCTGAAGTTCTACGTGGACCGCACGAAAGGTTTTCGGAAGACGTCACAACTCTTTGTGAACTTTGGACCTGTCAATCAGGGGAAGGCTCTCTCGAAGGCTTCCATCTCCAGATGGCTCTCCGGCTGTATCATGTACTGTCACCGGTTGGCAAACCGACCGCTGCCTGGCCGTCCGAGAGCCCATTCCACCAGAGCGATCGCAGCTACCACGGCGTTCCTATCTGGTGTGCCCCTGCTGGACATATGCAGGGCTGCTACGTGGAGGTCGACGCACACCTTCACGAAATTCTACTGCGTCGACCGGGATTCCAGGGAGGAGTCCAGGGTCGGCCAAGCAGTGCTGCGCAACCTGTTCGCCTGAGGTGAGCCTGGTGAGGAGGTAAGATGCTTAATGTTGAGTTGATGTGATGCTTAATGTTGAGCCTTTGCCACCTCCCGTGGTTGTGCATGTGTGTACTGCTATGTATTCTTTATTCATGAGCATGTGAATCCATGCCAGACCCCATGCTGGAGAAGGAACAAGTTACTTACCTGTAACTGTTGTTCTCCAGCATGGGTCTGGCATGGATTCACATGCGAACCCTCCCGCCTACCCCTCTGCGGCTCTTCACTTGGTCATACTGCCACTTCACGTGCTTCCAAATCTGAAGATGGCTGCCAGAGGCGGTGCTTAGGTAGAGGGCAGTCATTGGCTGTGGTCAGTATGACGCAGAGACCAGTGATTGGTTATTACTACGAAAGACAGATCAGAAACGAAACTGATACTGGTTTTTTCTTTACCGAGGATTCCCAGCCTGACGACGGGGAATATTCATGAGCATGTGAATCCATGCCAGACCCATGCTGGAGAACAACAGTTACAGGTAAGTAACTTGTTCCTTATCGACTGTCGTTATTCCTGTTAAGTCACTTCGATAGTTGAATCCTGTGCAACAACGCGAAGACTGCTGCAGACTTTCAACGCCCGATTGATCCTAGCGGCGTTGCCGCCACGTGGCCGGGCCTTCTGGCCGGCCTACACAGTAGGGAGAGTGGGGTCGGGGTGGCCATATCCTTTACAAGTATGTCTTTCCTCTTTTACCCTCTCTGCTCCCTGGGTTTTGTCATCGCTGTACCTGTCTTTCGCTATGGAAAATGCGCCATTTAGATTTTGTCCCTTGTGTAGGGCCAAATATCCTTGGAAAGACCAGCACTCTTGGTGCAACAATTGTCTTCCCCTCAACCACAAAAAAGTGGGTTGCACGGCCTGTAGACTCCTGCGCCCTAAGATGCTTAAGGAGCGCCGTTAGATCAATGGCTTCCGACAGGGAGGCCTGGTCATCGCTAGTTCCTCATGCCCCAATTCAGGCACATACAAAGAGAGGGCCTTACTTTTGCCCCCTAACCACAAGAGATGCACTAGTGCCCATATTCAGGCACCTACCAAAGAGAGGGGCTCACCTCTGCCCCTAACCATAAGAGATGTACAGGCACCCCGGTTCAGGCACCTACCAGAGAGAGCGGCGCCCGTCCCCACCAACACCCGGCGACACCCAACACCCGGCGATGGGCGCACACGATCATAGCACCAAACGCACAACTCAAGGTTCTGCTTCGACAGCATTGTCGAAGCATACCAAAGCGCCAACGGAACCGTCAAACTTCGACGGGATCCTCTGATCAGCAGCCTTCCCCCATAGCCGCGGCCTTCGACTGGGCAATCCAAAGTAAAGGACGCTAATGCTAATGAACATGTAGTCGAAGCGCACCAGGACGATGCGCAGATGCCACTAAAGGCCCCGGTGGCGCCAAAATCCACCGTTCAGCCGGTAGATCGACCAGATTCCCTGAGTATCGCAAGGATTGTTTCGGCAGTTCGACCAAAGGAACGTCGAAGGAGGCGGCGAAGCAGAAAGAATGGCCTAGAGACGTGCCGAAAGTCACGCCACAGTGCCCTGGACCCTGCCAGGACTACACTGAGTTCTATGCCTTTGTCTAGTACTTTAGGGGACAAATCTCGACGTCATAGAAGAAAATGAACCCTTTCCTCCCCTGGACCCCTCTGGTTCATCCTCATGGACCAGGGAGAAATTTGAGGGATGTATGGACAGATTTTTAAAAATGTCTCATCTGAGATGCTTGCTCCCAAGTGACCTTGAGGACCTTCCTTTTACGCCTTTATCCAAGTTCCAGAGGACCTTGGAAGATCCACATGAGTATACCTGTGTCCTCACAGATGTTATGGACACATACGAGCAGGTTGAGGATGCCACCTTTCTGGAGAACTATGTGGATGAGCAGGCAGATCTTATAGACAACACAGTAGTCGGGTTGATGCTCAACCTTGGGCGTCCCCTTCTTCCACACAGGACCCCGATGTCCTGTGCATTGATTCCCCCCCCCCCCCCTCCACTCCGGCCCGCCAGGTCTCCCCAGTGGACGATCAAATGGCATTGAACGCCATCTTGAAAAAGGCTGTCCATTTTCAGATAGCCACTCAAGAAGCTTTACCAGATTATGCTTTTGTGGAGGATGTACTCCAAGAAAAACCTCCGGCCTGCTATGCCATCCCTTTGTTAGACTCTAAGAGGAGATGCCAAACCAGGGCGGTGAACCCTAGAATTGAAAGTTGTTCCGTCTGACTCAAGATTCTCTAGTGGTTACCACTACTAGAAAACTGGCTGGTGTTCCACTGTCTACAAGAGAGGCACCACCCGATAAGGAGTCCAAGAGACTATATGCACTGGGAGAGTTACAACTGCTGCATTTTCCACACAAATAGCTAATGACACCACGCTCTTGGCCAGCTATGCAGACGCCCAGTGGAACCTTAGGCCTTCAGGAAGTGCCAGAATACACGGACCAAGTTGCTCGCCATCGTTTCGGAAGGCAGGCAAGTCAACCAGAATGTGCTTGCTTTCCCTCCCCGACTCCCTTACTCAACAAGATTGTGCACAAGATGCACCAGGAACCAGTCACCATGATATTGGTGGCCCAGCCAACCCTGGTTCTCACGATGGTGATGTTTCTCTCCTGTCCTATGAAACTACCCTGCCCGTTCAACATTTTATCTCCGGACAGTGGGAAAAACATTGCACCCATGCCCGCAAACTCTGAACTTAGCGGCCCGGCTCCTAAGGTCATGGAGTTCGGACACTTTCAACTCCCTCAGATGTATGGACCTACTCAGGGAAGCGAGGAAACCCAACACCTGATATTGCTATTCCAGTAAATGGAAACATTTTGTTATCTGATGTAAGGCCAAGTGACTCACTAGATTCAGGCCTGGATTTTAATTCCTTGATGGTGCACTTGGCTGCTCTCTCAGCCTACACTACGTCACAACAAAAGGTGTTGTGGTAAAACATACCAGTTATCAAGGCTTTCATGGAAGGGCTTAAGAGGATTCACCCCCCCCTCCCCACCCCCCCATTTCAAACCCAGCTGCCGGATGGGACTTAAATAAGGTTTTGACTAGACTCATGGGGGGGGGGGGGGAGTTGTTCCTTTTGAGCCTATGCACAAGGCACGTCTTAAAGACCTTACCTATAAGACAGCCTTCCTAGTGGCTGTCACTTCTATAAGGGTTAGTGAACTACAAGCCCTTTCAGTAATGGATCCCTTCGTTGCTGTTCAGAGAAGGTGTTTCTGCGCACTCGCCCTTGATTTTGCGCCCACATTTATTTCTGAGTTCCATGTGAACCAGTCAATAGAATTGCCCACTTTGTTCCAGAACCCCTCTAACATGGCCGAAAGAAGCCTACACACGTTAGATGTGCGCAGGGCAGTCATGTTTTATCTGCAAAGAACTAAACCACTGAGAAAGACAAACCAATTTTTCGTTTCAATGGCGGCTGGCAGAGAAGTAGATCCTTTCTCCAAGTCGGCAATCTCAAGGTGGATAGTCAAATGCATCACAATTTGTTTCTCTTGCTAAGAGAGAACTTCCCTTCAAGCCTAGAGCAGATTCTACTCGAGGCACTAAGGCTTCCATAGAATTTTATTGAAAATGTTCCCCTAGAGTCAATTTGCAAAGTGGCAACCTGGAGTTCTGTACACACCTTTACAAAACACTATTGCCTAGACCCTCATTCTAGTTCTGATTCTCAAGTGGGACAGGCAGTACTAAGACATATTTTCACTACTGTTCATTCTCACAACCCACCTCCAACTCCGGATACTGCTCGCTAGTCTCTGCACAGCATGTGATTCTAAGCAGATTAACAAGCATCAGAAGACATGCCATTACTCACCGTAATAGCATTTCTGATGATTGTATCTGCTTGGATTCACATGCGCCCACCCTTCCTCCCCGCTCGGGTGGAAGGTACATAGCTGTCTTACTACTTTCTCTTTTATGTACTCTCGGTAGTCCTTGGGCTCCCTCATGGCGGAAAAAATACAATTGGCGGGACCTCGGCGCGTGAGGAATTTTGGTTACACTAAACATCACGTTGGGGATAGTTGGACACACCTATGCCAACGTCCCCTTTTGATCCTTGAAAGACGAGATGCAATACTCTGCACTTTCATTGGATGTTGGACCATATGCACATCATGTGAATCTAAGCAGATACAATCATCAGAAATGCTGTTACGGTGAGTAAGAGGATTGGCAATAGGTTTACTAGTATGGAACCTTTTTTATTTTGTCAAGACGACACTAGTACTGCGTTACTATTCGATGGTTGTAGCTTGCTTCCATCTTTAGATCTAGGATTAGATAGGTGTTTTTTCAAATCCAGTTGAAGTTCAATAAACACCCTTGGACTGTGATCACTTGCGTCTGTCTTACTGTTTGATGCCATGCCTTCCTTACAACGTCGTCTGACATCTAACCCCAACCCCGGTATTCATCATGCTTGGCTCTTTGCAGTTGTCTTTTAAAGCGGTTTACTGTATTGGTGTGGGCAACAGTAGATTGGAAAAAAGTAACTTGTTCCATTTGTTGTTTTACTGAATACCAGGTTAAGAAATACGATTGCCATATCCGGCTTAATATACTTTCCCAATTCTGTTTGAGCAGCATTTATATTTACATTTGTATGGGTTGTGATGTGAATAATGATGGTGGTGTCCTTCTGATTCCAAAATCCATGAACACTGTATCCTAACTCATTACTTGCATTTCCCTCCCCCCCCTTTTCATATGCTCCATCCATATAAAAGACAGCACTAATAATAAATCCCTAACGCTAGTGTGAGCAATGCACAGTCCAGCTATGTAGTGCCTGCCCCAATCCTGGGTGGGATGGAATGTAGACCATTTTGCATTTCGATGCATGCTATATGCTTGATTATTGGGGGTGTTAACCTCTAATTGCATTTGAACACATACTTGGTCATCGGGGGCATTCATGTGTACTGTCCTTTGCATATACTCTGGGTCAACGGGGCATTCACATTTAGTTGCATATACATTTTAAAAGAGAATAGAGAAAATAACAAACTGAAAAGAGAAAAAAACAATGTAAAGCGTGCAAATTGTGCATAGCAGCTTTGGAAAGGTAAGATGTAAATGCATTGTTAACCAACATAAAACAAGTTAATGTATGTTCAAAGATGGGAACTGGATGACATTTGCATGTTTCTCTTTTGCACTTCCTGTCAGTTTATTTGCATTATTCTGCAACAATTATTCACCCTGTGCAGTGGGTGCGGCATCGGGCCCTACGAACATCCGAAAGGTACACCCAATGCCCCAGATCCTTAACTTTTACCGCCAGGGGAGTAGCATAGATGACTGAATGGGCCGTTATCTAGGCTCTCCACCGAGCCACAACATTCCTAATAAAAAGGTAATACGCCAGGAAGAGCTGGGGAGGTGTTGGCGTTTACATGTTCGTTGCAGCACTGCGTGTCTTTAGATCTTAGTGGCACTATCTGTTGAGAAATACATTTTATGGCTTTGGTTAGCGCAGAAAGATAGGCCCCAAAATGGACACATCCCTATGCGCATCTTTTGCCTACCTGATGGGCAGCAGGGGCGTGTGCATCTGCCGCCTCGTTATCACCTCATGTGACAAATGGTGATCCTTGCAGGGCTGCATGCGCATGCTGAAGAGTGTCAATGGCAAGCAGTGCACCCAGTTCTTCAATGTGGTGCACAGCTTGGACTTTGCTTTTTTATTCTGCTGATCCTCTCCACAACTCTGTTGGCCTCAGGGTGGTAAATTGTGCACACCTGATGCTTAATGCCCAATAATACTGCTATCCCTTTGAACAGCTCATTAAAAAGTGCATGCCATTGTCTGATCTTAATACTTCACACATCTCAACAAGGGGAAAAGCTTGCGCACCAGGAACCTGGCAGCAGACTTGGTGTCTGCATGTGCACAATGGCCCGCCTCAACCCATTGTGAAAGGAACATACAGCGGTCATGTACTCATTCCGTTGCACCTCTCGCCCATGTTGACATAATCAATGTGCAACTCCCTGAACGGGCCAGTAGGGCGGGGGCACAGTACTGCTGGTTGTTCTTAGCATGAGGCTAGTACAGTGATGCAGGGGAAGGGGGCTAGCTCAGGGGCAACGTGTTTGTCTTGCAAGCAAGACAACATCGCACAACACGGATTTGAATCCCATTCCTGCGCTTAGAAACCCATCTCTGGTATTACGCATGATATAAAACGGTTAGAATTACAATTACTTTAAAATTTACTACCATTTTATTTGACTTTTATTGCAGATTTGGGACAAACCTGTCCTTGTGTACATTTGCAGCAATATGTTTTGATAGGTGCGCGGGGTGGTCAGAAGCAATCAGCAGTTTGTGTGGCATAACCACCATGCCAGATGTTTTGTCGCCATAAGTCGGTGGGTGACTGCACACACCCTCTCCTTAGCCAGTTCCTTCTCTTCCCTCAGGGCTGCGACTGCAGTTCAATCATCTGCTCAATGGGCAGTGTGTTAAATGATTTTTGCAATTTTGCTTGCCCCATGCTACAACAGGGTACCCGGCAACCTGGGGTACCGGAGGCTAGACTGCTTGTTTTGCGCCCGCATCCACATCGGAGTTCCTGAGTGACGCCTCATCAGTGGCATTTGTGTGGGCGGTGCATTTCACCACTGCCGTCATGGTGGGCGGGCTGGAGCTTCAATTGGTCTGTTAACAGGCCACATGTATAAAGACTGGAGGGGTGGCGGGAGGGGGGTCTGTACTCCTGCGCGCTCTATGGCAGAGTCGAAGCACAGGGTGCCCCAACCAAGATTCTGTGGTAGCTATGGTTGAGCAATCCAGGCTTAAGATCTCAGGAGGCGATGCGGCTGGTTCTTAAGTACAGTGTAGTCCCCTAGCACCCACAAAGGAATGTCCACACACGGTTTGTGATAACACAGCTCTTTATAAAAATAAGGCTAGCGTTGTTACCACGCTGTTCAACTAACCCTGCCTCACCTGTATTCTCACCACTGTATGTTTGGAAATAACAGCAATTGTATGAAAATATGCTTCTATGCAAATCTGTGTATCAGTATATTCACTATGTATGCCTGTAACAAATAAGACTTCTTTAGCGCCACGATGCCCCCGGGCAGATGTGCGCTCTGTAAATCCAAATAAATAAAAATAAATAAATATGTACACAATCAAAATAGCACAATTTGTTTGTACTCTTGTATAGCCTTGCCATTATAGATTTACCAGTCTACGTGGTACCATTCTCTTTAACAATCGATTCCTGTGAAATGCATCAACTGCTAACAATTCGAGTGACATACAAATCAGATTGTAAGATGAATCCACGATGGACACAGAAAGAAGGCAAGGTGAATCAAGTAATGGCATAAGTCTCCCGTCTACCTAGAGACAGTTCGGTGGGAGGATTCCCACCACCTGGGCAACCTGTATATAGAGAGTCGACAAGCCCAGTCCAATTATACTTCATTTAGTCTCAGATCTATCTAAAGGTTCTACGACCCCAATGTACCTGCTTTCGTAGAGTTCTTCGGACCGTCAACAGGCCCTTCTTGAGCGCACTCCCTATGGAAAAGTGACACATCTACCTTTGGCCTACCCCTAGTGGTCGACCATGCATCAGTCTTGGACAATCTCCTAGGGGGGTGTGGATCACTATGGACCCCCTGCTCTTACATCTCAGGGCCTTTGTGCACTGTTACTCCATTACTCCGATCTTCTAATGGACACATTGACATAAAACGCAACACATGAATCTATTTAACAATAGAAACACTTTTATTCACACATAGCAATGGATGATGCAAACACTATTATAAGGCAAATCTCGAATTTGCACCTTTTTATGCTTTCGGTGCAAATCTACCAGCAATGCAATTATAAGCCTTAAGGCTTCTAATGCAAGCGATCTAATAAGCACACATTCCTCTCCATTCCACACCATACTTCACACTCTGACAAACCCTGCCTGATTACCCCATCTATAGCTCTGTGTGAGTGTCTGTTCTAAGACACATGCACGTCTTATTCAGCAATACTCCCCTTTTTCCGTTGTTTTGCTATGTCTCTCCTCTCCCGCTAACTGCAGCCAGTCAGGGCCAGGCCTCTCTCTGCTAGGTCCCTGCCAGGTCGATCTCATCAGCTCGGCATAGAATGTTTCCCCAAGCTTCCGAACTCCCAAAGCCATCCAAACATCCCTCCTATGCCACTGCCAAACATCTCTCTTCCATCTCAGTGTCGGCTCCCTCGATCTCAAAACTCCATCTCCAACAACTAGAATCTCAACTACCAACTCCCTCTCTCCTCAGAGCAGACCAGCAGAGAGTAGCAACTACTTCAAAAATCTCAGCCTCACCTCTCATTATACTGTTCAATGACGTATACATATCCATGGTTACACTCGTTCTCTCCAAGCTAAAATGCCTCTTTCTCTGTCAGAAATTCTAAATGAGCAGTGCCTAAATGTCTGTTGCATGTACTTGTACTTTTTCAATCACTGCGTGTTCTGGTCAACGTGACATTTTCTAAATCTATGCCATATCTATCTTCTGTCTGCCTGCACCATCTCCTCATATTTCTCCATTTAAATCCCTCTATCCTCCTGCCTGCAAAGCTCTGCCTTCACAAGCTCTTCTCCATGGTGCTGCGTACCCCCACCGTCCCTGTCTGCGCGAAGCACCAGCCATGCTGAAAAGGCCAGCATCCCGCTCCACTCGGACAAGGGTCGTTAGGCAGAATCCTGTGCAGTTCCCTTAGGAAGCACTACAGAAGATTAAGTCTACAGGTATGAGCAATAAATCCCCCTTGGTATCAGTCCGTACCACAAAGATTTAGTTGGTAGCTGTGGCTAAACAGTCAGACTTATCTCAAGAGGGAGATGAGCAGTATTCAGGGTTTACACAATAGGGCTATAATACTATGGCACAAGGAAACAAGCTTTGTATTAAAGAATATATACATTTATTTTACACACTTCTAAGATAACACATTAATAATTTATTAAAGCAAGCTAAACTCAGTCAAGAAAAGTATACACAACTCCCTAGTTAAATTGTAGACAAGTTTGAGCAAGACTGAAAACTGAGCAAAACGGCACAGTGAAAACCAAACACAAATGGCACTCTAGCAATTTCTCACAAGGGAGGGAAAGCACAAGTTATACAGGAATATATTCTTAGACACCCTAGCAATACTTCCCATAAGTTTGTGAACAAGTTTAGGCAAGGCAGTACTTTAGCATGTATAATACTTAAATGAAAACCGAGCAAAATGGCACTTCACAAGTTTGAAAAGGGGGAAGGAAAAGGTGGTTATAAGAAGTGGGTGCACCAACACAGTTCTAGTTAAGAAGCAATCTAGCGAAGACAGTTCTAACTAATTCAGCCAGAGTTAATAGGCCTGTGCCAGAGGTACAGGTCAAAGAGTCCAGGAGCAAAATGTTCTTGTAGCTGCCGTAAAGTCTTTGTTAACGATTCGAAAAGGTGGATGCAGAAGGTAGGGCGGCCAACCCAACAGGTAGGTAAAGGATTTAAAACACCTTTAATACTACCACACGAAAAGGGAGGCCTGGCGGAACAAAGTACCTTAAAATGTAGAAGAGGCACCTGCAGTGGTGGTTGTAGTTCAGAAGATCCAGCAGAGGAAGGGAGATTCTCGTGGAGGAAGGTTCAAGTTACTGCACTGTCCAGGGATGAAACCAGCCACGGTGCTGCCCAGCGAATAAAAGGTATGCTCCTTTAAATCGCGGTTCGGGTGGACGGGTGCCTGGCTATCCGGTCTCCAAGTGCAGGGCACGGGCGATCGACCAAGGCGGGTCCAGGAAGGCCATTGGAAAACTGGTTGGCCCCACCAGCTCAAGGGAAGAAGGCTCTTGCAGATGAAGATCTTCTCTCGTCGTGTGGAGACAAGTGGTGAGACGCTGCAGCAGGGCTTCACCGGTGGTTCAGTCGTTGCAGAGGTCTTTGGCTTCTCTCCTCTTCGGCTTCTTAGTGGCGCCGTCTTGCTCTTCCAGTTCTCAGGACCCTGCTTTTATGCAAAAAGATCCCCATTCATACAGCGTAGCTGTCACTCGCACAATGGAGTGGTCATCGTGGCGGGAGACCCTCAGCTTATCGGGGCAGAGTGCGACTTGGATTGCTGAGGCACCCCTGTCCAGGGGTCCTACTCCCACACCATGGATCCACCTCAGACTCTGTGGCTTCGAAGCCTGCCAAAAGGACGAACAAAGGATCCCCAACCTGGGTTAGGAGTTTAGAGAAAGACACGAGAGAATTTATATAAAAGTTCTGACGAATAAAACCTACAGAGTAAAGTTAATATAAAAATAAACCGGCAGTATGTTGGAGGTTGTCAGTTAATGTGGTAGCCTCGGACAATAGGAAAATCCCATAGGGAAATATTTGCGGTCTAATATTTTTGGTAGTAACCACTGCCACCAGCCAGAAACTTTTGAGGGACTGTACAGTACCCTCTCGAAAATGAACATGAGGGAAAAATTAACCCTTGCCAGTACCTCCATAATAAGATGGGTTGTACTGGTTTTGTTCTTAAAGATTGACTAGTAAAGTCAAGTGGGACCTTGTATGCCCTGGGAGACAGTCAGTCCCAGGGTATGGAGTCTGTTTGGGTGTCGCTACGACACCCCTGTCACTGCACGGAGGGTTCAGTGTAACACGTGGATAAAGATGGTTCCTGTGGAGGTGAGATAAACCCCATTGACATTAAACACAAGAATAGCCTGGAACACACATAGCAAGTATGCCTAAGAGTGGGAAAAAGAGTCGCATTCTTAGCAGGAGAAAAAACAAACCCTTCAAATCCAGCAAAGCTGCTGGGGGACCTATAGGTAAGGGAAATTAGCCATAGAATGAGAATTCTCCCTAACAGTCGTGTTCTCTCGCTGCCAAGCAAACTGTTTACGAATACTTGTACACTGTAACTCATAACAATCTCACTGCACTGCGCAGTGCTTCTGAGACCCATTGGAATGGCTTCATAAGCCATAGGCCTCATGCTTTCTATTCTCGAATGTAGTGCCCAACACATTCATACCAAGCACTATAATCAAAGCTCAATGCATATTCTAAATGCACTCAATGTGTCTCTACATGCATACCTAATACATAACATATCTCTACATGTGTAACGTGTCTCTAAATGGCACTTCAAATATAAAAGGCCTCATTCTATTGCAAATGGCTACATGCATGTGGCAGAATAATGTGGATAGTCTAATGATGTCACTACTAATCAGAATGTATGATGGATAACTAAACAGGATGCTATGATGGATAACTAATCCCTAAATGGGTAATGATTCTCTAATAAACCAGGCTTCTCCATGCTATCAGGTTTCACATCCCTTTTAAAGCAGAAGCTGTGGGTCGTCGAGTTTCCTTGATTAAGGAAAAGGTGAACTCTGTTGTCGAGGGAGCAGCTTCGATCCTCGCGGTGCTCGTTGATGAATGTTCGTGAACCTGCTGGAAAGATGAGGTGTGCGGTGCACCTCCACGACGATCGCCGCAAAGAGTCAATTAAGAACTTGGCCCAGCAAGGACATTGGGTTGTTGACATCTGCTGTCGCGATCGGGACGTAACCATGGCTGGCGTCTATCTTCGCTGGCGTCTTTGAGGTCTTCGGGTGGCGGGAAACCCACTGGTGGTTTCTCCTCAGTCAGCGATGACCTTGACTTTGTCCGGCAGGACGAAAGTGGTCAACAGTGATGAGCAAGGGAGTTGTTGGTGCAAAGTGTTTATGGGCAAAGGAGCGTTGCGGATCCGGTCGACAAGATCACTGCAGTACCTTGGTCGACGGACTTCAGTGTCCTCAGCAATTTTTTTTTTTTTAATTTATTTCTTTTTTTCCTCTCCCCTCCCCCCACCCCCCCCTTCTCCAGTCGGCAGCCTTTTGAGGGTCTGCCTTCCAGGGAGCCTTGGTGAAGATTAGCTGGTGCACGATGGTCGCTCGTAGCTCGGGAAGATGTCTGCTAGCCAGGTCCTCTCTTGGATCAGTTACTTGACAGTCACGCAGGTTTCAGATTAGCAAAGGACAGCAGCAGCAATGCTTCTTCTTCCAGCGTGTCTCGGTTAAGCATTAAGTATCTACTTCAGCTTCTGAACGATTTCCATAGTGAGAGGACCCCAGATATACTGTTTGGTCTCACCCTGCTGGGTCACATTTGGGCAACCAATCGCTCAGAAGGGCATTCAGGCAGGCAGCCACCCAATCAGGCTCGCAGTGCATTCGGGCAATTCACTTCCCGCCAGACACTCATAACAAGGAATGTGTATTGGGACAAGTACCCAGCCATTCAGCACTCCACACTGCATTCATACCAGTTTTGGGCAGGGCTGTCTCATTCATTGTGTTTCATACCAGAAACCAGACACCCATACCATGAAGTGCATATTGGTCACACTCATTCACCCAGGTCCCACCTCAGGGGTGTACCCACAACATGCAGTCACTGACTGCTCCAGCCAGTCTGGCCTGGACTTCCGCACAATAGGGACTGTGTCGGGGCGTCTCGGAACTTCGGGAAAACAAGATAACGGGCGATGGAAAGCAAGAGGCCACAGGGGCCATCTTGTCCATCAGGAATCCAGATTCCGCTGCCCAGGCCTGGGCATCCCAAAATGGAGGATACTCGGGGCACTTGTCAATTAGGCATGGAGCTGCCACCCGACCGCACCCTGCTGTGGGCCACACAGGTGCCCAAAAACATACACTAGGGGTTCAGGATTGTACCCCCACCTATGGGTGCCATAAGGGTATCCCAAGGGTCGGTTCACCATGACCAAAAAGAGGAAGAGCTGCCCTGCCAGGAGAAAACCATACAGAACACACAGGAAAAAGGACTACAGGACAGGGAGGTCCTGTTCCTCCAATGCATTTCCAGCATCACATGTTGCACCAGGGATCATTCAGCCCTCTGCAATCAACCCTCGCTCCACCTCTCACCCCTCACCGTTGCGGGCCCCTCATCGGCTGTCCCCAGCTTGGACCCCCAGTGCGGCCTCTTCCCGCTCACATCTGTGCCTGCCAGCCCAGTCGGACTCTCCTTCATCTAGTCCTGGCTCGGCCCCTCGTTGGGGCCTCTTCCCGCTCCGTTGTTGGTGAGCCCGCCCTCCACCACGGGTCGGGGCTTCCTACGGCAGGAGCCGCCGCTTCCTACCCGACCCCGTCTGGGCTCTACAGCTGAGCCACTGCCCGCCTCCATACCGTTGAGGGCCCCACATCGGCTGATCGCAGCTCGGCCCCCGAGTGCGGCCTCTTCCCACTGATTTACCTGCGCGGGCACTCCGGACCTCTGTGCCTACCAGCCCTCTTCAACGGCCGGTTCTCCGGACCAGAGTGACACTGCCCGGCCTCCTCCACGAGCCGGGACATCCATCGTCCTGTCCGCCATCCTGGTCCCAGGTCGGGACTGCTGCTGGGCCTCCACCTGCTTCCTCATCAGCGCAGGTCAGTCAGGGTCACCCTCACGGCTCATGTTTGTGCTCTGTCTCCACGGGCCGGGGTCCATCGACCTGTCCCACCATCCTGGACCCGGGTCGGGTTTGCTGCTGGGCCTCCACCCACTTCCTCTCCAGCGCGGGTTCAACCAGGAACACGCTCACGGCACCTGATCAGGCCCTGCCTGGATCCTAGCTCACCATCTGTCGCACAGTCTCGCTGCTGAGCCTACTCCCGCTTACTCATCAGCGCGGGTCAGTCAGGATCACACTCGCGGCTCCTGATCGTGCCTGCCTGGCTCCTTGCCTACCACCTGCTGACTGCTCCCGATTGAACCCCGCCCCGTCACTTAAGCCACTACCACTACTTCGCTGATACAGGCCTCTGACCTGGCTGGCTCCCTTCCCCTGCTTGCCAACCCAGCTTAACTCGGCGCTGGCCCTTCTGTCTGTCCTTGCCTCCAACCCCAGCTAAACGGACACCACATACCGCCTGACTCCTTCAGCAGTGTTTGTCTCTGTCCGATTCCTCCAATGTATCTCCGACCTCCGTTCCCGGCCTCTGTCCTCCTTGCTACCTCCCAGCTCCAACTGCACAGGAGCAGTGCGCCTCCACAACTACTCCTGAATGACCCCGGCTCCCTTCCCTTCGCCGACCAGTTCTCCTCCAGTGCCCTATCGCTGTTCTTCGCCACTCCTAGCCCACATCGTGCTAACGTTCTACTCACGGACGCGTTGCAGCTGCGGTCTTCCTACCCGGTCTTCCTTTCTGAGCCTATCCACCATTTGGCCACATCCACCCATCATACTCCCCACCATCTCCTTGACTGTGCTGCCTACGTTGGACCCTGGTCTCACCAGCCTAAAGATTCAACTGTGGCGGATCATCTCAGCTCTTCGTTCCTCCTGATCCCTCCACCTGTCCCTAGCTGCCTGCCTCTCTCTAGGCCCTCCACACCCTGCTTCAGTTCCCAACCTGCCTCCTGTGTCACTCACCCTTTCTGCTCTAAGACCTTCTGTTGCCTACTTTGTCACTTAATCTCTCCATCCTAAAAAAATCAACTACCTCTAACTTCTCCTCTTGCTCTGCTACTCCCTCCTGCGCTATTCCTAGTTTCTTTCTCACCCTCCTGTTTGACTCCCCTTTACACCTTCTCCCTCTCCTCCTTCCTTCTTCCTCTACACCCACCTTTCCTTCCCTACCACTTTATTCCCTCACCTTACCATTCTCTTTCCCCCTGTTATGCGTTCTTCCAAAACTTTCTCACCATCCTTATTACCTTCCCCCCTTTTGCCCTCACCCCACCTTCCCCTTACTCTCCTACTCTCCTTCTCCCTCCTCCTCATGTCATTCCCCTCCTCAATCCCCTCCCCCACTCTTACTGTTCTACACCTACCCTCTCACCGTCCTAATCTTCTCTACCCCCTACTGCTCAACCCTCCAGCCTCATGAACATTGCCCTCTGGAATGCCAGATCCCTCTGCTATAAGACTGCAGCAGTTTTTGACATGTTCTTTCGTCTCAACCTTCATTTCCTATGTGTATCTGAAACCTGGATCCCCCTCAACACTACTGTCCCCGCTTCCCTAACCACTTCTACTTCTTACTTCTCTCATATCTCTTGCGCTACTGGCTGTGGCGGAGGTATTGGCCTCCTCTTCCACCCTAAATACCTTTCTTCTACCTCCTCTCCATCTCTTCCTTCCTTCGAATGTCTTTACAAATCCTTTTCCTCTCCTCACCCATCTGCTGAAATTCCTGGCTGAAACTGCACTGGTTACCTGGCCACCCTTTCTGATCTTGGTTCCAGGCCAGGCCCCGCTTTCTGCACACTTGCCCTGCCCCCCTGGCAACCCATCGCACCTGGGGACTGTTTTCTGTATCCCTACAGTCCCCTACAGCACTTATTCTGCTCTTACCCTGCACTTGCCACCATCTGGCCTCTTTTATTATCTTATTTATTCTTCTATCCCTTGCACTGCACTTCCCCCTCTCCCTTCCCCCAGGCACTTGCCCTTTCTCCCCACCCATGCACTTGCGCGATCTGAATGACACCTGGCCTAGTAGGATCGTTGTCCGTTCCCCTCCCTTGCCTCGTCGCGCCCTGAAACACTTGTGTATGGGCGCTTTATAAATTCCATATCATATATCATATCTCCTTTCTAATCATATATCAACCCCCCTGGCCCTCTTTCTTCCTTCGACCTCGATCACCTACTCTCTCTCTCCCTCCCTCTCTCCTCTAACAGTTCTTGGCGACTTTAATCTTCACCTCCCTTCTTCCCCTCATTCCGCTCCCCTTTTCTCCATCCTCAACTCTTACCTCCTTTCCCCTCTTCCTTCCTCTCCTACTCACTCTTCTGGCTCCACTCTTGACCTTATCTTCAACTCTTCCTATCACTCTTCTACTGTCTCTACACTACCTATCTCTCTGATTATGCTTTACTCTCCTTCTCCCTTACTCCCCTTCCCCATCCTTCTCCTATGCCCTCCCCTTCCATCTTTTCACGAAGTGATCTTCGCAACTTTGACCCCTCCCTCTTTCTTGACACTTGCTCTTCTCTTCCCTCTCCAAGATTTCTCTTCACTATCAGCCAATGACGCAGTTTCCACACTCTCCTCTTCTATCTCCTCCTCGCTTGATCTACTTCACCCACTTTCCTTTTTCCGTCCAAGCCGGAAAGACTCAACCGTGGCTCTCTCCTCAATTTCTCTCCATGCAGCGTCTCCTCTGACGTCTTGAGAGACTCTGGCTCAAATCTCCTTTGCTCTCCAACCATTTCTCTTACCACTCTGACTCGTCTCTCCTCAGCGAAACGCTCCTACTACTCTAACCTTCTCCAATCCCCGAGCTGCATCTTCCAAACTCTCTCGTCTTCTCTCCCCTCCTACCCCTGATCCCTCAACCTCTTCCACCTTTTCTCCCTCTGACTTTGCAAACTTCCTCTTCCAAGATTTTTGCCCTTCGGCAAAAAATCAATTGCTCTTCTTACTCCCTTCCCCTTCTCCCTTCTGCCCCTCAACCTGCATGTCCGACTTCTCCCCTGTCTCCCCTTCTGACGTTTACATCCTCTTCTCCAAAGCCCACCCCTCGTCTGCTCCAACTGACCCTCTACCCTCCCTTCTTATCCCTACGGTCTACCCTCTTCTTTTTCCCTACTTAACTTCCTTCTTCAACACTTGCTTTTCCTCAGCTACCTTCCCCTCTGCTTTCAAGCATGCCACTATCATTCCGATTTTTGAAGAAACCTTCTGCTGATCCCCTGCTCACCCCTAACTTCCGGCTTCTCTCTTCTCCCATTCCTCTCTAAGCTACTCGAGCGCCTTGCCCGCTCGCAGCTCTTTGTCACCAATCTCTCCTCCCCCCACCCTCTCAATATGGCTTCCGTCCTAAACCTTCTCCTGAAACGGCCCTCACCTACATCCTTAACTCCCTCCTCTCGACACTCTAAGCAATCCTTTGTCCTTATTCTTCTTGACCTCTCTGCTGCCTTCGACACTGTCGATCACCCCTTCTCAACACTTTCATCCGTTGGATTCCAAGGCTCTGTTAACTGGCTATCCTCCTACCTCGCCTCCCGCTCTTTTACGGTTTCCTGGGGAGGCCGTTCCTCACCTTCCCAGCCTCTGGAATACAGAGTGCCCCAAGGTCCAGTGCTTGGGCCTTTCCTTTTCTCACTCTACACCTCCCTCCTTGCCCCTGTTATCTCCTCATTTGGCATTTCTCACCGCCAGTGGGCTGGACACCTCTCCGGAAGTGGTTCTGTAGGCCTGAGCTTGGAACCCATGTCGAGTCCTCGTACCAGCGCCTTATGTCAAGGGTCACGGAATACTTGGGGGTGGTCTGCGCCCCCAGTGGATTTTCTGCAGGATGACCTGACTGATATCTTCGACCAAGGTCCACCAACTGACCCGGTACTGCCATTACATATGGCCTTGCAGAGAAGGGTGGCAGCAGCTTGGACTGCTCCGGAGAGTCTCCCGGCTGTGAGCAAGTCATTGCTGCGAAAATACCACCCAGCCAGAAGCGACCCCTGCTACTCGACCACGCACTCCACTCCGGAGAGTTTGGTGGTGCAGGCGGCTAGGGCCCCAGCAAAGCAGGCGTCGTACTCTACCATCCCTCCTGATAGGGACGACCAGCGTTTTGATGGCTGGGCGAAGAAAGTGTTTTCTTCAGGGGGTATGGCTTCACAGGCAGCCAACTCTGTGTGTCTCGTCACGTTTCACGCACACTCTGTGGAACTGTATTTAGTTAGCGGCTGAACATATTCCCGAAGGGGAAGAACGGGATGGTTTTCTTGCTATTGTGCAGGATGGCAAGGATGCAATGTGTGAGTCCGTTCAGTCGGGTTTGGACATGGCAGATTGTGTCAGCTGGTCTATGGCGGCGAGCACCGTAATACGCAGGTTTGCGTGGTTGCGGAAGTCGGGGATTGCTCCGGATGTGCAAGCCAGGCTCCTCAACATGCCCTTTGATGGTGAACATCTTTTTGGCAGCAAGGCTGACGAGAACTTTGAGAGGTTGCAGACCTCCAAAGCTGCAGCTAAGTCGTTGAGTGCTGCAGTTCGCCAACCTCTGCTTTTTTTGTCCTAGGACAGCAATGGAGGGGAGGTTCCTTTCGATATTACTCATCCTTTGGTAAATCGAGAGGAGCTGCAAGTCAAAGGGGCCACCGTAGGAGTACCAGAGGTGAAAAACTGGGTCCTCGAGGTGCCAAAGTCGCTCAGGCTGTTGCCTCTTTGCCCTCAGGCACTGCCGCATCAGCTCAGTCATGAGGCCCTGCCGCAGCCGCTTCAGCTCAGTCATGAGGCCATGTCCCATGGTTCGCGGTTGGGGGAAGGCTGGCGCAGCATCTGGTAGAATGGCATGCCATTACTTCAGATGTGTGGGTTCTGGAGATCATAGCCCACTGCTAATGTCTTCCTTTCCGGCAGAGGCCTCACGACAATCGACCAGGGAATCTCTCTTTAAAGAGTCCGGATGCGCTCTTTGCCCAGGAAATACAATCCCTGCTGGAGAAAGGCGCCATAGAACTGGTGCCTGCAGCGGAGAGGAACAAGGGATGGTATTCACCTTATTTTTTGATTTCGAAGAAAGACTGGGGATTGAGACCCATCATGGACTTGCGAGATTTGAACAAGCTCCTCAGGAAGGCCAAGTTCAAGATGGTTAATCTTTCTCAAGTCCTCCAGGCCCTTCACCTTCAGGACTGGTTGGTGTCTTGACCTCAAGGACGCTTACTTCCATGTGACGATCCATTCCAGGGACAAGAAGTACCTGAGGTTCGCGGTTGGCGACTCACACTTTCAATTTCGGGTCCTGCCGTTCGGATTGACCTCCGCCTCAAGGGTCTTCACCAAGCTCATGGTAGTCGTGGCAGCAGATCTCTGGAAAGGGGGATTCACGTCTACCCCAACCTGGACGATTGGTTGATCAGGGCGTGCTCTCCAGAGCAAGTCCTGGATCATCTGTCTGTCTGTCACCTGCCACTGCCTTCACAAGGTGGGCTTCTCCCTCAACTTGAAGTCCCACTTGACGCCAACTCAGCAGCTCCATTACATCGGAGCAGTGCTTGACACGTCCCTGGGGCAGTGCTTTCCTCCCTAGGTGAGGGCTCATCACATTCAGCAGATGGTGCACAAGTTTCAGCATGCCCAGAGTCTCCCAGCATTCGACTTCTTGAGGTTTCTCTGCTTCATGGCATCCTGCATTCTTCTGGTGCCAGAGGCCAGGTTGCGGATGAGATCTCTGCAATGGGCTCTCAAGATGCAGTGGTCAGTCCTACGGCAGGATGTCGGACCCCGTTCAGGTGCTGCCCTCGGTCGCCCAGGACCTCCTGTGGTGGGCCGTCGAAGGCAATCTGATGGGGGGGGGGGCTCCATTTTGACTGCCCTGGTCGGAGGCGACTATCGTGACGGACGCATCCCTCACGGGATGGGGAGCTCATGCCAACGAGTTGGCAGTCAGCGGTCGTTGGTCTCCGTTGGAGTCCAAACTTCATATCAATCTGTTGGAGCTGAGGGCCGTCAGGCTTGCCCTAAAGGCTTTTCTGCCGACCGTGCGAGGGAAGAATGTCCTGATTCTGACGGACAACACAGTGGCCGTGCACTACCTCAACAAAAAGGGGGGCAGGGTCACTTCCTCTGTGCAGGGAGGCGATGCAGCTCTGGTTCTGGGCCATCCAGCAGGAAATTTCGATCTCGGCAGTTCATCTGGCCATAGACTAAAACGAGACGGCGGACGCTCTGAGCAGGCAGAGCGCAATCTCTCACGAGTGGGAGCTGGCTCAGGAGATTCTCCTGGAGATCTTCGCTCTTTGGGGGACCCCTCAAGTGGAATTCTTCGCCTCCAGTGTCAACCAGAAGTGCGAAAGGTTCTGTTCGTGGGAATTTCCTGCAAGAGGAGCCTTGGGAGCGTTCGGGTGGAGTGGTCATTCCCACAGCTGTACGTTTCCTCCAGTCCCCGTCATCCCGCAAGTGCTACAGAGGTTCAGTTCCCGGATGATCCTCATTGCTCCGGCATGGGCCCAGAGAACGCGGTACCCGGACCTTCTCCACTTGTCCTTCTGCTCTCCACGTTGTCTTCCCTACCGAGACGATTTGCTCTCAAGGGAGGGGAGTCAGGTTCTCCATCCAGAGGTCAGATCCTCAACCTTCACGCTTGGCTTCTGAAAGGTTGAGGTATAAGGATTGGGACCTCCCTGAAGACGTGATGGAGGTGTTGCTTTCGGCCAGACGGCCTGCAACCAAGTCCCTGTACTGTTGCCGTTGGAGAAAGTTCTGCGACTGGTGGAGGGTTAATAAAGTGGATCCTTTTTCATGTGGCATTCCTGTGGTTCTCTTTTGCTTTCGTTAGCCCACAAGGGCCTGCAAGTGGGTACCATTAAAGGTTGCCTGGCGGCGTTGTCCATATTTAAAGGAATGGTTTGGTCAACATGTTTACTGTCCCTACGTGTCGGCCATGTGTTTTTAAGCCTAAGTAGCTCGATTTTCGAAAAATTTCCTTTGGGCCTTACCCGAGTTTCCATCCATTAAACGCACACGAAAACAGGCACCAGGGCGCTGCCATTTTGTGATTATCCTATCACTTGCCCCATCACCCTGGCTGAACTGCTCTTGCGGCACTAAATCATATCCCCTGCCCCTGACGACATAAAAACATTCATAGTCCCCGCCTCTCCCTGTGACGTTTCTGTGCTGCGTAGGCAAACGCGCCCAGTCGTCTTCTACGTGACTTCACACAGAACCCGGAAACCAACAAAGATCAACTCCCAACACAGCGCGCCACAATTCGGAATATGAAACTGTACTTTAAAATCCAACAGCAATACGGTACATTTGGTAAAGCACATTTATTTGACATTAAATGTTTAGAGAATACTCGGCAATTGGCATATTAAATCGGAATGGAATTTTTTTTCTTTTCTCTCGATCCGCAAATCCAGAAAAGTTTATCGTGAGTCACGCGCTGTTCCTTTATGGTACACAGGGTGTTTTTTTTTTGTTAAAAGAAGCACTTTGGACACACGGTGAACTGCAAGGCTGTTCCATCAACTGGGCACTAGACCACCGTAAAGGTCGATATGTTGCTTCTAGCCGCTAGTACCGCATAAGGGCATATGGCCCCTTGGCGATCGTCCCATAAAATGGTCAACATTGTGCAGTTGTTTACAAGAAGCTGCAGCTGGCGGTTGAAAAATCTGTCTGCTGGGGTGTGGAATAGGTGGCAGTACGGTAGGATGTACCTGTTTAGAAAACATAAAAATTGAAATTAGTCTCGCCAGCCGATCTTTATTACTATTATTCATTTTATTAATTACGGGCGAGCTGAAACTATTTGCTTGCGAGGATAGTGCAATGGAGTATGTTCGGCTCTAAAAGCAATGCGAAAACTAACGAAATAAATCGAGGGAAACACACAACACTGTTGAACCACTGAGAAACGACTGTCTACATGCGTGTCGAATGGGCACATGCATGCCCATGTGCCCGGTAGAAAGACGATCCCACAAATGTTGGACTTGATCTTTATTCATTCCGGTATAAAAGCGTCTAAAGAGTTACTTACATTATATTTGCCATTTCCATTGTTTCTCTGCATAATGCAGTCCGTAAATACCACTGTGTTCGTGCCAACGATTTTTCATATACTGAACTAACCTGAAACTCAGTCTAGTTTCAGAATTTTGAGCCTCATCGTCTCTTATGTTATTGTCCCCCTCCTTCAAATGAAGTCCTTTCGGCATGGTCCCTGTCTCTCAAGATAAAAAAACAATAGAACCTTATACTGCCAGTGCAATTCGCGGGCCTCTTAAGCCCGTGAGCAAAAAAATCAAAGCCGCTGACCTTCACTCTGAATGAGCGTTCATTCTTACTTTGCAACATCCCGCCTAAAGCCATCTGTGAGAACTTGAATTTTCGACTCTTTGTACTAGGCCTCAATGTGCAAATGCGAACTGGCTTCTCTACCATCTGCAACGCCTCGCTTGGTGCATTCTAAGGCCCCCAATTTTGTCCTGGTTGTCCGCGAGCTTTGCAGCCCTAGAGAACAATAACTATGGAGACATTATACTTTCCCTGACCTTCCCCCAAAAAGTCAAAGTACCCGAGGCGTTGAGTTGAAAGTGAGATTTATTGTTTGTTTTATTATTTGCAATACGCAAGCCTCCCCTCGGTTAACAGTGCGCAGCATTTACATGAGATTGTGAAAATGAGTTACATCAACAAAAATATATACATACACATATAGACAAGGTCAGCAATATGAGGTGAATAGATGGAGAATTCAAAGATGACACCCAGGTTGTTCGCCACCCAGGATGGTGAAGGTAGGGGTTAGGGTTAGCATACTTTGTATGTACACTGTACAATAACATTTATTTACAAAAAGACAATCGTATTACAATTATTTAAACCGGGATTTGTTCTTCACAACCAGCTCTCCTTTGGGTGGACATGGCACAGTGGTAATGTTTGGTGGCAATGGATCAGTACTCTGCACAGAAACATTCAAAATTCCATATCTGTGCTTCTCTAATACAGCAACAATAAGGCTTTTGACAAAGTCGAACTCCATTTCCTTATAGACTGGTTTGATCACCCATTGCTTACTTCTTTTTGAAAAGGCCTTAGTGTAGCGAGGCATCCTTACATTACCCGTAGTCCTAGATTGTTTGCGGCCGAGATTCTCGTTATGGGCCAAGACGGCAAGTAGAGTCCTATGTCTCATGCCCTGTATGCTGAAATGCAAGCGCTTTGGCCTGTACTTTAGGCACATATTGTGGAACACCTCCAAACCTCCTGTGTGACAGAATTCTGTCAGTCCCCTCAAATCTCTTGATAGTTTTATCAAACAATCTTCTCAATGGCTTTGTGTGTCGGTGAAGATGGAATCAACCACTTCTTCTTCCGTGCCTCCACTGGGGACAAAGGGCCATGTTCACATTGGTGGAAATGTAGGTTTTCTGACCAGTGGTGCACGTTGGTACAGTGGTGCATCAGTGACCGCCATTTTTCAAGTAATATTTCCACTGACCCTTCACAAGTTTTGGAGCTCCACCAAAGATGGTTGCTGATAGACTGGGACCACTCTGAAATACTTTCCAAAACTTTTGTTTTCCCTGCCGCCGAGATTTTCTTATTTGATTTAGCAAGATGCCATACGTCAAATTGATGTTTAATATGTGGGAACTGCTCTCTCATTGTCTTGGCAATTGAAACGTGTCTGTCCGTGGCTATGAGGTCGATGTGCATTCCCCTCGATTGTAGATATTGCAATGATTTTATAAATCCTAGTTTCTCCATGGCCACTGAGGATTTACATTGGGACACCTGCATGACCACCAAACCCACAATTTTCTTACTATCCATGTCCTGAAAGTGGTAGGTGCAGTACTTGGCAGAAAATCCAGGGCTGTCGCACTGTCCATCGGCTAGCCTGAATGGTTTCCCTTCGAATGTACTTGCTAGATCTAAAAACCCAAATTGAGGTATTGAAGGACAAGAGTAAACTAGCAATGCTGCTACTCCTCAACCTCTCTGCCGCATTTGATTTGGTCAACCACCAGATCCTATTCAGGCACCTCCACTCTGCTGCCAACTTCTCGTCCTCTGCTGCGGCCTGGATCAAATCATTTTTGAGCAGCAGATCCATGAGGGTCTTTGCCCCATCCGCAGCTGCGGACCTCTCCCCTATTCACTGCGGCATACCTCGGGGATCTTGCGTGTCACCTACACTTTATAACATTTTCACGAAACCACTCTGATGTGCTTGACTATCTGGGTGTCTCGTACACCAACTATGCGGATGACGCCCAGATACATTTTCCCATCACAGGTGATTATCTAGCTGACACCAAGGCCCTTAACGAGGTCTACCTGGTCATCCAAGCCTGGATGGCCCAACACCAGTTATGCCTAAATGACAATACAGAGCTCCTCATCCTGGGCACCTCAACGCCTGAGCAAACTAGAGCCGTCCTGTCAGTCATTTACCATAGACGGTAATACCATACGAGTCTCGAAAGATACCAAAACGTTAGGTTTTTACCTTGACGCCACCCTATCCTTATCTCGACAAATAAATGCAGTCAGATCTGCCTCTGCATACACGTGTAAACTTATTGCAGCTTGCACACCGTGCCTTACCACCCCCTTACAATGTCACACTTGCTAGAACTCTCATTATGGCCAAAATTGATTATTGTAGTGCTCTTTACTTGGGTACTAGCCAAGAGAACCTGAATAAAATTCAAACTGCACAGAACAATGCCATTCGAGCTGCCCTAAACATCCCCCGCAAACACCACATTTCAGAATCCAGAACCAACCTAAAGTGGCTACCTGTTAAGCAGAGAATCTCACTAAAACACTTGCCCTCACGCACAAATGCTTGGCTAACAAGGTCCCGATCTACCTCTGCAGTCGGCTCTCGCCACGCGACCTCCCGACCTCTAAGAACTGCGCAGACCCACTGTCTATCGATCCCTAGGTTTAAACTTCAAAAAGCGGGGGGCACCAGCTTTCCTGTCCTATCCTCTAAGCTATGGAACTCCCTCCCTGCTGCAATCAGAGCTGAAGACCCATTCAACACAGTCAAGGCCAAAACCAAATCTTGTCTTTTTGACCAGCACTAAGACATGTTCTGCGCCCTTGACTTGCATACTCTGGCCCGCTGACCTCCGTTACTATTCTCTGTACACCCTAGGGGTATATCTACTGTTAAGCATAGCGGCATTGTAATTACTGTAATGTTTGTAGATCAAAACACTGTGTATTCTGTTAATGTAATTTTTATGTCTGAATATATGCATTATTGTAACTTTGTGCAAATTGCGCCCTGTTGCCTCCGGGCCTAATGGCTTGCGCGTTATAAATAAAACAAATACAAATAGACAATTGTTCAATTTTCCAAGCATCACTAATGGCCGGAAACAGATAATCATGTTGGTATTTGTAGTACTGCGTTTTAGAAATTAAATGGAGTCCCACAAACTGAAAGAAAGACTCACTTTCTAAAACTGGACCCACTAAAAAGTGAGGCAGCTGCACACAGATTGCCTGCTGGCAGCTTCCCCAGCATCGCTTGTGCAGAACATGAGAACGCGTGATTTAATCTACAGGCGGCATGTATTTTGAAGTTACTGCCTTGTTTTTGACGAGTCACATGAATCAATGGCTTCCCACATACTTCCCCCTCCAACTGAATGCCCACATTTCAGCATACTTATAATATCCATCAAACTGTCAAATACTATGTATTTGCCCTCTCATTAGACTGTCATCCGGCGTGAAAGTTGTTTCGGACTGTGCCGTTGAGGACATAACAAATATGAAAGAAATATCGCCGATATCAAGTTCTGATGCGTCGTTGGGTGCTGCTGGTTCATTCTGTCATTTCAACATCTGTTACTTCAGCATTGATGGGAGAACACAACAATGTCGACATCTTTTTGGGTGGCATTTTTTTGGCGGGTGTAGATTGTGTGAATTGATCTGCGACTACTTCAGAGCTATCTTCAATACATTCAGTATCCTCTTCTTTTGGTGGTGCGGTCGAACTGTAGCAATGGTCCAATAAAACTTTAATGGATTCTCAGGACAGTCAATTCATGTTCTGGCCATTGGACATGAGCATCTTGAGTCTCAACACACCGCATCTGAATTAATAGTTCCTCCATAGTGTAAATGGTCTGGCAAGCAACATCTCTCATTTGCTTCACTGTCTGCGTATGTATAGTGCGTACACCCACGGGTAACTAGAGGACAGATTGGAAAAGGGATGCTCATTTTAAACACAATATAAAGTATAGTACAATTAACAGGAAAAAAACAATGTAGTCCCCAACACAATTCCTAAAATTATGGACTGTTTGTAACTAACCTTATTTTTGTTTCTTTTCTTTGCAACTTTCTTGACTCGAACTTCAACATCTGCACGCTGTTGCTCCGATTCGTTTCTGCATGTCTTCCCTTCCTCTTGCACTGCAACGACTATATTTTCTGGATCCGCATAGACAGCACGGAATGACGCTCCATCGACTCCCTGAAACACAGTACTTTCATTACTATGTATCACAATATTGAAAACCTAAAACACGTGAGGACGAACACACAGGTACATCTCAATAGCTAAACACGAATTAAACATTCTGTAGAACAATCAAACAAGTATTCAAGCTCTGATGATCTAGTTCGATGGAACTGTCAGTATCCATACCTCTGGCTCCGCATGGACTGCCATGAATGGTTGTATTGGAGAGGAGGCATCAGCAACTCCCTGAAACACAGTACTTGCATTAGTATGGTTTTAAATATTGGAAACAACGCACACTTGGGGTTGACGGCACAGGTACATATAAAGAGGTAACCACAAATGATGCATTGTCTAAAAGAATCAAGGAATATCTAAATATGATCAGATTTCATCGACTTATTTCTCCGATTTATTTACATCTGCATCATCTAAATGGGATGTTATTGTAGTGGAAGCTCTGTCTCCCTGAAACACAGTACTTGCGTTAATAGGGAAGAAAGTATAGGAAATGGAATCATGTTATATGATGCTCGATGGAGCTGTCAGTATCCATACCTCGTGCTGCCGAAGAATATGTGGGGATGTTGTAAATGTAGTGCACACTTCCGAAATCTGTTGCGCCGATTCGTATACGCAAGGTCCCGCTTCTACTTCCCCTGGAATACTTGAATGTCAGGCTCCGCATCAAGTGCAGGGGTTGACGCTCCAACTGCTTGAAAGATAGTACTTGCATTAGTAAGGATTACAATATTGAAAACATAACACACACTTGGGGTCGACTGCACAGGTACATATCAATGGCTAACCACAAATGAAACATTGTGTAGAACAATCAAACGACAAGTATTCCAGCTCTGATCTAGTTCGATGGAGCTGTCAGTATCCATACCTCGTGCTGCTGAAGAACATCTAGGGATGTTGTCAATGTGGTGGACGCTTCAGCATCTCCCTGAAAGACAGTACTTGCATTACTATGGATAACACTAATCATAACTGAAAACAAACGCCAGTGGACGATAACTTAGGTGTATATCAATTGGAAAGCACTAACCAAACATTCGGTAAAATAATTACACGATACAATAAAAATATTACTTGACATGCATAAAATAAGTCTGTAGCGGAATAGCCAAGTAAGATTACCTGATACGCGTTAGAAGTGGTTGATAACTGCGAGCACGTCACGGATGTAGAATGTTCTTGCTTCAGATTCAAGGGATAGTCAAGCAGTTGTAAAGGTAAATTATTGATTGATGATGAAATGCCAATATTAAAAATTGCCATCTAAGGAGACAGAATACGAGAGTAATGCTATTGAAAATGCGCAATATAGCAGTTACCTGTGCCATATATAGATTTTGTTTGTGGGTTATGAAATCGAAAAAGAATATATCGATAAATATTATTCAAAAAGCTATACACTCATATCAATGTCGAAAGTATTACAAGGGACACAACACCTAAAATATCAATAAATCCATTCGACTACCTACACACTACCGCAAGGCCTAAAGCTAAATCCGGACACTTGACTCACCAGTGGCGGAATGTGGACGAATAGAGTGGGAATAGCGTTCGCGAGCAATTTTTCGTGTCGTTCGCCGTTTATTCTTCTTTGTTACCCAAGATGTTCTGCACATGTTCGAGGAAAAGTGCCGGCTGCAGAGGCGGTATCGATCACCCCTCTTGTCCTCTAAGACTTGTTGGACTCTACTTTCCAGCTCATCCAGTGGATATCCGCAATGTCTGACCCATTCTCTTATTCGATCAACAGTTTTCGGGAATACATGCATTGTAGTGCATTCAGATTTAGCATGGGTCTTCGAAGGGCAACCACTAATCGAACAGGCAGGTATTGTTGAAAATTCTGAAAAGTAAATATCGACATTATACAATCTTGATGAATAAGAATGTGATACAAAAGTAAATGAACCATACAATGTTCAATGCAAGCTTTGTTTTGGTCGCAGGAACTATACCAGTTCATCATGTGCGGCTTAGTATTTGCATAAATTGCAGAAATTTTATAAATGATGTGACTAAACTCTGAACATGTGACTCGTCCCTTGGATGTTCTGTCTTGCACGAGAAGGAAACATGCTTACATTATAGACTGGACCCCCGAAGGATGCAATTCGATGACAATTGACACAGATGAAAATAAATAGATCTATGGATAGCATAACAATGGAAACTCAAGTCAATATGAATGAGACCAATGAACCTAGCACTATTGAGTACTCTCGTCGCAAATAGATAGAAATTTAAAAATCAATGAAATATGACTAGGATTCATGGCCTTACCTTGACCAACAAACAGTTGGATTCAGCATGCAGAGCAGAATGTTGCAGGAGAACAGGTAGATGGCCACAGGTAGCACACTGACGAGTTTGCTCGAAGCGGTCACAGAAGTTCACGGATAGCACGACGACGAGCAGATTAGCATAGATTTCAGTGGTTCTCAGGTAGCACGTTCAGGAGTTGACTTGCAAAGCACAATGATGTTCTCATGAGACATCAAGTGGTTTATAAAGTATTACAAACAGGGGTGTGTTTGTGAATGAATGAATGACATGCATGTCATGGTATGTGGTTTTCCCGGGGGCCGGCCAGCGTGAGGGGGGGGTCCTGGCTGGACACACAGGGTCTGAGGAGGCCATGGGAGCGATGGGCCCTTGGCGTGGGATGCCTTTTGAAGTGTACATGCTGTTTGGCACCTTGCCCGTTCGCGCTCCTGACAGCCCCCCATGGCAGCGCGCATCCACTGGCACGAACCGCCTTTGTTAGAGGGGGGTGGGATGGATGGGCCTGAGGCGTGCATATAAGGCACAGGAAGACTGCTGAATGGAGACACACTTATGTGGATTGCAGGGGGGCGGCTTGCTTCAAGGGAATCCCTGCCTGGAGACAGTCTGAGGAGGCCATGTGAGCGATGGGCCTTTGGCGTGGGATACCTTTTGAAGTGTACATGCGGTTTGGCACCTTGGCCGTTCACGTCCCTGACCGCCCCCCATGGCAGTGCGCACCTACTGGACTTGTTATGGACTTCTGTTTTTGTTAAACTAACCACTTTTTTATACTTTTATATAGTTATACTTCGCCTTTGATAGGGGAGGGGGGTGGATGGATGGGCTGGTGGGCGTGCAGACAAGGCACAGGAAGACTGCTGAATGGAGACACTTGATTCATTTAAAAAATAGAAACTGTTAAAATATATGTGGGGTTTTATTTTGTTTCTTTTTTTGATGGCACAAAAATACAAAACTTTACACATTCTACAGGTCAGGTGTCAGCACAGTGAGGGAAAATCCCCTGTACAGACCGCTGTCACTCGGGAAAGTTTCTCTTATGGCACGAACGGCACAGGCGGGTATTACTCTTCGAATGCGGTGTCCAAGCCTCCCGTGAAGCCACCATGTAAAGGAACGATAGGCCACCAGCCGGTACCACCTGTGAAAAATGATACAAACTGTTTTAAAATGACCAAGATAAGTTGATTAAACGTTTGTTGTCAATGACCATTCGTATAACTAATGGCATTCTGCTCGGACCAATGCTATCTAGACACTGCACACTATTGAATGACTTTCATGCGTTACAATGATATGTAGATGTAATTTTGGATATAGGAGACAACATGAAATAGTTGTGGCATCACAAGCAGATTATACTTACTCGTTACTCGGATTACGAGAACGAAGAGTTGCGCGAAGTTCGTGCATACGCACCATCATTCTCCTCAACACGGACCGTGTGAGGCAGGCTGCCCTGAAGTCTGGCAGCTCGGTGATGCATTGTGGTCGTGGCTCGCCTTCCCATATGTAGGCCACGCATCCCGAGTTTTCACAGCAGAAGCAGTTCTCCTCGGTTGGCATTAGCTTGCACCGATTGCATGTGCACCAGGTGGAAACACCGTCCATGCGACTAGGTCCAGTGTCTTCATCAATTGATTCGTCCTGCCAACTGCTGTCCGAAGCCCCATCGTTTTCGCGTGTTTCCCTTTCCAGTAGTTCCTCCTCGGTATACTCTGGCTTGTACATGTAGGGCATTATTGTAGCCATTGTGTGGTAAACAAACTAAAATAATTTATAGCGATGGTACAGGGGTTCACACGGGCTACAAGCGGCAAAGGTAGCTGACCAGAGTAAAGAAGTAAAAAAAGAAGGAATGGAATCGAAAATCTGCAGCTGTGTGTTGTGAAACGGTCTGCTTATACTTATTGAGGAAAGAGGCGTCTTGCCATTTCCATGGCGACACGTCATTAGCTGAAGCGCAGCGATTGTCGCGAGACGTGCTTTGGTGTTGTGAAATGGGCGGTACGCGTCTACTGATGACAGGTTCAGAGGCGGGGGATATGATTTAGTGCCGCAAAAGCAGGTCAGCCAGGGCGATGGGGCAAGTGATAGGATTATCACAAAATGGCAGCGCCCTAGTGCCTGTTTTTGCGTGTGTTTAATGGACAAACTCGGGTAAGGTCCATAGGAAATTTTTCTAAAATCGAGCGACTTAGGCTTAAAAACACATGGCCCACCCGTAGGGACAAACATTTTTGACCAAACCATTCCTTTAAGCACTCATCTGAGTGCTCTGATTTCAAAATTCCTTTAATTTCTCAGTTTCTCAAAGGGCTCACTAATGTGTTTCTGCCGTCACCTTTCCAGGTGCCTGGTTGGGATTTGAACCTTGTTCTAAAATTCCTAATGGGTGCTCCATTTGAGCCTTTACATTCTTGTCCTTTGAGACTTAACACTTAAAACTGTATTTTGTTGCGGTTACTTCTGCTCGCAGAGTGAGTTGCAGGCACTTTCAGTTAAGCCACCCTTCACTGTGTTTCATAAGGACAGGGTTGTCCTTCCTTTCTTCCGAAAGTGGTGTCGGAATTTCATTTAAGCCAGGTTATTCTTCCGGCATTTTATCCTCCTCCGCATCCTGGTAAGGAAGAAGAGGGGATCCATAGGTTGGATCCTAGGAGAGCTTTAAGTTTCTTCATTTCACGCATGTCCCGGGTCAGAGTGGACGATCGGCTCTTTATAGGTTACGCTGGAAGGCGTTTGGGACAAACTGTTACTAAGCATATTTTGTCTAGATGGATTATCTTGGCAATTTCAGAATATTACCGCTTGGCGGGTAAGGACCCTCCGGTTGGCTTGCGGGCCCATTCTACTAGGGGTATGGCTGCCTCTAGTGCCCTGCAGAGGGGAGTTCCTATTTGAAACATCTGTGAAGCAGCCACTTGGGCTTCGGTCCATACTTTTGTACAACACTAATCCCTACATTCTATCCATGAACTGGATCTGGCCTTTGGCAAAGTGGTCCTTTACTCTGCAATTTGATTGGACATTCTAAAATTCTATTTTCTCAATTTCAAATTGATGGAAAATGTACCACATGAAAAACGAGCATATAACAAAATCCCAAACTACCTAAAATTATTTCCAGAGACAAGGCGACGTGATTTATACTTTAAATTCAAATTGAATCTATTTAAGACACAAGAGCGAAAAAGCTTATTGCAGAAAAATAAAAACATGACAAAGATCTGCAGATTCTGTGGGCTACGTGAGGAGACGTTAAAACATCTTACTTTGCTATGCACAGCCCTCACAAGGGAACGAACAAGAGGTCTCGGAGACTTGATCAACAAAAGACCCTTCCTAAATGCTGACGAGTGGTGGCAAATCCTGTTTGATGAGACAGATAGGAAATTAACTTTTGCCCTTACCTTTTTTATAGATATTGTGGAAATTAAATTAAATAGCTTTGAAAAGGAAACTGCTTAAGCAAAAGGCCGGAAAAAACTGCTGAGTAAAACTGCAACAAGCTGTTGAATGAACATTTTTATGATATGCTGTGTGGATTCGATTATGTAATCATATTTTAAAGGTTTGTAATAAACCGTATAAAATAAAAAAATCTATTTTCTATATTCTTTTTTCGTCCTCCATACTTTGGTACTGCTTTGGGAGTCTGTCATAGATATGTAATACATCGGAGGACCCAATCCCCTCGAAGAACAAGTTACTCTCTTACCTGGTAACGTTCTTTCGATGGGATGGTCCGACGACGTATTCCATATTGCTCCCTCCGTACCTGCCCCGCTACAGAATTTCTTAAGCGATTGCAGTTTACGTTTCCGTAAGGCTTTCTGTGGTCATACTGGCAGTAGTTTGGTGCCACACGTTCTGGGGAAAAAACTACAACTGAGGCTACGGGCATCGTGCGTCCTACTTATAACATCCAGTGACGTCTGCTCGACGGAAGCCCTTGAGGACAGCGTATCGACGTCATTGACGCAGGACGCTGAATATTTTCCGAAGCAGCACAGCTGTGGTGATTACTGTCATAGATATGGAATACGTCGTCTGACCATCCCATCGAAAGAACGTTACCAGGTAAGAGTAACTTGTTCATCCTAGGAATTTTTGCATGTGTAACTGTTTTTGGGCTGGAAAGTGCTGCGCTCGTCTGTGGCGCATGTTAGGGAGAATTCTCATAAATGGCTGATTTCCCCTATCTACTGAGTCCCTCAGCAGTTTTGCTGGATTTCTAGGGTTTATTTTTTGCACCTGGTAAGAGTGAGCCTTTTTCCCACTCTTACATGTGTTTTGCTGTGTGTGGTTTTACCATTTGTGTGATCTTGGGCACTGGAGCCTCACCTACTCTATGGCCTCACATTTTCATGTGTTACACAGCACCTTCAGTGCAGTGACAAAGGGTTGTCTTTCAGACTTCCCACTGACTCCATTTTTCTGGGACTAACTACTGTCTCCCAGAAACATGTAAAGTTACCATTAACTTTATGTAGTCTCTTTAAACCACAGACCCAGTACAGCCCATCTTACATGGAGTATTGGAAAGGGTTAATTCCTATCCCTTTTTGTCCGTGTTTCTTGGAGCAGTGTTTTGCTCCCTTTACATCAAGACTTGGCTGGTGACAGTGGTAACTACCTTAACTTTTCTACCGCGGTTATCTTATATAACCATGGTATTGTTTTAGGCTATTATATTAGCCTCAAACCGAAACCCGCTCGACCAAATACATTTTATTTTGGCTCCGGCTGGGTTTATTTGCCGTTTCTTTTTGTTAGTCTTTCTCGTGTTTTACTCTGCGTGCCAAACCGGGGATGATACCTTTGTTCGCGGGCTTCTGCACAGAAGCCCTCTTTAAGGTGCCTGAAAGTCTGGGTAGGCAGGATGTGAGGGAGGCATCTTCGGACCCCTGCTATGGGTTCCCTTGGTAACCCAAGTCGCACTCCTGTTTGGCTGAGGGGATTGTCCTTGCTAGGACAGCCACCCTGCTGTGATTGACAGCCAGGCTGTATGAATGGGGGAAAACTGCATAACAAAAGAACTAACGAGGAGCTGATGGAAGAGGACCCCTACAACCAATGAACCACCCAGTGAAGCTCTGCTTCAGGTCCGAAGCTTCAGAATCCGACGACAGAGAAGATCCTCCAGGAAACTTCTTCCCTTGAGCTAGTTGGACCAACCAGTTCACCCAAACTGCAAGCCAGGACCCCTCTTTGGTCAAATTCGCTATACAGAGCTACAGTGGGCCGGATAGCCAGGAAGGTCAGACCCTGCTTGAGTTTTAAGGAGCGCACCTTTTATTTGTTGCTTTGCTCTGCTGCTGGTTTCTTCCCTGGGTAGTGCAGGACCATCCAGTCTTCCTACTTGTCAGTCCGACAGTCGCTTCAGGAACCATGAGCCTGCAGGAACTACCAGGAAAATCCGCCTCAGCTTCCTCTCCGTTTTAAGGTACTGTGCAAATCCGGTTGTTAGTTTCGTTCAACCGCGGTGAAAGTGTTTGAAATTTTTCTCCAACCCGAGGGCTTGTCCTTCTCTTCTCTTTGAACTAACTTTTCTGCCAAACCACCTCGTCTGGAATCCGTGGCACAAACTTTCCCGCGAACTATCCTGAACCATGTGATCTTGAGCAAGACCTTTGACCCATTGACTTTGGCCGTAAGCCTTTTCTACCTGATTCTATCATTGTAGTCCCTCTTGTTCAATTGCCCCGAGTACTTACCTGTTGGTGTGATTTAATTTCTATTAACTTTGTCTTTCCCTCCCTTTTAAATAGCTCGAGTGCCATTTTGCTCCCACTTCATTTTGTGAGCTTAACTTGTCTGGAATTTAAGGGAAGTGGTGTGGTCTTAAGAGTGATTTTTAAACTGCTTATAATAGTGTAATGTTATACAACTGAAGAGTAAAATAAATGTATATGCTTTTACTTGAAAACCTTGAGTGCGTGTTTGCCTGAATCATAGTAATTGCTGTCCTTTGTGTAACTATCTGATACTAAGGCCCAAAAACTACAGCTAGGCCTCTAGTTGAGAATCCAACCGCTAGACCCTCTAGCGCTGCGGAAGGTAATACACCTACCGATATACCATCGGTGCAACTATCTCACGCCGATTCCGTGACTATCAAAGACAGCATCGAAAGAATTACAGCGGCAGTGGGTCTTACCCCGGTTCCGCCTAAAATCATGGGACAAGCCGTGGAAAAATCTTAGGATGTGGTTTGGGATCCTTGCAATACGTATAGTCAAGAGCCTCTTTCCGACACCCTAAGACTCTTTTCAGCGCCGTAGGGTGGAAAATAACACTTTTCCACCCGTAGGTCAGCCTCGGTCCTTTAAATGGACTAGAGAGAAGCTCGAAGGGTGTATGGATCGGCTGGAGAAGATTATCTGTTTTTCTGATCATCCATCCCCGAAAAGGTCTCGTGTAGAGCCTAAACTCCGTTTTTCTTATTTTCAAGATCGGCCTTCTGTCCCCGTCCAGCAGGAAGACATTGTCCACATGGACACATATAGGGACATTTATAATAAAGAGGAAGAAGCTTAACTTCTGCAGAATTGAGGAGGAACAGCATGGTACCACAGACAACTGGGAAGAAACCCAGCAGGAAGGAACAGACCCATGGCCACATCAAGATCAGGACACTGATGTTTTGTGCCTAGATTCTCCGCCCAGTCCGGCTCGCCAGGCATCACCTGTAGATGACCAAATGGCCTTCAACTCCATGTTGAAAAAAAGCAGGTAAACAGTTTCAAATCTCCACTGAAGAGGCTGTGCCTGAGCAGGAGTTTGTAGAGGATATCCTTAAGGAGAAGCCTCGATCTAGCCAAGCCCTCCCCCTCCTTAATTCTATCAATAGAAGGTTGGCCCCCTCATTGGTATCACCAGCTCAAACTCTGGCAGTGAACCCAAGAGTGGAAAAACTATTTCGCCCTTCTCCTTCCGACCCTCTATACATTAGAGGGCAGGCCATCCCAGATTTGTTGGTAGTGACTACCACCCGAAAAAGGGCAGGGGTACCCCTTGCCACGGGAGAAGCACCTCCGGACAAGGAATCCAAAAGACTGTATGCTCTAGGCAAATGAGTCACTTCGGCTGCCGCATACACCACGCTGATTGCTAATACCACACTATTGGCAAGCTATGCTGACGCTCAGTGGAACCTGCTCCAGGAAGCCCTCCAAGAGGTTCCTGAACCCACCAAATCCAACCCCCTCAACACAGCTGAAACAGCAGGCAGGTCTCTGGCCCAAGGGACCCTACTTAAAAGACACGCTTGGCTGCGTACTTCAGGTTTTAAACGGGAGACACAAGCCTCCCTCATCAATAAGCCCATTGAGGAATCTAACCTCTTCGGGAAAGCAGTTGATGAGGCCTTGGAAACAGCTAAAAAAGAGCATTAGACTTCTACGTTTCTGCAACAATTTCAACACAGGACAAACTTTGGGAAGCCCTGCATACTACCCTTCAAGGGGTCAGACGCGACAGAGGTAGAGGCCCCAATCCCAGAGGAGCCGCTGCCTCTGGTCAGAAATGACCACCAGATTCTGGTCCTTTGCCATGTCACCCCAGTCGGGGGGGGGGGGGGGGGGGGAGGGGCGATTAACATCTTTCCTCATGGCATGGGGCGGATAACTTCAGACCAGTGGGTCATAAAGACGGTCGCCCACAGGTACTGCGTGGAATTCGCCCGACCTCCACAATTCGGACTGCCGCGCTCACGGCGCCTTTCACCGGACCATCTGGAGATCCTGAATAAAGAGGTGGAAGCACTGCTGGGAAAGGACGCCATAGAAGCTGTCCCTAGTCTGCAGGTAAACAAGGGTATTTATTCAGTGTAATTCCTTGTACCCGAAAAGGACCTCCATGCGCCCTATTCTAGACCTGCGCCCAGCGAACAAGTTCATAAAACCCCAGAAGTTTCGCATGGTAACACTACAGGAGGTGATCCCCATTGCTGAAACATGGGGACTACATGGCAACATTGTACATGAAAGATGCATACTTTCATATTTCAATGTTGCCAGCGCACAGAAAATATCAAGGACAGGCATTACCAATTCAAGGTACTCCCCTTCGGCATCGCCTCAGCACCAAGGGTGTTTACGGCAGTGGCTGCAGCACACCTGCGCAGACAATCTGTCCCAGTTTACCCTTACCTCGACGACTGGCTTATCACAGGGGACTCGTAAAACGCATGTTTTTCGAACACCCAAAAAACAGTAGATCTTCTCTTCAGGCTGGGTTTCTCAATCAACGAGAAGAAATCAGTCTGGTCCCCAGTCAAACAAAACAATTTCTGGGAGCCCTAATTCGGACGGAAGACTGTCCCGTCTTCCCCTCCAACGAGAGGGTTCAGAAAATGCTTTTTCAGATCCCTCACTATGTGGCCAGTCGAGAGGTGACTGTGCGCAAAGCCATGCGCTTGCTAGGAGTGATGGCCTTGTGCATATACTTGGGTCCCCTGCAAGAGTGGCTCAACAGCCAGTGGTGTCAGGCCAGCGGACAATGGGAAGATCTGGTAGTTGTCTCGCCAGCCCTCCTTCTCTCTCTGCAGTGGTGGTCAAGACAAAACCTCTTGAAGGGGAAGACCTTCACCACCCCTGCAGTGGAAGCCACTCCCACGACGGACTCATCTCTCGCGGGGGGGAGGGGATCTCACCTGCTTCAGCAGACAGCGCACGGAGTGTGGTCCTCTCAAGTAGCGTCCAACCATATAAACTTTCTGGAGCTATTAGTGGTGTTCAAGGCTTTGAAGGCCTTTCAGGTGCAACCACAAGGGAAGACGGTTCTGATTCTAACAGACAGCACTACAGCCTTGTATTACCTGAACAAACGGGGCACTCGCTCTCCAGGGCTATCCAAGCTGTCCCAAAACATTTGGATATGGGCTCTCGGAAACAAGATGTTTCTGCTGGCCCAACATGTTCCAGGGGAACTCAATCTTCTGGCAGACATGCTCAGCAGAGATTTTCATCTGCCCGAAGAATACGAATGGCGGCTACACAAAGACATTGTGTCCAACGTCTTCGCAGAATGGGGTTTCGCAGAGATCTACCTGTTCGCTACTCAGAACGCCCAGTGCAAAGACTACGCCGCCAGGTACCCCCAGAACCGATCCAAGGGGAACTGTCTCTGGATAACATGGTCAGGGAAATTTGTCTATGCTCAATCCCCCCCCCCCCCTCGACTCCCCTTCTCAACAAGATAGTGCACAAGATGCACCAGGAACCAGTTACCATGATACTGGTGGCTCCCATGTGGGCCCGCCAACCCTGTTTCGCTCACCTGATGGAAATGGCCCTCTCCCCACCAGTGAAACTACCCTGCCCGTACAGCATGTCTCAGGACAGGGGGGGGGTGACCCTACACCCATGCCCACAAACTCTGAATTTAGCAGCTTGGCTCCTGAGGTCAGAGTTTGGACACCTACAACTCCCTCAGAGGTGCATGGACATGGTGTCCAGTCAACTGGTCGACAACAAACTGGTCGACTGCAATTTGGTCGACACCATTTGGTCGAATGCCAAATGGTCGAATTTTTTTTTTTTATATATATGTGTTTTGTGGGTTTTCGTGTGGGGAAAAAAAAAGAAAAGAAAAAAAAGGGGGTGGGGGGGGGGACCCCCCCAAAAAAAACCAAAAAATGGGTAAAAAAAAAAATTCGACCATTTGGCATTCGACCAAATGGTGTCGACCAATTGTCCTGTCGACCAAATGTTTTCGACCATTTGACTGGTAACCCATGGACATACTCTGGGAAACTAGGAAACCGAACGCACGTTATTGCTATGCCAGCAAATGGAAACCTTTTGTCATCTGGTACAATTCCAAGGGCGTCAATCCCATAGATTGCTCAACCGCACACATTGTGCTGTACCTAACCCATCTGTTGGACACTGGGTTAGTCTTCAATTCCCTAAAAGTTCATCTGGCTGCACTGTCAGCCTACACCACATCACAACAAAGTGTGGTGGAAAATACCGGTGATCAAGGCCTTTATGAAAGGGGTTAAGAGGATTTATCCTCCCATTTCTCACCCACCTCCTGGATGGGACCTAAATGTGGTTTTGACCAGGCTCATGGGAGCTCCCTTTGAGCCTATGCATAAAGCAAGTCTGAAAGTCCTAATTTATAAAACGGCCTTCCTAGTGGCTATCACTTCTATCAGAAGGGTTAGCAAACTAGAGGCACTTTCTGTTCTAGACCCCTTTGTTACAGTCCACAAAGATAAGGTAGTTCTGCACACGCACCCCATATTTGCGCCTAAATTCATATCGAAGTTCCATGTGAATCAGTCCATTGAACTATCTACATTTTTTCCAGAATTCCACAAGCATGGCCGAAAGAACCCTACACACGTTAGATGTGCGCAGCGCAGTCATGTTCTACCTGGAAAAAACTAAACCACTGGGGAAAACAAACCAATTTTTTGGTTCACTGGCAGCTGGTAGAGAAGCTGATCCTGTCTCTAAATCAGCTATCTCAAGGTGGATTGTCAACTGCATCACACTGTCTCTTGCTAAGAGAACTGCCGTTCTAGCCTAGAGCACATTCTACTCGAGGCACTGGGGCATCCATAGCATTCATTGCAAATGTTCCCCTCGAGTCCATTTGCGAAGTGGCAACCTGGAGTTCTGTACACCTTTACAAAACACTATTGCCTAGACACTCATTCTAGGTCTGATTCTCAGGTGGGACAAGCAGTACCAAGACATCTTTTCTCTACTGTTCCTTCTCACAACCCACCTCCTACTCCGGGTACTGCTCGCTAGTCTATGCACAGCATGTGAATCTAAGCAGATACAAGCATCAGAAATGCATTACGCTAAGTAATGCATGTCTTTCTTCCCATGCACTGATATCCGCTGTCCCATGTAAAGCACTTCCAGGACACCGTACTGTAATTTTGCCTTGTCCACCATGTACCCCTTGTGTGCCAACATCTGTAGAATTGCTTTGGCACTGATGTTGTTTTTCACAGATCATTGACTTATTGAATAATGTTACTGGGTAGGATTGTTTACCAAATCTGCGTGCATCACTCTTGTTAAAGATACTGGGGGGTTCACAGTACCCCTGCGGTAGTTTCTTGTGTTCGAATCGCATCCCGACATGAATAAAGGCGATGAGATATTGCGAGTCAGGGTTTAACGGTACAGAAAAGAAGACGTTCTTCAAAATCTACCACCGTGAAGTGTGTGGCCTTCTTTGGGAATACTGCGCAAAAGGATTGCAGGGTTAGGTATAACAGAAAACTCTGCCTGCACAATATCATTCAAAGGGCGGAGATCCTGGCTCATTTTCCAACTGCCCTCTTTGCCGCCTTTGCGGGGTATATCGCTGTGTTGCACAGGGAGGTAGACGGCACAATTATGCCTTGATTGAGGAGTGCACCGACTGACTCAAATGCCCTCCTCCACCTCTCTGTAAAGCAGGTATTGCTTTAACCTGGGCAACACTGCACCTGGCTTCATTGTAATGCACACAGGTGCCACTCCCTGCAACAGCCCCACATGTGCGCGTTGGTTGTCCACAGCCCCTCGGATCTGTTGTAAATCCACCTCCATAAAGGAGGGTGGGGCAACCAGAGCCGTCAAAGAGCCGTCAAAGAGCATTGAACCTTTTGATGCGGCACCATTAGTTCACAAGGGAATCAAATGGCCAACACTATTTCAGTCATCAGGCTTGTCCTCAAGCAGCTGTCTGTCAATTCTCTAGGGGGCGCTGTGGGGTTAATGCATAACACGGTTGTCGGGGAGAATTCTGGAGTTTATTTTTCCACCTGGTAAGAGTGTGGACCTTTTCCCACTCTTGCATGTGTTTTGCCATGTGTACATTTACTTGTGTGATCTTGGGCCCTGGAGCACACCGCTCCATGAGCCCAACTTGTTGTGTGTTGCACAGCACCTTCAGTGCAGTAACACAGGGTTGTCTCTAAGACTTCCCAATGACTCCCTTTTTCTGGGGCAGACTACTGTCCCCCAGAAACATGTAAAGTTGCCATTGACTCTATATAGTCACTTTAAAACTGCAGACCCAGTACACCCCATCTTACATGGAGTACTGGAAAGAGTTTATTCTTGCCCCTTTTTGTCTGTGCCTCTGAGCTTAGTTTTGCTCTTAACATCTCCGAAGAAGCCCTCCTTTGGCGCCTGGGTGTCTAGGCGGGCAGAATGTGAGGGAGGAGTGTAGTCCCCCCCCTGCACAGGGTCACCATGGAGACACAAGTCTCAATTTGCGTCCATTGGCTGGAGGGGTTGTCCGCCCCCCCCGCTGTGTGATTGACAGCCAGGCTGTGTGAATGGGGTATTTTCGCATAAAAGTCAGGACTCTTGGGCTAGAAGTCAGTTGCCACTGGAACTGCAAGGAACCGAAGAGAAGCGGAGAAGACGGCTGCTGCAACTCCGAGTCCCAGTGAAGCCCTGCTGCAGTCCTGAGCTATCTACCCTTTGACAAGAGAAGATCCAGTCCGGAGTCGTCTTCCCTTGTTCCTGGTGGGATCAACCAGCTCACCTTCCAGTCAGAGGATCCTCTTCTTGGTCGAAATAGCTGCACACAGCTGTAGTGGTCCAGATAGCCACCTGAAGAGCCGCTCTTGTTTTAAAGGAGCGCACCTTTTATTCACCGTTGCTTTGCTGCTGCTGGCTTCATCCCTGGGTTGTGCAGATCGCTCCAGACGTCATCCTTTTTGTCCCCATGACTGAAGCTCCAGTAACCGTGAGCCTGCAGGAACAACTGCCATAGCAACAGCTCTTAAGTTTAAATAAGGTACTGTCCAGCTTTGAGGAATTGGGGTGAACCCTTTTCCCTCTACCAAGGCTTGCCCATGTCTTCCTTCCCTCTTATAACCTTTGCTTCCCTTTTGACAATATCTTAGTACTCCTGGCAATCTCGAATTGTGAACTGTTTAACCTTGTGATCCTCCACAACAGGACCCCTGTCCCATTGACACTGGTGCAGGCCTATTGATTTTTATCTAAGGTTTAGAAAGTGCCTTTTGATTCTTTCTGCCTTGATTGCCTATGATTTTAACCCCAATTTTCTTGTGCTAATTCATGTGCTAAGTGTGTTTGACTACGGTAACATTTCTTCTCGCGGTACGATTTTCTTTCGTAAGACCGAACTGTCATTACTGTCAAAGTGATTGCGTAACAACCCCGGTAACGTCTTTGTTTCACATCACCGGTCTGTCAAAACCAAAGGTACTTACCTTGAATTGTTCTACACAAGGGGAATTGGTTGTAAGTGTGGTTTTAATATTAATAGAAGTGAAGTGTTTTGTGAGCAGATGATTTAAAATAAATGTACTTTTACTTTTTACCAAAAACCTTGAGTCAGTGTTTGCTTGAGTCACCGTAATTTTAGTCCTTTGTCTAACCTCTACTACTGCTCATTTGCTCTGGAGATAAGACTGGCTGCTCCGCTACTGCTATCACTTTAACAGTGTAGTACGGGCTTGTACCAAAGGTGAACTTGTATTACCACTTGTAGTCTTAATTGTGTGTAGTGGTCCCTAAGGGCACTGCACAGGATTCTGCCTAACGGTGCACCACTCTCATCCATGTGTGTCCATCCTGACCACAACTATTTTTGTTGACGCCACCAGCGCCTGCATATAGTAATGTCCCTACCACAAGCTCTGAGGTCACAACAGGCCTAAAAATAAAATAAGAGCGCACCCGCTATCATGTCTTCCCTATCTGGGGCACTGCATCAAGTAAAACCGTGATCCAGTACCCACACCTGTCTGGATGAACAGGGATGCCGCGAACCCCCACCTCCCATGGCTTGCATAATCATCATTGCCCTCATAATGCACATTTCTGGGGTGGCACACACCACTCTGTATGTGAAAGAGATGGTCATGTTGAGCTTGCTCAACAGATCACGCCCTAACAAATTTACTGGGGAGGTCTCCGACGATGACAGCAGTGCTTGCACCCTTTCCTCCTATTTTGATGGCCAAATTCTTTGTATTGCTTATTTCCAATCTCTGCCCCCACCAAGGGTTCCTCAAGGATTCCTCTGTGAGTTGTCCTAGTCTGGATAGGTGTTGGTGCTTTGAAATGTGAAGGGGTTCCCTTCCATTATGCTCGCTCCCTGGTAGGGTGCTACTGTACTGTTTGGGGGCTGGGTGGGTGTGGTCATGGGACTCCCATATGGGTTGGCTGGTGTGCTTGAGCCCCTGACTGGGTTGGCGGTTGTGCCCCTGGGTGTTGTGGGAGCAATGGTGTATAGTCCTGAGGTATTTCATAGGGTATGGTGCTGGGAGATATTGCGGCTGTTGCTGCTGGCGAGCGTATTGATTATATCCTGCACCCATTCTGCTTCTGCATTACCTTGCGAAGTGACCTCACTTTTCACACACCCAACACTGCGCTGGTCCCCCTCTACCTCTTTGCACCATGCTTCAAACCACCACTTAATCCTCTCCCCCTTGAAACTCCCCTCTGCCCTGCTGCTGACCTCATTTGTATCACTCCGCCTGTTGCTGGGACCCACCATTCCATTGTTCCTGTGTTATACTGCGCCACATCACGGCTATGCGTGCATCTATCCGCCCTGCTGTTTGTTGCGTCAAGTCTGTGTGCTACCACCCCCACAGTCCCTTCTACCCCAATCTTAGCCAGTTTTTTCTGAACTAGTTTTGCTTCCTCTGCTGTAACCTCTGAGCTGCTTCCTTCTTTTGCTTGTTAATTCACCTGCAATGATGAATAATTATTGCTTGTATCTCTGCCCATCCCTTCGTTTCAATGACTACTTTTTTGTCGGGGGCTTGGATTTCTGAACTCTGACCTGATGGGTAGAGGTTCAGAAGGCCAGTCTAGTTTCTTGGAACAGGGTAACCTTCTGGACAAGCCAGACCAAACAAGGTAGCATTGGTGGCAGTCAAGACTAGGTCTTCAGAGGGTTGTAGGTGACTGAAAGCCCACAATGAGCACACACAGTAAAGGACATTCCAAATCACTCGGAGTCAGGTGTACATGTGTTAAAAATACAAAAACATGTATTCAAGGCCTTGGGTTTCAACACACAGGAATACTCAAAAGCAATACCTTTTAAACCAATGCAATCCTTCTAAAATGCATATATACAATACTAAGTGTCCTAAACGGTTAATGCACGAATGGGTCCACAACCTGAAAGGGAACAAGTAGTGCAAATAGTCTTTAGGCAATTCTGCAGTGATTAAATCCTAACTGAAAGGTAGTCCAGCCCCTACGAAGAGTGGAGCCTATTGCTCAAATGTCCTTTTAAATGCTAGTGCACGCGATAGTGCAGAAGGGTGAAAACAAGGTCTCTTGTAGGGTCTGTAGCAGCTCAGGAAGGTGGGTGAGGTGAAGTACAGATTATTCGTGGAGGTTCTCCCCAAGAGGGCCGAACGGGTTCCAGGAGTTGGGAATGGGGTGGTAGCTTGGACTACCTGTGGAAAGATGAGTGGCCCTTGTGCATAAAAATTGGATGCGTTAGGGGCCACCGGTAAGGGTTACAAGTACTCACCGACCCCTGGTGCACTCTGGACCAGTCGCGTCCACTTGGGCTGCAGGTTCAAATGCGGCAATTATGCAGCTTTCAGCAGCGAAGTGACAGCGTTGACTCCCTGGCGGGACAGTGGCGATTTCTCAGCTCCTTGTGGATGGATCAGGCCAGTTTCTCTGTAGCAGGCTTCAGGGCAACGAGGGCGTTAGGCAGAAACCTGTGCAGTTCACTTAGGGAGCACTACAGAAGATTAGGACTACAGGTGAGAGCAATAAATCCCCTTTGCTATCAGTCTGTACCACAAAGATTTAGTTGGTAGCTGTGGCTGAGCAGTCACTTATCTCAAGAGGGAGATGAGCAGTATTCAGGGTTTACACCATAGGCCTTCAGTACTATGGAACATGGAAACAGACCAAAGCTTTGTAGTAAAATGAATATATATTTATTTTAATGACTTCTAGTTAAACACATATATCGCAGTTCTTTAGCAAGTTAAATTCGGTCAAAGTGTACAGAACTCCCTAGTTAAATTGTAGACAAGTTTGAGCGTAAACTGACCAAAACAGCACAGTGAAAACCAAACACAAATGGCACTCTAGCAATTTCTCACAAGGGAGGGAAAGTACAAGTTATACAGAAATATCTTCTTACACACCCTAGCAACACTTCCCATAAGTTTGAACCAGTTTAAGCAAGGAAGTACATCAGTATTGAAAATACTTAAATGGAAAACTGAGCAAAATGGCACTTCACAAGGTTAAAAAGTGGGGAGAAAAGGGTGGTTATAAGAAGTAGGTGCACCAACACTGTTTTAGTTGAGAAGCAATCTAGAGAAGGTAGTTCTATCAAATTTAGCCAGAGTCAGTAGGCCTGTGCCAGAGTCAGTGGTACAGGGCAAGGGCCCAGGAGCAAAATGTTCTTGTAGCTGCAGTCAAGTCTTCGGTTAACGATTTTGAAAAGGTGGATGCAGAAGGTGGAAGACAATGTTCAGAGAGGGGCGGCCAACCCAACAGGTAGGTAAAGGATTTAAAACACATTTAGCACTACCACGCAGAAAGGGCGGCCTGGTGGAACAATGTAACTTTAAAATGAAGAAGTGGCTCCTGCTGTGGTGGTTGTTCCTGGTAGTTCCTGCAGTTTGGGGGAATCCAGCAGAGGAAGAGAGGCTCTCGTTGTGGAGGAAGGTTTGAGTTGCGGCACTACCCAGGGATGAAACCAGCTGCGGTGCTGCCGACGTATAAAAGGTACGTTCCTTTAAATCGCGGTCCAGGTGGACTGGTGCCTGTCTATCCGGCCTCAGAGTACAGGGTACTGACGATTCGACCCAGGCAGGTCCGGGAAGGCGATTGGCAAACTGGTTGGCCCCACCAGCTTAAGGGAAGAAGGCTCTTGCAGGTGAAGATCTTCTCTCGTTATGTGGAGAAAAGTGGTGAGACGCTGCAGCAGGGCTTCACCGGTGGTTCAGTTGTTGCAGATGTCTTTGGCTTCTTCTTCGGCTCCTTAGTTCCAGTGGCAACGTCTTGCTCTTCCAGTCCTCAGGACCCTGCTTTTATGCAAAAAGATCCCCATTCATACAGCCTAGCTGTAACTCACACAGTGGAGTGGTCATCTTGGAGGGAGACCCTCCAGCCTAGGGGTCCTACCCCCCCCCCCCCCTCCCTCCCACACAAAGGACCCACCCCAGACTCAATGGCGCTGAAAGGAGGGCTTCTTGGGAGAAGCCCGCCAAAAAGAAAAAGGATCCCAGACCTGGGTTAGGAGTTTTGAGAAAGACACGAGATAGAATTTGTATTAAAGTTCTGGCAAATAAAACCTACCGGAGTAATGTTAATATGAAAATAAACCGGCATTATGTTAGAGGCTGTCAGAAAATGTGGTACCCTCGAACAATGGGGAAAATCCCATAGGGAAATATTTACGGTAGTAACCACTGCCACCAGCCAGAAACTTTGGAGAGAGGGACTGTGCGGTACCCTCTCGAAAATGAACCTAAGGGAAAAACTATAACCCTTCCCAGTACCTCCTTAGTAAGATGGGTTGTACTGGTTTAGTTCATGACATTTGACTAGTAAAGTCAGTGGGGACTTTACATGCCCTGGGAGAAGTCAGTCCCAGGGTATGGAGTCTGTTTGGGGGTCGCTATGACACCCCTGGGTCACTGCCCATAGGGTGCTGTGTAACCCATGTGAATAAAGATAGTTCCTATGGAGGTGAGAAAAACCCCATAGACATTAAACACAAAAATAGCCTAGGAGACGCATAGCAAAAATGCCTAAGAGTGGGAAAAAGAGTCTCACTCTTAGCAGGAGAAAAAAACCAACCCTTCAAATCCAGCAAAGCTGCTCGGGGACTCTAGGTAAGGGAAACTAGCCATAGAATGAGAATTCTCCCTAACAGAGGGGCACCACAGCAAGGCACCTGCAAAGGTCGTCACCACGGCTGGGCAATGCAGTAATCGCGTGTACTCCAGTTTGGGCGGTCTTTACTTCACACCTGGGAATGCCAAGTGTATGAAATTCAGCATGAGTGCTGTGAATAGAGCGTGTGATGTAGCAAATTCCAAGGGTCTACTCGAAACGGTGGCGGTGTCAGAGCAAAGGTCCTGCGCAAGCTGGTCAGCCCACTGGTTGGCCCAGGGACATGTCCGAGAAGGCTTACTTGCAGGGTTTGATGAAGGTGCCGAGAATAGTTGGTCCCACTATTGTAATGGGTCGAAGCGTCTTTGCAGACCTAGTGTGATCAGATGCAAAGGGGTCCAGCAGGACGATAGCGGGCTCAGGGTGCCAAACCTTTCAGCGGGTCACCAGCGGTTCCTCGACTCTGCTTCTTAATTTCAGGATACTTTGATCCTATCCTAGGTTCAGTGAGAACTCGAGAGATGGACCTGGTATGGGTGTTTGGAGCCTTCTCTTATCCAGAATCTCCATGGCGCCAAAATGGAGAGGATCCAATGGGAGATCTGCTCGCTTAAAGGCACACCAGATGTTGATTAATCATGGACCACAGTGGTCCCAGTCATTCACAGCACACCAGACTCTGGCACCCAGGATGTGTATTGGAACTAGACAGTCCAGCCCACATCCTGGGGGGGGCACATACAAGGCATGTAGAAGCCCGCAAAAGCTTGCCATTTCGCGGGAGAATGCATGTCCAAATAAGGACTGACCTGGGTCGGCTCGACCTACTGAAGGTGAAGGAGCAAGATGGCCAAAGGACAGGACAAAGAACCTTGTGGCATGGCCATTTTGGAGCCAGGCCACCTTCCAGTGCCAAACGCGGTTTGCATGGCAAGAAGGGGTAAATGTGTGAAAAGATAAGCCGCCACCAGCCCTGTAAAAGGCACATCTGCACTTATCCTAATTACTCCTACGTCCCGTCCCCTTTCCTCCATACTTATGGGACATCTCTCCGTCCTGTGGGACGGGACCGGAGCACTTTGTAAAAAGCATCCACATTTTTTTCAAAAATGTCCCTCTTTCCTGCGCGGGGCCCGGCACGCAGCCGTAACCCCGCCCACCTTGGCTCTGCATCGCCCATCAGTCCTTTTCTCCGCACGATCGGGGCCGGACGCACTTGCATCCTCGGAAGTTTTTCTTCCGTTTTTCCCTCTCTAGCTCTCGCTAGCGTTCGTTTACTGGTCTGTCTTTTAAACTAGATTTTCCAGACTGTTCATTGTGTCACTGTCACTTCACGAGGGCGGAGTGTTTGGGTCTGGACGTTGGGACTCCTGTTTTTACTGTGACTCCCTTTTCGGTCCGGGCTCTTCAACATCGGTTGGAGCGTTGGGAGGTGGTGTTCGGTCGGACTCCTTTGCATTTTCAGGTGTTCATCGACGAGAAGAAAAAACGCCCAATAAGTTCTTTGATTTTCAGAGCACCCTGGCCGGGGGATACCTTCCCGGGTTCCTCTCGAGCCGGGAGGGGCGTTGATCGCTCTGTTACCGGGGTTCGCCCTGAGGTGCCTGTCGGGCCTAATAATTCTACCAGAGTTTTCTCCGAGGGTCTCCGTAAGGGGCCTGTGTTCACCGGAGCGCACTCCGAGGCCCCTCCTGTGGGGGCTGTGTAGACCCAGTTCTACTGAGTCGTGGGGTACCGGAGCTTGCTCTGAGGCCGTTTTTCAGCTTCCCTCAAAAACAAAACCGGGGGACGCCCCGAGGTCTTGGCTGGGCTTGAGGTTACCGAATGCATGTTCGAGGCCCGTGCCGCTAGGGCTTCTACCGGGCCTAGGTCCGAGGTCCCTCGTACAGAGGCAAAGGCTACCAACAGTTCTGAGGGGCCGGGCAAGGCCCTGTCGGTGACAGCACACCGTTCCCGCTCTTGTGGTGACACCAGATCTGTTGAGGGGGCACAGGTTTCTTTTACCGCCAGTGCCGAGGCTCTTCCTTCGAAGGCTCAGTTGGCGGTTGGTATGTCGCAGAAACATTCCAGGCCTCATAGTACCGGCTCTGCCGAGGTTCCTTACGTGAAGGCTAACATTAAGACCCCTGATCAATCGACTGGGACCCCTGCCTCACTTACTCACATGCCGCAGTTCCCCTCAGATGAGGACAAAATGGCGCCCGTTCCCACCACGGCGGCCATTTTAGGTACTACCCCCCCCCCCCCACCCCCCTACAACTACGCCATCAGCCCCTGGTGTAGGGTTCGGTCCTTTGGGTGAACCTAAGGTCCCTTGTGCGCATCCTTACCAGCCAGTTTTTGATTGGAACGCCCGGATGCCTCTTCCGCACAATGTTTCTTTGCCCGCGGGGGCGGCTCCCTTGATTTATGTGGATATGTCGGCAGAGGGGCCTGTGTGGCACCTGTCCCCGTTGCGTCCCTGGATTTGTCCACCTCATGAGAGGCCTCCTCAGGTTCCGAAACAATCTCCTGAGTATGCCTTTTTCGGTACGTTTCAAGCGCTTATGCGCACCGACCCCATGAGGGAATATTTCAAGGGGGTTTTCAAGGAGATATATCCACCTGCGCCTCCAACCGTCCCGTCGGTGGTTCCGCCGGCACCTCCCTTGCCCATGGTGCCTCCCACTGCTCTTCCGCTTGTGCCGCCATTGTCCCCAGTGGACAAGGCAGTGTCTCACTCGGCTCAGCAGGAGCCGGACCTGTCAGATGACCCTCAAGCCGATCAGGACAAAGAGGACCTGCCCTGCTCTACCAGAGCTTTCCATGACCGGGTACTGGACATGATGAGCAGCTTGGATGTTTCGGTGCCCGAGGCACCTGCTCCGCAGGAGGGCGTGCTTTCTGGGGCGTTCACCTTGTCTCCTTTGGAGCGTACCGGCCTGTTCTTGCAGAAGGACGTTCTGGCCGAGGTCCGAAGAGTTTGGGAAAAGCCACACTCAGGACTTTTTGTCAATAAAAAGATTGACGCAAGGTACAGGCTACATTCCTCGGAAGAAGTGGCCTTGTCGTCTTGTCCGCCTCCCTCCTCCACAGTGGTGGCTGCGGCCACGTTGCAATCCAGACCTGCAGCTTCCTCCTCCGTGACGGCGACTCAGGTCTTGGGGAAGGAGGACAAGCTCCTGGACTCCCTATGGAGGAAAAGCTTTGCCAATTCGGCCTTGCAGCTCAGGCAGGCCAATGCAGAATTGATTTTGGCGGGAGCTAACATGCGGATGCGGAGAGGTCTGTTGGAGTTTGAGGAGCATATCCCGGTCGAGAAGCTGGAGGATTTCAGAGGAGGACTTTCCGATGCCAGGGTCTTGGCCCAGGATCTCCTGGAGGCTGCGGCTCATCACGTAGACACCTCGGCTCGGGGTCTGATGTTAGGGGTTGATACCTCGCGGCAAGCATAGCTGGATGCCACTAAGTTCTCGAAGGAGGTGCAAAACAAGGTCCTGGACCTTCCATTTGATAAGGAGCTTTTTTACTCTTCTACTGACGAAGAGCTCACCAAAACCAAAGACAGCACTCAGACGGCTAAATCTTTGTCTGTTCTGGTTAAACTTCCCTTCAAGACTCAAAGGCTGTTGTCGCAAGGTCGACCTTCCTCTGGTTTTAGGCGCTTCCTCGACCGCAAAAATCAGAGTGGATACTCCTGCGGGGAATACCCGCGGTAGACACCAGCGTACGCAGTGTTTCTCCCGCTCCTCAGCCTCATCAGGTTCAGGTGGCACCGCCACCGATAAAACCTGCCAAATGAGGGTTTTCCGTGCTCGCACGAGACCCTGGTGGGAGGACGTATTGCGTCTCATTGGGAGGTGTGGCAGACCATCACAGAAGACAGATGGGTCTTGTCAGCCGCGCGAGCGGGCTTCCGCTTACCTTTACCACCTACCCCACCTTTTCAGCTGTCGGGCCAACCCTCCCTCAAGGCCGAGGTTCAGAAACTTCTGCTCCTCAGAGCTGTGGAACCCGTTCCCCTTGGGGAGCGAGGGGAGGGCTTCTACTCCCGGCTGTTTACAGTGCCCAAACCCAACCAGGCTGGCCTGCGCACCATCCTAGACCTTTCCTAGTTCAATCTTTCCCTACCCCAAGAGAAATTCAAGATGATCACGCCCGGCCAAATTCGCTCCTCTTTGCAGGCCGGCGATTGGCTCAGCGTGGTGGACCTTCAGGATGCGTACATGCATATCCTGATTTGGAACCCACACAGGAGATCTGTTTCTCTCTGGGAGAGGAGCACTTCCGGTTCTCCAGCATGGGGTCTGGCATGGATTCACATGCTTATGAATATTCCCCGTCGTCAGGCCGGGAATCCTCGGTATAGAAAAAAAAATCAATATCAGTTTCGTTTCTGATCTGTCTTTCTTAGTAACCAATCGCTGGTCTCTGGGTCATACTGCCCCTAGCCAATGACTGCCCCCTCCCTAAGCCCCGCCTCCGGCAGCCATCCTCAGATTTTCACCGCACGTTCAAGTGTTGGGAGTCCTCGTGCTGTAGCTCTCGAGCTTTTGCTGCATTTTCGCGCTTTTTCAGGAGATTTTTCTCATTTTTCGGTTAAATAGAGCGTCAAGCTCCACCGTTTCTACATCCGATCAACGGGGATCGGTTTCGGAGTTTTCTACGCCCCTCAAGGGTGAAGATTTCGTCGAGTTACGCTTTTGGAGGATTCCAGAAATTCCGAGGCCTACCCCGGACATGGCCCAGGAGAAAGGAAGCTCGACGCCCAGGGAGCTGTTCAGGACCTGCCCTGGATGCCAGCTTCAGAATGTTTTCAAGGAGGACGAGCATTCGTTATGCCTCTGTCTCCATGAGGACAAGACGCACAAGGAGAAGGACTGTGCGTTTTGTGGGAACATGTCGGAGCGGACCATGAAGGATCGCCACCTCCGTCTCGCCAACTAGCTGGAAGGGAAGAGCCTGTCAGGCGAGGAAGAAAAAGAAGTCTGAGTGGTCTTCTAAGTCCTGTGAGGGCGCCCCGGCGACGGGGGCCCAACAAAAGGCTAAGCGCCGCGCGTTCGCGGGCACCGGGAGCGCCGAACGGTCGGGCTCCTTGGCTGCCAGGCAGGGCGCATCCTCCCCAGCGCCATCAACCACGCGCCAACGCTCTGGCTCGGGTAAGAGGAAGTCCGAGAAACCGGCGAAGCTTCTGGAGAGTCCCCGGTCGATCTCGGAAGATTCCGGCAGAGGGGGAGCGAGGCTCAGACCCTCCCCCCAAGGTGAAGGCCCCAGGCGTCCAGAAAGTGACGATGGCCTTAATTCACCCTGCTAAGAACTCGATTGAGGATGTCGCCGCGGCCCTGGCTCAGCCTGTGGAGGCTACACCAGTGGAGGCGCCCTCAGGACCCAGAGTCCCCCTGCCACCGCAGAGGGAGTTGTCTTTCAGGCCCATTGAGAAGATCCCCGCAAAGTCCTCGTTGGAAAAGGTGGGGGAGGAGCTGGTGGCCATCATGGTTACGGACACGACCTCTGAAGAAGAGCTCATCGGAGTCGTGGAATAGGCCCAGCCCATCGGGAGGGATCCCGACGAGGGCTACGAGAGAGCGACGGTGTCGCTGACGAGGCTCCTCAAGAGCCCTCGCGCCCGTCGTTTCCGGCGCCGCAGGACACCTCGGCAGCCATTTTGTCAGCGATTCAGTCCTTATGTTCGGAGATAAGGACAAGGTTGCCCCTCCCCCCGACGGAGGTACCTGAGCCAGACCCGACGGGGGAACCGGAGCCAGGACCCTCAGAGTCCACCGCATAGGAGGACGCATCCTACGCCACTTCTCCCACCTCTGCGGCCTGCTCTGCCTTCCCCGGTCTACTACCCACAGGGATGATACAGGCACGGACACGGCTACGACAGGTACAGATGACGACGGAAGCGACGTGTCCCCCGTCGCCCCCTGCTCGGGCGTCCCCACCCGACGAGATTGGATCCTTTCATGCCATGATTTCCAGGGAATCCGAGCTTTTTCAGCTCTGCCCAGAAGAAAAGAAGGGTTCCTTTACCAACGGCGCAAGGCTAAAAGGAAGACGGTCCTCACCGTACCGCTTCTTGAAGACCTCTGGGATGAGGGGCACGCCCTCCGCAAGAACCCTGCGAGGGCGCCGGCAAAGAGGGACCGGTACGAGAAGTACCGGGTCCCCGACGCTGCCCCCTTGTGCCTTCGGGCACAACCTACCCCAGATTTGGTCGTCTCGGCGGCGGCAAAGAAGAAAGCTGGGGGGCATCGGCCTCGACATCAACTTCCCCGCTGGACGGCGAGGGCAGGAAGTTGGACACGATGGGACGACGGATCATCTCATCCGCAGCGACGACTATTAAGGCGGCCAACGCCCTGGCTATCTTAGCCCGCTACGACAGGGAGTTGTGGTTCAAAATCGCCCCTCTGTTAGACTTCCTTCCGGACGCCAAAAGGGCTGAGGCCCTTGAAATCCTACAGGAGGGGGAGATTGCTTCGGACCATGCCATCACGGTGGCAACTGACATCACCGACACCGGTTTCCGTCAGTTGGGCAACAGCGTTTGCTTGAGACGACGAGGATGGCTCAAGGCCACGGATTTCCGCCAGGACGTACAAACCAAGGTTTTGGACATGCCCTTCGACGGGAACAACCTGTCTGGGAAGGCGGTTGATGAGTCCCTTCAGGCCATCAAGACATACTGCCCGGGCACTGGGAGTGCTTCAACGACGACGGCCGTCCTTTCGGAGCTCCGGAGGCAGACAAGGTGCCTCCAAGGGATCCGGCAGTGGCTCCTCCACTTACCGCCAAGCGGCAAGATCTTTGTCCCAGGAAGCCTACAGGGGACGCGGCAAGTCAGGTGGTGCCTGTCGTCGTCAAGGAGGCAAGGCGGCCTCCAAACAAGATTGAACCGAAGCACCCTGGTGGGAGGCCGGCTGGCGAGATTCGTCAGCGTGTGGGAGTCCATCTCCACCGACCGTTGGGTGCTGGACGCCCTGGCCCAAGAGCACGCCCTCGAGTTTCAGAAGAAGTGCCCTCGCGTTCCACCTGTGGCCAGGAAGGAAAATCGCGTCCCTCAACTACTGTTGGAAGGTAAGGGCGATGCTCAAGAAGGGTGCCATTGAGCTCGTCCCAAAGAGGCTTTGGGGCTCTTGAGTTTACTCAAGGTACTTCCTCGTAAAAAAGAAGACAGGAGGATGGCGCCCCATCCTGGACCTACGACGACTGAACAAGTACATCAAGGCACAGAAGTTCCGTATGGTCACCCTCCAGCATGTGCTGGGACAGCTGGAGGAGGGCGATTTCCTGTCGTCGTTGGACTTGGAGGATGCCTACTTCCACGTCCCCATTCTAAAAAGACACCGAAAGTTCCTCAGGTTCGTGGTCCAAGGGCGGCACTACCAGTTCAAGACCCTCCCGTTCGGATTGAAGTCGGCACCCAGGGTGTTCACCAAGTTCCTCGCACCGGTGGCGGCGCGGCTGCGCCTACAGGGGATCCACATCTACCCCTACCTGGACGACTGGCTCGTCCGGACAAGGGAGCTTGCCGTGGAGCACACTGCGAAGACCGTCCAGCTGCTCACGGACCTGGGATTCTCCATCCACTTTCCAAAATCCCACCTGGTTCCGTCGCAAGTCGCCCTGTTTCTGGGAGCCAAGCTCGACAGTGGCGCGGCTGGCCTCGCCGTCGGAGGAAAGGACCAGGACCATTCTGGGCAAGGTGCAGCGTCTGCTGGCCACGGACATGGCCTGGGTAAGATCTATCAAGTCCCTCCTCCGGATGATGTCCTCCTGCATTTATCTGGTGCGCCTTTGCAGGCTTCGATTGAGACCCTTACAGGAGTTCCTCGACGCCCGCTGGATCCAGTCGACGGGCAGCTTAGAGGACAGGATACCTCAACGAGACGTTCCGTCAGGCGATCCGGTGGTGGGGTACCCGCTCCCATCTGTCGGCGGGCACGGACTTTCAGACCCCAGCTCACCAGGTGACGGCGGGCGCCTCCCTGGAAGGTTGGGCAGCACACTCCGGAGACTTCACGCGAGAGGCCTTTGGCTCCTGGAGGAGAAGTCTCTCCACATCAACATCTTGGAGCTCCGCGCGGTGTTCTGGGCCTTCAGGTCTTTTCTTCCGTCCCTCAAGGGCAAGGTGGTGAGGATCTTCACCGACAACACCACCACGATGTTCTACATCCGGAAGCAGGGCGGAACCAGGTCCCCGGCCCTATCCAAGGAAGCCCAAGATCTGTGGCATTGGGCCGTTGCCCAAGGGATGTTTCTGGTGCCTCTTCATCTGGCAGGAATAAAAAACATGATCGCCGACTCACTCAGCAGGGAGCTGCGCTCGTGCCACGAGTGGGAACTACGCCAGGATCAGGTGGATCGACTCATCCGACGATGGGGCGAACCCCAAATCGATCTCTTTGCGACGGCGACAAATTCCAAGTGCCGGAGGTTGGCCAGCAGGTTCCCCCAGCCGAGGAGCATGGGCGATGCTTTCTCGTTCCCCTGGGACAGCCTACTTCTTTATGCGTTCCCTCCGCTGCCGTTGCTGCTCCGGCTCATCAACCAGCTCAAGAGGTCCCGGTGCAGGATGATCCTCGTCGCACCGGCGTGGCCGAGACAGATCTGGTTCCCGGACCTTCTGGACTTGTCCACGTCCCCACCAGTCAAGCTGCCGACGGACGCAGACCTTCTCTCCAGAGAAGGAGGCGCCATTCTTCACCACAACCCGGAGTCGCTGAACTTGCAGGCCTGGCTCCTGCAGCACTAGTTTGGAGGGTACGACATCCCAGCCGACTGCAGAGGTTCTTGCAAAGGCCAGGGCGTCCTCAACTCTCAAGTGCTACGGACATAAATGGAAGAGGTTCTCCGTCTGGTGCCGTGCACAGAAGATTAACCCTCTGTGGATTACGGCCCCTCAAGTACTGCTGTACCTACTGTCGCTGGCCAAAGCTGGACTGGCTCACGCCTCCATCAAAATACATCTGGCTGCAATCTCCCGATATACCAGGAAGACGGGACGGGCGTCCTTGTGGTCTCATTGCCTGGTGAAAGAATTTATGAAGGGACTATTCCGATCATTCCCGCCGGTGAAGGCTCCTGCCCCGGTGTGGGAGCTTAATGTGGTGCTGACCAAGCTCATGGGGGGGCCCCATTCAAGCTTATGCATTCGGCGCCTTTGAAGTTCCTGTCATCGAAGACGGCTTTCCTCGTGGCCATCACCTCCGCACGACGAGTGGGTGAGATCCAGGCCCTATCTTGCAAGCCTCCATACTTGACTTTTCATGACACGAGGGGGTGGTGCTGAGGACACACCCATCCTTTATGCCCAAGGTGCCGTCGGACTTCTACCTCAACGAGCCCTTGGTGTTGCCAGTTTTCTTCCCGTTGCCTTCGTCGCCGGCCGAGAGGACTTTGCACTCGCTGGATGTAGCTAGAGCTCTGAAGTTCTACGTGGACCGCACGAAGAATTTTCGGAAGACGTCACAGCTGTTTGTGAACTTTGGGACTGTGAATCAAGGGAAGGCTCTCTCGAAGACTTCCATTTCCAGATGGCTCTTCGGCTGCATCATGCACTGTCACTGGTTGGCAAACCGACAGCTGCCCGGCCATCCGAGAGCCCATTCGACCAGAGCGATCGCTGCTACCACGGCGTTCCTGTCTGGTGTGCCCCTGCTGGACATCTGCAGGGCTGCGACGTGGAGGTCGACGCACAACTTCACAAGATTCTACTGCGTCGATCGGGACTCCAGGGTCGGCCAAGCAGTGCTGCGCAACTTGTTCGCCTAAGGTGAGCCTGGTGAGGAGGTAAGAGTTGCTTAATGTTGAGTTGTTGTATTGCTTAATGTTGAGCCTGTTGCCACCTCCCGTGGTTGTGCATGTGTGTACTGCTATATATTCTCATTCATGAGCATGTGAATCCATGCCAGACCCCATGCTGGAGAAGGAACAACTTACTTACCTGTAACTGTTGTTCTCCAGTATGGGTCTGGCATGGATTCACATGCGAACTCTCCCGCCTACTGCCACTTTACGTGCTACCAAATCTGAGGATGTCTGCCGGAGGCGGGGCTTAGGGAGAGGGCAGTCATTGGCTGGGGGCAGTATGACCCAGAGACCAGTGATTGGTTACTACTAAGAAAGCCAGCTCAGAAACGAAACTGATACTGATTTTTTTTTTTCTATACCGAGGATTCCCGGCCTGACGACGGGGAATATTCATGAGCATGTAAATCAATGCCAGACCCATGCTGGAGAACAGTTACAGGTAAGTAACTTGTTCCATGTTGCAGGAAAGTTACAACATTGCAAAGGACTAAGGGAAACAGTCTCCTTGTACTGTCGGTCTTAAAGGGCATGTCTGTTTCCCTATAATAAAGTGAGCGAAAAGCCCAGTGGAGTACAGCTGAAGGCTGCGCTCCATTGACAAAGTCGGACTGTGGTGTTCAAACAGCAGCAAAAAGTTGGGGTGGGGGGGTGGGGTTACACAACTAAAGGGATAATTGCACATAAATGGGAATGTTTCCTAACAAGCTTTCTGCACTTTCCGGGATAATCCCCTTCTGATAAAGTAAAAAAGTGCAACTGATTGTTCCGACTGCTCCCCCGTCTCCACCCTCAACATCACCTGAACCCTCAAAATATACTAGGTGGGGTCATCCTCTCATCGTATGTTGCATTATCGATTGTAAGTCTTCAGTGTCGGGATACACCAGCTGGAGCACATCCTGCACCTGTGCTCTGATATCATTGAGGTGGGCTCTGTCATGAGTGTCATTGTCTATTTTAACTCCAGGTTACCCGGCCTTAACCCAAATATTTGCTGTTTTTCAAGCATGTATTTCCATTTACCCACACTGGCAGTAAGGGTGGGAGTGCCTTATAGGTTATTTGTATCCATCTGTGCCCAAGGGAAGGTATTGCGCTCGCCCCGGCCCCTTATACAATAATGGTAATTGCGTGCTCACTCCCTTCCTGTGCTTCTTTCCTTCACTCGCTTTCCTTCACTCGCCTTCTTCCTCACCACCGCCACCTGTCTGACTCTAGTCCTCCATTGCGGAGCCCACAAGCACTCTATCCTCAGACACTTCAGGTGTCTCCTGACTTGCCACACTCCATAGAATCCCACTCTTCTTCCTGAAGCTCTCTACTTGATTTTCCCATCTGACCTCACTGTTGGTTCCCCACACTCTCGCTCGGGTCCCTGTCAAGTTTTATCTTTATGTGCATGCCCTTAATCGCTGTACTATCCAATGTAAACAAACTATCTCCATATAGGGGCATTCCCCCCTTGTCTCCTCCACCCACTGTCTGTGGTATTTCACTCTTGTCCCTATACAATGGTATGGCCCCACACATGTACTCGAATGGAGTCTCCACCCCATGTCACCAATCGTATTAATAAATCATAATTTCGAATGGATTGTGTCCTCCCACGTATTCCTCATCTTGTGATAAATCGTTATCTCCAGCTTTGCTGCTTCAGAAAAAAAATTTCTCGGCAGAGGGCGTTGTGCTCGAGGTCATGGCGTCGATTGTCCCTCGACGTACTGTCGACGTCACCGATGGTATAAGTAGCTCGAGCCGCGCCCGTTGGTTCAGTTCCGTTTTTCCGATCGCTTCGCTGTCGAACGGCGCGCTTCTATTTTCTGTGAAGAAAATGTCATCTTCGACACCCAGAACTGGGTAGATTGTGGATCTAAGATGTCGATTACCGATCCCCACCGGATTTGTCTCTGGTGTCTCGGTTCCAGTCACCGAACCGACGACTGCGGCTCCTGCCAATCGATGACCGAAAAAGCTCTTCGTGAGAGGAGAGGTAAACTGTCGGTGGGGAGGGAGGCCTCAAAAAAGATTTCGTCAAAAAAACATATGAAAGCGACCGATTCTAAGGGATCGGATCGCCATCGGCACCCGAAGAGATCTAGAAGTAGATCGAGACATTCTTCGTCATCGAAAAAAATGAAGAGGAGACATAGATCTCCTTCATCAGGGTCGACCGAAGAAATTCGTTGTCCGACTAAATCGGATTCTCCCAGTAAGTGGGAAGAATTCCGCAAAAAGGTGATGGAGGTTTTCGAGAATGCGGCCTCGACCCCCTCGAAAGAACCTTGAAAAAGCCATACCCCTAAGGTCGCTCCGTTGGACGACAAAGGAAGTCCAAGGCTACTGTGGCTAAGACCAGTAGCGTCGAGGAATACAAAAAAACCTCGAGTCGACGTAAAATCGTCAAAGAAACCTCGAGAGTCGAGCACCTCTCCAGTGCCGGCCAAGAAACACAAATCGTCTTCGACTTCGTCGACGCCCTCGACGTCGATAATTTCGACACCAAAACCACATGCGTCATCAACGCCATTATCAAAGTCATCTTCGAAGACTTCGAAGACACCCTCAAACTTCGAGGGATTTGCCATTTCCTTCGAAGCAGATGGAAGAGGAAGAAAGGAGATTCACTCCTTTGCCCAGATTAGACTTTTTCAAGTCTATATCTGCAATTTATGAAGTCTGCTTCAGTAGAAGAAGACTAAGTTACTCCTTTGGGAGTTACTTATGGGACAAGACAAGTTACTGAAGAACTTATTGACCAGGAATCCAGAATGAGACCCGAGTGATGCTCTACATTCTGCCAGTGGAGTTGACACATACCCAGAATTAGAGTTCGCCAAACCTGATCCTGCTGAGCATGCAGATGCTGGGTACAGGGATCTTATGACCAGGGTAGTTGAATACATGGGTTGGGGTAATACTTCACCCATTTTTTAACAAGATGACATGATGGATATTATCGTCAAGGGACCTCAGAAGGATCCTGTTCTCCCTTTTCACAGGGCCCTTCAAAGGACTGTGGAGAAAAACTGGGAGAAACCAGAAACCATTGCTGCTGCAGACAGCACTTTTCCAAGAAAATACAGACCAGCTGGATCAGATCCTGAATATTTGAATAAACATCTGACTCCAGAGAGTTAATCATTCAAGCAGCATCCACTTCAAAACAAACTGCTTATCCAACTATCCCTCCAGATAGAGAGGATAAAAAAAATTGACGCCTGGGCACGTAAAGTTTTCACATCAGGCAGTATGGCACTTAAGTCGGCAAATGTCACCTGTACCCTAGCCAGGTTTACCCATACCCTGTGGGACTGTATTTCGGCGGCGGCTGATCATATTCCGGAAGGCGAGGAAAGGGAAGGCTTCTTGAATATAGTCAAAGACGGGAAGGAGGCAATGGGGGAATGCCTCCAGTCTGGACTGGATACTGCTGATAGTATCAGCAGATCCATGGCTGCAAGTGTTGTGCTACGCAAATTTGCGTGGTTGAGGAAGTCAGGATTTGCACCGGATGTGCAAGCTAGACTCCTCAACATGCCCTTTGATGGCTCGAGGCTCTTTGGCAGAAAGGCTGATGAAAGCCTTGAAAAACTTCAGACCTCGAAAGCGGCAGCTAAATCACTTAGCGCCTCTTTGCGCCACCCTCTTAAACCCTATTCCGGCTCATCTTCCTGGGGGGTCGTTCTTTTCGATACTACTCCTCTTTTGGTAGAGGAAGAGGACAGGCCTCTCAAAGGGGCAAAAGGAACTTCCCTCGTGGAACACTGAAGAGGTGCAAAATCAGCCTCAGGAGCGGCATCTGTACCCTCAGCCGCTCCTGCAGCCGCCTCCAAATCCCTCTGAGACCTTGTTACACAAAACACCAGTGGGAGGCAGGATCTCTCCATCTGAAGGAATGGCGGGGCATTACCTCAGATGCTTGGGCACTGGAAACAGTAGCCCAAGGTTACTGTCTCCCCTTTCTAAAAAGGCCTCAATCATCCACCGGGAGCCAATTCCGTTAAAATTCCGGATCCGCTCCTGTTAAAGGAAATGTTAACCCTGCTAGAGAAAGGTGCCATAGAACTGGTAGCGGAGAGGAACAGGGGATGGTACTCCCCATATTTTCTCATCCCAAAAAAGGACGGAGGACTGAGACCTATCTTGGACTTGAGAAACTTGAACAAGTTCCTCAGGAAGGACCAGTTCAAGATGGTGACTTTCTCAGATCCTTCAGGCTCTCCAACTCCAAGATTGGTTGGTATCATTGGACCTTCAGGATGCTTACTTTCATGTGCCAATCCATCCAAAGCACAAAGTACCTGAGGTTCGCGATTGGCAATTCTCATTATCAGTTTCGAGTTCTGCCATTCGGGTTGACCTCCGCCCCGAGGGTTTTCACCAAACTGTTGGCGGTTGTGGCAGCAAGTCTCAGGAAAGGCGGTATTCACATATATCCCTACCTGGACGACTGGTTGATCAGAGCAAGTTCTCCAGAACAAGCTCAGGAACCTCTTTCGATCACCTGCCATTTCCTCCACAAACTGGGCTTCTCCCTCAATTTCAAGAAGTCCCACATGATATCATCCCAGAAACTCCAGTTTATCGGAGCAGTCTTGGACACTTCATCGGGAAACGCCTCGCCTCCCGAAGTGAGAGCTCTCCACATCCAGCAGATGGTAACAAAATTCCAGAATGCCCAACGTCTACTGGCCTTCGATTTTCTCAGGTTGCTCGGCCTCATGGCATCCTGCATTTTTCTAGTACCAGAGGTCAGATTGAGAATGAGATCCCTTCAATGGGCACTCAGAACTCAGTGGTCCCAGTTCTCAGGGAATATGTCGGATTTTCTGCAAGTCCCGAGCGCAGTTGCTCAGGATCTACTATGGTGGGCTTGCAATGACAACATTCTCAAGTGAGTCTTTTTGGCAACCATGGCCGGAGATAACGGTAGTGACGGACGCCTCACTCACGGGGTGGGGAGCACACACCAATGATCTGACAATCAGCGGTTGTTGGTCTCCATCGGAGTCCAAACTACACATCAACCTATTAGAGCTGAGGGCAATCAGACTAGCTCTGAAGGCCTTTCTGCCCTCTGTACAGGGAAAGAATGTTCTGATAATGACGGACAACAGTGGCCATGTACTATCTCAACAAGAGGGGAGGAGTAAGGTCACTGCCACTGTGCAGAGAGGCAATGCCGCTCTGGTTCTGGGCAATACGAGAAGGAATCTGTCGGCAATTCACCTAGCTGGAGAGAAGAACACGGCGGCAGACGCTCTGAGCAGGCAGAGCACGGTCTCTCACGTGGAAGCTGGCTCAGGAAATCCTTCTGGAGATCTTCGCCCTTTGGGGAACCCCTCAAGTGGATCTGTTCGCCACCGCGATCAACCGGAAGTGCGATCAGTACTGCTCAAGGGAATTTCCTCAGAGGAGCTCTGGGAGACGTATTTGTAGTGGAGTGGAAGTTTCCACTACTGTATGTGTTTCCCCCAGTCCCCTTGATTCCTCAAGTAATCAGGAGGTTAAGAAAGTTCAGGAAAACCATGATCGTAATTGCTCCGGATTGGGCCAGGAGGACGTGGTACCCGGACCTTCTAGACATGTCCATCTGCCCTCCAATACGTCTTCCGCAAAGAGGATCTTCTCTCGCAAGAGGAAGGTCGGGTTCTCCATCCAGAGATCAAAACACTCAACCTTCACTCATGGTTTCTGAGAGGTTGAGATACAAGGATTGGGATCTTCCGGATGACTTGATGGAAATCTTGCTTTCGGCCAGAAGACCAGCAACAAAGTCTTTGTACCAATGTCGCTGGAATAGGTTTAGTAACTGGTGCCAAGACAAGGATGTGGACCCTTTTCAGTGTGGCACCCCAATGGTGCTTTCCTTTCTGCTACATCTAGCTAATCTGGGGCTCCAGATAGGAACAATAAAAGGATACCTTGCTGCGCTATCCATTTTCAAGCGCTCCTCGGAAGAGGTTTCATATTTCAAAATACTGTTAATAGTTCAATTCTTAAAGGGGCTCACTAATGTATACCCTCCAGTCCCTTTTTATGTACCAGCCTGGGACTTAAATTTAGTATTAAAATTCTTGACTTGCATACCTTTTGAGCCTCTGCACTCAGGTCCATTGAGGCTTTTGACTCTAAAAACTGTCCTACTTGTGGCCCTACCATCAGCCCGCAGGGTTAGTGAACTTCAGGCTCACTCATGCAAACCACCATATACTATTTTTTTTATAAAGAAAAGGTAGTCCTTAAAGTTAAACCTTCATTTTTGCGAAAAGTAGTCTCAGACTTCCATTTGTCTCGAAAAATAGTACTTCCTACGTTTTATCCTCCTCATCTGGGCAAAGAAGAGGAGAGATTACACAGATTAGATCCCAAGAGGGCTCTTAGTTTTTACATATCTAGGATGGCTAAATTGAGACAAGATGACCAACTGTTTGTGGGTTACACTGGTCAAAAATTAGGCTTATCTGTAACAAAACAGACCATTTTCCGCTGGATCCTATTAGCCATAGTTGAATGCTACAGATTAGCGGGAAAAGAACCACCAGATGGGATTCGTGCCCATTCTACAAGGGGAATGGCTACTTATGCGGCTCTAAAGAGGGGAGTCCCGGCAGCAGACATTTGTGCAGCTGCAACCTGGAAAATACATACCTTTGTTAAACATTAGTGTTTGGACACTGCCTCCTCTGAGGGTTTATTTGCAAGGGCAGTTCTGCATTCTGTCCACAAACTGAAATGGTACTCCCACCTCCAAAAATTGATACTGCTATGGGAGCCTATCACAAGATGAGGAATACGTGGGGGGACACAATCCATTCGAAGAACAAGTTACTTACCAACTGTAACGTTCTTTCAACTGGATGTTCCTCCCACATATTCCTCATCGACCCTCCCATCCAACCCCACAGTACAGTTTACGTGTTCTTACACTTTCCTCTCACGAAGAATGTATCGGTCATGGGACACGCCTGGGTGTTCCTCCTATATATATTTCATCGAAAAAAGAGAACTGAAGCAACGGGCGCGGCTCGAGCTACTTCTACCATCAGTGACGTTGACAGAGTATGGAGTACGTCGAGGGACAATCGACGCCACGACCTCGAGCACAGCGCCCTCTGCCGAGAAATTTTTTCCGAAGCAGCGAAGCTGGAGATAACGATTTATCACAAGATTAGGAATACGTGGGAGGAACATCCAGTCGAAAGAACGTTACAGTTGGTAAGTAACTTGTTCATTGTAACAAGTCTTCTCATAATAAACGTCCCTACCCATCCACCGTCTCCGCCACCCAATCAGTCGGCCTTTACCCACACCCTCACAATATACTTTCACGTACCCACACATGTACGCACCACACAGGCACCCACGCTGCTTTATACACCGGCCCTCCCTTGGCCTCCACCACAATGCAATAAATGAATACACAAACACAAGCTAAAACAACCAACACTATTTCACCTTATTCCCCCATCCGGCTACATTGGGCACAGTAATCCAAGATCACTGCTTATACGGAGCTCCTATTTTCTGTATTCTCTTTATCCTCATTAAAAAGTTATGGCGCCATCTTCTCTATTGTTACGGAAGGTTCCCAATCCTCGGTTTCCCCTCTTAATCCTTATGATGATTAAAAAGCTGCCATGTGGGCTTTTACACCCTACACACCTCTCTGCACATCAAATCAATCTCATTCCCTTCACTTTATAACACTCCCACCATTCCCATTCTCCCACTTACCGTCAATGCCAACCCCGATTGTTGTCTCCAAGAGGTGTACTCACTTCAGTGTGTCCAGCTGAGCTCCTCCATCGCGGTGTCTCAATAACGGCCTGCACCATCCTAAGAGCCGCGCCACGCTCCAAGGAGCAGACAGGAATTCTGTGAAAAAAAAGGCTCCTGCCGCTACGGGTTGCACACTTGAGACTGGTCACTGCAGGTGGGCGAAACCCCCCCCAGATATACGCCCTGGAAGCCTGTCCTCACGGAAAATTTGGGATCACATCCGGGTCATCAAATGTGGATAAGCCCCCGAGAGCTCACACCATAAGAAAATGCAATACTCTAGGGGAAAAAGGCCCAGCACTGCTTTCCTTCCCACCTCATATTACAGACCTTGCCAAGAAGGCCCACTATCGGCTTCACCTCCTCAGATGCTTTCTCAACTTCCTCCCAGAGCTCTGGTTTGCTCAAGACTTGATTATTGCAACAGCCTCTTCCTTAAATTGCCTCTCGCCTCACTGTGCCCTCTTCAACTAATCCGTAATAGGGCTGCAAGACTTATCCATGGCCTTGTGGATAAGCCCCTGAACACGCACCTCAGAAAAATATAATTCTCTAGGTGAAAAAGGCTGAGCACACCGCTTTAAAGGAGAACACTTTATTTCCAAAAATACCAAGTAGGTGCTGGCGAAGAACTCTGCTGCCACGCAGCACTCCGACCAAAACGGCATGAACACAGGATTAGAAGGATGGTGTCGTCAATGACGTAGGTTACAAATCCAGGTAGCTGGTTGGCAAGACCTTATATATGTACTTCCTGCTCCATACAGGATCCTAGGCCATTGGTCCCAGCTTCTTCAGTCCATCTTCCACGTGGGGATCTTTGGTGGACGTCATTCAGCGCAGCGCTCCTAATTGGTATTGATAAAACACAATAACGCATTCTCTAACTAGGGCCAAATGTGCACCTGGTACTGCAGACCTGGGCGCATGGGGATACATTAGAGGTCATAATGATCTCACAACCTCCTGCTCGATCTCGGACGCGTCGGTGCCTTCCCAGCTCTTCCCACCCTTGTTTTTGGAGAAGTTCCTTTTTCCGCTTAGCACCACGCAGCACAAATCACAGGGACCATTGCTCTGATCTTGTCGATAAGTTAGTGATCTAACAAGTTTATGGTCAGTGGTCTGGCCGGGTTTAAGAATGCTGCGGTGTTCGGACAGTGTTATCTGTGTGCTGTAACTTGGGGTTTGTCCTGACAGAGGCCCATGCCCTCCCCTTCATGGGATTACTTTGCCCAAGGAGCGCTCGGCACCTGTGTGGCTTTGCAGGGTGCATTCTTTCTGGTATACAAAATGCTAGTGCTCCAAGACAATGGAAGGTTTATGAATCCTGCAGGTTCACTCTTACCACCCTGCAGCTCAATTCTACATGCGCTCATTTATCTCTGGGCAACGGCCCTGGACCTCATTTCTCTTCAGTGCTAGGGCTCGATTTCAAAATTGCTGCTGTTACCCCCCCCCCCCCCCCCCCCCCCAAATGGCACCTTGCTCCCACTAATGTAAGCCCAGACTACTGCCATTTCCATAATGCGACTTGTACTAGCGCCCCACCCCATATAACCTCTGTGAACGTCTACAGCGCGCTCTTGGGCTTTCGCCTCATGAGAAACCCCTTGGGCGAGGGAGGGGGAGTTGCAGGGGGACAGGGGGTGGCTTTGGGACAATCGCCTGCCACTTCCGAACAGCATAAGCCTAGGGACTGCATCTCTCCAGCCCTTAAAGCTGATATCTGCTACTTTAGGTGCGTTTGTGTGTGATTGAATTGTAAATCTGCTGGGAATTGACTTTGTTGCTTCCGGCGAGCTTGTCCGCTTCAGAGCGGCCACTGTGTTCAGCAATTACTTTTGCATATTGCATCTGGCAGAGAGGGCACTCTCGCCCCTAGCTCTCATTTAAATGTGAATCCATTGTTTCGAATCTTGTGAGCATTATGCTCTGTTGGAGGACTACATCTCCCAGGTACCCCTGGGCCTCATTTACTGATATGTTGGGTGCTTCAGTAACAAGTCGGTCTTCGCCAGTCATCAGTGTCTCGGGGCCAAGAACCCTAGTAAGTTATTCAAACTGATTCCTTCCCCACTGTTCTCACTTGAGCTGTTCCCCTTAGAATCCACGGTAGCCAAGATGGGTCACCCACCGAGGGAATCGCCATCAGCGGCGGTGTTGAGAGCTAACCGGTTAGCCCTCATAAATAAATTTGCCTAAATTGGACGGTCTCTCTGAGCCCTAATGGAGAATAACCGATCATATACCGATCATGTACTGATAATGGGACAACAAAAGAACCTTTTAGTGCCATGAAACCATCACAGCTTGATGTCAATACATCCAGTTTCCACACTGTGTCCTTCTTGCATGAGGCTCTCTAGCTAAAAACCTGTTAATAGACCCAACAAAAGCCACAGCCCAAATGACAAATGTTTGGCTTTAGATGAACCCACTCATAACTCCACCAACCAGGGTGCAATGATCAAGGGATCCTTTAGCAAGCACGGTAAGGGAGATCAAAACCTCCCCTCTTCATAAAGAGACTAAACTAAAAATTGCCCTCCTGAATACAAGATCCCTAAATAAAAATGCTCTATTGTCACGACATTTGGTGGATTGTAACCTTGATTGTTAATCTGCTTAGAATCACATGCTGTGCATATAGTCCGACATCCAGTGGTAACCGCGGAGTATTGCATATGGTCTTTCTGGGACCGAAAGGGGACGTCGGCATAGGCCTGTCTGTAACCCTATCCCCATCGTGACATGTAGTGTACCCAAAATCCCTCACGCGCCAAGGTCCCTCGGATGTTTTTTTTTTTCCGCCCAGATAACTGGTTGCCCTATAGCAGAGCTCTTACAGAAAGACATTGTTTATCTTATACCGACTTGTCGGTTATTCCCAGTCAAGTCACTTCAGTCACAAGCAAATAACAAGGGGGGGTCCTGGGAGACTCTCTGCCAAACATGAGTCCTGGTTACAAGAGCCTTACCCAGAGTCTTTAGCTCACCATCTTTAACAGAGAAGAAATATCCCAAACAAAAGTTATTAGGGGAACCCAGATGTGGACCCCTTGCTCACTATTCTTAGAGAGGCACAGCTACACCCTACTGATGAGGTTCAACCAGACCGAAACACGTGCCTGGGGTTGCTGTTGGTACCCTTGTTCAGAGGCGAATTGCTTAGCATTTCGGTGCTGTCCTGCCCTAGGGCAGGACAAAGACTGATATGTTTGGGATATTTCTTCTCTGTGAAAGATGGTGAGCTAAAGACTGGGTAAGTCTCTCACTGCCAGACATTAGTCCTGGTTATGAGACTCCCAGGACCCCCCCTTGACAATTTGCATATTTAAGTAACTTTGGGTCTCACCCTAAGTTACTAGGTGAATCCAGACGTGGACCCCTTGCTCACTATTCTTAGAGGCACAGCTCCTCCCTACTGATGAGGTCCAACCAGACCGAAACACGTGTCTGGGGATGCTGTTGGCACTTTTGTTCAGAGGAGAATTGCCTAGCATTTTGGTGCTGGACTGCCCCAGGGCAGGACAAAGACTGATGTTTGGGATATTTCTTCTCTTTGAAAGATAGTGAGCTAAAGACTCTGGATAAGTCTCTCATAACCAGGACTAATGTCTGGCAGAGAGATTCCCAGAACCCTCCTTGACACTCCTGTAGATGACCAGATGGCCTTCAACTCTATGTTGAAAAAGGCAGCTGAACACTTTAAAATCTCTACTCAAGAGGCTGTGCCTGAACAGGATTTTGTAGAGGATATCCTTAAGGAAAAGCCTCCATCTAGCCAGGCTATTCCCCTACTTAATTCCATCAAGAGAAGGTTGGCTCCCTCCTTGGTGTCACCAGCTCAAACCCGAGCAGTGAACCCAAGAGTGGAACAATTGTTTCGACAGTCTCCTTCCAACCCTCTATACATTAGGAGGCACTTCATCCCAGACTCTCTGGTAGTGACTTCCCGAAAAATTTGCCAGTGCACAGGAAATATCGAAGGTTCATGATAGAGGACAGGCATTACCAATTCAAGGTACTCCCCTTCGGCATCGCCTCAGCGCCAAGGGTGTTTACAAAGGTCCTGGCAGTGGCTGCAGCACACCTGCGCAGACAATCCGTCCCAGTTTACCCTTACCTCAATGACTGGCTCATCACAGGGGGCTCATACAATGTATGTGTTTCGAACACCCAAAAAACATATCGGTCCCCAGTCAAACAAAACTATTTCTGGGAGCTCTAATTCCGACGGACCTCTAACGAGAGGGTTCAGAACATGCTTTTTCAGATTCTTCAATATGTAGCCAGTCGGGAGGTGACAGTGCGCAAGGCCATGCGCCTGCTAGGAATGATGGCGTTGTGCATATACTTGGTTCCCCACGCGCGTCTGCGCATGTGTCCCATACAAGAGTGGCTCAACAGCCAGTGGTGTCAGGCCAGCGGACAATGGGAAGATCTGGAAGTTGTCTCGCAAGCCCTCGTTCTCTCTGCAGTGGTGGTCAAGAGAAAACCTCTTGAAGGGGAAAACCTTCACCACCCCTTCAGTGGAAGCCATTTTCACGACACTCATCTCACGGGGTGGGGGGGAGGGGGGGCCCTCACCTGCTTCAGCAGACAGCACATGGAGTGTGGTCCCCTCAAGTAGCATCCAACCATATAAATGTACTGGAGCTATTAGCTTTGTTCAAAGCACTAAAGGCCTTTCAGATGCAAGTGAAGATGGTGCTGATTCTAACGGACAGCACTACAGCCATGTATTACCTGAACAAACAGGGGGCACTCACTCTCCAGGGCTATCCAAGCTGTCCCAAAACATTTGGATATGGGCTCTCGGACACAAGATGTTTGTTGTCGTCCTCACATGTTCCATGGGAACTCTATCTTCTTTCAGACGTGCTTAGCAGAGATTTTCCTCTGCCCGAAGAATACGACTGGCGTCTGCACCGAGACATTGTGTCCAATGTCTTCGTAGAATGGGGCTTCCCAGAGATTGGCCTGTTCGCGACTCAGGAGACCGCCCAATGCCAAGACTACGCCTCCAGGTACCCCCAGAACCGCTCCAAGGGGAACGATCTCTGGATAACCTGGTCAGGGAAATGTCTATGCCTCCCCCCCCCCCCCCCCCCCGCCGCCCCCCGTCTCAACAAGATGGTGCACAAGATGCACCAAGAACCAGTTAACCAGTTACCATGATACTGGTGGCCCACCTGTGGGCCACCAGTTAACCAGTTACCATGATACTGGTGGCCCACCTGTGGGCCCGCCAACCCTGGTTCGCTCACCTGATGGACAAATGTCCCTCTCCCCACCAGTGAAACTACCCTGCCCGTACAGCATGTCTCGGGACAGCGGTGGGGAGACCCTACACCCATCCCCACAAACTCTGAACTTAGCAGCTTAGCTCCTGAAGCCATCGAGTTTGGACACCTACAGCTCCCTCAGAGGTGCATGGACATACTCGGGGAAGCTAGGAAACAGAACACGCGTTATTGCTATGCCAGCAAATGGAAACGTTTTGTCATTTGGTGTAATTCCAACAGTGTCAATACCATGCCTAACCCATCTGTTGGACACTGGGTTAGTCTAAGTTCATCTGGCTGCACTGTCAGCCTACACCACATCACAAAGTGTTGTGGTGGAAGATACCGGTGATTAAGGCCTTTATGGAAGGGGTTAAGAGGATTTAGCCTCTAATTTCTCGCCGTACTCCTGGGTGGGACCTAAATGTGGTTTTGACCAGGCTCATGGGAGCTCCCTTTGAGCCTATGCATAAAGCAAGTCTAAAAGACCTGACTTATAAAACAGCCTTCCTAGTGGCTATCACTTCTATAAGAAGGGTTAGCTAACTACAGGCACTTTCTGTTCTAGGCCCTTTTGTTACAGTCCACAGGGATAAGGTAGTTCTGCGCACGCACCCCAGATTTGCACCTAAATTCATATCGAAGTTCCATTTGAACCAGTCCATTGAACTCCCTACCTTTTTTCCAGAATCCTACTAGCATGGCCGAAAGAAGCCTACACTAGATGTGTGCAGGGCAGTCATGTTCTACCTGGAAAGAACTAAACCACTGAGGAAAACAAACCAATTTTTTGTTTCAGTGGCAGCTGGTAGAGAAGGGGATCCTGTCTCTAAATCAGCTTTCTCAAGGTGGATTGTCAAATGCATCGCACTGTCTCTTGCTAAGAGAGAACTGCCCTTCAAGCCTGGAGCACATTCTACTCTAGGCACTGGGGCATTCATTGCAAATGTTCCCCTCGAGTCCATTTGCAAAGCAGCAACCTGGAGTTCTGTACACACCTTTACAAAACACTATTGCCTAGACAGTAATTCTAGGTCTGATTCTCAGTTGGGACAAGCAGTACTAAGACATCTTTTCTCTACTGTTCCTTCTCACAGCCCACCTCAACTCAGGGTACTGCTCGCTAGTCTATGCACAGCATGTGATTCTAAGCAGATTAACAAGCATCAGAAGACATGCATTACTTACCGTTATAGCATTTCTGATGATTGTATCTGCTTGGATTCACATGCGCCCTCCCTGCATCCCCACTCGGGTGGAAGGAACATGGATGTCTTACTACTTTCTCTCTTTATGTACTCACTCACTATAGCCTTGGGCTCCCTCACGGCAGAAAACATACAATTGGAGGGACCTCAACGCGTGAGGGATTTTGGGTACACTACACGTCATGATGGGGATAGTTTTAGACACGCCTATGCTGACGTCCACTTTCAGTCCCCAAAAGACAAGATGCAATACTCTGCGGTTACCACTGGATGTCGGACAATAAATACAGCATGTGAATCTAAGCGGTGTCCAGTCAAATGGTCAAAAATAAAAGATCAAATGACCATTTGATCGACAATCAAATGGTCGAAAAAAGTCGATTTTTTATTTTTATATTTTTTTAGTTTTGGTTGGTTAAATATTTTTAATAAAGAAAACGGGAGGTTGGGGGGAACCCCCCGCCCCAATAAAAAACAAACAAAAAAAATCAACCCTTTTTTTCGACCATTTGACTGTTGATCAAATGGCATTCGATCCTTTGGTTTTCGACCAAATGACTGGTAACCAATCTAAGCAGATCGAATCATCAGAAATGCTATTACGGTAAGTAATGCATGTCATACTATGCATTACCGAAACTTGGATTCGGGACACAAGTGACCCTACAATCAGCTTGGCAGTGCCAACAGGTTTCTCCTTTTTTGCCAATCACAGCCAAGGAATTTGGCATTGGAGTGGCAATTACTGCCAAAACAGAGTTGGGACTTTTTCTGGCCTCTAACATGTTTCTGCTGTGAAATCCTACATGTCAAAATGACCCGGACTATCATAACTGTATTAACATTGTTCTAATCTATAGACCACCCACCTCAATGTCTGACTTCAATGAAGAAGTCTCTTTACAGTCTGACCACCGCCACTCTCTTCTTGGGGGACTTGAACTGCTGGAGAGAAAGCAAACTGGATAAAGAAGCCATCAAGTTAAAATCCGCCCTGATAATCCTAGACCACGAGGTCCAGAACAGTGAACCAACTACAGCCAAAAGCATACTGGACTGGATAGTGACAAAGCTCATTGTCAATATCCGACCATTCCATCTATATGGTCAGACCATTATTTCATTGACTTTACTATACTAACTGTAGATCCCCTGTCCAAACCGAACAACCGGACGAAAACAGCAATTTGTTGGAAATTTAAAAAAGGTACTCCGGCAAGATTTCCAGTTTTATCTAGATACCTTCATGACCAATACACGTGCATATGACCTAGCGGACAACATGGGTGGCCTTTTTCAGACTCCTCACTGAAATGCTGCACTCAACGGCACCCCTTAAAGCCAAATTGGTTGGGGATAACCCAGGACACAAAACCAAAGCCAAACATGCACTAGAATCACGATGGCTGAAACATAAATCTGAGGAAACAGGAAAAGCCTGGAAGGAGGTAGACAAACTATATAAATCACTAATACTGGACACTAAAAAAACTTCAAAGCCCAAATCCAGCAATCCTTCAATTGTACAGGAAAGCTTTTCGAAATTACTTGAAAAACCAAAGGTATCTGTTAAAACTTTTGAGGTGCGAGTAAGACAACTCACTCAGTTTCAAACAGTAACCTTTATTAATATAACGGTAAAAGGATACGTTTTTCTGGTCTCCAGTCTTGCTCTTCTCTGAAGTGGAATAAACAGTCTGCACTAAAGGGGTGAACTGTCTCTTGTTTTCTTGAGATTCACCCAAAAATAACTGTTTCTGCTGATCAAGTATTCAAGCCTTTCAAAGTACTTTTTCCCCTTACAGCGGAATTAAAACCAGCTTTAATAGCCTTTATTTCAGTTTCTCAGTTCAAGTGTTCAGTGCCTTTACCCTGTGACATTCTTTATTATTCATCTCATTCAGGGCTACCCTTTCTGCCAACTCGCTGTTTCTGTTGCAAATGTGTAACGTTCTCCCCACTGGCTGGACGTTATATGCTCTACAGAAAGTCTCTTCTCTTTTACCTTACGAACTTTCTCCCTCTCGTATCCGGTGTCCGTAACACAGCTCAGCTGTATGACCTTCATCTGCCAGCCTTGGCGGCAGGGACGACTGTTGCTCTGCATTGAAATCAGCTGATCCAGAAGCGGCCGGCCCGTCAAGACACACCTCCCTCAGCTGATCAGGTTGGGTTCATTGCTTCGACTTGGGGCTGCTCAGCTGATCGTGCGTCGGCTTACCGCCTACAGCCATGCCCCTTCATGACTTCCTCGGCTTAGGATATGACTGTGCACGTCTATTTTGGAGCTGCGGAACGGCTTCTTGTAACTAGCAACAAACGTCACTTCCTTTAAAAAAAAAAAAAAATATATATATATATATATATATATAGCGCTGCTGTCTACGCCCGACCACGGGTTAATGCCATCCTTGTTCACCGCAAGCTTTCACTAATACGCCCATTCATAACGGACATCTTCACACGCATCAGCTGTTGCCTGTCAATGACATCATTCATTAAAGAAAAGCACCCAGTCTTATGAATACACATCTTATTGGAGTAATGGTTTGTCCATCGGCATAAGCCCCTCCCCCATGATGTCCCCCCTTCAGGTTCTCCCTGCCATGAAGCCTGATATTGCTGGAGACCTCCTTATTACTTAACCCCTTGGCATTAACCCCTTCACAGTATCCCAGACTGCTGTCTTGCCCACAAGCCTAGACTGCTCTACAGTGCAGGCCAGCTTTGAAGCTAAAATTATCAATGCAAGAAACAAAATAACTGCTCGGAGCTGGGCCTCCATACAGAGGGATCAGACAACCACTAAACCTAAGGGTCACGAACACACAGCCTCACACTCGCGCAAATCTGGCTCAGATATGCTCAGAATGTTATCCTGCATGCACCCACTTTATGCTCATATAATAATCTCCCCCAAAATTGATTCTAGAGCAGAAGGACCCATTTGCCCCATTTTTGACTAGATTTGTTAATGCCTCGTTTAGTGATGGCCAAGTACCCAATTTAGTCAGTTATCCCCTTCCAGAAAAAAAGAACATTGACCCTAGAGAACCAAGTAACTTGAAACCAATTACGAATTGCCAGTTCCTTTTCAAAATAATAATTTGCTACTTCCAGGCTCCAAGCCTTTGTAGAGTCTTATAACATCCTTCATAACCGACAATCGGGCTTCCGACCATCTTTCATCACTGAGACCACTCTGGACCTCCAGTCCCACATATAAAAAATTATGTATGAGGGAAAGCCGGGATGTTGATTTTGTTGGCTCACTCTGTGGCTTTTGATTTCATGGACCATGAATGTCTTGATTTTTCTGAGTGATATTGGCCAATGTTCCAAGGAGGCTGTGGGTTGGTTCCACTCTTTCCTCTCAAATAGAGTCCAGAATTCAGTGGGGACCAGCCTTTTCTTTAGCTCCTCTCAAATGTGGGGTGGCCTAAGGCGCATCCATCTCACCCGTACTCTTCAATCCTTACATTAAATCACTCTGCACTCGCCTTGACAATTTGGACACATTTCTTTTTACAAACTATGCAGACAACACCCAAGTGGTCATGGAAGTAAGTGGTGATCACGCCAAAGAATCGAACACCTTATCTAACATTTACTGTCAAATCAAAAGATGGATGTCAGAAAACTGGCTATGTCTGAATGGCAGCAAAGCAGAACTTCTAATCTTTGGCTCCAAACAGGCCCGGGACAAACTTAGCGCAGACTGCAGTGGTTTCCACATAAGCGAAAATGAAATCCAAGTCCAACAAAAGGTAAAAACCATGGTGATAAAATTGGATGCCTCTCTAAATGCAGATGCCCACGCAAAATACGTAAATCAAACCTGCAGCTACTGTCTGCGTCTACTAAGGAATATCCTCCAATACCTTAAAGGAAAGAATTGCGCCAACCATCGCCTGAGCAGCTATCCTAACCAGACTGATTACTGTAACTCTATGTGGAGCCTCAACTTCCAATCTCAAGAAATGGTGGGTCATTCAAAACGATGCTGTGCGTATTGTCAAAAATATCGCCAGCAGAATCCACATATCGTACCACAGAAGAGAACTTCACTGGCTACCTATACAGGAATGGATTTGTTTTAAAAAGGGCACCCTAGTTAATCGTGTCATCTTTGGCACAACCCCTGAATACCTTAAAACATTGGTTCCCCTGTATCTTTCCACCAGAACCATCCGCTCCTCCAACCAAGGTCAAATATAGGCCAGAGGGCCAAATGCACAAAAGGTCTAGGAAGATCACTTCCACTCGAACCTGATGTAAAATCATTTCGGAGATCACTGAAAACCTTTATTTTAACGTGACTTAAGCTCCTAACACAGCCAGCCACTTCAAGCCAACCGTCCTGTCTGTGTTTTTGTCCCATTGCGTTATGGTTTGCGCCCCAATGCCTGCGGGCAGCCGGCGCGGTAAAATTAGATGAAACAAAATCTCTCCACTGGCTCCCGGTGGTTAGAAGGATCAAATTCAAGACCCTCAAGTATCCACAAGGCTTTCTGGGGCCTGGGACCTTCATACATTCAATTCTCTCCCTAAATACCTCCCTGCTAGAGTCCCTTCGGTCCTCCAGCTCTCTGCAGATCAGTTCTCCAAGCAGAGAGTGGGGGTGGTAGAGCTCTCTCCAGCAGGAGGACCCCCCTCAAACGCCTCCCTGCCCCTCAGACTTGAGCCGGACCTCCTTAACTTCCAGAAGCTTCCCAAGACCTTCCTTTTCTCCTCCTTCCTCCTTCCCTCTTCCTCTCCTCCTGCCTCTACGACTAGATTCCTGTCTCTCCTTATGAATCTGTATAGGCCCCATACAGAAGCTCAATAAATGTAATGAATAAATATTAATAGCTCATGAGTACTCTTTTAGTGGTTTCCGCTCACCTGTGGTCTGCCTGTCATATTCCCTAAGGAGCCACCATTCGTATCAAACTAAAGGCTGTCACTTTGAATGTACTTTTGCTGTCCAATGACAGACCTGGGTGTTAAATTAACCCAGACATCTTCAGCCAGACCTTAATTCACCCAGGACAGCACCCCCTGAAAAGGTTGAGGACAGATACGTGCTGAGTAGTCGCAGGCAGACTACTTCCCATCACGTATTTCACTGTTTGTTTTAATTTCTCTGTTCCTACTGCAAGTCCAAATTGTGCCACTGCTTACTCATGTTCTATGGCATTTATAACGCACCTGTACACCAGTGTTTCTAGGCGCCACAATACTAGGGAGTGAAGACATAGGGAGGACAAGACAAACAATCCTCCTAGGCCATGTTGGGGTTGTGTAAGTGCGACAATAGAAGTGAAATGGGAAGGTGAAGAGGGGCGGGGGGAGAAGTGCAAGGGAGAGTTAAAGGGGGGGGAAATCTAGGTGGGGGGATGGGCGTGCGGCCGGGGCAGCTGCGCTCTGGTTAAGTGCATGGAGGCAGTGGGGCTGTGGGGGTTACATTTACAGCCCCTAAGTGTGAGGTAGGCCAGGAGGCAGTGCAAAGGAAGACTGGTCGTGGAGGAGCCTGGTACCCAGTGAGACTGGGGGGGACCAAGCAACCAGTTGCTGCAGCAGAGGGTTTAGGTGGCAAGGGAGCGAGAGGGGGGCAGAGCAGAAAAGGAGGGTCTTTAGCTGCTTGTGGAACTTCAGCTGGTCCTGGCCAAGTCTAAAGGGGGGGGGACAGGGAGGTCATTCAGAGGGGTAGCATCTGCAGAAGAGATGGACCCCCCCATCCCTCCTCTGCCTGGAATGTCTGACCCTCAGAATTGGAGGTAGCTGAGCAAAGGGCTCAAGCAGGAAGTTTTTGTAAAAGAGGTGGATGTAGTGCAGGCTCCATTCACAAAAATCCTTGTGGACGATGCAAAGGGTCTTGAACTTCATCCTTGTGCCAGTGAAAAGATTTCAGGGCTGAAGAGATACGGTCCCTGTGCAACTAATCCTGTTTGGGATTAGTTGCATGGGGCGAAGAGTAGAGGTAAGCAGATTTGAGAGAGGCTGTTGCAGTAGTCCAGCCTGGAGAGAACCAGGGCTCTGGAGACAGTGAGCTTCTGGGGGAAAGTGAGAAAAGGTAGCCTACCTCTGGTGATGTGCTGCTGGAAGTGGGCCTTTTTGGCAAGGTCCATGATGGCACCAAGGTTATTTGCGGGAGCAGGGATCCCGATGACCAGGAGCTCCGTTTTACTGGCATTAAGGCAAAGATCGTTGGAGGCGCACCAATCTTGATTCGTAGATGCAGTCTGGAATGAGTGAGGAGAGGAGGCTGAGGGAAGCCTGAAAAAGCAGTCATACGCATAACACTAAGTTGAAAAGTGAAGGTGGAGATCAATGGGGCCAGATGGGCGTTGAAGAGTCAGAGTGAGCGGGTAGAGCACTGGGGGGGGGGGGGAGGCACTGCATGCAGATAGGTGCGGTGGAGAGGAAGGACCCAAGTTGGAGCTGGGAGGGACGGTTCAGGAGGAATGAGGCCAGCCATGCCGGGGCCTGATCTGTGATGCCCAGGTTCATGCGGAGTCGGTTGATCAGGGTGGCGTGATTGACTGTGTCCTAAGCAGTGGAAAGGTCAAGGATGAGGACAGAGAGCTGGAGTCGAGGTTAGAGAGCAGATCTTCACTGATATTTCAGGAGAGCAGTTCCTGTGTCTCTGGCTGCTCTGAAGCCAGACTGATGGTCATGGAGGCAACCAACAGATTCAGTGTGGAGGGTCAGCTGGTAGATGGCCAGCTTTTCCAGGAGTTTGCCCAGGAAAGGAGTGATAGTAATTGGGCGATAGTTTGCCAGACAGGTCGGATCAACAGAAGGCTTTTTTAGGAGGCAGTGCACACGGGAGTGCTTGAGGAGAGGGGAAAGATTCGGTGGCAAGAGTGATTGCAAAAATTGGCCAAGGCTGGAGCGAGGGTGACAACGTGGTCCTTGATGGTTCTCGAGGAGCAGGAGAGCCTTGTTTAGACGGCACTTTTGTGGTAAAAATGCAAGTTAGTGCTGTAAAAAGGCGCAACCTTATCAGCCTTCGGGATAAGCCCACTAACGGGGTAGGTAACTTTGTTAGCCACACAGTATGCAATAGGCTGGAGAATGCCCTGAATAATTGTTTCAAGCAAATAACTGGACGGCGACAAGGTTTGGGTCAAATTAAAGGGAGATCTCCAGCAAAAATGGGAACTTGGAGAGACAATGTACACACAAGTGGGGGGGTGTTCCCATTGGGTATGAGTTATAAAGAGCAGATCGCAACAAATTCAACATTAAAAGATGTTCAGTGACAGTAAATCGCATTATTAGAGGTATACAAGTGCCTGAATTATTGGGGGCTAAATAATGTGAGCATACAACCAATGATTTTCTGAAAAATTCAATAATTTATTCAGATGTGAAATTGAGCAAAAACTAAGATAAAACAATAGATGTATACATAGTAAGAAAAAATCAATTGCAACATAAATTGCCTATGTACATTGTATGTATACCTTCTCACATCAGACTGAGACAATGTTTACTTGTACTCTTTAGGGTCCAGTAGTGGTTTTTCGGTCCTGAAGAAGGTGGCCTGAACTCACCCATTCCGCTGAAACGCCAGTGTTTTCTTCTGATACGAATGTCTTTTTTGACGTATGGTGTTGACCCTAACCATCACAATTGATCAACTATGTTAATGTGTATTGTCACTGTATTTTGATCTATGTATAAATCCACTCTATTTACGTTCTGTCTAAATCAACTTGACATGTTTATGGAATTAAGTTATTAAAACTCAGGCATTCTGTTTTTGTAATCTAGCTGTTTAGGTTAAGAATATATTAGTGGGTTTCTTTTCCTGTCCCTGTCTGCTTGTTTGATTTTTGCCTTATGGACATTTTCATGTATGCACTACCATCTGACACTGTCCTCCTTCCCCCCCAATTCATCTGTGTATATAGGCAATGTTGTAATTTATTTGTTCATACTATGTATATATCTATGGTTTGTCTTAGTTTATGCTCAATTTCATGTCTGAATAAATCATTGAATTTTTTATTAAATCATTGGTTGTATGCTCACATTACTTGTTTATGGAGAAGCCCAGACTGAAAAAAAGGTTGACCATCTTTTGAGTATATGATGGGCCTGTTTCGTAGGAGTCCCCTGTTATGAGCCAGTCGTCGAGGTAAGGATAAACTGGGATGGATTGCCTGCGCAGGTTAGCCACTACCAGTATCTTTGTAAATACCCTTGGCGCTGAGGCAGTGCCGAAGGGAAGGACTTTGAACTGATAGTGCTTGCCCTCTATCATGAACCTTGGGTACTTTGTGTGCCAGCAACATTGAAATATGAATGTATGCATATTTTAATGTCCAATGTTGCCATGTAATCCCCCTTCATGAGAAGAGGAATTACTTCCTGCAGCGTCACCATACAAAACGTTTGGGGTTTGACAAAATTGTTCGCTGGGCGCAAGTCTAGAACATGGCGTATGGTTGGATCCTTTTTGGGTACAAAGAAAGGCACTGAATAAATACCCATGTTTACCTTGTTTACCTGTAGAACGGGGATAATTTCGACAGTGCCCTTTTCCTTCAGGATCTTGACTTGTAGCAGGTTTTTGAGGTGTTCTGGTGATAGGTGCCGGAATCTTGGGGGGAGGAGGGGGTCTGTATCGAGGTGGCTGGCTGAACTCGATACAGTACCCATGGGTGACAGTCTTGAGCACCCACTGGTCTGATGTAATCCAGATTTGTGAGTCTTTTTTGACTAGTGGCCGGGGAGCGTCTAGAGGTGGCATTACAACTCATTCCCTTTCTCCGATGTGGTCCTCTGGGTGGATAATTATTGGGGGTGTTAGACCCTTTTCCCGAGGACCAATTGTTCCCCACATAATCAATATGGCTCAGGGAACGCAGATAGGCTTGGCCACAAAAGGAGCGGCAAGAACTCCCCCCACCTCCCTGTTGTAAAGGCCTTTGAGTAATCCGATTCAAAGATCGGAGCCTCTCATGTTCATTCTTTGCGGTCTCTAGTGCCTCGTCAACCGCCTTTCCAAATAGATTGCAATCTTCCACAGGTTTGTTTATCAATGACACCGGAGTCTCGGGTTTGAACCCGGAGTTCCTTAACCAGGCATGGCGCGTTATGGTATCAAAAGCTGTTTCAGCAGCATCCGAGGTGTTCTTGAGTATGTTGTGATTGACTTGTTTACCCTATGATACGATTGCCAGTAGGCGGGAAGTGTACTGGTTCTGCAACCTCCTGCAGTAGGTTCCATTGGACATCCTAATAACTTGCCAAGCGTGTAGTCTTATTGGCTATGCGCTTGGTGTAAGCCGCGGCAGTGGTGATTCTTTTACCCAAAGCATTGTTTTTTACACTTTGTCAGCGATTTGCCTGTAGACCAGGGGACCCCTGCCATTTTTCTGGTTGTTGTGACCACCAGAGAATCTGGGGTGGCATGGCCCCTAATATATATAGGGGGAGGGGGGTCAGTCGGTGAGGGTCAAAAGTTTTTCTTCCCTAGTGGTTACAGCCCTGGTCTGAGAAAGTGTCAATAAGGAGGGAGCAATGATCCTCTTGATGGAGTTGATTGGAGGAATAGCTTGGCTAGCAGGGACATTTTCGTTTAAGATGTCCTCCACAAAATCGGAGTCTACCACTGCCTCCTGTGTAGCTATCGAAGTGATCAGCCGCCTTCCTAATAATGGCGTTGAACGCCATTTGGTCGTTCACAGGCGAGGCCTGACGCAGAGAACGATACAAGGGAGGGTCATGGCAAATTGCATCTGGGTCCGGGGTATGGGTAGAGGATAGCCAAGGTAGGTTCTCATCAACTTGCTGGTCCTCTCCCCAATCTGGGGTGTGATCAACCTCTTCTGGATCTGAAAGACCGAAGACGACCTCCTGGAGAGGGTCTAAGGTTCTCTGATATTTAGTAAGAGTAGGTACATCATGAGGGATCTCCTCACGGGGCCTTTTTGGAGTGAACCTGAGAAATGTACACATTTCTCTAGCCTGTTCATACAACCCTCAAATTTCGCTGTAGTCCATATAGATGACCCAGAGGTGTCTAAAGGGGGAAAGGGTTACTCTAGAGGATCCTGCAGCCCAGAACGTCGATTTTTCACTGAGCATCTTAGATAAAGACAGGGGACTCTCTGTAAAGTCCTGGCACTCTTTAGGGTGTTCTGACGTCTTTCGATGTATCCTTGGGCCTATTCCTGTGTTTACTAGCTGCCGAAACAATCTTTGCAAGGCTTTCGCTGATGCTCTGCGTTATGGGGAGGAGTTTAGACTGGGAGGGCGGTTGCATCGAAGATTTTGGCGCAACTGTAGCTTTTATAAGCATCGGCGCGCTCTTGGAAGGCACGTCGATGGCCTTGAGGGATTTAGTGCTTGCACCTTAGAGTGCCTGGAGGGATGCCGTTGGTGCAGTTGCAGGGAGGGCTGCCTATCATGTGAATTGGTGGGTGTCGTCAAAGGAACCCGACTCACCCGTTGGTGCTTTGTACCGCTTCGACTGAGAGGCAGTGGCAGTACCGGGGGTTGTGGATTTATTCCCATATGAAGTGGGTGTGTCCTTGTTGCCGGGGTGTAACTTCCCTATAGCAGGACTTGGGTTGTGCCTATCTGAGCTGGGGACGGACGTCTTGGAGTGAGTCTGCTCCGTCGTAAGGTCAATGGCGTCTGTGCCGGAGCCATGGTCGTTGCTATGGGCCTCATCACTTTCGCCAGCTGTTGTGGCAGGGGAGCTACCCTCGGCTTGTGACATCGGCCGCCCACCGTTTCACACAATGCTCCTTTATGATCTTGGGACATAGGAGCTTACAGTGCTGACAGGACGCCTCGTTATGATTGAGGGGAGACACTTATTGCACTGAGGGTGCTTGTCTTTCCAGTGAAATGCTCCCTTACAGGAAGGGCAAAATTTAAATGTAAATAAAGGCGACAAAACCAAAGGGGTAAAGATAGGGGAGAAGGAAAGTCTTTCTTATTAAGAAAGGAAACCCTTAGATCCTACTATGTAGGCTGGCCAGACGGCCTGGCCACGCAGTTGACGGCGTTGACCGGAACACCAGCCGTCGAAGTCTGTTCTGTCTTCGGCGGTGGTTCAGCAATCGTCGGAGAGGGGACGAATATTCAAACTACCAAAGGTCAGGATTTTAACAAATTTGCAATTTAGGTGGAGCTCCACATAAGGCGACCTGCTAGCTGGGCAGAAGAAAACAATCAGAGGGACCTTGACGTGTGAGGATTTCAAGGTACACTACATGTCACGTTAGGGATAGTGTTACAGACACACCTATGCCGACGTCCCCTTTCGATCCTCGAAAGACAAGATGCAATATTCTGCGGTTACCACTAGATTTCGGCCTATATGCACAGCATGTGAATCTAAGCAGATCATCAAATGCTAATACGGTGAGTAATGCATGTCTTGCTGTCACTGAACATTTTTGTTATATTTGTCCTGATAAAGTTTGGGTACCGGCCTCAGAGCTTGCTTTATTACTAGAAAAAAAATTCACATTTTATTTGCTTGGTAGCCACAGAAGCTGACGGCACACGGCAAACTGCACATTCACAGGATCATACGCTTAGACACTTTCGGGGACACGAAGCGAGGCCTGTGTTGTGGGGGGGGGCAGTGAATGCACAATCCTTTTATAAGTCTGTATATAAGTTTATGAAACTGGTCTGTTTCAAAATGTCCCATGGTGGTTTCAAATTGCCCCTTTGCCCATGTGAGCCTGGGAAGAGGTTCAGAGTTCCTAGGTGCAACATCAAAACGCTAACTTGTCAATGGTTCAAGGCTCCACTAGTGGTATGATCGGCTGCATTTCCATGAGAAACTGATGGAGATGATTGGCGGCAGATGAATAAAGATAAGCTGGTTATCTCAAATGTCTAAATGTTTTGGCACTAAATGGGAATTGTGGGTTGGACTGTAGAGTCGCAGGTGGTCGAGGATGGTGTGGCAAGGTTTACTGGACCCAATCATTCCAGGATCATGTATGTCCTGCTATAAGGCAATGACGTAGCTCTACCAATTAGCCTCACATGGAGGACTAATATGTGGTTTGATGTGAATTAGTTTGTATGATTCTAAAAGCTCTTGTTTTAGGGGTGTCTGACATCGCCTTTCATGCACTTTTGTTCCGCATTCTGTCCATTTTGCTTTCCCAGCTGCGCCTGGACCCAGAATAAATGGCGTTACTGCTTGCTTGGTGTACACTGCTTTTTTGGATTACTTTTGTAATTTTGATGAGTTCTGAGTCAACCCGCTGTACACTTTCATAGATTGTACATGTGTAGAGACACTCAGGTGTTTGAGCAAAGGAAGGGGGGGTGGTCTAAAGGGGGCCTGAGCGAGGTAGAGGGATGGGAAGAGGAAAGCAAGGGCAGGATGTCCTCAGTTTGTGATGAAATGAGGCCAGAGCCATACAGAGGGCCTGGGAGGGAACCAGAGAGGTGTAGAGGTTGCAGTTGGACTGGCCAGCTCCTTGCAGATTTTAGAGTTTTGCCATGTTGGAGGATAAAGGCTTGGATATGGACCTTCTTGGAGAGGAGAGTCTGTATTGTCTTTGGAGCAGGCAGTGGCCAGTTTGTCAGAGGCTGCTTCGGAACCCCTCCACTTCCTTTGACCCACCCTGCACTTGCGTTTCAGGGCGGCTAGGTCAGAGTCCTACCAAGAGTTGCACTTGAAGGTAGGCTTCAGACGGATTCCCATCAGTGGCAAGGATGTCCAGAGTGTTGGAGATAGAAAGGTGCAGGTTACAGTTGGCTGCATCTGGATGCAAGTCAGCTGCAGGAGTAGGAGCAGAGAAAGTAGAGGCTAAGGCGTCTATTGACACACTCCTCACGGGCCGAATGACCGAGAAGGAAGATGGCGGTGTGGAGTATGCTTTGCTCGAAGGGCAAAAAGTATCAAGTGGGAAGAGCAGCAAGTGGTCAGTCCAAGAGGAGTGGTGAGAGGGTTAGAAAGGGATGTCTGCGATGAGAGCAAATTATAGGGGGTAGAGTCAAAAGCTTCCCTAGCCTAATGGGGGGTCAAGAAACCTTGCAAAAAGAACTGTGATTAATAGTTCTGAAGAAAAGGGGTCACCGTGGGGTACATAGAAAACAATGAGGATTTATTTTGACATCTTCTTTGTGCCGTAGCACAATACAAACAACATAGAAACGTGCATGTGTATTCTGCACAGTAGTTGGTTAGTATCTTTGTGACCGTCTAAACAATGTCTTATTACTGCACAGTTAGCATTCTCGTAGTGGTAACATTCTATTAATATATATTGTTCATAATCAAAATACATAGAAAACGTTGTCGACACTTTGATGTGTGTTTCTGGTTCGGTATTTGAAAGGGTGCAGTGGCTGATGGAAATGGAGCAGCGCTGCACAGTGGGTACCGAACCGTCTTCAGGACATGTAGGTCAAAAGTCAGACTGGATTAAAGGTGCGTCATCCTAAGGTAAGAAGGAAGGCTGTGTTTAAAAACGCTGACCTGGTTTGAGTACAAAAATTGTGGAAGTATGCAAGGAACTAAGACCTACCAAGGAGGAGTTTGTTCGACGCTCTGGCTATGGTCTTGGAGTAGTGCAGCTGCTTGTAATGCGGCTACCATGGCTATCTGCAGAAGTCAGAAGCCCAGATCTAAGTAAAAAGGTTCAATAAATGACTATTGGAGATGGAAATGCTAATTTTAAAACTGTCATTGAGACTGTGATATAAACAGGTTGAAGAAGGGGTGAGTTCCATGCGTTACCTAGCGTGCTTATTAATTAGCCTTATTGTGCTAAACGTGTAGGAACAATGACTGCCGTGGGGGAGGATGGCCCCATTTGTGCACGGTGACAAGTGTGCACAGTGACATAGTTGCAGGTATCAAATGTGCAGATTCACTGAGCAAGTAATCGTAGGCAGTGGTCCTAATCATATGGTGTCGGAGACGTGACTAGGTCAAAAACATCAAAAATGCGGTGCGTGGCATGCTTATTGGTCGTTTACCACGGATTACTGAGAGAAGGGTTTGCGTGTTGTGGGGGGCTGCTTAGTGCATGGGATCGTGAATCTGTCGTCTGAGGAGGCTCAGAGCAAGCGATCGTGTATGGTGAGCGTGTGGCCGCTGCTCGTTGGGAGATCGAGGGCAGAAGAGCGCGAGTAATGCACTATCGGAGTGCTGGGCTTGGATCGTGCATCAAGCCAGGGGGCGGAGTAGCGACTAGAGTCTTACCTTAGTCTGAGTCGGCGGGGTACTGTTGGAATCAGTCTATTGCGCATGTGCAGTGGTGGGTACTCAGTTTAAATCAGATCACGGCTGCTGAGACTGCATGCGTTAGGGAATAGTGCTGTGGATGCGAGCCGGAAGGTCATAATGGAGGCGGCCACTAATGCTGAGCGTGCGTAAAGGGAGTAGTGTCATCAAATGAGGGAAGAGTACTCATGGATACAGAATGATTGCCAAAAAGAGCGTGACCAAGAGCAGTAGTGAGCACAGGTGTATTTTCATTGTCACATCCAACTGTGCCTTACTGTAGGTGAAAAAACAAACTGCCAATGCACAATGCAAATTACAATTATTAACCTGAGTAGGCTGCAGTACAGAAAGAGGAAAAGTTTACATCTTTGTTTAAAAAGTGTAAAAAATGCATTTAATAACAATTGTACAAACATTTGGTATTAGTGTGCGAAGAGGCTGCTACTAGCTGAATTGGGGCGCCAGGATGTGAACCAATAGAGGTAATGTCAGTTATTGGTTGGGTAAGTTATCTGTTGAAAAAGAGGTTCCACTCGATTGAGATATTGAGGCTGTGTTTGACAGAGTGGAGGCAGTAAATCCATTTTTGCTCGAGTCTGCGTGGGGCCAGGTCTCTATTACCTCCACGGAAAGGGTTAGGCACTGTTTGTAATATTGCCCAGAAAATGTCATTGTGGGTGTGATTAATTTTCTTATAATGGGCTACTAGAAGTTTATCTTCAACTTGATTTCTTACGCACGACCAATGTTCGCAAATGCGTAATCTAATTTCTCTTTTGGATTTGCCTATGTATATGAGGTCACACGGACATTTTATAATGTAGACCGACCACTTGCAATTGGTGAAGGAGCTGAATGTCCATAGGTTCCCTTTTAGGTCAATACTCTTGAGGTTGGTTATTAGGTTGCAGACAGAGCAGTTGCCGCACTTGAAATGGCCTTTGACAGGCGGTAATCGCCAGAGTGTGGTTTGGATGTTGCTGGTGACCTCAGACTCTGTAGGTGTGTACGAGAAGGTCCTTGAGATTGCGATTCCGTTTGAATGCAAATCTTGGTTTCTCTGATTTGAAGCAGTCTGAAGTTTTTCCCAGTGTTTCAAAATCACTTTTTTCAAAGAGTTGCTCATGGGGGTAAAGTTGGTTACGCAAGTCATTTTATTCTCTGATCGGTCTCTGGTGGTTTGAGTGAGGCAGGCATCTCGATTGGTGTTTCAATCTTACGGGTTTGGCGAACAATATGGCTTGGGTATCCTTTCTTTTAGCTTTGTTGCTAGTTCTTTGCTTTTCGATTCATTTTCCCTTAAAGTGGAGCAATTTCGTCTGATGGCTAGAAATTGGCCGAAAGGCAAGTTAATCTTGAGGCCTGAAGGATGAAAACTGGAGTATTCCAGTAGCGTGTTTTTGGATGTAGGTTTACGATATAGAGTGGTACTGAGGGTCTGGTTGTTGTTTTTCGAGATTTCCAGGTCCAGAAAAGGAATCTGCTTCTTGCTGTAGTCCATAAGTGAACTTTATGCAGTCATTATGTACTTGAGTTTAACCATTGCAGGAAAATATGGAGGTTATCTTCAATGTCTTTCCAGATCATAAAAACATCGTCGATATATCGCAACCAACATCCAATTGAATCTCTGAAGGTGTTGTGTTCGTCATAGATGGAATTCTAAGTGTCCATGAATAGGTTCGCTATGTCAGGGGCGAAGGTTGCGCCCATGCTGGTCCCATGGCATTGTTGATAGGTTTGTTTGAAAATAAAGTAATTTTCCATTAAGGCAAGTAGAGTACACTCGAGGAGGAAGGCAGTCGGAGGATCCAGTGTACTCCGGTAATCTAGATAGGTTTTAAGTACTTGTTGTGGAATGCTTGTATATAGAGATTCGACGTCTAGGGTCACTAGTAGGTGGTCTTGGTTTGTTTGTACTGTATCTAATTTTTTTATCATGGATGTAGTATCTTGGACAAATGAAGGCATTTTACAGATGAATGGTCTTAAAAAATGGTCTATGTAGATGGACAAAGGCTCCAGGACTGATCCAATGCCTGCAACAATGGGTCTTCCCGGTGGGTTTGATGTACTTTTATGGATTTTGGGAAGTAAGTAAAAAGTTGGGATGATGGGGTGGGTGTTGACTAGGAACATTTTCTCGTCATCTATCCAGCCTTCATCATGGGCATGGCGCATCAGACTAGTCACTTCGGATAGAATCCGGGACGTTGGGTCCAGAGGTATTGGTCGATAGAATTTAGTATTGGACAGTTGTCTGTTGACTTCGGTGTCGTAAAGGATGTTGCTCCAGAGAACGATTCCTCCACCCTTGTCTGCTGGTTTGATCAAAAAAGTTGTTTTGCAAGGATTTTAGGGCCAGCCTTTGTTGTGAAGATAGATTGTTTTTGAAGCTAGTTTGTTTATCAAACATGTTGTGCATTTCTAAAAGAATGCGATTCTCGAAAGATAGAATTTCTGGACAAACTATTGAAGAGAGTGGGGTAAATGTTGATGGTGGTTTTAAGCCTGTTGATTTCGGTGGTTCTTTTTCTGGGCTCTGTGAAAAAGTATCGTAACCAGATGGTGCGAAAGAATTTTCGTAACTCGACTTCTGTATTGAACCTGTCAGAGCTAGTGCTCGGAATAAAACTTAGGCCTTTACTTAGAACATCAATTTCATTTGAGGACAGGACATGGTTACTAAGATTTTCTCGACAACCCCCGTTTTATGACCAAATTTAGTGGTGTCGGCAACAAATGTTCCCGGGACTGGGTCATTCTGGGTCATTCTAGTTATCGAAACAGCCGAGGAGGAAACCAAGAAACAAAACGAAGAACTCAAAACCTTTGAAGACAAAATCAAAACTGATTCCCTAATACCAGAAATAAAGACACATCTGGACAAAATTGAAGAGGAAATAAAGATCTTCAAAAAATTCACGATTGATAAACTGTGGAAGTTAAAGAACGACATAAAAAAACTACAAAGAGGAAAAAACCTACCCATACTTGGTCCCAGGATTCTACAACCAGGTGAATTCGCAAGCCTCCAACAGACAAAACCCACGAAGACTACAAAGAAAGAAATTAGTCACAATTTCAAATAGCTCTAACAGCAGTGACTCTGATTCTACCACTGGTGGACAAGGCAACGCACCACAGGCCTCAAGTTTTTAGGGGAGAGGACAACGGGGGAGACCATGCTACCAAGGCCAACAACCCATGCGCACCCGCAATTGGGTGCCACGACCACAACAAACATGGTGATCCCCATTTTCAATCTTAGTAACTATGTCCTGTCCTCAAATGAAACTGATGTTCTAAGTAAAGGCCTAAGTTTTATTCCGAGCACTAGCGCCGACAGGTTCAATACAGAAGTCGAGTTAGGAAAAAATGTTTGCACCATCCGGTTACGATACTTTTTCAGAGAGCCCAGAAAAAGAACAACCAAAATCAACAGGCTTAAAACCACCAACATTTACCCCATTCTATTCAATGGTTTGTGCAGAAATTCTATCTTTCGAGAATCGCATTCTTTTAGAAATGCACAACATATTAGATTGCTTTTGAAGCTAGTTTATCAATCTTCACAACAAAGGCTGGCCCTAAAATCCTTGCAAAACAACAAACTTTTTTGGATCAAACCAGCAGACAAGGGTGGAGGAATCGTTCTCTGGAGCAACATCCTTTACGACACCGAAGTCAACAGACAACTGTCCAATACCAAATTCTATCGACCAATACCTCTGGACCCAACGTCCCGGATTCTATCCGAAGTGACTAGTCTGATGCGCCATGCCCATGATGGAGGCTGGATAGATGACGATGAGAAAATGTTCCTAGTCAACATCCACCCCATCATCCCGTTTTTTTTTTACTTATCAAAATCCATAAAAGTACATCAAACCCACCGGGAAGACCCATTGTTGCAGGCATTGGATCAGTCCTGTATCAGGCATTTAAGACCATTCATCTGTAAAATGCCTTCATTTGTCCAAGATACTACATCCATGATAAAAAAATTAGATGCAGTACAAACAAACCAAGAAGACCTACTGGTGACCCTAGACGTCGAATCTCTATATACAAGCATTCCACGAAGGGAATGCATACAAGTACTTAAAACCTATCTAGATGACCGAACTACACTGGATCCTCCAACTGCCTTCCTCCTTGAGTGTACTCGACTGGCCTTAATGGAAAATTACTTTATTTTCAAACAAACCTTCTATCAACAATGCCATGGGACCAGCATGGGCGCAACCTTCGCCCCTGACGTAGCGAACCTATTCATGGACACTTTCAAAAGAATTCTATCTATGACGAACACAACACCTTCAGAGATTCAATTGGATGTTGGTTGCGATATATTGACGATGTTTTTATGATCTGGAAAGACACTGAAGAGAACCTCCATATTTTCCTGCCATGGTTAAACTCGAGTACGTAATGACTGCATAAAGTTCACTATGGACTACAGCAAGAAGCGGATTCCTTTTCTGGACCTGGAAATCTCTAAAAACGGCAACCAGACTCAGTACCACTCTATCGTAAACCTACATCCAAAAACACGCTACTGGAATACTCCAGTTTTCATCCTTCAGGCCTCAAGACTAACTTGCCTTTCGGCTAATTTCTACGCATCAGACGAAATTGCTCCACTTTAAGTGAATATGAATCGAAAAGCAAAGAACTAGCAACAAGGCTAAAAGAAAGAGGATACCCAAGCCATATTGTTCGCCAAGCCCGTAAAAGAGTGAAACACACCAATCGAGATGCCTGCCTCACTCCAACCACCAGAGACTGATCAGAGAATAAAATGACTTGCGTAACCACCTTTACCCCCATGAGCAACTCTTTGAAAAAAGTGATTTTGAAACACTGGGAAAAACTTCACACAGACTGCTTCAAACCAGAGAAACCAAGATTTGCATTCAAACGGAATCGCAATCTCAAGGACCTTCTCGTACACACATGCAGAGTCTGAGGTCACCAGCAACATCCAAACCACACTGGCGATTACCGCCTGTCAAAGGCCATTTCAAGTGCGGCAACTGCTCTGTCTGCAACCTAACAACCAACCTCAAGAGTACTGACTTAAAAAGGAACCCATGGACATTCAACTCCTTCACCAATTGCAAAACAAAGTGGTCTGTCTACATTATAAAATGTCCGTGTGACCTCATATACATAGGCAAATCCAAAAGAGAAATTAGATTACTACGCATTTGCGAACATCGGTCGTGCGTAAGAAATCAAGTTGAAGACAAACCTCTAGTAGCCCACTATAAGAAAATGAATCGCACCCACAATGACATTTTCTGGGCAATATTACAAACAGTGCCTAACCCTTTCCGTGGAGGTAATAGAGACCTGGCCCTCCGCAGACTCGAGCAGAAATGGATTTACCGCCTCGACTCTGTCAAACACGGCCTCAATATCTCAAACGAGTGGAACCTCTTTTTCAACAGATAACTTACCCAGCCAATAACTGACATTACCTCTATTAGTTCACATCCTGGCGCCCCAACTCAGCTAGTAGCAGCCTCTTCGCACACTAATACCAAATGTTTGTACAATTGTTATTAAATGCATTTTTTTATACTTTTTAAACAAAAATGTAAACTTTTCCTCGTTCTGTACTGCAGCCTACTCGGGTTAATAATTGTAATTTGCATTGTGCATTGGCTGTTTGTTTTTTCACCTACAGTAAGGCAGTTGGATGTTACACAATGAAAATACACCTGTGCTCACTACTGCTCTTGGTCACGCTCTTTTTGTCAATCATTCGGTACCCATAAGTACTCTTCTCTCATTTGATGACACTACTCCCTTTACGCACGCGCAACATTAGTGGCCGCCTCCATTATGACCTTCCGGTTTGCATCCACAACACTATTCCCTAACGCATGCGCAGTCTCAGCGGCCTTGATCTGATTTAAACCGAGTACCTGCCACTGCACATGCGCAATAGACTGATTCCGACAGTACCCTGCCGACTCAGACTAAGGTAAGACTCTAGTCGCTACTCCGCCCCTGGCTTGATGCACGGTCCAAGCCCAGCACTCCGATAGTGCATTACTCTCGCTCTTCTGCCCTCGATCTCCCAACGAGCAGCGGCCACACGCTCACCATACACGATCGCTTGCTCTGAGCCTCCTCAGACGACAGATTCGCGATCCCGTGCACTACGCGGCCCCCCACAACACGCAAACCCTTCTCTCAGTAATCCGTGGTAAACGACCAATAAGCACGCCACGCACCGTATTTTTGATGTTTTTGACCTAGTCACGTCTCCGACACCATATGATTAGGACCACTGCCTACGATTACTTGCTCAGTGAATCTGCACATTTGATACCGGCAACTGTCGCTGTGCACACTTGTCACTGTGTACAAATGGGGCCATCCTCCCCCACGGCAGTCATTGTTCCTACACGTTTAGCACAATAAGGCTAATTAATAAGCACGCTAGGTAACGCATGGAACTCACCCCTTCTTCAACCTGTTTTTATCACAGTCTCAATGACAGTTTTAAAATTAGCATTTCCATCTCTAATAGTCATTTATTGAACCTTTTTACTTAGATCTGGGCTTCTGACTTCTGCATATAGCCACGGTAGCCGCATTGGAAGCAGCTGCACTACTCCAAGACCATAGCCAGCGCGTCGAACAAACGCCTCCTTGGTAGGTCTTAGTTCCTTGCATACTTCCACAATTTTTGTACTCAAACCAGGTCACTGTTTTTAAACAGTCTTCCTTCTTACCTTAGGATGACGCACCTCCTTTAATCCAGTTTGACTTTTGACCTACATGTCCTGAAGACGGTTCGGTACCCACTGTGCAGCGCTGCTCCATTTCCATCAGCCACCGCCCCCTGTCAATTACCGAACCAGAAACACACATCAAAGTGTCGACAACGTTTTTTATGTATTGTGATTATGAGCAATATATATTAATAGAATGTTGCCACTACGAGAATGCTAACTGTGCAGTAATAAGACATTGTTTAGACTGTCACAAAGATACTAACCCACTACTGTGCAGAATACACATGCACGTTTGTTTGTATTGTGCTAAGGCACAAAGAAGATGTCAAAATAAATCCTCATTGTTTTCTATGTACCCCACGGTGACACCTTTTCTTCACAACTATTAATCACAGTTCTTTTTGCAAGGTTTCTTGACCCCCCCATTACGCATTAGGCTAGGGAAGCTTTTGACTCTACCCCCTATAATTTTGCTACTGCTACCAGCCACCCTCAAGAGTCAGGCCCCCCAAAAAAGAGGGTTTCGCCCATTTATATTTTATCCTGCGATGAGAGCATCCAAGGTTTGTCCCGTGGGGTGTCTCACCAGAGGGTATAATGGAAAGAGTTGCGTAGGTTATAAAGAGCCCAGAGGAAGGATGGTGGATGTTGAAGTCTCAGTGGAGACCTGTAGATGGTGGCCAGTCAGAGGCCAGGAGCGATTGAGAGCCTGCAGACTAGGCATTCAAAAGAGTAGGCCGGTGTAGGAATGACAGAAGCTGGGACCCACTCTGGAAAGATCAGGGCCCCTCCACTTCTGGGCTGGTTGGTTCTGGGCTTGGCGAGAATGGTGTAGCCCTCGGGGAGGAGGGTGTCAAAACTCGTGACTGAGCTGGCCGTGAACCATGTCTTGGTGAGAGCGAGGACATCGAGGTCCAGGTCTTCCAGGAGGTGGCATATGTCGGAGGTATGTTTGACAGCAGAGTGAGAGTTGAGAGTAGCTACTTCGAGCAGGTTGCTACATTTGAAAGACTTCCGGAGTGAGGTGCACTCAGCAGGAGGAAGGTCCCCAAGTGGGCAGAAGCAGTAGACTGAGGTGGCATAGGGACCAGAGCGCAGGAAGAGGTGGGCACCAGAGGCAGTGGAGGAAGGAGGTGGTGGCAGAGGGGCCAGTGAGGCCTTAAGAGTGGCAGGAGAAGGGAGGAAATTGAGACGCAGGAGACGCCTATCAAGGAGATTAGTCCTGGACCACGACGGTACCATTTAGATAGACCTTGATGTTAGTCTTGGATGATTGGAAGGGAGCCATGTGGACCGCCCACTGTGTGCCGCCATTAATCGGAGAGGATGAGAAAGAGAACTGAGCCCATCTAAGGGGTCATAGGTCTGGAGAGGGAACAACAAAGAGGATGTGGGTCTCCACGATGGGGAAGCCTGGGCTGGAGACAAGGATATCACTCTTGAACCTTTTCCTTCCAGACTTGGTAAGAGGGATAGAATAGGAGATAGAGTAGCAGTTTGAGTAGATGGGAGGGATTGAGAGCACCATTGGGGGTGCGTGGAGGCAAGCTGGGGGATTGCGGGAGGAAAAAGCACAGCACACACCACAGGAAGCACCAGGGCATTTTTTTTAGCATTTCTAAAGCGCTCACACAGCCCGCAGGCATCGAGGCGCTGTTACAGGATTTTTTTTTTCATAATTGTTTTTTTTTCATCTTAGTTGCATATTTATAACATGCTTAAATACCCAGAGGAACCTGTGTTGCTTTGTGTCGTCCTAAAAGGAGGGAAAAAAGCCTTGTTTCAACATGGAGGGCTAAGGGAGCCCTGACTCGAGGACGACCATCTTTAAGGCACTGCCCTCTCAAAGAGCTGGTATAGTAAGTTTAGTTTGCAGTAGCTTGTTAGTTCTAGTGGGGTTAAAATAATTTTAAATACTCCTACGTCCTGTCCCCTTTCTACGTCCTGTTCCCTTTCTTCCATACTTGTGGGGATATCCCGTCCTTCGGGACGGGACCGGAGCACTTTTTGTTAAAAAGCATCCCAAATGTAAAATGTTTGTCCTCTCTTCATACGGAGTACCGCACGCGGCCGTAACCCCGCCCTCCTGAGTTCCACCCCACGCATCGCCCTTCAGTCCTTTCCTCCGCACGGTCGGGGCAGGATGCACTTGCATCACCGGGAAAAGTTATTTTTCTTATTCCCGTTCTGTGGTCGTGTGTCTATGCCGGAGCGTCTGGGATTTGTGTCCTGTTCTTCATGCGTACGTAGTTTCCATATGGCGGATCCCCATTCTCTCTGCTTGGAGTGTCTCGGGCCAAACCATTCCTGGGATTCGTGCTTCTACTGCGATTGCCTTTCTGTCCGTGCACTCCAACGCAGTCTTCTTCGGTGGGAGGGCGTCTCTCTGCGTGTTACTCATCTTCAGCTTTTCATTGACAAAAAGGGACTCCCTGTGAGTTCCTTACTTTTTAGGGCAGCTCTAGCACCAGGGTTTCCCCTGAGGTGCCTCACTGGCCCAATTGGCGTACCAGAGTTTTCTGAGTTCCCACGACGGGCCTGCCAATACCGGATCACGGTCCGAGGTTCAACGGTCAGGTGCTAAACATCTGCCCAGTACATCTGTGGCTTTGGACACCGGAGTACACTTTGAGGTCTCAGTTTCTGGAGCTTTCTGTACCAAGCCACTGCTTGAGCTCCCTCATGAGGGAGCTACACATACTGGGTTGAAGCCCTAGGTTCCTCTTCGTGAGGCTAAGGTTTGTACCAACAAAACCGAGACCTGTTCTTAAGGTCTTGTCTATAAGGGTGATCCCTCAGCCTTCCTGCATTCAAGGTCGCGGTGATGGCGGTTCTGTCGAGGGGGCAAAGACGGTGGTAATGCACTGTAACTCCTGTCACCGGCTCTGCCGAGGTTCCTACTCTGGAGGCTATTTTGGGGGCCATGTCGAAAACGTCAAGTAAACGTCAGACTCCCCAGTACCGGCTCGGCCGAGGATCCTTGTGTCAAGGCTAAGGTTTTACTTGAGTCCCTTGACCAGCCTGAGTAGACGGTTGCCTCATATGCACATGTGACGTTCTCTTCAGGCATTGACATAATGGGCGCCCACCCCTCATGTACCATGGCGCCCATTTTGGATTCTTCCCTTACACCTACGTTAGTTTTGGGGCTGAGCAGCCTTTTTCACCTCTGGTGGAAGGTAAAAATCTGTTCCGCCCTTATGACTGGCGTGCTCGGATGCCGTTGCGACATACCGTCTTGCTTCCGCCTACTTCTGCTCTGCATTGGTGGTGGGCCTTCCTGGCAACCATCCTCATTGCATTTGTGGGGCCCCTTATGAGAAGCCTCTGCCTACCCCAGCGCCTAAAACCTTAATCCGAGGATGTAGTTTTCGGGAAATTTCAGAGGCTCCTGCATTCTGACCCTTTAAGGGTCTTCAAGGAAATCTATCCTGAACTTCCGGCTCCACCTTCCGCTCCAGCAGTTGTACCACCTCTTCCTATCAGTCTGCATCCAGCTTCCTCCCCTACCCCCTTTGTCTCCCATAGAGAAGGCACCGGTAGAGCGGGATAGCACTTTAAAACCTGTAGCGGCCCAGCAGTCTGCAACCGATCCGCTGGGTGACCCTCAAATAGATCAGGATAGCGATGAGCAGCCCCGCTCTGTTGGAGCATTCCATGACTGGGTGCTGGATATGATGGCCCTTATTGACATGTCAGTACCTGAAGCCCCTGCTCCGCAGGAAGGGGTGCTTTCGGGAGTGTTCACCTTGTCCCCACGAGCGCACTGGCCTGTTCCTCCAGAAGGATGTTTTGGCTCAGGCCCGTAAGGCCTGGGATAAAACCCACACTGGGCTGCATTTTAAGAGAATCGACGCCCGTTAGAGGCTTCCCTCCTCCGAAGAGATGGCCTTAGCGTCTTCTGCTCCCTTACTCAACGGTGGTAGCTGCGGCCACGCTTCAAACCAAGCCGGCCTCTGCAACCTTTACGGTTGCAACTGATTCTCGCCAAGGAGGACAACATTTTAGACTCCTGGTGCAAGAAAGTCTTTGCTTGGTGAAGTTGCGGTGCTAAGTTGGCAAATACCGAGCTGATCCTAGCAGCAGTTAATGTGAAACTGTGGCACGAGTTTGCGGAGTTCCAGGAGTGCATTCCTGGGGATAGGCTAGATGACTTCAAGGCCGGTTTGTTGAACGCCAGGGTGTTGGCACAAAATCTTCTGGAAGCCGCGGAACATCATGTGGATACCTCAGCTCGAGGCCTGATGGTGGGAATTGACACTTCCCGCCAAGCGTGGCTCCATGCGGCAGTTTTCGAAGGAGGTGCAAGAGAACGTTCTAAACCTTCCCTCCGATGGCAAGGAATTGTTTCATTAATCTAAGGATGACGAGCTTACAAAGACCAAGGCGAGCACCCAAACCGCCAAATCTTTGTTGGTCCTGGCAAAGGTCCCAGCTAAGGTCCCTTCTATGCAGAGGTCGGGGGTCTCAGTCTCAATCCTTCTCTGGCTTCAAGGGGTTCCTGGACCGCAGGGCACGTAGGACTGAACCCCCGGTTGGCGGCACCTGTCAAACTGCAACGTGGTCAGTCTTTCTCTCCGCCCTCAGCCTCCTCTCCGGGAGCAGTTAGTCTCCCTGCTGACAAGTCTGCAAAATTATATTTGTGTCGGTCGCACGAGACTCCGGTGGGAGGACGAATTTAGTCTCATCTGGAGGGCAGACCATCACCGAAGATAGGTGGGTTTTGTCCATTGGGTGGGCTTTCGCTTTCCCCCACCCTTCAATCTCCTCTTCAACTCCCCTTATCTCTCCTCCCTCTTCTTTCTACACTCTCTCCCGCGCCCTTCGTTCTGCTGACCACTTTTTTCTTACTGTTCCTCCATCCCCTTATGCCCCTCCCGTTTCTGCTCCTTCCAGCTCCTAGCCCCCCAGCTCTGGAACTCCTTTTCTCTCTCAATCTGCTCTATACCTACCTTCTCCTTCCGCACCTCCCTTAAATCTCTCCTTCTCCATCCCCCACCATGAAACCCTTCCCCCTCTCCCTCCTTCCTTTATCGTTTCCCCATGATCTCCCTCCCCCCTCCCACCCCATTCCGCCCTTATACCCCCTTCCGTTTCCCTCCTTCTCATCCTCACTCCTCCCTCTCAGTTCTACTGCCCTACTCTCCGTCTTCCCTTCAGTTTAATTGCTCTACTTACTGTTTTGTTGGTCTGATTCATAATTGTAAATTGCTTCTACTGTTATATGTATCCGGTTAAAATTGTACAGCGTTTTGGAGTAAAGAGCTATATAAACATAATAAATACAAGTACAAATCCTCCCTTCCAACAGACCGGGACTCCCTCCCTCAAAGCCGAGGTTCAGAAGCTTCTAGACCTCAGTGCGGTGAAACCCTCCCTACCCCCCCATAGGAGCAAGGGGAGGGCTTCTACTCTCGATTGTTCACGGTGCCCCAACCAGGCTGGCCTGCGCACCATCCTCTACCTTTCCCAGTTCAACCTTTCTCTTCCCCAAGAAAAATTCAAGATGATCACACCCTTCCAAATTAAGTCTTCTCTTCAGAAAGGGCGACTGGCTCAGTGTAGTGGACGCATACATGCACATCCTGACATGGAGGCCGCATCGAAAATATCTGCGGTTCTCCCTGGGAGGGGAGCACTTCAGTTCTGCATGCTCCTGTTTGATCTCAGCTCGGTGCTGCGTGTCTTTACGAAGATGATGTTGGTCATCACAGCTTTCCTTCGGCTACAGGGTGTTCATGTATATCTGTATTTGGACGATTGGCTCCTACGCAGCCCTTGTCCTCTGACGGCTTTGAGCAATTTTCAGTCTCCTCCAGCTCCTGTTCCATCTTGGGCTGTCGGTGAATTGGTGGGAGTCTTCCACGACGGTCTCCCAATACCTGATCTTCCAGGTTTTCCGTTGGAACACGATCGACTCCAGGTTAGATTTGACACCGGACAAGATTGTGGATCTCTTTACCACGTGTCAACTCTTTAGTCAGTACATGATGGCTTGGTGGGTCCAGAGACTTCTGGGCCTCGTGCGTGCATGCTCTTCCTCTGGCGCGTCTCAAAATGAGGCATATGCTGCGGAACTCCTTGTGTCAGGCTTTGGACTCTGATTCCAAGATGATCCCAGTTCCATCCTGCATTATGGTGGACCTCGACCAACAATGTTAGCGGGGACCCCCTTTCAGGAGCCCTGCCCACAAGTGACGATTACCACGTGGGGTGGGGCGTGACGCTGGGTCATCTCCAGGTCTCCGATCTATGGACTCCGCAGGACAGGTGGTTTCATATAAATTATTTGGAACTCCTTGCTGTTTTTCTGGCACTGAAAGCTTTCCATCCATCTTGAACCGGGTGGTCCACGTCTGCACAGACAACTGTGTTGATGTTTTATATCAACAAGCAGGGTGGTACCAAGTCGCCACCTCTTGTGGACCTTGCCATTCAGATTTGGGATTGGGCCATCCAGCACGGCATTTGGCTGCTGGCAGTTCACATTTTGGGGCAATTCAATGCGACTGCAGACTTGCTCAACCGACAGCGGTCTGCTACGAGTGGGAACTGATGCCTTCCAACATCTTTCGCCAATGGGGTGCTCCAGATGTGGACTTTTTTTTGCGAACGCCACAAACGGCAAACTTCCTCTCTGCATCAAGCAATGATCTCGCGGCCTCCTCTAGGGGATGCTCTTGAGATTCTGTGGCACAACATTAGGGCATATGCCTTCCCTGCCTCTTCCTCTGATTCATTGGTAACTCTGCAAGCTCAGGAATGCGTCAAATTGCACTCTCCCGTTCATAGCTCTTTGGTGGCCAGCCAGATTCTGGTTTTCAGAACTTCAGCATCTGTCGATTTGTCCTCTGATCAGACTGCTGTTGATTCTCAACCTGCTTCACCGGTGCGATCAGCAGATGTTGCACCCCTGCACAATCATTCAGCTTGGCAGCCTGGTGCCTGAATTCAAATCCCTAGCGCAGTTTAACCTGTCAGACAGTATGCGCATTATGCAAGCGGCCAGTAATCCTTCTACGAGGTCTCAGTATAGGAGCAAATGGTTCCGTTTTTGTCACTGGTGTTTTGCTAAGCAATTAGACCCCAGACATGCTACGATTGACACTGTCCTTTTGTTCATTTCTCATCCGGTTGCTTCGGGCATTCATGTCTTGTCCTGTAGGACTTACTTGTCGGCTATTGCCTCCTACCTGTCCACTGACGCCTGTTCCTTTTCTTTGACGAACCCAGGCATTAAAAGGCATTTTGCAGGTCTATTGCATCTTTTTCCACCTGTGCGCAATCCTCATCCAAAGTGGGATTTAAGCCTTATGCCATAAACCATTTGAACCCATGGCTACGACAGATCTGAAGTACCTTTCTTGGAAGGTTGCCTTTTTGATCGCAGTGACTTCGGCAAGGCGTGTAAGTGAGCTTCAAGCTCTGTCCGTGGAACATCCGTTCCTTCTCTTCCAGAAGAATAAGGTTGTGCTCCGTACTCCTTTCTTTCCTAAATTAGTGACTGATTTTTATTTGAATCAATCTATATCATTACCTGTCTTTTTTCCGAACCCAGCCTCAGATACCGAGCGCATTACACAATTTAGATTTGTGTTGGGGGGGAGGGCTCCTCAACTTTGTTACGTTCGGAGACCTAAAAGGGAAACCTGCTTCAAATGCTACTATCTCCTGATGGATTGCCTCCTGTATTTCAGAAGCATATACCATTCAGGGCATTCAACCTCCAAAGGGCATTCATGCCCATCTTGTACATGGCAAAGCGGCTGCTGTTGCCTTCCAAAAATATGTTCCCTGGGCAATCGTTGCCAAGGCAGCTACATGGGCTTCCGCATCAGCTTTTTGTAAGCATTACTGCTTGGACTTGAGCTCTAGGGCCGATGCTCAATTCGGCCAGGCTGTCCTCCAAAAACCCCTTTTCAGTAGGTAAGTTCCATCCACTCGTATTACCTGTGAGGAGTACTTTGGTATTTCCCACAATTATGGAGGAAAGGGGACGATGGACTAGGAGTACAGTAGTCACCCTGGTGAGTAGCTTTGTTAATTTAGGATACAAGTTGGGATTTGATTATCGCATACAGTAGCCCATAAGCCAAGTCCCAGGAAAGAGTCAATGTCCGTTATGTTGGCCATGAATTACAAGAACTATATACCATTGGACTGCGTTTCAAGAGAATGCAAGGCTTTGGCTTTTTCTGCATTCAGCCACCGGGTCTTCAGAACCACAGGCTCCTTGTGCATGAGGTAGGCATGCAACTGCTAGTCCCTGGAGCCCGGGACAGAGCATAGCTCTAGCTGCGTTCCGGCAAGTCCAGCTTTGCCAGAGCTTCTTTTTTGTTCCGAACCATTTCCTACACTACAAACTGGTCTAACTAAATGTCCACTCACAAGCTGTAGTCAACAAAACAATTTCATACTGTTGGCACCATATTCACTCAAATGGCGATCTGGTCCATTACTGTATGTAATTAAGCCAGGAATTTGCATCTTCAAGCTGCCAATATTGGAAGGGCAACATCTTAACCTGGTTTGGGGTGAGACATTGGATACCCCTCCACCCCAAATCCCTCCCACAGCAACATCTGGTTGTTTTGGGGCTGCAGCAGCCACTGATGGCTCAGGCACTGGTCGCAATGCAGCTGCCACCTCCTCCCCATCCCCTCGCCCAACTAATTTAGCCTGTCAGGAATGTACTAAACGGAGCCCATATGTCTGTCTTTGCCATTTCCTCAGAATTCCCATCCTTTCCATGACTCAGCTAGGCTCTGCTCTGTTCTTGCTCCCCACAATCTGTAGAGGCAAGTCTGGTACTTGCTGCTAAAGGTCTGAGCTTGGAGCCTAGGGAATCTATTGTCATGTCCTGCTCTGTCTGGTGTTGGATGATGCCTAGACTGCTGCTGGATGTTTGGCAATATTCTGCCCCTGTGGACACCAACTCCAACCTGATCCTTCCCTTCGGCCTCATCCCAGCTCAGTGCTCCACAATTAGAACATTACCAGGCAATGTTAATTTTCCAAGCCTTTTGCCATGCTTTTCCTTAACACCAGAGCATGGGTTGAGCCTGCTACACTTGGGTTCACCTTTATAATTTGGAAATGCACATGCATTGATAATCGTTTTGCAGACTAATTACACACGTCATTTACCAAATCATATTAATTCTGTGCAGCCTTCATCGCATAACCAAACATGTCAACAAGAAAGCTGCTATGTGGACACATGTGGGGTGGGGGGGGGGGAATCCTGATGTGGTGTATTTTGACATACTGACAGGTATAATGCAAGATCTCCATTCTGCTGCACCCGTTCCAGGCCATATGGATTCCTTTTTGTGCTAGCTATGTACATGTCTAAGTGATCACACCACTGTGATCTCCTCTTGGAGAAGGCATGCAGACACCTTGGCAGCAGATCGCCCCCCTCCCCACACGCATGCCCAAACACTTGACCCTTCACCAGGTTTGAATGGCAAACTGCCACTGATTGACGTCAATTGGGATTAACAGGTGCATCACCTAAATTTGAAATAATTGCTGTGCAATGTGGATGTTCCCTTGGAGCTGCAGCGTTTGGATGTTCGTTTCCTTTTCTGCCTTCCTGGCACTTTTGGCGTTCTTTTGCCCTGCCTCTTTGTTCTGCTTTGCCTTCCCAACATAGCTGCAGCATTCCCCCCCCCCCCTGCTGCCTCGGCTCCCCCTTCCCATTGGTTGCATTTGGCCCTATCTGAGCAACTGGGAGATGGGAGCCGACCCACAAACAAAACCTGTCTGCCACCTGAACGCTGCTTGATGGCCCCCCCCGTGCTGTCCTTTGTGCCCCCCACCCTGGTCCCCCATGCTGTCCTTTGTACCCCCGCCCCCTCCCTAGTTCCCTGTACTGTCCTTTGTGCACCCCCTTCTTCTCTGGGCCCTCATCCTGCTTTGCCCCCCAACTCTGCTTGCTGGATCTCCTTTCCTGCCTTCCTATTCTCCCCCTCCCCCTTTTCTCCTTAACTACCATGGGAGGAGTCTTGATTCACTATGGTTTCGCCATCACTGAATTTTTGCCACCGCTTGGATTTGACTGTGGACACTTTGACTTTGTTGCTTCGCCTTCTCAACTCTCATGCCGGACCTCCCCTGGATCTCGTACTCTGGGTGGGTCTGAACCACGCTCTGCCCATCGTCCTCTTGAATCCTTGCTCACATTTTCTATTCCCTGCAACATTGTGTTTTACTGACCTCTGCAACTGTATTCGCTTTCCCCTTTGCTTCTCAGCTCTTTCACTGTTTTATTCTCCTATCCCTCCTTTTACCTCTCCTCCCTCCCTTTTTTCTATGCACTTACTCTTTGAGAATTGTCCCTTGACCTAGTCCTTGACAGAGTACGATAGCATCAAATGTTTGTCTCCTCCCCTTACTCCCCGCCTCGCCGCAACCCAAGTCGCACTCTTGTCTGATTGGCTAAGGGGACTGGCCTTGCCAGGCCAGCCACCCTGCTGTGCGATTCACAGCCAGGCTGTATGAATGGGGGAAAACTGCATAAAAAGCAGGTCTCTGGGACTAGAAAGAGTCTCGCCACTGGAATGAGAACCAATGAGGAACTGGAAGAAGAGAACCCCTACCACGACTGAACCGCCTGGTGAAGCCTGCTTCAGGTCCTAATCTCCAAATCGGACGACAGAAGATCCTCCAGGAAACTTCTTGCCTTGAGCTGGTGGGACCAACCAGTTTGCCCAAACTACAATCTAGGACCCCTCTGGTCGAATTCGCTATACAGAGCTACAGTGGGCCGGATAGCCAGGAAGGTCGGACCCTGCTTGGGTTTTAAGGAGCGCACCTTTTATTTGTTTTGCTCTGCTGCTGGTTTCTTCCCTGGGTGGCGCAGGACCCTCCAGTCTTCATACTTTGCGTCAGTCCGACAGTCGCTTCAGGAACGTCCGTCTCAGCTACAACTCCCTCTCCGTTTTAAGGTACTGTGCAAATCGTTCAGCCGCTGTGAAAAGAGTTTGAAATCTTTCTCCAATCCGAGGGCTTGTCCTTCTCTTCTCTTCTCTTTGAACTAACTTTTCTACCAACCAACCTCGTCCGGAATCTGTGCCACGAACTTTACCGCAAACTAACCTGAACTGTGTAATCTTGAGCAAAAGGCTTTTGACCCATTGACTTTGGCCCCAAGCCTTTTCTAGCTGATCGCCTCACTGTAGTCTCTTGTTCAATTGCCCCGAGTACTTACCTGTTGGTTTTGCCTAATTTCTAATAACTTTCTTTTTCCCTCCCTTTTAAATTGCTGGAGTGCCATTTTGCTCCCACAAGGTGATAATACTGTCCCTATACTAACACAAAGTAACTCCGAGGAACTGTTAAAATTAAAGAAGAAGGGATTTAGAACAGAATTTACATGGGCATTTCTTGAGAGAGTACTTGAGAGCAAGCATCATACCAGCAGGACTGGTGATACGCAATGAGCCAGGCCTATTTTTGGAGGATGAGGAATATAAAACTGGCTTTAGTAAAATTGCCACAAAATGCAGCAGAGACCTCATGGCCCTAACGATCTCAACAGCACAGAGACTAGCAGTAAAAGTACAAAAAGAAATTGAGATAGATGAACTGAAATTTAAATCCAATCCTTTAATTGTTAACCCGGAGGATAAATTAAGAGAAATCGAAAAACTTTTTGAAGAATTTAAAATATCTACACTATCAAAAAAACTAAAAAACTCAAAGATATCCAAGAATTTAGATTATAGAGAATATATCCATATCTGAGTGCAGAATATCTACAACTAAAAAACCAGGAAAGAACGCAACAGACAGGACGAAATAGGAGAGGCCCTAGAAGGTGGGTCACATTTTCTGAGACTAGCAGCGACTCTACAGGGGAAGACCAATATCAATCGGGAGTCCAACAACACTTTAGACCTCATGGCCAAAGACCTTTTTTAGGGAGAGGCCCCTTTCAAGGCTACCAAGGGGACCCCTACAGTCAGCCATGGGACACACGGGGAGGTCTGAGATGGCAACGATCATGCAGGAGAGGCTACAACCAATAGTAGCCCCTGTCACTCCTCTGGCCACTATCTCGGAAGATCAAACTATTCCAGTTTTTAATTTATCAGATGTAATACTATCTGACGAACAACTTTTGCTCCTTACAAAAGGTCTTTCCTTCGTCCCCACCCACAGGACGGATTGGTACTCCACGGAAATCGAAATGAAACAATTCTTCAGAAAAATTAGATTAAGTAACTTTTTCTGCGAACAGGGGGAAAGTGAAACTACAGCAGACACAGGATTGAGGGTGCCATTTACCTTTACTCCATCAGACAATCAGGTGGCTGAGGAAATTGTCCTATTTGAGAAATGTGTTCTAAATGATCTTAAAAGACTTCAGAGCACAAATCATCAGGTTAGAAATAAACTTTCTAATAAAGAGCAGAAAGCCCTGGAAGAATTAACATCTAATCCCAATCTGATTATTAAACCTGCAGACAAGGTGGGAGGGATTGTCCTTTTCTCTTGGGCACGCTACAATCGCATGACGCTGGACCTCTTGGAGGATACCCAAAGCTATTGGCCGCTGAGGAAGGACCCCTCATTAGACATCGAAAAAGAGATTAGGGACGCCACCCAATATGCAGCAGATCGATCATGGATAACTAAGGAAGAATTTGAATATCTGAATAATTCAGAGAAAAGGACTCCCTCCTTTTACAGTCTACCTAAGATACATAAAGATCAAACACAGCCACCAGGTAGGCCGATTGTGTCTGGCTGTGGCTCCATTTTGGAACCCTTGTGCAAGTTCATAGATCTATTCTTGCAACCAATCAGTAAACAAACTGACACATATCTAAAAGATACTACAGCAACTATAAAAATCTTTGAGGGAGAACCATTTGATATAGTCCAGGACTTTTTAGTCACAATGGACATCACTGCCCTCTATACGAATATCCCACAGGAGGAGGCAATAGAGATAGTTCATCTCTTTCTTATCCACCAGGCAACCCAACATAGGGTCCCAGCGGCATTCATAGTCGAACTAATGACCATTGCATTACAAAGAAACTTTTTTGTCTACTCAGGACAGTTCTATTTACAAAAACGAGGAACTGCCATGGGGGCAGCCTTTGCCCCGAGCCTTGCGATTCTATTCATGGCCGCTTTTGAGATGAAACATGTTCTCTCCGAAAATAACATCTATAATCCACATATCGGAAAGTGGTATAGATACATTGATGACGTTATTTTTCTCTGGAGAGGAAATATCGAGTTCCTACAGGAATTTTTTGCCTATTTGAATTGCCAACATACTATCAAATTCACGATGCAATATTCCAAATCGACTATCAATTTTTTGGACCTATGCATTAATGTGAAAGTTGGACATTTGGCCTGTAATTTACATAAAAAGACCACAGACAGAAACACTTTTCTACACTTTAAGAGTTTCCACCCCAGATCTCTCAGAGAATTTGCCTTTCAGTCAATTTCTTAGACTCCGAAGAAATTGCACTGAGGTTGCTGACTATTATATACATGCTAATAAATTGGCCGGTGAGTTAAAGGAACGAGGATACCCCAAGAAATTGGTATCCCATGCATTAAAAAGAGCAAGATTTACGCCTCGTGAAAACCTATTGGAACCCTACCCGAAAACACAAAATCAGGATCGCATAACATGCGTTACGACCTACAGTACACAATCATTTGCTATTAAGAAAATCCTTTTGAAGTATTGGCCAATGGTCAAACTGTCTTCAAGACAAAGGCAAACCTCTGTTTGCATTTAAAAGATCGAGAAACCTGAGAGACAAATTGGTGCATTCTACTAGCCATGGCAAACCCAACATAAGTCATAGAATTCTTAGACCCCTGTTGGGACATTTCCCGTGTGGAAACTGCCGGGCATGCAAATACACAAAACGTCCAACTTTAAAATTGAGGAGAGAATATGGGACATACGTTTCTTGTCTAACTGCAAAACAACGAATGCAATTTATTGCATCCAATGTCCATGTGGACTGAGATATGTGGGCCAAACCACAAGACCAGTTCACATAAGGATCAATGAACATCGATCCAGGATTAAGTGCAAGAATCACCAAGCACCAATGGTGTCACACTATGTGGCTTTTGCCCATAGTTCTGAGGACTTACACTGGTGGGTTCTGGACACTGTCAAAAACAGTTCCAATCCAAAGAGCACTGAATGATCAGGAATCTAGATGGATCCATCGTTTGCAAACTTTGGATAAACGGAGAGGTCTGAATGAGGAAACTCCGCCATGTCAATTTCTACACTGACCTTGGGGACCCTCAGAGTTAAACATGGTTTTTGCTGTAGACCATTCTGGAGCACAGCTTTACTTTCTCTTCCCCACCTCTCTTGTCTCTAGCCACCCTCATTTTGGGACACTGCTGTTTAGACAAACTTCGGCTTTCCATTTGCCCTCCTGTGGCCCCAGAAGTCCCCTTTTCCACCTTCTGCACTCAGATGGATCAATAGCTGGAGTTTCTTAAGCTGCACAAACAGGACAAGCCACTGCCAATTGTCTCCACATGTATCATATGCCTTAATATACCTCAGACCTCTCTAATTTCCGCCTTAACTCATAGGATTTGAATATTGGCACTGATCCCCTTTCCATTTTCTGTTGAGACATCAGATAAGTTTTTTTCCTTCTCCCCCACAGCTACTATCAGCATGAGATTAGACTATACTCGCCGCATATGGGCAGTTTTTGTCTTCCAGAATTAAGCTGAGTGTTATTCCCTTTTCTGGCCACCATCATAACAATGGCGCACCCCCGGCTACCCGGACATTATTTCAAGTTCCGGGCTACGTTATTAACGTGGCCGCTCAAGCTGCACGTCTCTACACTCGCTGGTTCCACAGCCACTCGATTACAACTAGGATACATTCTGCCTGATAGAGGCTGCGCCCCTTACGTGTGGCGAGCACTACTGAGTCGCTTGCCGGTCGCAAATGAACCCAGCAGACCGACAGCGGCTACGAAGACGGCATTTGCCGTTTCTTGTTTCCATTTGACCTGTATGCCCGCCCTGCAGAGAAGACCTGAGTTCCCTCGTCTCATCTGCCCAAGGGAATCGGGTGAGTACAGGTTTACTTTTTCTTTCATCACCACGTGCTGGATTAGCTCTATATTAATACCGCTGGTGCCACACAGCGAACATGGCGCTTTAATACGCCTCTTTTGGCCTTTGTGTTACTCCTATTGTAGAGACACATAGCTTAGACGAGTAACCAGCAATTGAACTGCGGCATGCTGACTTTGACATGTGCTGACTTCAGTGCCCAGATAAGCTCATGATTTCAGGTACAGACCTATATTTTTTCACTTCTGCTATGTATTCCAAGTACATTTGTCACTATTTGGAACTCTGGATGCGGATTTCAGAGAGACACCTATTTTATGTGGCATGCATTTGTGTTTCCCTCTAGATAAGTGAAGTGTGTACACACGTTACTGGGCCCTCTGGTTATCAATACCTTCCAGAATACAGATACTATTCAATCTGGTAACACTGCATGTGACTCCAGACCTTTGTTCTATCGCCCCATTTGAGGTAAAGATACCCCCTCGATACTGAGCACAAGATTCTAACTCAAGGGTGATTTCTCACCAGCGGGTGTCACAAAAATGTTCCCATATCTGACTCTACTCAGATCATTTGGCTTTAATATTCATATTTATTTATTATCTCGGCCTACTCTGACAGACGATTGTTTCTTGCTTGATTCATTATTCACACATTGTAATATTTCCTCACGGTACTGGACTATGCACACTTATTGTATCTTGCTATGAACAACATTGTTTATTATTTGGCTCTTTACCCTGTGATGGGTTTGGGTGTTTTCTTTTTTCTGCCTTTTCTTTTCATGTCCGGCTTTTTCCCTTTACATTTATTATTTGAATAGAAACTGGCACGCCTCTAGTTTTTTAGCAGTCGTTTTTGGTTGGACTTTTAATCTTCCCAAAACTCTCTTTAACGTTATTTTTTGTTCCACTTTCTTGCCCTCTCTGTTTCTGCTTGTTTTTATAGGGGCTATAATTCTTACACATCTGACTTTTGGTCCTGAGGAAGGCGTTTTCTGTCCAGATCTCTACGCCGAAACGTATTTCAACTACATCTGCCTGACCCTCTTTGGCTGACAGTGCTGACCACTGGACTTACATCAGCTAGGCCAGTTTGCATATACGTAGACCTGAGCAGTACTGTAAGAAGCAGTAGTCTAGTGTGAATGCATAAGTCAAGTTGACACTAGTCATCTATTCCTAAACCCCATAAGGAACAATAATTGGCTCTTGTTTTCCTTTGTCTGGGGTTTCTTGGCGAACACATATGTGGATTTCCAGAACCAAAATAGGGTGAAAACTAAGCAATGCCAAACCAAAATAGGGTGAAAACTAAGTAATGTCATAATATCCCTCTGCCATAGGAATAGAATTTATTCTGTGTTGTTCATAGTTCTTGTCCAAATGAAAACTGTTTCTTATTGTTTTTTTTGTTTTTTTGTGAAAAATGTTTGTACGGTCTCTTTGTTTTACTTGTACTTAACTTTTATTGCTTTCTATGGTGCATGATTATTTCAAATGCTGACACTTTGATCGAAAGATTATATTCGAATTAATGTATATTTTGAAAAACAATAATTTTTATGTAAAATGTCAGAGGCTCTTGCACCAAAAGTTGTTTTATGTTTTCTATTAAAATAATGAGAATTATAGCCAAGACTTTGGTCAATATTCAAGTGTTAAATTTATAGCAATGATCCTCTGAAAACAGCTATGATATGACCACATGCTAACCAGAGGTAAAATACATAGAGCCAGAGTTAATTAGGACACTCTTTGGAACTAGAAAGTAGTATGCCCAATTAAGAGTGATCCTTTAAGGGAACCTTGTGCTAGACCTGTCTACTAGTCTGTGGCATTTTCTTGTATGCTACAGTGTTGTACATTAGTTGTTTGCTGTTTGAGGTTAGAAAAAGTGAGGTGAGTATCGGTAATTGGTATACCGCATCACCTGTATTTTACACCCTGTGGGGTCATTATTTGTTAATATAATAGCCTAAAACATTACCATGTTTATATAATCGCGGTAGAAAGGTTAGGGTAGATACCACTGCCACCAGCCAAGTCTTAATGTTAAAGGAGCGAAACAAGGCTCCAAGAGGCACAGACAAAAAGGGATAAGAGTTGACCCTTTCCAATGCTCCATGTACTGGGTCTGTGTTTTAAAGTGACTATATAAAGTTAATGGCAACTTTACCTGTTTCTGAGGGACAGTAGTCCGCCCCAGAAAAATGGAGTCGGTGGGAAGTCTCAAAGACAACCCTGTGTCACTGCACTGAAGGTGCTGTGTAACACACAAAAAGTGGGGCACATGGAGTAGGTGAGGCTCCAGTGCCCAAGATCACACACAGTGAAAATGCACACAGCAAAACATGTGTAAGAGTGGGGAAAAAAGGCTCACACTCTTAGCAGGTGAAAAAAATAAATCTCAGAAATCCAGCAAAGCTGCTGAGGGACTCAGTAGGTAAGGGAAATTATCCATTTATGAGAATTCCCCCTAACACCAGCGCACAGAAAATACCTCAGATTTATGAATCAAGACAAGCATTATCAGTTTTGGTACTACCCTTCGGCATAGCATCAGCACCAAGGGAATTTACAAAGGTACTAGCGGTGGCAGTAGCACATCTGCGCAGGCAGTCCATCCTGGTCTATCCTTACCTCGACGACTGGCTCATAACAGGGGACTCTTACGAAACCTTTGTCAAATACCCAAAAGACGATGGATCTTTTATTCAGTCTGAGATTCTCTATCAACAATAAAAAATCCAGCCTAGACCCCAGTCAGGTCAAGCAGTTCCTAGGGGCTCTAATTCGAACAAAGTACGGCCTTGTCTTCCCCCTCCGAGAGGGTCCAAAACATGTTTCAAACCCTTCAGTATGTAGCCAGTCTGTAGGTGATGGTACGCAAGGCCATGCGACTGCCACAAATGATGGCGTCATGTATCTACTTGGTTCCTCACGCGCGCTTGCGCCCAATGCAGGAGTGGCTCAACAGCCAGTGGTGTCAGGCCAGCGGACAGTGGGACGATCTAGTGGTTGTCGCGCCGACTCTCGTTGCAGTGGTGGTCAAGGGACAACCTCAACGGGAAATCCTTCACCACCGCCACAGTGGAAGCCACTCTTAACTAAAGGTACTTCTCTGACAGGGTGGGGAGCTCACCTGCTTCAACAAACAGCACACAGAGTTTGGTCGTCAGACATTGCATCCACCCACATAAACCTGTTGGAACTGTTGGCAGTGTTCAAAGCACTAAAAGCTTTCCAGACACAACTGCAGGGAAAGGCGGTCCTAATCCTCACAGACAGCACCACTGCCATGTACTATCTGAACAAACAAGGGGGCACTCACTCTCCAGGGGTGTCCAAACTGTCCCAGAACATTTGGAAGTGGGGTCTCAAACGCAACATGTTCCAGGGGAACTCCATCTTCTAGCAGATGTACATCAGTAGATCTTTCCCGTTGCCCATGGAGTACGAAGTGGAGTACACAAAGGCTTAGTCTCCATCGTTTTCGCAGAATGGGGCTTCTAGAGATGGATTTGTTTGCAACTCTGGAGAACGCTCAATGCCAAGATTATCCCTCCAGGTACCCCCAGAACCGTTCAAAGGGGAACAGACTCTGGATAACATGGTCAGGGACATTTGTTTACGCTCCCTCCCCTGACTCCCCTTCTCAACAAGAGTGCACAAGATGCACCAGGAACCCGTCATGATGATACTGGTGGCCCCCATGTGGGCCTGCCAACCCTGGTTTGCTCATCTGATGGAGATGTCCCTATCTCCTCCAGTCAAACTGCCTTGCCCGTACAACATGTCTGAAGACAAAGGGGAGACGCTTCACCCATGCCCGCAGACATTGAATTCAGCAGCCTGGCTCCTGAGGGCATAGTTTGGGCACATGCAGCTCCCTCAGATGTATGAAGCTCCAGTGGGGGCAGTTGTTCCTGGCAGCGGGTGCAAGTCGGGGTTTCGTCCAGGGGAAGAGAATCTCGACGTGGAGGGAAGCTGGAGGTCGTTGCACTGCCAGGGAAGAAACCAGCCACTCAGTTTCCCGGTTAAAAGATACTACCCTTATATTCGCTGTAGTGGTGCAGCGTGGCTATCCGGCGGCTGGGGTGTATGGCACGGGCGATTCGACCACAAGACTTTCCAGGAAGGCGAAAAAGGCGAACTGGTTGGTCCCACCAGCTCAAAGGGAAGAAGACTCTCCTGGAAGAAGATCTTCTCTGTCGTCGGGAAAGTGGTGAGTTTCGTACAGCAGGGCTCCACCGTTGGTGTCGTAGATGGCTCAGCTTCTCCCCTCTTCGGATTCTTTAGGTCCTGTGGCGACTTCTGAAGTTCCAGTCCCCAAAGCCCTGCTTTTATGCAGCAAAAGCCCCATTCATCAGCCTAGCTGTCAATCAAACATGGTAAGTGGTGAACCGGGCGGCTCACCACTGGGCCAATCAAACAAGAGTGTGACTTGAGTTGCCAAGGCAACTCAGTCCAGGGTGCCTTTTCGCTCCCCCCCCCCCCTCCCACACATCCTGTAGACCCAGGCAGAGTGGCACCACTTTTGGAGGCTTCTGTGCAGAAGCCCGCCAAAAGTGGAACAAAGGGCTCGACTTGGGTTGGAGTTTCAGAGGCTGAACACAAACACCATTTTAAAACAGAGTCCTGGCAAAAAAAAAACAACCGGGGAATAAATATTCAATAAATAACCCGGCGGTATCTTTAACATGGCACCAAAAAAGTGGTGTGTTTAAAATTAATGGGAAAAATCCCATAGGAAATATTCCGGTGGAATATTTTGCGTGGTATCCACTGCCACCAGCCAGAAACTCGACAAGGGGGGCCTGAGTAGTGCCCCCTTGAAAAACAGACCCAGGGGCAATCGAATTACCGCTACCAGTACTTCCACAATATGATGGTCTGTACTGGTTCTGTTCACAATTTAAGACTAGTAAAGCCAATGGTGACTTTACATGCCTTGGGAGACAGTAGTCAGTCCCAGGGTATGTTTGGGGGTCACTATGACACCCCTGTGTTACTGCACTGAGGGTGCTGTGTGACACACTTGCCAAAAACACATGAAGCCCTATGGAGTAAAATACCCCATAGCCCATAAAACATATTACAAAGTCAGAGTGGGAGAAAGGGTTTCACTCTTAGCAGGAGAAAAGATTAAACCCCAAAAATCCAGCAAATCTGCTGGGGGACTCACTAGGTTTGGGAAATTAGCCTTTACAGAGAATTCTCCCTAACACGTCACGTTGCAGGCATGCCCATGTCGACGTCCCCTTCCGATTCTCGAAAGACAAGATGCAATACTCTGCGGTTACCACTGGATGTCGAACCATATGCACAGCATGTGAATCTAAGAAGATGCAATCATCAGAAATGCTTTTACGGTAAGTAATGCATGTCTTCCCTTCGTCCCTCCCCTGACTTGAAACGCTTTGAAACAGTTTATTTATATAGCGCCTATACACAATCATATCATATGCTGCAATCTAGAGGGCAGCTGCAGACAGTGCAAACCGTGAAGTGATGCTCTACGACAAGGTAGAGTACCATTTTAATGGTACCCAGACAGATTGACATCTGGCAACGATGTGGAAGCCATGTCTTTTCTGATTTGTATTAAATAAGACAATTATGCGGGTAATTCCATCTCTGAAAGGTCGCAGTTGCCCATTTGACCACTGCCGTGACAGCGACGTCTCTGCAGAACACAGGGTTCATTTAAGATCTGCAGCCCTCTACTAAAACTGATGATCATAAATAGCCAAAGATGGTGGCAGGTTAATAAAGCGATGCATGAGATGAGGCATGGTGCATGGCGCTAATGATAAATGCAGCCACATCCAATTTGATATCATAGTTTAGCTCCTGTGAACTAACTCAGCTGTGGAAGGAGATGTGTATTCTGGCCAGACAGGCTGAACCTGCTAAATGACAGGAACCTGAATAGCCTTTGGAATTAGTGAGGGTAGGTAAAACACTGCGCCAGAGGCAGCTGCACACCAGGCAGCTGCTGTGGGTTTAGGCATCCAAGGAGCACACCCATTCAAAGGGTGTAGCCTCAAACCAGGCTGCTGTATTTCTAAATGCCTTCGGTCCTCGTGAGAAGGGACGGGGCAGGGTTAGAGTAGTCAAGCAGGCTCTGTACAGTGGAAAGATTTCTTTTCCAAGGCAGAGGAGACCTTACCTCCTACCCAGGGCATTTTGAGGGTGAACCTTGCTTTGGAGCAGGACCTGCCACTTTGCACCAGAAGCCCCCAAAGTTGGTAGGACATACCCTGAAAGGACTCGCCATATCCTCGAGCCCTTGAATTGGGTCTCGGAGCACCTAGAGGACCATATCTACAAAGTCTGCCTGTTCATCACTGTGAAACCTGTCACACAGCCATCAGAACAAACTGTGCCATAAACACTGGTGGATCCTGCTGGTTTTACTTTCTTGTACTCAGTATCTTCGAATAATTTCTTGTATATTGACCCTGCTCAACGCTTTATCTTGCTGTTGCTGCACCAGTCACCTTTTGGGCTCAAATCGACCGCTCGACACTGGCACCTAACTCGAGTGCCTGGAGTCATTTGCTGACTTGTAACAGGGGTTACACTATGACCCACCACTTGCAACTGCTGCTTTGTCAAACCGCGCGTTAGAGCAACAGGATCACTGCTTCGATCACACCGACTCGAATCGCATAAGCATCACATTGATCCTCCTGCCGTTACAACCCGACTGCAAAGAGATCCCAATGAACGCGCTGACCTGCATTGTTGAAAGCCACCTTTTGAGCCGCACAGAGCTGCCACATTTGAACCTTCTCGATACCTGCTGTGAAGGCATCAAGCAGACAGACCACTGAATAAAGTTTGGGCTATAAACATTTCTTAAAGAGAAACTAGGGTTGGTAAAAAGGCTTAACTTGCTCTAAGCTAAGGTGGGATTTCCCTACCTAACAAACTATTAATTGGTCTGTGTCAGGAAGTCCAAAGCAAATATGTGTCCAAAACCTATACTTGCCCTCACATCTAACTGTACACACTGTGTAATATGTTGGCATCAAAATGAAGTTTTAGAATAAAAGTTCAGCGCTTCTTCCAGCTCTTGATTGGAAAAAGTCTTCCGTTCTCCATGAATCAAAATGGTTCATGATACAAAAAATAGGGGTTCCCTTCTGTTAGGCAGAATCCTGTGCAGTTCCCTTAGGGAGCACTACACAAGATTAGGACTAGAGGTGAGAGCAATAAATCCCCTTTGGTATCAGTCTGTACCACAAAGGTTTAGTTGGCAGCTGTGGCTGAGCAGTCAGACTAATCTCAAGAGGGAGATGAGCAGTATTCAGGGTTTACACAATAGGCCCACTACACTATGGAACAAGGAAACACTGACCAAAGCTTTGTATTTAAAAAGTAGATGTATCTTTATTGTATACACTTCTAATAAAACACATGTATCACAGTCATCAAGCAAGTTAAATTAAGTCAAAGGAAAGCTATACACACTCACAAGTTAAATTGTAGACCAAGTGAACCAGAGTGAAAACTGAGCAAAACGGCAGTGGAAATCACACACGAGGGATACTGTTAACAATTTCTCACAAGGGAGGGAAAGCACAAGTTATATAGAAAGAGTGCCTTACACACCCTAGCAACACTTCCCATCAGTTTGTCAACCAGCTTAAGCAAGGCAGTGCATCAGTATGAGCAATACTTAAATGAAAACTGAGTAAAATGGCATTTCACAAGGTTAGACAATGGGAAGGAAAGGGTAGTTAGAAGAAATAGGTGCACCAACACAGTTCTCAGTGAAAATCTATCTAAAGACGGCAGATCTAACAAATGTGACCAGAGTCAGTAGGCCTGTGCCAGAGTCGGTGGTACAGGGCAAGGGCCCAGGAGCAAAATGTTCTTGTAGCTGCAGTCGAGTCTTTGGTTAACGAATTTGAAAAGGTGGTTGCAGAAGTTGAAAAGACCATGTTGAGAGCGGGGCGGCCAACCCAACAGGTAGGTAAAGGATTTAAAACCTCTTTAGTGCTACCACCAAGAAAGGGCAGCCTGGTGGAACAATGTACCTTTAAATGAAGAAGTGGCTCCTGCGGTGGCGGTTGTTCCTGCAGTTCGGGTGATCCAACAGAGGAAGAGGCTCTCGTCGTGGAGGAAGGTTCGAGTTACGGCACTACCCAGGGATGAAACCAGCCGCGGTGCTGCCCGACGAATAAAAGGTACGCTCCTTTAAATCGCGGTCCGAGTGGACTGGTGCCTGGCTATCCGGCCTCAGAGTACAGGGTACGAGAGATTTGACCAAGGCTGGTCCGGGAAGGCGATTGGCAACTGGTTGGCCCCACCAGCTCAAGGGAAGAACGCTCTTGCAGGTGAAGATCTTCTCTCGTCGTGTGGAGAAAAGTGGTGAGACGCTGCAGCAGTGCTTCACCGGTGGTTCAGTCGTTACAGATGTCTTTGGTTTCTCTCCTCTTCGGCTTCTTCGTTCCAGTGGCAACGTCTTGCTCTTCCAGTCCTCGGGACCCTGCTTTTATGCAAAAAAATCCCCATTCATATAGCCTAGCTGTCACTCACACAGTGGAGTGGTCATCTTGGCGGGAGACCCTCTAGCCTATCAGGATAGAGTGCGACATGGGTTGCCGAGACAACCCTGTCCAGGGGTCCTACTCCCCTTCCCACACAATGGACCCATCCCAGACTCGGTGGCTCCGAAAGGAGGGCTTCTCGGCAGAAGCCCGCCAAAAGGACAAATAAAGGATCCCCGACCTGGGTTAGGAGTTTAGAGAAACACGAGAAAGGTTATATTAAAGTTCTGGCAAATAAAACCTACTGGAGTAAAGTTAATATTAAAATGCACCGGCGGTATGTTAGAGGCTGTCAGAAAAAGTGGTAGCCTCGAACAATGGGAAAATCCCATAGGGAAATATTTGCGGTCGTATATTTATGGTAGTAACCACTGCCACCAGCCAGAAACCTTTGAGACCGGGACTGTACGGTACCCTTTCGAAAATTAACATATGCGGGGGAGGGGGAGACACACCCCTGTGTCACTGCACTATGGGTGCTGTGTAACACATGTGAATAAAGATGGTTCCTATGGGGTTGAGAAAGATCCCATAGGCATTAAACACAAAAATAGCCTACAACACACTTAGCAAAAATGCCCAAGAGTGGGAAAAAGAGTCTCACTCTTACCATTTAAAAAGAAACAAACCCTTCAAATCCAGCAAAGCTGCTGGGGGACTCTGTAGGTAAGGGAAATTAGCCATAGAATGAGAATGCTCCCTAACACCATCCCCAAGCTTTCAAGTTTCAAAAAAACCATTCCTTGGGATTTTCCCTAGCTCCGCTGGCTTGCTTGCCATTCATCAATTTCACCAATATCAAGTTCAGTTTCTTACTTTCAAATAATGTTTTCCTTTATGTTCAATCACAAGTTAGGTGGCTTTTCACTGGGTGGGTGTACTCGCTCTAGGGGCAAAAGTCGGACCGCAACGTCCACCCATTACAGGTCCCGCAACAGACGCACCTTACTTGCTGCTTATTTAGAGGCACACACCCACTGTTTCAGCTTCACTGTTATTTGACTTCTTATTTCACAGCCGGTTTATGCTTTACTACTTGTTTTGCCACCAGTCACTTGTACTTTCAAACTCTTCTCAGGACTTTTGCCAATGCTTTGAAATTAAACAGTTCCTTATATCTTTAGGGCGCTTCCCAATGCTTGTTCTCTCAGGTTATGCAGTTCATTTTTATCGGGGTGTTGTAACAAACTGTTTTCCACCCAACTACCTACAACCAAACCATCCTATAAGCACTAAATATCATAGCCCCATTGAAACGGAGGAAACCCAAACCCCATGCTCATCTTAAACTCGTGGTTCACACCACACCTGAGAGATTTACTTAAAGCTAAAAAACGCTAAGGCACGCTGGAAAAGTCTTTCTACGGATGACAACGAAAGCTCTCAGTTTATAGCCTCTTCCAATTACAGAGAAGCGATACTCCTAGCAAAAAAAGACACAACAAGTGTATCCTACAGGCAGAATCTAACACTAAAGAGCTCTTCAAGATTCTTAAAGAACTTTAATCTCCCGTAGCCCCTCAACAACTGCAACTCTGACACCACATGGTGTACTAATGTCCAAAAAGCACTCCTTGATAACATGTCCACACTGCAAAGTAAAATAAATGCCAAAAAATGAAGCCGCCTCATGGATTCGCTACCCAACACCACCTGTAACAAAACTCCCCCAACTGCAAACTCCTTCAAACCATTCAGCTTTTCACCTCTGTCCATCATGGAAGTGGAAAACATAATTAAAAAACTTAAACCATCTAACTGGCCCTTCTACTTCTGCTTGACCTGTTGGCAGCATTTGATTTGGTCAACCCCCAAATTCTCTGCCACCACCTCAAAATCGCTGCCCACTTCTCTGAAGCTACCCCCTGGATCAGATCCTTTCTGGCAAACAACCACAAGGGTTCCCCCCAATCCGCTTCTGCCGAACAATCGCCAGTCCTGTGTGGGGTCCCGCAAGGGTACTGTCTCACCCACACTGTATAACGTGTTCACAAAGCCACTCTTTGATATTCTTAACTATCTGGGTGTTGCCTATACCAATTTGCAGATGACACCCAGATACTCATCCCCATCACTGGTGACTATGAATGACTTGAAATCCTTCAACGAGGTTTACCTAGTAATTCAGGCCTGCAGGGCGCATCACGGCCTCTGTTTAAATGATGAAATAAGTTACTTATTCTAGGTTCACACCTTAGACTCAATAAATTGGATTCTGCCTTCAAATCATTTTATTGACGCCAATACCATCAAGGTATCCAGTGATAGAAAAACTAGGTATCTATCTCGATTCCACCTTTATCTCTTACGAGATAAACCAACGGTGTGGTCTTGGCTTCAGCCTATACATGCAAACTTATCACTGCATGCAGACCATTCTTCACTGCTGCTAACTGCATCATCCTTGCCAGAACTCTCATTATGGCTAAAATTGATTAATGTTATTTAGGGACTAGTCAAAGGAACATTAACAAGCTATAACTAACACAGAATAATGCCATCAGGGGTGCTCTCAATATTCCCAGGAAACTTCATATCTCTGACACTAGGCGCAGCCTACACTGGCTCCCTGTTGCTCACAGAATATCCCTCAAAACCCTTGCACTTACAAGTGCCAGTGTAACCATGCCCCTGTATATCTAGCCAACTGGTTTACCCCCCATTCCTCTACCCGCCCCCTTAGATCTGCCCAAGCCCACTCCCTATCCATGCCCAGATTTAAGCTGCAGAAAGCAGGTGGGTCGAGCTTCCTAGTCTTCGCCGCCAAATTATGGAACACATTTCCTAACCCACTCAGAGCTGAACCGTCTTATCATTAATTTAAGAGCAAAGCCAAAATCTGGCTCTTTGCACAGGATCACGCTCCTACATGTCCATAACCACCCACACCTTGCGCTGGTATTAGGTCCAAATTTGGTCACCCGAAATTGGACCTATACCTTTAATATGTATCACCTTGTAAATCTTGAGAATATTCTGCATACCTATCTGTAATTTTTTGCATTGTTTCCTATTTCACCTCTTGGAGGTGATTGTGTCCTCCGACGTATTCCACATCTATGACAGGTAATGTCCACAGCTGTGCTGCTTCGGAAGATTTTCGGCAGAGGGCGTCCTGCGTCGATCTGTTGTCCCTCGAGGGCCTCCGTCGGGTCGACGTCACCGGATGTTCTATATAGGACGCACGGCACCCGTAACCTCGGTTCTGTTTTTCCCGCAAACGTGTTTGCTTCGGAATCTCGGCACAGATTCTTCTCTTCGAAAGCAATGTCTTTGTCTTTTACTACCCCGAAGTCGGGCTTTAAAAAATGTTGCGACTGCGGTTCGAAGATGTCCATCACGGACCCGCATGACATCTGGCTCTAGTGCCTTGGCGAAAGCCACGCCACCGACGACTGAACGGATTGCTGGTCCCTGACGTCCAAGGCCTTGCGGGAACGAAAGAAGAAATTGAAGGTAGATAGGGTGTCTAAGCCCCATAAATCGAAGGTCGCTGGGCTTTCAACCGGTGACTCCGTGCTGGTGAAAATCCAGGGGGTCTCGGTCTAGGAGTGGTTCCCGCCATTCCTTTGCCTCGTCGAGGCATTCTAGGAAGCGCCTTCACCAGTCGCCTTCCCCGTCCTTGTCGGAGGAGTCCGCCAGACAGTTGACTTGTCCCACCAAGTCTTTGTCGCCGGCTGAATGGGATTCATTTTGCCGGCAGATGTTAGCGATTTTCGAGTCGCAAGGCACAGTTCCATCCGCGCCTTCGAAAGAAACGGGCAAGGAACGGGCTCTGTCCACCACTCGCACGCCTTCGGGCTGGAGCAGTCAGCGCGATCATCGGGAGCTCTTGCGGTCCCACTCGGATAAGGGAGATCGGCATAGACGCGCCAGATCCAGGTCCTGGCTCTCGACACCATCGAGACTGTCGGAACCTGTGAAGCCTTCGAAGAAGGTGTCGACGCCATCGGCGCAGTGTCCGTCGAGGGGCTCTCTCGAGGCTCCACCCTCGAAGATTTCGACGCCGATGCCCTCGACGCAGTTTGTGGCGGATTTGCCGGAGGTGCCCCTGAGGGCTGTGGAACCTCTGAGGACTTTCAGTAAGTCTGAGAGGCCTGTTTTTGAGCCCTGATCTGTTCTTCCTCCTAGATTGAAATTTTTCCAACCGTTACAGGATATTTCAGAGGTTGAGGAACTGTCTGAGGACATGGCTGTGCCTCCTGATGTCCCTGATGACCTTTTGTCTGGGTATAGTCAGATGGAGGAACTCCGTCAGTCATTGCATGACGCTAGTGGCCTTGACACCTCTCCAGACGTGGAGTTTGGCCGGCCTGGGGCGCATGTGGGTTCCTCCTATAGGCATCAAGTCAAGGGTAACCGAATACTTGGGGTGGTTTGCTCCACCTGTTTTTGCTCAGGATGATTTGACGGACATCCTGGATCAAGGTCCACCCACTGACCCGGTGTTGCCGTTTCACATGGCTTTGCAAAGGAGGGTGGCGGCGGCTTGGATTGCTCCGGAGAGTCCACCGGCAATTAAATCGCTTCTGAAGAAATACCGCCCATCCAGTGGTGATCCTTGCTACTTATCGACGCACCCTACTCGGGAGAGTTTGGTGCAGGCGACTACGGCCTCCTCGAAGCAGGCTGCGTACTCTACCTTCCCTCCTGATAGGGACGATAAGCGCTTTGATGGTTGGGCAGAGAAGGTATTTTTGGTTGGGGGTATGGCGTTGAAGTTGGCCAACTCCACTTGTGCCTTAGCAACATTTACACGCTTTCTGTGGAACTGTGTCTTTGGCGGCTGATCCTATTCCCTAAGGGGAGGAACGGAATGGTTTTCTAGCTCTCGTGCAAGACGGCAAGGATGCCATGCGAATCCGTTCAGTCAGGTTTGGACACGGCAGACTGTCAGCCAGTCCATGGCTGCGAGCACCGTGATCTGCTGGTTTGAGTGGTTGCGGAAGTCAGTGTTTGCTCCTGATGTGCAATCCCATCTTCTGAACAAACCCTTTGATGGTGTTCATCTGTTTGGCAGCAAGGCTGACGAGAGCCTTGAGAGGTTGCAGACCTCCAAAGCTGCAGCGAAGTCTAAGTGCTGCAGTTCGTCAAACTCCGCCTTTTCGTCCTAGGGGACAGCAATGGAGGGCAGGTTACTTTCAGTACTACTTTTCCTCTGGTAGATCGAGAGGAGCTGCCAGTCAAAAGGGCCACCGTAGGAGTAATTGGGGTGGAAAACAAGGTTCTTGGGGTGCCAAAGTCGCTCGGGCAGTTGCCTCTTTGCCTTCAGGCACTGCTGCAGCCGCGTCCGCTCAGTCATGAGGCAATGTCCCATGGTTCGCCGGTTGGGGGCAGACTTGCGCAGCATCTTGGAGAATGGCGGGCCATTACTTCAGATGTGTGGGTTCTGGAGATCATAGCCCATGGCTACTGTCTTCCCTTCCGTCAGAGGCCTCGCGACAATCCACTGCTGGAGAAAGGCGCCATAGAACTGGTGCCTGTAGCGGAGAGGAACAAGGGATGGTATTCCTTATTTTTTGATCCCGAAAAGACTGGGGATTGAGACCCATCATGGACTTAAGTTTGTTGAACAAGCTCCTCAGGAAGGACAAGTTCAAGATGGTAACTTTCTCAAGTCCTTTCGGCCCTTCAATTTCAGGATTGGTTGGTGTCTCTGGACCTCAAGGATGCTGACTTCCATGTGCCGATTCATCCAAAGCACAGGAAGTACCTGAGGTTCGCAGTTGGTTACTCACATTTTCAGTTTCGGGTCCTGCTCTTCAGATTGGCCTCCGCCCAGAAGGTCTTCACCATGGTGGTGGTGGTGGCAGCGTATCTCAGGAAAGGGGATTCAAGTCTACCCCTACCTGGATGATTGATCAGGGCGCGCTCTTCCGAACAAGCCCTGGATCATTTGTCCGTCACCTGCCGCTCCCTTCACAAGCTGGGTTTCTCCCTCAATTTAAAGATGTCACATTTGACACCTACCCAGCGGCTCCAATACTTCGGAGCAGTGCTCGACCCATCCCTGGGGCAGTGTCCGCCTCCCCAGGTGAGGGCTCATCACATCCTGCAGATGGTGGACAAGTTTCAACGTGCCAAGAGTCTCCCGGCGTTCGAATTCTTGAGGTTGCTCGGCCTTATGGCATCCTGCATTTTCCTGGTGCCAGAGGCCAGGCTGCGGATGGGAGCTCTGCAGTGGGCTCTCAAGATGCAGTGGTCAGTTCTCCGGCAGGATGTCGGATCCCGTTCAGATTCCGACCTCGGTCACCCAGGATCTTCTATGGTGGGCCGACTAAGGCAATCTGATGAAGGGAGCACCATTTTGGCAACCATGGCCAGAGGTGACGGACGCATCCCTCACAGGTTGGGGCGCTCATGCCAATGAATTGACAGCCAGCGGACGTTGGTCCCTGTCGGAGTCCAGACTCCGCATCAATCTTAGAGCTCAGGGCCGTCAGGCTAGCCCTAAAGGCTTTTGTGCCGTCTGTGCGGAGGCAGAATGCCCTGATTATGACAGACAATACAGTGGCCATGCAATAAAAAAAGGGTGGGGGGCAGGGTCACTCCCGTTGTGCAGGGAGGTTATGCAGCTCTTGTTCTGAGCCATCCAGCAGGAAATTTCAATCTCGGCAGTTCATCTGGCCGGAGACAAATGCGGCGGCGGAAGCTCTGAGCGGGCAGAGCAGTCTCTCGAGTGGGAGCTGGCTCAGGAAGTTCATTTGCAGATCTTCGCCCTTTGGGGAACCCCACAAGTGGATCTCTTCGCCACCAGTGTCAACCGGAAGTGCGAAATATTCTGCTTGCGGGAATTTCCCCCAAGAGGAGCCTTGGGGGACGCGTTCATAGTGGAGTGGTCCTTCCCCCTGCTGTACGCCTTTCCTCCACTCCCCATCATTCCGCAAGTGTTGTGGAGGTTCGGTTCCCGAATGATCCTCATTGCTCTGGCATGGGCAAGGAGAGCGTGGTACCCGGACCTTCTCGACATGTCCATCTGCCCTCCACGCCGTCTTCCCTACCGAGACGATCTACTCTCACGGGAGAGTTCTCCATCCAGAGGTGAAGTCTCTCAGCCTTCATGCTTGGTATCTGAAAGGTTGAGGTATAAGGCTTGGGACCTCCCCGAAGACGTGATGGAGGTGTTGCTTTCGGGCAGAAGGCCCGCAACGAAATCCCTGTTCCGTTGCTGTTAGAGAAAGTTATGTGACTGGTGCAGGGTACAGAATGTGGATCCTTTTCCATGTTCCATTCCTTTGGTTTTCTCTTTTGCTTTCTTAAGCCCACAGGGGCCTGCAAGTGGGCAACATTAAGGGTTACGTGGCGGCACTGTCCATGTTTAAGCGCTTGTCTGAGGAATGTTCTTATTTTAAGATCCCTTTTGATTTCCCATTTTCTAAAAGGGCTAACTAATGTGTTTCCACCGTCGCCTTTCCAGGTGCCGTGATGGGAGTTGAATTTGGTTTTAAAGTTCCTAATGGGAGCTCGGTTTGAGCCCTTACATTCTTGTCCGTTGCGACTGTTGTCCTTTTAAAACTGATTTTAGTTGCGGTTACTTCGTCACAGATTGAGTTGCAGGCACTTTCAGCCAAGCCACCCTTTACTGTTTTCCATAAGGACAGGGTTGTCCTCAGAGTGCGGCCTTTTCTTCCGAAGGCTGTCGGAATTCCATTTGAGCCATACAGTGAGTGATCTGGCGTTTTATCCTCCTCCACATCCTGGTAAGGAAGAGGAGCGGCTCCATAGGTTAGATCCTAGGAGAGCTTTGAGTTTCTATCTCTCATGGATGTCCCGGGTCAGAGTGGACGATCAGCTCTTTGTTGGTTATGCTGAAAGGTGCCTGGGTCAGGCTGTTTCCAAGCAGACCTTGTCCAGATGGATCATTTTGACGATCTGAGTGTTACCGTTTGGCGGGAAAGGACCCTCCAGTAGACTTACGGGCTCATTCTACTAGGGGTGTGGCTGCCTCCACTGCTCTACAGAGGGGCGTTCCTATTCACAATATTTGCGAAGCAGCCACATGGGCCTCTGTTCATACTTTTGTGAGACACTATTCCTTGGACTCCATCCATGGGCTGTATTTGGCCTTTGGTAAGGCAGTCCTTTATTCAGCTTTTGATTGGGCTTTCTAAAATAGTAAATTCTGTTCCCACCTCCATAAATTGGTACTGCTTTGGATTCTGTCATAGATGTGGACTATGTCGGAGGACACAATCCCCTCGAAGAACAAGTTACTTACCATATCTGGTAACGTTCTTTCGATGGGATGCTCCTCTGACATATTCCACATCGCCCCCCCAGCCTGCCCCTCTACTGAATTTCCTATGCAATTGCAGCTTATGTTTCCGCAAGGCTTTCTGCAGTCATACTGGCAGGTGATTGCTGCCACACGTTCTGGGAAAAACTATAACTGAGGCTACAGGCGCTGTGCATCCTATATATAACATCTGGTGACGTCCACTCTCTACGGACAACAGATCGACGCCATTGATGCAGGACGCCCTCTGCCAAATATCTTCCGAATCGGCACAGCTGGGACATTACCTGTCATAGATGTGGAATGCGTCGGAGGAACATCCCATCGAAAGAACATCCCATCGAAAGAACTTAACCAGATATGGTAAGTAACTTGTTCTTTCCTTGCAATTGAGCTGCACTTTATGCTTCGTGGTACTCTATGCGCTTTACATATTCTACCATGCATTGCTTTTATCTGTAACCTCAAGAAATTCACCCAGATGCCCTTGGGCCAGGGTGCACAATACAAATGAAATGAATACAAATGCACAAACTAGTATTCAACCACACTTGCTTTCTTTCAGTTCTGTATGCAAATCTTTGAATAAACCAACAAATTCCCAGTTTACTCTCGTGCTGGGAACTTGTACCCTGTTCACAGGCCTATTGACAAGTTCAGTTTCCCTGGCCCTCTCTTGGCATTGTCAATTTCGTCTTTAAGTTTATTTCCTACAAAAATCTTCCCTTTTCTCAGCCGCTTCGGGTTATCATGCTCATCGAGTATTAAGTTCAATCTTGACCGGCATTCATATTGCTCAAACGGTCTCTCGCGAGCGACCCGACCTGCAGAAACCACACGGTCCACACCTCAGCATCCCGGAGTCATTCAGGCTTCTTTGACTGTCTCCAGGTGCTGTTCTCTGTGGCTGCAGGCTTGATGTGGCTTTTGCTGCTCCCGTTTGGCACCTCTCCTCCAGGATCTCTTGTGTACAGAAGGGGGGGGGGGGTGTCTCAGTCACCAGGAAGTATGCAGACCAGCTCTGCTACCGGAGACCTTCCAAGTGCTCACGCCACAACGACTGCAGCTCATTGGCGCTTCTAGCAAGTTTCTCCCTGGTTCCACCTCCAGCCTCTCCTGCAAGCGTTCCAAAGGAGATCTCATTGGCCTCACCTGAGCGGCTCATTTATACTGCCCCCTTGGCCTCGGGTGCAGGCAATGTTAATCAGCTACATAACTGTTGGGGTAATCGGCATCCCTCTTCCTCGCCCCAGTGCTTGACTGGTGTGTACTGGAAAAATAGGGAAGTGACTGATAATACCCTACAAAGGCATAGAGTCTGACTCCTTATCAAAGGGAAATGGGGGCGGAGGGATACCATGTCTCACCCAAGGGTGCCTCATCCCCACTCCACAAGTCTCCTCCACCCAGATGATCCTCCCTCGCATATCCACCCCCAGGGTCAGGATCCGATGGCGACTGCTTTTTCCTGGCCACCTGGGAGGAGGATATATTTGAGAAAGAAATTAGGATGCCCTCGGATTCCTCACACTGCTTGCTGCTTGGGTGCACACATGATCCACTGTGCCAGAACTGAGCTCTATCCACTTGTGTTGGGCAGAATCCTGTGCAGTGCCCTTAGGGACAACTATACACAATTAAGGCTACAGGTGGCAATACAAGTTTTACGTTTGGTACACGCCTGTACTACTAAGTTATAGTGGTAGCAGAGCAGCCAGGCTTATCTCAAGAGTATGAGCAGTAGCAGAGATTACACAAAGGGACCACAATTACTGTGGCTCAAGCAAACGCTGACTATATTTTTCAGATAGAAAAATATAAGTACATTTATTTTTAAACCATTAGTTATAAACACAACACTTCCAATAAACTTTAAACAAAACCACACGTTAAATATACTACAACTAACCAATTCACTTTGTACAGTATGTCTCAAGGTAAGTACCCTGTGTTTGAATGAAACTGTTATGAACAAAACACGATACCGCGGATATGGTTGCAATCACTTTTTGACAGTTTGGTCTACTCAATAAACGCGTATCTGTGACATGAAATGCTACCGGGGCAAAAACACACTTGGCACCTGAGATACCCAGAGGGAGTTGGAGGCAAAAATCACAGGCAATATTTAGGTTAGGCAGACAGTATCGAGAAACACTCAGAAAAAGGAGTTCAAAAGTCAAAGGGTCGGAGCCAGGGTGAAGTGACACCAGAGACCTGTTGAAGATCACACCGTTGGACAGTTCACGATTCAGCGTAGCCCAAAAGTACTTTGATATTGTCACTGTTCGGAAGCAAAAGTTATAAGTAGGGAAGACCAGGGCGAGCCTCGAGGATGAAGGAAAAAGGGGGTTCACCCAGTTTCCTCGAGTAGAGCACAGTACCTTATTCCAATGATGCAGCTGGTGCCCTGGCAGTTGTTCCTGTTGGTTTCCCGCAGACCCACGATTCCTGGAGCTTCGTTGGGAAGGAGGATGCACCACATAGGGATGAAGCTGGCATCAGCGACAACGAATACAAAGTGCTCTCCTTAAAAACAGGAGAGACTCGGCAGGCGGCTATCCGGACCACTACAGCAGTGTGCAGCGATTTCGACCACAGCGGAGATCTCTGGCTGAAGATGAGCTGGTTATCCCCACCAGGCTCAAGCGAAGAAGACTCCGGACTGGATCTCGTCTTAGTCGTCGAAGGGTATATAGCTCAGGACTGCAGCAGGGCTTCACCGGGACGGGGTAGTTGCAGCAGCCGCCGTTCTCTTCGGTTCCTTGTAGTTCCAGAGGCGACTGACTTCTAGCCCAAGAGACCTGCCTTTTATGCGCAAAACCCTCATTCACACAGCCTGGCTGTCAATCACGCAGAAGGGGTGGTTGTCCAGGCGGGACAACCACCTCAGCCAATCATGGCAAAGTGCGACTTGGGTTTCCTAGGATACCCTTTGCAGGGGGTGACTACACCGCTCCCTCACATTCAGCCCACCTAGACACCCAGGCGCCTTGAGGAGGGCTTCTCTGCAGAAGCCCGCCAAAAGACGGTGATCAAAGAAGGCGAACCTAGTTTGCCACGCAAAGTAAAACACAAGAAGGACTTTAACAAAAAGAAATGGCGAATGAACCCAACCAGAGCCAAAAGAAAGACGATTTGGTCAAGCGGGTTTATGTTCGAGGCTAATATAATGGCCAATAACAGTACCACGTTTATCTAATATAATCGCGGTAGAAAAGTTAGGGTAGATACCACTGCCACCAGCTAAGTCTAAATGTTAAAAGAGCGAAACAATGCTCAAGGAGGTACAGACAGAAAAGGGGTACAGATTAGCCCTTTCCAGTACTCCATGTAAGATGGGGTGTACTGGGTCTGTGGTTAAAAATTACTATGTAAAGTAAATGGCAACTTTACCTTTCTCTGGGGGACAGTAGTCGGGCCCCAGCGAAATGGAGTCGGAGGGAAGTCTTAAAGACAACCCGAGGGTTGTCACTGTTACGTTGTTACGACACTGAGGGTGCGGTGTAACCCATACAAGAACAGGGGCACCTGGAGTGGTGTGCTCCAGTGCCCACGATCACACAATGAGTAAAAACACATAGGCCAAAACACATGCAAGAGTGGAAAAAATAAACTCCAGAAATCCAGCAAAACTGCTGGGGGACTCACTAGGTGAGGGGAAATTAGGGGGTGGGGGTGGCCTGCGCACGATGAGACATCCCTTCTCGGAGACAGCTGTCAAAGGGAGGCTGGAGAAGAAATTTAAGGCCCCGGACTCTACACCAAAGTGCTTAGTGTCGCAGCCTACTCATGAGTTGGCGGCGGCTAGCCATAAAGCCCAGAGTCAGCACAAGAGTGTTACCGCTCCGGACAGTGATGCCAGGAGACGGGATGCCTTCGGGAAGAAGGTTTTGACTGTTGTGGCGACGACGGTGAAAGCGGTCAATTCCTTAGCGATCATAGTTCCTCTGTTGGAACTTCTGCCAGAGGAACACCGTAAAGCTGCCATGCTGTTGGTACGCGAAGGGGATGAGGCGTCCAATCATAGTATTAACATTGCTGTTGACTTGGCAGAGTCTGGTTTTAAACAGATTAACACCGGAGTTGTGCTGCATCGATCAGCCTGGCTGAAGTACACAGACTTTTGCCTGGAGGTGCATTATAAGGTTCTGGACATGCTCTGTGAGGGGGAGCAGTTGTTTGGAGAGAAAATTGATGAGGCCCTCAAGGGTATGAAGGAGGACTCTGAGACTGCTAAATCGTTTGGAGCTTTACAGAGTGGGTGCTCTTTTCGTCCGTTCTGAGGGTCGTCAGGAAATGCCCCGTTTGCTTCTTCCAGAGACCGGGGTTACGGTCAGTCTGGTTACCCCTCCCAGGGGTATAGGTCGGCGCAGAAGATTCTGGACTTTCAGGCCTCCAGGAAAAGAGGTGCGCAGGCCTCCTCCAAGGGAGACCGGCTAAGCCACAGCAATGACTGTCTTCAGGGAAATCTGCTGGGGGGCAAGATAGCACTGCCCCCCTCTCGTCTATTGTTGCCCTCATTCTTTGATTCAGCCTCCACGCCTGCAGAACGGGCTTTGCACTCGCTGGATGTGAAGAGGGCGTGCAAGGTTTTTTTGCATCGTACTCAAGATTTCAGACTTCTAAACAGCTGTTTGTGGCTTATGGACCGTCCGTCAAGGGACGGGCAATCTCCAAGCAAGGACGTTCTCATTGGGTGTCATCTGCTATCTCATTCTGCCACACTAAAGCTGGGAAGCCTTTGGAGAGAAATCCAAGGGCACACTAGATGAGGTCTGACTTTGTCGGCGGCATTATGGTCAGGGATTCCGCTTGTGGACATTTGCCAAGCGGCCTCCTGGGCGGTGCCGCATACCTTTACTCTACATTACTGTCTGGAGCAGCAGCATTGTGAGGATGTACAGGTGGGACGGGCGGTCCTGCAACGCCTGTTTCAATAAGGTAAGCCCCGCAGCTTCGGGTTATTTGTTTGACCTTGATCACTGGATGGGTTTCTTTGTCTCATGTATGCGATTCTGTTTCTATATTGGTTTGCGTTTACACTCTGCCATGCATGATGGGTACTGCTATGTAATCTATTCACAGCATGTGAATCCAGGAAAGAGCAATGCTGGAGAAGGGAGTAGTTTCTTACCTGTAACTCCATTTCTCCAGCATTGGTATCTTTCATGGATTCACATGTGCCCGCGGGCTGCCCCTGCATGCAAACCTGGTTTGGGTTGCCTCTACTTTGGAGGTTAAAATCTGAAGGGAAGCTGCGGGGTGGGGTTATTTATAACCTCCGTCCTATTGGTGGGGACTAAAGCACCCAAAAAGGACAAAGATAGGACACTAAAGTGTCGAAGTTTTCCATAGGAAAACACTAGGTTAAAATGACCGAGGTTTCCAGCCTGACGGGGAATATTCAGAGCATGTGAATCCATGAAAGATGCCAACGCTGGAGAAATGAGTTACAGGAAAGAAACTACTCCTTTGTACTGAGTCACTGTACAACTGGTAGGGTCTACTGCCCTTGCATTACTGAATGTAATTGTGAAAGTAACCGTTGGTTTTTAATCCCCAAGAATGTGTGACCTATACTGAATGTGTATGAAAGGGTTTGACTTTACTAGAACTACTGTTAAGGTTTATGCTTTGGTCTGTGCACCTTCAAGCGTAGTGTTTTATAATTGTGATTGCATATACTGTGTGATAGTACTTATTTACCCCTAGATTTATCTGGGCCGACTTGTATTTAAATCATTTATTTTTACATACGAGTGCCAGGGGACCACTCGGTGATAGTGCGCGGTACAAATGTCCTTTAACATTAACATTGTGTTTCAGTGTTTCTTTGGACCATTTGTATTACAATTTCATTTGTACTGATTCTACAGCCCTCTCTCCCTCCTAAGGTAAGCCTGGCTGCTCTGTCTACACTACCATGTTCTCTGGTGGTACAGCCTTATACTAAGAGTGGAGTCTTGTACTGCCTCAGTTGAATGGTTACTAAGCTCTTAAGTGGACTTCAGAAAAAACTGTCCTAACAGTACAGATGCAGAGTTTTATCAATAAGACTTGTGCTGTTTTTTTAAAGATTTTTTCCTGCTGAAGTGTCACTTGTGAGTAATGAAGTTTTACTTTTGTTTCCATGGTGGGATGCAAGTTGGGATATGAATCCCAGCAATTCTGGTCCTTCGGTATCCAGAGAAGATGTATGGCAATTGTACAAAAAATAATTAGGTTAATTCTTAAAATGCTTAGGTAGTTTTGCCTACAGTGAACTACTTACCCCCTTCACCTGGTTAGTTATTTAGTGATGTACTGTAGGTGCACCTATCAGTGAATGTATATATGGCTTTGTGTGTAATTTCCTGCTAGTTTCATTTCCTAGTTTGTTGTAAACCCCAAATAAATAACTCGTTTTATAACTGTTTAAGTTGATTCATTGTTCTGTTGGGCCTCATTGGGACCCCTGCCCACTGTAACACACTCCTGAGACGAAGCCTCGACTGCTCTCCACTCTACCATGATTGATTGGGTTATGCCGAAACTTCACCAACGACCAGGAGTAGACTTTGTGCCCAAAGGTCGTATATAGTAGTCGGTCTGCACAAATTTGTGTTTGGAAGGCCTGGGTGCATGCATTGCATTCTGGATAGGAATGTTGAGTGCTTGGTGAATGTTATGTTGGATGTCCCTGGTGGATAGCTTAGCGGCAACATGCTCTCCTTGGAAGCAAGACACAAAGCAACACAGGTTCGATGCCCGTGTCCGCATATTAAGAACGTTCTAAATAACGATCATATCATGATAGCTGGTGAGTGAGCTGGCTGGGTGTGGATGTTATCAGCTGCTTTTCTCTTATATACTTAGCTGATGTATCCTAAGTAACCACCTGTATATGTACTATAAACTTCCAATTACATTGAGAATCCAGTGAGGAATCACCTAAAAAAAAGAACCAGATAAATTCACTGGTCTTCTGAAGGGGTGCCGAGGTGGAAAGTTGTGGTGAAGGGAGCAGCGAGGATCTTGGCAGGGCTCCTCTTCCTCACCAACCCAACAAGTAGGGGGTCAGATTTGAGGGGCAGGGATGTCCGCTGAGCTGCTGGGGGCAGTGCATGTGGCGCACAGCTCAAAAAGATATTGGCTCTAGGGCATTGCCTGTCTGTTGTTTTTGTCTAAAAGTTCTTTATTCTGAATGATATACCACTCATATCACGCCCTTCTCCTGGAACCCCCCCGCCCCCCCCCAGTCACACTGAACCGGGAATCAGGCTGGTTCGCAAAGGCAAATATTTATTTATATATTTAAATTTTAATCATGTGTTTTAATAGGTACACGACAATCGCCAATGGGGTGAATCTCTTTAATACACAAGGAGTAAGTAGTGAGAAAAACAATTCAGCACAGAAAATACTTGTTGGTTCAGATCAGATAGCACTGTGGTTAGAGGTTCCCCGTGCACTCCCCTCAACAGGTAATGTAAAGTGATAGGAGGAGAGAGCAGGTATTCAGGAATGGCAAAACTCTACAGAATATCAATCCCACTTCCCCCCAGCAAACACAAGAGAATTGACTGTCAAGCTGTCAGAATGGCTTTTAAGGTTGTCTTTAGAATGGACTGGGAAACACCAAATATGGTCAAAATGGCTGAAATTGTTATAAATTCTTATGGGTGCCGCTTTGCACAGTTGCACACAAATGCAAGCAATGATTTAATCCAAAGAAAACATTTGAAATCTTAAAATTAAGTCGGAAGCAATTAAAAGCTGTTTACACGTGTAAACATTTCCCAAAACGAAAATTTGCGACAAACTTTTCACTGCGCGATATTCGCGATAGAATCGCATTGATTTGGAGTGCGGTGGAAAGCTGTGGATGTTAGCTACAAGCAGGAGTTGAAATTTTGTTTATCACAAAAACTGAGGGAGTTAGATGTTTTAGTAGAGGTCGTTTTTCGAGATGGGCGTGAGAATGAAAAACGGGAATGCACTTTTAAAATGACAAATGGGTTGCTTAATGCTAGAGGATGACTATGAACAGAACAAATACCACACAGGAACAGTCACTTGATCAGGGTGACTGCCTGCTAAGGAAACTCGCCGCCTTTAGATGAGAAAAGGATCAGCGCAGAGATAGTTTTAACACTACTGGTTCTGGAGGAAAGATAGGATGGTTTGGGGAGAGGGTTCAGACAATGCAAAGATACTCCTAAAAATACAGGTTCTGAATACAAGATAGGATGGGTCTATGATAGGGCTAAGACTATGCAAAGTACATATGCTAGTGACACAATTCTTCCTATTTTCATACTCGCTGGATAATTTTTTTTAATGGGACTGTCAATTCTGGTCAGGGGATTGGATCTGGTTTAGGAAAGACGGCTGGGCACATCGGACTGGGCAGGGTCAGCAATGCGCTCTGGTCACAGCACGGGACAGGACTGGACTGGATCTGCAAGGCACTCTGGTCACAGGACTGGACTGGATCTGCCCTTCTTGGTTCTGAGGATATTTATTTTCAGCAGGCAAGCAGTAACTGCGCAGCCCGGCTGTATTATGATGCTTCCCCTTAGGCTTGTGGGGTTCTGTTCTGGAATTTGAGGCCTATCTGAAAATGGTTCAGCTATGCAGTGGGCCTTTTTCTTTGCCAAGTTTGTTTGTGGAGTCTGGAGCAAGGAAGATGTAGAGTTCAGCAGCAGGGTGCACCGCCAGCATCAGGATAGTGAGTGAATCGGTTTGTCCTTGTGTGTGGTGAGCTCTCTCTATGCTATGGAATGACATCATAATGGGGGTGTGTGGGCCGGGAGCAGTGTCATCCCCCTCTTTTGGAGGGGAGCACGGTGTGTAAGTGATGCTGGCTGAAATTGTGCACACACAAGACACCCCTTTAAGTATTGGTCGAGGTCCTGCCCCATGTGTGCCCAGTATGCAACCTCTTGCAAGATTTCCAGTGTGGTATGAAACCCCTGATGACTGGCTGTGGCCGCATCATGGGCGTGACTTAGCATCAGAATGAGGTAAGGACCACCCACTGGTCATGGCCAGATATGGATTTCCTCACCAACAAACTGTCTTGGATTCGGAAAATATTTGGACATTTCATCAACACTCTGAGGTCCTCGTTCCCAATATAATCAGTATCCGTCAGGGGAAAGTTCTCTGGGGTCCTCAATGTGTTGATAAAACGTACCAATTATTGGATCCCCTTTTTGAGCCGTAATCAAATCAGCTTCTGTGGTCTCCTTACTCTATTGTGCAGTTGAGTTCATTGTGAGCATGTGTCTGGGACCTAGTGATAGCAGTGACCTGGATTTCCCCAACAGGGACTCGACCTCAAGTAGATACTCTTGGATGGCTCTGGTTTTGGCCAGCTGACCAGCTAGGTCATTTCCAGTTTTGTCTGGTCCCTCTACTTTAGAATGACCCTTGATCTTTTTCCAGTAGATGGTCATCCCATTTGAGGTGACCAGATCATTATTTTGTATTAATTTTCCATGTTTCAATGGTTTATTATTAGCACATAGCATGCCTCTGGTTTTCCAGTTAACCAGGTGCTCCACGCACCCGTTCTGTACATAATCTGAATCGGTGATTATGACCAGTTCGTGGAGTTGGTGTTGGACAGCAGTGAGGATGGCTTGATGCCCAGCCATCAGCTCTGGCACTGGACTACTTCGAGGACTTATTATTATTATTTTTTATTTTTATTTTATTTTTTTACCCAGTGGAGGGTTCTGGGGCATCATTCACCCATGCATTCCCTACGCCGGCCACAAGTTCCTTTTCCCTGTTAACATGGTAGGAGCACCCATCCACATAGAGTGGGCATTCCCTCACACTGGTCTTCTTCATAGACTTTGTATGAGGAATTAAGGTAGGCCTCCATGTTGTCCTTGATTTTAAGACTTTCGTCCTCGAGACAGTTTTCTCTGGCACATTCATGCATGTCAGCCACACCTTGTGTGAGGGGACTCTTCTTGTTCTGGCCATATCTGACCTCCACAGGTAAGCCTTGCATTGACAGAATCCAGGAAGTAATTCGGGAATTACTCACATTTCCGGCCCGGATTCTGTCACTTTGAAGATATTTCAAAGATTGGTGTGGAGTCTCCACTATGATGTGTCCCCCCTGGATAAACTGGCAGTAATTCTTCAATGCCCACACCATTGCCAGAAGTGCCTTCTCACAATCGTTGAATTTTTCCTCCAGAGGATAAAGTCTTACTCGCATAGATTACTTTATTGATCTTGTCATGCTTTTGATATAATACTGCGGTCAAGCATGTATTTGAAAACCCTGTCTCCAAGAAGAACTCCTTGTTTTTGACAGGGTAAGCTAGGCAAGGCGCTTGTGAGAGGCTTCTTTTGAGTTGTCTTCTCCAGCATGGGTCTGGCATGGATTCACATGCTCATGAATATTCCCCGTCGTCAGGCTGGGAATCCTCGGTGAAGAAAAAATCAGTTTCAGTTTAGTTTCTGAACTGTCTTTCTACTAATAACCAATCACTGGTCTCTGGGTCATACTGCCCCAGCCAATGACTGCCCTCTACCTAAGCCCCTCCTCTGGCAGCCATCTTCAGATTTTTACCGCACGTTCAAGTGTTGGGAGTCCTCGTGCTATAGCCCTCGAGTTTTTGCTGCGTTTTCATGCTTTTTCAAGGAGATTTTCTAATTTTTCGGTTTAATCGAGCCTCAAGCTCCACTGTTTCTTCTTCCGATCAACGGGGACCCGTTTCGGAATTTTCAACGCCCCTCAAGGGTGAAGTTTTTCCTTGCGTGACACTACTTGGAGGATTCCAGAAGATCTGAGGCCTACCATGGACGCGGCCCAGGACAAGGGTAGCTCGACTCCCGAATCCAAGCTGTTCAGGAACTGCCCTGGATGCGGTTTACAGAATGTTTTCAAGGAGGACGAGCATTTGAGATGTCTCTACTGCCTTCATGAGGACAAGACGCACGTAGCAGACTGTGCGTTCTGCAAGAACCTGTTGGAACGGACCATGAGGGATCGTTGTTCCCGCCTCGCCAGCTGGCTGGAGAAGGGCCCAGCAGGTGAGAAGAAAAGGTCTGAGTGGTCTTCTTAGTCCTGTGAGGGCGCCCCGGCGACAGGGGCCCAACAGAAGGCTAAGCACCGTGAGTCTGCGGGCACCGGGAGCGCCCCCCCCGGGTGAAGGCTTCAAGTGCGCCCAAGGTGGTGAAGGCCTTGATTCACCCGGCTAAGGCCTCTATCGAGGGAGTCGCGGTGACCCTGGCGAAGCCTGTGGAGGCGACATCGGGGCCCAGAGTTTCCCTGCCACCGCAGAGGGAATCCTCTTTCCAGCCCATCAACGAGACCCCTGTGAAGACCCTGGTGGAAAAAGAGGGGGGGGGGAGCGGTGGCCATTACGGACACGGATTCAGCCTCTGAGGAGCAGCTTCTGGAGGTCGTGAAGAGCTTCAACGAGAGGTTCGAGAAGGTACGATCCAACGGGAGAGATCCCGAAGATGGCGCCGACGGCGCCGACGAGGCCCCTGTGGAGGAGCAGCCAGCCCTCTCGTCGCAGCCATTGCCCGAGCCTCAGGACAACTTGGCGTCCATTTTGGTGGTGATCCAAACCTTATGCACGGAGTTGAGGAAGAGATTACCACGAACCCCGGCGGACGATCCAGAACCGGGCCCGTCAGGAAGCCCTCCGAACAAGCGTAGGAGGGTTCATCCCCCCCCCCCCACCCCTCATGCCCTCGCGGCCCATGGAGCCTTCATCCCCCTCTCCGGATCCCAGGGATGACACGGCGACGGACACGACGATGGGGACGGATGACAGTGGTGACGGGATGGACCTTCCATCACCACCCCCTCGGGCTTCCCCGCCTGATGAAATTGGCTCCTTTCACGCCATTATCGCCAGGGCGTCCAAGCTCTTCCAGCTCTGCCCTGAGGAACAGAAGGAAGGTTTCCTCTATCAACAGCGAGAGGCCAAGAGAAAGACGGTACTCGCGGTACCGTTACTCGACGATATCTGGGACGAGGGACTTGCGGTCCTGAAGAACCCGTCCACGGAGCCTGCCAAGAGGGACCTGTACGAGAAGTAGTACCGGGTCCCCGACGCCGCCCCCTTGTGCCTCAGGGCTCAGCTGACGCCGGATTCGGTCGTCTCGGCGGCGGCCAAGAAGGCGGCAGGGGCGACAGCTTCGAGCTCCACTTCCCCACCTGACGGCGAGGGAAAGAAATTGGATGCCATGGGGCAACGGGTCATCTCGTCGGCGGTGACGGCAATTAAAGCGGCCAACGCCTTAGCGATTGTGGCCCGTTACGACAGGGAGCTATGGTACAAGATGGCTCCCCTACTGGACTTCCTGCCAGACGCAAGAGGGCGGAGGCCCTAGAGATTCTGCAGGAAGGTGAGGTGGTGTCGGACCATGCCATAAGGTTGGCAACAGACATTGCTGACACCGGGGTTTGCCAGTTAGTCAACTGTTTGCCTTCGACGAGGCTGGCTCAAGGCGACAGACTTCCGTCAGGACGTGCAGACCAGGTTGTTGGACCTGCCGTTCGACGGCAACAACCTGTTTGGGGAAAAAGGTGGATGAGTCTCTGCAGGCCATCAAGGCCGACAGACGGCCCGAGCCCTGGGAGTCCTTCAGCAACGACGGCCCTTTCGGAGCACCGGAGGCAGACAGGGGGCCTCCAAGAGATCAGGCGGTGGTTCCTCTACGTACCGCCAGGCGGCCCGCACCTCGTCCCAGGAGGCCTACAGAGGTCGCGGCAAACACGGAGGATCTCGTTGTCACCAAGCCCGCCTCCAAGCAAGATTGAACCGGCCGTAGCGTCGGGCCCCCACCAAAGCACCCCAGTGGGAGGCCGGCTGGCGAAGTTCGTCAGCGTGTGGGAGTCCATCTCCGACCGTTGGGTGCTGGATACCCTGGCCCACGGGCCATCTTAGGCTTAGTGCAGTGCCTGCTAGCCACTGACATGGCCAGGGTGAGATCCATCAAGTCCCTCCTCGGAATGATGTCCTCATGCATCTACCTAATGCGTCTCTCCACATCAACATCTTGGAGCTCCGCGCTGTGTTCTGGGCGCTCTAGTCGTTCCTCCCGTCCCTCAAGGGCAAGCTCGTGAGGATCTTCACCGACAACACCACCACAATGTACTACATCCGGAAGCAGGGTGGCACCAGATCCCCAGCCCTATCCAAGGAGGCCCAGGATCTGTGGCACTGGGCCGTCGCCCAGGGGATGTTTCTGGTTCCCTTCCATCTGGCAGGAATAAAAAACACCATTTCCGACTCACTCAGCAGGGAGCTGCGCTCGTGCCACGAGTGGGAACTACGCCAGGATCAAGTGGATCGGCTCTTCCAACGATGGGGCAAACCCCAAATCGACCTGTTCGTGACGGCGACGAACTCTAAGTGCCAGAGGTTCTACAGCAGGTTTCCCCAGCCGAGGAGCATGGGCGACGCTTTCTCGTTCCCCTGGGACGGCCTGTTCCTGTATGCGTTTCCTCCGTTGCTGCTGCTGCTTCAACTCATCCGCCAGCTCAAGAGGTCCCAGTGCAGGATGATCCTCATTGCACCGGCGTGGCCGAGACAGATCTGGTTCCCGGACCTTCTGGACCTCTCAGCGTCCCCACCAGTCAAGCTGTCGACGGACGCAGATCTTCTCTCCAGAGAGGAAGGCGCCATTCTTAATCACGACCCAGAGTCGCTGAACTTGCAGGCCTGGCTCCTGCAGCACTAGAGTTTGGAGGGTACGATATCCCGGCTGACTGCAGAGAGGTTCTTGCAAAGGCCAGGGCGTCCTCAACTCTCAAGTGCTATGGACACAAGTGGAAGAGGTTCTCTGTCTGGTGCCGTGCACAGAAGATTAACCCTCTACGGATTACGGCACCAAGTGCTACCATACCTACTGTCGCTGGCCAAAGCTGGACTAGCTCACGCTTCCATCAAGATACATCTGGCAGCGATCTCCCGATACACCAGAACTACAGGACGGCTGTCCTTGTGGTCTCATCGACTGGTGAAGGAATTTATGAAGGGACTGTTCCGATCGTTCCCGCCGGTGAAGGCTCCAGCCCCGGCGTGGGAGCTCAACGTGGTGCTGACCAGGCTCATAGGGCTACCATTCGAGCCCTTGCATTCGGCTCCGTTGAAGTTCCTGTTGTGGAAGACAGCGTTCCTTGTGGCCATCACCTCCGCACGACGCGTGGGAGATATTCAGGCCCTATCCTGCAAGCCTCCATACTTGGCTTTTCACGATACGAGTGTGGTGCTGAGGACGCACCTCTCTTTCATGCCCAAGGTGCCGTCGGACTTCCATCTTGACAAGCCCTTGGTGTTGCCAGTTTTCTTTCCGTCGCCTTCGTCGCCGGCCGAGAGGACTTTGAACTCGCTGGATGTTGCTACAGCGCTGAAGTTCTACGTGGACCCAACGCAGAGTTTTCGGAAGACATCACAGCTGTTTGTGAACTTTGGACCTGTGAACCAAGGGAAGGCTCTCTCGAAGGCTTCCATTTCCAGATGGCTCTCCGGCTGCATCATGCACTGTCATCGGTTGGCCAACCGACCGTTGCCCGGCTGTCTGAGAGCCCATTCGACCAAAGCGATCGCTGCTACCACGGCATTCTTGTCTGGTGTGCCCCTGCTGGACATCTGCTACGTGGAGGTCGACGCACACCTTCACGAGATTCTACTGCGTTGACCGGGATTCCAGGGAGGAGTCCAGAGTCGGCCAAGCAGTGCTGCGCAACCTGTTCGCCTGAAGGTGGGCCTGGTGAGGAGGCAAGAGTTGCTTAATGTTGAGTTTATGTAATGCTTAATGTATAGCCTTTTGCCACCTCCCGTGGTTGTGCATGTGTGTACTGCTATGTATTCTTCAGGAGCATGTGAATCCATGCCAGACCCCATGCTGGAGAAGGAACAAGTTACTTACCTGTAACTGTTCTCCAACATGGGTCTGGCATGGATTCACATGCAAACCCTCCTTCCTTCCCCTCTGCGGCTCTTCACTTGGTCATATTGCCACTTTACCTGCTACCATATCTGAAGATGACTGCCAGAGGAGGGGCTTAGGTAGAGGGCAGTCATTGGCTGGGGGCAGAATGACCCAGAGACCAGTGATTGGTTATGATTGGTTATTAGTAGAAAGACAGTTCAGAAACACACTGATTTTTTCCTTACCGAGGATTCCCAGCCTGACGGGAATATTCACGAGCATGTGAATCCATGCCAGAGCCATGCTGGAGAACAATTGCAGGTAAGTAACTTGTTCCTGCTTCGGCTTGTTCTGGACCCCACTCCCACTTGCCCCCCCCACCCCTTCAAAAGATGGATCAGGGGTCTTGTGATCTCTGCGTAATCCTCAATGAACTTTCTGCTGTAATTAGTCCAAGGAGGCTCCTTAGTTCCCGTAGAGTTGTGGGGTCTTTTATTTTCTGGAGGGCTTCTATCTTTTCCTGGGGACCGAGACCCTGAGGAGTTCTCATGCCCCAAGAAATTGACACTGGTTCTGCACCACTGCCTTTTTCAAAATTGCTCCGGCATAAACATCTCCGCTATCTGTCCCTCCACAGTTGAGCTTTTGACTAGAACATAGTCTACATAGGCCAGGTTACCCCTTTCACCCAGGTTGGGCATGGCCTTATGTAGAAAGATGTTAACTTAATTGCCGGAGTTGATGTATCCGAAGGGACTCCGGTTCCAAGTGTACTGCTGCCCCACCCCACCCACCCCCCCGAAGGTAAAGGCCAGCTTGTATTGGCATTCCCTACTGACAGGTACAGTTCAGTAACCATTGGCCAGGTCAATGGCAGTTAATACCTGTGACCCTTGGATCCAGATCAGCCCTTGGTCAATGTAGGGAAGAGGCCATCGGGAAGTATGGACCCGTTTGTTGAGCTCCCTTAGGTCAGCACAGTCTCTCCACTGGCCGTTTGGTTTGAAAATCCCCAGCACCGGATTATTGAAGGTGCTGTGGACTGGACAAATTATCCCACGGGACTCAAGGTACTTAATTATTTCAGTAAGGGACTCCATTGATGCGAGAGGCAAGCAATATTGCTTCACAAACACTGGAGACATGGCAGGGTCCGTGGGAATTGTTGTGTGGATGTCGGTGCGACCAGTCATGAGCCCACCGCAAAGATCTTGAAAATCTAAGAAAACTTGTTTCAATTTTTGCTTTGGCTCCAGAGTCTCGCAGGCATCAGCTAGGTTGACTATCTTCAACCATCTGCCTGAAGCCTAGAAAGACTTCTGGTTTGGCTATCCAGGCGGCCTCCTCCAGTTGGGTGGAGAAGTTCCTGGTCAAAGTGCTGATTTGGACTGATGACTTCAAGTGGGGAAGGCAGTCCTTGTGGACTTGAGTCACAGGTCACATCTTCCTTACCCTAAGTGCAGGAAGAGTACACCAGGAAATTCCCCCATGCCGTGTGAAGATCCTGTCTGGTGTGTCATCGTCGCCATCACTGTCAAAACAGTCCTTTGGGATTGGTCCTAAAAGTTTGTTACCTAAATCTATGGAAAAATGTCGGTTATCAACCGGCATTCCAATAATGGTGCCTGCACCTAGAGTGATACTCTTTAGGTCGCTGTTATCCACCTCTATTGGAATGGTGTTGTGTTCTATGTTGACTAGTGGTGTTGGGTTTACCCCCAACCCTTGCTGTTGGAAATGGGCATTGAGATGAACATAGGTGTCAGGATTTTTCAGTTTCTGTCCATTTAATTTTTACTTCCAGTGAGAATTGTCGGGTCCGTTCTGGGATGGCGACTTCCTCTCCAATCTGAATTTCAACTGCATATGGCAGCAGTTGAGCTGACTGAAATGCTTTCTCAGTGTCATCAAAGTACATGGGATTACTCGCTAATCGGGATCAAGGTTTGAAGTTTATTAGGTCCAAACTAATGGCAAAGCGATTGAGAATGTTGCTGCCTAAATAAAATGCAGCAGGGACATCTCGCACAACCCAACAATTATGGACTATGCTCTTGTTGCCTATGGAAATGTTGAGCATACACCTCCTAGGCAGTGATGTTTGGAATTGGGTGTTTCCAGGTCCATTTCCCATTTGTCTAACAGTTTAAATGTGGGAATGGCTTGGTCTTTTGGGAGTTTGCGTAACATGGCCTTGCTGATGAAGCTCTTACCGTTGTTCACACATACTCGGGCGAGAACAGTCCTTCCCCCTCATTTCACTGAATAGGGATGAACTGCTCTCCAATTTTCTGAATATCAGCCAAGCTTTGAGCTTATTTCTCATATTTTTGGACTATAGGAATGGGATTTCCTGATTGTGAATTTGTATAGAATTTCCGAGTCTTTCCATCGAGTGTGGAATGCCACCTTAGACTGGGAGGAAGGTTGATTTTCAGAAATGGAGAGGACTCCCCATCACCAGTTTGTTGTCCTACTGCAATTAGTCACGTCTGGGATTTGGTTATTCTGGAAGTGGAATTCAATTTGGTCAGGTTTTTGTTCAACCATGTGGCATGTGCCATTTAAACTCACATGGTTGACACTGTTTTAATTTTATCGTTTGGTTAGTCCGGGTCCAGAGGACCTTGTTTACACAATCTGAGGGGAGACAATCTACGCAGGATGTAATTCCCTAGTAAACATGGTGTGCCATCTGGAGTCACAACTATGACCGGGTGCTTCACCTTGTCGCCCAATTTTAATGTCTAAATCCGCAGTCCCCTCGACAGGAATTACCTTCCCATCGAAGTTCTGAAGTTGTCCAGGAAGAGGGGTGAGAGGAATTAGGTATTTCTTCCCCATCCCTAATTCAGCTGCTCAAAGGCCCTTTTTGACAGAAGGGTGGCTTGGGATCCAGTGTCCACCAGTGCCAAACTTGTACATTTCCCCTGTATTTGGACCAGGGCATAAAATCTTCCCTCCTTTTCCTCAAGGGGGCAAAGATAATGCACATTGTTGGCCAATTGGTGGGTTAATTTCTTTGCTTTGGATACTGACAGATGATGTGGGCAGGATTATGTGTGGGATCTTGGGAACCTGCAAGAAAAGTTGACAGCTAGATATGGGGGGAAGTTTTGGACTCCCCTGGTTCCGATTCTGGGCTGCCCCCCCTTTTGGAGGCAATCACCAGGATGGATTTGAACAAGGATTTTCGTGTTGGTCATTCTGGGGTTTGATGATGGGCGGTTTTAACTTGGTCCCCCCATCTACCCAGTCTTGATTGGGATCCTTTGGGAACCATTTTTCTTTGGGAGGAGTCCCCCTTCCCCCCCATCACTTAAGATCTTTTGCCCAGAATCCTCTGAGGACCCCTCTTTCAAACTGGAAGATTTGCACCTCCTCCACAAAATGGGCCCTTTTAGGTTCTTTATTTCTCCTACCCACATTCTGTTCCTTGGGTTGCAGACTTTCGGGGGCTGGAGATTTTGGTTCTGGTTCCTGGGTTTCCTGGGGCTTTCCACAAGTGGGGAAGGAAGCTTCCTCGAAGGATTTACACCTCCCCCTTCCCCTTGTGCCTCCTCCCTGGCAACCAGTGGGTTGTCAGGAGTTCTTCCCACATCATTTTTCTGGATCACCAGACCCCGGATTCGAGGAGTTCTGAGCCGCCATGCTCATCTGAGGGTTCTGTTGAGGCCTCAGCATGTGACCCAGATCCTGTGCCATGTTCTAAACTTGGTGCTCCAGTTGGGACACCTGCTCTGGCAGGTACGGGGTCCTTTGGTCTACCCTGGGTTGATCCTGGGAACAGTAACTATCCCTTCTCGCATAACCCTTGTTAGGACAGTTTGGGTACCCCTCCATCCTTGGCCTCCCAAGGATTGGGCTGTCTGGGCTCAGGAAAGTGGGGCAAGAAGGATGGGTGGTTTTGGGGGTTGAAGTTTGGCGGGTACCGGGGGAAAGAAATTTGGTCTGGCATTTGGGGTTTACTGCCCTCCTGGGGAAAGTGAGGAGGGAAGTTTCCTGGGTTTCCAGCTGTCTGGTTCGTCGTCCCCTTGGGCTGGAGGAGTCCACACAGCCCAGGATTGGTCTGTTGCCCTTGTAGCATGGGCTGATGTAGTCAGGGGAGTTAGGGGTCCCATTTGTGGGGTTACCTCTCCCTGATTCCCTGTTGGGGATTGGCCCGAGGGCCGTCTGGGGTTGGTCTGATTCTGCACGGGTAGGTTTTTAGGCCCCCCATCTCCAGATCTAAAATGGGGGCAACCTTCGCCACCTTAGCAGCAACAGGGGTGTTGGTTGATTTGGGGCTTTTGGTAATATTTTTACTTTCTAGTGGCTTCTGCACTTTTAGATGTGCCTCGCTTGTTCAATGACCCAGTCCAGTGATCTTTTCTCATGAAAGTCCCTCACTAGCTGCGTCATAATGTATTTAGGGAGAGCATGAAAGAAGGTGTTCACAAATTCCTTGCTGTCAGTGCGCTCCCTTCTAGTGGTCTGCGCAACAGCGCGTTTCAATTCCTGGACAAATTCTTGTGGGGCCTGGTCTTCCCCACATTGTAGGTTGTAGGCTGCCTTGGGGGCCTCTTGAGGGGGTTCCTATGAATAGAATTTTTTTTCAGGGTGGCTGCCCTATAGGTGGACCATCTGGAATGGTTCTGATCCTCCAGCCCCGCAAAGAAGCTGGAGTACTCGGGTGAAAATGTCCACTTTACATACTGAATACAGCTTTGGCTGTCCTTCAGGTGGAAAGTCTCCATCTGCTCAAACAATTCCAGGTGCTCCCAAACAGAATATTTGGCATTTTTGTGGTACGGCGTGATGATGCTCCTAATAGCTTTTATTTGCTTCAGGGGATCCTGGAGTAAAGCTCTCTTAACTTTGTTAGCCTTTTTAGTTCTGGTCACCCTGGTCCACTCATCCTCTGACTCAGAAGTACTGCTACTAGAGGTGGCTGTCTGATCATCTAGGCTCTCCCGGATTCTGCGAGCTTGGGAATGGCTGGCAGAATGTGGGGGCCTAGTCTCTTGGGACCTGTGGCACTCTGTCTTCTGACTCTTCCTTGCTCCCAGGATTGGTTGAGTACCTCCCCCCCACCCCCCAACTGTAATGGTTGGGAATAGGTTTTTAGTATGCTCTTAGTGGGCCTAGTCTCATGATATTCCCCACCAAATTTCACTGACTGATCCCTATGTATGTGATATTTCTGAGGTTCCAGTTCTCTGATTCTCCCCTCACTGGAGTCTCCCAGATCAGAGGAGATGGCCCTAGCACTTGGGATCCTGTACATAGACACCGGCCCATCCATTTCTGGGAGGCACTGACCTATTAGCCCCATATTTCCCATTGTGTTGAAGTCTACCATCCCGTGGCCCTTGGCTCATATGAGCCAGTGGACACTGGGGTGGCAGTCTCCATGGAATTGAAGGGATTAAAGTCCCTGATGCCAGGGTTCCTGAGGTTATGCTCAGTGGTTTCCCTCTCCCATCTGACCTAATCTTTCCGCCCCTACTCCCTGATGACGTGCAATAATCTGACCCTTTTGTTCCTCTAAGGCCTTACTGGTCTGAGTTGTTACTGCATGGCTATCTGTCTATGGAGCCTGTCATTCTTTTCACAGAGAGCCTCATTGTCTCAGTGCTTCCTGCCTGCGTTGGGAGTATTGGGCCAAAATCTCCTCGGGAGACTCACCTCCTGAGTTTGGTCCTTACTGGCCTGATTATTCTTTGCCAGAGCATCTTTCACCCTCTTGGTATGCTCTAACAGCTTTTCATAGTCCATTTTGAGTTCACCCAGTCCCTGAAGGGCCAGGTGATTTTCTTCTAACTTGGTTGTTAAATGGCTGACTTCCTGGCCTAAGGCATCCCTTTCCTGTGTTGGAGTGCTCCTCTGTGCAGCCAGGTCGTCACTTTGTTTTCTAATGGCATATCATTTCTGGCGCTCCTCATCAAATCTGTGAGTGTGGAGATCCTTCACTATTTTATTATTTTCCTCATTTAGTTCATCAGTCTGACTTTCTAGGGCAATTATCTGCCCTGTGCAGGCTCTATTATAATTTAATTGCTGCTCCAGCTTTTGTTGGCTCTGTTGTAGAGAATCCAACCTTTCTTGGCACTCTTTTTGCAGTGTCAGTAATTTGGTATCTTGCTCTGCCTTCTCTTGCGGCAGGAGATCCAGATCTTCCTTTACTTTTGTCAGGTACTGTCCGGTTTCTCTCTGATTCTCGGCTCTTTTGTAGCCTTTGCTCTGCAGAGTCCAGATCAGTTTGGGGTTTCTCTAGGGATTGTACTTGCCTCTTTGCCAGATCTAGGCTTTCGGCATATTTATCCTGTATTACTCCAATGTGGAGGTACAGGTAAGCCACTATTTTGGCAATTTTATGTTGCTCTTTTTATATTTGGGGCCATATATAATTCACTAAGTGCCTGGTGTAATGGACCCTGGCCCTACCATGCATCTAATTCTGTGGTAGTGACTTGTTGTTTGATTTCCTGCAGCCAGACTTTACCATCCTGCTCTACCCATTCACCCCTGACAATTTGTGCAGTAGGTGTTCCCTTGCAATATTGATTGCCACTGGGGTCGCCATTCCGGAAATATTCATTTCCTTCTGACTTATCTCTGGGTTACTTTACCTTTTTCAAAACAGGCCCAACTCCTTGGAGTATTTCTATTCAAGGGTGTGTTTACAGTGTTGCACAGTATGGTAGCCCAACAAGGTGTATGCACGCTGTGTTAGACTGTCGCAAGTGGTATGTCTAATTCAGGATCCCGGACGAGCCCCCAAGCTGTAAGTAATTTCAATCCGGCACACACCCAAGTCAACGCCTAGCATGTAGTGCACAACTGAAATCCTTATTTATTTTTGTCTAAAAGTTCTTTATTCTGAACGATATACAACTCAAATCACGCCCTTCTCCTGGAACCCCCCGGTCACACTGAACCGGGAATCAGGCTGGTTTGCAAAGGTAAACATTTATGTATTTAATTTAATCACAATATTTTTTAATAGGTACACAACGATCACCAATGGGGTGATGTAACACTGAATAATCTCTTTAATACATGAGGAGTAAGTAGTGAGCAAAACAATTCAGCACAGAAAATAATACTTTTGTGTTGGTTCTGATCAGATAGCACTGTGGTTAGAGGTTCCCCCTGCACACCCCTCAACCCCCAATAGTTAATGTAAAGAGATGGGAGAGAGCAGGTATTCAGGAATGGCAAAACTCTACAGAATATCAATCCCACTTTCCCTCAGCAAACACAAGAGAAAACTGAATTGACTGTCAAGATGTCAGAATGGCTTTTAAGGTTGTCTTTAAAATGGACTGGGCAAAAACACCAAATATGGTCAACATTGCTTAAATTGTTATAAATTCCTATGGGAGCCGCTTTGCACAGTTGCACACAAGCAATGATTTAATCCAAAGAAAACATTTGAAATCTTAAAATTCAAGTCGGAAGCAATTAAAAGCTGTTTTACACGTGTAAAAATTTCACAAAATGAAAATTCGCTGCAAACTTTTCACTGCGCGATATACGCGATAACTGAAGAATCGCATTGATTTGGAGTGCGGTTTTAGGTGCGATGGAAAGCTGTGGATGTTGGCTACAAGCAGGAGTTGAAATTTTGTTCTAAGATAGGGCTAAGACTATGCATAGTACATATGCTAGTGACACAATTCTTCCTATTTATACTCGCTGGATAATTTTTTTAATGAGACCGTCCATTCTGGTCAGGATTTGATCTGGTTTAGGAAAGACGGCTGGGCACATCGGACTGGGCAGGGTCAGCAAGGTGCTCTGGTCACAGCACGGCACAGGACTGGACTGGATCTACCCTTTTTGGTTCTGAGGATATTTATTTTCAGCAGGTAAGCAGTAACAGCACAGCCCGGCTGTATTATGCGTCCCCTTAGGCTTGTGGGGTTCTGTTCTAGAATTTGAGGCCTAGCTGAAAATGATTCAGCTATGCAGTGGGCCTTTTTCTTTGCCAAGTTTCTGGAGTCTGGAGCAAGGAAGATGTAGAGTTCAGCAGCAGGATGCACGCCAGCATCAGGATAGTGAGTGAATCTGTCTCACCTTGTGTGTGGTGAGCTGTCTCTATGCTATGGAATCACATCATAAAGGGGGTGTGTGGGCCGGTTTATCCTAAGCTTGCCCCTTTGAAAGGTGATTGGGTTAGAGTCTACTCTGTCTTGATAGGAGGAGAGAAACAGTGTCACCTTTATGGTGTGATTTTATGAGGCTGAGAATCCACCCCTAGCCCCTGGAACACAATCTACTTTTGGTAAAATACATATTTCCACATGTGCAACCTCTATAAAAATCACATATACAGATTACATATTTTACATAGCAGCTATTCCTCAAAACCCCGTAGCTGTGGGATCTTGACTTTGCCTTCCACATACTTTGTTCCTTTTCACTAGGAACACCATGTCCAATTTTTAAGCACATTTCTACAAGTGTGCGTGCTTGACATGGGAATGAGTGTATAAAGTTTCACAATCCTAGCGAATTACATTTAGTTTAAAATCACATTTCTTGCCATTGCTGTCCAGAACATGTCACACGGTTCTGGGGCCTCTTCACCCGTGCCCCAGAAATTACATTAACAATTTATTTTTATATTTTTCACAATTTTAAATAGTAAATTATCAGTCTTTTTAAAATGTGTTCTTTGTCCATGTTAAGCAACAAATGGTTGTTTGGCTCCACCCCTTGGTCTCTCCCTGGAAGCCCAGGCCCCATCCCCCATGTTTGTTCCTTGCAGAGGCCTTTTACGACTGTCTTCACACTTCGAATTTCCTAAGCTGCAGCTTGTCATTGTTCCTTTTGCCTCTGTAGACCAGGTTCTTTCCTAACCTGTAATTAACGCCTCTGCGTGATTTCCTGCTGGGGGGAAAAGACCTTCCTTCTGTGAGAAAAAGACCTGCTATTCCAGTTTGGCAGCTTCAGCCAGGTTTAATTTAATGAACTGACTTTTCCTTAGCACAAAACAACTTGTATCAAATAACAGCTAGAGCTCTCATTCAAGATTTTAAACCCATGGGATCAAAACAATTGCAATATGGGTTACTATCAGTAACGGGCCTCTTAGATTGCAAACATTTGATTTTCAGTTTATACATGTTAAAGTTTAATCATGCAGGCCCCTGACAGCTCTCATCCCAGCAGCCCTCTGCTGCACAGATTTTTGACAGATCCACAGACATGCCACTTTTGCTTTGAAAATCTCTATGCTTTCAGCCTTTCAGGACCTTGTAAGTTCACAATGATTTCTTAAACTAAGTGAATTGTAGCACCCAGCAAGAATTTTGAATATTTGAAAGGTGTTCTGTACCGACATTCTGAAGTTTCACCATCAAAGAAAAGGTGATTTTAAAGCAAGAATTGGAGTTCCATTTAGCAAAGCATTGCTTTTTCCTTCTGCACTCCACTTTCAATTGTTGTGGAGCCCAGTGACGCATTTCAGGAGTGAGCTCTGTTCCACCACTGACAACATGCGTGGCAGATTGGGCAGCCATCTTTTTGTGCGTTGAAAAGCGCGATTTTCAGTGGTTTTGGCGCCCACAAGGGTTTTGAAGCCATGTAGCTGTTTCTGGCACCACTATAACAGAGTGATGCTGCATAGCAGAGCAGAAGTGGTTCAATACATCCCACATGTACTACACACGCCCAAAGGGCTAGTGAAACAACTTACCAAAAAACTTGCACTCCCTTCTCTAATACTACAAACCCAATACCCGCAAACAACTAATAACTGGACCCCAGCGATATGTGCACAAGTCCCGTGCAAATCCAAAAGGCTCACACGGATAGGCACTATTTCCTCCTGGTTCTGCACAAATTCTATTCTATTCCCCCCCCGCTCTCCCTCAAGACCATACAAATGGCAGTGGTGTGCATAGAGGTGGGCTGGGAGGCAAGAGGTCCTGGAAACAAATTCCAAAGTGGCCCCATATTACGCATTTTCAGCAAGCCCAGCCCTTTTCCTGTGGGAAAGTTTGCAAATACTATGCAACAGAGGCCCAGGGTGCAGAGGCCTACCGGGAAATCGCCAGAGTTCCCTATATGCCAGTCCACCCCTGGGTGTGCAGTATAAATCAACATGAAAGATGCATACAATCATATGTCGGTGTTTCCATGTCACTAAAAGTATAGTCGAGCATTGCGTGAGCGTACATGAACTAGAGATTCTTTTTCCTACTTCTTTTTTGTCATTTGGAAGTATCAGTGCCTCAAACTAGATATGGCTTTTCCAGTTCAAAGGATTTCCTTTTGTAATTGCCTTGCTAGCTCGTGTATTCACCTAGATGATTGCAATCGTGGAACCCCACCTATGCAACAAAGGAATGCTATAAACCCACACAGACTGTCTCCTACACAAGTTTGGCAGGGACGTCATTGCACCAAAATGCCAAGGGTAGCAAGTGACACCACACAACCCTTGACCTGTCATCACAGGAAGAGATGTCATTTGACCCCACCTTGAAGTAATATCACGGGAAGTGATGGAACATGACCTTTCACCCCTCGACAAAACAGGAAGTGGCATCTGTTGGGCAGAAACCTGTGCAGTTCCCTTAGGGACCACTGCAAAAGATTTAGGACTACAGGTGGTTGGCAGTAAACCCAATTGGTAGCAGTCTGTACCACCCAGGTTTACCTGGTAGCTGTGGCTAAGCAGTCAGATCTCTCTCAAGATGAGTTAGGCAGTATATAGAGTATACACAATATGTACAGAGATACAGTAGCACAAGCAAACACTGACCAGAGCTTTGGTGTAAAAGTATATAATTATTTAAAGACACACTTGTAAATTACACTAGCACAAAAAGAGGTACGTAAATTCAACACAGTCACTATTATATATACAACCCTGATTATTTATTAGACAAGTCTTAGTGAGAAACACCACTTATTTTCAGACAGAGGTGAGCGCTTAACCTAAGATGGCACTCTAATAAGTTATTAAAAAAAAAGGGAGGGAAAAGGCAGAGTTATGAAAGCACACAATTTCAATACTTTTAAAAGAACCACAGTGAGGCAGGTTAGGCAGTCTACTGGAGAGCAAGGAAGTTCAAATGCCAGGCCCACTCTTAGAGAGAGCAAACGAAATGTGTCCAGGATCACACAGTGGGGTTATGCCCAAAGAGTCTTTGTAGATAGTTCACAAGAGATTGAGATCAAGTCAGGAAAAGTTAGTTAACAGGCCCCAGGCTAACCCAGGTTAGAAAGTCGAGGATTTACTGTCACCCCGAACGATCTGTTGCAAGGGAAGCCAGGCGGGACACAGTACCTGAAATGGGAAGGACGCTCCAGCGGGGGCAGTTGTTCCTGGCAGCGGGTGCAAGTCGGTGTTTCGTCCAGAGGAAGAGGAGGTCACGACGTGGAGGTAAGGTGAAGGTCATTGCACTGCCAGGGAAGAAACCATCCGCAGAGTTTTCCGGTTACAAGGTACTACCCTTTTCTTCGCGGTAGTGGTAAACCGTGGCATTCAGGTTGCCGGGGTGCTTGGCACAGGCAAGGCGGCCACGAGATGATCCAGGAAGGCGAAAAGACGGGCAAACTGGTTATCCCCACCAGTCAAAGGAAGACTCTCCGGACTGGAGATCTCCTCTGTCATCGGGAAAAGTGGTGAGAAGGTTCAGCAGTGCTCCACCGGTGGTGTCGTTGCAGGTCGGCTCGGCTTCTCCCTCCTCGGATTCTTTAGGTCCTGTGGCGACTTCTGAAGTTCCAGTCCCCAAAGCCCTGCTTTTATGCAGAAAACCCCCATTCATCAGTCCTAGCTGTCACTCAAACATGCTAAATGGTGAGCCGGGCGGCTCACCACTGGGCCAATCACACCAGAGTGCGACTTGAGTTGCCAAGGCAACTCAGTCCAGGGTGCCTAAACCCCCCCCCCCTCCTTGGTACCCAGACAGAGTGGCACCACTTTTGGAGGCTTCCGTGGAGAAGCCCGCCAAAAAGTGGAACAAAGGGCTCGACTTGGGTTGGAGTCACAGAAGCGAACACAAACGCCATTTTGGAACAGTTTCGGCAAAAAATACCAACCGGTGAATTTATATTAATTTAATAAACCGGCGGTATGTTCGAGGCTATATTAAAAAGTGGTAGCCTCGAACAATGGGAAAATCCCATAGGAATATTTGTGGCCGAATATAAAAAGTAGTATCCACTGCCACCAGCCAAAACTCAGTTGGGGGGGACTGGACAGTGCCCCCTCGAACAACAGACCCCGGGGCAATCGAATTGCCCCGACCAGTACATCCACAATATGATGGTTTGTACTGGTTCTGGTCACAATTTAAGACTTGTAAAGCCAATGGTGACTTTACAGCCCTGGGAGACAGTAGTCCGTCCCAGGGTATGGAGTCTGTGTGGGGGTCGCTACAACACCCCTGGGTTATTGCACGGAGAGTGCTGTGTAACCCACATACCAAAAACACATGAAACCCTATGGGGTAAAGGACCCCATAGCCCATAAAACACATACAAAGTCAAAGGAACACCTCAAATCATGTCTAACAGTGGGAGAAAGAGTCTCACTCTTAGCAGGAGAAAAAAAATAAAACCCCAAAAATCCAGCAAAGCTGCTGGGGGACTCGCTAGGTTTAGGAAATTAGCCTTTACAGAGAATTCTCCCTAACAGCATCACAAAGCATTGTTTCTAAGTACACTACAAAAAATATGGTTTAAGATATCACTGTGAAGTGATAAACATTTCATACAAGAATGGATAACCATATGTATCGTTAATATCAGTGCATATAAGGTCATATTAGAGGGAGGATAGCTCAGCGGCAGCGTGCGTGTCTTGGAAGCAAGACGACACGAAGCAACAACAGGTTCGATCCCCGGGTCCGCGCTTAGAAACCTCTGGGTGTTAAAGCGCGTTATAAATAGGTAACTAAGCCAATTACGCAACTAAGAAAAACAAACCATTCCTGTAACAGCGCCTCGATGCCTGCGGGCTGTGTGAGCGCTTTATAAATGTTAAATAAATAAATAAATATTACCAAATCACTGTGACTGCAAGCAGATGTCCAATGCCAAACGATAATGTGGTGTTATAGCACTTACGCTTAAGTGCTTCATCTAGAACAAATATACAGATCATATAATTGAACCTGTGTTGGTACTCATGTATTAACCTCAGTAGGATGAAAGGCTAAGTTAACCTTGCTGGGAGTCGAACCTGCAACGTGCAGATCACACACGCCCTGCAGCAGCCAGCGCTCAACCCACTTAGCTATCTTACTGGCTATAGCGATCCAAAAATGAGCCACTCAAAAACAAGTTTTTTTTTTTTTTTTTGGTAGAAAGGGAGAGCTCGGGGGTCGCAGATGCGACACATAAATTACGTCCATGACGTTTGTTTTTTTCCCATCAACCAAAAGAAATCCAGCCTCTTCCAGTCAAACCAGTTTCTAATGGATTGTGTCCTCCCACAGATTCCTCATCTTTGATATACCAGATATCCTGCTTGTCTGCTTCAGAAACTTTTCGACAGCAGAGGGCAACCTGCGTTGTTGACTCGATAACCCTTTGTGACTTCCATTCCTGCCCTCGGCCGTGAAGTTGACGCTGGTAGAAAAGGCAATCGCTGCTCCCATTGCCTCATATCTATTTTCCAGATAGAGCACACTTCGAACGGTTCGATCGCCTCAGTGAATTTTTCTACTGCGTTTTACCCATCTTTGAGGATGTCCACTCCAAAGACAGGTTTCAGGTGTGCGGACTGTGATTCAAAAATGTTGATCGGAAATCCCCTATTGTCTTGTACGGAGCACAGGGTCGACTATAGCGGGTCATATCAATCGATGACTTGTAAGGACTTAGAAGAGAGGAAGGTGAAACTAGTCTTAGGTCGGTTGGCTATTCCCTCCCAAAGGTGTCGTCTGAAGACCGTCCTGGGGGTGTTTCTCTGCAACAACCGAAAGTGCTTGATGGAGGAGCAACTCTCGCCATGCTTCATGGTCTCGAAGAGACGTCATCTTCGGTATCCTTGCCCGACAGGAAGAAGGTAAGGTTTACTCACATATCCTGCTTCTAAAGCAGAGTAGGAGGAGTTTCGACTTCAGATGGAGGTGTTTTCAAAGGTGGTTATTACCGGCCCCTCGAAGAAAGAAAGCTTCCGACCACAACACTCCTCAGCAGGCCAACAGGGATTAGTCAAAGGCTCCCCCCCCCCTTGTGCGCCCCAGGGTGGGGACGTATGCTGGAGGATCTTCGAGAGGTGTCGACGCTGTCTTTGTCTCAAAAGTCGGAGTGTCTGGCTACCTCTGCCTCGTCCTCCAAGGTTTCGACACTAGCACCTTCATCGACGCCAGAGACGTCTACCATCGACTGCTTTCAAGCCTTTGTTGAAGGACTTTTTCCAAGTCCATGGGGTGTCTATATTTGAGGAAGAGTATTTGTTTCTCATTTTGGCTATGCGTATGGCATCCAAAGGTGTCAGAGGAGCATTTGTCTGAAGCCAAACTGGAAGATTTGACAAGCTTGAGGAGGCTAGTGGACTTGAATTGCAGTTTGCCACACCAGATCCTTCTGCTCACTCTAGTTGGACTGGGAGATCTGTTACGAGTAAGGCTACAGAGTACTTTAGGTGGGGCCATCCTAGACAAGGGACCCTCAAGGAGCCCATTTTATTCATTAAGCCCTAAATAATAGAGTTGAGAACTGGCAAAAAAACAGATGCCATGCCTGCTGTGTACAAGGATCTGGCCAGACAATAGACCCAGAATTTCTCTCCAGGCACCCTACGCCTGAGAGCTTTGTAGTGCAGGCTGCTACCTCCTACATCAAACTCAGCTGCCTACCCTAAAATTCAGCATGACTGACCGACAAGAGGCTTGACTTCTGTGGTACAAGTCCTTTCTGCCAGTAGCATAACTCTGAAAGCCTTCAATGCTTCTTGTGCTTTAGCAAGATATTCTCACACGTTATGGGTTGTTGTGGCACAGGCAGCAGAACATGTCCCTGAAGGGGAAACGAGATGAGGCTTTCTCAGCATTATTCAGGTTGGCAAAGAAGCGGCGTGCCAATCTTTACAGTCCTGGGTGGATGCATCTGAACTGTGTTGGACGGTCTATGGATGTCCGCACAGTAACTAGATTTGCGTGGCTGCATAAAGAGGGCTTTGCCCTGGATGTGCAGTCTAGGTTACTTGACATGACTTTTTGATACAAAAGCTCATGAAAGCCCAGAAAATCTTCAGGCTTTCAAGGCAGCTGCTAAGTCTTAGTGTGGTTATTCGTCAGCCCCAACAGACTGTCAACTTCTCAAATTTTCGGGGGGGGGTGCGGCGAGTCAGTTCTTTCATTTTTATTCTTAATTTGGGAGAATTGGAGGACACATTTCTCAGAAAAGATTTCCACTATGAGCAAGAGGGCGTGGAGGTAGGACTTGCCCAGACAGTCTACCTTTCTCCATCTGCTACAGCCACAACTCCAAAAATACACAACACGTTGGTGGGAGGCAGACTGACCCAGCACTACGAAGAATGGTTAAAGATTACTTTTTATTACTTTGACACTGCAGACAGTGGCCCAGGGTTACTGCCGTCCTTTCATGAAAGGCCTCCAGATTGATCCCTGAGCAAACAATCTCTTCAGGAACCAGACCAGCTCCTCCTGCAAGCCATTTTCCCTGTTGGAGAAAGGTGCTGAACAAAGGGTACCCGTAACGGACCAATACCAAGGTTGTTACTCCACCTACTTTCTGGTTCCCTAGAAAGACTGACAACTGCAACCCATCTTGGACCCGAGACGCTTGAACAAGTCTGTCAGAGTCAAAATGGGCACTTGTTCGCATATCCTCCAGGCCCTTAAGCTTCAGGATTGGATGGTGTTGATCTTCTGGATGCTGAGCCCATACATCCCAAGCACAGGAAGTACCCGAGGTTCACCATTGGCAGTTTTCTTTTTCAGTTTTGGGTTCTTCTTTTTGGGCTCACCACCACCCTAAAGGTTTTCACCAAGTTGATGGTGGTAGTGGTAACAAATCTAAGGAGGGGACACACATCCTTTCCTATCTAGACAATTGGCTGATCAGAGCTTGCTACTTCGAAACAAGCTCTGGAACATCTCAGCAGTACTTGCCACTCTCTCCACAAACTGAGCTTCTTCAACTTCAAGAAGTCTCAGGTGACCCCTTCCCAAAATTTCAATTCATTGGAGCGCCCCTGGATTCTTCCTCTGGGAAAGCTTTCCCACCCCAGTTGAGGGCTCATATTTTGCATATAAGCTCAGCATCGGCCAGCCTTCCATTTTCTGAGATTGCTAGGCCTCATGCCATCCTGCATGTTTCTGGTTCGAGGCCAATCCGAGGATGAGGTCTCTCCAGTGGGCCCTCAGATCCCAATGGTTATATGATACTGCATTTATGACGCGCCTAAACACAAGTGTTTCAAGGCGCAACGAGGTGCGGGTGGGGGGGGGCGGGAAACAGAGGGAAGACTGACAATGATCTTATTAGGCCAGGTGAAATTGAGATTGCGCAAATGCTGGGGAAGGGGGGACCAGTGCAGTTTCAGTTTCATCCAGGAGTTTAGCAAGGGATAGGAGAGAGAGCAGAAGCAAAGAGGAAGGTTTTGAGGTGCTTCCGGAACCGGATATGGTTCGCAAGTTGCAGGGAGGCTGTTCCAGAGGGAGGCCCCAGCTGAAGAAAGATCTACCACCAACTTGTTGCTTGGAGAAGCGACTGACCCAGAGGGAGTTGGAGGCGGGTGAGCGAAGAGCTTGAGAATGAAGATATTTAGGAAAAGCGAGTTGGAGGTATTGTGGCCCAAGGCCCCAGAAGGCCTTGTGGACAATGCAGAGGGTTTTGAACTTAATCCTCGCAGCCACAGGGAGCCAGTGCAGAGATCAGTCCTGGAGATGTATGCAGTCTCTGGGCTTGAGGCCAAGGACAAATCTTGCAGTCCTGTTCTAGATAAGTTGCAGAGGGTGGAGAGTAGAAGCAGGCAGATTTAACAAGAGACTGTTGCAGTAGTCCAGCCTAGTGAAAACCAAAGCCCTGGAGATGGTGAGCTTCTGGGGGAAGGAGAGGGAGGGAAGAATACCTCGGAGGAGATGCAGCTGGTTGTATGACTTCTTAGAGAGGTCAGAGATGTGAGGAGAGTGTAGAGTTGAAGATGACCCAAAGGTTTTTAGCCTCACAGGTGGGAGGAGGAAGAGGGCCGAGCGAGGCCGGCCTGAGTGTGACAGGAAAGGAGGAAGCAGGTGTGCTGATGAGTAGAATCTGTCTTCTACAGCATGGATTCACATGCCCATTCCTCAGGCTGGGAATCCTTGGTAAAGAGAAAATCTGTTACATTTTCACTTCTGAACTGTCTTTCTCCTAACAACCAATCACTCGGCTCTAGGTCATACTGCCCCCAGCCAATGACTGCCCTCTACCCAAGCCCCTCCTCTGGCAGCCATCTTGAGAATTTTACTGCACGTTAGAGTGGTGGGAGTCATTGTGATAAGCTCTCAGGCTTTATACTGCGTTTTGTGCTTTTTCTGAGTTTACTCTATTTTTCCGGTCAATGGAGCCTCAAGCTCCATCGATCCATCATCCGACTAACAGGGATCCGTTTTTCAGAACTTTCTACGCCCCTCAAGGGCGATTTTTCGACGAGTTCCCTTCTTGGAGGTTTCCAGAAGATTCTTTGAGGCCTACGCAGCGTAGACATGGCTGAAGATAAAGGAGACTCGATGCCTCTGTTCAGGATTTGCTCTGGATGTGGCCTACAGAACATTTTCTTGGACGATGGGGACTCCCTGTGCCTCTACTGCCTACATTCAGACCAAACTCACGTGGAGGAGGCCTGTGCGTTCTGCAAGGATCTGGTGCCCGCAATATGAAGGACCGTCTGAAGCGGCTCTCCGAGTGGCTCCAGTCAAAGGCCCTGCTACAGGTGAGTCCCGGCAACATGCTTTACCCAGCCACAAGAGGAAATCTGAGCGGTCTTCTAAGACATTTGGAGGACGGTCCAGCGACATGGGCCCAACATAAGGCAAAGCACTGAAAGTCCACGGGCACAGGGAGCGCCGTTGAGACGGGCTCCTCAGTGGCCAGGTTGGGTGCAGCATCTCTGGCACCTTCGTCCACGAGCCAACGGTCCGGTTCAGGGAAGAGGAAGTCGGACCACCCGGTTAAGCTTCTGGAGAAGTCCCAGTCGGCTCTGACTGAGAAGGCCAAAGGGGAGTGTGGCGCTGACCCTCCTCCCGCGGTGAAGGCCTCGGGCACGACCAATGTCATAGGCCCAGGTTCACCTGGCAAAAACTTAAATTGAAGGTGTGGTGGCGTCCCTAGCGAAGGCTGCTGATGCGGGTTCTCGAGAGACGGCCTCCAAGGCGAGAGGTTCCCTGCCTGCCAGGAGGGAATCATGTTTTCTGCCCCTATAGAAGACACTGTTGAAGAGTGTTAGGGAGAATTCTCCTTCTAGGGCTAATTTCCCTCACCTAGTGAGCCCCCCAGCAGCTTTGCTGGATTTCTGGAGTTTATTTTTTCCACCTGTTAAGAGTGTACATCTTTTTTTCCACTCTTACATGTGTTTTGGCCTATGTGTTACTCATTGTGTGATCTTGGGCACTGGAGCACACCACTCCAAGTGCCCCTGTTCTTGTATGGCTTACACCACACCTTTAGTGTAGTAACCCAGGGTTGCCTTTAAGACTCCCCCCCCCCCCCCCCCCCCCCGACTCCATTTCGCTGGGGCTGACTACTGTCCGTCCCCCAGAGAAAGGTAAAGTTGCCATTAACTTTACATAGTCATTTTTACCACAGACCCAGTACACCCCATCTTACATGGAGTACTGGAAAGGGCTAACCTGTACCCCTTTTCTGTCTGTACCTCCCTGAGCATTGTTTCGCTCTTTTAACATTTAGACTTAGCTGGTGGCAGTGGTATCTACCCTAACTTTTCTACCGTGATTATATTAAACGTGGTACTGTTCTTGGCTATTATATTAGCCTCGAACATAAACCCGCTTGAACAAATTCTTTCTTTTGGTGCCGGTTGGGTTTATTCACCATTTCTTTTTGTTAAAGTCCTTCTTGTGTTTTACATAGTGCGGCAAACTAGGTTTGCCTTCTTTGTTCACTGTCTTTTTGGCGGGCTTCTGCAGAGAAGCCCTCCTCAAGGTGCCTGGGTGTCCAGGTGGGCTGAATGTGACAGAGGTGTAGTCACCCCCTGCACAGGGTATCCTAGGAAACCCAAGTTGCACTTTGCCATGATTGGCTGAGGTGGTTGTCCCGGCTGGACAACCCCCCGCTGCGTGATTGACAGCCAGGCTGTGTGAATGGGGGTTTTGCGCATAAAACGCAGGTCTCTTGGGCTAGAAGTCAGTCGCCTCTGGACCTACAAGGAACCGAAGAGAAGCGGAGAGAACGATGGCTGCTACAACTATCCCGTCCCGGTGAAGCACTGGTGCAGTCCTGAGCTATCTACCCTTCGACTAAGAGAAGATCCAGTCCGGAGTCTTCTTAACTTAAGCCTGGTGGGGATAACCAGCTCACCTTCAGCCAGAGATCTGCGCCGTGGTCTAAATCGCTGCACACTGCTGTAGTGGTCCGGATAGCCGCCTGCTGAGCCTCTCCTGTTTTTAATGAGCACACCTTTTCGTTGTCGCTGCTGCTGGCTTCATTCCTGTGTGGTGCAGACACCCTTCAGACGTCCTCCATCTCAACAAAGCTCCAGAAATCGTTGGTCTGCGGGAAACCAACAGGAACAACTGCCAGGATGCCAGCTGCATCGTGGAAATAAGGTACTGCGTTCTACTCGAGGAAACTGGGTGAACCCCTTTTCTTCTCCAAGGCTCGTCCTTGTCTTCCCTCCTTATAACTTTTGCTTCCGAACATAGACAGTTCACGATTCTGTATAGCCCAAGAGTACTTTAATATTGTCAAACGGTGTTATCTTCGGCACAGGCCTCCGGTGTCATCTAAACCTGGCTCCGACCCTTTGACTTTTGAACTCCTGTTTGAGTGTTTCTCGATACTGTCAGCCTAACCTAAATATTGCCTGTGATTTTTGCCTCCAACTCCCTCTGGGTATCTCAGGTCCTAAGTGTGTTTTTGCCCCGGTAGCATTTCATGTCACGGATACGCGTTTATTTAGTAGACCGAACTGTCAAAAAGTGATCGCAACCGTATCCGCGGTATCGTGTTTTATTCATAACACCCGTTCATTCAAACACAGGGTACTTACCTTGAGAAATATTGTACAAAGTGAATTGGTTAGTGGTAGTATATTTAACGTGTGTTTTTGTTTAAAGTTTCATAGAGGTGTTGTGTTTATAACTGATGGTTTAAAAAATAAATGTACTTATATTTTTTTACCTGAAACCTTGAGTTAGTGTTTGCTTGAGTCACAGTAATTGTGGTCCCTTTGTGTAATCTCTGCTACTGCTCATATACTCTTGAGATAAGCCTGGCTGCTCTGCTACCGCTACCACTATAACTTAGTAGTACAGGCTTGTACCAAAGGTAAAACTTGTATTGCTACCTGTGGTCTTAATTGTGTGTAGTGGTCCCTAAGGGCACTGCACAGGATTCTGCCAAACAAGGACTATGACTGTCATCTTCTCGACCAGGGTAGAAGGTTTCGGGGAGAAGGGAGGGGGGGTCACGGTAGTCCTGCAGGGCACAGACATCTCTGAGGAGGAGCTTTCTGCTCTTAAGACTGTACTGGATAAGAAATTCGTCTAGGCCAGGTCCTACAGGGACCCCGACGAGGCTGATGTAGAGAGTGGTGAAGAAACAGACAAGGAGGAGCAGTGCGTTGAGGATCCGGAGGTCATTACGCCACTGCCACCGTCGCTTCCACTGCAGCCACCAGCGGACATTTCAGTGGATATTCTTCAGGCCTTGCACACCTTGGGCTCAGATTCGGACAAGGATGCCCCTGTCGCCAGCGGGAGACCCTGCGGCATCTGGGCCGTCAGGAGAACCTCCGGCCAAGAAAAGGAGAGCTCATCCTCCACCTCCATGCCATCCATCGCCTCCCTTCCCTCCGCTGAGGTACGAGGCGGAGCTGGATACAGCGACGACTGGCACAGGTACGCACGATGACTGAGCAGATCTCCTGTCCCCGCTGCCCAGAGGCTCGCCTCCCGATGAGATTGGTTAGTTTCATGCCATGATATCTAGGGCCTCGGAACTGTTTCAACTGACCCCTGAGGAAAAGAAAGAATAAGGCTTCCTATACCGGCGCCGAGAGGCTAAGGGGAAGACCGTGCTTTCTATCCCGCCATTGGACGACATTTGGGACGAGGGACTGTCACTTATGAAGAACCCGTCCTCGAGCCCCGGCGAAGAGGGATTGGTACGAGAAAAAGTACAGGGTGCCAGACTATGCACCCAAGTGCTTGAGATCTCAGCCATCTCTGTATTCGGTGGTCTCGGCGGCGGCTAGGAAGAAGTCTGTGGGATTGTCTGCATCCGTTACGACGGAGCTCTGGTTCAAGATCGCTCCCCTACTGGACTTCCTTCCCGACGACAAGAGAGCAGAAGGTCTGGAGATCCTGCAGGAATTTTCATTGAATTTCACTTCTTGGAGGATTCCAGAAGATCTTGGAGGTCTACCCCTTGTGGTCATGGCCGAAGACAAAGACTCAACGCCTCTGTTTGGGATTTGCTCAGGATGTGGACTACAGAATGTCTTTGAGGATGGGCACTCCCAGTGCCTCTACTGCCTGCTCGCAGATAAATCGCACGGCGAGGAGGCCTGTGCGTTCTGAAAGGACATGTCCTCCCGGACCATGAAGGACCGTCACAAGCGACTTGCTGACTGCCTGGAGTCGAAGAGCCCGGCGGCAGGTGAGCCCTCCCAATGTACGTCTCCCAAGAGGAAATCCGAGTGGTCTTCTAAGACCTTTGAGGGCATTCTGGTGATGTGGGCCCAACATAAGGCAAAGCACAGCAAGTCCGTGGGCACCGGGAGTGCCGTTGGTACGGGCTCCTCAGTTGCCAGGGTGGGCGCAGCATCACCGACGCCGTCAACCATGAGCCAACGCTCCGGCTCAATGAAAAGGAATTCGGACAACCTGGGTAAGCTTCTGGAGAAGGCCCGATCGGTTCCGATCGGGAAAGCCAAGGGGGAGCGAGGCGGTGTCCCTCCCCCACGGTGAGGCCTCAGACGCGCCTAAGGTTGTGAAGGCCCAGATTCACCAGGCTAAGGTTTCGATTGAGGGAGTGGCAGCGTCCCTGACGAAGACCGCAGAGGTGGCCCCAGTGGAGACGGCCCCCGTGCTCTTCCCCTCCACCCTCCCTGGCGATATTTGCTCCTTTTACGGCATGATCGCTAGGGCCTCTGAGCTTTTTCAGCTATGCCCCGAAGAGCAGGAGGGATTCCTTTACCAGCAACGAGAGGCCAAAGAGGAAGTCTGTGCTCTCGGTCCCGCTGTTGGACGACATCTGGGATGAAGGGCTAGCCCTTCTGAAGAACCCAGCTTCGGCGAAGAGACCGGTACGAGAAGTAGTTCCGGGTTCCAGACTCTGCACCTGTGTGCCTCAGGACACAGCCGTCCCAGGACTCAGTGGTGTCCGCGGCGGCCAAGAAGAAATTTGCTGGGGCGACTGCATTGACCTCCACTTCCCTGCCGGAAGGCGAGGGGCAGAAGCTGGATAGCATGGAACGTCGGGTCATGGCGGCGGCGACGACCATTAAGGCGGCCAGCGCTCTCGCTATCGTGCTGCGCTACAGTAGGGAGCTTTGGTTTAAAATCGCCCCCCCTCCTAGACTTCATCCCAGACGGCAAGCGGGCGGAAGCCCTTGAGATCGGGCAAGAAGGTGAGGTGGCATCGGGCCATGCCATCACGGTGGCCAAACATCACCGACACCGGCTTCCGCCAGTTGGGCAACAGCTTTTGCCCTCATGGGCGTGGCTGGCTCAGGGCCACCAATTTCTGTCAGGATGTACAGTCTAGGGTACTGGACATGCCCTTCGACGGGAACAACTTGTTCCGCAAGGCAGTGGACAAATTACTGCAGGCCATCAAGGCAGACATTGAGACGGCCCGTGCCTTGGGGACGCTCCATCAACAACGGCTGCCCTTTGGGCCCTGCGGAGGCAAGTCGCAAGGTGCCTCCAAAGGATTCGGCGGCAGCTCTTCTTACCGTCAGGCGGCCCGCTCGTCGTCCCAGGAAGCCTACAGAGGCCGCAACAAGGCCAGAGGACATTGTCGTCGCCAAGGAGCCTAAGGTGGTAAGGCCTCGGCCAAGCTGACTGAACAGGCTGCGACTTCAGGCCCCCTCCCAAGCACCCCGGTGGGAGGCCGGCTGGCGAACTACGTCGGCGTGTGGAAGTCCATCTCCACCGACCGTTTGGTGCTGGATGCGCTGGCCCACGAACACACTCTGGAGTTTCAGGGGAAGTGTCAGTTTTCCACCTGTGGCCAGGAAAGAGAACCACATTCCACAGCTTCTGCTGGAGGTACGGCAATGCTAAACAAGGGTGCAGTAGAACTCGTCCCAAAGAAGCTCTGGAGTTTACTCACGGTGATTCCTCGTCCGAAAGAAGGCGGCGGTTGGTGGCCCATTCTAGATCTTCGCCGCCTCAACAAGTACATAAAATCCCAGAGGTTCCGGATAGTCGCCCTCCAGCACGTGCTGGGACAGCTAGAGGAAGAGGACTTCCTGTTGTCGCCTGACTTGGAGGATGCCTATTTCCACATCCCCATTCACAAAGGACATCGAAAGTCTCTGCGCTTCGTGGTCCAAGGACAGCACTACCAGTTCAAGGCCCTCCCCTTCGGTCTGAAGTCGGCTCCAAGGGTCTTCACCACGTGCCTGGCACCGGTGGCTGCGACTGCAGGGGATCCACGTCTACCCCTATTTGGACGATTGGCTCATCCGAGCGAAGTCAAAGGAACTCGCTGTCAGGCACACAGCGAGGACCGTCCGCTTGCTCACGGACCTGGGGTTCTCGATAAACTATGCAAAGTCCTGCTTGGGACAATCTCGGGACGCCCAGTTCCTGGGAGCCAGACTCAACACCGTGGCACGCTTAGCCGCACTGTCGGAGGACAGGATAAAGGCCATCCTGGGCAAGGGGCCACGGCTGTTGTCCATGAAGGTTGCCAGGATGAGGTCCATCAAGTCCCTGCTCGGCATGTGGTCATGCATCTACCTCATTCGGCTGTGCAGACTTTGGATGCGGCCGCTGCAGGAGTTCCTCGATGCCTGTTGGTTGCAGGCGACGGGAAGCTTCGAGGACGAGATCACCCTCAACGAGACATTCTGTTAGGCGATTCAATGGTGGGGGGTCTGCACGCATTTGGCGGCGGGCACAGACTTCCAGACCCCGGCTCATCAGGAGACGGTGACAACGGAGGCCTCCCTGGAGGGATGGGGTGCACACACCGGAAATCTCCACGCAAGAGGCCTTTGGCTCCCAGATGAGAGGTCGTTGCACATCAACGTCCTGGAGCTATGGCCCGTGCTTTGGGCCCTGAAGTCATTCCTTCCGTCCCTCAAGGGCAAGGTGGTTCGGGTCTTCACCGACAACACCACAACGATGTTCTATATTCGCAAGCAAGGGGGCACCAGATCCCCAGCTCTCCAAGGAAGCGCAGGCCCTATGGCACTGGGCCGTCGCCCAAAGGATGTTTCTGGTAACCTTCCACCTGGCAGGAGGGAAACACTGTTGCTGACTCACTCAGCAGGGAGCTGTGCTCTTGCCATGTGTGGGAACTTTGGCAGGATCAGGTGGAGCTACTGTTTCTACGTTGGGACAATCCACAGATTGATCTATTTGCGACGGTGACGAACACCAAGTGCTGGAGGTTCGCCAGTAGGTTTCCCCAGCCGGGTAGCTTGGGAGGGATGCATTCTCGTTCCCCTGGGATGGCCTGTTTCTCTATGCGTTGCTGTTGCTCCTACGACACATCAGTCAACTCAGACGGTCCCGGGGCAGGATGATACTCATCACACCGGCGTGGCCGAGGCAGATATGGTACCCGGACCTTCTGGACATGTTGGTGTCCCCTCGCCCCCAGTCAAGCTTCTGGCGGACTCGGATCTTTTCGCCAGCGAAGGAGGCGTGATTCTGCACCACGACCCGTCGTCGCTGCACCTGCAGGCCTGGCGCCAGCATCGCTCGAGTTTGGAGGATATGAGATCCCGGCAGACTGCAAGGAGGTGCTTGCCAAGGCCAGGGCTTCTTCGACTCTTAAGTGCTACGGACATAAATGGAAGAGGTTCACCATCTGGTGCCGTGCACAGAAGATAAACCCTCTACGGATTACGGCCCCCAAGTGCTGCTGTACTTGCTGTCGCTGGCCAAAGCGGGGCTGGCGCACGCCTCTATCAAGATCAATCTGGCGGCTATTTCCCGCTACACCAGTACTCCGGGGCAGTCATCGCTGTGGTCGCATCGCCTGGTTAAGGAGTTCATGAATGGACTTTTCCGCTCGTTCCTGCCGGTGAAGGCCCCGGCCCCAGCATGGGAGCTCAATGTGGTGCTGACTAGGCTCATGGGTTCCCCGTTTGAGCCTCTGCATCCGGCACCTCTGAAATTCCTGTCACGGAAGACTGCGTTCCTGGTGGCCATCACCTCGCACAACGGATGGGAGAGATCCAGGCCCTCTTCTGTAAGCCTCCGCACTTTACTTTCCACGCAACGAGGGTCGTGCTGAGGACGCACCCCTCCTTCATGCTCAAAGTGCCGTTGGACTTCCATTTCAACGAGCCCTTGGTGTTACCTGTTTTCTTCCTGTCTCCTTCGTTGCCTGCTGAGAGGACTTTGCACTCGCTGGATGTGGCTAGAGTGCTGAAGTTCTACGTGGACCACACAAAGTTTTCGGTAGACGTCACAGCTGTTTGTGAACTTTGGCCCTGTCAACCAGTGGAAGGCCCTCTCCAAGGCCTCCATTTCCAGGTGGCTCTCCGGCTGCATCACACACTCACTGGTTGGCAAACTGACGTTGCCTGGCCGTCCGAGAGCCCATTCGACCAGAGGGATCACAGCAACTACGGCATTCCTGTCTGGTGTGCCCCTGCTGGACATCTGCAGGGCTGCTACGCAGAGGTTGACACACACCTGCATGAAATTCTACTGAGTCGACCAGGATTCCAGGGAGGAGTCGAGAGTCGGCGAAGCAGTGCTGCGCAACCTGTTTGCTTGAAGGTCAGCCTGGTGAGGAGGTAAGAGATGCTTAATGTTGAGACTTTGCCACTTCCTGTGGCTGTGCATGTGTGTACTGCTATGTATTCATGAGCATGTGAATCCATGCCAGACCACATGCTGGAGAAGGAACAAGTTACTTACCTGTAACTGTTGCTCGAAGGGATTGGGTCCTCCGACGTATTCCATATCTGACTAATCGCCACAGCTGTGCTGCTTCGGAAAATCGTCTGCGTCCTGCGTCGATGACGTCGATACGCTGCACTCGAGGACCTCCTCCGATGGCGGTCGTCACTGGACGTTATAAGTAGGACCCATGACGCCCGTAGCCTCAGTTCCTTTTTTTCCGCAAACGTGTTCGTTTCGGGAATCTCGGCGTGCCTCGACTCTTTGGAGTTTCTGTTGCTTTCTCGGTTCTTCGAACCTGTTTGTGAAATATTTCTTCGTGAAGATGTCTACCTCGTCTTCCACAACGCGTCCGGGCTTTAAGAAGTGCGGGGACTGTGGGTCCAAGATGTCGGTCACAGACTCGCACGACGCCTGCCTCTGGTGCCTCGGGGAGGCCCATGACACAGATGACTGTGTCGACTGCCAGTCGCTCACGTCGAAAGCCTTGCGGGAGCGCAAGAAGTTATCGGTAGGTAAGATGTCCAAGCCCCGCAAGTCGATGACTGTGGGGCTTTCGACGGACGACTCGAGGGGCGACTGTCGTCGGAAGTCCAGTGGGTCTCGGTCCCAGAGTCGGTCTCGCCACTCCTCTGCCTCTTTGAGGCACTCCCGGAAGCACCATCATCGGTCGCCTTCCCAGTCCTCATCCGAGGACTCCGCCCGTCGGCGGGCCGCTTACTCCACCAAGCATGCAACACCAGAGGAATGGGCTTCCTTCGGGAAGAAAATGTTGGCGATTCTCAAATCGCAGGGCACTGGTCCGTCCACGCCTCTGAGTGGGGTCGGTCGTGATCAGCCGAGAGACACCGCTCGCATGCCTTCGGGCTCGGGTGGTCGTCACGATTCGCGGGAAAGGTCCCGCTCGGACAAGGAGAATCGTTCACGGCATGCCTGGTCCAGGTCCCGGTCCTTGACACGCTCGAGACCGAGTTAGCCTGTGAAGTCTTCGAGGAAGACATCGACGCCTGTGGCGCCGAGGTCGTCGACGGACTCTCTCGAGGCTCCGCCTCCAAGGAAGTCGTCGGCACCCAGGATGTCGAGGGACACGCTCGGGGCTCCGCCCTCGAGGCCTATGTCGACGCCGTTGATGCTGTCGGCGCCGTGTCGGTCATCGACGCCGATTCTCTCGACAACCTTAACACCTTTCGGGGCTGTGTCGACGGGGCTACCCCATGGCTCGGGGGAACCACCTAGAAAGGCTCTGGCCAAGGTCAAGCATGGCTTTGGTTCCAGTTCTGTGCCTTCTTACCACCATCTGGAATTCATTTCAGAGGTGGATGAAGGCTCTGATGATGGCATGGTGCCAGACACTGTGCCTGACGAGATTCTTTCGCGCCATAGCCAGTTTGAGGACCTGAGGCAGTCCCTGCATGATGCTAGTGGGCTGGACACCTCTCCGGAGGTGGAGTTTTGTAGGCCTGAGCCTGGCTCTCATGCCGATTTTTCGTACCGGCGCCTTAGGTCACGAGTCACTGAGTACTTAGGATGGTCTGCTCCCCCAGGGGAGTTTGTTCAGGATGACCTTACGGAGATCCTCGACATTGGTCCATCAACTGACCCGGTACTGCCGTTTCATATGGCTCTACAGAGGAGGATGGCGGCGGCTTGGACTGCTCCGGAGAGTCTCCCAGCAGTGACCAAGTCTTTGCCGCGAAAATACCGCCCAGCCAGTATTGACCCCTGCTACTTGTCCAAGTACCCTACTCCGGAGAGTTTGGTGGTGCAGGCGGCTACAGCCCCGGCAAAACAAGCGTTGTACCCTACCATCCCTCCTGATAGGGATGACCAGCGTTTTGACGGCTGGGCGAAGAAAGTGTTTTCTGCAGGGGGTATGGCGCTTCAGGCGGCCAACTCCATTTGTGCCTGGTCTCGTTTCACACACTCTCTGTGGAACTGTTTCCTTGGCGGCTGAACATATTCCCGAAGGGGATGAACGGGATGGTTTCCTTGCCATGGTTCAGGATGGCAAGGATGCTATGTGTGAGGCCGTTCAGTCGGGTTTGGACATGGCAGATTGCATCAGCCGGTCCATGGCGGCAAGCACCGTGATACGCAGGTTTGCGTGGTTGCGGAAGTCAAGGTTTGCTCCTGATGTGCAAGCCCGGCTCCTCCAACATGCCCTTTGACGGGGAACATCTTTTTGGCAGCAAGGCTGACTAGAGCCTTGAGAGGTTGCAGACCTCAAAAGCTGCAGTGAAGTCGTTGCGCGCTGCAGTCCGACAACCTCCGCCTTTTCGTCCTAGGGGACAGCAATGGAGGGGAGGTTCCTTTCGTTATTACTCATCCTTTGGTAAAGCGAGAGGAGCTGCCAGTCAAAGGGACCACCGTAGGAGTGCCAGAGGTGGAAAACAAGGTACTCGAGGTGCCAAGGCCGCTTGGGCTGTTGCCTCTTTGCTCTCAGGCAACGCCGCAGCCGCTTCTGCTCAGTCATGAGGCCATGTCCCATGGTTCGCCAGTTGGGGGAAGGCTGGCGCAGCATCTTGCAGAGTGGCGCGCCATTACTTCAGATGTGTGGGTTCCGGAGATCATAACCCACGGCTACTATCTTCCTTTCCAGCAGAGGCCTCAAGACAATCCACCGGGGAATCTCTTTGAAGAGTCCGGATCCGCTCCTTGAACAGGAAATTCAATCCCTGCTGGAGAAAGGCGCCATAGAACTGGTGCCTGTAGCGGAGAGGAACAAGGGATGGTATTCCCCTTATTTTTTGATTTCCAAGAAAGACGGGGGATTGAGACCATCATGGACTTGCGCGGTTTGAACAAACTCCTCAGGAAGGACATGTTCAAGATGGTTACTCTTTCTCAAGTCTTCCAGGCCCTTCAACTTCAGGACTGGTTGGTGTCTCGACCTCAAGGATGCTTATTTTCATGTGCCGATCCATCTGAAGAACAAGAAGTACCTGAGGTTTGCGGTTTGCGACTCGCACTTTCAGTTTCGGGTCCTGCCGTTCGGATTGACCTCCGCCCGAGGGTCCTCACCAATCTCATGGTAGTGGTGGCAGTGCACCTCAGGAAAGGGCGGATTCACGTCTACCCCCTACCTGGACGATTGGTTGATCAGGGCGCGCTCTCCCGAGCAAGTCCTGGATCATCTGTCAGTCACCTGCCACTCCCTCCACAAGCTGGGCTTCTCCCTCAACTTGAAGTCCCATTTGACACCTACTTAGAGGTTCCAGTACATCAGAGCGGTGCTCAACACGTCCCTGGCGCAGTGTTTTCCTCCCCAGGTGAGGGCTCATCACATTCAGCAGATGGTGCACAAGTTTCAACTTGCCCAGACTCTACCAGCGTTCGAGTTCTTGTGACTGCTCGGCCTCATGGCATCCTGCATTCTTCTGGTGCCAGAGGCCAGGTTGCGGATGAGATCTTTGCAATGGGCACTCAAGCTCCAGTGGTCTGTCCTCCGGCAGGATGTCGGACCCTGTTCAGGTGCCGTCTTCGGTCGCCCGGGACCTTCTGTGGTGGGCCGACGAAGGCAATCTGATGAGGGGGGGGGCTCCATTTTGGCTGCCCTGGCCGGAGGTGACGATCGTGATGGACGCATCCCTCATGGGATGGGGAGCTCATGCCAACGAGTTGACAGTCAGCAGTCGTTGGTCTCCGTCGGAGTCCAGGCTCCATATCAATCTGTTGGAGCTGAGGGCCGTCAGGCTAGCCCTGAAGGCTTTTCTGCCGACTGTGCGAGGAAAGAATGTCTTGATCCTGACGGACAAGGTGGCCTTGCACTACCTCAACAAAAAGGGAGGGAGGCAGGGTCACTTCCTCTGTGCAGGGAGGCGAAGCAGCTCTGGTTCTGGGCAATCCAGCAGGAAGTTTCGATCTCAGCAGTTCATCTGGCAGGAGACGAAAAAAAGACGGTGTACGCTCTGAGCAGGCAGAGCGCGATCTCTCACGAGTGGGAGTTGGTTTAGGAGATTCTCCTGGAGATCTTTGCCCTTTAGGGGACCCCTCAAGTGGATTTCTTTGTCTCCAGTGTAAACCGAAAGTGCGAGAGGCTCTGCTCGTGGGAATTTCCTCCAAACAGAGCCTTATGAGACGCGTTCGTGGTGGAGTGGTCATTCCCACTGCTGTACGCGTTTCCTCCAGTCCCCGTCATCCCTCAAGTACTGCGGAGGTTCGGTTCCCGGATGATCCTCATTGCTCTGGCGTGGGCCAGGAGGACGTGGTACCCGGACCATCTCGACTTGTACATCTGCCCTCCACGTCGTCTTCCCTACCGAGACAATCTGCTCTCACGGGAGGGGGGGGGGGGGTCAGGTTCTCCATCCAGAGGTCCGGTCCCTCAACCTTCACGCTTGGTTTCTGAAAGGTTGAGGTATAAGGATTGGGAGCTCCCTGAAGACTTGATGGAGGTTTTGCTTTCTGCCAGAAGGCCCGCAACTGAGTCCCTGTACTGTTGTCGTTGGAGGAAGTTCTGCAACTGGTGCAGGATTAGGAATGTGTATCCTTTTGCATGTGAAATTCCCATGGTTCTGTCTTTTTTGCTTTCTTTGGCCCACAGGGGCCTTCAAGTGGGTACCATTAAAGGTTACCTGGCGGCGCTGTCCATCTTTAAGCGCTTGTCTGAAGAGTGTTCCTATTTTAAAATTCCTTTAATTTCTCAGTTTCTGAAAGGGCTCATTAATGTGTTCCCTCCGTCAGCTTTCCAGGTGCCCGGTTGGGATTTGAACCTTGCTATCAAGTTTCTGATGGGTGCTCCGTTTCAGCCTTTGCATTCATGCCCTTTGAAACTGTTGACTCTGAAAACTGTATTATTAGTTGCGGTCACTTCCGCTTGCAGAGTGAGCGAGTTACAGGCACTTTCAGTTAAGCCACCCTTCACTGTTTCATAAGGATAGGGTTGTCCTTAGATTTCGTCCTTTTCTTCCGAAGGTGGTGTCGGAATTTCATTTAGGCCAGAAGGTTGTTCTTCCAGCATTTTATCCTCCTCCACATCCTGTTAAGGAAGAAGAGAGGCTCCATAGGCTTGATCCTAGGAGAGCGTTAAGCTTTTATATTTCGCGCATGTCCCGGGTCAGAGTGGACGATCAGCTCTTTATTGGTTACGCTGGAAAGCGTTTGGGACAGGCTGTGACGAAACAGACTGTCTCGCTGGATTATTTTGGCTACCTCTGAGTGTTACCGCTTAGCGGATAAGCACCCACCGGTCGGCTTACGGGCCCATTCTACCAGGGGTATGGCTGCCTCTACTGCCCTGCAGAAGGGTGTTCCTATACGCAACATCTGTGATTCAGCCACCTGGGCTTCGGTACATACTTTTGTACGTCACTATTCCCTCGATTCCATCCGGGGGCAGGATCTGGCCTTTGGCAAGGCGGTCCTGTACTCCGCAATTTGATTGGGCATGCTAAATTTGTTTTCTAAAATTCTTTTTCCCACCTCCTTGCATGGGTACTGCTTGGGGAGTCTGTCATAGATATGGAATACCTCGGAGAACCCAATCCCTTCGAAGAACAAGTTACTCTCTTACCTGGTAACGTTCTTTCGATGGGATGGTCCGACGACGTATTCCATATCGCTCCCTCCCTGCCTTCCCTGCTGCAGAATTTCTTATGCGATTGCAGCTTACGTTTCCGCAAAGCTTTGTGTGTCAGACTGGCAGAAGACTGGAGGCACACGTTCTGGGAAAAAAATACAACTGAGGCTGCGTGCGTCCTACTTATAACGTCCATTGACGTTGGCCGTCGGAGGAGGTCCTCGAGGGCGGTGTATCGACGCAGACGCCGAAGATTTTCTGAAGCAGCACAGCTGTGGTGATTACTGTCATAGATATGGAATACATAGTCGGACCATCCTATCGAAAGAAGGTTACCAGGTAAGAGTAACTTGTTCTTCTCCAGCATGGGTCTGGCATGGATTCACATGCAAAACCTCCCATCTACCCCTCTGTGGCTCTTCGCTTGGTCCTACTGCCACTTTACGTGCTACCAAATCTGAAGATGGCTGCCATAGGGGTCTGGGTAGAGGGCAGTCATTGGCTGGGAGCAGTATGACCCAGAGACCAGTGATTGGTTGTTAGGAGAAAGACCGTTCAGAAGTGAAACTGATTTTTTTCTTTACCGAGGATTCCCAGCCTGACAACGGGGAATGAGCATGTGAATCCATGCCAGACCCATGTTGGAGAACAGTTACAGGTAAGTAACTTGTTCCTTACTGGCATTAAAGCAGAGATCATTGGCATAACACTTCTGGTTGCAGTTCCCTGGCAGGATGACTGGTCTTCTCAGGTCCCGAGCATGGTTGCACAGGTTCTGCTGTGGTTGGCCTGCAAGGAGAATGTGTGAAAGGGGAACCTTTTGGCAACCTTGGCTGGAGATGAGTGGTCGGACTCCTTCATGGGATGGAGCGCCCACTTGAATGATTAGCAGTTGTTTCCATCGGAGTCCAAACTAAACATACTGTTTACACCTGAGGGCAATTGGACTAGCGCTGATGGCCTTTTTGCTAGCTGTACTGGGGGAAGAACGTCCCGGTGACTGACTTAGTGGCGTTGCATTACATCAACCAGCGGGGGTGTAGGCAGTGGCAGACTTAAGGCAAAGGGACTGTGGGCAAAAATGAGAGGGCCCCAAATGGGTGGGCCATGGAGGTGGAGGCTAGAGTGGGCGGAGTTGTACAATGATGAACTTTATGTATATATTTTTGTAATTATTTTAATTTTCCATCTAGCTAGAGACAGCTGGGCCTCCTCAGCAGGTTTTGCTGTGATTGATGGCAATATTGAAAAATCAAGCCTGAAGCCAATGTTGGAAATGATGAGCTCAAGCAATGGGCAATGGGAGAGGACATTACAGGAGAATTCCTACAGCATGCAGATCAATGTTGTGCATGTCGCCAGTGTCCTTACTTCACACAGTTAAATATCATTAAACATAGATGTAATTAAGGAGTGCGCCCAAACTATAGAGTTGTTACATATTAATAATAGTGTCCATTCATATATTGCGCACCACAAAATTCTCTTGGTTTACACAGGAAATCCTGGCATCCAGGATAGGGAAACTAAATGTGTAATTCTTTTGCATGATCTGTTTCTATAATGTGTGTATATATGTCAGTTTAATTTGTGTTTTGTGTACTATGTTTTGTGTTTTATTTTTAAAGCGCACATCGGCCCAAGGGCATCCTGGCGCTGTTACTTATAAAGGACATTGCTGGTTACAAAGGAAGGCTTAGTAGTTAAACTTGTACTTGCATTCATGGCTCATTTTGGAATTGCATATTACAGAAGATAGTATATATTTGCATTTACAGTTCATCTTGGGGTTGCAGAGTACATAGAGGATAGGATATAGCATGATTATAGAGCAGCTAGTGGGTTCGTCGTGCAAGGAGAATGCTGTGGCAAATCCGAATGGGTGACTCTGCATGGCTGAGTACTGCTATGCCCTGTAACAATCAAACTGGTGGTGGTACGTACAGTGTACCAGTTATTTATATTGCATTTCTAACTCTGGATTAAAGTACATCTGCTGAATGTGGGGGTAGGCCAGGGCACAGGGGCCCGCTAGCCATTTGTCTGCATGGCAATCATTAAATCCGCCTCTGGGTGTAGGGTCACTACCACTGTGCAAAGAGGCAATGCAGCCCTGGTTCTGGCACTTAAACATGGAATCTCTCTCGGCTGTTCATCCTTGGTGTAGAGAACAGAACTGCGGACGCTCTGAGCAGGCGAAGCAGTCTCCCACAAGTTGGAGTTGTAATTGTCTTTTACATAGCGCCCTTTCCCCATTTGTATGGCCTCCATGTGCTCTATGGTTGGAATGCCCCTGGTGGCCAAAGCCCAGGTGTTGTGGAGATTGTAAGAATTAACTATAAGATTTGTGTGTATGTTGCTAGGTTAGGACTTAGGAGGGCTGGCCGACTGGGCCCCAGTAAGTAGCCCTGAGGTCATGCACATGGGTGGGTGGTGTTGGTGGATTAGGCTAGAGTGCTAATGCAGGAGATATGATGCATGCCCAGCTAGACAACATTTATTTTCATAGGTTGTCGCTGTATATTAATTGTGAGGTGTTGCAGTACGTTGGGGGTTTCAGTGTGGGCGGCTAAGCTAGAAGCGGGTCCGATTTGCATAGCCATAGCTGCATTCTAGAGTGCATGGATGGGGAGCCATGCCTGCGGCGTTTCTACGTTATTTCGCCGCGGTATTTTTCATTGCGGGTTTTTTCATCGTTGTTTTTTTTCCAAAAAACTCGTTTTTTGTTTTTGGGGGGGTTTAGCCCCCCCCCCCGAGCTCCCCTTTTTTAAATTGTTTTATTCCTTTACACCCACAACCATATATTTAATTTTTTAACCCCCCCCCCCCAAAAACAAAAAACATTGAGTTATTTTTTTTCGAAATAAAAACAGCAATGAAAAATACCGCGGTGAAATGCGTGTATACCCCTGCGGCATGTGTCCACAGACTTGGTGCGAGTTATACATACCTTGGTTTTGGGCGGATTCAGTGTAGTTTTCTTAGGTCTCTCAGGATAGATAGTTGGAGTGCTTCTTTGGTGCTGTTAGCATGCTACCTTTTGTGTGGAGGACCTGGCTGGTGTCTTTCTTTGAGTGCAATAGGAAATAGTATTTTTCCCATCCCTGACGGAAAGAACAGTCCTAAATGTTACTTAGTGCGTCTCTGTTCCTACCCCCTCAGCCAAGTATGTTCGTGCCCAATAGCCCCGGTTGAAGGGGAGCGCACTCCTCACTCCCGTAGTGGGTTTAATGTTCTGTGTGCTTGGGTAAGCACTTTGATAATTAGACCGGGACCTCACGCTGAGTGTGCAACCATAGCTGTCCCCTGTTCAAAATGATCCTGCAACAGTTACTATCTCTAGTGGTCAGTCTGAACGAGCATTCTGTCCCTGCATCTTTTTTTAACATTAAAATTTGTATTCAAAAGGATACATGGCTTCGTCAATACAGAGTTAACAGACAGGTATGCAATAGCAATACAACATGAAGGAACATGGACCATCAACGCAAAGCATCATAAAAACATATGTGGAGGGAAAACACATAGCTTCCTGTTACAGCACAGGAAGTGCGATCGCACAAAAGGAAAAAAAGAAATAATGAATCGTAACAAAAACACAAATCATGGAGCGCTGGGGGGAATAGTCCAAGAAACATGATTGTTCAGTAAATCATTATTTATTTTTAATTCTTAACGCGCCACACACCCGCAGTCCTCAGGGCGCACAACTACACAACGGGACAAAACGAGAACAGAGTGGTCAGTAGGGGGTCAGATCAGGAGGAGACCAGAAGCTAGCCCAGTGCAAGATTGAAGAGGTAGGCCTTGATGGTTCTCAGATCCAGCGGGAGGGCATTCCAGGCTGCAGGGGCCATAACTTCAAAGCTAGTGCCATCAAATTTCACCAACTTAAACTGCAGCTGGAAGAGCAGCGATAGATCTTGGGACCGGAGGGCGTGGGATGGCTGTGATAGGCCATGATACGGTCAGAGAGGTATGAAGGTGCCTCAAGGTTCCTGCATTTAAGAGTGATGGCAAGCAGTGTGTGGTTGAAGCACTGCTTGACCGGCAGCCAGTGATGATTCCTTCTCGCAGTGGTGATATTGTGGATGGTAAGGCCATGATTTGCACGTACTGCCCCATTCTGGAAAACCTGCAAGTACACAATATTGGCCTTGGAGGTGCCCAGCAGCAGACTGTTATTGTAGTCCATGCGGGAGTTAATCAGGGCTGAGGCTAAGGAGGATCTATTTCTGAGGGAGATGAATGGGCGAATGTGATTGAGTAATTTGTTAATATAACCACAAGAGGCCTGGATATGTGCAACCTGGCATTTTATTTTGAGCTTGGCGTCTAGCACGACGCCCAGTGTCTTCACTCTTGGCTACAGTGATTTTGCTGTTAGTGATGATAAAGCTTTGAAAGTTAAAGGCCAGTTTCTTTAGCTTTGTAGAGCAACAATCAAAAGCTCAGTTTTTTCTGTATTCAGTGCAAGGGAGTTAGGGGACACCCAGGCCTGGATGGCATTCTAGATGGAATTAATGGCCAGGGAGTCCTGGATGTACGAGCCTGAAAGTTCCAGGACGACCTGGGGATCGTCCGCATAATTGGTGTATTGGACACACAGGTAATGAGCTTACAAGGGCCAAGTGTCATAACAGTGTGAAGGACATCATATCGTGTGGTTTATGGTGGAGTCCAGGGTTATCATTCTGAGCAACAAACTGAATGAAGGGTTCCCATTCAACAAATAGACCTTTCACCTTTCAGGGTGGTTTCGATTCTACACATGGCTGGAATAAAATGCATTTTAACCAACCATTCCTTTCTCTGGTGCGGTGGGAGACCTCGAATTTCATGCTATGACTAGCCTAGTGGCAACTAAAAAATGTGTGAGCACTGGGGCAGCTTTGGTGACAGCTTGTAATGTACCTCTTTCCTCATCCCGTAGGAGCCACACCAAAGGTTCCAGGGGGAGGTCTACCCCAGTAATCCCCTGAGTGTCAGCCAAGACCTCCTCCCAGTAGGTTTGAATTAATGCATAAGCCCACCAGATATGATGGTCCCGGGGCCTGTGCACAGCGCCAACAACTATCCAGGACAATGGGATCCCCCTTATGAAGTCGTGAGAGGGTGGGATACCAACGAAATAGCAATTTATATCGGTTTTCCTTCAACACACATCTGGAGGACTGTGTGACCCTGCTACATACATTGTATGATGTAAGGTCTCCTATTGGAGTATTCAGCTCCTCCCCCCAGCATGACATATATGCATGCGGGGGCTTAAAGCGGCAATCATTAAGAACATGATACAATGAGAACCCTACAAGAAGGGCGATGTCCAATTAAAAAGGTCTTCAAATGGTGTTTTAGCCCGCTTAGCATGTTGGGACACCTTTGCATTAGAGATCCAATGGCGAAGTTGTATATAGGCGAACTTATCAATGTCCCGAACCATAAAAACATTCTTGCATTTGTCAAAGGTTGTTGAGATTCAAAGAGCTGTTGCAAGCCTCCTGCACACCGTCTAGTAAACCTAGTCTGCTGACAGCCTGGTGGACCTTCTGGGGTATTCCATATGCGAGTGAGAGGGGAGGGAAATGTAGTCCCCTGGTACTAACAGGCTCCTTTGTCCCAATATTCAATCAACACTCTGGTTGATTGGAGAAGATCAGATGTTTTTCTGTGAACCTCCGGCGGTCTTCAGCACCACTCATGTAAGGGAACTTGAATCCTAGACTGTTGTATATCCAACCTGTGCTTGGGGTTTTGGCCCACATTCATTCACACTACCAAACAAGGGGGCTAGCTGCGCTGCATAAAGAGAACTCTACATCGGGGACCCCTAAGCCCGCTTTATCCTTTGCTGCCATCAACGTATGCCGGGGAACCCTCAGATTTCTTAGCCCAGATAAACTTAAAGATGGAAGTCTGCAAATCTCGAAGGGCCTGCTTGGGAATCCAAACCGGAGGGCTTGAAAAGCATATAATCATGATACTAGCACCATCTTAAGAGCTGCGACCCACCCCAGCCATGAGATATCAGACTGCACCCATCCGAGCGTGTCCACCCTGGAAGAAGAGAAAAGGTCTGGAATATTCTGCACATATAACTGAGAAAGCAAGGGTGTAATCCAAACTCTCAAATATTTAAGGGAAGTCTGTCTCAGAATCTGAACAACCTCTAAAGTTCCTGCTTCGTTTCAGGGCCCTCAAACATTCAGAATAGTGTATATGGAATAATTTATTTTGAAGCCCGAGACCTGATAAAAGTATAGTAAGGAAGCTATCTGGGGTAAGGTGCTCCAAGAGTGGTGCATATAGAAGAGAAGGTCATCGGCATACCTTGCAACCCTACGCTGATCCTCTGCAAATCTAATTTTATTTGCATACTGTTCCATCAATGATGCAAACAGTAAGGGGGACAACATACACCCCTGTTGAGTTCCCCTGGACAAAGCGAGCAGCTCAGACAAAGCCCTGTTCAATTTTGAATAGTTCTGGTGGCCAAAATTAGCCTCCCTGCATCTTTAAGTTGCCACATCTAAGGTGCATCAGATTTACTGGCATTGTATAGTGACCAGATTGCACTGGTTACAGAGTTGGTGGTTTGGACATGGGTGAGGTAGGGCTTGGAGGGACGGGATGAAATGTGATAGTCTGGAAAGGGGGGGGGGGGGTAGCTCAGGAAGTCCTTCTAGAGATCTTTGCCCTTTAGGGAACCCATAAGTGGATCGGTTTGTGTCTAGTATCTACAGGAAGTGCAACCTGTTCTGCTCCAGGGAATTTCCTCAGAAGCGCTCTGGCGGGCACGTTTGTTGGATTGAGATTTTCCACTCCTGTCCACGTTCCCACCAGTTTCGGTCATTCCTAATGTCATCAGAAGGTTGTGGAAGTTCGGGAAGTCCATGATTCTGATTGTTCCGGATTGGGCCATGAAAACATGGTACCCAGACCTTCTGGAGTTGTCCATCTGCCCTCCGAATTCGTCTTCACCAGAACAAATCTGCTCAGCCCAAGAGTGAAGCAATCTTTGCCAACCAGAGATCATGACACTGAACAGTCATGTATGGTTTGACAGGATAAGATACAAAGATTGGGACCTTTCCGGAAGAATTTGGGGAGCTGTTGCTTTCTGCTAAGAGGCTAATAACAAAAGCTTTACACCACTGCTGTTGGAACAAGTTTGACTACTGGTGTAGAGCTAAAGATATTGATCCTTTCATTTGACAGACTACCACTGTATAATCTTTTGTTAAATCTAGCCAACCAGGGACTTCAGGTGTCTCCTGGCTGTGCTGTCTATTTTTAAGCTAACGCGAGAACTGGGCTCTTAATTTTAGGTTCCCATTGTTATTCAGTTCCTTGAGGGACTTGCGAATATCTTCCCTCCGGTTCCATTCATAGTCTGGCTTGGGACCTCAATTTGGTTTTGAGTGTATTAAATGGAGCTCCATGTGAGCTTCTCCATTCTTGTCCACTCGGGTCAGTGACTCTAAAAACATTTTTTCTAGTAATTCCCTGCTCACTGTGTTGGTGAGCTTCACACATTGCCATGCATGCCTCCCTTCTCCATTTTCCCCAAGGAGAAGGTTCTTCTGAGGGTACGCCCTTCCTTTCTCCCCAAGGTGGTGTTGGAATTTCATCCATCTCAGGAAATGGTTTTACTGGCTTTTTACACACCTCCTTCCAGGGATGAAGAGGTTACACTGTCAAGATCCTAGAAAAGTGTTAAGCTTTTACATGAGCAGACTAGCATATGTCAGACAAGATAAACGTTTTGTTGATTATACTGGACATAAATTGTGACAAAGCAGACCTTGTCACGGTGGATCATTTTGTGTTCACAGAATGCTATTCCATGGCTGGTAAGGGTGTTCCGGATAATCTAACAGCACATTCTACCACTAGGGTGGTTACCACTTCAGCACTAGAAAAAGGTGTACTGGTGTAGGATATTTGCAATTCTGCAAACTGGTCTTTTTTTGCACACCTTCGCAAAGTATTACTCCCTAGGGTCGTTTTCGGGTCAGGATGCTAAATTTGGAAAGGCTGTTCTTCACAGCATTAATCAATGTCAAAATTATGTAGTCCTTTCTTGGTTTGCAAACTGATATGAGAGTCTTATCAAAGATGTGGAATCTGTGGGATGACCCAATCCATTAGAGCAAATTACTTACTCCTGGTAATGTTTCTGATGGATGTGCCTCTCATCGATTCTTCATGGCCCTCAGAGCCTACCTTGCTGGCCAGAAGTCAGTTTTGCTGTATTAGACTGTCCTCTCAATGCCTAGAGTTTTCTTTGTATGCTCAAGCTGGCTGTACAGGAAGAGGGGGAAAAACTGTAACTGAGGCAACGGGCGCAGTGTATGGTATTTATACCAGAGTTGATGTCACGGCCAAGGGCCGGAAAGGAAGCCACTGAGGGATATCCAGTCGACGCACAGCGCCATCTTCTCTCAAACTTCCAGAGCTGCAAACAGGATATCTGGTATATCAAAGATGAGGAATCTGTGGGAGGAACATCCATTAGAATATCTTCTAGGAGCCTTACTGGACACAATTTGCCACGGCTTAGCCTTCTCACGCAAGAATGCAAGCTCTACTAGCTGAAATCTCAGGTTTCATAGCTGGTCACCTGAGTAAAGCTACTTAGCAGGATGGCGTTCTGCATTTACATGAGCCCACATGCAAAGTATGTGTCCCAAACAGCAGTGACTAATATACTTGTGGTCTGAAGGTATTGGTGAGTCAGACTGTCTAGTGGTGGTCTTATAAAAACCAATGCTGGATCTCAATTGGTAGCTAAAGGGGAACTACATTCAACATCACAACAGACACATCCATGAACAGGTTGCTGGGGGGGGGGGGATATTGCCAATACCTCACCACAATGAAGGTGCTTGGCTCGACAAGCCCAACACAAACGTGCTCAAACTTAAGTGGTGGTTTCCTCTTTTCAGAAAGTTCTGAAGGCAAGAACGTTCTCCCTCCTCAGACAATACAACATGCATGTTTTTATCAACATGCAATGCAGAATGCACTCCATTGTTGTCTGGGCTTGCTCAGAAAATTTGGCAGTGATGTCTCAAGAGACGTGCACATTCAAGCGCAGCATGTACAAGGGGCGCCCAATTCTTTCAGACATCCTATGCAGAGTTTCAGTTGAAATATAGTGGTGGGTGAGGATCTTCAAAAAGGAATAGGCGATGGCTTTTAATAGGAAATATATGCATTTATGGCATCTGGGGATCTCAGCAACAAGGTTTCTACGAAAGGGGACAGCGTGCTGACAATATTTTTCCCCATGGCGGGATCAGCATAAAAGTTTGAATATCAATGCTGTAAGGTGAAGTGCGCTAAATTAAAACTGGAATCTTACAAGGGGACAGTATTCCCTGCACTCTTAACCATATGGAATGACTAGTGCTTCCAAATTAGGTGTGTTCAAGTAAAGTAATAAGACTTGCCTCGGTTTCCTTAATCTCTGATCGAGTTCCATTGATGTTGATGGAAGGAAAGTTGTAAATAAAATCACCACTGAGTGCCAGTGAACCAATATAAGCATTCTCCAGCATGAGGTCTGGAATGGATTCACATGCTCATGTATATTCCCCGTCATCATGCTGGGAATCCTCAGTAAAAAACGTTTTCACTTATGAACTGTCTTTCTCCTATAAACCAATCACTGAGCTCTGGGTCATACTGTCCCCAGCCAATGACTGCCCTCTCCCTAAGCCTCTCCTCCACCAGCCATCTTCAGATTTTTACCACAAGTCTAAGTGTAGAGAGCCCGTGTGTGCTCCATCTCTTCATCTGAGTAACGGGGATCAGTTTGACGGCATCTTTCATCGCCCCTCAAGGGCAGAATAATTGAGTGTTTTTTCTTCAAAGATTCCAGAAGGCCATCAGGCCAACACTGCACGCTGGACCATTTCAAGCTCTGTACCAGCTACGGTTTGAGGAATGTTTTCGTGGTAGGACCAGCATTTCCAGTGCCTTTCTTGTCGTCATCCGATGTACAAGGAGGATTGCGATATCTGCTGTGGCTTTACCAAGCGCACAATCAAGGATCCGCACAGCAGATTGGTGGCGTGACAACGCCATGGCCTCTACTCTGTGTGGTTCACAGGGGCAAGTCTTTTGAGGAAGCGCCATCAGTGGGGGCCCAAGACAATGCCAAGAATTGCAAGTCAGTTTCCGTCGGGGTCGCCGTGCAAGCGGTCCCGCGACGGGCTGGGCGCGTTCATCCTCATCAGCCTCAGTCTCGAGCCATTGCTCCAGTTCTTCGTTGAAGAGTCTGCTACCCCGGGGAAGCTGTGGTTGAAACGGGAGAAGGCCAAACCACAGGGTAAGGCTCTTGAACTACCCATGAAGGCTTAGGTGATCCTAGCTAAATCGTCCTAAATTATCGAGTTGGTGGCCGCTGTCCTTTCCAAAGCGAAAGGGGCTGACCCGGCTCAGGGTGCCCCGGTGGCAGCCAGAGTGGCTCTTCCTCCCAGGCAGGAGGCTTCGACCAAGCAAGTGGGAACAAACCCAGTGAAAATTATGTATTCCATGAGCTTGAGACCTCAGGATGCCAAAAGGCTGGGAGGGGGTAGTGGAAGTACTCCAAGGCACGGATATTTCTTCTTATGACGGAGAGGACATGGTTTCCGTCCACATGGTCCAGGAGGACCTTGGGGATGACGATAACGTCTAGGAGGAAATCGTTGAATGGGGCGCCTATGGTGAGGACGCCGACAACGCAGGCACTGGACACAGCAAGCCTGCGCCCCCTCCCCCCGCTCCCGACACCTCCAAGGGATTTGTCTTAAGCTATTCTTTTTACTCTCCATGTGCTGGTGTCGGAGATTAAAAAAAAGAGGCTGCTGATTGCATCACTGACACCGGGTCCACCACCGACACACGTACCTCCCCCATCGCCCCCCCCCACCGTTCTCCCCCACAGGGATACAGAGATGGACACAATGACACTGATGGTGGTAGTGGCATCTCTTCGCCTCCAAGGGCTCGCCCCCCAGCACACCCTACCCTCCTGGATGAGGTGGGTTCATTACACTGTATGGTCGCACACGCATCCGATCTCTTCCATGCTCACAGCGGAGGAGACTAAGGAGGGCTTCCTTTATCAATGCTGGGAGGCAGAACAGAAGAGAATCCTGGCGGGCCTCTCCTGGATGACATCTGGGATGACGGCTTGGCGCAGCTGAAAAATCCCACCTCGGCCCCAGCGAAAAGAGACCAGCTGGAGATGAAATACTGGGTGCCGGAGTCCGCACCACAAGTGCCTACGGTCCCAGCCATCACCTGTGTCGGCGGCTGCTTGGAAGAAGTCCTCCAGCCTGGCCTCCTCTGCCTCTATTCCCCCGGACAGCGAGGGGAAGAAATTGGATGCCGTCGGTAGAAAAGTCATTACTCAGTGGCTACGACGGTCAAGGCAGCAAACGCTTTAGCAATCCTGGCCAGGTACGACCGGGAGTTATGGTACAAGATGGCCACACTATTGGACAAAAACGTCCAGGCGTTGGAGATCCTCCAGGCGGGCGAGGTGGCGTCGGTCCATGCCATTACCCTGGCCCTGGATATTGCGGACACAGGGTTCCACCAAATGGGGAACAGGGTTTGCCTCCGCCGTCGTGGCTGGCAGGCCACCAAGTTTAGGCGAGATTTTCGGACGAGGGTCCTGGACATGCCGTTCAGGGACAATCTTTAAGGCCGTCGATGAATCACTACAGGCCATCAAGACAGGAGGCCTGTGTCCTGGGCACTCTGTAGCAGCTCCGTCCTTTCGTTCCTCTGGAGGGAAGTCTGGCAGATCAGTGAAAGGTTTTGGCGGAGTAACGTCCTCGTACTGACCCCTCCCGTTCCTCGGCCCAAGACCTTCGGAGGTTGCTGTTGGGGTAACCAAGGAAGCTCGCCGGATTCCAAGCAGGATTGAACTGGCCAATACGTTGGGCCCCCACCCCTGTACCCCAGTGGGAGGCTGGCTGGCAAACTTCATCAGCATGTGGGAAAACCTCTCCACCGATACATGGGTGCTGGATGCTCTTGCACACGGACACACTTTGGAGTTTCAGCAAAAGTTTCTGCGAATACAACCGGTGGCCTGGCAGGAACAACACATCCCTCAGCTGCCGCTGGAGGTTCGAGGCATGTTAAAAAAGGGGGGTGATAGAGCTGGTTCTAAAGCTGCTCCGGAGTTTACTCCAGATACTACTTAGTAAGAAAGAGAACCAGGGGCTCGAGGCCTGTTCTCGATCTATGACGACTCAACAAGAACATCAAGTCCCAAAAATTCAGGATGGTCACTTTGCAGCACGTGCTCGGCCAACTAAAGGAGGGAAACTTCCTGTTGTCGCTGGATCTGGAGGACGCATACTTCCACATCCCCATTCACGAAAAACATTGCAAGTTCCTGCGCTTCGTAGTGCAAGGGAAGCACTACCAGTTCAAGGCCCTCCCCTTCGGACTGAAGTCGGTGCCCAGAGTCTTTACAAAGTGGCTGGCACCAGTGGCGGCCCTTCCGCAACTACAGGGGGAAAATGTGTACCCATACCTCGCCGACTGGCTCATCTGTGCCAAGTCAAGGGAGATTGTGGTCGATCACACAGAGGACCGTCTGGCTGCTCACGGATCTGGGGGTTCTCCATAAACTTTGAGGTCCTGCTTGATTTCATCACAAGATGCTCTGTACCTGGGGTCCAGACTCAACACTGTCTCTTGCCTGGCGGCTCTGTCGGAGGACAGGATAGCATCCATTCTGGGTAAAGTGCGATGGCTGTTGGCACTGAAGATTGCCACAGTGAGGACCATCAAGTCGCTGTTCGGCATGATGTTGTTGTGCATCTACCTGATCAGACTGTGCAAATTGCGGATACAACCAGGAGTTCCGGACGCTCATTGGTTCCAGGTGTCGAGAAGCTTCCCCCACAAGATTGTCCTTGCTGGCGTTCCGTCGAGCAATAAGGTGGTGGGGGCGTGCACTCCAAAATCGCCAGGGGCATGGATTTCCAGAGCCCCCCGTACCAGGAGACTGTCACCACGGACACTTTCCTGGAGGGCTGGGGAGCTCACACCAGACGTCTCCACGCCAGAGGCCTGTGGCTGCCAGAGAAGGAGGTATGCATCAATATCCTGGAGCTGTGGGCGGTGTTCTGGGCCCTCAAGGCTTTCCTTCCGTCCCTCAAGGGCAAAGTGGTCATGGACAATACCGCCACAATGTTCTACATCTGGAAGCAGGGGGCCACCAGATCCCCAGTGCTCTCCAGAGAGGAGCAAGACTTGTGGCACTCTCCCAGGGGATGTTTCTCATTCAGTTTCACCTGGCCGGAGTCAAAACGTCACTGACACACTCAGCAGGGAGCTGCGCTGTTGCACGAGTGGGATCTCCGGCAGGATCAAGTGGACAACCTCTTCCTCAGCTGGGGCATACCTCAGATCCATCTATTTGATATGGCAGCGAACACCAAGTGCCAGAGGTTCACCAGCAGGTACGAGCAGCCGCGGAGCATAAGGGACGCGTTCTCCTCCCCGTGGGAAGGCCTGTTCCTGTACGCGTTCTGCCGTTGCATCTGCTATGTGTAATCAGTCAACTCAAACGTTGCTGGTGCAGGATGACCCTCGTCGCCCTGGCGTGGCTGAGGCAGATTTGGTACCAGGACCTTCTCAGCCTGTCAACGTCACGTCCAGTCAATCTACCATTGGTCGCGGATCTAGTTGCCAAAGGAGGCACAATCCTGCACCACGACCCAGGATCGCGGAACCTGAATGCCTGGCTCCTGCAGCTTTAGAGTTCGGTGGGTACGAGCTACCGGCAGACTGCAGGGATGTCCTTGCCAGGGCCAGAGCATCGTCAAGTGCAACGGGCGCAAGTGGAAGCGGTTCGCGACTTGGTGCTGGTCGCAGAAGATCAACCCTCTGAGGGCAATGGCCCCTCTGATCGATCCTTATTTGTTGTCGTTGACGAAAGCGGGGCTGGCACACTCCTCCAAAGTGCATCTGGCAGTCCTCGCTTTGGTCACACATTCTACTCCAGGAGTTCCACCAAGGACTGTTCCGATCGTTCCCGCCGGTGAAGGTGCCTGCCCCGGCTTGGAAACTCAACATGCGACTGACCAGACTCATGGGGGGGCCCCCTTCGAGCCTATGCATCAAGCTCCTCTCAAGTTCCTTTCGTGGAAGCCTGCATTTCTCGTGGCCATCACCTCTGCCAGGAGGGTGGGATAGATGCAGGCCCTGTCCTGCAAGCAGCCTTATTAGACTTTCCATGAAACTAGGCTGGTGCTGCAGACGCACTCCTCCTTCATGCTTAAGGTTCCGTCGGAATTCCATCTAAACAAACCTCTACTGTTGCCTGTGTTTTTTCCGACTTCCTCATCGTCGGCTGAAAGCACTTTGCACTCACTGAATGTGGCTTGAGTGCTGAAGTTCTGTGTGGCTTACACAAAGAGTTTCCGGAAGACGTCACAACTTTTTGTGACCTTTGGTCCTGTGAACCATGGAAAAGCTTTGTCCAAGGCATCCATTTCCAGGTGGCTCTCCAACTGTAACTTCAACTGTCACCGGTTGGCAAACAGACTGCTGCCTGGCCGTCCGAGGGTCCACTCCCCAGAGCGATCGCTGCAACAACGGCGTTCCTGTCTGGTGTGCCCCTGCTGGATATCTGCAGGGCTGCTACGTGGAGGACTACGTGCACCTTCACAAGATTATACTGCATCAACAGGGATTTCAGAGAGGAGTCCAGGGTTGGCTAAGCCGTGCTACGCAACCTGTTCCCTTGAAGGCGAGCCCAGTGAGGAGGTAAGAGTAATTGCTTCTGTTGAGCCTTGCCACCTCCCGTGGTTGCGTATGCATATACTGATATGTAGTCTTTATTCATGAGCATGTGAATCCATGCCAGACCCCATGCTGGGGAATGAACAAGTTACTTACCTGTAACTGTTGTTCTCCAGCATGGGTCTGGCATGGATTCACATGCAAACCCTCCCTCCTGCCCCTCTATGGCTCATCTTGGTCACACTGCCACTTTGTGCTACCAAATCTGAAGATGGCTGCCAGAGGAGGGGCTTAGGGAGAGGGCAGTCATTGGCTGGGAGCAGTATGACCCTGAGTACAGTGATTGGTTTAGAGGAGAAAACAGTTTTTAAGTGAATCTGTTTTTTCTTTAACTGAGGATTCCCGGCCTGACGGGGAATATTCATGAGCATGTGAATCCATGGCAGACCCATGTTTGAGCTCCATAGTTACAGGTAAGTAACTGTTACTTATTCCACCCTGTGCCTTGTGTGACAGTGTTATCATGGGATAAGGTGAAATGGTTGTGTTCTTTCAGATCTTTTATTGCCACTGGTTTTATGGTTGGTGATCTGAGGTCACCTACTATCGTGGAATTCAGGGGTCTGGGTTGGTTGTGGTTGCAATAATTAATAGTGGGTTGGAGGTCTTCTGGTGGCCGGGCTGTGATGAATGTGCGCAGCAAGGAGCCTGGTGCTGTCTCGTGACCTTACAGGGTGCATTACACTTCGGGATAACAAGTAGTTGCAACAGTTAGGGAACACAGGGAAGTGTCTTTGAGAATTAGCAGCACAGGTCCTTCTACCATCAGCTCTTGGGGCCTGCTCAGGTTTCTTCATCGGGCCGGTGTTTACCGTGTGGCCATGCAGGACTGAATGCATCTACCATAACTACAAAATGGCATCTCTATGTGCTCACTACGTCGAAACATCTGTTTCGTGCAATATTGTGTTCGTGCAGGGTTCCTTAGCGCGGCCCTCTCCCCCCTTGTACATTGCACGTCTTTATTTATGGGACTCGGCTCACTCTAAAGCGCCTAGGGGGTTGGGAAAGGTTATTTTCCTTACCAGCACCCACTCTGTCACAAGATTCGACTTCTAGCTAAAAGTACAGTCATCCATACTGTGTGTTACTGCCTCTCAAGATCATGTTGATCATTGGGGATAGCGCCAGATGATTGCCATGGTGTCACCAGTGAGGATACCCTTCTGTTAAATCATCCCCTAGAGAAGATAACTTCCAAAAAAGACCTGCTTAGCAGGGCTATAAAACGTTGGAAATAATCACCCAGGATTTAGAGTATAGTGTAGATTTTATTGGGACATTTTAAGAGAAACCGATTTCACACTGTATGCTCTTATTGGCATGCATAAATAACAATCACTCCCTCGTTGGCTCTTGAGCGCCTGATCCATGCTGGGTTTTCAGTTTACCCCTCAATCGTGAGAAATTGGCATAGAATGATTCCAAATGTATTCACATTTTTCCTCATGAATATTAATGAGGTTTATCCTGAAAACCTATCAGGGTTCCAGCCCTCGAGGCAGAGTTATACAACCCGGACTTTAGTCACTACTAAACCAATAAATCCCAGGCTGGAGAAAATAGTCAACAAAAGTGCTTTGCTCTAGAGGAAGGACAGGAGCAGAGAGAAACACAATGGTGGCTATCTCCTTCCAGTGCACACAGCCCCCCCGATCATTCTAACCCACCATCTTTGTTTCTCTCTAGGATCAAAGGACTTTAGAAATGCAGCACCCTGGTGAGAGGCTTTTCCTTTAGAATCCTTTGTATGTGCCCAAGGCAGCTGCTTGCTGGGCGTATGTCTCTGGCCGAAGGTGTTACCCTCATAAAGAGGTCACGTAGGGGCATGGGCTTCAAGTTCCTGTCATTTGGCAGTCTGGCCACAATACTCATCACCTTCCACAGCAGAGTGGACACGTGATATCAAATTGGATGGATCTGCAATGATCATATGTAGTGTCATGCACCGTGGCTTTGTTTACCCTGCCACCATCCAGGAGCTATTTATGATCATAATTTCAGTACAAGGGATGCATATCTTAAATGCAGCACCTGCGCTGCTGAGACTTGGCTATCACTGCAGCTGTAAAATGGTCAACTGTGACCTCTGAACCTGCTCTGCCACTGGTAGAGTAGGTGCTGCGGAACACGATTTTGATGCAGCAGGACCCAGATCCACACTGCTTTTTTAATTTCCCAGGCCTGCCATGTGGGCAAGACACACTTGGTACTGTTAACCGCTACAGTTCAGTACCACCAAACAAACTGACCACTTCGGCATCTAGTTGAGCAAGAACAGAAATTACAACTTTTCAATTTCCCCAATCTAGCAGCCTAGATCCTGAAGTCCTAATGGAGTTTGCCAACGAGATGCATGGATATGTAGGAAGAATGCAAGCCAAATGATGCTACTTAATTTTGTGGACCCATGTCCAAGGTGCCTCACCATTCTGTAGGTGCAGAGAGCAATTTCTATCCCATGGCACTGCAGACTAGTGGTTGGGGACCTGCTGCCTCCCACACAAACCCCTTAGGAATGCAGTCTACCAGCACTCTCACCCATGCATGTCCGGGAATGTATTAAGATGACAGTTTTTGTAAAATGAAATCCAAAGGGCACAAAACCTCAACAGCCTTTTCCAGTTGAAGAGCTTGGTAAGCTCACACCATTTGGACAGCTGGGCCACCTAGTCGGATGTCTCTGCTTTCTTTTGAGCTTCCTCCCACAGGCTCCATGTGTGCTCAGACCTGGCCTTAACCACAGTGTTAGGAATGTTTTTCTGGAGTCCTACCCAGACTTAAAAACAATCTGAGGCAATACAGTACTCCACTCTCAGTATAAGGCTGTACCACCTGAGATTGTGGTAGCATGGACAGAGTAGCCAGGCTTATTTTAAGTGGGAGAGAGGGGCTGTAGCTAAGTACAAAGAACCTGTAGCATTCAATTAGTTCAAAAGAAACACACCCAAAAGTATTGTAAAAATACATTGTTTATTTTAAATACAAGTAGACCAAGATAAATGTTGGGCAAAGTAAGTACTATAATATAAGCAAAAATCACACCTATAAAAAACAATATACTCATACGTCCCGTCCCCTTTCCTCTATACTTATGGGACATTCCGTCCATCTGGAAGGGACCAGAGTACTTTTTTTAAGCATCACAAATAAAATGTTTGTCCTTTTATTTTTTCGCGGGGGCCACCGCACGTGACCGTAGCCTCGCCCTCCTGAGCTTCACATCACCTTCAGTCCTTTTCTCAGCGTGGTGGGGGTTGGACGTGCTTGCATCACAGGGAATATTTTTATTTTTGTTTCCTTGTCCTTCATTCCTGCTCGGGTTCCACGATCATCTCTTCCTCTGTGCCGTAGCGTCTGGGATTCGTGTCCTGTTCCTCATGCAAACGTCACTTCATTAGGTGGATCCCCACTCTTTGCCTGGAGTGCTTAGGCCTGGAACACCATTGGGACTTGTGCTTCTACTGCGACTGCCTTTCCGTACGGGCACTCCAGCGTCACCTTGTCAGGTGGGAGGAGGTGTTCCAACACAGTCCTCCACAAAATTTACAACAGTTATTCGAAGAAAAAAGATAACTGGTAAGTCCATTCCTTTTCAGGGCACCCTGGCCAGGGGACTTCTTCCTGGGGTCTTCGGGGTCAAGGAGGTGCTCAAGTGGCCCTATTACCAGTGATTCCCCTGAAGTGTCCCGAAAGGCATCTAACAATCACTCTGGAGTTTCCTCCGAGGTCCCCTGCAAAGGGGCTGCCAAAACTGGATCTTCTGAGGTTCCCCTTTTAGGGGCTGAAGCTAGGCCCAGTACTTCAGTGGCTATTCTCACTGGGGTCGGCCCGAGGTTTCCACATCTGGAACTAAGTGTACCGAGCCTCGGCTTGAGGTCCCTGACAAGGTGACTAAACGTACCAGGGTTATCCCTGAGGTTCCCCTTTGTGGGGCTATATTTAAGACAAGCAAGATTGAGGGGGCCCACTTTCAGGGCTCTGGATTCAGGGGGTGACGCCAAGCCTTTCCACACTCAGACCTGTGGTGGAACCAATCCTGCTGAGGGGCAAAGAAGCTGGTCAAGCACCATAAGTCTTCTGATACTGGCTGTGCTGAGGTTCCCTCATTTGGGGCTAATTCATCAGCAGTCCCTAAGGTGTCTCAAACACTCTAGATCTGCTAGCACCGGCTCTGCTGAGGTTCCTTGTCACAAGGCTAAAATGGAGCATAAAACCCCTGACTCCCCTGTGGTGACATGGCCTCACTTACACCTGTTACGCAGACAAAATGGCGTTCCAATCCCTACGGTCCACGGCAGCCATTTTGACTACCTCTTACACCACCATTCACTACGGCTGGTGCTGAGGCACTTGTTTTTGGGGCTGAGCAGCCTTTTACGTGGTTTGTGGACAAGAACCCGTTCTGCCCTGCAATGGAATAGCGTGCTCGGACACCACTGCTGCATACAGTCTCGCTTCCTCCTACAGCTGCGCCTTTGATCTATGTTGATCCAGTTGGTGGGCGACCATCTTGGCAAGCATCCTCCTTGCAGTCCTGGTGGTCTGCCCCTTCCGAGCGGTCTCTGCCCACTCCAGGTCCTAGACCTTCATCTGAGGATGCGTTTTTTGGCTAGTTTCAGACGCTAATGGATTCTGATCCCATGAAGGCGTACTTTATTATTTTTCTTAAAGGAAATGCAGCCTAAACTGCCTGAACCAGCCCCTGCTCCGACAATCCTTATGCAGGTTTCGGTAGTGCCACCACCTCCTCCATTCCCTTTCAGGCCTCCTTCACTAACTCCTCTGCTTCCACATTCCCTTGTGGAAAAGACTCTGGTTTCTCTGACAACCACGCCCTCTGGCCCTGAGGCGCCACGTGCGGCGGGTCAGACTTATGCTCCCGCCTCAGTGGAGGAGGACCAGGACAGCGACGCCCCACTCTATTGGAGCCTTTCACAACTGGGTGCTTGATAGGATGGCATTGCTAGACATCTCGATACTCGAGCCCCCAGCTCCACAAGAGGGGGTGCTTTCTATTCTTCACTCTGACGACACAGGAGCGCACCGGCCTGTTACTCCAGGACAATGTCCTGGCTGAGGCCCGTAAGGTCTGGGAAAAACCTCATTCCGGGCAGCACCTAAAGAAGAAAATTGACGCTTGCTACAAGCTTCACACTTCTGAGGACGTATCCTTGTTGGCATGCCCGCTCCCCTCTTTGGTGGTGGCAGTAGCTATGCCCCAGTCAAAGCCGGCACATACATCCTCCACAGCAGCGTCTCGGATCCTTTCCAATGAGGACGAGCTTCTTGACTCCATTGGGAAAATGTTTTTTTCCATTTCGGCTCTTCAGCTGCGTCAGGGTAATACTGAGCTTATCCCGGCAGCTGCTAATGTCAAATTGGAAGGAGCTCGCTGAGTTTCAGGAATGTATTCCTCCTGATGGGCTTGAAGTCTTAAAGGGCGGCTTATCTGACACCAAGGTTCTGGCCCAGGATCTACTTGAGGCTGCGGCCCATCACGTAGACACTTAAGCTTGGTGGCCTTACGGTCGGAGTAGACCTCTCCCGCCAAGCGTGGCTGCATACTACAAAGTTTTCGAAGGGGATTCAGGACAAGGTGCTTGATCTCCCCTTCGAGGGTAAAGAACTGTTCCACTCCTTTAGGGATGAGGAACATGCAAAGACCAAGACAAGCACTCAAACTGCCATGTCATTGTTGGTCCTTGCGAAAACCACAAAGGCACCTTATACTCAGAGGTCGGGGTCTCAAACTAGGGCCTTCTCTGCTTTCAGAGGCTTTCAGGACCGCTGTGCGCATTGCGCTGAAGCTCCAGTTGGCGGCCCCTGGCGTAAGCAGCAACGGCAAGGTGGCTGGTTTTTCTCTTGGCCAGCAGTCTCCTCTTCACAAATTGGTGGTCTTTCTGCCGATAAAACCTCTAAATATTTTCAATTGGTCGACTCCGGTGGGATGACGAATTTAGTCTAATCTGGAGGCGTGCCAGACAATAGCAGAGGACCGATGGGTTTTGTCAGTCGTTTGGGTGGGCTTCTCTCACCTACCTCTCAAGCAGACTGGGTCACCCTCCCTCAGTACAGTGAAACCGGTTCCCTTGAAGGAGCAACGGGAGGGATATTACTCCTGTCCCCAAACCCAACCAGGCTGGCCTGCTCACTATCCTTGGCCTCTCCCAGTTCAGTCGCTTTCTACCCAAAGAGAAATTCAAAATGATTATGCCCTGGCCGATGATAGTCCTCTGTCTGGAAGGGCGATTGCCTCAGTGTGGTAGACCTTCAGGATGCATATTCTGATTTGGAGTTTGCATCGGAAATAGCTGCGGTTCTCCCTGGGAATGGAGCACTTCCAGGATTGTGTGCTTACGTTCGGTCTCAGATCGGAACTGCATGTCTTTACAAAGATGTGTCATTGCAGCATTCCTCAGACTGCAGGGAGTTCATGTGTATCCTAACTTGGACAATTGGCTCCTGCGCAGTCCTTGTTCACAGGCTGCTGCAACCAATCTTCAGTCGCTGCTTCTGCTCCTGTTCCATCTCGGGGTGTCGGTGAACTTGCAGAAAATTGTCTCTCCGGACCTGATATTTCTGGGTTTCCGTTGGGATACTGTCAGCACAAGAGTGTTCCTGCAGTCCTCCCATAGGTGGGCCTGGTGGTTCCAGAGACTTCTGGGCCTCATGGCCCCTTTCTTGCTTAGCTCTTCCTCTTGCATTTCTGAAATTAGACCCACTCATCTTGCTCTTCGGAGCTGCTGGTCGCAGGCTACGCATCTGGATTCCAAGATGATTACAGTTCCATCCTGCATGATGGTTGGATCTTCAATGGTGCTCATCCGCCAGCAACCTTTCAGCGGGAACCTCCTTCCAAGTGCCCTGCCCACAAGTAACGGTTACTACAGCCTCCTCCCTTGTGGAGTGGGGTGCGACACTGCGTCACCTTGAGGTGTACGATTTGTGGATGCCTCAAGACAGGCGGTTCCATATCAGTTAACTGGAGCTCCTACCAGTTTTTTGGCGCTCAAGGCTTTTCAACCCTCTATCAACAACACTGTGGTTCGAATTTGCAGTCATAATTCCGTAGCAATGTTCTACATCAAAAAATAGGGGTGCACCAAGCATGGGGTCTGGCATGGATTCACATGCTCATGAATATTCCCTGTCAGGCTGGTAATTCTCAGTAAAAAGAAAGTTTCACTTACTGTCCTCTAAACCAATCACTGCCGTCTGGGTCATACTCTCCCCATCCAATGACAGTCCTCTCCCTAAGCCCCTCCTCCGGCAGCCATCTGCAGAGATTTTCTGCACGCTTCAGTTTTGAGTACTTGAGTTTGCTCAGCGAGTGCAGGCTGTGGAACGTGTTTGTGGAGGACAAGCACCTGCAATGCCTCTACTGTCTTCATCTGGACCACAAGGAAGGAGTGCGAGATCTGCCTCAGCTTCTCCAAGGAGACTTTGAAGGATAGGCACAGTAGACTGACGGTGTGGCTGAACGGCAAGGCCTCTGCCCTGTGCTGTGCAACTCCGGTTCCATCGCGGTCGCTCTGCAAGCAGGTCCTGCGATGGACAGGGCGCCATTGACATCACCATCGGCCTCCATCGCCAGCTAGCGATCGAGCTCTTACTCAAAGGTAATCGTCTAACCCAGCTAAACTGCTGGAGATGCCTGAGAAGCCATAGACGGAGTAGAAGACAGCCAAACTGCCCAAGAAAGCCCAATCGGTTTAGGAGACGTCTTTGACGATGGAGCTGGTGGCGGCACCTCTCACAAAGGCTAAAGGGGCTGACCTGTGAAGGTAACCCCCACAGCGCAGAAAGTTTCCCTGCCTCCGAGGAGGAAATCACTGCAGTGACTGTGACGGTCTGCTGGCATGCCAGAGAAGAGAATGCAGTATGAGCCTCGTCCCGACCCTTCAGGTTGGAAAAAACTGGGGGCAGGGTAATAAGGGCCAGTACCAGCTGTGAGAAACCTGAAGGGTCTCACTCGCTTGTCCCCAGGTATCTGTCATCCAGGTGGTCAGGACATGGCCATCGCTGTTGGATCCAGTTCCTGGGGGTGGACCAGTGCAGGAGGGTACTTTGGGAAGTGGGACACCGAAGGGTGAGACGCGGTACCTTCCTTCCTTATGACCCCTTTTCCCCATCTGTTATCTAGAAACTCACCCCCCCCTTTAGACATGAACACTTTCTCACAGACGATTACCATGAAAGACAACGGACTAACACCAGAGCTGTATCCCAAAACAAGGGTCGGGGAATTGCCGATAATTACACACACCGGACTTCCCTTTTGTTTCCCTATAGGGATAAAAGGCGAAGCACGAAAGCACACTCTGAGCAAGGGCAAACACAAGAGGAAGCATCTATTCCTGGATGGCAGTTCAAACGGAGGAGAAAGGTGGCAAGACCTGAAAGGACGACTAGGAGGGAATTGCCCATGCCTTTTTCAACCCAGACCAGTAGAGCCTCTGAGAAGGGAAACGTAAGACCGGGAATTGCAGCTGGCGAATGGTGCAAAGGATGTCAGTGGTAAATGGGACCCTCCTGCACTGATAGCCAGGGCGAGAAGCGGTTGCCATTGTGGTACCATCCTTGACTCCAGAGGTGGGAGACGCCAACAGTTTGGCACAGCCGGTGAGTTGGAAAGAGCTAATAGATCAGACTGTGTTGGGCTCAAGGTTGTGAAGAGCAACATTGTATGACAAAAGAAGACTAATGTACAAAGGTCTTTTGGAAAGCCAATTTGGTATCAATTAGTGGCCTAGCGCCACATGGGCACTCAATCGAAGGACTCTGACTGGTGCCCTGCACCTGGACAAGGAGAATGTATTGAACTAAGAAATCTAAGTAGTCCTGCAGCAGGTTGTTAAATCCTGTGCATAGTCAAGTCTTCGGTTGTTTAGAAACTACAAGTACCAAGATGCCGTTGGGGAGGCTGGCGTAAGGTCAGTGGTCATACGAGGGTGAAGACAAACAGGTTGTACAGTTGAAAGTTTGTGGCACGTTGTGGAGGCAAATGTGAACCCGACTGAGGGATGCTTGTGAATTAGTGTTGGCAATAATACACCCGGGACTATTGTGATGGCAAGTATGAACCTGACGGAGGGAGGCTAATGTTGAGGGAAGGATCGGAGCCTGGCTGAAGGAGATCCAAGGATAAAGAGTAATCCCTCAACGTGAAGATTAACAGAAGGAACTTTTGTTTTGTTAATGGCAAATCGGGCCCTCTGAAGCAAGAGAATTTGCATGAAAGAGACTGGGACACAGAAGGTCCCGATATTGAGAAAAGGAAATGTGACTTCATGCCGGAGAAGCCCAGGATTGTTCTGTGCTCAAGAGTCTTGCCTTGTCGCATGCTAAAAACACGGGGAAGAGACACCTCGGCCAAAACATATATATTTATTTATATTTAAACAATGTGGTTGATGCACTTTTTTTACTCGCCACATGAAAACGTTTATATATTTTAAACAATGCGTTTGACACACATTTTCATTTGCCTCACGAACACCTTTTATTAATACACGCAAGTCTGTTTTCCATACGTGTTTAAACAGTCTCTTCATTTCCAGGCTTTTTCAAAGTTAAACGTTGGTGTTTAATGCTGACCTGGCGAGAAACATGAATGAACTAACTGCTCGGCATTTAGATTGCCACTTTCCCTTAAACCAATTTAGAATACGATTTTTCCGCGTTCACTGAATCGCAAATATCCATATTTTTCAACTATCTTGCAGCTGACAGAACGGCAACGCTCTTTGAGGCTCGTCAAATGCAGCAGTGAGACGAACGTCAAGACTGGATGCCTTGTTTTTATATTAAGTTAATTCATTACTTTCATGATTTCCAATCAGATGTATATTGATTTACATTTTTATTACAAATCTGACATGTCATGCTCACCTTTAAAAGGAAATAGTTGCCAATTCTCTGCTAAACTCGCTGCTCATAACTTTCTTCCCTTCAACACCAGTACAGATATGAACTTACACAGCAGCTGTTTTCTTTCACAGTTGGCTGGTTTCCTTGTACTTGAGACGCAAGTCCTTTGTAGATTTCCTACTAATGGACAAGCTGCTCCCTCAGTTTTTCAATTTCACTTTAAACACTTAAGTATAGCACAGATTGTATTTCAGTTCCATTTTAACTGCCTACAACCACTTTATTATTGCACAGATTGCTGTTAAGCAAGCATTTCAAAGGACCATTTTTTTTTGTAATGGCGATATGTCTGGGATATTTTTACATATAACTATTATTTGATGGTTGTAGCTCGATTCCATCTTAGATTTAGGTTTAGATTAGGCGTGTCTCACCCATTTTTACTGTTTATTAAACATCCTTGAATTGTGATCACTTGTGCGTCTTACTTTGATACCATGCCTTCCTTACAGAGCCCAAGGCTTTGTCCCAGGCCATTGCAGTTTTGTCCACGGAGGACTAGGACCTAAAGTCCTTGTACACGGTTCACGAGGATGTGGAGGACGATGACTGCGCGGGCCTAGCGTTCTGATCACGCCAGCTCAGCCGAGGGATGCATCTCTGGACATCCTGTCCACCCTCCACACTCTTGTATTGGAGATCCAGAAGAGGATGACTGGGCCTGTTCCAGCGATTTTCCCCAGGCCCCTTACCAACCAGAGAGGAAGTGCCATCTGACTCCATTTCAAACTACACATATGCGTCAGGCCCCCCCATCAGGCCCCGGCACAGGTACGTCCATGATGACTGACTGCATCGGAGCGGGCAGCGGGTACGCACAGCCTAGGGCGTCCCCACCAGATGAGGTGGGGTTGTTCCATTCCATGATCGCCAGAGCCTCCGAGCTGTTTCAGCTTGTTCCTGAAGAAACCAGAAAGGATGGTTTCCTGTACCAGTGGTGTGAGGCCAAAAGGAAGACTATCATGGCGGTGCCCCTCCTGGACGATGTGTGGGTGGGGAGGGCCTGGCCCTCTTGAAAAACCCTTGCATCGCTCCAAGCAGGATAGGCTGGAGAAGTACAGGGTACTGGATTCCGCACCCAAGTGCCTGAGGTCGCAACCATCACCGGATTCAGTGGTTTCGGTGGCTGCAAGGAAACAGTCATCTAACCAGTCCTCAACGTCTTCAATTTCTCCGGACAGCGAAGGTAAGAAGATGGGGAGGAAAGGGATTTACACTGCAGCGTCCACCATCCAGGTGGCCAACGCACTGGCGATCCTTGCCAGGTACCACATGGAGCTGTTCTGAGCGGCATCTGATTTTGGAGTTCCTCCCAGAGGACAAGAGGATGGAGGCCGTTGCCCTCTTCCAGGAGGGAGCAGTAGTGTCAGATCACGCCATCACTGTGGTGCTGGATGTTGCCGACACAGGGTTCCGACAGATGGGGAACAGTGTCTGCCTTCGTCACCAAGGCTGGTTGAAGGCAACAAATTTCCACAGGTTTAGAGGAGAAATACAGTTTGTAAGTAACTTGTTCTGTACTTTTAGATTACATTCAGTAATACAAGGGCAGTAGACCCTGTGCGTTTATGGCACAAAAATGGGTTCTAAGCAACTACTTGAATAGTAGTGACTTGCATCAACAATTGTGATATTTCTCTGAATAGTGGACACAAATTCATGGAACAGTATGAACCTACAACTCCATTTGGGATAACTACAAGTGGTGAGTAAAATCTAATGCTGTATATTACAGTTGCTTTTCAGATTGTGAAACACAGCCTAAGGTAAGCAATGGATGCACAAGGCAGACCAAGGTAAGCAAGACTTCAGTAAAATTATTTTAGATATGTTCTGAAAGCACATCAGGGAAAGCAAAAACCCACAGTACACTTATTTCTGGAGCTTGTGGATCTGCTTGGATCACATCCTCTGTAAAGTTCAACATCTAGTGGAAGTTGCAGAGTAGTACAAGATTTGTTTTTGAAACTCAAACTGACGTCGACAGGGCATGATTAGTGATGCTACCCCTAGTGTGACGTGTACTGTACCCATGGTCCTCCATGCGATCTGGTCCCTCTGATTGTTGTTTTCGCCATCGAAGTCTGCCGCAAAGTTATCTTCCAGGCTGTGGCCTTTGATTAACTGAAGTTCTCTCTAAGTTTTACTGTAGTATTCCTTCCTTTCCTTTATTGTTCGCCTCGCTGCACGACTGCACATCCACAGCGTGGACGATGCCCAGACGTAGCCTACGGGCCATTACAGTAGGGAGGGGGGGGGGAGGTGGAGTCTCTCAATACTGACTCCTTTTAGAGAATGTTTATTCCATTATCCCCTTTCTTTTATTTTCACCCAACTGCCCTGTAAAACATAATGGACAAAACCCCATTTAAATGTCCCTCCTACCTTCGTAAATTCCCGTGGAAGGACACGCACTGAGTGTGCAACCACTGTCTCCTGAGGAATCGCGCAGAAAAGCACTAAATTCTTTCTGCTTTTCCAGCCAAAAAAACGTAAAGGATTGGTGGACAAAACGCTGGACCGCTCCGGCCATGTAGGCCAAGTCTTCCATAGACATGACTGAAGACTCCAGCAAGGGCAGTTATTGACTCTTAGTGACGCTGAGGGCGATCGGGATCCGTCTGGACCCAAATTCCAGGCCAGTGGTCCTGTGAAGAAGAAACCCGGCGGCCACGGCACACAAGTGGCTGACTCTTGACGACACAGTTTAGCGTCGAGGTCCATGCTGTGACCGGGGATAAAGCCTTAGACTCCTCACTGTCCTCTAGGCCATCGCCCATGCTTTTGCCTAATGACAGCTCCTGAAAACCGAAAGCAAAGGTTGGTTCGGACACCGCATATAAATAGGCCCTACTTTTGCACACAGAACAGGCGTGGGAAGGCATCTCGACGTCTGCTAAAAAAAAGCGCCAAAAATTCAAGCATTAATTAAAAAAACATGTTCGTGCTTCACCACTAAAAGCAAGGTCGCCGAAAAAAAACATTTCGATGCCCTTTACCCCCATGGTCAACCAGAAAGATGGCTTCTCCAACATGGGGTCTGGCAAGGGTTCACATGCTCATGAATAGTCCCAGTCGTTGGGCCGGGAATCCTTGGTGAAAGTTTCACTTTTGTTTACAAACTGTATCTCCTATGAACCAATCACTGAGCTCTGGGTCATACTGCCCCCAGCTAATGGCTGCCTGCTCCCTAAGCCCCTCCTCTGGCAGCCATCTTCAGATTTCTACCGCACATCCAAGTGTTGGGAGTCCTCGTGTTTCACTTAGAGCTTTTGTGTTTTCGCTTTTTTGCTAGGAAATTCCTATTTTTGTTCGATAGAGCCTCTGTGCTCTTTTGTTTCTTCATCCGGCTAATGGAGATCTGTTGGTCAGGGTCTTTCAACGCCCCTGAAGGGCAGAATCGGCGAGTGTTTTTTCTTCGAAGATTCCAGGCGGCCATCGGGCCTACACCACACGCCGGACCATGTTGGAGGACAGTGGTTCTCTCTTTAAGCTCTGCGCCAGCTGCAGTTTGAGGAATGTTTTCATGAAGGACAAGCATTCCCAGTGCTTTTGTCTTCATCTGATGCACAAGGAGGAGCTAATGCGAGATCTGTTGTGGCTTTACCAAGTGCACCATCAAGGATCGGGACAGCAGACTGGCAGCGTGGCTCAACACCAAGGCGTCTACCCACTGTAGTTCAGGGGAATGCCTCACCCAGATCCAGCCAGTCTGAGCGGGCTTCTAAGTCCTTTGAGAGCACTTCATCCATGGGGGCCCAAGACCAGGCCAAGCACTGAGTCGGTTTCCATCGGGGTTATTAGGGAGAATTCTCATTTCATGGCTAATTTCCCTTACCTATTGAGTCCCTCAGCAGCTTAGCTGGATCCCTGGAGCTGTTTCTTTCCACTTGGTAAGAGTGATTGTTTTTCCCCCCACTCTTACTTGTGTTTTGCTATGTGTTTCGACCTGTTTTTTTGTGATTGTGGGCTCTGGAGTACACCACTTCAGTAGACCCCTTCTTTGTGTGTGTCACCCAGCACCTTCTGTGCAGTGGCACAGGGTTGTTTAGACTCCCCCCGACTACCGTCCCCCAGAAAAGGGTAAAGTTACCATTAACTGTACTTGGTCAAATTTAACCACAGATCCAGTACACACCATCTTACATGGAGTGCTGGAAGGGTTAACTCTTAACATCTGTACCTCACAGAGCATTGTTTTGCTCTTAACATTTAGACATGGCTGGTGGCAGTGGTATCTACCCTAACTTTCTACCGCGGTTATCTTATATAACCGTGCTAATATTGTAGGCTATTGTATTAGCCTCAAACTTGAACCCGCTTGACCAAATGCTTTTTCTTTTGGCTCCGGTACGGTTTATTCGCCATTTCTTTTTGTTAAAACCCTTCTTGCGTTTTACTTTGCGCGGCAAACCAGGTTTGCCTTCTTTGTTCACTGTCTTTTGGCGGGCTTCTGCTAAGAAGCCCCCCCTCCAGGCGCCTGGGTGCCTAGGTGGGCTGAATGTGAGGGAGGGGTGTAGTCACCCCCTGCACAGGGTATCCTAGGAAACCCAAGTCGCACTTTGCCATGATTGGGCAGGTGATTGTCTGGGCTGGACAACCCCTCTGCTGGGTGATTGACAGCCAGGCTGTGGGAATGGGGTGTTTTTGTGGATAAAAGGCAGGTCTCTTGTGCTGGAAGTCAGTCTCACCACTGGAACTACAAGGAACCGACGAGAAGTGGAGGAGAGGTTGACTGCTGCAACTACCCGTACCGGTGAACCCCTGCTGCAGTCCTGAGCTATCTACCCTTCAACGACTAAGAGGAGATCAAGTTCAGTCTTCTTCCCTTGAGCCTGGTGGGTATAACCAGCTCATCTTCAGCCACAGGTCACCTTCGTGGTCGAAATCACTGCAAACTGCTGTAGTGGTCCGGATAGCCACCTGAAGAACCTCTCCTGTTTTTAAGGAGTGCACCTTTTATTCATTGTCGCTGCTGCCGGCCTCATCCCTGTGTGGTGCGGACCCCCTGATCGTCCTTCGTGCTGAAGCTGCAGGAAAGCGTGGGTCTGCGGGAAACCAACAGGAACAACTGCCGTGGCACCAGCTTCGTTCTTTGAGAAAGGTACTTTGTCCTGTTTGAGGAATTTTGGGTGAAATCCCTAATTCTCTATTTTAAGGCTTGTCCTTACTTTCCCCTCCTTATAACTTTTGCTTCCGGACATTGACAATATCAAAGTACTCTTGGCAACGTTGAATCTCGAACTGTCCGACTGTGATCCTCGACAACAGGCACCCGGTGTCATTTGACTTTGGCTCTGGCCCCTTGACTCTTGAATTCCTGTCTGTGTTCTTCGGTTCTGTCTGCCTAACCAACATATTGCCTGTGATTCTTGCCCCCAACTCTCTCTGGGTATTTTGGGTGCGAAGTGTGTTTTTACCCCGGTAGCATTTCTTGCCACGGATACGCGTTTATCTAGTAGACAGAGCTGTCAAAAAGTGATTGCAGTTGTATTCACGGTAACGTGTTCTGTTTCATAACACCGGTCCATTCAAAGACAGGGTACTTACCTCGATTAATACTGTAAAAAAGTGAATTAGTTAGTTGTAGTATATTTAACGTGTGGTTCTTGAATTAATACAAGTGTTGTGTCGTTAACAATTGATTTAAAAATAAATGTACTTATATTTTTTACCTGAAACCTTGAGTCAGTGTTTGCTTGAGCCACAGTAATTGTGGTCCCTTTGTGTAATCTCTGCTACAGCTCATATACTCTTGAGATAAGCCTGGCTGCTCTGCTACTGCTACCACTATAACCTAGTAGTACAGGCTTGTACCAAAGGTAAAACTTGTACTGCCACCTGTAGTCTTAATTGTGTGTAGTGGTCCCTAAGGGCACTGCACAGGATTCTGCCCAACAGGGGTCGCCGCACAAGAGGGGTTAGCGACGGCAGGGCGCGCTCATCTTCTCCATTGGCCTCAGTCTCCAGCCATCGCTCCAGTTCTTTGAAGAGGAAGTCGGCTAACCCTGGGAAGCTGTGTGAGAAACCAGAGAAGGCCAAGCCGCACGGTAAGGTGTCCGACCTGGCCGTGAAGGCTCAGGTGATGCAAGCTAATTCGTTGTAAACTATCGAGTTGGTGGTGGCCGTCCGTTCTAAGGTCTAGGGTGCCCCGGTGGCGGCCCGAGTGACTCTACCTCCATAGTGGGAGGTTTCGGCCAAACCAGTGGAAAAGACCCCAAAGAAGAGGATGCCGTCCCTAAGTCAGATCAAGTCCTTGGGACACCAAAAAGGAGGGCGGGGTGGAAGTACTGCAGGGCACAGATATTACTACTTCCGACGAAGAGGACATAGTTTCCGTCCATACGGTCCCGGAGGATGTTGGGGATGATGGGAACGTAGAGGAAAAAAATAATTGAAGGATGCCGACGACGAGGTAGGCGCTGGGCCCAGCAAGCCTGCTCCCCCGACACCTCCCAGAGACTTTTCCCAGGACATTCTTTCGACTCTCCTCATGCTTGTGTCAGAGATATAGAAGAGGATGCCAATGGCACCACCAGCCCCATTGACATCGGGTCCACCACCGCTGAAGAAAAGGAAGCAGCACCCTAGGCCGCCTCACCAGACGCCACATGTATCCTCACCCTTATGGATACGGGGACAGACACTGGTAGGGAGAATTATCATAAATGGCTGATTTCCCTTACCTAATGAGTCCCTCAGCAGCTTTGCTGGATTTCTAGGGTTTATTTTTTTCACCTGGTAAGAGTGTGAGCCTTTTTCCCACTCTTACATGTGTTTTGCTTTGTGTGCTCTTGGGCACTGGAGCCTCACCTACTCCAGGGCACCACTTTTTGTTTGTTACACAGCACCTTCAGTGCAGTGACACAGGGTTGTCTTTGAGACTTCCCACTGACTCCATTTTTCTGGGGCTGACTACTGTCCCCCAGAAAAGTGTAAAGTTGCCATTAACTTTATTTTAGTCACTTTAAACCACAGACCCACTACACCCCTTGTTACATGGAGTATTGGAAAGGGTTAACTCTTATCCCTTTTTTTCTGTGCCTCTTGGAGCCTTGTTTCGCTCCCTTAACATTAAGACTTGGCTGGTGGCAGTGGTATCTACCCTAACTTTTCTACCGCAATTATATTACATAAATGTGGTACTGTTTTTGGCTAATATATTAGTCTCGAACATAAACCCGCTTGACCAAATACATTTTATTTTGGTTCTGGCTGGGTTTATTCACGATTTCTTTTTGTTAGTCTTTCTCGTGTTTTTCTCTGCGCGCCAAACCGGGGATGACTCCTTTGTTCGCCGTCTTTTCGCAGGCTTCTGCACAGAAGCCCTCCTTAAGGTGCCTGATAGTCTAGGTAGGCAGGATGTGAGGGAGGGATCTTCGGAACCCTGCCATGGGTTCCCTTGGTAACCCAAGTCGCACTCTTGTCTGATTGGCCAACTGATGAGGTCCAACCAGACCAAAACACGTGTCTGGGGTTTCTGTTGGTACTCTTGTTCAGAGGAGAATTGCCTAGCATTTCGGTGCTGGACTGCCCCAGGGCAGGACAAAGACTGATATGTTTGGGAAATTTCTTCTCTGTGAAAGATAGTGAGCTAAAGACTCTGGCTAAGTCTCTCGTAACCAGGACTAATGTCTGGCAGAGGGACTCCCAGGACCCCCTTGTTAATTTTTATTGGCTAAGGGGACTGGCCTGGCCAGGTCAGCCACCCTGCTGTGCGATTGACAGCCAGGGTGTATGAATGGGGGAAAACTGCATAAAAAGCAGGTCTCTGGGACTGGAAAGTCAGTCGCCACTGGAACGAAAGAACCAACAAGGAACTGGAAGAAGAGGACCCCTACCACGACTGAACCGCCCGGTGAAGCCCTGCTGCAGGTCCGAATCACCAGAATCCGACAGATGATCCTCCAGGAAACTTCTTCCCTTGAGCTGGTGGGACCAACCAGTTCCCTCAAACTACTAGCCAGGACCCCTCCTCTGGTCGAATTCGCTGTACAGAGCTACAGTGGGCCGGATAGCCAGGAAGGTCGGACCCTGCTTGGGTTTTAAGGAGTGCACCTTTTATTAGTTTTGCTCTGCTGCTGGCTTCTTCCCTGGGTGGCGCAGGACCCTCCAGTCTTCCTACTTCGTGTCAGTCCGACAGTCGCTTCATGAACAGTGAGCCTGCAGGAACCACCAGCAACGTCCACCTCAGCTACAGCTCCCTCTCCGTTTTAAGGTACTGCGCAAATCCGGTTGTCCGTTTCGGTCAGCCGCGGTGAAAGTGTTTGAAATCTTTCTCCAATCCGAGGGCTTGTCCTGCTCTTCGCTTTGAACTAACTTTTCTACCAACCAACCTCGTCTGGAATCTGTGCCACAAACTTTACAGTGAACTACCCTGAACTGTGTGATCTTGAGCAACAGACTTTGGCCCGAAGCCTTTTCTAGCTGATCTCCTCGCTGTAGTCTCTCTTGTTCAATTGCCCTGAGTACTTACCTGTTGGTTTTGCCTAATTTCTAATAACCGTCTTTCCCTTCCTTTTAAATTGCTGGAGTGCCATTTTGCTCCCACTTAATTTTGTGAGCTTAACTTGTCTGGAATTTAAGGGAAGTGGTGTGGTGTATTTATGATTGTGATTTTTAACTTGCTTAGAATAGTGAAATGTTATACAACTGTTGAATAAATATATATTCTTTTACTTAGAAACCTTGAGTCAGTGTTTGCCTGAATCATAGTAATTGCTGTCCTTTGTGTAACTATACTGCTCACTTACTCTTGAAATAAGTCTGGCTGCTCCGCTAGTGCTACCACTATAACTGTGTAGTACAGGCTTGTACCAAAGTTGAAAAATTACTGTCACTTGTAGTCTTAATTGTGTGTAGTGCCTAACAGACACGGCGGCGACAGACACGGACGTCTCCGCCCCAAGGGTTTCTCCCTGGATGAAGTGGGTTAATTCCACTCTATGGTCACTTGCGGAACTCTTCAGCTCTTGCCAGAGGAGATGAAGGTGGGTTTCTTTTATCAATGCCGGGAGGGGAAATGGAATTTGGGATGAAATCTGGGATGAGGGCCTGGCGCTACTGAAAAACCCTGCCTCGGCCCCAGCAGAAAGAGACGGGCTGAAGAAGAAATACCGGGTGCCGGAGTCCGCAACCAAATATCTGTGGTCACAGCCATCACCAAACTCTGTGGTGTTGGCGGCTGGCAGAAGAAGTCATCCAACCCGCAGTCCTCGGCCTCCGTTCCCCCGGACAGTGAAGGGAAGAAATTGAATGCTGTGGGTAGGAAGGTAATCTGACAGTCAAAGAGGCGACTGCTTTAGCGATCCTGGCCAGGTATGACCGGTAGTTATGGTACAAGATGGCCCTGCTACTGGAATTCCTCCCTGAGGACAAACTGGTCGAGGCATTGGAGATCCTCCAGGAGGGTGAGGTGGCGCCGGACCATGCCATCACCGTGGCCCTGGACATTGCAGACACAGGCTTCTGCCAAATGGGGAACAGGGTTTGCCTCGGTCGTCGTGGCTGGTTGAAGGCCACCAACTTTAGGCATGATGTTCAGGCGAGGGTCCTGGACATGCCGTTCGGGGATGATCTCTTTGGAAAGGCCATCGATGAATTGCTACAGGACATCAAGACCGACGGACGGCCTGTGCCCTGGGCATGCTGCAACAGCACCGTCCGTTCTTTCGTTCCACTGGAGGGAAGTCTGGCAGATCAACGAAAGTTTACTCCAAATACTTCTTAGTAAGAAAGAAGACTGGGGACTTGAGGCCTATTCTCGATCTACGATGACTCGCCAAGTGCATAAAGTCCCAAAAATTCAGTATGGTCACGCTGCAGTACATGCTTGTCCAACTGGAGGAGGGAGACTTCTTGTTGTTGCTGGATCTAGAGTACGCATACTTCCACCTCCCCATTCATGAAAAACATGGCAAGTTCCTATGCTTCGATGTACAGGGGAAGCACTCCCAGTTCAAGGCCCTCCCATTTGGACTGAATTCCGCGCCCAGAGTCTTTACGAAGTGCCTGGCACCAGTGGTGGCCCATCTGCAACTACAAGGGATACATGTGTACCCATACCTTGACAACTGGCTCATCCGTGCCAAGTCGAGGGAGATCGCCATCGATCACACGGAGAGTACCGCCCGGCTGTCCACGGATCTGGGGTTCCCCATACATTTTCCAAAGTCCTGCTTCATTCCATCGCAAGATGCTCTGTTCCTGGGGTCCAGGCTCACCATGGTCTCTTGACTGACGGCTCAATTGGAGAACAGGATTGCGTCCATTCTGGGCAAAGTGTGACCGCTGTTACCACTTTAGTTCGCCACAGTGAGGACCATCAAGTCGCTGGTCGGCATGATATTGTCATGTATGTACCTGATCAGACTTTGCAGGTTGTGGGTGCTGTCCCTTCAGGATTTCCTGGATGTTTGTTGGATGTGTGTCCGGAAGCTTTGCCGACACATTTGTCCTTGACAAGGAGTTCTGTTGTGCGATAAAGGGGGTTGGCTGTGTGCACTAACATTGCTGGGGACACAGATTTCCAGAGCCCCCCTTATCAAGAGATGGTCACCACGGACGCTTCCCTGGAGAGTTGGGGAGCTCACATCAGACGTCTCCACGCCAGAGGCCTGTTGCTTCCAGAGGAGGAGGATCTACACATCAATGTACTGGAATTGCGGGCAGTGTTATGGGCTCTCGCGTCTTTCCTTTTGTCCCTCAAGGGCAAAGTTGTGAGGGTCTTCATGGACAATACCACCACAATGTTCTACATCAAGAAGCAGGGGGCACCCAGTGCTCGCAAGAGAGGTGCAGGACTTGTGGCACTGGGCCGTCACCCAGGGTATGCATGTTCGTTCCATTTCACCTGCTGGGAGTCAAAAACAGTCGCTGATTCTCAGCCGGGAGCTGTGGTCTTGCCCCAAGTGGGAGCTTTGACAACTCTTCTGCAGGTGGGGCAGACCCCAGATCGATCTATTTGCGATGGTGGTGAACACCAAGTGCCAGGGGTTCGCCAGCAGGTTCCACCAGCCGGGGAGACTAGTTCTCCTTTCCGCGGGAAGACCTGTTCCTGTACGAGTTACTGCTGTTGCCTCTGCTACCACGAGTTATCAGTCAACTCAAACGGTGCTGGTGCAGGATGATCCTAGTCACCCTGGTGTTCCTGAGGCAGATTTGGTACACAGCCCTGCTCAGCCTGTCAATGTCACCCCCCCCCCCCCCCCCCCCCCCGGTCAATCTACCAGTGGTCACTGATTTGCTCGCCAGAGGACGTGCAATCCTGAAACCACGACCCAGGATCGCTGAACCTAAAGGCTTGGCTCCTGCATCCTCAGAGTTCGGTGGGTATGAAGTACCAGTGAACTGCCCAGAGCTGCTTGCTAAGGCTAGAGTCGTTGACTCTTAAGTGCTATGGGCACAAGTGGAAGCAGTTCAAAACTTGGTGCTGGTTGCAGAAGATCAACCCTGAGGGCCACGACACATCAGATTCTTTTGTATTTGTTGTCTTTGGCTAAGGCGGGGCTGGCGCACGCCTCCAAAGTGCATCTGGCGGCTGTCTCTAACTACACCAGGTCTCCGGGATGGTCTTTGCTTTGGTCACATCTAGTCAAGGAGTTCCTCAAAGGACTGTTTCGATAGTTCCTGCCGGTGTTCCTGCCCCGGTGTGTGAACTCCACATGGTACTGACAAGGGGGCCTTTTGAGCTTATGTATCAAGCTCATCTCAAGTTCCTTTAGTGGAAGACCACGTTTCTCGTGGCCATCACCTCTGCCAGGATGGTAGGAGAGATCCAGGCCCTGTCCTGCAATCAGCCGCTTTTGACTTTCCACAAGACTAGGGTGGTGCTGCAGACGCACCCCTCCTTCATGCCAAAGGTTGTCGGAATTCCATCTCAACACTTAGCTTTGCCTGTGTTTTTATCCGATGCCTTCGTCGGCGCGTGAAAGGACTTTGCGCTTTCTGGATGTGGCTCCAGCGCTGATGTTCTATGTGGCATGCACGAAGAGTTTCCGCAACACTTCTCAGCTTTTTGTGAACTTTGGTCCTGTGAACCATGGGAAAGCTTTGTCCAAGGCTTCCATTTCCAGGTGGCTCTCCAGCTGTATCTCTCACTGTCACCGGTTGGCAAACTGACCGGTGCCTGGCTGTCAGAGCCCACTCCACCAGAGCGATCACTGTGACTGGGTTCCTGTCTGGTGTGCCCCTGCTGGACATCGGCAGGGCTGCTACGTGGAGATCTATGCACACCTTCACGAGATTCTACTGCGTTAACAGGGATTCCAGAGAGGAGTCCAGGGTTGGCCAAGCAGTGCTACACAAACTGTTCGCTTGAAGGTGAGCCCGGTGAGGTAAGAGTAATTGCTTCTGTTCAGCCTTACTACCTCCTGTGGTTGTGTATGCATGTAGTGCTATGTATTCTTTATTCATGAGCATGTGAATCCATGCTATACCCATGCCAGAGAACTGTTACAGGTAAGTACATTTTTCAATTTCCTCAAAGCCCACCCCTACTAAAAATGTCCCTCCCAGGGCCCCGTCATCTCTGGCGTCCCACCAGAATGTCATTTTACTCCAGAACAATATAATAACATTTTAGGGAGAATATCCTGTTTCGTGAACTGAATGGAAAAACACCACAAGCAATTTACATTTCTTAGAGATGCCTCACAGTCGGGGGCATCAGCAGAGCCACCCCCCCTGCCAAGAAGTACCTCTACTCTATGTATTCCGGCGTCGGCATCCCAAGACATCACTCAATAACAAGACACATCTCAGGACTTCTATTATGAAGACCAAGCAGGGTCTCTAGGACCTCAATAGCCAGTACCAAAACCAGTACTACGATGACGATAACATTTACAGTTACCAGACCATCAGGACCAGCCGGTTGCAGACTCGCCAGTTGACAACCAACTCCAGTACAACAATTGTTACTGAAGGTGGGACGAGCTTGAACAATTATTGCAGGCCATCCCAGAACCATTGAAGGCCCAACTGCTTAAAACTGTTTAAGAAGACAAGCCAGTATCGAGCTGCATCCTAAAGAGCAATGTTTGATGCAGCGGACAACTCATGACGCATCTTAGCCGAAGGGACCCTCATTAAGCGGCATGCCTGGCTTAGGCAGTCAGGGTTTAAGTTGGAGACCCAAGCAACCCTCCTGAACATGCCAGTAGAACCAAATGTCCTATTTGGTAAGGCCAGAGGATGCCCTAAAGAGTGCCAAGGACAAGTATGACCCTCTTAAGTCCCTTGGGCAACTGACCAACAGACTTTATTCCCAACAGGGCTCCCCAAATTCAAAAAGGTTTCGGTACAGAGCAGTCAACTATCCTTGGGCTACTCTCCGTAAGGACAGTCCTTGTCTTGAACCAGTCTCAAAGCCAAGGTTCCTCAAGCTGCTTTCAGAGATGGAATAAAAGAGGTAGAGGCAGAACCTCACCTGGGAGAGGCTCAGCACCTCCCAAACAATGACACTGTTTCAGGTCCGCTCCCAAGCAACTCCAGTACAAGGCTGAATCTCTCAATTCACCCACGTGTGGGAGGGTATAACATTGGACAAATGGGTGTTGTCCACCTTAGCAGGCGGGTACTACATTGAGTTGATTCAGAAACCACATACCCAGAGGTTTCCAAGCGCAGACCCGGGGATAGAACCTGGGTCGCTCCGTGTCGTCTTGCTTCCAAGGCGAGCATGTTGCTGCTGAGCTATCCTCCCGGGACACCCCCCATTAGACTTGTTCGCAACAAAGCTAAACGCTCACTGCCCAGACTTGGTGCCCAGGTTTCCCCAGCCAGGGGAACGCCCTGTGGATGAACTGGTCAGGGAATTTGGCTTACGCCCACCGACCCCCGACACCACTCCTGAGCAGGCTAGTGCACAAGATGCATCAAGAGCAAGTAACCCTAATCCTGGTTGCTCCCATGTGGTGAGACAGCCTTGGTTTCCAAATCTGCTCAAACTGGCGATGTGCGACCCGATCAAGCTCCCTTGCCCCTAAAACATGTTGACACAACACAAAGGGGCATCCCTCCACCCACGCCCATAATCCATGAACTTGGCAACTTGGCTCCTGAAGTCCTCGTTTGGCCACTTAAACCTTCCACAAAGGCGTGTGGATATCCTCAAGGAGGACAAACCCAACACCAGGCATTGTTATTTTAAGAAGTGGAAAAGATTTGTGATATGCTGTACATCACAATCACTAAATCCATTACAATGTTCTCCATCTAACATTCTACATTACATGCTTGACTTACTAGACTCCGGCCTAGTATTCAACTCCTTAAAGATACATCTGGCGGCCCTATCGGCTTACACCACTTCATAGAAAAAGGTGTCCTGGTGGAAAGTCCTTGTCATCAAGGCATTCATGGAAGGGGTAAAGAGGCTATACCCCCCACCCCCCAATTTCCAACCCTCCCCCTGGTTGGGATCTCAATGTTGTGCTCTCCCAGCTCATGGTGCCACCGTTTGAGCCTATGCACAAGGCCAGCCTAAAGCATCTTGCCTATAGAACTGCATTGCTGGTAGCGATCACCTCCAGAAGACGAGTCAGTGAGCTACAGGCTTTGTCTGTACAAGACCCCTTTTTATTATAAACAAGGACAGAGTTGTCCTCCAAACATATCCTAGGTTCTCACCTAGGTTCATTTCAAAGTTCCATGTAAACCAATCCATAGAACTTCCCACCTTCTTTCAGAATCCATCAAACTCAGCAGAAAGAAGCCTCGATACACTTGATGTGCGCAGGGCGGTGTTAGGAGAATTCTCTGTTAAGGCTAATTTCCCAAACCTAGTGAGTCCCCCAGCAGCTTTGCTGGATTTTGGGGGTTTATTTTTTTTCTCCTGCTAAGAGTGAGACTCTTTTTCTCCCACTCTTAGACATGATTTGAGATATCCTTTGACTTTGTGGTGTGTTTTATGGGCTATGGGGTCTTTTACTCCATAGGGTTTCATGTGGTTTTTGGTAAGACTTACACAGCACCCTCAGTGCAGTAGCACAGGGGTGTCATAGTGACCCCCAAACATAGACTCCATACCCTGGGACTGACTACTGTCTCCCAGGGCATGTAAAGTCACCATTGACTTTACTAGTCTTAAATTGGGAACAGAACCAGTACAAACCATCATATTGTGGAAGTACTGGTCGGGGTAATTAGATTGCCTCTGGGTCTGTTTTTCAAAGGGGGAACTGTGCAGTCCCCCCTCGTCGAGTTTCTGGCTGGTGGCAGTGGTTACCATGCAAAATATTCCTTAAGAATATTTACTATGGGATTTTCCCATTCATTTTAAACACACCACTTTTTGGTGCAATGTTAAAGATACCGCCGGGTTATTTATTTAATATTTATTCCCCGGTTGGGTCTTTTCGCCAGGACTCGGTTTTAAAATGTAGTTTGTGTTGGCCTCTGTAACTCCAACCCAAGTCGAGCCCTTTGTTCCACATTTCGGCGGGCTTCTACACAGAAGCCTCCAAAAGTGGTGCCACTCTGGGTCTACAGGATGTGTGGGAGGGGGGGTTTAGCACCCTGGACTGAGTTGCCTCGGCAACTCAAGTCGCACACTTGTGTGATTGGCCCAGTGGTGAACTGCCCGGCTCGCCACTTAGCATGTTTGAGTGACAGCTAGGACTGATGAATGGGGGTTTTCTGCATAAAAGCAGGGCTTTGGGGACTGGGACTTCAGACGTCGCCACAGGACCAAAGAATCCGAAGAGGGAGAAGCTGAGCTGACCAGCAACGACGACACCACCGGTGGAGCCCTGCTGAACCGACTCGCCACTTCTTCCAACGACAGAGGAGATCTTCATCTAGAAGAGTCTTCTTCCCCTGACTGGTGGGGATAACCAGTTTGCCCGCCTTTTCGCCTTCCTGGATCATCTCGTGGCCGCCTTGCCTGTGCCAAGCACCCCAGCAACCGGGATACCACGTTTTACCACTACCGCGAATAAAAGGGTAGTACCTTTTAACCGGAGAACTCCGCGGCTGGTTTCTTCCCTGGCAGTGCAACGACCTTCAGCTTTCCTCCACGTCGAGATCTTCTTTTCCTCTGGACAACGCCGCAACTTGCACCCACTGCCAGGAACAACTGCCCCCGCTGGAGGATCCTCTCCACTTTCAAGGTACTGTGTCCGCCTGGCCTCCCTCGCAACGGTCTGTGTGGGGTGTCTAGTAAATCCTCAACTTACCACTTGGGTTGGCCCTAGGCTGGCTAACTAAACTTTTCTGAGCTGAACTGATTCCTTTTTAAACTCTCTGCAAGACTTTCCAAGCTTTTTATACTGTGATCTTGGGCGCATTGGTGTTCTACTCTCTCCAAGAGGGAGCCTGGCCTCTGAATTTTTTGCTCACAAGTAGACTTTGACTTTCCTGCCTTGCTGAGTGCTTCTAAAGTATTGTGTTGTGTGCTGTTCCTAATTTCTGCCTTTTCCCTCCCTTTTTCTTAACTTATTGGAGTGCCATCTTTAGCTAAGCGCTCACCTCTGTCTGGAAATAAGTGGTGTTCACTAAGACTTGCCTAATCAGGAATAAGGGATGTATATATATTAATAGTGACTGTGTTTTTAAACTTGCTTACAATAATAGTGCTGGAGTGTTTCTATAAGTGTCTTTAAATAAATAATTATATACTTGATCCCAAAGCTCTGGTCAGTTTTTGCTTGTGCTACTGTATTTTGGTACCTATCTTGTATACTCTATAAACTGTTTAACTCTTCTTGAGAGAAGTCTGGCTGCTCAGCCACAGCTAACAGGTAAATCTGGGTGGTACAGACTGCTACCAATTGGGTTTACTGCCAACGCCTGTAGTCTTAAGCCTTTTGCAGTGGTCCCTAAGGGAACTGCACAGGTTTCTGCCCTACAGGCGGTCTTGTACTATGTGAACAAAACCCCACCCCTAAGGCAAACAGACCAACTCTTTGTTTCCATAGCACCTGGTAGAGAAGGCGATCACTGTAACGCTTACCTGGACTCTGCGGGGACACTCTGGAGCTCTTAATATCTACTACCCTCTTTTATCTGAAGTGGCAACATATTCTGTGGAAAAAACTGTAATCGCCGCCTTAGTAAGTTTTCCGTGGCAACTAAGTTAAGGAAATAACTCTCGTATTTTTAAGCTCACCTTAGAATTTAATTTGTTGAGCTGTCCATCCTGTTCTTACAGGGGCGCATGTCCTGAAAAAGTTGGAACCAAGGTGGAAACAATATTAACGAGGGAACAAGGGTCCTAGCTGAATGAATGGAAGGGTAATTATGGAAGCTAAAAAAAAGGGGAATGAAAGGCAGTCTGAAGTCTGAACCTCTAGCCAAGTGAGCCTATGAGAAAAGAATAAGGCACACACCCATTTCAGACGGTACTAATCACAGTATAACCTCTCTCTCTCTCCCTAAACCTCAGTATTGCAGTGCTTCTGAGGAAAACTATCCCTGCAAACTGCAGAGAAAATTCCTTCAAAGGAATAGGAAACTAAAGGGTTAATTTCCTAAGGACTAATGGTAGACAGTGGAATTTTAGTGCAACAATAATGAAAAGGAAAAAATTTCAGGCACGCAAACTACCGCCTGTTTTTCTCCTCAAAACATGCTCAAGGCACTAATGGCAGTGTCCGTGTAATTATAAAGGTGAATGTAATACCGGCAGGGCACACCAACACACTACGTGTTTTATTTTCTCTCAAAATGTCAAGGCAATAAAGCTGTAAGCGCAACCAAAATAAAAAGGGAACGTGTCACTCAGGAAGCGCATGCGACCCAACAAGTCATGGAATTCACACCACTAAGATGCCACACACATCAATGAGCAACACTTCCGACAAAAACATGACTGGAAGGCAATTCAGAACTGAAACGCTTATGACTAAAGTGGTACTTGCGTGTGACAGGACTCCTCATAACTCGGAGGCGAAACGTTCGTGACGGGAAAGATTCACTGAATGAAAACGGAACTACGAGCAATGAACCAGGACGGGAGAGGGCTGCGGAGGGATAAACAAAAAGGGGTAGGAATATGGGAACTGTGAATTATTCTATGACATGGAATAAATCGTAAGATGAGGAATTCGCGGTAAGCGTTCTCTCTGCAATGCAGACTGAGACGCGAAGCGCGAGCCCCCAGGTGGGCGGGGCCTAAATTGGCTGACAGACAACTAAACCAGTAAGGCTAATTCCCTAAGGCACAAACAGGCGGCCATTTAGGAACCCCCGGGGCCGCTATTCTTCCATTAAGAATCTACAGTAATAGAATAGCTAAGGCAACAACAAAACCCAGTTTGAGAAAAGAAACCCCCTGAACCAGAATAGAGCCCTATCCTGTGATCATGACAATCACATATCAAAGGGAGCCATCTCCAGGTGGATAGTCGGATGCTTACAACTCTGCTATTCCGTATCCAAGAGAGTTCTACCTTTCACCCCAAGGGCACTGTACCAGAGGTACATGTGCTACCTTTGCTTTCATTGCAAATGCCCCTCTAGACGCCCTATGCAAAGCTGCTACGCACATTCTTAAAGCAGATGCACAGGTAGAACAAGCGGCCCTAAAACATCTTTGCTGCTGGACCTTCTAACTTCCCACCTCCTTCTCCAGATAATGCTCGCTAATCTCTGCAGAGCATGTGATCTATGCGGATCCACAAGCTCCAGAAGGGATACATCACTCTCCGTAATCATATTTCGAATTAATTGTCCTCCAACCTATTCCACATCTTTGACATGTAATGTCCGCAGCTGTGCACTACAGAAACTTTTTCAGCAGAGGACTTACTGCGTTGATGACGTCGGGTCAATGTCCCTTGAAGGCCTCCATCGACGGCTATGTCACCAGATGTTTTATCGGATGCACGGCGCCTGTAGCCTCCGTTCCGTTTTTTCCGCAAACCTGTTGCTTCGTGAAACTCAGCGTTCCTCGTGTGTTCACCGTTACGATGTCTTTTTCTTTGACCCCTCAGACTCTGCGGTCTGGCTTCAAGACCTGCCGGGACTGCAAGTCGAAAATGTCGATCACCGACCCGCATTGCATTTGTTTGTGGTGCTTGGCCGAGTCGCACGACTCCGATGACTGTTTGAAATGCCAGTCGCTGACTGCCAAGGCCGTGCAGGAGCAGAAGGGGACGCTCCAGGTAGGGTCTCTAAGCCTAGTAAGTCCTGAAAATCTAAATCGGTCAAGGGGGGTTTCCACCAACGACTCTGTGTCAGGAGGTGGCCCGGGGATCTCGGTCCTGGAGTGGTTCCTGTCATTCTTCCTCATCCCGGCACTCTAGGAAGCACCATCACCAGTCGCCTTCCCCGTCCTCCTCGGAGGATGGTGCCTCGAGGAAAGTGGCATGCCCGACGAAGACCTCGACTCCGGAGGAATGGGCTGCCTTTAAGGAGCAGATGTTGGCGATATTTCAATCGCAAGGCATGGTTTTGGTCGCGCCTTCTATTGAAGCCAGCAAGGAATGGTCTCGTACCGCGGCTCGCACGCCTTTGGGCTCGGGTCTGCGACTCGCACCGGGAACCGCAAGAGACGTGCCTCCAGGTCTCGGTCCTAGTCTCCGGCGAGACCACTGCAACCTGCAATGGGCTCGAAGCCGGCGTCGACTAGGTCGGTGCCGTGTCTGACTCAGACATCAATGCTTTGCCGTCTTATCAGCCCACAGCGCTGTCTGCACCAGTGTCGACGCCGAAGCCTTCGGCGCTCACCGCCGAGGTTGTCGACGCTCTCGACGTCGCAGCCTTCGGTGCCCTCGACACCTTCCGGTATTTTTGCCCGCAATTTGCAATTGCCGTACCTCCTAAGAAGGCTATTAAGTCTGTGAGGCCAGTATTGGACTTCAGGCCCTCTTCTGTCCCCAGGACAGGGTTTCAACTCCCTCTGGACGACATTTATGAAGAGGAAGAAAGGTCTGATTTTGAGGACCCTGGTGAACTTGATGTGGCTCCAGTTTTTTCTAGTGACAGTCAATTGGAGGAGTTGAGGCAAACCCTGCATGATGCCAGTGTGTTGGACACTTCTCCAGAAGTGGAATTTGGTAGGCCTGAGCCTGGGGCTCATGCTGAGTCTTCATACATGCGGCTCATGGCTAAGGTCTCGTAGTATCAGGGCTGGTCCAGTCCTCCTGAAGACTTTGTACAGGATGATCTAACAGATATCTTAGCTCAAGGTCCATCCTCTGACCTGGTGTTAATGTTTCATCTCACCTTACAGAAAAGGGTGGCAGATGCTTGGCAGTACCCGGAATCTCTTCCGGCTGTTAATAAATCTTTGAACAAAAAGTACCACCCTTCCGTTAGCGACCCTAGCTATTTATCCACTCACCCCACTCCCGAGAGTTTGGCGAGGCAGGCGGCGTACCCTACCACCCCTCCGGATAGGGACGACAAGCGATTAGACGGTAGGGCTCTGAAAGGTATTTTCTGCAGGGAGCATGGCATTGAAATCGGCCAACTCCACTCGTGCCTTGGCAAGGTTCTCACACACTCTGGAATTGTTTCTTTAGTGGCTGAGCATATTCCCGAGGGGGAAGAAAGGGATGGGTTCCTTGCTCTTGTGCAGGACGGCAAGGATGCCATGTGCGAATCCCTTGAGTCGGGTTTGGATACGGCTGGCAGTGTTAGCCGATCCATGGCTGCGAGCACCGTTAAACGCAGATATGCGTGGTTGCGGAAGTCGGGTTTTGCTCCGGATGTGCAGACCCGTCTTCTGAACATGCCCTTTGATGGCGCACATTTGTTTGGCAGCAAGGCTGACGAGAGCCTTGAGAGGTTGCAGACCTCGAAAGCTGCAGCTAAATCTTAAAGCGCAGCTATTCGTCAACCTCTGCCTTTTCATCCTAGAGGACAGCAGTGGAGGGGAGGTTCTTTTCGTTACTACTCCTCCTTTGGTAGAACGAGAGGGGCCGCCAGTCGAAGGGGCCAGCGTAAAAGTACCCGTGGTGGTCGGGGAAATCGTGGTGTCAAAGCCGCTCAGGCAGCTTCCTCTCTGCTTTCAGGCACTGCCGCAGCCACTTCCAAACAGTCATGAGGCCATGTGCCATGGTTCGCCGGTTGCAGGCAGACTGTCTCGGCATCTTGAAGAGTGACGAGCCATTACTTCAGATGCGTGGGTCCTGGATACCATAGCCCACGGCTACTAGCTTCCCTTCCTTCAGCGGCCTCACGACAATCCACTGGGGAACCTCCTTTGAAGCTTCCGCATCTGCTCCTTGCACAGGAAATCCTAACCCTGCTAGAGAAAGGCGCTATAGACCTGGTGCTTGTAGCGGAGAGGAACAAGGGATGGTATTCCACTTATTTTTTGATCCTGAAGAAAGACAGGGAATTGAGACCCATCATGGACTTGCGTTGGTTGAACAAACTTCTCAGGAAGGACAAGTTCAAGATGGTTACTCTTTCTCAAGTCCTCCAGGCCCCTCAACTTCAGGATTGGTTGGTGTCTCTGGTCTTACAGGATGCTTACTTTCATGTGCCGATTCATCCCAAGCACAGAAAGTACCTGAGGTTTGCGGCTGGCGACTCGCACTTCCAGTTTCGGGTACTGCCATTCAGATTGACCTCTGCCCTTGGGTCTTCACCAAGCTAATGGTGGTGGTGGCAGCGAGGAGGGATTCACGTCTACCACTACCTGGACGACTGGCTGATCCGTGCACGCTCTCCCGAGCAAGCGTTGGATCACCTCGATCTCACCTGTCGCACCCTCCACAGGCTGGGCTTCTCCCTGAATTTCAAGAAGTCGCATATGACAACTTCCCAACAGCTCCAGTACATCAGGGTTGTTGGACACGTCCTTGGGGAAGTGCTTGCCTCCCAAGGTGAGGGCTCATCACATTGTGCAGATGGTGGTCAAGTTTCAACATGGCCAGTCTCCAGGCTTTCAAGTTCTAACGGTCGCTCGGCCTCATGTCATGCTACATTTTTCTAGTGCCAGAGGCCAGGCTGCAGATGAGATCCCTGCAATGGGTCCTCAAGATGCAGTAGTCCGTGTTCTCATGCAAGATGTCGGATCCCGTTCAGATTCCACTCTGTCTCACAGGATCTTCTGTGGCAGGCCAATGAAGGGAACCTGATGAGGGGGGGAACCGTTTTGGCAACCGTGGCCGGAGTTGACTGTAGGGACGGATGCTTCCCTCACAGGGTGGGGTGCTCATGCCAACGATTTGACAGCCAGCGGTCGTTTGTCTCTGTCTCCGGAGTCCAAACTCCACATCAATCTGTTAGAGCTGAGGGGGAAGAGTGTCCTGATCATGAAGGACAACACAGCGGCCATGCATTACCTCAACAAAAAAGGGGGGTAGGGTCACTCCCGTTGTGCAGAGGCAATGCAGCTCTGGTTCTGGGCCATCCAGCAGGGAATTTCGATCTCGGCAGTTCATCTGTCCGGAGACTAAAATGCGGCGGCGGAAGTTCTGAGCAGGTAGAGCACGATCTCTCACGAGTGAGAGTTGGCTCAGAAAGTCCTTCAGGAGATCTTCGCCCTTTGGGGAACCCTGCAAGTGGATCTCTTCGCCACCAGTGTCAACCCGAAGTGTGAGAGATTCTGCTCCAGGGAATTTCCTCCAAGAGGAGCCTTAAGAGACGCGTTTGTGGTGGATTGGTCATTCCCACTGCTGTACGCTTTTCCGCCAGACCCCGTCATTCCTCGAGTGTTAACGAGGTTACGGAGGTTCGATTCCCACATGATCCTCTTTGCTCCGGATCGGGCCTGCAGAGCGTGGTACCCGGACCTTCTAGAAATGTCCATCTGCCCGCCACGCCGTCTTACCTACCGAGAGGATCTGTGCACGTGCTCTCTCTCGTGTGTGTGTGTGTTTGTGTGTGTGTTTGTGTGTGTGTTTGTGTGTGTGTTTGTGTGTGTGGGGGTGGGTGGGATGGGTGTTAGGGGGGTATGGAGTCAGGGGGTGTCAGGAGGGGAGTGGGTTCCGGGGGCAGGGTGGTGGTCTGCGGGGGTCGGGTCAGGTTCTCCATCCAGAGGTCAAGACTCTCAACCTTCACGCTTGGTATCTGAAAGGTTGAGGTATAAGGATTGGGACGTGATGGAGGTGTTGCTTTCGACCTGGTGGCCAGCAACAAAATCCCTGTACTTTTCAGTGCTCCATTCCTATGGTTTTGTCTTTCTTACTTTCTTTGGCCCACAGGGGCCTTCAAGTGGGTACCATTAAGGATTACCTGGCGGCGCTTTCTATCTTTAAGCGCTAGTCTGAAGAATGTTTTTTCCATAAGATTCCTTTGATTTCTTAAAGGACTGACTAATGTGTTCCCACCGTCCCCTTTCCAGGTGCCGGTTTGGGATTTGAATTTGGTTTTGAAATTTCTCATGGGTGCTCCGTTTGAACCTTTGCACTCTTGTTGTTTGAGATTGTCCTTCAAGACTGTTCTTGGTTGCGGTTACTTCCGCTCTTAGTGAGGGAATTGCAGGCACTATCCTCTAAGCCACCCTTTACTGTGTTCCACAAGGTCAGGGTTGTACTGCTGGTACGTCCTTACTTTCTACCTAGGATAGTATCTGAATTTCATTTGAGTCAGAAGGTGGTTCTTCCATCTTTCTATCCTCCTCCTCATCCTGGTAAGGAAAAGAAGCAACTCAATTGTTTGGATCCTAGGAGAGCTCTGAGCTTTTACATTTCTAGGATGTCTAGGGTCAAAGTGGACGATCAACTTTTTGTAGGATATGCTGGACACTGATTGGGCCAGGTGGTTACCAAACAGACCTTGTCCAGGTGGATTATCCTCACCATTACGGATTGGTGGGTAAGGAGCCTCCTGAAGGCCTGCAAGCTCATTCCACTAGGGGCCTGGCTACTTCCACCGCTCTCCAGCGGGGAGATTCTATTAGGAATATTTGTGATGCCGCTGCATGGGCTAATGGCCTTTGGGAAGGCGGTTCTTTATTCCGCAATCTGATTGTGTACTCTAAATACTTTTCCCTCCTCCATTTACTGGTACTGCCTTGGGAGTCTGTCAAAGATGTGGAATACGTTCGAGGACACAATCCATTTGAAGAACTAGTTACTTACCAACTGGTAAAGTTCTTTCGACTGGATGTTCCTCCAACGTATTCCACATTGCCCTCCCAGCCTGCCCCTCCGGAGAATTTCCTATGCGATTGCAGCTTACGTTTCCGCAAGGCTATGCGCAGTCGAGCAGGCATGAGACTGGTGGCACACGTTCTGAGGGAAGAAACTTAAATTGAGACTACGGGCACCGTGCATCCTATTTATAACATCGGTTGATGTCGCCCTCGACGAAGGCCTTCGAGGGACATCGACCCGATGTCATAGACGCAGAACGCCCTCTACTGAAAAAGTTTCCGAAGTGCATAGCTGTGGACATTACATGTCAAAGATGTGGAATATGTTGGAGGAACATCCAGTCGAAAGAACGTTACCAGTTGGTAAGTAACTTGTTCTCCTGGTGCTTGTATCTGCTTAGTTTCACATGCGCCGACCCTTCCTCCCCTACCGGAGTAGAAGGGACATAGATGTTGTCTGGGTTTTATGTTTCTGCTTTACAACATCTGTACTCGCGCTATACTGCATGCCACCTCCTATCAGAAAGAATCGGAGGGACCTCGATGCATGAAGTACCATGGGTACAGTACACGTCGCACTAGGGATAGAATTGCTAATCGTGCCTTGTCAACGACCGTTTTCAAGTTTCGAAAACAAATCTTGTAATACTCTGCGACTTCCACGAGATGTTGGACTATGAAGAGTTTGTGAATCTAAGCAGATACAAGCACCAGAAATACGGTTATGGAGAGTAAAGTATCCCATATTTCTGAGGCTTGTGGATCTGCTTAGATCGCATGCTGTGCACAGACTGACATCTAGTGGTAGCCACGGAGTACATTTTTTGTTTTCAAAACTCAAAAAGGGACGTTGACAGGGCATATCAGTAACACTGTCCTTAGTGTGACGTGTACTGTACCCATGGTTCATGCGTCGAGGTCCCTAAGATTGTTTTTTTCCACCATCAGTTGGACAAGAGTTGCAGAGTTCCTTCTTCTGGCTAACACCATTACTTAACTTTATTTAAAGTTTAAAAGTTGGACTTTCTGTCCTTTCGACGACTGTACACCGCAAGAACTCCAGCGACAGCTTTTGAGGACAAGACCATTTGTCGATGACTCCTGTCCCGACTACCTTTGTCTGCGGCCTACCTAGACCCCACTGGGCCTCTGCCTGAACTTTAGGGAGAGTAGGGGGAGGTCATAATTCTTCTCAATTAAAGAATGCCTATTCCCTTTTACTTCCTTTTATTCCACCAGGCTGCCATCTTTCCGTACTATGGAAAACGCACCATTTAAATTCTGTCCTTTCTGTAACAGGAAGTTTCCCTGGAAGGATTCACAGTGTGTAACCTTTGCCTCCCTACGGATCATTCCGAAAAATGATGGAAGTCCTGCACACTGTTTTGGCCAACAACTTTGAAGGACCAGAAAAGTAAACCCTGGGCTCACCAGGCCATGCAGGCTGATTCAACCATGGATGTCGAGGGAGTCTCCAGCGATGGCAGCATCAACTTTCTAAGTGACGCCGATCTGGACCCGATGGATTCCCCCATGCAACCCCCTTATCCCCTGACTCCAACAGGCAGGCCGGCGGTTCTGCTACGGAGACTACACCAGGCAGCTCAGGCACTCACTGCACGCCACACTTAACACACCCCCCATGACCGACATACGACTGCGTCGTCATCCGATAAGCCACGCGCCGTGTAGAATGGAAGGTCCGAAAAATACATGTCATCTATTCCATCGTGTTCACCACATGACATGCCCCTGAAACAGACTCCAAAGTCTGTGTCCGACACAGCAAACAAATCCGGAGAGCCCTCGGGCCCTGGCGAACATGCGTCGAAAAAAAAAACGACGGCACCCCTCCTTTTTTCTGTTGGTCTTAACTTTAGAAGTAACCAACATTGCTTTGTCTAGTTAGCTGCGGCGGTTCTTCTATTGTTAAATGTGGCCGTAGCCTCTGACCGCCAGCTGGATGATCCCCTTCAACCGGCATGACGTTCAGACTGCTTGGCTACATTAAGTTAGTGTTTACTGAATTATCAGTCGTGTTTTTAGAAAAGTACTGTGTTTTTCAATTTTCTAATTAAATGGTATTTAGATAATGAGCTCGAAACATGATTTAATATGTATATTTTAAACATACAATGAAATACAAATAAAATATTCATGGTTTCTAATTTCTCTGTTTTTGTTTTTGGCATGGTTTGATCTGTGGTTCCGAATTTGGGTGCCCCTCTCTGTTCTATAGACGGGTTCCTCCCTAATTTGTTTTTTTTCCGCTGACACACTTTGCGTATATTATGAACATGCGTCAAAAGACGCGCCGACGGTCCATGATAAAAATTCTAAAATTAGTGAACTTATTAAAAAACACGTCTTAGACACACTCAAAGCAAAGATGTCAAAAGTCAATCTTCAACACCCCTATACTCAATCACAGGTTTCAAAGGTTAAGGAATACTCTGGCCCTAGGGGCACCCTCTCGGGGGCAATGCAACACAAACCGCCCCCTGCTCCAGAGCGTTTGTCTGCACCTGCTCCCACAGTGTTACCAAGCTCCTCACAATGAACCCTGGAACAGTTTGATAGGGTTATGAGGAAAATGTCTAGTTTTGTTGATTTTCTTAATCAACAGCCTGATCAACTTGGGGCCCCCTCAAGGCGAAGCAGCTAACGAGCAGCCCAACGCCAAAAGAGCCTGCCTGGACCCAACACAACCTGGTACATCTACCTATCAAGACGTGTCTGATGACCTGTACTATTATGACACTCGAGGTTCCCAACACTCTGGCTCATTAGCAGACCAAGGTGACATGGAGGATACAGATCAATACAATGAAGATGACGACGATTTTTACATCACCCACTCCCCAGACCATATTGAACAACCAGTGGCTCAATCCCCTGTGGACAACCAGCTGCTAAATAATGATCTTTTAAAAGCTGCAGAACACTTTAAAATCGATACCCAGGAGGCACACGTTGATAGACTTTGTAGAGGACAGCCTCTGGGATAAATGATCTGCAGCACAGTTCATGCCACTGCTCCAATCTGTCCAAAGGCACATTTAGCCTTCTCTACTTACTCCCAGTCTGATAAGGGCAGTCAACCTTCGCATTGAGAAAATGTTTAGACTGCCACGTCAGACCCCTTGTACGTCGGGGGGCAGCTAAAGCCCAACTCTCTCATGGTGACCACCACAAGGAAAAGAGCGGGCACACCGTGAAACGATTTGCAGCCTAGGCAGGAAAGTAGCTTCCTCGGCCACTTACCAAGTGAGGATGGCTAACACTACGCTACTGGCAAGTTAAAATTGCCACAAGTGGGATGACTTATCACAACAAATAGACTTGGTCCCAGAGCCTCTAAAGAGACAGCTTTTACAAACAGCAGCTGAAGGTAAACGGGTGGCAAGCTATATTCTGAAAAACAAGATGCAGCAGACCATGCAGGCCGCATAGTAGCTGAGGGTACCCTCATCAAACGCCATGCATGGCTACGCCAATCAGGTTTCAAGCCGGAAACCCAAGCTACCCTTTTAAATATGCCAATTGTGCCGAACGCCTTGTTTGGCAAAGCGGTCAAGGATGCACTGAAGAGTGCTAAAGCAGAGTATGATGCCCTCAAATCCCTGGGATAACACAAACCCTTTGTGCAGAGAGGTGGGTTCAACACGTGTCGTTTTAGAGAACAAATCTCCCAGCGGTCTTCCAACTACAACCAAGGTGGGCAAAATTCATCTTGGGGTTCCTCTCAGGGGCAGTCCTACCAACAAAATGTTCAAAGTGGGCAAAGAAGATCCAGAAGTAGGGGCAGATCTACCTCTTCCAGAGGAGGCTCCACCGCACCAAAGCAATGACCACCCACTACAGGTCCTCTCCCATGCCTCTCCATCAGGTCGCATTTTCTATGAATGGGCGGGGATCTGTTGGGCAAGAATTGATGTAGTAACCCTGTGGGAGACTACACAACCCTTGTCCTCTTGGTATTAGGTAACCCACCTATTGGTTTAGGTCTGTACTACACAAGTTGGTAGAGTGACTGAGCAGCTAGACTTGCTTCAAAGGGGGTAAATGTGAGCTGTAGCATTGAAATTCACCAGTACAAGTATCCAAATAACACTTAAACTCAAGGTTTTCTAGTAAAATAATTATTTATTTACTGGTCAGTTTTAAGTAAGCATTCTTTAAAAAGGGCAATTTGAAACAATAAAAATACACTTCAAAATACTTTCTCGGAATTAAGGCAAAGCAATCAGTTACTCTTTAGAGATGCTTCATACACACTTCCCACACCCGGAGGTGACTGCACTAACTAGGACAGTATTTGCATTTATATATCACGTTTGCACTTTGTAAAATTCTGAGGTACGTAAAAAGGGAATAGTTAAAGGAAGGAAAAAGGTTAAACAGTTTCTCAGAGCATGTGAGCACTTTTAAATCTCCCAATGAAGTCTAGATAAAAAACTTTCCTAATAATACTAGTTGAAAACCAATGCATCACCTATGAAGGACAGTAAGAATCAAAGTCAATGGACCAGAAGAATCTGCAGGGAGCCAGAAAAGCCAGTCAATTGGAGCAAAGTCTATGGAGCTGAGGCACTTCTTAGATGGCAAAATGTCTTGCACAAAGCTGGTTTGTTGTAGAAAATCACTGTTTGGCCACAAGCTGTTGACCTTGTGAAAGTTAGAGTTGGACTCAACACTAGAAAAGCAGCTACTGCAAGTCTAACACTAAGTACCTCTTAGTCGGGACAGTACCTTAGGTTAGAAGAGGAGGATCCAGCTGTTTTCTGTCTTGGTTGCAGTGTTGCAGATGCTGTGTTCCTGGGCCTTCGTTGGGGGGAAAAGAGGGAGGACACCTTGAGGACTCCTGCACAGCAGTTCAGAGGTCGGCAGCAGCTACTGCTCTTTTCAATTACGCGGCACTGCGCAGTTTCAGTGCGCCGTAAACCGCACCACCGCGGATCCTGGCCACAGATTGGGCTCCTTTACTCCTTGAGTCCAGCACTCTGGTGAGGTGACTCGTGCTTGGGTTCTGCTTCGGCAGGGTCCTCAGGAGACTCTTGGAGCTTTTGGCGGGCTTAGATGTTGCAATCGACTACAATTTCCTCGACACTTGGCACTCGGTTCCAGCAGCAGCATAGATGTACATCCAGTCGGGGAAGGTCTTCCAGCAGAGTTAATCTTTGGGTTAGTTGGTCCCACTAACTCAAGGGAAGAAGTCATACTTTCCGGAGCTTCTCTTGTCGAGCAAAAAGGAGTTTCAGCACAGCAGAAGGGCTTCACCGGGCGATTCAAAGGTCCTGGAGGATGCAGCACGCGTCTGTCACGGGTTTGTCAGATCTTTCTTCCCAGTGTTAGACAGTCTTCAGTCCAAGAAGCCTCACCTTTTGTGCAGGTTTCTCCCATTCATGCACAGCCTAGCTGTCACTCACACAGCCCGCCAGCCAATCAGGACTGGGTGCTTTCAGGTTACCCTGGAGACAAAGGACAGGGAAGTTTCGGGCACCTCGCTCACTTATTGCCCTGCCAGAGACACTGGAGCCAGAGATGGGTTTCAGTACTGAAGCCTGCCAAAGGCAAAACAAAGGGGTTAAGCCTGGTTTGGTGCGCAGAGTAAAACCCAAGAAAGACCTCACACACAAATGTCTAAAAAAAGACAATGGTCACCCATGCGTGCTATACTGCAGTTGAGGATTTAGCCTGCGGTAGGGACGCACAATGGTAGGAAACTTAAACCAATGCCACCAGCCATTTAAAGTTGTGAGGGTAAGATACAAAAATATTAAGTAGGAAAAGGGGCTACTAAGTCACACCCCCAGCACTCCACATAAAATGGGGTGTGCTGAACCTACAGTGAGAAAAGGTAAGTGAAGTCAATTTCACTTCACTATTCTTGAGAACTGTAGTTGACCCAACAAAAGGTATTGAACCTTATGAGAAATCTAAAGGATTTCTCTGACACTGCACTGAAGGTGCTATGTGTCACCATGCAAAAAGTAGATGCCTATGGAGTTTGTCAGACACAAAAAACGGTTCTATGTAATAATGTCGCCACAAAAATCTCGCCATGCAAAAATATCGCTGAAAAATGCAGTTTTTGGTGCCGACATTATTGCATGGAACATGCAGGGGACAACCCCGCAACCCCCAAATTTTTTTATTTTTTATTTTTTGTATTTTTTTTTTTTGCCCGTTCCCATATATATGGTCACCCTTATAATATCGCCATGACCTTTTCCCGGCGACATTATTTACGGCGACCATATGGGGATAATATTACCTGATACCCAAAAAACAAAGGAAACACATAATCCAAAACTGATCAAAAATACATGAGAGAGTGAGAAAAAGGTCTCACTCCAGGATAAAATTAGTGTCCCAAAATCCAACAAAAGAGCTGGGGTCTCTAAGGTTGAAGGGAATTAGCACAGAAATGAGAATTCTCCCCAACAGGATCAAGTTGGACAAGTGGGTACTTTCCACTGTGGCGGGAAGCTATTACATAGAACTCGTACAAACATCACCAACCACCTGCCAAGACAAAGACAATGCAAGAGGAACAGCACATTCTGCTGCAAGAGGTCAAAGTACTGCTACTAAAGGACACCATAGTAATCGTCCAGGCAAACCAGGTAAACAAGGGTATCTATTCAATGTACTTGTGCCAAAGATCCAACAATGCATCTGCTACTAGACCTGCACCCTCTGAACACTTATTTCAAGCCTCAGAAATTTTGCATGACAACGCTACAAGAAGTAATCCCACTGCTAAAACAGGGGCACTACATGGCAACCTTGGACATGAAAGATGCTTACTTTCATATTTCAATGTTCCCAACGCACATAAGTCCTGCGCTTCAGAATAGCGAATCAACACTACCAGTTCAAGGTGCTACCCTTCGGCATAGCCTCTGCTCCAAGGGTATTCACCAAGATGGTGGTGGCGCACCTACCCAGAGAATCAATCCCTGTGCACCCTTATCTGGACTTCTGGCTGATAACAGGAATTGCCTCACATTTGGAAGCAGAATACCCAAAGAACAATCAGTCTTCTTTTCCAAGTGGGATTCTCAATGAGAAAATATCAAGTCTCGTTCCAAGCAAAACCAAACGGTTCTTAGGAGCTATCATAAAGACTGTAGAGGGCCTAGTCTTCCTGTCAAACGAAAGAGTACAAAACATACTACTGCAAATACCTCCGTATCTAGCCGTTCGCCAAATAATCATACGCAAAGCAATGTGCTTGCTCGGGATGATGGCTTCATGCTTTTACTTGGTTCTGCATGCACAGTTGCGCATGCGTCCAATGCAAGAGTGGTTATCGAAACAGTGGCCCCAGGCAAGTGGTCAGTGTGTCAATCTAGTGGTTGTTTCGGTAACCCTAGCTCAAGCGGTATGCTTGTGGACAAAGGAAAATCTGTTAAAGGGAAAACCATTTCATAACCCTACAATGCAAGCGATTATTATAACAGACGCATCACTTTCCGGATGGGGATCCAATTACCTTCACCACACAGCACATGGCCTGTGGACACAGATCACAGCCCAGAATCGTATATCCGTTTTTGGAACTGGTACTAGTGCTCAAAGCCCTACAAACCTTTCAAGTGCATCTAACGGGTCCAACAGTACAAGGAACATGTTCCTAGTGTCAACACCTTCCAGGGGGAACTCAATTCTCTAGCAGACTTGCTATGCAGAGATCTCTCTACCCAAAGAGCACGAGTGGGAGCTCAGCAGATACATTTTAGACAATATTTGTCCCCTCTGGGGCTATCCTCCTTTGGACTTGTTCGCCACAAGCCTAAACAAACGATGCCCAGATTTGATCTTGGTTTCCCCAACCCAGATCTAAGGGTAATGCCCTGTGGATGAGCTATTCAGGAAACTTTGCTTACACTCCCCCAACCCCACCCGTGACACCGCTCCTGAGCAGGATAGTGCACAAAATGTACCAGGAACAAGTAACTTTAATCCTGGTTGCTCCTATATTGGCGAGACAACCTTGGTGTCTGCATCTGCGCAAACTGGCTGTGCGATCCATTCAAGCTCCCATGCCCCTTAAACATGCTCACTCAACACCCACATCCTCAATCTATGAACTTGGCAGCTTAGCTCCTGAAGTCCTGACGTTTGGTCATTTAAAACTACCTCAAAGGTGTCTGGAAATCGCCAGAGACATGTAAACCAAACACCAGACACTGTTACTTTAGCAAATGGAATAGATTTGTGATATGGTGCCAGTCAAAAGATGCAAACCCGATCAATGTACCCCATTACACATTCTTCATTATATTCTCCACTTACTAGACTCTGGACTGGTATTTTACTCCATCAAAATTCACCTAGCTGCTCTATCCGCGTACACCACTTCTCAAAGTAAGGTGTCCTGGTGGAAAGTCAAACTCGCCTGCAGTGTGGGATCTCTGTGTGATACTCGCAAAGCTCATATGTCCTCCCTTTGTGCCTATGAACAAATCCAGCCTTAACACCTAACATACATAACAGCTTTTCTGGTGACCATCACCTCCATAAGAAGAGTCTGTGAACTACAAGCTTTGCCAGTGCAAGACCCTTTCTTTGTTGTTCACAAAGACAGGTTGGTACTAAGAACACACCGCAGGTTTTCACCTACGTTCATATACAAGTTCCATGTTAACCAGTCCATTGAACTACCCGCTTTCTTTCAAAACCCTTCAAACTCGGCTAAGAAAAACCTCCATAGACACTATGTAAGGAGGGCAGATCTTTACTATGTAAACAAGACAAAACCGCTAAGAAAAACAAACTGTCTCCATAGCACCTGGGAGGGAAGATCATGTTTAAAAAAAAAATACACCATCTCCAAGTGGATAGTGAAATGCATACACCTCTGCTACTGCCTATCAAACAAAACTCTACATTCCACACCAAGAGCTCTCTACCAGGGGTACAGGAGCTACTTTGGCCTTTATTGCAAACGTCCCGCTCGTCGCCATTTGCCAAGTAGCTACATGGAGTTCCATGCATACTTTTATTCCGCATTACTGCATTGACCCACATTCTAAAGCAGATTCACAGGTGGGACAAGCGGTACTAAAAAATCTATTTACCGCTGTACCTTCTCGCAGCCCACCACCTTCTCCAGATACTGCTCGCTAATATGCATAGCATGTGATCTAAGCAGATTCCACAAGCCTCAGAAGGCATACATTACTCACTGTAGTAGTAATTCTGATGCTTGTAATTTCTTAGATTCACATGCACCCACCCTTCCTCCCCTGTGGAGTAGGTGCACAAATATTTTCTCTGATCTGCTTTTACATCTGTACTCGTGCTACACTTCATGCTACCTCATGTCAGAAAGAAAACAATCCTGGGGGACCTCGTTGCGTGAAGGACCATGAGTACAGTAGTCTTCACACTATGGGTACTATTACTGGCACACCCTGTCAAAGTCCCTTTTTGAGTTTCTAAAACAAAAAACGTAGTACTCCGCGGCTACCACTAGACGTCGGCCTATGCATAGCATTTGAATGTAAGCAGATACAAGCATCAGTAATATAATTACGGTGATTAATGTATCATATATTTGTGTGCTCACATAACACGCTAGTAGTAGTTTTTCATTGTTATATGGCCATAAATAAATGTATTTTTGTAGGTGATTGTTGGGGAGAATTTTCCTTTGTTATAAATTACTCCAACCTTAGAGACCCCCCAGCTCTTTTGCTGGACTTTAGGACTTTTTAATTTTAACCCTGGAGTGAGTGAACCCTTTCTAACTCATGTGTTTTGACCTGATTTGGAGTATGTTTCCTCTGTTTTTCAAGTCTGACAAACTCCATAGGCATCTACTTTTTGGATGGTGACACACAGCACCTTCAGTGCAGTGTCACAGAGAAATCCTTTAGATTTCTCATAAGGTTTAAATACCTTTTCTTGTGTCAACTACAGTTTCCAAGAATAGTGAAATTAAATTGACTTTACTTTTCTCTTTGTAGGTCAAGCACACACAATCTTATGTGGTGTGTGCCATCTTGAGTGCTGGGGGGGTATAGCTTACCATCTTGATTGCTGGCGGCTTACTTAGTAGCCCCTTTTCCTACCTACTCATGTAAAACATTTTGTTACCCTCACTACTTTAAATGGATGGTGGCAGTGGTTTAATTTTCCTACCATTTTGCTTTTCTACCGCAGGCTGAATCCTCAGCTGCAGAATAGCACCCATGGGTGACCATTTTGTCAAAATGGCCCAGTCTTTTTTTCACAATTTTCTGTTTGTGAGGTCGGTCTTAGGTTTTACTCTGTGTGCCATGCCAGGTTTGAGCCCTTTGTTCGTTTTGCCTTTTGGCAGGCTTCAGTACTGAAACCTGCCTCTGGCTCCAGTTTCTGGAAGGGCAGGAAGTGAGGGAGGTTCCGGAAAACTCCCCCGTTCTTCGTCTTTAGGAATGCCTGGATGCACCCAGTCCTGATTGGCTAGCTGGCCTTTCAGGACATCCACACTGCTGTTTGAGTGACAGCTAGGGTGTGCATGAATGGGAGAAACCTGCTTAAAAGGCGAGGGTTTTGGTATTGAAGACAGTCTACCACTGGGAAGAACTACCTGACGAAGAAACAGTCAACAAAGCTTGGTGCATCCTCCTGGACTGTTCAACTGCCTGGTGAAGTCCTGCTGCTGTGCTGAAACTCCTTTTTCTGATCGATGAGAGAAGCTCCGGAAGGAATGACTTCTTCCCTTTTGATTAGCAGGGTCAACTAACCCCAAGACGAACTCCACTGGACCACCTTCCCCGACTGGCTGTACTTGTTTGCTGTTGCAGGAACTGAGTGCCAGGGATTGAGAAATCCATAGTCTAGTGCAACGTCTGTGATCCGGCCAGAAGCTCCAGGAGTCTCCCCAGGACCCTCCAGAAGCAGGACTACCTGAGCTCGAGTCCCCTCACCAGAGTGCAGGACTCGAGTAGTGAAAGTGGCCCGACCGGTATCCAAGATCCGCGGTGGTGGGGTTTACAGAGCGCTGAAAACGCAAAGTGCTGCTAATCTGAAAAGAGCCTGTAGCTGCCACCGACCTCTGAATTGCTGAACCAGGAGTCCCCTACGTCCTCTCTTGTCCGCACGACTGAGGCCCAGGAACTCAGGATCTGCATCGCTGCAACCAGACAGAAGCCAGCTGGACCATTCTTCTAAACAAATTTACACCTCAGTGCCTTTAGCTTTGCTCTTCGCAGTTGAGTCTTGCAGTAGCTACCTTGCTAGAGTCGATTTTAGCTCTACCCTTGTGACCCTACAGTCATTTTTCTTCAACAAACTCTCTAACTTTGTGCAAGACCTTTACTATCTAAGAAGTGCCTCAGCTCCATAGACTTTGTTCCAATGGACTTTGGCTGTCCTGACTCCCTGCAGACTCTTCTATTCCATTTGACTTTGATACTTACTATCCCTCATAGGTGATGCATTGTTTTTAAACTAATATTGCTGGGAAAGGTTTTTATCTAGACTTCGTTGGAAGATTTAAAGTGCTCACATGCTCTGAGAACCTGTTTAACTTTTTTCATTCCTCCAAATTTTCCTTTCTGCCAACCTCAATCTACAAAGTGTACTAGCGGTATATAAATGCCATTACTGTCGTAGTTAGTGAAGTCAACTTGGGGTGTAGGAAGTGTGTACGAGGCATCTCTAAAGAGTATCTACTAGCTTTGTGTTGATTCTGGAAAAGTATTTTGAAGTGCATTTGATTGCTGCATATTTTGTCCTTTTTAAAGAGTGCTTATTTAAAAACTATTGTTAAATAATTATTTATAACAAAAACCTTGAGTATAAGTGTTACTTGGCTACCTCTTGAGATAATCGTGGCTGCTCAGTCTCACTACCAACTTGTGTAGTACAGAGCTATACCAAAAGGTGGGTTACCTCATAACAAGAGGTCAAATGTTGTCGTCTCACAGGATTACTACATCAATTATTGCCTAACACTGATTGTCTAAGATTGTTCCTTGACTTTTCACTGTGTACTCATTGGGGGTTGCTTCCGAAGCTCCCCCCACCCCCCTGATGCTTGACCTTGACCGCTTACCTAGCTACCATGAACTTGTTTGGCTACAGCTCCCAGCGAGTTGTCCCTGTCACTAAACTAGGGTGGCCTCCTATCCATCTGTCCCCAAGACCAGAGACCAGTCTCTAAGCCCAGGACTGGGATTCAGACTTGTTTCTCTGTGCGCTCTTGCTCTCCAGAGCAACTTGTTGCCCCTGAGCGATCCTCCCTAGCTATAGAGAACAGGGTAACTGGTTGGCCAAAAACCAATCAGGGTGGCGCTGGAGAGCAGTCAGGGCTGTTCCTGGAAGAGCAAGAGTCCACCCATTGAAACACATAATTTAATTTGGACAGGAATGTGTGGAAATATTACATTGATTCTAGGCCCAAATCTCACACTTAAAAATGAAACAATCAGGTGATATCGCACAACACTCAAACTCCATAATAAATTACTTAAATTAGTCAAATAAGACAAGTGGAACTAAGTCGCAAGAAATATGCCCTTGCTTTGGAAGTCCAAGTGGGGCTCTATGCCCAAAAGTCACAATGCTTCTCCCCAGAATGTATGGGCCGCTGGAGGTTGGATTTCCTGCCATTGATTCTGGTGAGAGGTGCCCACAAGTAGTGGGTGCAAGGATTCTTCCAGTCCGGCCCAGGAGTACAGTGCAACCCTTTGAAATGGAGAAATGCAGAAAGCAATGATGCAGACCTTCAGGACACTTCCTGAGACTGAGGTAGAAGAGTTCCAGCGACGTCCTTCCACTCATGGTTGAATGTCTTCAGAACCGGATCCCTTGATGCTGGGATAGTAAAATTAAAGGCATGGTCTAGTAAAAATTTTTATTGTCCCTACGGGTCGGCCATGTTTTTTTAAGCCTAAGTGGCTCGATTTTAGAAAACTTTCCTATGGACCTTACCCGAGTTTTCGTCCATTGAACGCACGAGAAAACGAGCACCAGGGAGCCGCCATTTTCTGATAATCCTATCTTTTCCCCGATCGCCCTGGCTGACCTGCTTTTGCGGCACTAAATCAATTGCCCCGCCCCTGAGCCTGACATTATCAAAACATTCATATTCCCCGCCTCTCCCCGTGACGTTACTGTGCTGCGTAGGCAAACGCGCCCAGTCGTCTTCTGCGCGACTCCACACAGAACCCGGAAACCAACACAGATCAACTCACAACACAGCGCGCCACAATTCAGAATATGAAACTGTACTTTAAAATGAAACAGCAACACAGTACTTTTGGTAAAGTACATTTATTTGACATTAAATGTTTAGAGAATATTCAGCAATTGACATATGAACTCCGGAAGCCATTTATTTTCTTTTATCTGTATCCGCAATAACTGTTCTGTTTCATCTTGAGTCACGCGCTGTTCCTTTATGGTACACAGGGTGTTCATTTTCGTAAAAAGAATCACTTTGGAAGCACGGTGAACCGAAAGGCTGTTCCATCAACTAGGCACTAGTCCAGCCTAAAGGTTGATAAGTTGCTTCTAGCTACTAGTACAGCGTAAGGGCATGTGGGCCCTTGGCGATCGTCCCATAATATGGTGATCGTGCTCCAGTTGTTGACAAGAAGCTGCAGGTGTCTGCTGAAGAATCCATCCGCCGGTGTCTCAAACAGGTGGCAGTGGCAGAAAGGGATCAAATACCTGTTATGAAAACAAAAAAATGATAATTAGTCTCGCTAGCCGAACTTCATTAATATTACTCATTTTATTTATTACGGCCGATCAGAAACTATTTGCTTTCAAGGATAGTTCAATGGAGTATGTTCGTCTCTAAAATCAATGCGAAAAGTAACGAGATAAATCGAGGCCAACACACAATGATAAACGACAGTCTACATGCGTGAGGAATGATATGATATGCCATTTGTAACGCGCGTATACTCAAGTGCTTCTAGGCGTGACGAGGCAGGTGGGGAACAAGGGCAGACAGACAACGATGCTACTAGGCCAGGTGTCTTTCTAATCGCGCATGGGGAAAGGCTGAACATGGTTAGTTGAATACAAATTAAATAATAGGGCCAGCTGGTGGCAAGTGCAAGGTAAATGCCGGGTGAAGTGGCTGAAGGATACAGAGACAGTCCCGTAGTGCAGGGAAAAGTGGCTTTGCCAAGGACCGAGATCGGTGAGACCAGTGGACCTGCATGCCCATGTGCCCACTACGAACAGTTTTACTTGCTTTTCCTAGCTCTTCATTCATTCATTTATTCATGCATCCATTCATTAAATCTTCATTCCGGTATAAAAGCGCGTAAAGATTTACTTACATTATATTTGAAATTTCCATTGTGTCTCTTCGTAATGCAGTCTGTAAAACGGACCGTGCTCTTGACTATGATTTTTCGTATACTGACCTAAAACTGAAACTCGGTCTAGTTTCTGAATTTTCTGCCTTCGTCTCTTACGTTCTCCAGCATGGGGTCTAGCATGGATTCACATGCTCATGAATATTCCCCGTCGTCAGGCTGGGAATCCTCGGTAAAGAAAAAAACAGTATCAGTTTCGTTTCTGATCTGTCTTTCGTAGTAGTAACCAATCACTGGTCTCTGCGTCATACTGACCGTTCATGTGTTGGGATCCTCGTGCTATTGCTCTTGAGCGTTAGTGCTATTTTTTCACGTTTTTTCTCAAAAACTTCGTTTTTTTTTCGGTCAAAAGAGCCTCAAGCTCCACCGACTCTCCATCCGATCAACGGGGACCCGTGTCGGATTCGTCCACGCCCCTCAAGGGTGAAGATTCGTCGAGCTACGCTTTTGGAGGACTCCAGAAGTTTCTCAGGCCCATCTCGGTCATGGCCCAGGAGAAGGGAAGCTCGACGCCCGGAAAGCTGTTCAGGGTCTGCCCTGGATGTCAGCTGCGGAATGTCTTTAAGGAAGACGAACACTCCTTTTGTCTTTACTGCCTACATGAGGACAAGACGCACGTGGAGAAGGACTGTGCGTTTTGCGGCAACATGTCGGAGCGGACCATGAAGGACCGCCATCAACGTCTCGCCAACTGGCTGGAAGGGAAGAGCCCGTCCGGCGAGAAGAAGAAATCCGAGCGGTCTTCTAAGACCTTTGAGGACGCCCCGGCGACGGGGGTCCAACATAAGTCCAAGCACCGCGAGTCCGCTGGCACCGGGAGCGCCGAACGGTCGGGCTCTACGGGCGCCAGGCAGGGCGCACCCTCCCCGGCACCATCAACCACGAGCCAACGCTCTGGGTCGGGTAAGAGGAAGGCCGAGCACCCGGCGAAGCTCCTGGAGAGGCCCCGGTCGAGCTCGAAGGCGGAGGGGGAGCGAGGCAGTGTACCCCCCCTCAAGGAGAAGGCGGTGAGCGCACCTAAGGTGGTGAAAGCCTTAATCCATCCGGCCAAGGCCTCTATCGAGACAGTCGCGGCGGCCCTGGCTCAGCCTGTGGAGGCTTCACCAGTGGTGGCGATCTCGGGGCTCAGAGTCTCCCTGCCACCGCGGAGGGAGTCCTCTTTTATGCCCATCGACAGGACCCCCGTGAAACCTCCGACGGAGAAGAAAAAGGGGGGGCAGGAGGTCGTCGTGGATTCGGCCTCAACCTCTGAGGAAGAACTGATCGAGGTCTTAAGCCACGGCGTTGGAGTGGAAGAAGACCAGCCCGTCGGGAGGGATCCAGACGCAGGAGACGACATCGTCGAGGGTACCGACGGGGCCCCTGACCGCCCGTCGGATTCCCCTCTGCCAGTGCCGCAAGACAACTCGGCGGCCATTTTGTTGGCTATACAGTCCTTCTGCTCGGAGATGAGGACGAGACTGCCGTTACCAGTGGAGGAACCACTCCCGTCGGGGGACCCGGAACCATGCCCTTCGGGCAGCCCTCCTCCTAAGAAAAGGATTCACCCTCCACCTCCTTTTCAGCCGTCGCGCCCCGTTCAGCCCTCCTCCCCGTCCACGACTCGAGGGGATGATACGGGGACTGACACGGCCGCGACGGGTACGGACGACGAGGTGTACGACGAGGATCTACCGTCGTCTCCTCCCACCCGGGCTTCCCCGCCCGACGAGATTGGATCTTTTCACTCCATGATCGCCAGGGCATCCGAGCTCTTCCAGCTCTGCCCGGAGGAGAAGAAGGAAGGTTTCCTTTATCAGCAGCGCGAGGCCAAGAGGAAGACGGTCCTCGCGGTACCTCTACTGGACGATATTTGGGATGAGGGCCTAGCCCTCCTCAAGAACCCATCCACGACGCCGGCTAGAAGAGACCGGTACGAGAAGAAGTACCGGGTCCCGGACGCGGCCCCCTTGTGCCTCAGGGCACAGCCTACCCCGGACTCAGTCGTCTCCGCGGCGGCCAGGAAGAAAGCGGGGGGGGGGGTGCGGCCTCCACGTCGACTTCCCCGCCGGACGGCGAGGGAAAGAAATTGGACACGATGGGGTGCAGGGTCATCTCGTCTGCAGCGACGACGATTAAGGCGGCTAATGCCTTGGCTATCGTAGCCCGCTACGACAGGGAGCTGTGGTACAAACTGGCTCCCCTGCTGGACTTCCTACCGGACGACAAGAGGGCGGATGCCCTGGAGATCTTGCAGGAAGGTGAGGTGGCGTCGGACCACGCCATCATGATTGCGACGGACATCGCCGACGCTGGATTTCACCAGTTGGGCAACGGCGTGTGCCTTAGGCGGCGTGGATGGCTCAAGGCTACTGACTTCCATCAAGACGTACAGACCAGAGTCCTGGACATGCCGTTCGATGGGAACAACCTGTTTGGGAAAACAGTGGACGATTCCCTTCAAGCCATTAAAGCGGACACTGAGACGGCCCGGGCGCTCGGGGTTCTCCAGCAACGGCGGCCGCCCTTTCGGAGCGGCGGAGGCAAGGGCGCCTCCAAAGGTTCCGGCGGCGGATTTTCCACCTACCGTCAAGCGGCCCGTTCGTCGTCTCAGGAAGCTTACAGGGGACGAGGCAAGTCAGGCGGACCCCGCCGTCGTCGCCAAGGAGGTCAAGGCGGCAAAGCCTCGTCTAAGCAGGATTGAACCGGCCGTGGGGTCGGGGCCCCACCGAAGCACCCCGGTGGGAGGCCGGCTGGCGAGCTTCGTCAGCGTGTGGGAGTCCATCTCCACCGACCGTTGGGTGCTGGACGCCCTAGCCCAGGGCCACGCACTCGAGTTTCAAAGAAGGTGCCTGCGCGTCCCCCCTGTGGCCAGGAAAGAGCTTCACGTCCCTCAGCTTCTCCGGGAGGTAAAGGCGATGCTCAGGAAGGGCGCCATCGAACTCGTCCCAAAGAGGCTTCGGGGCTCTGGAGTTTATTCAAGATACTTCCTCGTGAAGAAGACGGGAGGATGGCGCCCCATCCTAGACCTACGACGGCTGAACAAGTTCATCAAGGCACAGAAGTTCCGGATGGTCACCCTCCAGCACGTCCTGGGGCAGCTGGAGGAGGACGACTTCCTGTCGTCGTTGGATTTGGAGGATGCCTACTTCCATATTCCCCATCCTAAAGGGGCACCGAAAATTTCTCAGGTTCGTGGTCCAAGGGCGTCACTATCAGTTCCGAGCCCTTCCCTTCGGTCTACAGTCGGCACCCAGGGTATTCACCAAGTGCCTTGCACCAGTGGCGGCGCAGCTGCGCCGAGAGGGGATCCACGACTACCCCTACCTGGACGACTGGCTCATCCGAGCCAAGACGAGGGAGCTCGCCGTGGAGCACACGGCAAGGACCGTCCAACTTCTCACGGACCTGGGATTCTCCGTGAACTACGCCAAGTCCCACCTGGTACCCGCGCAAGACGCACTGTTTCTGGGAGCGAAGCTCGACAGTGTCCCTTCTGGCCTCCCCGTCGGAGGAAAGGACCAGGGCCATCCTGGGCAAGGTACAGCGGATGTTGGTTGCCGACGCGGCCAAGGTGAGGTCCATCAAGTCCCTCCTCGGAATGATGTCTTCTTGCATCTACCTCATTCCCATGTGCAGGCTCCGGATACGCCCGTTGCAGGAGTTCCTGGACGCGCGCTGGATCCAAACGACGGGCGACTTCGAGGAGAGGATCACACTCGACGAGAGTTTCCGACGAGCGATCCGGTGGTGGGGCACCCGCGCGCATCTTACGGCGGGCATGGACTTCCAGACCCCAGGCCACTAGGAGACAGTGACCACGGATGCCTCCCTGGAAGGGTGGGGAGCGCACACCGAAAATCTGCACGCAAGAGGCCTTTGGCTCCCGACGGAGAAGTCCCTCCATATCAACGTCCTGGAGCTCCGTGCAGTGTTTTGGGCCCTCAGGTCCTTCCTTCCGTCCCTCAAGGGCAAGGTGGTGAGGATCTTCACCGACACCACCACCACCATGTTTTACATCAGGAAACAGGGCGGAACCAGGTCCCCAGCACTGTCCAAGGAGACGCAGGACCTGTGGCATTGGGCCGTCGCCCAAAGGATGTTTCTGGTGCCGTTTCATCTGGCAGGGATAAAAAACACCATCGCCGACTCACTCAGCAGGGAGCTGCGCTCGTGCCACGAGTGGGAACTACGGCAGGATCTAGTGGATCGCCTCTTCCGACGGTGGGGCACACCCCAGATCGACCTGTTCGCGACGGCGACGAACTCCAAGTGCCGGAGGTTCGCCAGCAGGTTTCCCCAGCCGAGGAGCATGGGCGATGCTTTCTCGTTCCCCTGGGAAGGCCTGTTCCTATACGCGTTCCCTCCACTGCCACTGCTGATCCGGCTCATCAACCAGCTCAAGAGGTCACGGTGCAGGATGATCCTCGTCGCACCTGCGTGGCCGAGGCAGATATGGTTCCCGGACCTTCTGGACTTGTCAGCGTCCCCGTCAATCAAGCTGCCAGTGGACGCGGATCTGCTCTCCAGGGAAGGAGGCGCCATCCTCCACCACGACCCGAAGTCGCTGAACTTGCAGGCCTGGCTCCTGCAGCGCTAGAGTTTGGAGGATACGACATACTGGCCGACTGCAGAGAGGTTCTTGCAAAGGCCAGGGCGTCCTCGACTCTTAAATGCTACGGACACAAATGGAAGAGGTTCTCTGTCTGGTGCCACGCACAGAAGATTAACCCTCTAAGGATTACGGCTCCCCAAGTACTGCCGTACCTGTTGACGCTGGCCAAGGCTGGACTGGCACACGTGTCCATCAAGATTCATCTTGCTGCGATCTCCCGATACACCAGAACCACGGGGCGTACGTCCTTGTGGTCTCATCGTCTGGTGAAAGAGTTCATGAAGGGACTGTTCAGATCGTTCCCGCCGGTGAAGGCTCCGGCCCCGGCGTGGGAGCTCAACGTGGTGCTGACCAAGCTCATGGGACCTCCGTTCGAGCCTCTGCACTCGGCCCCGTTGAAGTTCCTGTCGTGGAAAACAGCGTTTCTTGTGGCCATCACCTCCGCACGACGAGTGGGAGAGATCCAGGCCCTATCTTGCAAGCCACCATACTTGACTTTTCACGACACGAGGGTGGTGCTCAGGACGCACCCCTCCTTCATGCCCAAGGTGCCGTCGGACTTCCACCTCAACGAACCCTTGGTGTTGCCTGTGTTTTTCCCGTCACCTTCGTCGCCGGCTGAGAGGACTTTGCACTCGCTTGATGTGGCTAGAGCGCTGAAGTTCTACGTGGACCGCACAAAGTGTTTTCGGAAGACGTCACAACTCTTTGTGAACTTTGGACCTGTCAATCAGGGGAAGGCTCTCTCGAAGGCTTCCATTTCCAGATGGCTCTCCGGCTGTATCATGTACTGTCATCGGTTGGCAAACCGACCGCTGCCTGGCCGTCCGAGAGCCCATTCCACCAGAGCGATCGCAGCTACCACGGCGTTCCTATCTGGTGTGCCCTTGCTGGACATATGCAGGGCTGCTACGTGGAGGTCGACGCACACCTTCACGAAATTCTACTGCGTCGATCGGGATTCCAGGGAGGAGTCCAGGGTCGGCCAAGCAGTGCTGCGCAACCTGTTCGCCTGAGGTGAGCCTGGTGAGGAGGTAAGATTGCTTAATGTTGAGTTTGATGTAATGCTTAATGTTGAGCCTTTGCCACCTCCCGTGGTTGTGCATGTGTGTACTGCTATGTATTCTTTATTCATGAGCATGTGAATCCATGCCAGACCCCATGCTGGAGAAGGGGAGAAGGAACAAGTTACTTACCTGTAACAGTTGTTCTCCAGCATGGGTCTGGCATGGATTCACATGCGAACCCTCCCGCCTACCCCTCTGCGGCTCTTCACTTGGTCATACTGCCACTTCACGTGCTTCCAAATCTGAAGATGGCTGCCAGAGGCAGGGCTTAGGTAGAGGGCAGTCATTGGCTGTGGTCAGTATGACGCAGAGACCAGTGATTGGTTACTACTACGAAAGACAGATCAGAAACGAAACTGATACTGGTTTTTTCTTTACCGAGGATTCCCAGCCTGACGACGGGGAATATTCATGAGCATGTGAATCCATGCCAGACCCATGCTGGAGAACAGTTACAGGTAAGTAACTTGTTCCTTGTTGCGCACTCCCTTCAAATGTAGTTCTTTCGTCATGGTCCCCGTCTCAAGGTCAAAAAACAATAGACCCTTATACTTCCAGTGCGACTTGTGGGCCTCATCTGGGCGCTGTCCTTCGCATTCTTTATTTGCAACATCACGTAGTATAGGCATCTGTGAACTTGAAGTTTAGAATCCGTCTATGTAGTGCGCCTCAATGTGCAAATGCGAACTGGCTTCTCTCCCAAATGCCACGGGCCGCTTGGCTGGCGCGTTCTAAGTGCCCCAATTTTGTCCCCGTTGTCTGCAAGCTTTGCAGCCCAAATTGAGATTTAATTTTTGGCGGAAGGTCAGGGAAAGTATTAAGTACCACAGGAGTGGAGTTAAAAGTGAGATTTATTGTTTGTTTTATTATTTGCAATACGCAAGCCTCCACTCCGTTAACAGTGCGCAGCATTTACATTTACATGAGATGAGACATGAGAAAAATATATACATACACATATATGAGGTGAATAGAGAGAATTCAAAGCTGACACCCAGCTTGTTCGCCACCCATGATGGTGAAGGTAGGGGTTAGGGTTACAGGTACACTGTACAATAACATTTATTTACAAAAAGACAATCGTATTGCAATTATTTAAACCGGGATTTGTACTTCACAATCAGCTGTGCTTCGGGTGGGCATGGCACAGTCGCAATGTTCGGTGGCATTGGATCACTGCTCTGCACAGAAACGTCCAAAATTCCATATCTGTGCTTCTCTAACACAGCAACAATAAGGCCTTTCACAAAGTCGAACTGCATTTCATCATAGACTGGTTTGATCACCCATTGCTTACTTCGTTTTGAAAACACCTTAGTGTAGCGAGGCATCCTTACTTTACCCCTAGTCCTAGATTGTTCACGTCCGACATTGCTGTTATGGGCCAAGACCGCTAGTAGAGTGCGATGTTTCATGCCCCGAAAGCTAAAATGCAAGCACTTTGGCCTGTACTTTAGGCACATATTGTGGAACACCTCCAAATCTCCTGTGACAGAATTCTGTCAGTCCTCTCAAATCTCTTGATAGAGTTTTGTCGAAAACAATCTTCTCAATGGCTTTGTGTGTCGGTGAAGATGGAATCAACCACTTCTTCTTCCGTGCCTCCTCTGGGGACAAAGGGCCATGTTCACATTGGTGGAAATGTTCATTTGCTGTCCAGCGGTGAACGTTGGTACAGTGGTGCATCAGTGACCGCCATTTTTCAAGTAGTATTTCCACTCACCCCTCACAAGTTTTTGAGCTCCACCAAAGATGGTTGGTGATAGAATGTGACCACTGCAAAATACTTTCAAAACCTTTTTTTTTCCCTGCAGCCGAGATTTTCTTATTGATTGATTTAGCAAGATGCCATAAGTCAAATTGATGTTTAATATGTGGGAACTGCTCTCTCATTGTCTTGGCAATTGAAACGTGTCTATCCGTGGCTATGAGGTCGATGTGCATTCCCCTCGATTGTAGATATTCCACTGATTTTATAAAACCTAGTTTCTCCATGGCCACTGAGGATGTACATTGTGTTACCTGCACGACACCGAACTCACAATTTTCTTACTATCCATGTCCTGAAAGTGGTAGGTGCAGTACTTGGCAGAAAATCCAGGGCTGTCGCACTGTCCATCGCCGGCTAGCCTGAATCGTTTGCCTTCGAATGTACTTGCTAGAGACAATTGTTCAATTTTCCAAGCATCACTAATGGCCGGAAACAGATAATCACGTTGGTATGTGTAGTACAGCGCTTTAGAAATGAAATGGAGTCCCACAAACTGAAAGAAAGCCTCTAACTTTCTAAAACTGGAGCCACTAAAAAGTGATGCAGCTGCACACAGTAGATTGCCTGCTGGCAGCTTCCCCAGCATCGGTTGTGCAGACCATGAGAACCTATGATTTAATCTACAGGCAGCATTTATTTTGACGTTACTGCCTTTTATTCGATGAGTCACATTAATCAATGGCTTACCACATACTTTCCCTCTAATGGAATGCACACATTTCAGCATACTTATAATTTCCATCAAACAACTGTCGAATACAATGTATTTGCTCTCTTTCATTAGACTGTCATCCTGCATCAACGTTGTTTCGGCCTTTGACGTTGTGGAGATTTCAACACATTGGTAAGTAATATCGCTGATATCAAGTTCTGATGCGTCTATGGATGCTGCGGCTCGTTCATTCTGTCATTTCAACATCTATTGCTTCGACATTGATGGGAGAACACAACAATGTCGACAGGTTTTTTGGTGGCAAATTTTTGGCGGGTGTAGATTGTGTAAATTGATCTGCAACTACTTCAGAGCTATCTTCAATACATTCAATAACATCTTCTTATGGTGGTGAGGTCGCACTGTAGCTATGGTCCAATGCAACTTTGCTGTAGTCTCCAAACACAATTAATTCATGTTCTGGCCATTGGACATGAGCATCTCGAGCCTGAACACGCCTCGCCTGAATTAATAGTTCCTCCATAGTGTACATGGTCTGGCAAGCCACATCTCTCATTCGCTTCACTGTCTGTGTGTGTATAGTTCTGACACCCACGGGTAACTGGAGGAGAAATTGGAAAAGGGATGTTCAGTTTAAACACAAGATGGAGTGTAGTAGAATTGACTGGAAAAAAACATAAAGTAGTCCCCAGCACAAACATTTTTTTAAAGTTATGAACTGTTTGCAACTAACCTTTTTTTGTTTTTTTTTCTTTGCAACTTTTTTGACTGGACCTTCAACATCTGCACGCTGTAGCTCCGATTCGTTTCCGCATGTCCTCCCTTCCTCTTACGCTGCAACGACTATTTTCTGTATCCGCATAGACAGCACGTAATGAGGCTCCATCGTCTCCCTGAAACATATACTTTCATTACTATGTATCAAAATATTGTTAGCATAAAACACACGTGAGGACGAACACACAGGTACATCTCAATAGCCAAATACAATTTAAACATTGTGTGCAACAATTAAACGACAAGTATTCGACCAGTGATGATCTATTTCGATGGAAATGTCAGTATCCATACCTCTGGCTCTGCATGGACTGCCATGAATGGTTGTATTGGAGAGGAGGCATCCGCATCTCCCTGAAACACAGTACTTGCATTAGTATGCTTTTCAATATTGGAAACCCAACACACACTTGGGGTCGACGGCACAGGTACATATAAAGAGATAACCGCAAATGATGCATTGTCCAAAAGAATCAAGGAAAATCCAAATATGATCACATTTCATCGACTTATTTCAACGATTCCTTTACATCTGCATCATCTAAATGAGATGTTGCGAGTACTTGGATTAGTATGGTTTTCAATATTGGAAAAATAACACACACTTGGGGTCGAACGCACAGGTACATATAAAGAGATAACTGCGAAAGATGCATTGTCCAAAAGAATCAAGGAAAATCCAAATATGATCACATTTCGACTTATTTCAACGATTCCTTTACATCTGCATCATCTAAATGAGATGTTGTGATTGTGGTGGAAGCTTCGTCGTCTCCCTGAAACACAGCACTTGCGTTAATAGGGAAGAAAGTATAGCAAATGGAATCACGTTATATGATCACGCATGATGGAGCTGTCATTATCCATACCTCGTGCTGCTGAAGAATATCTATGGATGTTGCAAATGTAGTGCGCACTTCCGAAAGCTGTTGCGCCGATTCGTATACTTGAATGTCAGGCTCTGCATCAAGTGCAGGGGTTGACGCTCCAACTGCCTGAAACATAGTACTTGCATTAGTGAGGATTACAATTGTGAAAACATAACACACACCTGGGGTCGACAGCACAGGTACATATCAACGGCTAACCACGAATTAAACATTGTGTAGAACAATCAAACGACAAGAATTCCAGCTCTGATGATGACGCTCGATGGAGCTGTCAGTATCCATACCTCCTGATGTTGAAAAACATCTAGAAATGTTGTAGATGTGGCGGACGCTTCAGCATCTCCCTGAAAGACACTACTTGCATTAGTATGGATAACACTAATTATAACTGAAAACAAACACCAGTGGACAATAACTAAGGTGTATATCAATTGGAAAGCAGTAACCAAACATTCGGTAAAATAATTACACGATAGAATAAAACTATTACTTGACATGCATAAAACAAGTATGTAGCGGATTAGCCTAGTAAGATTACCTGATACGCGCTAGAAGTGGTTGATAACTGCGACCACGTCAAGGATGTAGAATGTTCTTGCTTCAGATTCAAGGGATAGTCAAGAAGTTGTTAAGGTCAATTAATGATTGATAATGAAATGCCAATATTAAAAATAGCCAAGTAAGCCGACAGAATACTTGAAAAATGCTCAATACAGCACAGTTGCCTGTCCCCATATATATATACATTGCGTCTGTGGGTTATGAAATCGAAAAAGAATATATTGATAAATGTCATTATTCAAAAAACTATACACTCATATCAATATCGAAATTATTACAAGAGATAGAACATCTACAATATCTATTAATCCATTCGGCTACACACTACCGCAAGGCCGAAAGCTAAATCCGAACACTTGACTCACCGGTGGCGGAATGTGGACGAATAGAGTGGGAATAGCGTTTTCGCGCAATTTCCGTGTCGTTCGCCGTTTATTCTTCTTTGTTACCCAAGAAGTTGTGTACATGTCCAAGGAAAAGTGCCGGCTGCAGATGCGGTATCGATCACCCCTCTTGTCCTCTAAGACTTGTTGGACTCTACTTTCCAGCTCATCCAGTGGATATCCGCAATGTCTGACCCATTCTCTTATTCGATCAACAGTTTTCGGGAATACATGCATTGTAGTTCCTTCAGATTTCGCATGGGTCTTCGAAGGGCAACCGCTAACCGAACAGGCAGGCATTGTTGATAAATCTGAAAAGTAAATATCGACATTATTATACAATTTTCAAGAGTAAAGATTTGATACAAAAGTAAATGAATCATACAATGATCAATGCAAGGTTTGTTTTGGTCACAGGAACTATACCAGTTCATTATGTGCTGCTTAGTATTTGCATAAGTTGCAGAAATGTATAATTGATGTGACTGAAATCTGAACATGTGACTCGTCCCTTGGATGTATGTCTTGCATGAGAAGGAAACATGCTTACATTATTGACTGGACCCCCGAAGGATGCAATTCAATCACAATAGTCACAGATGAAAATAAATAGATCTATTGATAGCATAGCAATGGAAACTCAAGTCAATACCAATGAGACCAATGAACATGGCACTATTGTGTACTCTACTCGAAAATAGATAGAAATTTAAAAATCTGCGAAATATGACCAGGATACATGGCCTTACCTTGACCAACAAACAGTTGGATTCAGCAGGCCGAGCAGTATGTTGCAGGAGAACAGGTAGATGGCTACAGGTAGCACACTGACGAGTTTGCTCGAAGCGGTCACAGATAGCACGACGACGAGCAGATTAGCATAGATCTCAGTGGTTCCCAGGTAGCACGTTCAAGAGTTGACTTGCAAAGCACAAAGATGTTCTCATGAGACATATCGAGTGGTTTTTAAAGTATTAGAAACTGGGGTGTGTTTGTGAATGAATGACGTATGTATGTCGTGGTATTAGGGGGGAGGCCTGCTTGAAGGGGAGGCCTGCCTGGAGACACGGGGTCTGAGGAGGCCATGTGACCGATGGCCCCTTGGCGTGGGACACCTTTTGAAGTGTACATGCAGTGTGGCACCTTGGCCTATCGCGCCCCTGACAGCCCCCCATGCCAGCGCTCATCCCCGGGTGTGAACCGCCTTTGATAGAGGGGGGTGGGATGGATGGGCCTGGGGCGTGCAGATAAGGCGCAGGAAGACTGCTGAATGGAGACACACTTATGTGGATTGCAGGGGGGCGGCCTGCCTCAGGGGAGGCCTGCCTCAGGGGAGGCCTGCCTGGAGACACGGGGTCTGAGGAGACCATGTGACCAATGGCCCCTTGGCGTGGGACACCTTTTGAAGTGTACATGCAGTTTGGCACCTTGGCCGTTTGCGCCTATCACAGCCCCCCATGCCAGCGCGCATCCACCGGCGCGAACCGCCTTTATATCAATATACAGTATATCAATGATAGTATATCGTTGCTTATCATTAACAAATGCCACATACCGGAGATTCTTGTGAGCACAGACCCACACTTCAACCGCTGTACTGACCGCTGTCACTCGGGAACGTTTCTCTAATGGCACGAACGGCACAGGCGGGTATCACTCTTTGGACGCGGTGTCCAAGCCTCCCGTGAAGCCACCATGTAAAGGAACGATAGGCCACCAGCCTGTACCACCTGTGAAAAGGAATGAAACAAACTGTTTTTAAATTACCAAGATAAGTTTAATAAACGTTTGTTGTCAATGACAATTCTTGTAACTAATGGCATTTTACACGGACAAATGCTATCTAGACAATGCACACTATTCAACGACTTACATGCGTTACAATGATATGTAGATGTAATTTTGGATATAGTAGAAGACCATGAAATAGGAGTGGCATGACAAGCAGAGTATACTTACTCGTTACTCGGATTACGAGGACGAACAGTTGCTCGAAGTTCGTGCATAAGCACCATCATTATTCTCAACACGGCCCGTGTGAGGCAGGCTGCCCTGAAGTCTGGCAGCTCGGTGATGCATTGCGGTCGTGGCTCGCCTTCCGAAATGTAGGCCAGGCATCCCGAGTTTTCTCGGCAGCAGCAGTTCTCGTCCTCGGTTGGCATTAGCTCGCACGGGTGCACCAGGTGGAGACGCCGTCCATTCGACTAGGCCCAGGCTCTTCATCTGTTGATTCGTCCTGCCAACTGCCGTCCGAATCCCCATCGTTTTCGCGTGCTTCCCTTTCCAGTAGTTCCTCCTTGGTATACTCGGGCTCGTACCGGTAGGGCATTATTGTAGCCATTGTGTGTTAAACAAACTAAAATAATTTATAGCAATGGTACTGGTATCTGTTCACACGGGCTACAAGCGGCGATGGTAGCTGACCAGAGCACAGAAACGGGTCACAGAATACTCAAAGTAACACAGAGAGAGGAATGGAATCGAAAATCGGCTGCTGTGTTGTGAAACGGTCTGTTTATACTTATTGAGGAGAGAGGTGTCCTGCCATTTCTATGGCGACACGTCATTAGCTGAAGCGCAGCGAATGTTGACACGAGATGTGCTTTGGCGTCTGCTGATGACAGCTCAGGGGCGGGGGAATTGATTTAGTGGCGCAAAAGCAGGTCAGCCAGGGCGATCGGGGAAAAGATAGGATTATCAGAAAATGGCGGCTCCCTGGTGCTTGTTTTCGCGTGCGTTCAATGGACGAAAACTCGGGTAAGGTCCATAGGAAAGTTTTCTAAAATCGAGCCACTTAGGCTTAAAAAAACATGGCCGACCCGTAGGGACAATAAGAAATTTTACTAGACCATGCCTTTAAGCAGGTGGGCGACTTGCACCACGAGCTGGCTACCACAGAAGTTCCAGCTGCAGACATGGAATGGCGACTGTTCCAGCGAGGTAGGCCACTGGAGAGCTGGCCAGTCTAGGGACCCTTCTGAAGGCTCAGGATGGCTGGATCTACACGGGATTCTTGTCTCCAGTGCTGAGCTCAAGAGGACTCCGGCAGACATTTCTTACTAAAATCCTCGCTGGACGCAAGTCCAAATCCTCCCTCCCTGTTAGGGAGAATTCTCTCTTTAGGCTGAATTTCCTAACCTAGTGAGTCCCCCAGCAGCTTTGCTGGATTTCTGGAGTTTGTTTTTTTCCTCCTGCCAAGAGTGAGACTCTTTTTCTCCCACTCTTGGACATGATTTATGGTATTCCTTTGACTGGTGATGTGTTTTATGGGCTATGGGGCCTTTACTCCATAGGGTCTCATGTGTTTTTACTATGTGTGTTACACAGCACCCTCCGTGCAGTAACACAGGGGTGTCATAGTGACACCCCACCATAGACTCCATACCCTGGGACTGACTATTGTCTCCCAGGGCATGTAAAGTCACCATTGGCTTTACTAGTCCCAAATTATTAACAGAAACCAGTACAAACCATCATATTGTGGACGTACTGGTCGGGGCAATTCGATTGCCCCGGGGTCTGTTAGTCGAGAGGGCACGTCTCCGTCCCCCCTGATCGAGTTTTGGCTGGTGGCAGTGGAAACTACTTTTTATATTCGACCGCAAATATTTCCCTATGGGATTTTCCCATTGTTCGAGGCTACCAACTTTAATTATTTAATTCTCATAGCCTCGAACATACCGCCGGTTTATTTAATTAATATTAATTCTCCGGTTGGTATTTTTTGCCAAGACTCGATTCTAAAATGGCGTTTGTGTTCTCTTCTGTGACTCCAACCCAAGTCGAGCCCTTTGTTCCACTTTTTGGCGGGCTTCTCCACAGAAGCCTCCAAAAGTGGTGCCACTCTGTCTGGGTACCACAGGGGGTGTGGGAGGGGGTTTAGGCACCCTGGACTGAGTTACCTTGGTAACTCAAGTCGCACTCTTGTGTGATTGGCCCAAGTGGTGAGCCGGCCGGCTCACCACTTGGCATGTTTGATTGACAGCTAGGCTGAGTGAATGGGGGTATGCTGCATAAAAGCAGGGCTTTGGGGACTGGAACTTCAGAAGACACCACAGAACCTGAGAATCCGACGAGGGAGAAGCTGAGCCGACCCGCCTCGATGACACCACCGGTGGAGCCCTGCGGAACCAACTCACTTCCCGACGACAGAGAAGATCTCCCGGCTGGAGAGCCTTCTTCCCCTGACTGGTGGGCACAACCAGTTTACCTTTCTTTCTTCGCACCCCAGACCGCTTTGTGGTCGAACTGCCCGTGCCAAGCACCCCGGCGGCTGGATAGCCACTCACCACTGAACCGCGAATCAACGGACCGCTCCTTGTACCTGAGAAACTCTGCGGCTGGTTTCTTCCCTGGCAGTGCAACAGACTCCTGTCTTCCTCCACGACGAGATCCTCCCCTCCCCCGGACGAAGCACCGACTTGCATCCACTGCCAGGAACAACTGCCCCCGCTGGAGTGTTCTCACCACTTTAATAAGTGTAATAATAACTCCTTAACCTTCTGGACTGGGCTGGCCGCCTTGACCCTCTAACTGGTCCCTTCCTTTGGTCAAACTCCTTTTTGAACCATTACAAGACTTTTGTGCACTGCAACCGTGTGACCTTGGACACATTTCGTTTCGATCCTCTTAAAGCGGATCCGGCCTACTGACTCTGAATTCACGGTTTTACTTTGCCTTCCTCTCTTGTTATGTTCTTGTAAAAGTGTTGGGATCTGTTTCAATTTGTTCTCTGCTTTTCTCTCCCTTTTTAAAACGAACTATTAGAGTGTCATCTACGTTAAGCGCTCACCGCTGTCTGAAAATAAGTGGGGCTTTACTTAAGACTTGTCTAATATTCTTTTAAGGGAGTGTATATCTTTTAGTGACCGTGTTTTTGAATTGCTTACTATTAGTACCTGTGTGTTTTTCTAGATGTGGTTTTAAATAAATAATTATATCTTTTACACCAAGCCCTGGTCAGTGTTTACTTGTTCTATTGTGTGCTCTTGACCTATTGTGAATACTCTGTATACTGCCTAACTCTTCTTGAGGGAAGTCCGACTGCTCAGCCACAGCTACCAAGTGAATCTGTATGGTACAGACTGCTACCAAGTGGGTTTACTGCCAAACACCTGTAGTCTTAAATCTTTTGCAGTGGTCCCAGAGGGAACTGCACAGGTTTCTGCCTAACACTCCCTCCCAATGGTAAGGATCTTCACCATTAAAACAGCTAGCAGTGTTCCAATCAGGGATCACTGGGTTTCACTCATCTCCTGCACCACAGATGTGGAGTGGGACCATATCCTCCCACCTCCTGAGTGCCACATACCAAGGCATTACTGGCCCTCGAAAGCTGGGTTTTTCCCAAGCAAGTGCATGACCTTGTATGGGATTTCCTGACCTGGCAAGGCAGGAAGAAGGCAAAACAATATGCCAAAGAACAAGTGAAAATTGTGCGGCTGTTTTAAGGCACTAGCCGCACACTAGAAATAACACACAAATGGTTCAAATAGAATTGTTGCCACCAGCTCGTCTTTATGCACATATAAAAGTAACCCAAAATCCCAAAGGTGAAAGACTAGGGTGTTTCAAAAGTATCCCCAATGCACTGCATTTTAAGGGCTGGGTGCAAGGTTAAAAAGTTACAAAATGTAAAAAGTCAAAAGGTAAACCTTGTTTCCCTATACTGATAGTCTGATGGTCCGGTCAGTTTCTCCACAACCAAATGAGCAAAATACCAGGGCAGTCAAGCTGAAGGCTTTACTTCCCTGTAAAATACCTAACCTCAATTATCTCAGACATCTACAGCTTCGATGAGAACAAACATGCAAAACAAGAGATAATGGCTGAAAGGGTTGGAATTAATCATAACCTCTGGCATTGTTTTGGGCAACCCTCCAGACCATAGTTCTTCGCTTGTCAAGCCATTACATAAGGGAAAAGACCATATGCGTATCTGGCTTGGTACAACCCCAAAAGGGTCTGTGCAGGCTGAGCCGCTTGGTCACATCCCTTCTGCACGAGACCACAAGCATCGCCAAACACGTTTTGGCCTTGTTCGGCCTCAACAGTGAGAAGTAGCTTGGGTCTCTAGGCCCAGCAGGCACAGGACCCTCGTCTGGGCATACCCATCCCACTTGGGGTGAATTATGCAAAACAAAAGGTGATGGCTGGAAGGTTTGAAATTAATCCTAACCTCTGGCATTGCTCTGGGCAACCCTCCACACCATCTTGCTTCACCTGCCAAGCCATTACAAAAGGCGAAAGACAATATGACCATGAAAAAACTCAAATTAAACCAGGCCATAACTGAAATAATAGTGTCCCCGCAGAAGGCAACTCAACCAATCCACACCTAGACTGCCCGCCAGCCATGGGAACCCAAGCGAAAACTTCAAACATGATGAATAACCTAGGGATACTGCTGGACAATGGACTATCCCTGGAAATGCAAGGCAGTGCCATCACAAAGAAGTGTTTCGAGGGGATTGGTTCCTCCAACGTATTCCACAACATTGACAGTAATTACCACAACTGTGCTGCTTCGGAAAACATTCGGCGTAGGCGTCCTGCGTCGATGACGTCCATACGTTCCCTCGAGGACCTCCTCCGACGGCCGACGTCACTGGATGTTATAAGTAGGACGCACAACGCATGTAGCCTCAGTTCCGTTTTTTCCACAATCGTGTTCGCTTCGAAATCTCGGCGCACCTCGGTTCTCTTGTGAATCGGTTCTTCGAATATCGTTGTGTTTACCGAAGTTATGTCTTCGTCTTCTGCTACCCCGAAGTCAGGTTTTAAGAAGTGTCGGGACTGCGGTTCCAAGAAGTCTGACAGACCTGTACAACGTCTGCCTTTGGTGCCTCGGTGAGAGCCATGCCACGGATGACTGTGACAAATGCCAGTCTTTGACGTCGAAGGCCTTGCGGGAGAGGAAGAAACTGCTGTCGGCGGGTAGGGCTTCAAAACCCTGTAAGTCGAAGTCTGCTGCACTCTCAACCGACGATTCGAGGGGCGACTCCGCATTGGCATAAGTCCGGGGGGGGGTCTCGTTCCAGGAGTGGGTCCCGCCATACCTTGGCCTCTTCGAGGCATGCACGGGAGAGTCGTCATCGATCGCCTTCCTCGTCTGAGGACTCGGCAAACTGTGGGTTGCTTGTTCCACCAAGCATTCATCTCCGGCGGAATGGGACGCCTTCCTTAACGAGATGATGGCGATTTTCGAGTCGCAGGGCACCATTCCGACAGCGCCTTTGAGAGAAGCCAGTACAGAATGCTCTAGAGCCACCGTTCGCACGCCTTCGGGCTCGTGCGGTTGGCGCGATCACCGGGAACCATCGAGGTCCCGGTCGGACAAGGAGGATCGCCATCGTGCCCGCTCGAGGTCCCAGTCCTTGACGCTGTCAAGACCGTTGGAGCCTGTGAGGGACTTTCCAGGGGCTCCGACTCCGAGGAAGCCATCGACGCCGAGGCCGTCGAAGGATGCGCTCGGGGCTCCGGCCTCGAAGCCGCTGTCAAAGTTGTTGGTGCCTCGGTCAACATCGACGCCACTCATATCGCCTCCCTTGATGCCTTTTGAGGATTTTTTGCCGGAGGTACCCCGGAGAGCTGTGGAAGCTCCTAGAAAGGCGCTCAGCAAGTCTGTGCGGCCTGTTCTCAACCCAAGCTCTGTTCCTCCTCCCAGGGTGGACTTGTTCCAACCCTTGGAGTACATTTCAGAGGTTAAGGTTCCTCTTGACTTGTCTGGATATAGCCAGCTGGAAGACCTGCGTCAGCCTTTGCATAACGGCAGTGGTCTTGATACCTCCCCGGAGGTTGAGTTTGGCAGGCCTGAGTCTGGTACGCATGCTGAATCATCATAAAGGTGCCTCGTATCGAGGGTGACAGAGTATTTGGGGTGGTCTGCTCCACCTGTGGATTTTCTGCAGGATGACCTGACAGATATCCTTGACCAAGATCCACCCACTGACCCGGTGTTGCCAAAGCTATATACCTGGGCTACAATGCAAGTCCGATTTGATCCAAGACAAACCGGATTTAGTAAGAATATTGGGACACATTTAAATATTCTACTACTAAACTGTTTGAAACAGGAAGCATTGAAGAATAACATCGCAACATTTGCAGTATTCGTGGACTTGAAATTAGCATTCGACATGGTCAACAGATTCAAGCTAAGGGAGAAACTCACAAAGTGGAAGTGTCCACTTAACATCTTGGAGCCTATTAAGGTGTTGTACTCCCAAACATCCATTAAGATCCGTTTATCATTAGATTGCTTGATGTCTGAATCCATTCCAACAAACAACGGATTGAAGCAAGGTTGCCCTTTGGCAGCAACACTTTTTGTCCTATACATCTTGGATCTACAAAGAACGGAGGTAGCAAATGTCGGTAATCCGTCTGTTTTGAATTCTATTAAAATTCCATATATATTTGCGGATGATGTCTTATTTTATAAGACTGAAAATGGTCTTCAGCAAAGAATGATGGCTTTCTTCAATATACAGAAATCTATAATCTAAAAATTAACATCAGTAAAACTGAAATGATGGCCCTTACAACATGAGCAAATCCTGCAAAAAGACCATTGACGATATTTATTAAAGGAGAGAGATTGCAACCAGTAAGAACAGTAAAATACTTAGGAATATGGGTAAATCAATCCTCAATTATAGATATCCAATAGGCGGAACACCTAAAAATGAAAACCACTTCTCTTGCACGTCCAGGCCTAGCTATCCAGAAAAAATATGGCAAATTTTCTTATACCGGTATGGACTTTTTATAAACAAAAAGTAACCCTGCTTATAAGATATGGTAGCGAATGATAAACATCTCAAAGCAACTATGGATGAAATTAGAATCTGTATTTTGGAGAAAAGTTCCTGGGCTGCCGAAATCGTATCCAATGCCAAAGATTCGAGCTGGGACTACAATCTTTAGCTGCCATAGTTCAGTGGAAATACTTGGATCTTAATAGAAAAACCTTGACAAACTAGAATAATCCATCGATTAAGATACTGCATGAAAATCCAGTAGCAATAAATGTGAAAGTGATAAACACCTGGAAATTATATTGCAAGCACATTCTACAAATGATGGATACTATGGAGGAAATGCTCATAAATAGGCCTCAGAAATTGAAAATAAAGAGGTGATTAGATTAAAACACAACAAACCAAATCAGAATATAAAATGAACATGCATTTGTTTATAGATGTAAGAGCAGTGAATGAATTGCCTCAATACCGAAAACAATTTCTAGATCGACGGATAAGGGATACATTCCTAAAACGGAGACTTAATGTGTTACCAACGAGGGACTATAAGGTGCAGATTCAGCAAATTGGCAAATAGTGTGTGTAGATTTTGTAAGGATGAAAAACAATTTGAATCTTCATTTCATCTGATTATGCAATGCAATGCGCTGGCTGATAAACGGCAAATATTTGCCAAGATGCTCCTGCAAACAGACATGGATATTAATGAACGTTGGGCATTGTTGGGCAAGATTTGTATGCAGTTCCCTCTCGGACCACTACACACAATTCTGTCTACAGGTGTAAGCAAAAACCAACCCTTAGTATAAGTCTGTACCACACACTTTTGGTAGCAAGCTGAGCAGCCAGGCTTATCTTAACAGGTAATGTGAGCAGTAAATGATGTTACACAGATGTCTTTAATTACAATTACTCAGACTCTTACTCAAGGTTTCTTGGTAAAACACTTAGTTAGTTCCAAAACATTAACTAGAAGGACGCAATTAATATCACACTACAGTACTGTACTCAAATAAGGTTCGGAGGCATTTACACTACTTTGAAGTAGGAGCAAAATGGCATTCAGGTTATTTAGATAGGGCAGTAAAAATGAAAAGGTTATTCAGAAAATGTACAGAAAGGATCACAAGTATTCTTAGACAGTTCAGCGTCTTTGAGTTCACCAGAAGGGTCAATGCAATTCAATAGGATAGGCCAAAGTCAATGGGCTAAAAGTCTTGTATAGGATAAAACAGTTCTGGATTTCAAATGTTAAAGTATCTGTAAAAGTTCTCAGAAGTAGTTTGCGAACAAAAGAATCATATTAGGGGTCACAAGCTGATCAGGCCTGAAAGTTGCAAAAGTTGTATGAACTTTTGTCACGGGAGATAAATTATCTCGATCAGGTTTTCACAGTACCTTTAAAATGAAGAAAAGATGCTGCTGAGATGTTTGTTCCTGGCAGCTCCTGCAGATCTCGCTGTTCCTGGGCCCCAGTCGTGGGGACAAGAGGGAGGAAGTTGGGGGACTCCTGCACTGCACGGGGACTGGTCCGTAAACTGACAAAACTTCGATACTGGGTAGCTGTTCCTTCAACCACACAAGCTGGTGTCCTTCTCCCTGGTTAAACCTAACCAGCTCAGAGAATGGTATCCAGGTGGCGTACAAGTTGATTGGTCCTAACAACTCAAAGGAAGAAGTCGTCCTTGAAGGGGCTTCTCTGTCGATGAGTTTGTGATTCGGACCTGCAGCAGAGCTTCACTGGGCAAACCATCAGTCCAGGAGTTGCAGCAGTCGTCTTCCTTCAACTCGTCTTCGGTTCTCTCGTTCCAGTGGTTGACTCTGCCTTCCAAGCCCAGAGACTTGCCTTTTATCCAGTTTCCTCCCATTCATTCCTGCCTAATTGCCACTCACCCAGCAGGGTGGCTGTACTTGTTGAACAGTCAGGCAGCCAATCACGCCAGAGTGCATTCGGGTCTCCTAGGAGACTAAGCACAGGGAGTTTCGGGCACCACCCTCACTGCCCACCCCAGACACTCGGGCGCCAGAGGCGGTCTTCAGTCCTGTAGCCCGCCAAAGGCGATGGAACAAAGGGACCAAACCTGGTTTGGCGCGCGGAGACAGACTAGAAGTACCTTTACCGAAAGAAATGGCAAAAAAGACCGGGCCCTGTTTTTACATAGGGGGCTCAGACACCATCTTGAAAAACATGGCTCTGGTGGATTTTAGCTACCGGAGCTACGAATAGGTTGCGGTCGGAAAAAATCATGGTAATACCACTGCCACCAGCTATTCATTTGACTGCTACATGAGTTGCTAGACTCGTGGGACACTAGGTATCCCCTCCAGCACTCTGTTGTAAGACAGGGTGTGCTGGGTCTAGGAATTTAAAAACACTAGTAAAGCCAATTTAACTTTGCATTCTCTGGGAAACAGTAGTTTATCCCAGAGAAGGTATTTAAACCTGAGGGTGCTGTGTGACACACATGAAAAGATGATGCCTATGGAGTTGTCTAAAACTCCACAATCAAAAGAAACAAACACAGAAAACACATTGAAATGAAAGTTCAAAGTCCCAAAGTTTAGCAAAAGAGCTGAGGGGCTCTAAGGTAGAGGGAATTGGCACATTTATGAGAATTCTCCCTAAGATTCGTACATCATGATGGGACATCACACTACACTGGTATGGAATTCTGAACTTTAGCTTGTGTCGCATCTAGATAGAAATATGATTCTTAGCATGCACCACACTTGGAATTATGAACATAGCTTGCGTCGAATCTAGATAGAAATGTGACTGTTGGCATGTACCGCATCTAGATGGAATCTCGCAATTGCAAGGACAGCAATGCCAACTAACCAACCGACAAACAATTTCATTCCTCTGCAGACACCTCTCAAACTATAACCAAACACAACCACAAGCCTAAAACGCAGCAACCCGCACAAACTTCACAACAATGCAACAACAAAACAAACCACACAAAGACTACGGACCATGAAACACCCCAAGCCCAGCCAACGGACCCACCGGGCTGAGGCTGCCAACAGCACATCACTGCTCTCTTGCACTTTTCCAGCTTATTCCCACTAACCCACTCCTCTCCTCCCCTTTTTCAGAGCCGCCAGAGCGCCAGGGACCACTTCGGTGGTGATAGTGCGCGGTACAAATGTCCTATAACATTAACATTCATATGGCCTTACAAAGAAGGGTGGCAGCAGCTTGGACTGCTCCGGAGAGTCTTCCGGCAGTCAAGTCGTTGCCGAAAAAATACCATCCATCCAGTGGCGACCCATGCTACTTGTCCACGCACCCCACTCCGAAGAGTTTGGTGGTACAGGCGGCTACGGCCCCAGCAAAGCAGGCGGCGTACCCTACAATCCCTCCTGATGGGGGACGACAAACGCTTTGACGGTTGGGCGAAGAAGGTATTTACTTCTGGGGGTATGGCTTTACAAGCAGCCAACTCCGGTTGTGCCCTTGCAAGATTCACGCACACTCTGTGGAGTGGAATTGTGGGTCTTTGGCTGCTGAACATATTGCCGAAGGGGAGGAACGGGATGGTTTTCTTGCCCTTGTTCAGGATGGCAAGGATGCCATGTGTGAATCTGTTCAGTCGGGTCTGGACATGGCAGACTGTGTCAGCCGGTCCATGGCGGCGAGCACCGTGATGCACAGGTTTGCGTGGTTGCGGAAGTCGGGGTTTGCTCCTGATGTACAAGTCCGGCTTCTCAACATGTCCTTTGATGGTGTCCATCTTTTTGGCAGCGAGGCTGACGAGACCCTTGAGAGGTTGCAGACCTCCAAAGCTGCAACAAAGTCATTGAGCGCTGCAGTACGTCAACCTCTGCTCTTTCGTCCTAGGGGACCGCTATGGAGGGGAGGTTCCTTTCGATACTACACTTCCTTTAGTAGATCGAGGGGGGCTGCCAGTCAAAAGGGCCAACGGGGTACCAGAGGTGGAAAACAAGGTACTCGAGATGCCAAAGCCGCCCCGGCAGTTGCCTCTTTGCCCTCAGGCACTGCCGCAGCCGCTTCTGCTCAGTCATGAGGCCATGTCCCATGGTTCCCCGGTTGGGGGAAGGCTGGATTAGCATCTTGTAGAATGGCGTGCCATTACTTCAGATGTGTGGGTTCTGGAGATCATAGCCCAAAGCTACTGTCTTCCTTTCCGGCACAGGCCTCACGACAACCCACCGGGGAAGCTCTTTTTGAGTCCGGATCCGCTCCTTGCACAGGAAATCAAATCCCTGCTGGAGAAAGATGCCATAGAACTGGTGCCTGTAGCGGAGAGGAACAAGGGATGGTATTCACCATATTTTTTTTAGCCCGAAAAAGGACGGGGGATTGAGACCCATCACGGACTTGCGTGGCTTGAACAAGCTCCTCAGGAAGGAAAAGTTCAAGATGGTTACTCTTTCAAATCCTCCAGGCCCTTCAGGTTCAGGATTGGTTGGTGTCTCTCGACCTCAAGGATGCTTACTTTCATGTGCCCATTCATCCCAAGCACAAGAAGTTCCTGAGGTTCGCGACTCTCATTTTCAGTTTCGGGTCCTGCCGTTCAGATTGACCTCCGCCCCAAGGGTCTTCACCAAGCTGATGATGGTGGTGGTGGCAGCGTATCTCAGGAATGGGGGGGTATTCACGTCTACCCCTACCCGGACGATTGGTTGATCAGGGCACGTTCTCCTGAGCAAGCCCTAGATCATCTGTCCGTCACCTGCCACTCCCTTCTCAAGCTGGGCTTCTCCATCAACTTAAAGAAGTCTCATTTGACACCTTCCCAGTGGCTCTAGTACATCGGAGCAGTGCTCGACAGGTCCCTGGGGCACTGTTACCCTCCCTAGGTGAGGGCTCACCACATTCTGCAGATGGAGGACAAATTTCAACACGCCCAGAGTCTCCCGGCGTTCGAGTTCTTGAGATTGCTCGGCCTCATGGCATCCTGCATTCTACTGGTGCCAGAGGCCAGACTGCGGATGAGATCTTTGCAGTGGGCTCTCAAGATGCAGTGGTTGCAGTTCTCTGGCAGGATGTCGGACCCAGTTCAGATTCCACCCTCAGTCGCCCAGGACCTTCTGTGGTGGGCCGTCCAAGGAAATCTGTTCAAAGGGGCTCCGTTTTGGCAACCATGGCAGAGGTGACGCATCGCTCACGGGTCGGGGGAGCTCATGCCAGCGAGCTGACAGTCGGCAGTCGTTGGTCTCCGTCGGAGTCCAGACTCCACACCAATCTGTTATAGCTGTGGGCTGTCAGGCTGTGCGGGGGAGGAATGTCCTGGTTATGACGGACAATAAAGTGGCCATGCACTACCTCAACAAAAAGGGGGGGGCTAGGTCACTCCCACTGTGCAGGGAGGCGATGCAGCTCTGGTTCTGGGCCATCCAGCAGGAAATTTAGATCTCGGCAGTTCATCTGGCCGGAGACGAAAACGCGGCGGCGGATGATCTGAGCAGGAAGAGCACGGTCTCTCACGAGTGGGAGCTGGCTCAGGAAGTTCTTTTGGAGATCTTCGCCCATTGGGGAATCCCACAGGTGAATCTCTTCGCCACCAGTGTCAACCGGAAGTGCGAAAGAATCTGCTTGCGGGAATTTCCTTCAAGAGGAGCCTTAGGGGATGCGTTGGTAGTGGAGTGGTCCTTCCCACTGCTGTACGCGTTTCCTCCAGTCCCTGTCATTCCGCAGGTGTTGCAGAGTTTTGGTTCCCGGATGATCCTCATTTCGAAGGGATTGTGTCCTCCGATGTATTCCTTATCTTAGATATCTCTTTCCAGGTTTGCTGGCCTCGGAAATGTTTTCTCTCTAGAGGGCGCTGCTCGTCGACGTCCGCCGAGTCGAAGTCCCTCGACAGCCGCCGTGTCGACGTCATCCTGCCTATAAAGGCCGCGCGCAGCGTCTGTTGCTCAGTTATGTTTTTCCGCGCTTACTCAGTGCCTCGGAATATCGTTGCTCAGTTTCGTAGAGATATTATTCCATTTTCCTCGAGATATTCGAGCCATACTCGATGGCTTCCTCGTCTGAACCGACGACCCCTCGGTCCGGCTTTAAAAAATGCCGAGACTGTGGAAAAAAGATGTTGCTGATGGACCCTCACAGGGTCTGTCTGTGGTGTTTGGGAGCTAAACACTATTGTTCGGAGTGCGAGGACTATATGTCCATGACAGCTAAGGCCCTGAAGGAGCGTAGGGGGAAGCTGGAAAAAGGTAAGACTTCTAAAGCTTCTTCTTCCTCGACGAAGTTGAGACATTCGTCTCCTTGTCGCCATTCGCGCTCCAGGTCTCGAAGCGGGTCCCATCACTCCTCGAGATCGAAGCACTCAAAGGAGACGCCGAAGATCCCCTTCTTCGTCCTCCTCTTCCTCTGTTTCACCTAAGAGAATCTCTTGCCCCACGAAACATAGTTCCCGGGCTGAATGGGAGGAATTCCGAAAAAATATGATGAGCGTCTTCGAGAAAGTGGCCTCGACCCCCTCGAAGACTGCCGAGAGCGATGCTCTGGTCGAAAGACCCGAAGGTCCAAAACGCAGCGAGTCGCAGCACCCAGCGAAGGAAGCTTCTCAAGCGTGTCACCAAACCCTCGAGTAAAGCAAAGACCTCGAATCCTTCTTCGAAGGTTCCGTCGACGCCGTCGACGAAGGTTCCGTCGGTGTCTTCGACGCCGTTGTCGACGGGACCTTCGACACATGGGTCTGTCGACTCGACGCCATCCTCAACACCGGCGTCGACGCCAAGGAAAGTCACGGTTGCGGCGCACCCAGTGGCTATTCCCAGGTCTTCGATGACTATGTCGTCGAGATTGTCGATATCCTCAAGACGAATCCCGATTCTATCGAGGACCTCGAGGCGTCCACCTTTGTTTTCAACGCCACGTTCGACGCCTTCGGCGTCGACGACATCGACGTTTCCTGGGCCGATTACGACAAGTTTGGCACCCTCTGCCTTGGAGATGGGTTTTACACCCTTTGTGAGTTCAGACCAATTGAGAACAATGTCCTCAATTATGGAAGAGGGAGAACTGTCTGACCAAGAAGAGACATTTGAGTTGCAGGGATCTGCAACCCCAGTTCAAGAGGAGTTCTGCTCAGAGGAACGCAGATTAAAGGAACTCCATGATTCCTTACATGAAGCAAGTGGTTTAGACACTTCCCCAGAGGTGGAGTTCGCTAGGCCAGGCCCGGGGGAGCATGCTGAAACCCCTTATAGAGCCTTAATGGCCAGGATTACAGAATTTATGGGGTGGTCAACACCTTCACAGGCTTTCCAACAGGATGACTTCACGGTTATTCTTGATAAAGGTCCACAGGAGGATCCTGTAGTACCTTTTCATAAAGCTCTTCAAAGAAAAATAATGACGAACTGGGAAACCCCAGATGTCGTCCCGGCAGTAAATAAAAAACGGTCTACTAAATACAGGGTATCTTCTGCAGACCCTGAGTTTTTGTCCAAACACCCATCCCCAGAAAGTCTGGTGGTACAGGCAGCATCTTCTACTGACATCAAGACTGCTTACCCTACCGTCCCACAGGACAGGGACGATAAAAAATACGATGCTATGGCTAAGAAAGTCTTTTCGGCATGTAGTATGGCGTTAAAATCCATTAATGCTACTTGCACCCTTGCTAGATTTAGCCATACACTTTGGGAGTGTGCTTCTACAGCGGCTGACTGCATCCCGGAGGGAGAAGAAAGGGAGGCGTTCCTAAATATCAAGGACGGTAAACACGCTATGTGCGAATCCCTCCAGACGGGCATTGATTCGGCTGACAGTATCAGCAGAGCAATGGCGGCAAGTACAACAACCAGGAGATTTGCTTGGTTGAGAAAGTCTGGTTTTGCCCCAGATGTGCAAGCCAGGCTCTTGAACATGCCATTTGATGGCTCTTCTTTGTTTGAGAAAAAGGCGGATGACAGTTTAGAAAAACTGCAAACATCAAAGGCAGCAGCAAAATCCCTAGGCGCTGCAATCCGTCCCACAGGAATCTCTGCGAGAGGCAAGTCCTTTTGCTTCTACTCCGCATTCGGAAGAGGTAGAGGACGACCGGCTCAAAGGGGACAAAGAAGAACTACCCGAGGTGGATGGGGTAGATATTCAAAAGCCGCAGCAACAACAGGTGCCTCTTTACCATCGGCATCTGCATCAACGCCCCAAAACCACTCTGAGGACTTCCCTCACAAGACATCTGTAGGAGGCATGTTAACTCAACATCTGGCGGAATGGCAGGCTATCACGTCAGATGCTTGGGCATTGAAGACAGTTGCACAAGGTTACTGCCTGCCTCTCCTACGCATACCTCAGTCATCCACCGGGGATCAGTTCTCAAAAAGCTCCAGATCCGCTCCTCTTGCAGGAAATTTTAGACCTGCTAGAGAAAGGTGCCATAGAACCGGTACCTGTAGCGGAGAGGAACAAGGGCTGGTACTCCCCTTACTTTCTCATACCAAAGAAAGACGGAGGACTGAGACCCATCTTGGACTTGCGAGTATTGAACAAATTCCTCAGGAAAGACAAATTCAAGCTGGTAACTCTCTCTCAGATCCTTCAGGCCCTTCAGTTCCAGGACTGGTTGGTATCTCTGGACCTTCAGGACGCTTATTTCCATGTGCCAATCCATCTCAAACACAGGAAATACCTGAGGTTCGCAATTGGCAACTCTCATTATCAATTTCGAGTGCTGCCATTTGGGCTGACCTCCGCCCCGAGGGTCTTCAAGTTAATGTCGGTAGTGGCTGCAAGTCTAAGGAGGGAAGGGATTCACGTCTACCCCTACCTGGACGATTGGTTGATCAGAGCTGTATCTTCGGAACAAGCTCAGATCCAGCTACATCATGTTTGCCACTCCCTTCAGAGACTGGGCTTCTCCCTCAATTTAAAGAAGTCACAAATGATACCATCGCAGAGACTCCAGTTCATCGGAGCGATCCTGGACACTTCCCTGGGAAAAGCCTCACCACCAGAGGTGAGGGCTCAAGATATTCTACAGATGGTCACCAAGTTTCAAAATGCCCAACGTCTCCCAGCCTTTGACTTTTTGAGGTTGCTAGGCCTCATGGCATCCTGCATTTTCCTAGTGCCAGAGGCTCGCCTGAGAATGAGATCTCTCCAGTGGGCACTGAGAACGCAGTGGTCACAATTCTCAGGGAGAATGACAGATCTTCTTCAGGTTCCCGACAGGGTGGCTCGAGACCTTCAGTGGTGGGCCAGTCAGGAGAACATTCTGAAAGGAGAGCAGTTTTGGCAACCTTGGCCGGAGATAACAGTAGTCACGGATGCCTCACTCACGGGGTGGGGAGCCGACGCCAACGACTTGACCATCAGCGGTCGTTGGTCTCCATCGGAGTCCAGACTACATATCAACCTGTTAGAGCTGAGGGCCATCAGACTTGCGCTGAAGGCTTTTCTGCCATCTGTACAAGGAAAGAATGTCCTGATAATGACGGACAACACAGTGGCCATGCATTACCTCAACAAAAGAGGAGGCGTAGGATCACTACCTCTGTGCAGAGAGGCGATGCAGCTCTGGTTTTGGGCAATCCAAGAAGGAATCTCTCTATAGGCAGTTCACCTAGCCGGAGAGAAGAACTTGAGCAGGCAGAGCAGTCTCCCACGAGTGGGAACTAGCTCAGGAAGTCCTTCAAGAGATCTTCGCCCTTTGGGGAACCCCTCAGGTGGATCTGTTCGCCACCAGTGTCAACAGGAAGTGCGATCTGTTCTGTTCAAGGGAATTTCCCCCGAGAGGAGCTCTGGGAGACGCGTTCATAGTGGACTGGGAGTTTCCACTCCTGTACGCGTTTCCACCGGTCCCTGTCATTCCTCAAATGATCAGGAGGTTGAGAAGATTCCGGAAAACCATGATCCTAATTGCCCCGGTTTGGGCCAGGAGAAAGTGGTACCCAGACCTTCTAGACTTGTCCATCTGCCCTCCAATTCGACTTCCACTCGGAGAGAATCTGCTCTCACAGAAGGGAGGTCAGGTTCTTCATCCAGACATCAAAACCCTCAACCTTCACGCTTGGCTTCTAAAAGGCTAAGGTACAAGGATTGGGACCTCCCTGATGACGTTATGGAGGTGTTGCTTTCGGCAAGAAGGCCAGCAACAAAATCTTTATACCGCTGCCGTTGGAACAGATTTTGCAGCTGGTGTAGGGAAAAGAATATCGATCCCTTTTCATGTGGTACACCAATGGTTTTGTCCTTCCTACTTTACTTAGCGAATTCAGGCCTTCAAGTTGGCACCATCAAGGGCTATCTCGCAGCGCTATCCATCTTTAAGGGCAATGCGGAAGAACCATCCTATTTCAAGTTACCCTTGGTAATACAGTTTCTAAAGGGGTTAACTAACGTTTATCCCCCAAGACCCCAAAGGTGGTTTCTGAATTTCATATCACACAGAAGATTACCCTTCCATCTTTCTATCCTCCTCCCCATCCGGGGAAAGAGGAAGAGAGGTTACACAGGCTGGACCCAAGAAGGGCTTTAAGTTTTTACATTAGTAGACTGGCTAGGATAAGACAAGCAGACCAGCTGTTTGTAGGCTACGCAGGTCACAAGCTGGGGCTACCGATAACTAAGCAGACCATTTCCAGATGGATTATTTTAGCCATTTTGGAATGTTATAAACTGGCAGGAAAAGAGCCCCCTCAAAATCTTAGGGCTCATTCTACCAGAGGTATCGCAGCTTCATCGGCCCTCAAAAGAGGAGTGCCGGTTCGAGACATTTGTGCGGCTGCCACATGGTCGTCCGTCCATACCTTTACACGGTTTTACAACTTGGATTCCTCCTCCAGTCAGGAGACTAGGTTTGGAAGGGCAGTATTGCACTCTATTCATCAATAAGAGGAAGCATGAAGTCAGTACTCCCACCTCCAATAACAGAATACTGTTATGGGAGCCTATCTAAGATAAGGAATACGTCGGAGGACACAATCCCTTCGAAGAACAAGTTACTTCTTACCTTGTAACGTTCTTTCGATGGGATGTTCCTCCGACGTATTCCTTATCGACCCTCCCATCCATCCCCGCAGTACTACTTCCCTTGTTGTTGCAGCTTACGCTCCTTCAGGGTGATTAGTTGAGTCCAGAAAGAATTATTGTGAGCTACAAAACGGAACTGAGCAACGGTCGCTGCGCGCGGCCTTTATAGGCAGGATGACGTCGATACGGCGGCTGTCGAGGGACATCGACTCGGCGGACGTCGACGCGCAGCGCCCTCTAGAGAGAACAAATTTCCGAGGCCAGCAAAGCTGGAAAGAGATATCTAAGATAAGGAATACGTCGGAGGAACATCCCATCGAAAGAACGTTACAAGGTAAGAAGTAACTTGTTCTTCTCCGGCATGGGCCAGGAGAGCGTGGTACCCGGACATTCTAGACATGTCAATCTGCCCTCCACGTAGTCTTCCCTACCAAGACGATCTGCTCTCATGGGAGGGGGTCGAGTTCTCCATCCAGAGGTCAGTTCTCTCAGCCTTCATGCTTGGTATCTGAAAGGCCGAGATATAAGCATTGGGACCTCCCTGAAGACATGATGGAGGTGTTGCTTTCGGCCAGAAGGCCCACTACGAAATCCCTGTACCGTTGCCGTTGGAAGAAGTTCTGCTACTGGTGCAGGGTGCAGAATGTGGATCCTTTCCAATGTTCCATTCCTTTGGTTTGGTCTTTTTTGCTTTCTTTAGCCCACAAGGACCTGTAAGTGGGGTACCATTAAGGGTTACCTGGTGGCGCTGTCCATATTTAAGCGCTCGTCTGAGGAATGTTCTTATTTCAAAATTCCTTTGATTTCTCAGTTCTTGAAAGGGCTAACTCGTGTTTCCACCGTCACCTTTCCAGGTGCCGGGATGGGATTTGAATTTGGTTTTAAAGTTCCTAATGGGAGCTCCGTTTGAGCCCTTACATTCTTGTCCATTGAGACTGTTGTCCTTTAAAACTGTATTTTTAGTTGCGGTTACTTCCGCACACAGAGTGAGTTGCAGGCACTTTCCACCAAACCACCCTTCACTGTGTTACATAAGGACAGGGTTGTCCTTAAGGTACGGCCTTCCTTTCTCCCGAAGGTTGTGTCGGAATTCCGTCTCTGCCAGAAGGTAACTTTTCCGGCATTCTATCCTCCTCCACATCTTGGTAAGGAAGAGAAGAGGCTCAAGAGGTTGGATCCTAGGAGAGCTTGAGTTTCTCTATCCTCCTCCACATCTTGGTAAGGAAGAGAAGAGGCTCAAGAGGTTGGATCCTAGGAGAGCTTGAGTTTCTATCTGTCACTGATGTCCCGGGTCAGAGTGGACGATCAGCTCTTTATTGGTTACGCTGGAAGGCGTTTAGGTCAAGCTGTTTCTAAGAAGACCTTGTCTAGATGGATAATTTTGGCGATCTCTGAATGTTATCGTTTGGCGGAGAAGGACCCTCCTGTAGGTTTATGGGGCCATTTTACTAGGGGTATGGCTGCCTCCACTGCACTGCAGAGGGGTGTACCGATTCGCAATATTTGCGAAGCGGCCACATGGGCCTCTGTCCATACTTTTGTGAAACATTATTCCCTGGACTCTATCCAGGGGCAAGATTTGGCCTTTTGCAAGGCAGTCCTCTATTCCGCAATTTGATTGGGCATTCTAAAATTTCTATATTCTTTTCCCACCTCTTTGTTGTTACTGCTTTGGGAGTCTGTCAATGATGTAGAATACGTCGGAGGAACCAATCCCCTCGAAGAACAAGTTACTTTCTTACCTGTTGACGTTCTTTCGATGGGATGTTCCGACGACATATTCCACATCGAACCCTCCCTACCTGCCCCTCTACAGAATTTCTTATGCGATTGCAGCTTCTGTTTCCGCAAGGCTTTCTGTAGTCCTAATGGCAGAAGATTGGTGCCACACGTTCTGGGGGAAAAAACTACAAGTGAGGCTACGGGCATCGTGCGTCCTACTTATAACGTCGGCCGTCGGTGGAGGTTTTCGAGGGAGCGTATCGACGTCATCGACACAGGACGCCTATGCCGAAAAAGTTTTCCGAAGCAGCACAGCTGTGGTAATTACTGTCAATGATGGGGAATACGTCGTCAGAACATCCCATCGAAAGAACGTTACCAGGTAAGAAAGTAACTTGTTCTTCTAGCTCCTGAGACTCTTCGTGGGGGGGTTGGGGGAGGGGGTTGCTCCCGTACCTCTTTCAACACAACCTTTAAATCATACACCTGATATACTATCAAGAATTGACTATTCAAACAGCCTCTACCTCGGAATGCCTGAAAGACTCCGTGAAAAACATCAACGCGTTCATAACACTGCAGCTAGGATACTCCTGAGATTAAACAGAAGAGACCATCACCCCATCTCTGAGAAGCCTACATTGGCTACCAGTGAAAAAAAAGCATTAAATACAAGGCCCTCTGCATTACCCATAAATCCTTAAACAGACAAGGAGCTGAATCTCTTCAGGCCAAGATCGGCCGCTACCAACCAAGAAAAGAACTAAGATCAAGTGACATCCTCCAAATGGAGAAAACTATTTCAAAAAAAGGAAATTTGGAGGAACTGCTTTCTCAAGCTTCATTGGTAACTTATGGAACACCATGCCCGAGGAAATTAGAACCAAAGGTCACCTTCAGGAAATGACTAAAAACATGGTTATTCATCTGTCAATGACAAGCACAAAGCAGCGAAATAGCAACGAAAGTGACGTGGACCAAAAGAGATGTTGAAAAGTACAATAACACAGACAAGGGACAACAGCGTTGCCAGTTTTTTTTCAAATGTAGCAAAGTCTCTGCAAACATAGGTTCTTCAGAGGTGATGTTTTACATTTGCAGGGCCAAAGGTCATAAAGGTCATGCATTTGCACTAGACATTGGCTAGTGATAAATGACACATGGAGAGTGAGAATTTGGGTAGAATTTAGATGGCAAGTGACTTTGACTGGCTAGTAGCTTGAACGTTGAAATTGTTAGCCCTGGGCATGCCAATTCTTGTTTGCATTTTGACGACTCGCAGAAAGACAGCCCAGTTAGCAAAGCTGGCCTTGCTAAATGCTATGCATACTAGATTTCTACCCAACAAAGAATTACCAGGTACCCAGAGCATACAAGGGCAACAGTAACAACCCTTGGCGTTCTTGCAAATGTTGTGTTAAACACTTGAGGCAAAGCAGCTACAGAGACTGCAGTGCTTGCTTTCACCAAATATTCTACTAGTGTCAAAGCCTGCGTGCACTTTGGCCCGTGTACAAGGCATATTTTCAGAGTGTTCTGTTTCTAAGGCAACTGTTCCTCTAGCGGGGGGCAACAGGCGAAGCAGGCAGTCTACTGTGCATGACTGCATAGGACAAACGTACATCTGACTTTTTATTATATTGTATGATTTGTACTTTTTAGAGCAGAGCCAAGGTGGACAGGCAGTTTAAGGAAATAATGTACCCAAGTGCATATGCCTCACCCTCCCCTGGAAGGAGAACTTACTGCTCAGTAGTCTGTACACAGTATGATATGCTGAAAACGGCAGAAGGAAAGCAGTTCTGTAGTTCCACAGACTGGTATTCTTTTTAGGCCCATTTATCCCCCACCCTCAATTAGGGGCGGGGGCAGTAGAGAATGTAAAATACTTCAGCTGAAACTTACTTCTAAATAGTACCTTGAATGTAGTAGTTCATTAAGTGGAACATTATGTTAACTTACTAGAATGGATATTTTGCAGTAAGGTCATTGTGTACATCAGCAGCAGCAGTGACGTTGGCAGTCAAGTCATACTGTTTTAAAAAGAATGCTTGAAATGCATTGGAGGCACAGGGCTTCCATGCCCTTGTCCTGTACTCCATTGTGTGTTCTGTGTTTTCTGCACAGGAACCCAGTTGGGACTCCTGGCAGTACAGCTTCCTCTTTTTGGTCATGGTGAACATAGACCCTTGGGATACCCTATGGCACCCATGGGTGGGGATACAAGGCTGTAACCCTAGTGTATGTTATTGGACACGTGTGTTGCCCACAGAGCAGGGTATGGGTTGGTGTTGGCTCTATGCTGAATTTGACAGGTACTGTGGGGATCCTCCATTTTGCGATACCCGGGCCCTGCCCATAGGAATCAGTGGATTCCTGATAGAAGGCACAATGGCACCTTTGACCTCTTGGTTTCTATTTCCTGTTAGCTTGTTTTCCCAAAGTCCTGTGAAGCCCCGACTGTCCCTTCCCCTGACTGGCTGTTGGGTGGAAGAACCATTTATGGTATTGTGGGGAAGTCCAGGCCAGATTGGCTGGAGCCTTCCCAGTGACTGTATGTTGTGGGTACACCCTTGGGTGGGACCTAGGTGAATAGTGTGTGACCAATACACATTCTATGTAATGCTTGTTTGGCTTCTCTGTGTGTGACACAATGAATGTGACAGCCTTGTCTGAAAATGACATGAATGCAGTATGATGTGCTGAAAGGCTAGGTGCTTGCCCCAATCCACATTCCTTGTTATGGATGTCTGGATGGAAGCGAATAGCCTCAATGCATGCAAGCCTGATTGGCTGCCTACCTGCATGAGCCTGGCTCAGCCAGAGTGAATGAGTGACAGATGTGTATATCTGCGGACCTCTCACTTACCAATTTGTTCAGAAGCTGATGTCGAAATTTGAAGCGCATCCTTGAAGCCCAGCTGGAAGAATTGCTGCTGCATTACCTTCGATGAAATCTAAAAGCTATTGAGTTTGTCGATGACTGATCAGAGAGAGGATCTCGCTTGGAGACCTCTCCCTGAGCTACGAGGGAACATAGCGCAAAAGCAGTTCTCCATCGAGGTACCCTGGAAGCCACTCCTGAAAAGCTGTTGACCAGAGAAGGGGTCCGCTGAGTGTCTTCAAGTAAAGTGCCAGGACATCAAGGCCATCAAAGTCCATTTCCATTGATGTGGTTTGGAGGATTTCCGTAAATGCTAGAAGCCAGTTGAGTCGTGTCGGACAGAAGCAGGGACAGCTTGACGCTGTGCTGCTCGACGACCAGAGCCGCAAAGCTCCACCTTGCCTAAGAACATTTGAACCAAGGACTCCCTTGCTATCACAGTCAACAGCTTTGTCCAGCTGGAGAAAGTTGAGGTTGTCTGCTACCGAGGAAAGTCTGCCAGTGGGTTACTGTTAGGCAGAAACCTATGCAGTTCCCTCTGGGACCACTGCAAAAGATTTAGGACTACAGGTGTTTGGCAGTAAACCCACTTGGTAGCAGTCTGTACCACACAGATTCACTTAGTAGCTGTGGCTGAGCAGTCAGACTTCCCTCAAGAAGAGTTAAGCAGTATACAGAGTATTCACAATAGGTCAAGAGAACGCAATAGAACAAGTAAACACTGACCAGGGCTTGGTGTAAAAGAGATATAAATATTTATTTAAAACCACATCTAGAAAAACACACAGGCACTAATAGTAAGCAATTCAAAAACATGGTCACTAAAAGATATACACTTGCTTAAAAGAATATTAGATAAGTCTTAAGTAAAGCCCCACTTATTTTCAGACGGCGGTGAGCGCTTAACGTAGATGGCACTCTAATAGTTCTTTTTTTAAAAGGGAGAGAAAAGCAGAGAACAAAGTGAAACAGATCCCAACACTTTTTCACGAACACAACGAGAGGAAGGCAAAGTAACACTGTGAATTCAGAGTCAGTAGGCTGGATCCGCTTTAAGGGGATCGAAATGAAATGTGTCCAAGGTCACACGGTTGCAGTGCACAAGAGTCTTGTAATGGTTCAAAAAGGAGTTGGACCAAAGAAAGGGACCAGTTGGAGGGTCAAGGCGGCCAGCCCAGTCCAGAAGGTTAAGGAGTTATTATTACCTTGTTGCAATCTTTAGAAAGGGAGGCCTGGCAGACACGGTACCTTAAAGTGGTGAGAACGCTCCAGCGGGGGCAGTTGTTCCTGGCAGCGGGTGCAAGTCGGTGCTTCGTCCGGGGGAAGAGTAGATCTCGTCGTGGAGGAAGACAGGGGTCCGTTGCACTACCAGGGAAGAGACCAGCCGCAGAGTTTCTCAGGTACAAGGAGCAGTCCGTTGATTCGCAGTTCAGTGGTGAGTGGCTATCCGGCCGCCGGGATGCTTGGCACGGACAGTTCGACCACAAACCGGTCTGGGGTGTGAAGAAAAGAAGGTAAACTGGTTGTGCCCACCAGTCAGGGGAAGAAGCCTCTCCAGCCGGAAGATCTTCTCTGTCGTCGGGAAGTGGTGAGTCGGTTCTGCAGGGCTCCACCGGTGGTGTCGTGGTAGGTCGGCTCAGCTTCTCCCTCGTCGGATTCTCAGGTCCCCTGGCGACTTCTGAAGTTCCAGTCCCCAAAGCCCTGCTTTTATGCAGCAAACCCCCATTCACTCAGCCTAGCTGTCACTCAAACATGCTGAGTGGTGAGCCGGCCGGCTCACCACTTGGGCCAATCACACAAGAGTGCGACTTGAGTTACCAAGGTAACTCAGTCCAGGGTGCCTAAACTCCCACACCCCCTGTGGTACCCAGACAGAGTGGCACCACTTTTGGAGGCTTCTGTGGAGAAGCCCACCAAAAAGTGGAACAAAGGGCTCGACTTGGGTTGGAGTCACAGAAGAGAACACAAACGCCATTTTGGAATAGAGTCTTGGCAAAAAATACCAACCTGAGAATTAATATTAATTAAATAAACCGGCGGTATGTTCGAGGCTATGAGAATTAAATAATTAAAGTTGGTAGCCTCGAACAATGGGAAAATCCCATTGGAAAATATTCGCAGTCGAATATAAAAAGTAGTTTCCACTGCCACCAGCCAAAACTCGATCAGGGGTGACGGAGACGTGCCCCCTCGACTAACAGACCCCAGGAAAATTGAATTGCCCCGACCAGTACGTCCACAATATGATGGTTTGTACTGGTTTCTGTTAATAATTTGGGACTAGTAAAGCCAATGGTGACTTTACATGCCCTGGGAGACAGTAGTCAGTCCCGGGGTATGGAGTCTATGGTGGGGTGTCACTATGACACCCCTGTGTTACTGCACGTAGGGTGCTGTGTAACACGCATAGTAAAAACACACAAGACCCTATGGAGTAAAGGACCCCATAGCCCATAAAGCACATAAGCAGTCAAAGGAACACCATAAATCATGTCCAAGAGTGGGAGAAAGAGTCTCACTCTTGGCAGGAGGAAAAAACATACCCCAGAAATCCAGCAAAGCTGCTAGGGGACTCACTAGGTTAGGAAATTCAGCCTAAAGAGAGAATTCTCCCTAAGACTCGCCCCCCCTGACACTAAGGGACCAGGAGGATTTAATCCACTCCTGGATGAACCTCATACCTCTAGTCGATGACATACATCCTAGAGAGTCCATCAGCATTTTGATGGTGACACCCTGACCTGTGCTCAATGGTGAAATCAAACCCTTGAAGGCAGATTGACCATCTCAATAGTTTTGGATTTTCCCCTTTCATTTGCATTAACCATCTCAAGGGTTGGTGGTCCGTCTGAATGACAAAAGTAGAACCATACAAGTATGGCCAAAACTACTTCAGTGCCCACACAATAGCAAAGCATTCTTTCGATGGTTTCCCACCTTGTCTCAGGATCCTTCAGCTTTCGGCTGATGAAGCAAATGGGGTGCTCCCTACCTTTCCCATCCAGTTGACTGAGGACTGCACCTATTCCTACATTTGAAGCATCTGTTTGCACAATGAAAGTTTGGTGATAGTCAGGAGCTCTGAATACTGGGGCTTGGCAAAGAGCCTTTTTCAGGGTTTCAAAGGCCTGATTGCATTCCTCATTCCACCTAACCTTTTTAGGGAATTTAGGGGAGGAGATGACATTCAGTGGAGAAGCTTTTGACCCATAGTTCTCAATGAAATTCCTGTAATACCCAGTGAGACCTAAGAAGGCTCTCACCTGGGTCTGAGAAATAGGTGTTGTCCAGTTTTGCACAACTTCAATCTTACTGGGCAAATGCCTTATTTCTCCACCTCCTACCTCATGTCGAAGGTAGACCACTTTACTCTGTCCAATCTGGCATTTACTTGCCTTTATGGTCAGATTGGCCTTTCCAAGAGCCTGCAAAACATCTCAGGTGGTCCACATGCTCTTCCCAGGAATTGCAGCCCACTGCTATTTCATCCAAGTATGCCATGCAGAAGTCCTCCATCCCATTCAGAACCTGGTTTACCATCCTTTGAAACGTAGCAGGTGCATTTTTCAATCCAAAAGGCATAACCCTAAACTGGTATAAGCCAACTGGGGTAGAAAATGCAGTTTTCTCCTTGGCATAGTCTGTCAGGGCTATTTGCCAATAGCCTGACGTCAAGTCAAATGTGCTGAGGAACTTGGCTGCACCAAGTCTATCCACCAATTCATCTGTCCTTAGCAAAGGGTGGGCATCAGTCTTAGTGACTGCATTAAGAGCTCTATAATCCACACAGAATCTAAGTTCTTTAGATCCTGCCGTTGGTACTAACACAACTGGGCTAGACCATGGACTAGTAGAGGGCTCTATTACCCCGAGATCAAGCATCTTGTTGACCTCTGATGTGGGTTCTTACATTTTCTGACATTCGATATCCTCTCATTTTGACTGGCAGACAGTCACCAGTGAGTATGTCATTCTGTCCCCATGGGGTCAAGCCTGGTGAAAGTGAGAACAGAGAGGCAAACTGATTCAACATAGATTTGCACTCTTCCTGTTGCTCAGGTGTCAGATTTGAAGAGAGATTTACTCCTTCAATTTTTTCGTCTAAAGGTAAGTCTCTGAGGAAATCAGGAAGAGCTTCACCCTCTTCTTCCTCTGATGATGCTAGAAGCAAAGCTCCTACATCAGGTCTGGAGACATACGCTTTTAGTCTGTTGGTGTGGAAGACTGTTGGAGCCTCCTTGGGGTTGTCCAAGTCCACCAGATAGTTGACCTCTCTGAGTTTACCCGCAACTTTGAAGGGTCTCATCCATTTGTCTTGCAAGGCCCTCTGCCTTGTTGGAATGATGACGAGAACTAGCTGGTCCTGAGTAAACTCAACCATGTTAGCCTTTTGGTCATGCCAGTGCTTGACCAATGCCTGTCCAGCTTTCAAGTTATCACTTGCTTCTGCCATCATTTGTGACATTCTCCTTCGGAGACCTATCACATAGTCAGTCACTCTGACTGGCTTGGGGGAAGGAGCACTCTCCAACCCCTCCTTGATCAGGGCCAATGGACCTCTGACCGGATGACCATAGAGAAGTTCAAAGGGAGAATAACCTACTCCCTCCTGAGGGACTGCTCTATAAGCAAAGAGAAGGCATGGCAGTAGAAGGTCCCACTTTCTTTTAAGGGGGTCCTCTAAAGCACCCATCATGTTCTTCATGGTTCTGTTGAACCTTCCAACCAGCCCATTTGTCTGAGGGTGGTATGCGGTTGAGAACTTGTAAGTAACTCCGCAGGTTTTCCACATAGCTTTCATGTAGTGGGACATAAAATTTGACCCCCTGTCAGAGATTACTTCCTTAGGAAACCCAACCCTGGTAAAAATACCAAGGAGGGCCTTAACCACAGCCGGGGCTGTAACAGACCTCATAGGAACTGCCTCGGGGTATCTAGTAGCATGGTCTACTACAACAAGTATAAACCTGTTGCCTGAGGAAGTTGCAGGATCAAGGGGACCAACAATGTCAATCCCTACTCTCTCAAATGTGACTCCCACAACTGGGAGAGGCACTAAAGGTGCCACATTCTTGGAGCCAACCTTACCAGAAGTCTGGCAGGTGTGGCAGCTCCTGCAGCGTTTATCTACTTCGGCCCCCATCTTTGGCCAATAAAAGTAGAGTGAGAGTGTTTCCTTAGTCTTCTTGAAACTCAAGTGACCAGCCAAAGTAATCTCATGGGCTAGCTGCAAGAACTGTGGTCTGTTCTCTTGGGGTACTACAAGTCGTTTGTTGTCCCCAGGTGCAGACTCGGTTGGTTCACTGTAGAAGAGGCCATCTTCCCAGTGTAACCTATATTTCCCAGGCTCTTGCCCTTCAGCCTGAGCATCTGCCTGGTGGCGAAGACCTTCCAGTTGGACATTCTCTGTCCCTTACTGAAGTCTGCCCTGTTGGGTCCGCCTTCTGCCAGTAAAGACTGCAGCTCAGGATGGTCAACAGGATCCAGATCTCCAATGAGTTCCTGGCCTTCTACTAGCTCTCCTTCAGAGTCTAGTTCAACCACACAGGGTTGTACCTCCCTCTCAGCCTCAGCTGGAGGGGGAGTTACTGGTGTATCTTTGGACAACCTAGGGGAAGTCCTTGTTGGCTGCACTGGACTGCTGGCTGTGAGGTTCTTTTTAGAAGTCTTAGGTTTCCCTTTTTCTTCTCTTTTCTTAGAGACCACAGCTGACATTTCCAGTGGAACAGGAGTGATCTCTTTCTTCATCATCTCCTTGGGAATACCTCTCATGGTTCTCTCCCTTGCAGGTCTGGTTAGCTCCTGTAACCTTTTACTAGGAGTTCGGGGGTATGTGACACTACTCAAAGTTTTCAAGTCATTACCCAGCAGAACCCTTCCTGGCACCTCACTTTGTATGCTGACGGGTATCTTCACAGTCATGTCATTACACTGGATGAGAACTGGTAATTGGGGAAGCATCTGCACAGGCCCTCCAGCTAACTTGGTGAGACGTTTGGGTGCCTTAGCAACATCCTCAGCCTGAAAAAACGATTTGTCCTCCACAGTTATTCTGGCCCCAGTGTCCCTAATGGCAGGAGTCTCCTGACCATTCACCTCTCCTGACCATTCACCTGGACACTGTCCTTATAATACTCTTTAGTATCATCTGGGATTGAATTATAGACATCTAAGTTCTGTTGTTCCCACAGACCCAGAGACACTAAAGAAACACTAGCTGAGACTCCAATGGGTTCATCGGCCAGTAATAGAAAGTTTCCACTTGCCATTTGTACTTCCTCCTCTGGAGCGAAGGCTAAGGAGACAAGCTGGACCCCTGAAGGTTTACCCTTACATCTGGGATCTCCTTTCACATGGTCAGTAGGGCCACAGACAAAGCATTTACCAAATGCTTTCTGGAATGGTGGCTTGTTCTGACCTCCCTCTGGTTTGGCACCAGGAGGTACACTAGCCTGATTTGGTTTCCCTGATGGCTTACCCTTTTGGTTCTGTTTGGGGCCCTCTTTGGGATTAGAATTCTCTTTGGAGTCCTTTTATGGCCGTTTTCCTTCATCCTTTTTCTGAGTAGCACCAGAACCCTTGTGAGTGGCCCTGTTGGCAACCCACAAGTCAGCAGCCTTGGCTAACTTCCTGGAATCTAATTCCTTTGAATCAGCCAAGTGCTGTCTGAGCTCAGGACAGCAGGCATCATAAATTGACTCCAACATTGCAAGCTTCTTCATTCCTTCATAAGTGTTAACTGTGTAACCCTTTATCCATCCCTCTAGGTTTTTCAAACTTTCACTCGCCCAGGTAGCCCAAGGGGTACCATCATGCTTTTTGAGGGTTCTAAACCTCTTAAGGTACTGGGAAGGGGTCTTCCCAAATCTAGCTATCAGAGCTAGTTTCACACATTCATAATCCTTCTTATCCACCTCCCACAACTCCATTACCACATCAGTTGCAACAGGGGGAAGCCTAGAGAACAACCTGGGAAGTAACTCATTCCCTGTGATGTCCTGGAGCCCATGATTATATTCAAACATTTTTAACCAATCCAACACATCCAATCTAGGTTCATATATACCCACTAATTCTTTAGGCATCCGGGGTCATTTGGGACTGGAACTCCTAGAAGAACCAGAGGAGAGAGAAGCATTTTCCACAGACAACTTTTTCATTTCTAAATCATGATTAAGCTCCATTTCTCTGAGTCTTAACTCAGCTTGCTTCTGCTCAGCCTAGGCATTCATCCTTCTGAACTCTAGCTCTTGGTTTCTTTCAGATTGAGCTAAAAAAGGTTTGTACTCTAATTCAAGCTTCATTTTTTCAAGTTCAAAATAAGCAGGGTTACATGTGGGACCTGGTATAGGCCCAGTAGGTACAGTAGGTAAGGCAGACAGAGGCTCAGAGTGGCTAACTTCATTAGGTTCACTTTCCTCTTCTGACTCATTCTATGACAAGACCGGAGGCGAGCATTATGCTTAACTTCTTTAATTACTGCTAACCACAGCTTTTTAAATCTTTCTTTTGTTTCAATGTATATTTTCATTTTTTTGTTTTTAATAACTCGTATAAACAGAAAAAATGAAACCTCTTAGCCTTAACTCGGCTAAACTACATCCCCCATGAGGCTCTTCAATATGGTAGTCCAATAGCCTCTCTCTCACTGTCCAATCAGGCAATCCCTTCTACTATAAGTCCCTGCCTCTCTGGGTCCCTTCCTCTTCTTTTTTGCTGCACCACAGATAAGTGACATCAATTCTAACAGTACCTTACTATGCTGTGTTTTTAGGATACTTAATTGTCGAAACGTTAAGTTTATATATTTGTAAAGCGCGCGCATATCATTAGCGCGAACGTATTAGTATTCGAGTTCGAAACGCACACGTTCATTTCGCGGACAAGCTAGACTTTCAGGGCGGTTGACTGCCGAGCCCGCGAGTGTTCTCACTCGCTCTAGGGTTCGGCCAGTCAGCCGCGAACGAACTCACACGAAAATAAAGAGTATCACAGGCAACGCGTAGTACGCGGTAAACCCCACTCCCCTTAGAAACAAGGGAAGCGCGCGCACGTGCATTACTGTATTCTTCTCACAGAGTTTTGTTCTCGCACGGAGAAAGCCAACGGCAATTCTACGCTCCAGTCCTTCGTTCCCGAACGCGCGAAACTTGTTATTTTGTTAGCGGGTCCCTTGCGCACATCAGAGGCATTCAAGGCAAAGAGAAACATTTTTTAAAAAAAGAATGAAAATATATTTTTTGTTGCCAGCAACAAAAGAGGAGCTGCAGTTCTCAACCCGATAGCCATCCTCTGTGAGGCACACACACACTACCATGGCATACAGCATGAATAACGAGGCTTGGAGTGAAGGGAGTGACAGAGAACCAGAGCAAGAAGTGGAATAAATAGGAGAAGATATAGACCTCTCCTACAGCTTCAAGAGAGTGCTAGGCGACTCATTGGTTCAAGCTGTAGCACTAGGAGTCAAGCCTCTACAAGACCGGTTATTGGTCCTGGAAGAAATACTGGGCAAAAAAGCTGGCACGCTCGACGACCCCGGCGAGGGAACCTCCACACAAGAGCCACCGAGACAAGTTGCGAAGGGGAAGAAAGTGGCCCGGAAGAGGAAACACTCTTCTACTCCCCCGGGCGCAGATACAGGGAAGGATAAGTCCCTAGAGGTGGCTGATGCTTTCAATAGGCTGAAAAGCGCCTTTCTTACTAAGACAGCCGTGCCCAACCTCGTACCCCCTACCCCAGGGGCGACAAATATAGGGGATACCTAATCATCCTCAGAGCATTCGGACCAGGAAAGGGGAGAGGATGATGGTCAGAGCATAAGCAAAGTGAGCGTAGTCTCGCAGAAAACTACAAGCGAGCCTAAAGCCAGCGGTGTGGAGGCCCCTCTGGACGAAGAAGACATGTCAGACATGTTTGAACCCGACACAATAAGGCACCCCAGATCAACGGACTGGATCCCATCGCCAAGAGTAGCCCTATATATGTCCCAGAAATTAAGAAATGGAGAAAGACATTAGATTCAGACTTAAAGCCGAGTGTCCGAGACCAGAGCTGACAGGGAAAGTAGCAGACTCCTGAACTCGACGCAAAAATGCTAACATTCATAACGAAGGCAGGAAAGGACACCAGGAAAGGCCATGGATAGGGCATGGAATACGTGCCAGGATAAACTGTTAGACCTAGCCGGCCCCATAGCGAAGATAATGGATTTAGCCGAGATAGCTAAGGACACTGGGGAGCCAGTCGACCCTCTCATATTGGCAGGATGGGCGCAAAGAGCAGTCTGCATGCTGGGCAACGCAAACTGCGCAATATCTTCAGAGCGACGCAGATCGGCTTTACGTAAGATTGATAAACTAGGAGACCTGGCGTCTTACGAAGCCGGGGGAAGCGCCCAAGGGCTCCTGTTCGGTGCCACTTTTGTGAAAGAAATGAACAGATTCGTCGGGACATACACAGCGCTGGAGAAAGCACAAGCCTCCATTAGGAAGGTATTCCCGGGGAGAGTTTTTTTAGGGGCAGGTCGATATAGAGGCCGCTCGACCGGCCGATTCAATAACAGAAGAGCACAAGGCCCCAGAGCCCAGTATTGGGAGACCCGGCAACAAGACGCCTTTTTCCCGAACAGAGGACGAGGTTCTCGGGGACGTCGGGGACGCGGATATTACCGACACCAGAACAATAACTCAGGTGAGAGAATGCGCAGCGACCTATCCCCCTGTGGGAGGCAGGACATTGCTTTATTTGCACAACTGGCACGATCTATCGTCAGATGCATGGGTTATTCAGACCGTACAATGCTTCATTCTAGAATTCCTAGGTCATCCGGTGCAAGATCGCCCCCTCACAGAATTCAAATGACACAGGCCGAAGAAGATTTACTAGACGCAGAGATCCAGGATCTTGCGTGGAAAAACGCGACAGAGGGCTACAGGGAGCGGCCAATCCTTCCTAAGCAATATGTTCCTAGTCCGTCGCAAGGACAAAGTTCGTCCAGTAATCAATCTGAAAGAACTCAACAGCTGGTTAGTGTACAAGCACTTCAAGATGGAGGGAATCCATCTGCTAGGGGACTTACTCAGAAAGGGGGACTGGCTCGCGCGCCTAGACCTGAAAGACGCTTATCTCACAGTTCCGATAGCTCCCCACTGTCGACCCTTTCTAAGATTCAGGTGGAGAAACGAACTCTGGCAGTTCAGATGCCTACTGTTCGGTCTAGCGTCAGCACCATGGGCGTTCACCAAGCTTATGAAGCCCATTGCGACAGCACTTCGGGAACAAGGGTGCCGGATGATTGTCTACCTGGATGACATCCTATTTATGGCCGAGAACAAAGATCGCTTACAGAAGCAGATTCAATGGGCGATAGAGCTAATTTCCAGCCTAGGATTCCTAGTGAACGAAGACAAATCAGAGCTTACGCCGACCAAGCGGCTAGAGTTCTTGGGTTTCACTATAGATACAAAGAAAGCTACCTTGGAGTTACCAACTCACAAAATGAGAGCTATCAAGAAAGATCTGAGAACAGCACTCAAGAAACCACTGATCTCTCTCCGTTATCTAGCCAGGATAGTAGGTCTTTTAGCAGCATCCATACAAGCAATATTTCCCGGTCCGTTACATTATCGAGCTCTTCAGAGGCTGAAGATCAAGTACCTAAGGAAAGGCTGGAGATACCATCGACTAGTTCCCCTAGACGAAGAAAGCAGATCAGAACTCACCTGGTGGCTCCACAATATGGAAGCCTGGAACGGCCGCGCCATCTTCGGAGACATACCAGGGTTAGTTATAGAGTCAGACGCCAGCAGGTCCGGCTGGGGAGCGCGATGCGGCGACATAGAAACAGGCGGGAAATGGTCAAAAGAAGAATTGGAACTACATATCAATTGCCTAGAATTACTAGCAGGGTCTTTCGCAGTAAAAGCGTTTACCAGAGACAAAGCGCACTGCAGCATCCTCCTCAAGATGGACAATATATCTGCAGTAAGGTATATAAACAAGCTGGGAGGTACCAGGTCCAGGATGTTAGCGGAATTGGCAAAGGATTTCTGGCACGACTGCCTACAGAAGAAAATTACAGTCAAGGCAGAGTATCTCCCAGGGGCCCTGAACTCAGTGGCGGACTGGAACTCCCGACACCTAGTAGATTTCAGCGACTGGAAACTGCACAGAGACATATTCAAGAAATTAGATGCAAGATGGGGGCTATTGCACATGGACCTGTTCGCCTCGAGGCTAAACACACAGCTTCCGGATTACTTCAGATGGAAGCTGGACCCGGAAGCCCAGGGAACGGATGCATTCATGCATCATTGGGGGTCGCAGAGACACTATGCCTTTCCCCCCTTTGCGATGCTGCCGAGGGTACTAGCAAAAGTGCGCAGAGACGAAGCTCAGATAGTGATAGTGACGCCAGAGTGGAAGTCGCACGCCTGGTTTCCAGTTCTGATGGAACTTTCTACGGATTTTCCACAGATGATTGCATACAGACAAGACCTGCTGACCGATCCAGCAGGAGCCCCTCACCCTCTGATAGTGGACCAATCCTTAACACTGATAGCGTGCAGAATTTCAGGCATAGATGGCGCTTGCCGGGCCTTTCAGAAGACGCTACAAGACTTATCAATCTATCATGGGCTCCATCTACGATCAGGAGCTATAATTCCGCGTGGCAAGCCTGGGACTTATGGTGCAGGGGGAGGAGTATATCTCCCATTTCAGCACCTGTAGTCCAAGTAGTGAATTTCCTAGCCAGCCTCCCGCCTGCAGGGAGGGTGTTCAGAACTGTAGGAGTATATAGGTCAGCGATCTCTGCTGGACACAAGCTAGTGGACGGAGTACCAGTAGGGGAACACCCAGCAGTGTCCCGATTGCTAAAGGGTGTAAAGATGAGCAAACCTCCTACGCCCAAGTACTCCTCGTTATGGGATGTCCAAAAAGTCATACATCTGTTCGAGCAGTGGCCGAGTAACAACCTTCTGTCAGATAAACAGCTTTCAGGCAAGCTAGCTACACTCCTTTGTTTAGTGTCCTGTAGAAGAGTTTCACTAGAGATAGACAGGAAGATGTACTACCTGGAAGAGATAGCCTTTACCATAGCGCAGCGTACAAAGACCAATTCTAAAGTGATCTCATACCCATACTGGCCGAATAACGAGAAATTGTATGTGGCGAATTGTATAAAGTGTTATGAAGCAGCGGTTAGACCGAGAGGGGTTACCCAGTTGCTTATACGGCTTATTAAACCATACAAATCAGTTACGTCAGCCACTATTGCTAGATGGGTGAAGGAAGTGATGGAGTTAGCAGGTATAGACACGTCTAAATTTGGAGCGCACTCTACCAGGGGTGCCATGGCTTCACAAGCTTTTGCAGTCGGAGTTCCGCTGCAAGAGATCATCAAAGCAGCAGACTGGTCGAGCGATTCAGTATTTAAAACATTTTACTTCAAACCAGTATCTAACCAGTAGCTGCTGTTGAAAGCTTTGAACAAGCATAATGCTCGCCTCCGGTCTTGTCATAGAATAAAGATTGCCCATGCGACTAGCGCAGGAAGTCTTGATTCTATTAAAGACACAGAGGCAAGCATTATCCCACCCTAAGGGAATACAGCTGTAAGGGGCATGGGATGAACTGTAAGACATATCGCAGCAAATCTATGTAAATGCCTGATTATAACATGTGATAAATCGTATTCCCCTCCCTAACGTGCACATTTCTCTTTTTGCATAGCAGAGGAGCAAAAGAATCACCGAGATTAGAGTGTACGAAAGCAGCAGAGCTGCAGAGTTAGAATACAGAGATCCTACCAAGAGTAGAAAGGACAGACTCAGTTGGATTATACGAGAGGCAGTTGGATTTTAGACATTTGTTCAGTAAAAGCGAGCTGCAAAAGAAGAGGAAGGGGCCCAGAGAGGCAATGACTTATAGTAGAAGGGATTGCCTGATTGGACAGTGAGAGAGAGGCTATTGGACTACCATATTGAAGAGCCTCATGGGGGATGTAGTTTAGCTGAGTTAAGGCTAAGATGTTTCATTTTTTCTGTTTATACGAGTTATGAAAAAAAAGAAAATATACATTGAAACAAAAGAAAGATTTAAAAAGCTGTGGTTAGCAGTAATTAAAGAAGTTAAGCATAATGCTCACCTCCGTGTCTTTAATAGAATCAAGACTTCCTGCGCTAGTCGCATGGGCAATCTTTATTCTCAAGACTTTGATTCAGATCAATACCATCACTATTTTCTACATTTGCTGGGGGGTAGATTCATCTGTACCACCCAGACTTTGGTTTGGTTTCTAACAATCTTTCTATAAGTTCCATTTTCTTGCCCTTCTCAGAGAGATTCTTATGTCTACACAATACTTTTAAGCAATCAGCAGTTTTGGCAGACAATGATTCTAGGGTATAACTCTCCATAGCAGACAGTTAGAAAATCGGCTTTTCAGTGCTAAGCTCTGTGGTTAGTTGTCCTAACGTGTTCAACAAGCACTCTAAAGTGTATACTCAATACAAATCCCACCGCTGTACACCAGTGTTAGGCAGAAACCTGTGCAGTTCCCTCTGGGACCACTGCAAAAGATTTAGGACTACAGGTGTTTGGCAGTAAACCCACTTGGTAGCAGACTGTACCACACAGATTCACTTGGTAGCTGTGGCTGAGCAGTCAGACTTCCCTCAAGAAGAGTTAGGCAGTATACAGAGTATTCACAATAGGTCAAGAGAACGCAATAGAACAAGTAAACACTGACCAGGGCTTGGTGTAAAAGAGAGATAATTATTTAAAACCACATCTAGAAATACACACAGGCACTAATAGTAAGCAATTCAAAAACACGGTCACTAAAAGATATACACTCCCTTAAAAGAATATTAGACAAGTCTTAAGTAAAGCCCCACTTATTTTCAGAAAGCGGTGAGCGCTTAACGTAGATGGCACTCTAATAGTTCTTTTCTTAAAAGGGAGAGAAAAGCAGAGAACAAAGTGAAACAGATCCCAACACTTTTTCACGAACACAACAAGAGAGGAAGGCAAAGTAACACCGTGAATTCAGAGTCAATAGGCTGGATCCGCTTTAAGGGGATCGAAACGAAGTGTGTCCAAGGTCACACGGTTGCAGTGCAAAAAAGTCTTGTAATGGTTCAAAAAGGAGTTGGACCAAAGAAAGGGACCCGTTAGAGGGTCAAGGCGGCCAGCCCAGTCCAGAAGGTTAAGGAGTTATTACCTTGTTGCAATCTTTAGAAAGGGAGAACGCTCCAGCGGGGGCAGTTGGCCTGGCGGACACGGTACCTTCAAGTGGTGAGAACGCTCCAGCGGGGGCAGTTGTTCCTGGCAGCGGGTGCAAGTCAGTGCTTCGTCCGGGGGAAGAGTAGATCTCGTCGTGGAGGAAGACAGGGGTCCGTTGCACTGCCAGGGAAGAGATCAGCCGCAGAGTTTCTCAGGTACAAGGAGCGGTCCGTTGATTCGCGGTTCAGTGGTGAGTGGCTATCCAGCCGCTGGGGTGCTTGGCACGGGCAGTTCGACCACAAACCGGTCTGGGGTGCGAAGAAAAGAAGGTAAACTGGTTGTGCCCACCAGTCAGGGGAAGAAGCCTCTCCAGCCTGGAGATCTTCTGTCGTCGGGAAGTGGTGAGTCGGTTCTGCAGGGCTCCACCGGTGGTGTCGTTGTGGTAGGTCGGCTCAGCTTCTCCCTCGTCGGATTCTCAGGTCCTGTGGCGACTTCTGAAGTTCCAGTCCCCAAAGCCCTGCTTTTATGCAGCAAACCCCCATTGACTCAGCCTAGCTGTCACTCAAACATGCTAAGTGGTGGGCCAATCACACAAGAGTGTGACTTGAGTTACCAAGGTAACTCAGTCCAGGTTGCCTAAACCCCCCTCTCACACCCCCTGTGGTACCCAGACAGAGTGGCACCACTTTTGGAGGCTTTTGTGGAGAAGCCTGCCAAAAAGTGGAACAAAGGGCTCGACTTGGGTTGGAGTCACAGAAGAGAACACAAATGCCATTTTGGAATCGAGTCTTGGCAAAAAATACCAACCAGAGAATTAATATTAATTAAATAAACCGGTGGTATGTCCGAGGCTATGAGAATTAAATAATTAAAGTTGGTAGCCTCGAGCAATGGGAAAATCCCATTGGAAAATATTCGCGGTCGAATATAAAAAGTAGTTTCCACTGCCACCAGCCAAAACTCGATCAGGGGGGACAGAAGTGCCCCCTCGACGAACAGACCCCGGGGCAATCGAATTGCCCCGACCAGTACGTCCACAATATGATGGTTTGTACTGGTTTCTGTTAATAATTTGGGACTAGTAAAGCCAATGGTGACTTTACATGTCCTGGGAGACAGTAGCCAGTCCCAGGGTATGGAGTCTATGGTGGGGTGTCACTGCACGGAGGGTGCTGTGTAACACACATAGTAAAAACACACGAGACCCTATGGAGTAAAGGACCCCATAAGCCCATAAAACACATAAGCAGTCAAAGGAACACCATAAATCATGTCCAAGAGTGGGAGAAAGAGTCTCACTCTTGGCAGGAGGAAAAAACAAACCCCAGAAATCCAGCAAAGCTGCTGCGGGACTCACTAGGTTAGGAAATTCAGCCTAAAGAGAGAATTCTCCCTAACAGTTACCTGCCACCCGAAGCTGACAGACGTCCCGAGGACACTGACTGAGAAGATCTGAAGTCCAGCCCCATGGTCGAGTCCCGATCATCGAAGCTATCCTGAGGTACGTGCTGCGGCTGAGAGGACTGCCGAAGCATCTCCAGACACCTGACCCCCGCTGCTGGGTCTACATCCATCATTCGTCTTTGCAGCACCCAACACATTGCATTGAGGTGGACCGCATGCCTCATCTTCCCAGGACTTTCTCAACTGATAGTTGAAGAGCACCACGACGATCGAAGCTGCTGTCTTGACACCAGTGTTCACTTCATCGAGGATCTCCACGTCCTGTGGCTTTTACTTTAAAGGGAGTCCACTCTTGATGGATCTGTCGACGAACCGCCGAAGAAAAACTCTCTGGTACATTGGGGTAGTTCAACATTTTGATTGGGAAACAAGATTGACTAAACATTGACTGTGGACTGGGCTTGTTAACACGTATTACAGGTTGCCCAGGTGGGGGGGTATCCTCACTCCACTAACCTGCTTTCCTTCCTATGATCTATGCTGTTACACGTTGCTGCATGAGTTGTATGCCATTATAACTGTCAGCAGTTCATGCATTTTAAAGCAATCTATAGCTCAGTGTGGTACCACATACTTTGTATAGATTTGCCATATTAGAATTACCAGAGTAGAAAGTGTTATTAATTGTGTATATATCTCTGAACCTTATTTTTATATAAAGAACTGCGTTAGCGCATAACATAGTGTGTGGACATTTCTTTGTGGGGGATTGGGGGCTCACTGCACTTGGAACCAGCCTGCATGACTTCCTGAGAGCTCAAGCCTTGGTTGCTCCTCCATTGCTACCACAATAGAGAACATTGGCTGGTGGGCTCTGTGTCTCTGCTCTGCCATATAGAGGGCAGAAGTACAGATGCCCCCCGTCCAGTCTCTCCAATTGTAATACCCTGAACCTGACCCTAAATGCCGATCAGTGCCCAGCATATAACTCTAAAACAGAACAGGTTGTAGAAATACTTCTACTGGTCGGTTTATTTTGTGTGTTGTTGCCACAGTCTTTTCACTTCTTGTCATGTCCAATAGATACCAAATATCTACGAAATAATAGATTCCCCATACATTTGATTTAAGCTGCCATAGATGCTCTCTTGTGTTCCAGCAATTGTAAACAATTAAGTTGACTTGTTGATGTGTTGAGTGCTCCAGGCAGTTAACTTCTTTTCATCCTTTTTTTGTTTTGTTTAAGACCATGTCGATAGATGTACAGATCCAACACCTCGATATGCAGCAGGGCCAGTTCATTGGTCTTTTCCGGGAATGGGGAAATCAGTTTGCACAGTGGCAAGAGCTCCTTCACTGCTATCCGCACAAGGACCAACTCCAGGAGTATGAGAAACAGTGGAAAATCTGGCATGAGCAGATGAAAGTCACTCAATCCCATCTACAGGAGAAGGCAAACTCGCTGCGGGCTATGCAGAACCCTTACATGAGTAATCCATATCTGTCTATAATGCCTCCATTTCCTGCATACCTGCCACCAACTCACATAATGCCCCCATCTTGTCTACCAATGCCCCCAGTTGCACATGCTCCTCCTATCCCTCCAGTAGTTATAGCATCGGTGCCACCGCCAGAACCAATAGCTGCACCCCCATCAACTGCCCCACCTACAGATCTTACTACTACTACTCAAGTAAGCAATGCGCTACCAGCATCTGCACCTGTGAGTTCCCATTCGATTGAAGGTGGCAGAGTATCATTATTTCCAACTCCAGATATGCCGCACCATCCAGGTTCTCTTCCATTGCCCCCTCCGCCACTTCCTGCTTCTGGCCAAAGAGAGCAGACACCATCAATTCCTCCAGCTATCCCTACAACCACTCTACTGCCACCACCTTATGGCGAAGCAGAATCATTGAGGATGACTGGCCCACCTCCTGGCTTCTTCAGACCTCCCCCAAGGTAAGCGGGCATACATTTAATGTGTTGTTCATTATAACCATTTTGTTCTTTCCTATTTACAGAATGGGTAGATTTGTGGTTTGTGTTCCACTGTGTTGGTAGATTTTCTAAAGCCCTGTAGACGGGATCTTTAGGTGTAGGTTCCTGAATTAGGTGCTGCTGGGGTTTCCTTCCAGCTGACCAGGTTCTGTGGGTTGCTAGGAAAGATTCCTCTTTATTGCACCTTTCTTTCCATTTTTATGGACCACCAAACCTTTTGCTTTTATGTGTATCTGACCTGCCCTTTTGACAGTGCAGTGAAGCCTTAAGCTTCATCACATTGACTTTTTGATCATCTGTTATGGGGAAACTGACATGTCCTTCAGGCTGTCAGTACTGCGAAACATGGTTTCCCTTGGTCTTGTTACTTGTACTTTTAGTAACGTATTATTGCTTGTAACTTTTATCATTGTACAATGCAGCTTACACTGCAGTACAATGGGGTACACGTTTTGTTTCGCCCTAGACTAACTCAGGATTTGTGGTTACTCTAGGTGTGTAAATGGACAAGCTGCTGGCAGCAGTTACTTTTTACCATTTATTTGGTGTATTTTGGTTTTAGCCTTACTGTGTTTACTACGTTTGGCTACTAACGGTGGCTAGTGGTCAAATATGAACAATAGAGAAAGCCGTATTGTTGCCAGTAGGTAACCCACATGCACTCCTGACGGACGTAGTCCTTCAACAAATATTGAGGAAATTGTCAAACAGATGCCTACATTCCTCAAAACAAAATGTAATCACATTATCAAAAAAATGCTGAACATTAATTTTAACACCTAATCCCTGGGTCAAAGTAAATGTCATGCGGTAAGTACCATAAATAAATTTGGAACTCATACAGCAATCAAAATTAGACAATCGGTACAGCTTAATCACAAAATAATGAAATCAGGTTCAATTTTAAATGCCAATGCGTTTCGGATATGCCCTTATAGCTATCTTCAGAGCTATTGGCTGTCTTTCACTGTTGAATAATAAGCTTGAGTTTTCATCTGTTATCCTATAAGTAGTACAGTGTTATAAATCTATGTTGCCGTTCATGAAATTGCAATCTATATACTATATAATATGAGAAGGGACTAAGCTCCAAAGTGCCTTGGTTTTCAGAGATGGAATCTGACCTGTAATGCACTATTTCCTATTACTAAAAACAATCGTATACAAGTAGTCTATACACTCTATCACCACAAGAAAATTGAGACTTGACCAGCAATTATCCTTGCTGGTAGGCTGGGTCTCTGAAGGTACTCGCTCTTCCACACTGTGAGTTACTGTCACTCTGTAATAGTACAGAGAAATGGACAAAGTTATCCTGTTATTTGAGTGGCCCGCTGGCAATTACCACCTTCACCCCTAGTTGTGACATCAACATGGCATAAAAAATGCGGCTTTACCTACCCTCGATGGGGATAGGTAGTGGTCAAACATGACCATGCCTTGAGGTTTTCACTTGTCCCTTGGCTATCTTGTTTTTCAGCCTCCTACCGCCCTGAGAGGCCAGGAACATCATTGTATGGGCTTTCAGTGCCCGGGAAAGCAGAGGCTTTTGCGGGCTACTGGAGGGCTATGTGTGTTTGGTGCCAGGAAGTGGCTGGTACTGCCTGGTCCCAATCCACATCCTGATGCCGGTATGTCTGGGTGCAATGAATTAGTTTTGCCACCAGTGGTCCTGATTGGACCACTGTTTGGGTGTGTATGGGGGGCTTGATCTGTCATTGGCTAGTAGGGCTGCTGCTCTTACCTGGCTTTTGTTATAAGAGGACCCCTGCACCCACCCTGGAGAGATCCTGAAAGAAACTGAGGAAGCCAAGTTTCCTGATTTGCGAGGAGACCGTAATCCTGTCAGAAGAAGGCTTGGTGACCAACTTCTGCTGCTGCCCTGGTAGATCCCAGTTCTGTGGAAGATCTCCAGCAGTCCTGCGAAGGAGCTGCGACCCTTGAAGTGGAGGGAACATCCATTCTCAACATCAGTTCGTAGTCCTGCAAAGAGCCTTCGGAAGTGCCCCAGGACTGTCCTGTGGCTGACAAGCTCTGAGTTTGGGTTACTGCGCTGCAGATGTCGCCGTTTCGTGTAGTTGCCTGGAACGTCTGAGGATCTTCAGTTTATCCTCTAAGATTTTACCTCTGTGAAATGGCGTGGTCCTAACATCAATGGGACCCCACATAGGAGGGAAGGTCTGACTGTGACAAGTGATTACCTTTGTGTTGCCGTGCATCATTGGCTGTCGTCCGAAATTGCTTACCTGCATCCATTATTGTCCTGAGGGGCCCTACATCACGTTTTGCTGCATTCATCCACTGAGAGACCTTGCACCAGACACCAACTGGAGATAAGCTCAAGCATGCAACCCCTGGGAATCCAGGGCTGAGGCTGATGGCAGGAAAAGCGACTTTGGACCTTTTTCCAACCGACCTGCCAAGTCTCATTAAGAATCTGAGTTTGGGGGGTGAGTTATAGTGATACTTGCACCCCTAACTCCCTTTAAAAGTTTTGATAACTTTTAGAAACTTTTGTCTTGCATTGGCTTTACCATTGCTTGTTCATACAAGCACTCTGAACATTGCGAATATGATTGTTAGATGAACTTGTCCCCTACCCATTGGAACTGTTCATTGGACCCCAAAGACCATACCTTCTTTTTTTTTTTTCCAGCTTCTCAAACTGTACGGAACTTTGCTGAACTTCCTAGGGGTGGACTTGGGAAGTTGGGGTTTGTTCTCTGTGGACCTGTAGTGCTAATACCAATCTGTACTGTCCTTTTCAGGGGTTTGATATGTATTTTGCCCTACCCTAATGATTGTGTATATGTATCATATTTTAGTATTGTGATATTACCTGTTAGTAGTCATTTTGTCACTGTTATTTTGGCCAGAAGTAAAGAAGTTTCTGATGTTTGTTAATCTGCTTAGAATCACATGCTGTGCATAGGTCCGACATCCAGTGGTCACTGCGGAGTATTGCATTTTGTCTTACGTAGTCGAAAAGGGGACGTCGACAAGGCATGTCTGAAACACTATCCCTATAGTGACGTGCGTTGTACCCACAATCCCTCACGCGTCAAGGTCCCTCAGATTGTTTTTTTCTGCCCAGCTACTGGTTGGCTTTACGCAGAGCTCCTCGAGAGACATTGCAGATTTGATCTCCTCGACCTTTGGTCGTTTTCTTATTAATATATAACACATAGATCCCTCCCTCGACGCAGTTGTGAAGCTGTTTCTCCGCCGAGCAAGATCTTCGACGGAGGGGACGAGCGGAGGAGATCCTTCGGCGTTGCCGAACACGTGGCCTGGCCTCACAGGCCAAATACAGTAGGGAGAGTGGGGTCGTGGGACATCTGTTTCCTTTCTGAGAATGCCTTTCCCTTTCCCCTTCCTTTCCCTTGGTCGTTATCACGATTTACTGCCTCAGCTATGGAGAGGACACCCTTTAGGTTTTGCCCGCGTTGCAAGGGCAAGTTCACTTGGAAGGACAAGCATTCACGGTGTAACCGCTGCTTGCCCCTCGATCACAAGGAGGAGGGTTGCACGGCTTGTCGGCTTCTTAAGCCAAAGACTCTAAAAGACAGTAGGGTCAAGAGGTGGGCGGCCTACGCTATGTCGAAGGCCGATTCCTCACCCGCCGCTGCTACCACCGACAGTGACGAGGAACGTGATAACACGACCTCCGCTACGGAAGTCGTAGACCCCTCTAAAGAGCACTTGCGCTCTTCGTCGTCTGTCCCCGGCCCCGACGGGCTCGGCTCACGCCCTGCTTATGGGGATGAACACCCCGGCGACACTGACGCACACGATACCACCCATAAGCACACAACCCACGGCTCTTCGTCGAAGACGAAGAAAGCATAAGCGCCCAAGGAGACGCAGGTTCCACCGGCGGCCTCCTCGGACCGTTCAGGTTCGAAGCCCCTCTCGCAACCGCGACCAGCGACTGGGCTTTCGGCAAATAAGGGCGCCGCCCCCAAACTCTCGGCCGGCGCGCACCAGCAGAGAGCGTACGCCGCCGTAGAACGATCGACACCTGTAACGTCGAAACCACAGCCCTCCTCTGACAAACTAGTCGCAGAGAGCTTGGCGAGGATCGTTGTAGCCGACGCCCACAAGCGTACGCCGAAAGACACGTCGAGCGCTACGCAAAGGTCGAAAGACACGCCGAAAAGGCCCGAAGAACGACAGGGACTACCCCCTTCAGTCGGGGGTACCCCCAGCACACCGGAAGGCTTTTCGGAGGGCGACGGGACACTTTCCTCGACGTTGTGGGAGAGGTCGAGCCGTTTTCAGGCGGAAGACACTAATTTTCCCCCGCTAGAACGCTCAGGGGTACCCCATGAGACCATGGAAAGGCTCCATCTCTGCATGGAGAGGATGGAGAGATTTATGAAGACCCAGAACCCTCCCACTCCCAAGAGAACAAGAGAAGGGCCTCAGGAGGACCCCAGGGCTAAATATCCGAGACTATTCAACCCCTCCCAGCAGGACACAGCCTCAGATTTCCATAATGTGTATGACCTCACTGTTGAGGAGCAATACTTGGAGGAGGAGGATGAATTTGTGGACGATGAAGAGGGACAGAACCAGGAGGAAGGTCTGGAAGACAGCCCAGACATGGTAGGAGAAGGCTTCGGAGAAAATCCAGAAGAAGGGCCTTCACATCCCTGGCAATCCCCATCAGTATATTCGGACACTGATGTCCTGAACCTAAATCCTCCTGACAATTCACCTGTTAGGAACACGTCTCCCATAGACAATCAGCCCACATTCAATGCCCTGTTGCGCAGAGCAGCAGCACATTTCGAACTGGACACTGGGGAGATCTCTCCTGAAATAGACTTTGTGGAAAGAGTAATTAAGGAGAAACCCCTGGTCAGCCAGACCATTCCCCTCCTCGCTTCAGTGAAGAGAAGAATCATCCCTTCGCTATCCACGCCCGCACTAATCAGAGGAGTTAATCCAAGAATTGAAAAACTTTTCACTCCTTCACCCTCAGACCCGCTGTACATCAGGGGACATTCTATTCCTGACTCCCTTGTAGTAACTAATACAAGGAAGAGGGCAGGGGTGCCGCTGTCCACCAGTGAGGCACCACCTGACAAGGAGGGCAAGAGATTATATGCCCTTGGAAAGAGAGTCACATCCTCGGCTGCCTTTTCTGCAAGAATTGCGAACAACAATTCCTTGCTAGCTAGCTACGCGGACGCGCAGTGGGCCAAACTGCGCAAAGACGCCGAAGAAGCGCCGGAACCGCTACGGACACGCCTGCTATCAACTATTGCCGAAGGAACCCAGGTCAACCAGAGCATTGTGGAGAACTCTCTGGATGCTGCAGAGACAGCGGGACGTTCCCTGGTTCAGGGAATACTCCTAAAACGCCATCTATGGCTGCGTAACTCAGGGTTCAAACCGGAGACACAGGCGTCTTTAATAAATAAACCTATTGAAGACTCAAACCTCTTCGGGAAAGCGGTGGATGAGGCTCTGGAGATGGCTAAAAGAGTTTGATACTATCAAAACTCTTGACCAGATCTCTAAGCCCACTACCAGACGCGGCTATGGCAACAAACGCTTTTTTCGTGGTCAACGCCAACAACAGAATCAGCAGTAACAGTACCCTGCCACCAATTACCATACCAATAGTGGGCAGTACAGCCAAAGAGGCCAGCTCCGTGGCAAAGGGAGAGGTCGGGGGTCCACCCCCAGAGGCTCCCAAGCCCCCAACAACACCAAGTGACGCGAAGATTCGCGTCCCCTCCCATGCAACACCGGTCGGGGGCCGGCTAACATCCTTTCTTCCAGCATGGGAGGGAATAACGTCAGACCGCTGGGTACTTTCCACCGTAGCCCACGGATACTGCATCGAATTCAACGGTTCCCCAACATACAGACCCCCGAGGGGACGACGCATGACACCAGAACACCTTGCCATCCTTCTCCAAGAAGTAGAACCACTGCTGGAAAAAGGAGCCATAGAGGTCGTGCCTCTATCTCAGGTAACGGAAGGTATTTATTCAGTGTACTTCCTTGTACCCAAAAAGGATCTAACCATGCGCCCTGTATTAGATCTGCGCCCAGCGAACAAGTTTGTCAAACCCCAGAAGTTTCGTATGGTGACCTTACAGGAAGTGATCAACCTGCTATCACAAGCAGATTACATGACAACACTAGACATGAAAGGTGCATACTTTCATATTTTAATGTTGCCAGCGCACAGAAAATACCTCAGGTTCATGATAGAGGGCAAACACTACCAGTTCAGAGTGCTACCCTTCGGCATAGCATCTGCACCAAGGGTATTCACGAAGGTAGTGGCAGCGGCCAACCTGCGCAGGTTGTCCATCCCAGTTTACCCTTACCTCGACGACTGGCTCATAACAGGGGATTCTTACGAAACATGCTTCTGCAATACCCAAAAGACTGTAGACCTTTTGTTCCAGCTGGGCTTCTCCATCGAAAAGAAGTCCAGCCTAGACCCCAGCCAGATCAAACAATTCCTAGGGGCTGTAATTCAAACAAAGGACGGCCTCGTCTTCCCCTCCAACGAGAGGGTCCAAAACATGCTGTTTCAGATCCCTCAATATGTGGCCGGTCGAGAGGTGACGGTACGCAAAGCAATGCGCTTGCTAGGAATGATGGCGTCGTGTATTTATTTGGTACCTCACGCGCGCCTGCGCATGCGCCCAATGCAAGAGTGGCTCAACAGCCAGTGGTGTCAGGCCAGCGGACTATGGGATGATCTAGTGGTGGTCTCGCAGGCCTTGGTTCTCTCGCTACGGTGGTGGACAAAGGAAAACCTGGTAAGAGGGAAACCCTTTGCCACACCCGCGGCGGAAGCCACTCTAACCACAGACGCATCCCTCACAGGATGGGGGGGGCTCACCTATCCCATCAGACTGCTCACGGAGTGTGGACTCCGAGCGTAGCATCCAAACACATACATCTACTGGAGCTACTAGCTGTGTTCAAGGCGCTAAAAGCCTTCCAGGAACACAACACCTACAAGGCAAAACAGTGATGGTCCTTACAGACAGCACCACAGCCATGTACTACACCAACAAGCAGGGGGGCACCCACTCTCCAGGACTGTCCAAACTGGCCCAAAATATATGGAAGTGGGCTCTCAAACAAAACATGTTCCTACTGTCACAACATGTACCAGGGGAACTCAATCTGCTGGCAGACAAACTCAGCAGAGATTTCCCCCTGCCCGAAGAGTACGAATGGCGACTGCACGAAGACATCGTCTTCGACGTCTTCACGCAATGGGGATTCCCAGAAATAGACCTGTTCGCAACCCTGGAGAACTCACAATGCCAAAGTTACGCCTCCAGGTACCCCCAGAACCAATCCAAGGGGAACGGTCTGTCGATTCAATGGTCAGGGAAATTTGTTTACGCTTTTCCCCCCCGACTCCCCTTCTCAACAAGGTGGTGCACAAGATGCACCAGGAATAAGTGACCATGATACTGGTGGCCCCAATGTGGGCCCGACAGCCATGGTTCGCTCACTTGATGGAGATGTCTCTATCTCCCCCAGTGAAACTCCCCTGCCCGTACAACATGCTGTCACAAGACAAGGGCAGGACTCTGCATCCATGCCCCCAGAACATGAACTAAGCAGCCTGGCACCTGAGATCATAGAATTTGGACATCTACAGCTCCCGCAGAGATGCATGGACATCCTCAGGGAAGCCAGAAAACCTAACACTCGCCACTGCTATTCTAGCAAGTGGAAGAGATTTGTCATCTGGTGCAGAGGAACGAGCATCAACCCGATTGACTGCTCTCCCACACATATTGTTCTATACCTGACCCATTTATTGGATTCAGGTCTAGTGTTCAATTCCATTAAAGTCCACCTAGCGGCACTTTCTGCATACACCACTTCCCAACTCAGTGTCGTGGTGGAAGATCTCTGTTATAAAGGCCTTCATGGAGGGAGTAAAGAGAATACACCCCCCGATAGCTGACCCAGCTCCTGGATGGGACCTTAACGTGGTACTTACCAGACTCATGGGCTCACCATTTGAACCCATGCACAAAGCATCTCTTAAAGACCTCACTCTTAAGACTGCTTTTTTAATAGCTATCACCTCCATCAGGAGAGTAAGTGAACTACAGGCTCTTTCTGTTATAGACCCCTTCGTTACAGTTCACTGAGATAAGGTGGTTCTACGCACGCACCCAAGGTTTGCACCAAAATTCATCTCGAAATTCCACTTAAACCAGTCTATAGAACTACCAACGTTCTTTTAAAATCCTTCCAACTTGGGAGAAAAAAGTCTGCACACACTAGATGTGCGGAGAGCGGTCATGTTCTACATGGAAAGAACCAGACCACTGAGGAAGACTAATCAGTTCTTCGTCTCGGTGGCAGCAGGAAGAGAAGGGGATGCAGTTTCAAAGTCCACTATTTCTAGATGGATTGTTCAATGCATCACTCTCTGCTATACTCTTGCTAAGAGAGAACTGCCCTTTAAGCCAAGAGCACACTCTACTCGAGGCACGGGGGCGTCCATAGCATTCATTGCAAATGTTCCCCTTGAGTCCATCTGCAAAGCGGCTACCTGGAGTTCTGTGCACACCTTTACGAAACACTACTGTCTAGATGCACACTCGAGATCTGACTCCCAGATGGGACAGGCAGTATTAAGACATCTTTTCTCTACTGTTCCTTCTCATAACCCACCGCCAACTCCGGGTACTGCTCGCTAGTCTATGCACAGCATGTGATTCTAAGCAGATTAACAAACATCAGAAGACGATGCATTACTTACCGTAAAAGCATTTCTGATGGTTGTATCTGCTTAGATTCACATGCGCCCACCCTTCCTCCCCGCTCGGATGGAAGGAACATAGACTTCCTTTTATATCTCTTTTCTGTACTCACTCACGTCTAGAAGGCTCCCTCAGGGCAGAAAAATACAAACAGAGGGACCTCGACGCGTATGGGATTGTGGGTACAACGCACCTCACTATAGGGATAGCGTTTCAGACACGCCTTGTCGACGTCCCCTTTTCGACTACGAAAGACAAAATGCAATACTCCGCAGTGACCACTGGATGTCGGACCTATGCACAGCATGTGAATCTAAGCAGATACAACCATCAGAAATGCTTTTACGGTAAGTAATGCATTGTCATTTTCGTTATACTTGTTTGTGTGTTCCTTGAGTGCTTCACTCTGTGTGCTCATTATGGACACCTTACCAGCTCACCACCTCTCGACATATCCTAGACCACTCACCTTGCTACCTTGCACTGGTTTGGCTACAGCTCCCCAGAGTTGTCCCTGTCACGATATGGGTTGGCCTTCTATACATCTGTCCACCAGGCCAGAATATAGAAAATCAGTCCTAACCGTAGTTCTGATAGAACAGCCCAAGCCTATCTTGCAGGAGGTGGAGTTTGGGTCAATAGGTTACGGTATACGTCATTTATACTCAGGAGTGGCCACACTAGGCTGCAAACATTTGTCCTTTAGGATCTATATTTCGAGGGGATTGCGTCCTCCGACGTATTCCATATCTATGACGGGTAATGTCCACAGCTGTGCTGCTCCGGAAAATCTTTGGCGTCTGCGTCGATGCGCCGCTCCCGAGGACCTCCGACGGCCGACGTCACCGATGTGAAAAGTAGGACGCACGACGCCCATAGCCTCAGTTCCGTTTATTCCGCGAACGTGTTCGCTTCATGAATTTCGGTACGCCTCGACTCGTTGGAGTTTGCTGTTTTCGAATTCTCGGTTCGTTGAACCTGTTCGGTTTTTTGTGTAGACCTGTTCGTGTCGATGTCTACTTCGTCTTCAACCCCGCGTCCAGGCTTCAAGAAATGCAGGGATGTCGGTCACGGACTCGCACAACGCCTGCCTCTGGTGTCTCGGGGAGGCCCACGATACGGACGACTGTGTCGACTGCCAGTCGCTCACGGCAAAGGCCTTGCGGGAACGCAAGAAGAAGCTGTCGGTAGGCCGGGTGTCTAAGCCCCGGAAGTCGAGGTCTGCGGGGCTTTGGATGGATGACTCGAGGGGCGACTCTCCGCGTCATCGTCGGAAGTCCAGTGGGTCTCCTTCCAGGAGTCGGTCTCGCCACTCCTCCGCCTCTTCGAGGCATTCCCGGAAGTGCCGGCATAGGTCGCCTTCCCCATCCTCTTCCGAGGACTCCGCCCGTCGGCGGGTAACTTATCCCTCCATGCAAGCGACACTGGAGAATGGGCTTCCTTCGGGAAGCAGATGCTAGCAATTCTTGAATCGCAGGGCACCGGTCCGTCCGCGCCTCCGAGTGGGGTCGGTCGGCACCGGTCGAGAGACACCGCTCGTACGCCTTTGGGCTCGGGTGGTCGGCACGGCTCGCGGGAGAGGTCCCGCTCTGACAAGGGTAGCCGTTCTCGCCATGCCCGTTCCAGGTCCCGGTCCTCGACGCGCTCGAGACCGCGTGATCCTGTGCCGTCTTCGAAGAAGACGTCGACGCCTGTGGCGCCGAGGTCGTCGACGATTTCTCTCGAGGCTCTGCCTCCGAGGGGGTCGTCGACGCCGTCAGCGCTTAGGTCGTCGAGACACGCTCGAAGCTCCGGCTTCGAGGCCTGTGTCGACGCCACCGATGCTGGCGGCGCTGCAGCTGACGTCAACGCCGATTCGCTCGACGCCGGCGCCGACTCGACGCCTGTCAAGGCGGTGGTGTCGGAGGGGCCCCGTGGCACGGGGTTTGCCCCTAGAAAGGCTCTGGCTAAGGTCAGGCACTGCTTTGGTCCCCAGAGGTCTTCCTCTCCACGTCTGGAGTACATTTCAGAGGGTGATGAAGGCTCTGATGTCGGCTTGGTTCCGGTTCCGGTTCCAGATGAGCTTATCTCGGGCCATAGCCAGTTTGATGACCTGAGGCAGTCACTGCATGATGCCAGTGGATTGGACACACCTCTCCGGAGGTGGAGTTTTGTAGGCCGTAGCCTGTCACTCATGCCGATTCTTCATATCGGCGCCTTATCTCTCGGGTCACCGAGTATTTGGGTTGGTCAGCTCCCCCAGGGGAGTTCGTTCAGGATGATCTCACGGACATCCTTGATCTCGGTCCCCCCACTGACCCGGTTTTGCCATTTCATATGGCTCTGCAGAGAAGGGTGGCGGCGGCTTGGACTGCTCCGGAGAGTCTCCCGGCAGTGGGCAAGTCTTTGTCGCGAAAATACCGTCCAGCCAGTAGCGACCCCTGCTACTTGTCCAGGCACCCAACTCCGAAGAGTTTGGTTGTGCAGGCGGCTACGGCCCCGGCAAAGCAGGCGTCGTATCCTACCATCCCTCCGGATAGGGACGACAAACGTTTTGACAGCTGGGCAAAGAAAGTGTTTTCTTCGGGGGGTATGGCGCTTCAGGCGGCCAACTCCATATGTGCTTTGTCTCGTTTCACACACACTCTGTGGAACTGTGTTGCATTAGCGGCTGAACATATTCCCGAAGGGGACGAACAGGATGGTTTCCTTGCTATGGTTCAGTATGGCAAGGATGCCCTGTATGAGGCCGTTCAGTCGGGTTTGGACTAGGCAGATTGTGTCAGCCGGTCCATGGCGGCGAGCACCGTAATGCGCAGGTTTGCGTGGTTGCGGAAGTCTGGGTTCGCTCCTGATGTGCAGTCCCGGCTCCTCAACATGCCCTTTGACGGTGAACACCTTTTTGGCAGCAAGGCGGACGAGAGCCTTGAGAGGTTGCAGACCTCCAAAGCTGCAGCGAAGTCGTTGGGCGCTGTAGTTCGCCAACCTCCGCCTTTTCGTCCTAGGGGACAGCAATGGAGGGGAGGTTCCTTTCGCTATTACTCGCCCTTCAGTAAAGCGAGGGGAGCTAGCAGTCAGAGGCCATCGTAAGAGTGCCAGAGGTGGAAACAAAGGTACTTGAGGTGCCAAGGCCGCTCGGGCAGTTGCCTCTTTGCCCTCCGGCAACGCCGCAGCCGCTACCACTCAGTCATGAGGCCAGGTTGGGGGGTTGGGGGAAGGCTGGCGCAGCATTTTGTAGAGTGGCTAGCCATTACTTCGGATGTGTGGGTTCTGGAGATCATAACTCACGGCTACTGTCTTCCTTTTCGGCAGAGGCCTCACGACAATCCACTAGGGAACCTCTCTTTGAAGTGTCCGGATCCGCTCCTTGCGCAGGAAATTCAAGCCCTGCTGGAGAAAGGCGCCATAAAACTGGTGCCTTTAGCGGAGAGGAACAAGGGATGGTATTCTCCTTATTTTTTGATTTCGAAGAAAGACTGGGGATTGAGACCCATCATGGACTTGAGCGGTTTGAACAAACTCCTCAGGAAGGACAAGTTCAAGATGGTGACTCTTTCTCAAGTCCTCCAGGCCCTTCAACTTCAGGACTGGTTGGTGTTTCTCGACCTCAAGGATGCTTACTTCCATGTGCTGACCCATCCCAAGCACAAGAAGTACCTGAGGTTCGCGGTTGGCGACTCGCACTTTCAGTTTCGGTTCCTGCCGTTCGGATTGACCTCCGCCCCGAGGGTTTTCAACAAGCTCATGGTGGTGGTGGCAGCGCATCTCAGGAAAGGGGGGATTCATATCAACCCCTACCTGGACGATTGGTTGATCAGGGGGAGCTCTCCCGAGCAAGTCCTGGATCATCTGTCCATCATCTGCCACTCCCTTCACAGGCTGGGCTTCTCCCTCAATTTAAAGAAGTCCCATTTGACACTAACGCAGCGGCTCCAGTACATCGGAGCAGTGCTCGACACGTCCCTGGGGCAGTGTTTTCCTCCTCAGGTGAGGGCTCTTCACATTCAGCAGATGGTGAACAAGTTTCAATTTGCCCAGGATCTCCCAGAGTCCGAGTTCTTGAGACTGCTCGGCCTTATAGCATCCTGCATTCTTCTGGTGCCAGAGGCTCGTCTGCGGATGAGATCTTTGCAGTGGGCACTCAAGCTCCAGTAGTCTCAGTCCTCCGGCAGGCTGTCGGACCCTGTTCAGGTGCTACCCTCGGTAGCCCGGGACCTTCTGTGGTGGGCGGTCGAGGGCAATCTGATGAAGGGGGCCACATTTTGGCTGCCCTAGCCGGAGGTGACGATCGTGACGGACGCATCCCTCACGGGATGGTGAGCTCATGCCAACGAGTTGACAGTCAGCGGTCGTTGGTCTCCGTCAGAGTCCAGACTCTATATCAATCTGTTGGAGCTGAGGGCCGTCAGGCTAGCCCTGAAGGCTTTTCTGCCGACTGTGCGTGGAAAGAGTGTCCTGATTCTAACGGACAACACGGTGGCCATGCACTACCTCAACAAAAATGGGGGGCAGGGTCACTTCTGCTGTGCAGGGAGGCGATGCAGCTCGAGTTCTGTGCCATCCAGCAGGAAGTTTCGATCTAGGCTGTTCATCTGGTCGGAGACAACGAGACGGCGGACGCTCTGAGCAGGCAGAGCACGATCTCTCACAAGTGGGAGCTGGCTTAGGAGATTCTCCTGGAGATCTTCGCCCTTTGGTGGACCTCTCAAGTGGATCTCTTCGCCTCCAGTGTCAACCGGAAGTGCGAAATGTTTTGCTCGCAGGAATTTCCTCCAAAAGGAGCCTTAGGAGACGCGTTCGTGGTGGAGTGGTCATTCCCACTGCTGTACGCGTTTCCTCCAGTCCCCGTCATCCCGCAAGTGCTGCGGAGGTTACGGAGGTTCAGTTCCCGGATGATCCTCATTGCTCCGGCGTGGGCCCCGAGGATGTGGTACCCGGACCTTCTCGACTTGTCCATCTGCCCTTCACGTCGTCTTCCCTACCGAGACGATCTGCTCTCACGGGAGGTGGGGGTCAGGTTCTCCATCCAGAGGTCAGATCCCTCAACCTTCACGCTTGGCGTCTGAAGGGTTGAGGTATAAGGATTGGGACCTCCCTGAAGACGTGATGGAGGTGTTGCTCTCGGCCAGGCGTCCGGCAACAAAGTCTCTGTACCGTTGCCGTTGGAGAAAGTTCTGCGACTGGTGCAGAGTTAAGAATGTGGATCCTTTTGAATGTGACATTCCCATGGTTCTGTTTTTTTTGCTTTCCTTAGCCCGCAGGGGCTTGCAAGTGGTAACCATTAAAGGTTACCTGGCGGCGCTGTCCATATTTAAGCGCTCGTCTGAAGTGTTCCTATTTTAAGATTCCTTTAATTTCGCAGTTTTTGAAAGGGCTCACTAATGTGTTCCCTCTGTCACCTTTTGTGGTGTCCGGTTGGGATTTGAACCTTGTTCTTAAGTTTCTTATGGGTGCTCCGTTTGAGCCTTTACATTCTTGCCATTTGAGGCTGTTAACTCTGAAAACTGTGTTTTTGGTTGCGGTTACTTCCGCTCGCAGAGTGAGTGAGTTACATGCACTTTCAGTTAAGCCACCCTTCACTGTGTTGCATAAGGACAGGGTTGTCCTTAGAGTTCGTCCTTTTCTTCCGAAGGTGGTTTCGGAATTTCATTTGAGCCAGAAGGTGGTTCTTCCGGCGTTCTATCCCCCTCCACATCTTGGTAAGGAAGAGGAGCGGCTCCATAGGCTTGATCCTAGGAGAGCGTTGAGCTTTTATATTTCGTGCATGTCCCGGGTCAGAGTGGACGATCAACTTTTCATTGGCAATGCTGGAAAGCGTTTGGGACAAGCTGTGACGAAACACTTTGTCTCGTTGGATTATTTTAGCTATCTCCAAGTGTTACCGCTTGGCGGGTAAGGATCCTCCGGCTGGCTTGTGGGCCCATTCTACCAGGGGAGTGGCTGCGTCTACTGCCCTGCAGCGGGGGGTTCCTATTCGTCACATCTGTGATGCAGCCACCTGGGCTCAGTGCATACTTTTGTACGTCACTACTCCCTCGATTCCATCAGAGGGCAAGATCTGGCCTTTGGCAAGGCAGTTCTCTATTCCTCAATTTGATTGGGCATACTAAATTTGTATTCTAAATTCTTTCCCACCTCCTTGTTTGGTACTGCTTTGGGAGTCTGTCATAGATATCGAATACGTTGGAGGACCCAATCCCCTTGAAGAATAAGTTACTTTCTTACCTGGTAACGTTCTTTCGATGGGATGGTCCGACGACGTATTCCATATCGCTCCCTCCCTGCCTTCCCTGCTGCAGAATTTCTTTTGCGATTGCAGCTTGCGTTCTGCAAGGCCTTGTGTGTCTGACTGGCAGAAAACTGGTGGCACGCGTTATGGGAAAAAACTATAACTGAGGCTATGGGCGTCGTGCGTCCTACTTATCACATCGGGTGACGTCAGCCGTCGAAGGAAGTCCTCGGGGATGGCACATCGACGCAGACGCCAAAGATTTTCCCGAGCAGCACAGCTGTCATAGATATGGAATACGTCGTCGGACCATCCCATTGAAAGAACGTTACCAGGTAAGAAAGTAACTTGTTCTTCTCCAGCATGGGGTCTGGCCTGGATTCACATGCTCATGAATTTTCCCCATCAGGCCGGGAATCCTCAGTAAAAAACACTGTTTCACTTTCACTTACAAACTGTATTTTTCCTCTAAACTAATCACTGCACTCTGGGTCATACTGCCCCCAGCCATTGACTGCCCTTACCCAAGCCCCCCCCCCCCTCTGGCAGCCCTCTTTAGATTTTTACTGCACGTTCAAGTGCTGGGAGTCCTCCAGTTTTGCTCCATGAGCGATTCTACGTTTTTTTCGTGGAAATAGTCCTATTTTTGACAATGGAGCCCATGTGCTCTTCTCTCCATTGGCTGACAAGCAGGGATCCATTTTTCGGTGAATTTTTCAGAAGGCCATCAGGCCTACTCCGCACCTCCCGACCATGTTGGAAGAGAGGGAAAGAAGCTCCCTTTTCAGGCTCTGCTCCAGATTCCGGATTGCGTAACGTGTTGTGGAGGACAAACACATTCAGTGCCTCTGTCTTCACCCGGATCACCGAGAAGGACATAGCGAAATCTGCCTCGGGTGCTCGAAGAGAACGATCAAAGATCGTCACAGTAGACTGGCGACGTGGCTCAGCGCAATGGCCTCTGGGTCAAAGCAGGGTCATGCCTCACCCAGGATCGGTCGGTCAAAGCTTCTAAATCCTTTGAGGACGCTTCACCCGTGGGGGCCCAAGATAAGGCGAAGCATTGCGAGTCTGTATGTCGGGGCACCGCGCAAGCCGGTCCCGCGATCGACAAGGGGACGATCAACCTCACCATCTGCCTCCATCTCCAGCCATCGATCCAGCTCCTCCTCAGAGGAAACTCGCCCAACCCGGCTAAATTACGGGAGAGGTCCAAGAAGCCTGGGGTGGAAGAAAAGGCGTCTGGCCTGCCCAAGAAGGCCCAGGCGGCACAAGAATTATCGTCGACTGTCGATTGGGGCAGCAGCTCTAAGGAAGGCCAAAGGGGCTGACCCAGTAAAGGTACCCCCGACTGCGCCCATGGTATTGCTACAAGAGGATGCCGTCGTTGAGTCTGACTCTGACCCTCAGAATACAAAAAAGGGGTGGGGTGGTATGAGGCGGCCTTGGGCCTGCCACAGTCCGTGCCCCAAGGCAGATGTTTCTTCCTCGGAGGAGGACCAGGAGTCAACATACACGATCCACGAGGACGTAGGGGACGATGATGGCGGAAACGCTGACGGCGACGACAGCGCTGGGCCTAGTAGGCATACCGCTCCAACTCCGACAAGAGATGTTACTCTGGACATCTTTCAACCCTACACATGTTTGAGTCAGAAATCCTGGAAAGGATGCCCCAGCCCCGGTGACCCCAGTCCGGGTAGCCCCGGATCAGGCTCTGACGAAAAAGAGTAAATCCATCCGATGCCTCTGCATCAACCTCCACACCCGCGTCAGGTACCCTCCCCCAGAGGGACCCAGACACTGGGACAGAAACAGTCACAGCGATGACGGACATCGTCATGGCGGGCAGATCGCCGCAGCCGAGGGCATCCCCACCGGATGAAGTATGGTGTTTCCATGCCATGGTCGCCAGAGCGTCCATGCTCTTCCGGCTGACCACTGAGAAGACCAATAAGGAAGGTTTGCTCTACCAGTGTCATGGCCACAGGCCCCAGAACACAAAAACCACACCATCTAGTGATGGGGACACTGGGTCACTTGACTCACTTATGTCCCTTTGGGACACACAAACACGGGCCCTGGCTGGACTCAGTCCTGGCGCCTTTGGCACCAGGTTCATATAGAGATGTGAGCAGGAACTCTTATTTCAGTGCAGGAGTGCTTTTATTTTACAAGAACTTTCCAGGAGCTGAAAGCCTTTATTCCAGAGAACAGCCTCATGTGCTCACTCATCGGGTGGGGCAGGCAGGCTGAACCTGGTGGGCGTGGCTTCAGAAGCTCAGCTATATAAGCTGCTCCATCCTTAAAGCCGGTGCTTTGTGACGCTCACCGCCGCTTGGACCAGCTTACTTACCTTTGAAACCAGGCGTTCTCCTGCATACTCACCTCCAGGAAACCGGTGCTTCATCGCTTCATCTGCAGACTCATCTCCTGACATCCAGTGATCTTGATCCTGACGCCGCAGCACCGCGCTCCGCATCCACAAACTCGCACCCTGTGAAGAAGAAAGACCAGGTTAGAACATCCGTCCTAGGGCTGCGCCGCATTTGAACCCCACGTGCCCCCTAGTTAACAACTTACCAGCTACTGTACCGCTGCAGCTTAGTTCCTCATTCCCCCCAGCTGCCGCCTCGAGCTCCGCAGCTTCTGCCGGGTCGGCAACATCACCTGCAATGGAAGAAAGCAAAAGAGCAAACATCAAAAGTGGAACGGACAGCAATACAACAAAAACAGACGAGGAAAGACAAAGGCAAACAGGAACACTTACCTGAAGTATAGTGGCTTCGTCGCAGCAGGACTGGACTACCACGTGCAAGGGACAAGTGAAGGAACTCGGTCCAGATCATACAAGCGCCCCTGCCAGAAGCAGCAGGATGGAGTGCTCACCAAAACTAATCAACAGGTGAGCTTTCCAGGGACAGCGCATCCCACGGGTACCACGGTTTGGGAGAAGGGGTCTGGAAGGGGGATCAGGCGCACAAGCTGGCATACTCGCGCCCCCTATTTTCCACGCAGGAGCAGTCCCGAGCAGCATCACCTATTACCACCAGTCACCACATAAGCGCAGAGGGCTAAGTCTGACCCGAGCAACCTCACCCCAGGAGGGCTGCAACCATGCCCCAACGCCTCTGCAGAGACAAGGTGAGCGTAACACAGAGGCGTGAGGCAAACAGGAAGACAATCATTGCGGTGCCCCGCGTGGCACTATTGAAGAATCTGGTCCCGGCCAAGCGGGACAGTGTAGAGAAAGTACCGGTGATGGAGTCCACACCCAAGTGCCTATGGTCGCAACCTTCACCAGACTCGGTGGCTGCAAGGAAGAGTTAGTTTAACCCCTTGTCATTGTCCTCAGTCCCTCCGGACAGCGAGGGAAAGAAGTTGGACGCCATGGGGAGAAAGGTCATCCACACCGCGGCATCTGCCATCAAGGAGGCCAACACACTGGCGATCCTGGCCAGATATGACAGGGAACTGTGGTACAAACTGGCCCCAATTCTGGAGTTCTTACCCGACGACAAGCGGGTGGAGGCAATAGCATTCCTTTAGGAGGGGGAAGTGGCTTTGGACCAGGCCCTCACGGTGGCCCTGGACATCGCTGACACAGGTTTCCGACAGATGGGGAACAGTGTTTGCCGCCATCGTCTGGGCTGGCTGAAGCCCACCAATTTCCACCAGGTAGGTCCCGACGTGGGTGCTGGACATGCCCTTCGGGGACAACTTCTTTGGGAAGGCCGTTGACTAATCCTTGCAGGCCATCAACACGGACATGGAGACGGCCCGTGCCCTGGGCACTCTCCAGCAGCACTGACCATCCTTTTGCACCTCTGGCCGAAAGTTGGGCAGATCGAAATGTTTTGGTGGAAGCTCCTTGTACTGTCCCGTCAATCCTCCCAGTTCATGACCCAGGAGGCCTACAGAGGCTGTTCTAAGGCTTTTGGTGGAGGTGGTCACTGCATTTGTTGCCCCCCAGGCAGAATGCAGGTGCCGAAGCAGGACTGAACAGGCCATGATGTTGGGGCCCCCCACCCATGCACCCTGGTTGCAGGCCAGCTGACAGGATCCACTGACAGATGGGTGCTGGATGCTCTCACCCACGGACATACCCTTGAGTTTCAGCAATTGTCCGCGGGTCCCCCTGGTGACCTGGCAGGAGCAGCACAGTCCTTAGGTCCTGCAGTAGCTATGGGCCATGCTATAAAAAGTGGTGCTAGAGCTAGTTCCAAGACAACTTCGGGGCTCCAGAGTCTGCGAGTGGCTGTATATCACCTGGTCCCCCATCATATGCGAGGGGCTGTATATCACCTGGTCCCCATCATATGCGAGGGGCTGTATATCACCTGGTCCCCCATCATATGCGAGGGGCTGTATATCACCTGGTCCCCCATCATATGCGAGGGGCTGTATGTCACCTGGTCCCCATCATATGCGAGGGGCTGTATGTCAACTGGTCCCCATCATATGCGAGGGGCTGTATATCACCTAGTCCCCCATCATATGGGAGGGGCTGTATATCACCTAGTCCCCCATCATATGGAAGGGGCTGTATGTCACCTGGTCCCCCATCATATGGAAGGGGCTGTATGTCACCTGGTCCCCCATATGGAAGGGGCTGTATGTCACCTGGACCCCATCATATGCGAGGGGATGTATGTCACATGGTCCCCCATCATATGGAAGGGGCTGTATGTCACCTAGTCCATCATATGGAAGGGGCTGTATGTCACCTGGTCCCCCATCATATGCGAGGGGCTGTATGTCGCCTGGTCCCCCATCGTATGCAAGGGGCTATGTCGCCTGGTCCCCCATCATATGCAAGGGGCTATGTCGCCTGGTCCCCCACCATATGCGAGGGGCTGTATGTCACCTAGTCCCCCACCATATGCGAGGGGCTGTATGTCACCTAGTCCCCCACCATATGCGAGGGGCTGTATGTCACCTAGTCCCCCACCATATGCGAGGGGCTGTATGTCACCTAGTCCCCCACCATATGCGAGGGGCTGGATGTCACCTAGTCCCACCATATGCGAGGGGCTGTATGTCACCTAGTCCCACCATATGCGAGGGGCTGTATGTCACCTAGTCCCACCATATGCAGAGGGCTGTATGTCACCTAGTCCCCCACCATATGCAGAGGGGCTGTATGTCACCTAGTCCCCCACCATATGCGAGGGGCTGTATGTCACCTAGTCCCACCATATGCGAGGGGCTGTATGTCACCTAGTCCCACCATATGCGAGGGGCTGTATGTCACCTAGTCCCACCATATGCAGAGGGCTGTATGTCACCTAGTCCACCATCAGATGCGAGGGCCTGTATGTCACCTGTTCCCCCCATCACATGGAAGGGGCTGTGTCACCTGGTCCCATCATATGTGAGGGGATGTATGCCAGAAATCTGAATTTCAGATTTTGCAAAAGCTGCAGTTTCAGGATTTGAATTTTACAGAATTCTTTTAGGAAAAACCCCTACAAATAATGCAGATGCAGCCGACGTTCTCTTTTTGCATTCTTGGACGTGCAGTTCTGAATTTATAATGCATAAAGGAAACCCAACGTGAAAAAAAGAAAAAAATAATCAAGTAAAGAGTTGAAGGGCCCAGTGCCAGACGCGGGTCAGTTCAAATACATTTTGCAGGGAACCCCAAGACATGCAATACACCATCTTAAAAAAGATAGTGCAGCACATTAAAAGAAGGGAAAAGGTGCCTGGGGACAGGTATAGGTTTAGCTGTATATTTTCAGATCTTGCAGGACTATGAACTAAGCCCACTTTAAAAAGCCGCTTGAAGAAGGTAGTTTTTCTTTGTTCCATTGGGCCAATAGAATGGCGAATAAGTGGAATACAAGGGGTCTCTATTCAGATCTTCCCTTTCTAGTGGATAACTGATTTAAGCACTGTAGCTTTGGTAATTAAATAAATTCAAAATGCTATTAATGGCTGCACCAGATCATTTTCAGGTATGAAAATGTCTGAAGAATGTCCACTAGATTCTACCTAGAGGACATTTTCGGGTAATGCACTACAAGATCGCATCATTTCCAGCGGCAGAAATTTTGCGAATCAGATTCCAAAAAGAACAATGTGACCTCTAAGCCAGCCCTGGCCAATGGGCTTCTCCCGCCGGATCCGAGATGCAGCACCAGACGTGTAGCTAGATCTCGGGATTCGGCCATCCTCAGCGCCAAATAGCCTATCCCAAAAATAGGGGTTTTGAAGAAAGAATGAAAAAAAGAATGCACTTTCCGCGATATGGTACGGAGTGGGGGGCGCAGTAGCACACAGCACACTGGCGCCATGAGTGCTTCTGGCTCTGCCCCCCACCTAGGCCACAGGCAGCAGGAGCCAAACAAACCCTCAGCAAACCTGGGAGCTTACCTCTGTGACCCATACTTGCCAACCCTACCGATTTAGGCGGTAGGATACCACTTTTTAAACAGTCCTACCGCCTACCGATTCATTGGCACCAAATACTGAGTCTTTCAAGGGCTAACTGGAGAAAGCGCGGCATGCAGGCTTTTGATGTCAAAGGCACCCAAGGCGGTGGGCTAAATGCGCCCCTCCACCGCGGGTGCCTTTCACAAAAGGCGCCATTAGCCCCCCACCGCGCCAACTCGGGGGAGTCTTTCAAGGGCTCCCCCGAGCTGGCGTGGTGGCAGAAGGCTTGGCAGGTGCCTCATTGTCATTGAATGCACCGGCGGCGGCGGGCTCATTCAATGACAATGGGCTGCTGACGTGCCCTATTCCTATCATTACCTCCTCGCCTGACTATTTTTGAAACTTTGATTCCTACAGATTTGTGTGACCCAATCTGCTCTGTGCGAGCGCACTGTGCACAGCATGCTCGCACGGAGCAGATTACATCACTGAGGCGAGCACCCAGGTTCGCAGTGGGTCAAAGACCCTGCGATTTAGCGGAAAGCAGAATCCAATTAAAAAAACACAAAGATCACCGAGCCCCAAGCTTCGCCGGCTCGGTGACAGTTGCCTTTCCCAAATGAATTCTGGTATTTGTATTTTGGAATGTGAATACATTTTGACACGGATGGTGCTGACTTGAAAAGTACACAAACCATAGCAAGTTACACTTACTATGGTTTGTGTACTTTCATTTAATTAAAGAAATTGCGCCATTTTGAAAACATTAACATTTCCTTTGTTCAGAGTTCAACTGGCAGCTCTGCCCCTTCTGAACTCTGCCTCCTCGGAACTCCGCCCCCCTCCTCCAAATCCCCATACCCACACGGCCCTTGTCGATCCCCTCCCATTTTTTCAATTTCCAACACTGCTCTAAGCCTAGTGAATTAATACTCTAAGAAAGGTTTGAGCTTGGCTTTAGCCGTATTCCCTCCCTTTACTTCAGCATACTGTAGCTTATATATTTACAATATCCCATGTACTGCACTGTCCCCTCTCCACCCCGTACTTCCCCATTTTCCCGCGTCCCATGCACTTGCGCGATCTGAAGGACACCTGGCCTTGTAGGCTCGTCTATCTGCCCTCTGTTCCCCCTCCCTTACCTTCGTCGCACCTTTAAACACTTGTGTATGGACGCGTTATAAATACATTATCATATTCATTTTGGCTAGTAGGACATTCCCTAAATGAGTGGGAATAAAGCAGGTGGTCGCCTCGATTGCCCCTCAAAAGATGCATACACTGTCGAATGGTGTCCTAAAAAGCAAGAAAGCCCCACTGATGGGACTCGGTGACATACAGCCCCTCGCATACGGTGGGGGACTAGGTGACATACAGCCCCTCGCATACGGTGGGGGACTAGGTGACATACAGCCCCTCGCATACGGTGGGGGACTAGGTGACATACAGCCCCTCGCATACGGTGGGGGACTAGGTGACATACAGCCCCTCGCATACGGTGGGGGACTAGGTGACATACAGCCCCTCGCATACGATGGGGGACCAGGTGACATACAGCCCCTCGCATACGATGGGGGACTAGGTGACATACAGCCCCCCCGCATATGGTGGGGGACTAGGTGACATACAGCCCCCCGCATATGGTGGGGGACTAGGTGACATACAGCCCCCCGCATATGGTGGGGGACTAGGTGACATACAGCCCCCCGCATATGGTGGGGGACTAGGTGACATACAGCCCCCCGCATATGGTGGGGGACTAGGTGACATACAGCCCCCCGCATATGGTGGGGGACTAGGTGACATACAGCCCCCCGCATACGGTGGGGGACTAGGTGACATACAGCCCCTTGCATACGGTGGGGGACTAGGTGACATACAGCCCCTTGCATACGGTGGGGGACTAGGTGACATACAGCCCCTTGCATACGGTGGGGGACTAGGTGACATACAGCCCCTTGCATACGGTGGGGGACTAGGTGACCTACAGCCCCTCGCATACGATGGGGGACCAGGTGACCTACAGCCCCTCGCATATGATGGGGAACTAGGTGACATACAGCCCCTCGCATACGATGGGGGACCAGGTGACATACAGCCCCTCTCATACGATGGAGGACCAGGTGACATACAGCCCCTCTCATACGATGGGGGAACTAGGTGACATACAGCCCCTCGCATACGATGGGGGAACTAGGTGACATACAGCCCCTCGCATACGATGGGGGAACTAGGTGACATACAGCCCCTCGCATACGATGGGGGAACTAGGTGACATACAGCCCCTCGCATATGATGGGGGAACTAGGTGACATACAGCCCCTCGCATACGATGGGGGAACTAGGTGACATACAGCCCCTCGCATACGATGGGGGAACTAGGTGACATACAGCCCCTCGCATACGATGGGGGAACTAGGTGACATACAGCCCCTCGCATACGATGGGGGAACTAGGTGACATACAGCCCCTCGCATACGATGGGGGAACTAGGTGACATACAGCCCCTCGCATACGATGGGGGAACTAGGTGACATACAGCCCCTCGCATACGATGGGGGAACTAGGTGACATACAGCCCCTCGCATACGATGGGGGACCAGGTGACATACAGCCCCCTCCATATGATGGGGGGCCAGGTGACATACAGCCCCCTTGCATATGATGGGGGACCAGGTGACATACAGCCCCCTTGCATATGGTGGGGGGACCAGGTGACATACAGTCCCTTGCATATGGTGGGGGACCAGGTGACATATAGTCCCTCGCATATGGTGAGGGACCAGGTGACATACAGCCCCTCGCATATGATGGGGGACCAGGTGACATACTGCCCCTCGAATACGGTGGGGGGACTGTGACATACAGCCCCTCGCATACGGTGGGGGACTAGGTGCAGTGGAGTAACTTTGCTGAAAATATTGGGGGGGACGGACATGACATCTGAAGAAAAGGTGCCCCAGCCAAATGAATGGGGACAAAATTGTGTGCCATGATAGTTGGGGGGACAAACACCCCCTGTCCACCCCCTAAAATTACGCCCATCACTAGGTAACATACAGCCCCTCGCATATGGTGGGGGACTAGGTGACACACTGCCCCTTGCGTATGATGGGGGAATAGGTGACATACAGCCCCCTTGCATATGATTGGGGACTAGGGAAGTAAGCATTAGGGCTTTGCTGTCTGTATTTTCTTGGCCATGACTTCAACATGCTCACCAGAAGGTGAGTACATTCCAGATGCATACCCCCTGGTGCAGCAAACACCTCTCCAGCGATTGTTAGGGAGAATTCTCTTCTTAGGCTAATTTCCCTTACCTATAGAGTCCCCCAGCAGCTTTGCTGGATTTGAAGGGTTTATTTTTTTCTCCTGCTAAGAGTGAGACCCTTTTTTCCCCACTCTTAGACAGATTGCTAGTGTATGTTTTAGGCTATTGAAAGGGAGCGTCCCCAGCCAGCACGACCCTCCCCGCAATGAGAGACAATGATGGACTCTCCCAGGTAGGGAATAAAGCCAAGACAGAGTGCGGGTGAGCTTAAATGGGAGTTTATCAATCAGAATAGGGCATGCAAAGAACTCTGCAAAACTCCGAGAGCGCTCTGTCTGACAATCGCAAAGACAGCCGTATATAATTACAAAAAACGTCATCAAAACCTACATACTATAGGGGGCACAAGTTCAATGGGATTGGGTGGCGATGACTAACTATAGGTGCTGCTGCGAGGTGGTTGGTGGTGGCAGAAGAACGTCACTGGTCAGCCTCGTTGGTAGGGCTGGGCCTGACGAGTTGGCAGAGGTCATCCGGGCGGTGTCGGTGTGCCTCCGCGGCCAGTGTCAGAGATGAATGTCTTTTCCTGACTTCTTTGCCCTAGGCCATGCACACCGCAGTCATTCAGTCATTGTGTTATTATCTTTTTTCAGTAAATCTTCCAATAGGTTATTCTACAGGTCAATGCAACACAGGAGGGAATGCACCTTGTAAGAGGCCTGATGGTCATTCATCAGGGCATGGTTACCAGCGTCCTGTTGACCGGTATCATAGGCTGAGGGGCTAAGCTTCGGGGCATGGGACGGATGGTACAAGTCTCCCTATCTTGTTAGATGTGTTTATAAATGTGTCTCTGTGTGTTGCCACAGTGTTGGGTGTCCTCATTGCACAGGGCCAGAAGTCTAGGGTGATCTGGTGGGTTGTGGGGTTTACGAGGGGGCGCCTGTGGATGGGTGGGTTCAGACCGAGGTTTACTGCTAGGCTGTAAATAGTTAAGGTGACGGCCCATGGCCTTCGGTGCTGCTAAGGGGGGCTGCGCATCTGTGGAGCGGTTCCAGTCTGGTAGGGGGAGGTGGGGCAGCGCGGCGCGGCCCTCTGTTCTCATGCTTTTGGCAGTCTTCGCGGGGTGGGAGGGGAATGGCCTTACATATTTCTTCAAAGGTATCTTCCTCCCGTGTTGCCGGTCCTTTGGAGGTGCAACCATTTACAATCGTTAAAACACTGTATAATATTTGTATGGATTACTTGAGAATGCACATTTTAACTTTACAGAACGTGTTCCAGTAATATTCAGTCGGAGTGCCTTATTAGTACACTATATTTCAATAATCACAACATTTAACTATATGCATAAACATCTTGCAATAAATGAGGTAGCATTACGGTTGGTGCAGCACACAAAGAATGGGCCGCCGCCGTATTGTGACGGTGGCGGTTATGCAAGGGGCATTTGAACAAACACATGGTGAGTACATTCTTGCACACCTCTCACAGGTGCCCCCTGCATGGTTACGCTCGTCTTCTTGTGTACTGTAGCAGCATTAGTTCAGGCATGGCGCAGGACCGCGGGGTGTGCGGGTCCCTGAATGCTGGTGTTATGTACACTAACTACACAATTCTACAGGTATCTTTGGCATGCATGGTGTGTATGGGGAGAATACAACAAGTAGTTTCTTTTACATGTATATCTGGGTACTTTTCCTCTTCCATCCGAGACCCGGTCTGCAGACCTTCCCTTCACCCAATACCTGCCAACCGGGTCATCCTGGGAGCAGTGATGTCCTGCGGACGGTGAAATGTTACAATGTCAGTATATTGTGTTAGCTCATGTCCGCCCTTCTCGTGGGAACATGCTTGCAGCGGATCTGCCAGGGAGCTGCGGCAACAGGGATAGTTGAAATCCTCCGAGGGCGGGGTCCGCGCTACATTGCGCTGAGCTCTCCTCATCCTTGGTGGGCGAAATTGGTTTCTAGGCCTAACTAATTTTAATACATATGTGGGTAATCGATACGTGTGAGCCATGTCGTCAGCAGGTGGACCCTCCACCACCTGGGCCCGGGTGGTATGAGGGGACGCCCAGTGAGCCAGGGCCCTCACCTGGGGAGGAGACGCGGGTGAGGAGGGTCTTTTGGACCAGTCCTCCCCTACATTTCCCCCCTTTCGTTACTAAAGTAACAAATTCTTCAACTCATTCAGTCTCCTGCACTCTTCTGCGTTCATAACTGCCTCATCCCATGCTGGGGTGCCTTTTATGGGCATCCAGGCTCTGCACACCCCCCTTAAGCTCTCACCCCTCCTGGCATACTCATCTGGGGTACAGGTCAGGTATATACACCCGCTGTCCCCTTCCAAGTCTACCCATACTTCCTCATACCATTCTAGTATGCGTGGTTCTCTGATGGTGGTGTGCCATAGTTTGTCTATGATGTCCTTATCGTGGTACCTAGGCACTAGTTGATACCTAGGTGCGTCATCATTTCCCGTTTGTACCTGTACTTCTTGTGTGGCTTGCATGGTACCCCTGGTGTTGCCCATTGTCACCATCATCATTGCTCCATTAGGCACTACGTTAGCACAACATCGAAGACCCACCTGACACAGGCAAAAAATGACGAGGAGGAACACCACCGCTGGCATCAAAAATTTCATAGTTACTCCAAGCCATGAGGGGACCCAGGAAAAATGATCATTGAATCATTTACTGTCTTCTGCTCCTCCTTCCATCTTCATTTTTTCTCCTAGGTTATGCACTGCTTCGATCACATGGGACAGGGAGCCGTTTTCCGCATCTTCGGAAGGTACGAAAGTGCAACATGCACTTCCGATTTTTCGGCAAACGCCACCGTCCATCGCCGTCAACAGGTCCAAGACATACCGGTTCTGCATTGTCATCAGCCGTAAAGCCCTTAGTTCCACTTTAATAACATTAAACCCCTCTTCAGTGTCATTGGCCAGTTGTATGAGTTCCCATCTCGTTATCTGGAGCCATTTTGCGTTTGCCCTTGCTTGGACACTTGAGACGAGTGAAGCGAAGAATGTTTCTGCTGAGCTGAATAATCGATATCTGTCTGGGATCTGAGCCAACAGTTCGGATGATGCCTTTGATATGTAATTCGATGCTCTTTTGTTACGGGTCAGCACCCCTCCCTGGTTTCCGGAAGACAAGACATACATGTGTTCTTCTGTAGTCGGCTGGGCTACACTTGGTTGCATGCGTTCCTGTGCCCTGTTGCTTCCATCAATGTGGCTTTCTGGTATTACCATTAGGGCTGAGTGCAGAGTGGCCATTGAGCAGCTTCCACTCCAAGACGGGGGGAGATGCAGGTACGCCTGGTTGCCGCATACCCAGTACATATCCATCAGGGCCGCTGTTCCTTTTCTCAGATCTGGGATAGTGAGGGTCTTGTTGCAGTTCTTATTTGTTCCCATTGCGGTTTTCCCCTCTCCTTTGAAACATAGTTCATAGTCTATTTCGCTTTGGAGTTTGAAGGGTTTTTCGATGGCAGTTACCCAGGTTAGTTTTGAAATGTGTTCCTTCCATACTGGTGTGCACGTTTCTTCTATCCACTGTAGTTTTTCTGGCGCCACACCTCTCAATGCTTCAACTTTACACATCACTTCTTCATCCTTCCATTTGTTGTCTGAAAAAAGTGTCCCTTGTATCACAAAAAATGGTTCCTCCAGGCATACCACCCCTACGGGTTTGGAGTAGCAGGTTTTTTCGTTCTGTATCATTTTAAAAATAACTTCATGTGCCTGGAAGGTGTTCTTAATCCTGCATAACGTTAGATGAAGGAGACATTGGGCGTTCACCATTGGCAATTCTTTGGGCAATAGTACTTTGGGTGTACCTGAAGCATGGGGAATGAGGGAGCACACATAACTTTCATTTGTTGTTTGTTTTGCGGTGGCACTCATATCTGCATACCACTTATTTGTCTGGTGGGGGTGTCGTGGGTCTTCCATTTTGTCTAATCCTAACCCATGATACTCATCATATCTCCCCCTCCCGGTGTCCCTTCTCCGTCTGTTGTTCTTATTCCTCATGTACTTCCCAGTCTCCTGGGCGAGGGAAAGAATAGACCCCCCTTTCTCATTCCCACCCCCCTTGGCCCAATCCTCGTATAATATTTCGTGTGCTGCTAGCATTTTTTCATTTTCGTCTTTTACTTTATCTTGCAGGTTGTCTTTTAAAACGGGGGCTGGTTGACTGGTAGGTGTATTGTACAGCCATGATATAGCAGATGGGTTTCTGTCATTTAAACTGCCAGTATTATACTTTGGCATCCCAGGTGGGGACATTGTGTTGTCTTGCACTTCACCCTGTGGCCCTTTCTTTTCAGATATGACAGTATTGGATGGTGTGGTGTAGTAGCCCCATACAAGTTTAGTACCATCCCATACCAGAAAATCACCTTCCCTTATATTGGCACTTGCAGTTACATTGGTCCCAGTGGTGCTGTTAATACCAGTGCTGTTAATCCCTCCCCCCTCGTTCATCTCGATAGAGATGAACGCTATAAACCAATATGTAACCAGACCAAACAGTATCATAAAAAACGTAATACACACAGATAATCCGCACTCATACGAATACATGCATCTCTCAGTTATTAATTCTCTCATTCTACTAATTCTATCCGTTGCAGGCTGCCTGTTAGATGCCATGGTAGTTCTTGTTTGAGATATAAAAGTGCATTAAGTGCATTTGTGTAAACATTGTGGTTGGCACCGTTGGTACCGTTGGTACCAGTAAACACGTTGACGGGGAAGGGAAGCGGGGAGGGTTGCAGGGGAGGGCTTTGACAGATAAAGGTATCAACATATTTTGATCACTTCATTAATTACCTCTAATTTCAAACAAAGACCCCCCTTATTATCATTTCATTATATATTGTTTTTTTTTAATATATATATATATATATATATATATAACCAAAAAAAACCAAAACAAAAAAAACCCCACAGGTATATTTTATCAATCACTTTCCCATTTACGTCCATTGCTGACGCACATACACATATGGTAAAAGTCATTCATTTCATTCAGTTGCATCTGTTGCCGTTGTTTGTGCCTCCTCATCTACCTCCTCTCGCACATTGCTATATGCTCTTCGCACATCTGTCAAGTGGATCCAGTACCGCAATCCCTTAACTTTTACAGCGGTGGGCGTGCAGAAAACTACTTCGTATGGGCCGTGGAACCGTGGAGCATTCCATCGACGCACAAAACTCCTGACATATATTCTCCCGGCATTAGCTGTAGCTGTTGCTCGGGCTCTGTTGCAGACCCTGGTATGTTTTCCTCCTCTCTAGTGATGGGTGGGGAGAGCTGCTTTGATATTGCGCGCGCTGCCCTTGTCAATTTTTTCAAATAGTCTGTGAATTCTTCTCCCAATATCGCTGCGCTCCTGTGTGCATCTGAGTGTTCGCGCAGTGGGGAGTGTGCTGTGTGCATTCGTCTCCCAGTCACGATTTCGTGCGGGGACAAATGGTGATCCTTACTTGGCTGATTTCTCAGTTCAAATAGTGCAAGGGGCAGACAGTATATCCAATTTTTCTTCAATGAGAAGCATAGTTTTGACAGCCTGCCCTTCAACAGTCCGTTAATCTTTTCCACTACGCCATTACTTTGGGGATGATAAATCGAACACAATTTATGCTTTATTCCCAATAATGTTGTCACCTCCTTGAATAGTTCATTCACAAAATGTGTGCCGTTGTCCGAGCGGATTACGTCACAAATCCCCCAGCGCGGGAAAACTTCCCTCACTAAAAATTTTGCTGCGCTCTTGGCATCCGGTCGTGCGCACGGGCCTGCTTCCACCCACCTTGAAAATGGGCACACAACCACGATCATGTACCGCGCGCCGTTACACCTTTCCCCCATGTCTGCATAATCAATATGCAGCTCTCTGAATGGGCCAATGGGTTTTGGGGATAGTTCCTCGCAGTGTGCGTAATGTCATTCCTGAATTGTAAATCTGACATGTTGTGCATTCCATTGCTAATCGAGACACGTGTTCCTGGAGACAGGGTACGTACCATTCTTCTTGTATTTCAGCTGCAATGTGCTGTTTTGTATTGTGCGCAGGGAAGTGTAGTTGCTGGAACGCAATTTCTAGTAGCTTCATTGGCATTACTACCTTTCCTGAGTTATTTTGCCGCCACAATAAGTCTGTTCCCGACTTGCTGCACCCTCGTTTTGTCCACATCAACTTTTCGTCCTCACTAGCCCCGTCCTGCAATTCTAGTATTTGGGATATGGGCATCATATTGTACCCTTCTGGGGGCTCTTCGTTTGTTTTGTGCTGCATCATATACTCACCTGTTTCATGTTTCTGAAAATAGGAAGCCTCCTTGGCGGCAGCGTCCGCTGCCGCGTTCCCCAAAGACACGACGTCTGTGTTGATGTATGTGCTTGGCACTTAACTATTGCTACTGCAGTAGGATTTTGTAGGGCCTCAATTAATTCTTTCAACAAATCTGCATGCTGTACTGGTGTTCCGTCTGCCCGCCGAAATCCCCTCCGCCCCCACCTTGCTAGACCTCCATGCACTGTTGTTGTCATGTAAGCTGAGTCCGTGTATATGGTTACTGCGCAACCTTTTGCTGCATGCAACGCTTCTATGAGCGCGATCAATTCAGCGGCTTGTGTGGAGTAATGTGATGGGAGGCGGTACTGCACTAGTGTTTCATACTCACCGTCTTCTAATCTCACCACCGCCATCCCAACATGCTTTTCTCCTGTATCTACATCAATTGATGCAGACCCATCCACGAAGTACACTTCCCCCTCGCTCAGAGCGTTCTCACATACCACTGTGTCCCCCTCTCTTTCTCCTGTGTAGGTTGCGCAATCGTGGTCTTGCATGTCTTCTAATGTGCAGGTCTCTGAAATGAATGTCGCGGGATTTACTGTTTTGCATCGTACCACATGGATGTTGGTACTGGACAATATTATTTCATATGCTGTTGCCCGCTGTGTTGTTAGTGTGCTTTTTGACCTCTCAAGTATTGCGAACAATGAATGTTCCACAAACAATGTTACTGGGCAACCCATCACTATTGTGGCGCTTTTTTCAATCGCGAATGCGGCTGCAGCGAGCGATTGCTCGCACGCGAAATGGCCTTGCATTACGGCGTCCAAAGTGCCACTATAGTAAGCCAAAGGCTTGTGTCCTAAGGACGTCTTTTGTGTCAGAACAGCTGTCATGAGTGTTCCCTTGCAGTGTGAGAATAGGTAAAATTCGCGTCCATAATCAGGGTTGGCTAGCACTGGAGCGCTTGAAATTAACTCTTTTAATGACTGAAATGACGTACTCATTTCTCCTGACCATTCGATCTTTTTATTGTCCTGTTGCGCTTCTTTAAGTGCTTGCAGTAGGGGTCTGGTGTATGCTGCATAATCTAATATCCATGCTCGGCAATAGTTGCACATTCCCAAAAATTTCTGCATCTCTTTTACTGTTGTGGGTTCCGCTACTGACCTTATTGCTTCTGCCCGGTCGGGAATTATTCTCTTTCCATCTTTGGATATCAACTGACCCAGGTATAAGACCTCTGTCAGGCAATACTGTAGTTTCTCCTGATCTACCTTGTACCCCTTATTGGCCAATAGTGTCAGGAGCGTTGTTGAATCCTTCCTACATTCTTCTTCATCTTGTGCACATACTAACAAATAGTCTACGTATTGAATGATTGTACTCGCAACTGATAGGTTTCCCAAGTCTTCATGCATTATGCGGTTGAATATGCTCGGGCTCTCACAGTATCCCTGTGGTAGTCTGCAGTGTTCATACCTCTTCCCCCCTAGTGTGAATGCTGTAAGGTATCTACTCTCTTCAGCAAGGGGTATTGAGAAAAATGCATTTTTCAAATCCACTACTGTGAAATGTGATGCCGTTTTCGGAATGCTGCATAATATGGATGCAGGGTTCGGGACCAAAGGAAACTCTTTCTGAATTACATCGTTTAGGGGGCGTAAGTCCTGTATCATCCTCCAAGACCCCCCTTTAGCTTTTTTAATTGGATAAATGCATGTGTTACATGGGGAGGTCGAGGGCACTATGATTCCTTGGGCTAATAGTGCATTGATGGTCTCTTTTATCCCTTCTTCAGCCTCACGGGACAATGGATACTGTTTGACTCGGGGTAAAATCGCTCCCTGCTTTAGTTTTATCACCACAGGTTGTACTCCATGCAACAGTCCTACATCATGGGGGCCTGTTGTCCACAAATTATTTGGTACGAGCCTCATGTCATCGTCAAAGAATGACGGTGGTGCTCCTACCACTGCCATCAGTTGGACGGGGGTTTCCCTGGCTTGAATCAAGATGTCACAGGGCATCGCTATTTCCATTACTATCTCACCATCCCCTTCTGCATCGGAGAAGAGATCCTCATCTGTTACCTCTCGTAGGGCGATGTTGGCATTTGTACGTAGTACTGTGCGCCATTCACATCCTTCCTTATCCATTCCAATCACAGCAATTCTTTTTGCTGACACCTGTACAGCGTGCAGGTCTAACGGTACCACTGTTCCGGGTGCGGTATCAGGGTACACTATGGGGCGGAAGAGGAATTCCGCTGGAATCCTCCAGTTCATTCTTCTCAGCTCTGGACTTATGAGGGCCAATGTCTTTAGCCCTTCAATAAACATTTCCTTATTTTCTGGTACTCCTCGTACTTCCAGTGTGGTCGTGTAGGCTTGCACTACCAGCATTGCCCGCAAGGGGCATATCCCGGGTGTAGAGCACACTATCCCTCTCTCAGTGAACGATATGGTCATATTGAGTTTACTTAGGAGATCCCTCCCTAATAAATTTATGGGTGAATGCTCATAATACAGTAAGGGTGCCTTTACAGTTTTACCCCCCACTGTTACATCCAAAGCTTCTGTGTAAGGAACTTCAATTACAGCCCCAGAGAACCCCTGCGTCTCTAACTTCCTGTTAGATAACGGGAACCGGCCCTCCCTAATAGATGATTTTTCCGCTCCCGAATCAACCATGAATATGAACTGCTTGTCTCCTATCTGCGCCCCAACCAATGGTTCCTCTGCGGCATTGTAGGTTGTAGATGGAACTGGACACGCAAGTGTTCTCTGTGGGCCGTCCTATGCGGGATGTCTCATCGTCCCCCCCTGGTTGAAGACACTCCCTGAAACCACTGACATGCTGTTGTAGGGTGCTGGAGCAGGGGCTCCGTTTGCTGTTATTGCGAAAGGGTTGCCTGGCGTATATTCCATATTGTCATTATTTTGTGGGTGGGCCTGTGTTCTGTACTGGGGACCCTGCTGCTGTTCAGTGTTACCTTGTCCTGGGTTTCTCGGCTGTTGCTGTCCCATAGGAAGACCGTATGGGCTCCCGGGGTGGGGGTGGCCATATTGTCCTCCTTCTTGGAACCCATTGTTGGGCCTGGTTCTGCACTCCCTAGAATAATGCCCCCACCTTCCGCAGTTCCAGCAACTCCCTTGCGCACCTCTAGGGCCCTGCCATCCACTTCCTCCCATTCCTCCATATCCCGCTCCACCTCCCCTTCGGCCCCTGTACCCACCTCGTCCCCCTCGAGGGGTCCACTCTTGCCACTGCTCGTTCCACTGCCGCTGTCCTGCTCCTGCTCAATTAGTTGCCACTCTCCCTTGTATTGCTGTCAGCCCCTCCTCTTCCTCATCTCCCTCCCTGCAGTGGGGGAGTGCGGCTACAGTCGCTGCGACCTTCACCAACTTTGTCTGCACTAGTTTTGCTTCATCTGCCAATCTCTTCTGTGCCACTTCCTTCTCCCGTTCCTTTATTCTTTTACAATGGTGTACTATTATGCTTTGAATCTCAGGCCACCCCTTTGCTTCAATACCAGCTATTTTATCAAGCGCCTTTTGCACTTCTTTGGGGAGCCCTCTTTTTATAATAAAATAGAATAAGGATGTTGATTGATATCAGGGCGTACCCGTTTCAGCTCTCCACATCTCTTGGACCCGAAAAATGTAATCCATAGCCTCCTCTCCATCATTCATTGTGCACTGCATTACTGACTGTAAGTCTGGCGTGTCCGGGAATGTTTCCCGCAAGGCATCCCACACCCTTGCCTGTACTGTGTTAAAGGAGGCTCCGTCATGGCAGTCGCAGTCTAGTGTTACTCCCGGGAAACCAGCCTTAACCCATACTCTCTCAGCCTGATCCCCCACCGCTGATACGAGCAAGCTCTTCACGTCTCCTATTGCTAGGGGTACCCCGGCAGTGTGCTTCTCAAAGGCGTATATCCACTTGCTTGCCCCTCCTGACAGCGGGGGCAATAACTTTAGTAGATTGGCTTTATCCATCTGAGCCCATGGGATATAGTTGGGCCTCCCTCCTCCCCTATGTATCAATGGGAGCTGCAGCCTTCCTCTTGTTGTTCCATCTGGACCCGGTTTGACCACTGATGTACCCAGTGATGCCATTTTCCCCACCCTGTTCCTCAATCGCCCCGTCCACTCATCGTCTAATGTTCTCATCGAACATGTCCCTTCCTCTCCTTCGCTTCCCCCTCCCAATGCCATGCTCAACCTGTCACTTTCTTCTAACTCGTCCCTTATGTCACATAGTAATTCCTCCCTAATCCCCCCAAGCCTGTCTCCGCTATCAACATCTCCTTCTCGTGCCCCTATTTCTATTATTCGTGTCGGTTCTTCCTCAATTCTGAACAGGATCTCGCCCTTTTTCCACCCCTCTTCGGGCTTTCTATTTTCACCTGGCGCTCTAGACGTACGCCCTGCTCTAGTTGCATCTAATGCTGTTCGTTCGCATATGTCTTTTATCCTTGAGAGCTCATCTTTGGCTATCGAAAGTCTTGATTGTAAATCATCTGTAAGCTTCTCTATGTCTACCCTTTGTGTGCCTGCCTGGGCTCGCTCCCTTGTGCTTTAATATGGCGGGGGTGCCGTTGGCCGGTGGGGTGTATCATTTGTAGGGGGAGGTATGTAAGTGGGGTTGCTGTATCCTTCTGCGGGTACAGGCTTGTTTAATATCGGGTACAAACTTATTATCTCTATTGGTGGTACTACACCTGACGTTTCGTTGACATCTTTCTGTATCATCAATGGATTGTCGGTGGTGGACGGGAGGTCAGAATTTAACGCTGGTGCTTTAGGAGGAGGTATCTCCTCAAATAACCTCCAGAAATCTAATACTTCTCTCCTGTTCTGCAACTGCTTCCCCTTGTACTTCATGAAAATGCATGTGGCCACCATGTCCAGAACGCTTTTATCAAAAGACCCTCCCTCTGGCCAAATCTGAGGTAACCCCTCCCCCTTTAACTCGGTCACCCATTGGTCATGATATTTCTTAATCCGCTCCGCGTGGCCTGGTAAACTCTTACAAATGTGCGACAAGGGTGTCTCGGCCCCCATCTTATGTGTTCCCCTAACGCTTGTTTCTATCTGTGTGTCTATAATTACAATGTAAACCTCTTACCAATATTGCTTTCGTTTTTTACCTCCTAGTCAAAAATGGGCTCCTCTGTGCTCTATGCCCTCCCTGCGCACTGCACAACTGGGTGTATACAGTAGCTATTCTCTTCTCTTTTTTGGGGGGGGGCACATACAAGAGCAAACCATCAGTTATTTTGTCAACATTTACCCGGAAACCAAAATAGGCACACACTCACTCCCCCTTGTCGTTTTGTCTCTCCAACAGAACTCTTATCCGGTCACACTTATCCTGACCATTCCATTTCTGTAGCCAGTTTACACACTTACAACATCAACTTGTCGTCTGACCCACACGAGGTGCACACACCTCCCAGTAGCATTCCGTTCACAATTCACGCTGCCCTCCCTTTCCTCCCTAGCCGGCTGTCCCTAACCTTTTTATTCCGATATATATTGATGCGCATAGGTATAAATATATGTATTGGTCTCCTCTTCCCTCTTGTAGTAGGACTCTCTCTCTCTTACTTTCCCCCTAACTCTAAAGAAAAAGAAAAGAAGTAATAGCGGTCTCTAATATATTCTCAGTGCCCCCTTTTGCTGGACACTTTTTCGTATGTTCCACTTATTTATATATTCCCAGTACTAGTCAAGATGGCACTATGCGGCGCCGCCTTCCACCCCCTTTCGGAGCTAGGTTCCCGTCACGTTTATCTCTTCTTCACCTCTTAATCCTAATGGCCATATGCAAAGAAAAAGCAAGGAAATTTTAGAATGATCCTTAGTAGATCTGCGTACCCTCTCTTCGTTCCCTGTCCTACACTTCTTTCCCCACTCCCTTTACAGTCGCTCGCACTCGGTACTCACGTGCCCGTCTTGAACCGATAGTCTCCGAAACTGGGTCCGTCCAGGCAGTGTCGCCGTCAGCTCAACAGTCAGTCCCGGCTCCGGCGAGCGGTACTCAAAGGGGATTTTGCAACTGGGATCCCGTACCCCCTCTCTTTTGAGTGCGCACTTCTTAGTGTACCGGTCGCCGTTGGCGGCCAGCCTTCCGGAGCCGGCTCACCGTGCGTATCCCTTTTTGACCGGAGATTCTTGTGCCAAAAGGGGACGGTAACGTTAGATCGGAAAGAAATAATAGAAAAAATCACGCTTTCGGGGTCACCACTGAAAGGGAGCGTCCCCAGCCAGCACGACCCTCCCCGCAATGAGAGACAATGATTGGACTCTCCCAGGTAGGGAATAAAGCCAAGACAGAGTGCGGGTGAGCTTAAATGGGAGTTTATCAATCAGAATAGGGCATGCAAAGAACTCTGCAAAACTCCGAGAGCGCTCTGTCTGACAATCGCAAAGACAGGCGTATATAATTACAAAAAACGTCATCAAAACCTACATACTATAGGGGGCACAAGTTCAATGGGATTGGGTGGCGATGACTAACTATAGGTGCTGCTGCGAGGTGGTTGGTCGTGGCAGAAGAACGTCACTGGTCAGCCTCGTTGGTAGGGCTGGGCCTGACGAGTTGGCAGAGGTCATCCGGGCGGTGTCGGTGTGCCTCCGCGGCCAGTGTCAGAGATGAATGTCTTTTCCTGACTTCTTTGCCCTAGGCCATGCACACCGCAGTCATTCAGTCATTGTGTTATTATCTTTTTTCAGTAAATCTTCCAATAGGTTATTCTACAGGTCAATGCAACACAGGAGGAATGCACCTTGTAAGAGGCCTGATGGTCATTCATCAGGGCATGGTTACCAGCGTCCTGTTGACCGGTATCATAGGTTGAGGGGCTAAGCTTCGGGGCATGGGACGGATGGTACAAGTCTCCCTATCTTGTTAGATGTGTTTATAAATGTGTCTCTGTGTGTTGCCACAGTGTTGGGTGTCCTCATTGCACAGGGCCATAAGTCTAGGGTGATCTGGTGGGTTGTGGGGTTTACGAGGGGGCGCCTGTGGATGGGTGGGTTCAGACCGAGGTTTACTGCTAGGCTGTAAATAGTTAAGGTGACGGCCCATGGCCTTCGGTGCTGCTAAGGGGGGGCTGCGCATCTGTGGAGCGGTTCCAGTCTGGTAGGGGGAGGTGGGGCAGCGCGGCGCGGCCCTCTGTTCTCATGCTTTTGGCAGTCTTCGCGGGGTGGGAGGGGAATGGCCTTGCATATTTCTTCAAAGGTATCTTCCTCCCGTGTTGCCGGTCCTTTGGAGGTGCAACCATTTACAATCGTTAAAACACTGTATAATATTTGTATGGATTACTTGAGAATGCACATTTTAACTTTACAGAACGTGTTCCAGTAATATTCAGTCGGAGTGCCTTATTAGTACACTATATTTCAATAATCACAACATTTAACTATATGCATAAACATCTTGCAATAAATGAGGTAGCATTACGGTTGGTGCAGCACACAAAGAATGGGCCGCCGCCGTATTGTGACGGTGGCGGTTATGCAAGGGGCATTTGAACAAACACACGTGGTGAGTACATTCTTGCACACCTCTCACAGGTGCCCCCTGCATGGTTACGCTCGTCTTCTTGTGTACTGTAGCAGCATTAGTTCAGGCATGGCGCAGGACCGCGGGGTGTGCGGGTCCCTGAATGCTGGTGTTATGTACACTAACTACACAATTCTACAGGTATCTTTGGCATGCATGGTGTGTATGGGGAGAATACAACAAGTAGTTTCTTTTACATGTATATCTGGGTACTTTTCCTCTTCCATCCGAGACCCGTTCTGCAGACCTTCCCTTCACCCAAGCCCTGCCAACCGGGTCATCCTGGGAGCAGTGATGTCCTGCGGACGGTGAAATGTTACAATGTCAGTATATTGTGTTAGCTCATGCCCGCCCTTCTCGTGGGAACATGCTTGCAGCGGATCTGCCAGGGAGCTGCGGCAACAGGGATAGTTGAAATCCTCCGAGGGCGGGGGCCGCGCTACATTGCGCTGAGCTCTCCTCATCCTTGGTGGGCGAAATTGGTTTCTAGGCCTAACTAATTTCAATACATATGTGGGTAATCGATACGTGTGAGCCATGTCGTCAGCAGGTGGACCCTCCACCACCTGGGCCCGGGTGGTATGAGGGGACGCCCAGTGAGCCAGGGCCCTCAGCTGGGGAGGAGACGCGGGTGAGGAGGGTCTTTTGGACCAGTCCTCCCCTACACTATCTTGTGTGCTTATGGTCTATGGGGTTTTTCTCACCCTCTTAGGAAACCCCTTCTTAACGTGTGTGATACAAAGCACCCTCCGTGCGGTACCACAGGGGTGTCGTAGTGACCCCCCAAACATAGACTCCATTCCTTGGGACTGACTACTGTCTCCCAGGGCATGTCAAGTCCCCATTGACTTTACTAGTCAATAATTATGAACTCAATCAGTACAACCCATCTTAAAATGGAAGTAATGGAAAGGGTTCATAGTTTTTCCCTAGTGTTCATTTTTCGAGGGGGTACCGTATGGTGCCTCTCGTTTCTGGCTGGTGTCAGTGGTTACTACCATAAATATTCGACTGCAAATATTTTCCTATGGGATTTTCCTATTGTTCGAGGCTACCACTTTTACCGACAGCCTCTAACATACTGCCGGTTTATATTAATAACTTTAATCCGGTGTTTGTTTTTTTTGCCAGAACTTTAATATTTCTTTCTTGTGTCTTTCTCTATAATTCTAACCCAGGTCGGCGATCCTTTGTTCGTCCTTTTGGCAGGCTTCTGCACAGAAGCCCTCCTCTCGGCGCCACTGAGTCTGGGGTAGACAGGATGTGTGGGAGGGGGAATAGGCACCCTGGACAGGGTTGCCTATGCGACTCAAGTTGCACTCTGCCCTGATAGGGTGGGGGGTTCTCCCGCCAGGAGAGCCACCCCACTGTATGAGTGACAGCTAGGCTGTATGAATGGGGGTCTTGCTGCATAAAAGCAGGGTCCTCAAGACTGGAGGACAAGACGTCGCCACTGGAACTAAGAAACCGAAGAGGAGAGAAGCTGAAGACATCTGCAACGACAACCACTGGTGAACCCTGCTGCAGATCCTCACCACTTTTCTCCAACAACTTGAGAAGATCTTCCTCTGTAAGAGTTTTCTTCCCTTGAGCTGGTGGGGCCAGCCAGTTCACCAATCGCCTTCCAGGACCTGCCTTGGTCGAATCGCCAGTGCCCTGCACTCGGAGACCGGATAGTCAGGCACCCGTCCACCATGACCGCGATTTAAAGGAGCATACCTTTTATTCATTTTGGCAGCACCGCAGCTGGTTTCATCCCTGGGCAGTGCAGTAACTCGAACCTTCCTCCACAACGAGAATCTCTCTTCCTCTGCTGGATCTCCCGAACTGCAGGAACTACTGCCACCGCAGGATCCTCTTCCACTTTTAGTACATTGTTCCGCCAGGCCTCCCGTTTCGTTGGGTATAAAGGTGTTAAATCCTTTACTTACCTACTGGGTTGGCCGCCCCTATCATCTAACATTGTCTTTCACCTTCTGCAACCGCCTTTTCAAATGGTTAAACAAAGACTTGACTGCAGCTACTAGACCAGTTTGATCCTGGGCACTTTGCCTTGTGCCACTGACTCTGGCACAGGCCTATTGACTCTGGCTAAATCTGTTACAACTGCCTTCTCTAGATTGCTTCTCACCTAGAAATGTGTTGGTGCACCTAACTCTTATAACCACCTTTTCCTTCCCTCTTTTTTAAACTTGTGAAGTGCCATTTTGCTCAGTTTTCACCTCCTGTATTGCATATACAAAAGTACTGCCTTGCCTAACTTGTTCACAATCTACTTGGGAAGTGTTGCTGGTGTGTTCGAGAGTCTAAACCAGTAAAACTTGTACTTTCCCTCCCTTTTGAGAAATTGATAGCATTTCTGCTTGGTTTTCACTGTGCCGTTTTACTCAGTTTTCACTCTTGCTCAAACTGGCCTACAATTTAAATAGGGAGTTGTGTGTACTTTTCTCGACTGATTTTAACTTGCTTTAATAGTGATTTGTGTGTGAACATCAGATTGTGTAAAATAAATATATATATTCTTTTTGATACAAATCGTTGGTCAGTGTTTCCTTGTTACATAGTACTGTAGCTCTAATGTGCAAACCCTGAATACTGCTCATCTCCCTCTTGAGATAAGTCTGACTGCTTAGCCACAGCTACCAACTAAATCTTTGTGGTACAGACTGATACCAAAGGGGATTTATTGCATATACCTGTAGTAGTGCTCCCTAAGGGAACTGCACAGGATTCTGCCTAACAGCGATCTCTTCTTTCGGTGGTATCCCCTATAGAATACGAGTACCACGATAAACGCAGTACAATTGTATGCATGGCTCCTGCATCTTTTCTTTCTCATGCCTTCCTAGCACTACTGCATGTTCCATCATACTCCAGGCCCTGCACCCTAGGCCTTCTCTTCTTGCACCCGGGGAGCGGGTGCCACCTGAGTCCAGGGCCCCCTGGCAGGAATAGGACAACCCCAGGTATGGCTATGGTGTAGGGTGAGGGCGCCTCAGGCTTTCCACGGGGGCGTGTGCCTGCTGCACCACAGCAGCAAAGGGGAGAGGTGACTGGACCTGCATTGACATGGGGCCCCTAATTCGTGAAGAGATGATACAGGAGGAATATAGAAGGACGTAGATGTGGGACAACTTCAGCAGTAGAGGAGGAATGTACAGGGGGGGGGTCCTTTCCACAGGGGCATGTGCCCGCCGCACCACAGCAGCAAAGGGGAGAGGTGACTGGACCTGCATTGACATGGGGCCCCTAATTCGTGAAGAGATACCGGAGGAATAGAGGACGCAGATGTGGGTCACCTTCAGCAGCAGAGGAGGAATGTACAGGGGGGGGCACTGCCTGCAGTGAAGGAGTCCGTCGGAAGGAGAAACAGGACTGCAAGTTCGTGCGTGGAGGTGTGGGCCCCCTGGGACAGTCCCCAGCCGCAGTCGGCTGGGGAGCCTGCAGGTGTGCAGGAGCTACATAGAGATGCCATCAGGCCTGGGGGGCATGCCAATTTCAGCCCAAGGCCCTTACAGCACAGGAGGGGAGTGGCAGTACATGGATGTGAAGAAGAAATTGCCCCCCTTTGAGTACACCCCACGAACCCCAATGAGGAGAACGCCCATCTGGGGCTAAGGGTCGACGATGGGGGAAGACTCCGGCGCCACCAAAAAGGAGCAGCCCTCCTTGAAGAGATTAGAAGCATGATGGTGGACATTGGGGGGGGGGGGGGGTCAGTCAATAAGATCATGAACAGAATTGACAAGATGGAGGAAAGATTGATGGAGGTGGAAGACAATCAGTCCTCCCTGGCACGTTGGAAACTCAGATTGATGTGAGGCTCTCAGAGGTTGAAAGAAGGGAGGAGGAAATCCTCCTGAAGGTGGATGACCTAGAGAACCACCAGAGAACGGGAGAGACGTGATAACCTTTGTTTGTTCCGGGTTCCAGAGAAAGCTGGGGAAACCATAGCTAAAATCATATTTGACAACAACGCCATTGATGAGGTCAAGATGGAGAGGATACACAGGGCTGGGGGGCCAGCCAACGGCCCCAGATCCGTGCTGGTTTGCTTACACAACTATAGTGATAGGCTCCAGATCCTCTAACAGTCAAGAAGGAAGGGTTCCATAATGTATGGTGCGGCAAAGGTGACAGTTTTCCAGGACCTATCGTCTCTCACCCTCTCCAAGAGAAGGCCTTTCACCTCCCTTACAAGGTGGCTAAGCAGAAAGAGAATCGGGTACAGATAGGGGTTCCCTTTCTCCATATCGTTCGAGAAAGAGGAGTATAAACACACTCACTTCTGACAGGAGATTAAGAGAGCTATGAGCGATTTGATGGGAGTAGAGGCCAACCATACCTCGAGGGAGAGTAAGTTGGACGCTGGGAAACACCGGGGGCGAGGAGGAGGCGAATCAAGGGTTCTCGGAAGTTCAAGAAGCTGAATACACCCTATCCCCCAACCCCCCTATACCCGCAGCAGAGGGGAACAAAGGCGACATGTAAAGGCAGGCCACTATGGGGTGGCACAGTGATTGATGAAGGCCCCAACAGGCCCAGACCGGCAGGCCAGGGTAACTTTTGCAGCCCCCATTTATGAGGGGCACTATGTTGGTGTATCTGCTGTCTCTGGGGGGCAGTTCATTTTAAGGTTCAGTTGGATGGGAGGGTGGGGGAGGTGTGGATTGTGTGAGCCAATTTTGGGGGAGTGACTGTCAATTTGTATGAGGGTGAGCTCAAGCACACGAGACGTGGAAAGATGGGGCCCTCCCAAGGAGGGGGTTCCCTGCAGGTGGTTCGGTTTTCACCCGGTGATGTCTACAGGGCAGAGCGGCGTGCTGGAGGGGGGAGTAGGAGGGCTGGTGATATGGTAAGGGGGGCAGGGGGGGAACCCAACTGGTACTGGGTGTCTCAGAGTTTGTCATGTTTGGGCAAGGTTCGGGCAAATAAACGGATGTCCAAGAGGCGGAGGGTAGACCACCCCCGGACGGGGATAACTTGAATGTCATTGGGAAATAGACCGGGGAACGATTGCCTACGGATCAGCACCCTGAATGTGAAGGGTCTGAACACACCCACCAAATGCTCCATGGTGGCAAGGGAATTCCGGAGGTCGGAGTTGGATGTTCTGTTTTTCCAGGAAACCAGGTACTCTAAAGGGGAGCAAAGAACGGTCCCTTGCGGGTGTTTGGGACGGAAATTCTGGGGCTCCGGCCCTCTGCGGAAGGCAGGGGTGTGTATTATGTTACAGGAAAGTTTGAGGATGGAGGTCACTAAGGTGTGGTCTGATGTAAATGGGAGAGCCTTACTGGTCTCGGTGGACATTGGGAAGACTAGGTTTACATTTGCCACTGTGTACGCACCCAACCAGGGACAGATTGTTTCTTGAAGGACACATTGGCTAAAGTAGCTGGTAGAGAGATCAGGGCACCTGATCACAGGGCAGTGACCTTAATACATGGGCAGATCCAGCCATGGTTAGGCAGGTCCTTGAGGAAAGGGCACAGGAGCCACTGGGTCCCAGACACTGCAAGTGCCACGTCTCGGTGTGGGAGTGGGGGTTGAGGGACATCTGGCACCAGCTCCACCCGGGTATAAGGGGTTGTATGTTTTACTCCCCACCCGATGGGACCTATACGAGGATCGATTATCTGACCATCTCGCGACATGTATGGGAGGAGGCTCGGAGCTCAGAGATCATCCTGATCTGGTGACACTGGGCGGGTATCTCCCCAAAAGGATCGAAATGGAGGTGCAATCTCTCTTTGGAGGGACCCTGTGTTCTCATCCGAGACGAGTGAGGAAATAAAGGAATACTTTAAGGTCAATGATGACGGGGAGGTGGACATGAGGACTGTATGGAGGCGGGGAAGGCTAAGTGTAGAGGCTTCCTAATCCTGGAAGGGGCACGTAAAAAGAGGGAAATGGCGGTATTTGAGAGGAGACTGCGAGAGGAGATGAGACACCTGGACGCAAAGGCCCACAACCCATCTGGGAGTTAGGAGGAGTGCATACAGGAGGCGTGGGGTAAGAGGGATGAACTGAGATTACTGAAGGAAAGGAAAATCACCCATAGCCTGCTCTTCCTGAAACAGAAGTTCGAAGGGATTGGGTACTCCGACGTATTCCATATCTATGACAGTAATCGCCACAGCTGTGCTGCTTCGGAAAATCTTTCGGCGTCTGCATCCTGCATCGATGACGTCGATACGCCGCCCTCGAGGACCTCCTCCGATGGCTGACGTCACTGGATGTTACAAGTAGGACACACGATGCCCGTAGCCTCAGTTCCGTTTTTTCCGCGAACGTGTTCGCTTTGGGAATCTCGGCGCGCCTCGACTCTTTGGAGTTTTTGTTGCTTTCTCGGTTCTTCGAACATGTTTGTGAAATATTTCTTCATGAAGATGTCTACCTCGTCTTATACACCGCGTCCGGGCTTTAAGAAGTGCGAGGACTGTGGGTCCAAGATGTCGGTCACGGACTCGCACGACGCCTGCCTCTGGTGCCTCGGGGAGGCCCATGACACGGATGACTGTGTCGACTGCCAGTCGCTCATGTTGAAAGTCTTGCGGGAGCGCAAGAAGTTATCGGTAGGTAAGGTGTCCAAGCCCCGGAAGTAGAGGTCTGCGGGGCTTTTGACAGACGACTCGAGGGGCGACTCTCCGCATCGTCGTCGGAAGTCCAGTGGGTCTCGGTCCCGGAGTCAGTGTCGCCACTCCTCTGCCTCTTCGCGGCACTCCCGGAACCACCGTCATCGGTCGCCTTCCCCGTCCTCATCCGAGGACTCTGCCCGTCGGCGGGTCGCTTACCCCAACAAGCATGCAACACCGGATGAATGGGCTTCATTCGGGAAGAAAATGTTGGTGATTCTCGAATCGCAGGGCACTGGTGCGTCCGCACCTCTGAGTGGGGTCGGTCGTGATCAGCCGAGAGACACCGCTCGCACGTCTTCGGGCTCGGGTGGTCGTCACGATTTGCGGGAAAGGTCCCGCTTGGACAAGGGGAATCGTTCTCGCCAGGGCCCGGTCCTCGACGCGCTCGAGACCGAGTGAGCCTGTGAAGTCTTCGAGGAAGACATCGACGCCTGTGACGCCGAGTTCGTCGACGGACTCTCTCGAGGCTCCGCCTCCGAGGAAGTCATAGACGCCGTCGGCACCCAGGATGTCGAGGGACACGCTCGGGGCTCCACCCTCAAGGCCTGTGTCGACGCTGTCGATGCTGTCGGCGCCGCGTCTGTCATTGACACCGATTCTTTCGGCGCACTCAACGCCTTTCGGGGCTGTGTTGACGGAGGTACCACCTAGAAAGGCTCTGGCCAAGGTCAAGCATGGCTTTGGTTCCAGTTCTGTGCCTTCTTACCGCCATCTGGAATTCATTTCAGAGGTGGATGAAGGCTCTGATGATGGCATGGTGCCAGACACGGTGCCCGACTAGATTCTCTCGGGCCATAGCCAGTTTGAGGACCTCAGGCAGTAACTGCATGATGCTAGTGGGCTGGACACCTCTCCGGAGGTGGAGTTTTGTAGGCCTGAGCCTGGCTCTCATGCCGATTCTTCGTACCGGCGCCTTATGTCACGGGTCACCGAGTGCTTAGGATGGTCTGCTCCCCCAGGGGAGTTTGTTCAGGATGACCTTACGGATATCCTCAACATTGGTCCACCAACTGACCCGGTACTGACGTTTCATATGGCTCTACAGAGGGTGGTGGCGGCTTGGACTGCTCCGGAGAGTCTCCCGGCAGTGAGCAATTCTTTGCAGCGAAAATACCGCCCAACCAGTAGTGACCCCTGCTACTTTTCCAAGCACCCTACTCCAGAGAGTTTGGTGGTGCAGGCGGCTACGGCCCCGGCAAAGCAGGTGTCGTACCCTACCATCCCTCCTGATAGGGACGATAAGCGTTTTGACGGCTGGGCGAAGAGTGTTTTCTGCAGGGGGTATGCCGCTTCAGGCGGCCAGCTCCATTTGTGCCTTGTCTCGTTTCACGCACTCTCTGTGGAACTGTTTCCTTGGCGGCTGAACATATTCCCGAAGGGGATGAACGGGATGGTTTCCTTGCCATGGTTCAGAATGGCAAGGATGCTATGTGTGAGGCCGTTCAGTCGGGTTTGGACATGGCAGATTGCGTCAGCCGGTCCATGGCGGCGAGCAGCGTGATACGGAGGTTTGCGGAAGTTGGGGTTTGCTCCTGATGTGCAGGCCCGGCTCCTCAACATGCCCTTTGACGGGGAACATCTGTTTGGCAGCAAGGCTGACGAGAGCCTTGAGAGGTTGCAGACCTCAAAAGCAGCAGCGAAGTCGTTGGGCGTTGCAGCTTGACAACCTCCACCTTTTCGTCCTAGGGGACAGCAATGGAGGGGAGGTTCCTTTCATTATTACTCATCCTTTTGTAAAGCGAGAGGAGCTGCCAGTCAAAGGGGCCACCGTAGGAGTGCCAGAGGTGGAAAACAAGGTACTCGAGGTGCCAAGGCCACTCGGGCTGTTGCCTCTTTGCCCTCAGGCAACGCCGCAGCCGCTTCAGCTCAGTCATGAGGCCATGTCCCATGGTTCGCCGGTTGGTGGAAGGCTGGCGCAGCATCTTGCAGAGTGGCGTGCCATTACTTCAGATGAGTGGGTTCTGGAGATCATAACCGACGGCTACTGTCTTCCTTTCCGGCAGAGGCCTCAAGACAATCCACCGGGGAATCTTTGTCCGGATCCGCTCCTTGCGCAGGAAATTCAATCCCTGCTGGAGAAAGGCGCCATAGAACTGGTGCCTGTAGTGGAGAGGAACAAGGGATGGTATTCCCCTTATTTTTTGATTTCCAAGAAAGACTGGGGCTTGAGACCCATCATGGACTTGCGCGGTTTGAACAAACTCCTCAGGAAGGACAAGTTCAAGATGGTTACTCTTTCTCAAGTCCTCCAGGCCCTTCAACTTCAGGACTGGTTGGTGTCTCTGGACCTCAAGGACGCTTATTTTCATGTGCCGATCCATCCGAAGCACAAGAAGTACCTGAGGTTTGCGGTTGGCGACTCGCACTTTCAGTTTCGGTTCCTGCCGTTCGGATTGACCTCCGCCCCGAGGGTTTTCACCAAGCTCATGGTAGTCGTGGCAGCGCATCTCTGGAAAGGGGGGATTCACGTCTACCCCTACCTGGACGATTGGTTGATCATGGCGCGCTCTCCCGAGCAAGTCCTGGATCATCTGTCAGTCACCTGCCACTCCCTCCACAAGCTGGGCTTCTCCCTCAACTTAAAGAAGTCCCATTTGACACCTACTCAGAGGCTCCAGTACATCAGAGCAGTGCTCGACACGTCCCTGGGGCAGTGTTTTCCACCCCAGATGAGGGCTCATCACATTCAGCAGATGGTGCACAAGTTTCAACTTGCCCAGACTCTCCCAGCGTTAGAGTTCTTGAGACTGCTCGACCTCATGGCATCCTGCATTCTTCTGGTGCCAGAGGCCAAGTTGCGGGTGATCTTTTATTTATTTATTTATTTATTCACATTTGTATAGCGCACTTGCAGCCCATGGGCATCGAGGCGCTGTTACAAGTAAGTGTTGGATTCTTAATTCAGCAGATATGCATGAGACGAGAGGTCTTATGGATACATAATTACAGGCATAGTTACAAGTGAAGAATGATAATCATAATACAGTGACAGAATGCAGTCAGATACTTTTCATACAAAGAGCTTGGTTTTAACAGCTTTGCGGAAGGCTTGGTGGGATTCAATCATTCTGATGTGAGGTGGCAGTGCGTTCCAGTGGGTGGCGGCCCGCGTGGGAAAGCTGGCACCACCGGCGCGCACCTTGCGTGATTTGGGCGTGACAATCGTGTTGGAATAGCACGTTCTTAATGGTCTGGTGGCAGAGTGCTTGGTGATTCTTTGGGTCAGGTAGGGTGGAGCAAGTTCATGGAGGCATTTGTGGGTGAGGGCAAGTGTTTTGAAAACAATCCTCTCTTTCACCGGAAGCCAGTGTGCCTGTCTTCTGACTTCTGATATGTGGTCTTTTCTCGCGGTGCCTGTGGCAGCCCTAAGTGCATTATTTTGAACTAGCTGAAGTTTGGCCAGGTTCTTATTGGAGGTCCCAACGAGTAGGGCATTACAGTAGTCCAGCCTAGATCCAATTATTGCCCTGGCAATGGTGAGGCAATTCTGGCGTGACAGGAGAGGTCTGGCAGCATTGAGGACTTTCGAGTAATAGGCTGAGGAGGAGGCAATGGCATTGACCTGTCTATCCATTGACAAGTCGGAGTCTAGGTAGACTCCGAGTGTCTTCACATGATTGGAGACCTTGATGGGAATGTTGTCAATAGTGAAGGAAGAGTACTGTACACCGAGGTTCCCCAGCGTGGAAGGTGCTCCTATGAGGAGGAGTTCGGTTTTTTCACTATTGAGGCATAGCCAGTTGTCTGCCATCCATGATTGGATAGTGGAGTAGATGGTGGTAAGAGTTTTAGTATCCGCCAGGTAGTCGCCTGTGAGTGGGATGAGGACCTGGGTGTCATCCGCATAGTTGGTATACGAGATGCCCAGGGAGTCAAGGATGCTGAACAGTGGCCTCGTGAAGAGGTTGTAGAGCGTGGGCGCGATACATGAGCCCTGAGGCACACCGCAGGTGATGTGGCTAGGGGTGGCACAGGCTGAGTCGGAGAAGACTTTCATGGCCCTTTCTTGGAGGAAGGAGGAAATCCATTCACAAGCTTTGGGGGAAAAGTTAGCTTGGGTAGCTAGATGGTGACACAAGGTGTTGTGGTCCACCAGGTCAAAGGCGGCGGATAGATCCAGGAGCAGAAGGAGAGCAGGTTTCCCTGCGTCTCTTAGATCGTCCATTTGGTTCTTTAGGTCCAAGAGAGCCGTTTCGGTGCCGTGTCGTGGGCGGAAGCCAGATTGCCGCAGGCCAAGGAGACGGTTTTCTTCAAGGAACATTTGGACTTGCAGGTAAGCTGCTTTGTCCAAGATTTTCAGCAGGAAGGGTACAGTGGTGATGTGCAATGGGCACTCAAGCTCCAGTGGTCTCAGTCCTCCGGCAGGATGTCGGGCCCTGTTCAGGTGCTGTCTTCGGTCGCCCGGGACCTTCTGTGTTGGGCCGACGAAGGCAATCTGATATAGGGGGGGGGGCTCTATTTTGGCTGCCCTGGCCAGAGGTGGTGATCGTGACGGACGTTTCCATCACGGGATGGGGAGCTCATGCCAACAAGTTGACAGTCAGCGGTCGTTGGTCTCCGTCGGAGTCCAGACTCCATATCAATCTGTTGGAGATGAGGGCCGTCAGGCTAGCCCTGAAGGCTTTTCTGCCGACTGTGCGAGGAAAGAATGTCCTGATCCTGACGGACAACACAGTGGCCATGCACTACCTCAACAAAAAGGGGGGGGGCAGGGTCACTTCCTCTGTACAGGGAGGCGATGCAGCTCTGGCTCTGGGCAATCCAGCAGGAAGTTTCGATCTCGGCAGTTCATCTGGCAGGAGGCGAAAACGAGACGGCGGACGCTCTGAGCAGGCAGAGCGATCTCTCACGAGTGGGAGTTGGCTCAGGAGATTCTCCTGGAGATCTTCGCCCTTTGGGGGACCCCTCAAGTGGATCTCTTCGCCTCCAGTGTCAACCGGAAGTACGAGAGGTTCTGCTCGTGGGAATTTCCTCCAAACGGAGACGCGTTCGTAGTGGAGTGGTCCTTCCCACTGCTGTGTACGTGTTTCCTCCAGTCCCCGTCATCCCTCAAGTACTGCGGAGGTTACGGAGGTTCGGTTCCCGGATGATCCTCATTGCTCCGGTGTGGGCCCGGAGGATGTGGTACCCGGACCTTCTCGATTTGTCCATCTGCCCTCCACGTTGTCTTCCCTACCGAGACAATCTGCTCTCACGGGAGGGGGGTCAGGTTCTCCATCCAGAGGTCAGGTCCCTCAACCTTCATGCTTGGTTTCTGAAAGGTTGAGGTATAAGGATTGGGACCTCCCTGAAGACGTGATGGAGGTGTTGCTTTCGGCCAGAAGGCCCGCAACGAAGTCCCTGTACCGTTGCCGTTGGAGGAAGTTCTGCGACTGATGCAGGGTTAGGAATGTGGATCCTTTTGCATGTGAAATTCCCATGGTTCTGTCTTTTTTGCTTTCTTTGGCCCACAGGGGCCTTCAAGTGGGTACCATTAAAGGTTACCTGGCTGCGCTGTCCATCTTTAAGCGCTCGTCTGAAGAGTGTTCCTATTTTAAAATTCCTTTAATTTCTCAGTTTCTGAAAGGGCTCATTAATGTGTTCCCTCCGTCACCTTTCCAGGTGCCCGGTTGGGATTTGAACCTTGTTCTCAAGTTTCTGATGGGTGCTCCGTTTGAGCCTTTGCATTCATGCCCTTTGAGGCTGTTAACTCTGAAAACTGTATTTTTAGTTGCGGTCACTTCCACTCTCAGAGTGAGTTACAGGCACTTTCAGTTAAGCCACCCTTCACTGTGTTTCATAAGGACAGGGTTGTCCTTAGAGTTTGTCCTTTTCTTCCGAAGGTGGTGTTGGAATTTCATTTAGGCCAGAAGGTTGTTCTTCCGGCATTTTATCCTCCTCATCCTGGTAAGGAACAGGAGAGGCTCCATAGGCTTGATCCAGGAGAGCATTGAGCTTTTATATTTCACGCATGTCCCGGGTCAGAGTGGACGATCAGCTCTTTATTGGTTACGCTGGAAAGCATTTGGGACAGGCTGTGAAGAAACAGACTTTGTCTCGCTGGATTATTTTGGCTATCTCGGAGTGTTACCGCTTGGCGGGTAAGGACCCACCGGTCGGCTTACGGGCCCATTCTACCAGGGGTATAGCTGCCTCTACTGCCCTGCAGAGGGGTGTTCCTATTTGCAATATCTGTGATGCAGCCACCTGGGCTTCGGTACATACTTTTGTACGTCACTTTTCCCTCGATTCCATTCGGGGGTAGGATCTGGCCTTTGGTAAGGCGGTCCTTTACTCCACAATTTGATTGGGCATGCTAAATTTCTGTTTTCTAAAATTCTTTTTCCCACCTCCTTGCATTGGTACCGCTTTGGGAGTCTGTCATAGATATGGAATACGTCGGAGGACCCAATCCCATCGAAGAACAAGTTACTCTCTTACCTGGTAACGTTCTTTCGATGGGATGGTCCGACGACTTATTCCATATCGCTCCCTCCCTACCTTGCCCGCTACAGAATTTCTTATGCGATTGCATCTTAAGTTTCCGCAAGGCTTTGTGTGTCAGACTGGCAGAAGACTGGTGGCACACGTTCTGGGAAAAAACTACAACTGAGGCTACGGGCGTCGTGCATCCTACCTGTAAAATCGGCCGTCGGAGGAGGTCCTCGAGGGCGGTGTATCGACGACGCAGACGCCAAAGGATTTTCCGAAACAGCACAGCTGTGGTGATTACTGTCATAGATATGGAATACGTCGATGGACCATCCCATCGAAAGAACGTTACCAGGTAAGAGAGTAACTTGTTCTATGAAAAAGGGGATAACGCAGACTACTTATTGGCCGCACAATTGAGAAGCCAGCGCGAGGATCAGTTGGTCACAGAAATAGGAGGGAATGACTGGTCTGCATGTCTAACAGGAGAGGGAATTCCAGAAGCTTTCGCAGCCTTCTATGAGAAACTATATGCATCAGAGGTCCCCCGAAGCACAGGACATTGGCACCTACCTGGAGGTCATTGACCTGCCTAAACTTTCTGCGGAGGAGTCCTCTGTACTGGAAGCCCCCATAATGGAGGTGGTGGTAAAAAAGACGGTGGCAAGGTTACCGGTGGGGAGGCGCCGGTTGAGGACGGCTTCACTTCTGGCCTCTAAAAAATATTCCTCCCTGCCCTACTCCCTTTCTTGACTAAGCTGTTTAACTATATACTTGATACAGGCAGGGCGCCGGGATCGTTAGCCCGCACTCTAATCACAGTGATTCCCAAGGAGTGTAGAGACCACAGCAGCTATGGCGCATATCGGCCAATCTCTCTCCTCAACAGACGCCAAGTTGTATACCAGGGTGATGGCCACTAGGCTAGAAGGGTACATGCCGCACCTGATTCACTGGGACCAGGTGGAGTTCATTCAAGTTTGACAGGGAGCGGATACAATGAGGAAGACCTTCCATCTCATACATGCATCCCGGGAAATGGGGGGGGGGGGCATCTATGCTCTCAATGAACACGGAGAAGGTCTTTGATTGGGTGGGATGGGGTTTTCTCAGGGCTGTCCTGGTTAAGTTTGGCATAGGGATACGGTTACTCCGGGGGGTCTTGGCAGTATATATATCCCCCATGGCATTGGTGATGGTGAATGGGGGGTTCTTGAGGTGGTTTGCGCTTGGAAAGGATACCAGGCAGGGATGCCCATCTCCCCAACACTATGTGCTCTGTTGATCGAGCCCCTTGCCCAGTTGATCAGGAGCAACCCAGGGGTGCGGGGCATCCAAATGGGAGGGGTGGAATACAAGGTTGCCTTGACGATATGTTGCTGCACTTGAGCGAACCCCTGATCTCTGTACCGGCTGCTCTCCGGCTGATTGAGCACTATGGCACTGTTGCCGGGCTAAAGGGAGAAATGGGTGGTCTTTCCCCTGGGCAGTGGCAGGGACGGGGATATTGGCCGGTTCGGCCCACTTGAGTTGGAGAATAACGTGTCCGTGATGTGTTGTTTGGGTGTAGATCTCACTGGAGACCTGGATAGCTTATATGGAGCCAACTTCCCCCCACTGATGCAGAAAATACATAAAGATATAGAAAAATGGCAAAAACGAATGATTTCCTGGTTGGGTCTCCTGAACGCATTGAAGATGGTGGTCCTCCCGAGGGTGCCTTATCTTTTTCAAATGCTGCTGGTACGTATAACCGAGGGGTTCTTTCGGGAGGTACAAGAGGTGCTTCACAGGTTCCTCTGTCAAGGGAAGAAGGCCAGAATCCCCAGTTCTGCCCTAACGTTACCACAGGAGAATGGGGGGTTGGCCTCCCAGATGTCCAGCTCTACTATAAGGCAACGCACCGAAGAGTCTTGATTCCCCCCCACTCCCCCTCCCTTGCGGTCCCAGACAGATCACCAATGTGTGGCGGTGGATAACTTCCACCTGAGCCCGGCCACGGTCAGAGAATGGTTGTGGGTCCCCAGGGACAAATTGCTAAGGCAAATACAGGATCACCCCAGCCTGTGAACTATATGGGAAATCTGGAGACTGGGTGGATATGAAGGGGGTCACGACATGGCCCTCACCTTTGAGACACCTGTGGGTATCCTGTATTAGAGACGACGTTCCCAACCCAGGAAGGATTCAGGAGTGGTTTGTAGCGGATAGTGCAGCTCTTCATGGGGGGGGGGGGACTTTCATCTCGATAGCGGGATTAGAAGAGGCACTGGGCATAGGCAAACGCCCCGGTTTCTTGTTCCTGCAACTCAAAGGGGCACTTTACAGACACAACGGTACAGGATAAGACTAGCGGGGAGCTCATCCCATTTGAGAAGCTGCTTGACAGGGGCACGGGGATGCAAGGGTTAATCTCTGCCAGGTATGGAGCGTTGGTTGGGGCGGGGGTGGCTCCACAGAGAACCTGAGGACGATGGGAAAAGGACATGGGGGTGGAGATTGAGTATCTCTGGAATAGGCTGTGCAGGGGCATCCAAAAGACATCTATATCATGCCAATAATATCCAGCCACGATCCAGCTCTTCCATAGATGGCAGTATGACCCGGCCAGACTGTCTAAGATGTTTCCCGATGTTAGCCCACAGTGTTGGAGGGGCTGTGAATGGAGGGCTGATTGACACATGTGGTGGGCTTGCCCTAGTATACAGGTGTACTGGGATGAGGTCTTTAGCTGGATCAGAGACCTTGAGGGCATACCTAGAGACAAAAATCCTCTTTTGGTGTTCGTGATGGAGGGGGAGGGGGAAATACTTCAGGCTTCCGAAAATGGCAGCAGCATTTCTCCTGGCCGCCAGGGCGTGCATCACCATCAAATGGAAAAACAAACTCGTACCCTCTGAGAGAAATTGGGTCAATATGGCTAAGAGCATTTATTTGATGGAAAGAAACACGGCAGGACTCCATGGTAGGATGGGGCCGAAAGATGGAATGGTACCCCTTTACGGCCAGATACTTGACACCGGATGGTCAGATGGGGTGAAGGGAGGTAGATCCCATGGGGAATGGAGTTGGTGTGGTATGCTTGGAATGAGTTGGAACAATGATGAATCACTGGGGACACCTAACCGTGTGCAATGCAATGGCCGCGGGACCGTAACCAGAACAGTAAAGGAGCACACAGTAACAATGGGTGGGGGGGGGAATTTGGGGGGGTGGTCCTTTTTTCGTTGGTTGATGTTTGATGTTTTCTGTTTCTTGAAACGACAAAGTTTTAACACTGTAACATTACGTTCTCCTGCAAAACAAAATAACGTTAAATGTGCAAAAAAAGGTGAAAAAGCAGTTTCCTGGCCTACAAAGCCTGAAACTGAAGGATTGCTATTAGATTGTATTTGGGGCAATCTCTAACCGGAAAGTTAGCTTTTGTGCGAAAAAGGGGTTCCTGAAGTTCTGGTGGGAGTGAGTCCCACAAGAGACTTTTGGTTATGTAGAGGCCCAGGAATAAGGAATTCAACGAAGAGACTATGCAGCAGCACTAGAGTCCGAGCAATACCCTGGGACCGAGATTGAAAAAGCAGGACAGGCTGTTTCTGGAGGTACCTTGCTGTGCATGTTGTTCAGTGACAACACTGGTGCGGCAAGGACATCAAAACCCTTGGGCGGAGGGAGGCCTGTTATTGAAGATTTTCTGATTTGGAGATTGAAGCTAGGAAGACAATTTAGCAGTCCTAGTCCATGCAGGGTTCCAGTATCTGGCTTGTGAGGATTGGGTCGGCTAGCATCATTGAGGATGGTGAATTGCATTTTGATTCACCTTGTTTGGAGTGAAGTCTCATTGGAAATTGAAACTGGCATCCCCTTTGATTTGACTCCTGACCTCACAGTGGCAATGCAGTCTCCAATTAAAAAGATGGAGGATGTCATTTCTGAAGTTGTGGGGAAAGCTGCATCAGTGAAAAGGGGGCTTGGTGATTGTTCACTTAATGTACTCTAATGGCAGTGCATTAAGGACCCCATTATATAGGGCCTTAATGCTTGCACAAATGTAGCTGAATTTAGTGCTTGGGTGGAGTCACTGGACACTACAGTCCATTTGGTACGCAAGCTAAGATTGGCTAAATCCTGTCAAACTGATCGGGCCCATGTAAAGGTTCATCAGATTTATCAAACAAATTCTGTTGAAGTTGCTGATATTAAATTGCTTATTGGGGAACCCAAGATCACTGTGATAAAGAAGGCTGACCAACTGATTCCTGTTAGAACATTGGCAGAAGTTGATAGTGGAGGGTCTCCCTCCCTTAGAAAAACTGTTGGTACTAAGGCTAATGCTAACATCACCTCTGAACCCTTTACCTTTTAAAGGATATCCGTATCGGAAAATCACATATGCTGATGAGTGACGATCCCTCTTTAAAGAGTTTTATTTTGGACTTGCAGAATGTTAGCCTTACCATTGTTGAGAAGTCCAAGGAGCTGGAATTAATAGAATCTCTCAAACAGTCTTGGCCTGGTTACATCTAATAGTTGGCCAAAGCTGTATTCGAAACTCAGGACTTGAGTCCTTCTTAGGGTGCATATTAATGGTTGGTGCTCCATGGCCAACACAGATTGCCTAGTTATTGGGTGTGGTCGCAGTAATTTACTTTTGTTTCTGAGTAAATGTATTTCTGATGTTTGTTAATCTGCTTAGAATCACATGCTGTGCATATGGTCCGACATCCAGTGGTAACCGCAGAGTGTATTGCATCTTGTCTTTCGAGAATCGAAAGGGGACGTCGACATGGGCGTCCCTGTAACACTATCCCTACGTGATGTGTAGTGTACCCAAGGTCCATCACGCGTCGAGGTCCCTCAGCATACTGGTCGCAATGATGTGGAGCTCGTCCGACATTACTTATTGTCCCCTCGACCTTTGGTTGAATAGTTATATAAAATCAGATCACCCTATCCGTCCCTTATTTTGACGGCTGTTCCAGACCTCCGCCGAAGACCTTCAGAGCTCAACGGACGGTGATCCAGTCGGCGCTGCTGACCACATGGCCGGGCCTTCCGCCGGCCTATACAGTATGGAGATTGGGGTCTGGGTGGACATTTCTATATAAACTGAGAATGCCTTTCCCTTTCCTTTCTTTCCTTTTTGGTCTTCGTCACTCTACACATCCTCAGCTATGGCGAGGACTCCATGTAGTGTTTGCCCGATTTGTAAGAGCAAATTCCCTTGGATAGATAAGCACAGAGAGTGTAACCGGTGCTTGCCCCTCGATCACAAGGAAGGATGCGCTGCTTGTGAGTTCCTCCATCCTAAGACATTAAAGGAGCGTAAAGTCAAACTGTGGGCGGCCTACGGTATGTCGAAGGCCGAATTTTCTCCCGCTGCCGCAGCCACCAAATGTGACGACGGCGAGAGTGACGATCAGACCTCCAAAACGGAGATTGTTGACCTTTCGACGGAACGCTCGCGTTCCGCATCGTCTGTCCCCAGCCCTGCTAGGCACAGCTTAGGCACTGCTATGGGGAAGTCACACCCCGGCGACAAAGACAAACATTTACACAGCACAAAACACACAACCCCAAGTCAGTCTTCTGCCAGGTTGAAGAATATTTAAGCGCCAACGGGTACACTGGAAGTTCCATCGGCACCCGCCTGCCGTCAGAATCGGCAGCCCTCCCTGCAGCCGCATATGCGCCCAGTGACTGGGCCATCGAAAACAAAGGGCGTTACCCCTAATGTACCAGGTTCCGTCGAGATGCATCACAAGAAGGCGTCCGGCGACAATAGGATTCCGGTTCCGCCGAAGGCGGCATCGCCAAAAAAGGCTGCCGTCGAAGACAAGGCCCCACTCTGACGAAAAGTACTCCCTCGCAATTGCAGGCTGAAGCTATGCGCCTCCCCACTGCAGAGGACGTCGCTGACAGCTTAGCTAGGATTGTTTCTGCCGATTCTCAAATAGCAGTCCAGGGATGCTCCGAGGCCTACGGAAAACGCCAAGGATCCACCGAGGTCCAAGGATGGCCTAAGAGGGGTACCGGAACCCACCCATAAGTCGAAAGAGAGGCACAGAGACGTCACACCCCTGTAGGTCCCTCGGGAGGAGTTCTCTGAGGGCGAAGAAGGGCCATCTTCGACATTGAGACTAAAATCTCGACTTCTTATGACAGATGAACATATTCGGGACCCTTTTCCACCTCTAGACCATTCTAGGTCTTCGGTTTGGACTAGAGAGAAATTTGGGAACTGCATGGAAAGGCTAGACAGGTTTGGCCCCGTTCAGAAAAACCCATGCCAAGGAGGCCACTGGATGAGAGCCCCGTGGATCCCAAAGCAAAATTTCTTAGGCTTTTTGACCCCTCTTTGGAAGAGGATATATACAACTACGACCTAACTGAAGAGGACATTCCTGCAGACACTCGGGATGAGGATTTCATCAACCCTGAGGACATTCATGATCCGATAGAGAGCTGGGAAGAGAACCCAGATGTGGGTGACCCTCAACCATGGTAGTCTCCAGATCCTCAAGGTCCTGATGCCCTGTCTCTGGATTCTCCCCAGTCCACCCCCACTAGGCAACAACCCTAGTCAGTGGATGATCAATTGACTTTCAACGTAATGTTTCATAAAGCAGCTGATCACTTTAAGATTGCTACAGATGAAGCTGTCCCGAAGCGGACTTCGTGGAGGACATCCTCAAGGAGAAGCCGCTGGCTAGCCAGGCTATTCCTCTCCTTAATTCAATTAAGAAACGTCTGGTGCCCTCCTTATCAACACCTGCTCTCACAAGAGGTGTCAACCCACGAATAGAAAAACTCTTTCGTCCTTCTCCCTCAGATCCTCTGTATATCAGAGGTTACTCCACCGCAGACTCTCTGGTGGTGACTACTACACGAAAGAGGGCAGGGGTCCCTTTGTCAACCGGCGAGGCACCCCCTGATAGGGAAGGTAAACGACACTACGCCCTTGGGAAGAGGATCAGTCGCAGCAGCGTTTTCAACACGTATTGCCAACAACATGACCTTGTTGGCCAGCTACACCGATGCCCAGTGGGCCTTACTACCGGAAGGCATAAAGGAGGTTCCCAAACCTCTACGTACTAGTCTCCTCACCACTGTCACTGAGGGCAGACAAGTGAACCAAAGCCTACTTAAGAACACTTTGGATTCTGCCGAAACGGCTGGTCCATCCCTGGCTCAGGGCACACTCCTGAAGTCTGGATTGAAGCCCGAGACGCAAGCGTCACTGATAAATACACCAGTCGAAGATTCCAACCTGTTTGGGAACGCGGTCGATGAGGACCTCGAGACTGCAAAAAAGGAGCATGACACCCTGAAAACACTGGCTCAAATTACACAATCCCTCTACAAGACGAGGATCTGGGTCCAAACAGCTTTTTTGTGGTCAACGCTTCCTTCAACAACAATATTCCTCGGGAAACAATTGGAACTCTCCACGGGAAATAGCAGATGCACCAACCTGTATCCCCAAAGGGGTCAGCATCGTGGCAAAGGAAGGGGCCGGGTCTCTACCCCTAGAGGCTCCCCGGCCTCAGGTTCGAAATGACCCAAAGATTCGGGTCCCCCCCCCATGCCTCCCCGGTGGGGGGCCAGCTAACATCGTTCTTTCAGGCATGGGAGGGGATAACTACAGACCAGTGGGTGCTAAAGACCGTGGCCCATGGGTAATGTATAGAGTTCAAGCGGTCCCCAACATTCACACCAGACCATCTTCGCATACTTCAAGAAGTCGAGACACTACAAGAGAAAGGAGCCATAGAAATCATATATCTGTCACAGGTAAAAGGTATTTATTCATTGTACTTCCTTTCACCCAAAAGGATCTTACCATGCGCCCTGTTTTAGATCTGCGCCCAGCGAACACATTTGTAAAGCCACAAAAGTTCTGCATGGTCACTCTGCAGGAAGTAATTCCACTGCTATCACAGGGGGATTACATGGCAACACTGGACATGAAAGATGCATACTTTCATATTTCAATGTTGCCAGCACACAGAAAATACTTCAGATTTATGATACAAGACGAGCATTATCAGTTCAAGGTACTACCCTTCGGCATATCATCTGCACCAGGGGTATTTACAAAGGTGCTAGCTGTGGCAGCAGCACATCTGCGCAGGCAATCTTTCCTGGTCTATCCTTACCTCGACGACTGGCTCATAACAGGGGACTATTATGAAACATGTCTGTCAAATACCCAAAAGACGATAGATCTTTTATTCAGTCTGGGATTCTCTATCCAGGAGAAAAAATCCAGCCGAGACCCCAGTCAGGTCAAACAGTTCCTAGAGGCTCTAATTCGAACAAAGGACAGCCTTGTCTTCCCCCTCCAACGAGAGGGTTCAAAACATGTTGTTTCAAATCCCTCAGTATGTAGCCAGTGGAGAGGTGATGGTACGCAAGGCTATCCGACTGCTAGGAATGATGGCGTCCTGTATCTACTTGGTTCCTCATGCGCGCCTGCGCCCAATGCAAGAGTGGCTCATCAGCCAGTGGTGTCAGGCCAGCGGACAGTGGGATGATCTAGTGGTTGTCTCGCCGGCCCTCGTTCTCTCGCTGCAGTGGTCGAGGGAGAACCTCTTGAAGGGAAAATCCTTCACCACCCCTGCAGTGGAAGCCACTCTAACCACAGACGCGTCTCTGGCAGGGTGGGGAGCACACCTGCTTAAACAGCGCATGGAGTTTGGTCGTCAGACTTCGCATCCAACCACATAAAGCCGTTGGAACTGTTGGCGGTGTTCAAAGCACTAAAAGCTTTCTAGACACAACTGCAGGGGAAGACTATCCTGATCCTCACAGACAGCACCACGGCCATGTACTAGCTGAACAAACAAGGGGGCACTCATTCTCCAGGGCTGTCCCGACTGTCACAGAACATTTGGAAGTGGGCTCTCAAACGCAACATGTTGCTGTTATCACAACATGTTCCAGGGGAACTCATTCTTCTGGCAGACGTACTTAGCAGAGACTTTCCGTTGCCCATGGAGTACGAATGGCGATTACACAGAGACGTCTCCAACGTTTTCGCAGAATGGGGCTTCCCAGAGATCGATTTGTTAGCAACTCTGGAGAACGCTTAATGCCAAGATTACGCCTCCAGGTACCCCCAGAACCGCCCCAAGGGGAATGGACTCTGGATAACATGGTCAGGGATATTTGTCTGCTCCCCTCCCCCGTGGCCCCCCCACCCTCCTGACTCCCCTTCTCAACAAGATCATGCACAAGATGCACCAGGAACCAGTCACGATGATACTGGTGGCCCACATGTGGGCCGCCAACCCTGGTTCGCTCGATGGAAATGTCCCTATCCCCTCCAGTCAAACTGCCTTGCCCGTACAAAATGTGGTCGCAAGACAGAGAGGAGACGCTTCACCCATGCCCGCAGACATTGAACATAGCGGCCTGGCTCCTGAGGTCATATAGTTTGGGCACCTGCTACTCCCTCCGATGTATGGGCATTCTCAGGGAGGCAAGAAAACCGAACACCAGGTATTGCTATTCCAGTACATGGAAACGGTTTGTCATCTGGTGCGACTCAAAGAGCATTAACCCGATTAACTGCTCTCCCACACGCATTGTTTTATACCCAACTCATTTACTTGACTCAGGCCCAGTCTTTAACTCCATAAAGGTGCACTTAGCTGCGCTTTCAGCCTACACTACATCACAACAGAAAGTGTCATGGTGGAAGATGCCAGTTATTAAATCTTTCATGGAGGGAGTGAAGAGAATTCACCCTCCCATTTCTAACCTGGCTCCCGGATGGGACCTAAACGTGGTGTTGACTAGGCTTATGGGGGCTCCTTTCGAGCCCATGCACAAAGCAAGTCTTAAAGACCTCACCTATAAGACTGCTTTTTTACTAGCCATTACCTCCATTAGGAGAGTAAGTGAACTACAAGCGCTCTCAATCCTAGATCCCTTTGTAACAGTTCACAAAGATAAGGTGGTTCTGCGCACACACTCTAGGTTTGCGCCTAAATTGATTTCCAAGTTCCATGTGAACCAGTCGATGGAACTACCAACGTTCTTTCAAGCCTGGGAGAAGGAACCCTGCACACACTGTTTGTACGCAGAGCTGTCATGTTCTACATGGATAGAACTCGACCACTAAGAAAGACTAATCTGTTTTTCGTTTCGGTGGCGGCAGGAAAAGGAGACGCAGTCTCCAAATCCACTATCTCTAGGTGGATTGTCAAATGCATCACACTCTGCTACACTCTTGCTAAGAGAGAGCTGCCCTTCAAGCCTAGAGCACATTCTACTCGAGGCACTGGGGTGTCCATAGCAAATGTTCCCCTTGAGTCCAGGTTGCCGCTTTGCACATGGAGTTCTGTACACACGTTTACAAAACACTATTGCCTAGACACTCATTCTAGGTCTGATTCTCAGGTGGGAAAAGCAGTACTAAGACATCTTTTCACTACTGTTCCTTCTCACAACCCACCTCCAACTCCGGGTACTGCTTGCTAGTCTATGCACAGCATGTGATTCTAAGCAGATTAACAAACTTTAGAAGATATGCATTACTTACCGTAAAAGCATTTCTGATGGTTCTATCTGCTTAGATTCACATGCGCCCACCCTTTCTCCCCGCTCGGATGGAAGGAACATAGACGTCTTACCACTTTCTCTCTTTTCTGTACTCGCTCGCGATAGTCATAATGCTCCCTCTAGGCAGAAAAAAACAATCTGAGTGACCCCGACACGTAAGGGATCTTGGGTACACTATACGTCACGTAGGGATAGTGTTACAGGCACACCCATGTCGACGTTCCCTTTCGATTCTCGAAAGACAAGATGCAATACTATGCGGTTACCACTGGATGTCGGACCATATGCACAGCATGTGAATCTAAGCAGATACAACCATCAGAAATGCTTTTACGGTAAGTAATGCATATCATGGAAGTTCTAAGTCATTTTTGAAAACATTTCTTCTCATATTATCTTGATCATAGTCTTAGCATCCTGTTATGATTGTTCTAGGTTTGTTCTTGTCTTTGTGCTTCAGTGCCCATGGGCTTGGTTCCAGCGCTCTATTTATAAAATAAAGACCACTAAAGGAAGCACTAATATAGAAAAATTACTGTAGAGGAGTCTGTCGTGGGAGGACATGGCAGGAGAGTGTGGCTTTGCATTTGCTGGAACAAAGGCAGTGCAGGCGGGCCCCTGAAGCATCCCAGTCATGGGAGATGCAGTCAGATTGTCAGTCCTGGGATGACGATTCACAGCACATTTTTAAGTCTTGGCTGAAAAAAGGCACTATTCTGGATCTTGGTATACAGGCACAGTCAGGAGCTGGTGTCCACTTGTCTCCACCGGATCTTGGAAAAGGGGACACAGAGTTCTTTCTGGTTTGCCTGGAGAAGCAGAGCTTTGCAGTCTGGTTCTTCTGAGTGGTAAAGGATGCTGGGGCAGAACTTTGGTTCTTCTCTAGAAGTTGGCCTTGCAAGAATGCAAATGTCGACAAAGGAGAGTGGGTAACCATCGGTTTTTATTCCGCTTGGGAGTCTGTGGACACAATGTCTGATTGCTCATCAACAAACATCCAACCAAAGGGGTTGGTAGCCAATGGCAGAGCATCTTTACAAGCTAACCCAGGCATTTTGGAAAGGCTCCTCTTACAAAGGAATGAATCGACAGTCCCAGAAATGCATCTGCCTATAACGTTCGAAACGGCCCCTAATTTTACGTAGACATTCAATGGCTCAAGATGTTCCATTCTCTCACACAAAGGCAAGAGTCATGTGATAATCAGTTGAAGGCAAAGCAAGACCACCTTCATTTTCTATAGATGAAATTAAGTGGTTGAGATTTAGAAGTTAAAATGGATTGCACCATGTAAAACCATTATTTCTTTTACAAACGACTAAGCCAACACCAGCCTAGGCTCATAACTAAGAGGGTACCTACTCTGGTATTGTAGGGGCGTGGCAGAATCTTCAGGCAGTGTACAAAAAAGACTCCCTGTCAGGCTTTGGATTAAGCCTGGCTAGAAGAAAATCAAAAACACCTAGTAAAAAGTATATGGGAGTACAGGGGGTGGAGGGGGTTAGTGACCTTTCTACCCAGCACACCTTCTGGGCGATGTTCTTTGTGATGGGGGAGTTTGATCTAAATATGAAACAGTTAGCCTCAAAGGTGTTCCTTTAATTCTGTCTGATAAGATTATATTGAAGGTAATTTTTCATTTGTCGTCCTGCTCACCCTCGAGACCAGACTAAAAAAGCCTTAATCATAGTAAGGGTAGACAAGCCTGCATATGATACAAATTGCGAAGCACCTCTTGGACAAAAGTAGCATCCTTCCTTGAAGACGTGTCTAGAGTGCACTGCTTGCAGAAAGCAAGAAGTATAGCCCATGTCGCAGCCCTACAAATTTCTGTAATAGGCACGTGCCTTATAAAGCTACTGATGTTGCTTTGCCTCTTGTGGAATTAACCCAAAGTCTCAGTGGAGTCGAAAGCCCCATAAATATAAATGTGGTCTGGGATGGAAAATTGGAAGGAACATCTCTTGGTAGAGCTGAAATTCTGATACTACCTTCGATACGGAAGGCACTGTACCCGTACGAAAGACCACCCTATCCCTGTGAAAAATCTGATCTGGTTCCTTTTGACAGAGCCTGATGCTCCCATACTCTTCTCGCTGATGGTAATGGCCACCAACAATGAAGTCTCCACATTGGGTCAATATCACAAGAGGCCATAGGCTCAAATGGTGTTTGCATTTATACGGACAACCAAATTTAGATGCCACTGAGGTGGTGGATCACGATTAGGTGGATGTAATCGAAGAAAGCCTTCAAATGCCTTCCGTATCTTGTTTGCAGCTTCTGAAATTTCTCAGATTGTTGCAGCGCGTTGACTCGATGTCCCTCAGCGGCGTCCATTGCACTCGCCACCATGACGTTGACACTGGTTGCACACCCCCCAGCCATTGCCTCAGTTTTGTTTTCCCCTTGCTCAGCATGCTTGGAACGGTTTAAAGTAGCCTCAGTGATTTTGTTTTTCGTATCGCGTTATCCTTTCTCAAGATGTCCACTCCTACTCTGATGACCGGGTTTAAAAGATGGATTAACTGCATGTAGAAGTTCTTTATTGCTGATCCTCATTGGATATGTCTTCAGTGTGTTGGCACTGATAACAAGGTCAATGATTCCGGCTCTTGCCACTCAATGGCTCTTGAGGCCTTAAAGGAGAGGAAGGGGAAGCTTGTCCTGGGTAGCCCCGCATCAAAGTCTCCCTCAACTACTCCCTCCAAGAAAAGGTTTTCTGTCAAAAGAAGCTCAACAGGTATTTTGGCTCAGCGAGAGAGGAAAAAAGCACTCAAAATATGGTAAGTGTACTTGGTTGAGAAGCGGTTCTCGACACTCATCCTCCCATTGAAAAGTTGAAGAGGCCATGTTATTTTGCATTTATATGGCGCCTTATGTACCATTGGTATGGTCTGAAGACGATGGTAGGTTGTACGCCCTCGGGAACCGAAGTTCAGGTCAGTCGAGAGAGTCAAAAGGTGCATGTGAGCACTGGATATGTGTGCAGCTGGTGTGGCATTCGTGGGATAGCTGCTTCTTAGCTGTAGGTGTGGAGGTTGAGAGATCAAGAGTATGTGTTCGTTCTGGCAGGTTATCTGTTAGGGAGAATTCTCCTTCTAGGGCTAATTTCCCTCACCTAAGTGAGTCCCCCAGCAGCTTTGCTGGATTTCTGGAGTTTATTTTTTCCACCTGGTAAGAATGTACATCCTTTTTCCACTCTTACATGTGTTTTGGCCTATGTGTTTTTACTCATTGTGTGATCTTGGACACTGGAGCACACCACTCCAAGTGCCCCTGTTCTTGTATGGGTTACACTGCACCTTTAGTGCAGTAACCCAGGGTTGTCTTTAAGACTTCCCTCCGACTCCATTTCGCTGGGGCTGACTACTGTCCCCCAGCGAAAGGTAAAGTTGCCCTTTACTTTACATAGTCATTTTTACCACAGACCCAGTACACCCCATCTTAAATGGAGTACTGGGAAGGGCTAATCTGTACCCCTTTTCTGTCTGTACCTCACTGAGCATTGTTTTGCTCTTTTAACATTTAGACTTGGCTGGTGATAGTGGTATCTCCCCTAACATTTCTACCGCGATTATATTAGATAAACATGGTACTGTTCTTGGCTATTATATTTTCCTCGAACATGAACCCGCTTGACCAAATCGTCTTTCTTTTGGCTCTGGTTGGGTTTATTCGCCATTTCTTTTTGCTAAAGTCCTTCTTGTGTTTTACTTTGCTCGGCAAACTATGTTCGCCTTTTTTGTTTACCGTCTTTTGGCAGGCTTCTGCAGAGAAGCCCTCCTCTTGGCGCCTGGGTGTCTAGGTGGGCTGAATGTGAGGGAGGGGTGTAGTCACCCCCTGCACAGGGTATCCTAGGAAACCCAAGTCGTACTTTGCCATGATTGGCTGAGGTGGTTGTCCCAGCTGGACAACCCCCCTGCTGCGTGATTGACAGCCAGGCTGTGTGAATGGGGGTTTTGCGCATAAAAGGCAGGTCTCTTGGGCTAAAAGTCAGTCGCCTCTGGAACTACAAGGAACCGAAGAGAAGCGGAGAGAACAATGGCTGCTGCAACTACCCCGTCCTGGTGAAGCCCTGCTGCAGTCCTGAGCTATCTACCCTTCAACCACTAAGGGAAGATCCAGTCCGGAGTCGTCTTCCCTTGAGCCTGGTGGGGATAACCAGCTCATCTTCTTCAGTCGGAGATCTCCGCCGTGGTTGAAATGGCTGCACACTGCTGTAGTGGTCCGGATAGTCACCTGCCGAGCCTCTCCTGTTTTTAAGGAGCGCACCTTTTATTCGTTGTCGCTGCTGCTGGCTTCATCCCTGTGTGCTGCAGACCCCCTTCAGACGTCCTCCTTCACAACGAAGCTCCAGGAATCGTGGGTCTGCGGGAAACCAACAGGAACAACTGCCAGGGCACCAGCTGCATCATTGGAATAAGGTACTGTGCTCTACTCGAGGAAACTGGGTGAATCCCTTGTCTTCCCTCCTTATAACTTTTGCTTACGAACATTGACAATATCAAAGTACTTTTGGGCTACGCTGAATCCTGAACTGTCTAACGGTGTGATCTTTGGCAACAGGTCTCCGGTGTCGCTCAACCCTGGCTCCGACCCTTTGACTTTTGAACTCCTGTTTCTGAGTGTTTCTCGATGCTGTCTGTCTAACCTAAATATTGCCTGTGATTTATGCCTCCAACTCCCTCTGGGTATCTCGGGCGCTAAGTGTGTCTTTGCCCCGGTAGCATTTCATGTCAGATACGCGTTTGAGTAGACTGAACTGTCAAAAAGTGATTGCAACCGTATCCGCCGTATCGCGTTTTGTTCATAACACTGGTTCATTCAAACACAGGGTACTTACCTTGAGACGTACTGTACAAAGTGAATTGGTTAGTTGTAGTATATTTAACGTGTGTTTTTTTTTAAAGTTTAATAGAGATGTTGCGTTTATAACTGATGGTTTAAAAATAAATGTTCTTATATTTTTTACCTGAACCCTCAGTGTTTGCTTGAGCCACAGTAATTGTGGTCCCTTTGTGTAATCTCTGCTACTGCTCATACTCTTGAGATAAGCCTGGCTGCTCTGCTAATGCTACTGCTACCACTATAACTTAGTAATATGGGCTTGTACCAAATGTAAAACTTGTATTGCCACCTGTGGTCTTAATTGTGTGTAGTGGTCCCTAAGGGCACTGCACAGGATTCTGCCTAACATTATCCAGACCTATTTTGGCTGTGTTAGGCCTGAGGAGAAACGCCTAGGCTGGAGGGTGTCTAACCAGCAGTGTTTAGTTGGAGTGATGGGGAGTATGCAGCAAATGATGGTATGATTACAGCTATACCGAATGGTGTCATAGTATCGCTGTGTTCTATTTGAGTGGTGGTGTAAAGAAGAGATTAAGCGTGGAGATGAGAATTTGGTGGTTTACTTTTGGTGCTTCACATCAACAGTTCCAAGTACTCAGATTGTTTCGAGTACTTCAAATCGTTCCTTTCAGTGCTCTTTCAAAACGTTCCATGTTCTCAAAACCATTCCATGTGCGCTCCAATCTGTTCCGTGCACTCGCATCCGTTCCGTGCACACCAACCCGTTACAAGCACTTCAGCCATTTCATGCACTCCAACCAATTTATCAGAAAAAACGTACAAGTCCTTCAGGCTGCCAGTACTGAGAAACATTGTTTCCCATAGTTTAGTTACTTTGTTACTACCTTTGGTAACATTTTACCACTTGTGGTAGTTTTCATAATTGTACAATGCAATACTATGGGGGTACACTTTGTTTTGCCCTAGACTAGCACTGGGGATTGTTGGGTACTCTAGGTGTGCTAAATGGACAAGCTGGTGGCAGCAGTGATTTTTGCCATTTTTTTTGGTGCATTTTGTTGTACCCTTACCACGTTTGGCTACCAACTGTGGCTAGTGGCCAAGCCACGAGAGGTTTTGCTTGTCCTTTGGCCATCTTGTCTTTTAGCCGCCTTCCTGGCCTGTGAGGCTAGGAAAATCCTCATAATGATTTCCAGTGCCTGGGAAAGCATAGGCCTTTTGCAGGCTACTGGAGGGCTATGTGCTTTGGCTGCTAAGAAGTGTGCTGGGTCCATCGGGTCCCAGTCCACAAAATGGCGCCAGTGAGTACCGGTGGCAGCACCACAGCTACGGTAATGCACAGAAGGGTCACCATTGACCGAAAATGGTGACTATACAGTTGTGCGCTTGCTCTTTCATGGTCCCTCCGCTATGCGAGGAGTCCTAGTTTGTCTGGGGCAGGAATCCTGTGCAACGCCTGCCAAGACTCTCAGGTGGCTGTTAAGACAGGCAACTAGGGAGGAGTCTGAAAATCTGCAGTTCTTGGTTTTCTGGCATGCCTGCCTGGAACCAGTTCCTTTGGGAGGGGGGCTGTCCTTTTAACCCCGCCACCCACCCAAGTTTGCATGTAGCAGGAGTCCCGATTGGCTAGTTTCCTGAATAAATGGCTTGGATCCGCAAAATGAAGAGGCAGCCATTGGAGCTGAATCCCAAGAAGAAAGACGCTTGCAACTACTTCCAGCGACCAGAGATGCACGCTGAGTGACTGCTGCTTTGCTGACTGTTTCTTCCATGCAACATCTCCTTCTCTTGGACTGGTGGGACCAATCAGTCTCGAGCCATCCCACGACAAGCTGTGACCTCCCTGGGCTGCAAAACGCCAATAACCTGGGACAGCAAGCCTGAGTGCAGTGCATAGTCTTTGGAAGAACAAAACTATGAAACTTGGATGGGCTCCTTCCGGGGCTCCAGAGGCAAGATTCCACTCATCAGGTATGCAGAATAAGTTACAAGAGTTACAAAGTCCTTACTGGCAATTGTATTGTCTACTTTTCTAGAAAGTATATGCCAGAGTGTTTTTACTGTTTCTTTGGACCATATGTATACTACAAGTTCTTTTTTGCCTCCTGCAGCCCTCTCTCCACCCTAATAAGATAAGCCTGGCTGCTTTGCCAGTGCAACTTACCTTGAGTGGTACAGACGTATACTACAAGTTGGAGCTCTGTGTTGCCAAGTAGTCTTCTAAAGTCCTTTGGGTGGACTTAAGGAAAAACTCCCCAAAAAGGCCATCCCTGAAAAAGTGGGCATAGTGCCAGAAAGTCACAAATCCCAGGTAGTTTTTCCACAGGGAGTCAGTCTTTGGAGGCATATAAACATGCTGTGACAAAGAATACAGGTAGGTAAGTGTTCCTACAGAAACAGGTCTAGGAACCAAATATGAAGAGCCCTATCTCAAACCAACCAAAGATGGGGATGGACAGGGGTGGGATACCTAACCAGAACTCCTATCAAGGCCAGGCAAGGTAAAGTCATTTTGTGGGCACAATCCTATTTGAGGGTTAAGATGTTTCCTAAATCACCATAGGGTGGATTTTGGCAGGCCACCATATTAAAAACGTCACTAAGAGAAAAAAAGGTTTTCAAATTTCCCACCACACTTCAAAGTGTACGTGCAGCTTAAAAACAAGGAATTTCATTGTCGGCCTTCGGGACTGACTAGTGCCCCTAATATGGATAACCAAAGAAAATAAAGCAAAAAGGCTTTTTTTTTTTTTACTTCAAAAAGTCAGGACAGGAATCAAATAGCAAAAGTTCAGGGTGTGGGGTGCATTTTCAGACTCGTCACCCGATACAGAACGGTTGGTTTCCCAGGTAAATTTGCCTCAAAGCCGAATAGGAGGATTTTTGCCACCAAATGATTGATTGAGAAGGCCGCCCCTTCCATCCCCTTAAAAAAAGCCAAAGGCAGATTAAGACCCCATCTTCAGAGTTGTCGAAGGATTACAGACCTCTCGATTTTTAAGGCAATGCAGATAGTCTCCTCTTGGAGCTTGGGAATGTACCCGAGGAGTTAATCTCAGAAGAGTTCAGATTAGAGCACCTTGTAGATTCCTTGAAGGATGCTAGTGAGCTGGATACCTCTCATGAGGTTGATTTTGCCACCCCAGATCCTTCTACACATGCAGGTGCTTCATACAGGTCTGTTTTGGGTTAGCTAACACAATATCTGTGCTGGCTAAGACCTGTTGCTGTATATGAACAGGATGACCCGACAGATACATTAAAGGTCCTCCAAACAACCCTGTCCTTCCTTTTCATGTGGTTTATAGTCATTTGGTCGAAAACAAAAATGTCGAAAGTCATAATGTAGAAAAAAAATGTCGAAAAAAGTCGCATTTTTTTAATACGTTTATTTTTTTCATTTTACCCATTTTTTATACTTACCAAACCCAAAAAAGACACATAAATAAAAAAATAGATTCCACTTTATTTTTCGACATTTTTGTCATTCGACTTTTTATTTTCGACGTTATGACTGCACACCTTTTCATGCAGCCCTGAGGAACAGGTGCTGGAGAATTGGAAGAAACCAGGCACTGCGCCAGCTGTTAATAAGGACTTTGCAAGTAAGTATATGCCCTCTGCTGTGCATCCCGATTTCTTATCAAAACCCCCACTCCCTACTAGTGGTTAAGGCAGCTACTTACCCCACGATTCCTCCGGATAGGGATGACAAAAAAATGACTCCTTAAGGAAGAGGGTGTTTTATTTGGTAAGCAGAATGGGTTTAAAGTCAATTTATGCCGCATATGCTTTAGCAATGTGCATGTTTACTTCGTGGGAGGTGGCAGCAATGGCTAGCAGATCACCATCCTGAAAGTGAAGAAAGGGAAGTTTTCCTGAACATGGTCAAAGATGAAAGGGATGTGTTGTGCCAGTCGTTAGTCTGGTTTGGACTCTGCAGATTGTGTCATTTGGGTGATGACAGCAAGCACTGTCTTTCGAACATTTGCTTGGTTGCATAGGTCTGGATTTGCTCCACATGTTCAAGCAAGACTTGTAGATATGCCCTTTGGCTCCCAACTATTTGACCCCAAGGCTGATGAGAGCTTAGAGAAGCTTCAGTTCTCTAAAGCAGTGGCTAAGTCGCTGAGTGCAGCGATAAGTCAACCGCAGCCAGCACTGGCGACCTCCTAGATTTTAAGTCGTTGTTGTTTTCGTTACTATTCGTCTGTTGGAAGGACAAGAGGCCAAAGCTCACAAAGGGGCCAGAGGAGATTTCCTTATGGTGGACAAAGACTAGGGGGTAAGCCCACTTTCACAGCTGCAACCTCTTTGCCATCCGTGACACTGCAGCACCAAAACCTTTGAGGCCTTAGTCCACAGGACAGAAGTGGGGGGCAGATTAACACAGTATGTGGAAGAATGAGAAGCATAACTTCCGATGCTTGGGCACTACAACCTGTAGCCCAGGTTCACTGCCCCCTATTCATAAAGTCTCCGGGTCACCCACCAGGGGATTCGCTCCTTTCCGGATCTGCTTGGTGCAATAGAGTAGGTACCTGTGGCGGAGAGGAACCAAGCATGGTACACTCCTTCCAAAAAAGGGCAGTGGGACTGTGACCCACCTTGGACTTGAAATGCATGAACAAGTTCCTCAGGAAGGACACGTTGAAGATGGTTACTCGTTTTGCAGATCCTCCAGCTCCTTCAGCTCCAGGATTGGATGGTATCACTCGATCCTCGGAATGTTTACTTTCATGTGCCTATACATCCCAAAAACAGAGTTCCTGAGGTTCGCCATTAGCATTTCTAATTTTCAATTCCAGGTTCTTCCTTTCGGCTCACCTCCGTCCCTCCCAAGGATCTTCACCAAGTTAATAGCGGTGGTGGCAGCAAGCCGAGCAGGAGAGTATTCGGTTCCACCACTAGCTGGACATTTGGCTGATCATAGCTGCTTCTCCCTTACAGGTGCTGGAACATCTCAGCGTCACTTGCCACTCCCTCCACAAGCTGGGCTTCTCTCTCTGTTTCAATAAATCCCACATGTTACCTTCCCAAAAGCTTGAATTTATTGGGGCGGCTTGGGTGCTTTCTCAGGGAAAGCTTTGCCACTCGAGATGAGGGTTCAGCACATTGTGCAGATGGGCATGAAGTTATCGGCATACTATTTTCCGAGGTTGCTCAACCTCATGACATCCTACAGTTTCTTGGTACCAGAGGCCTGTCTGAGCATCATATCCCTTCAGTGGGCCCTCCGATCCCGATGGCCGTAGTTCTTTGGCAGGATGACGGACCATGCCCCAAACAAGGTCATGCAGGATTGGGACCTCCCAGAAGATGTAATGGAGGTGTTGCTTTCGGCTGGAAGGCCAGCAACTAAATCTCTGACCACTGCCGTTGGAATAAGTGTTGCAGCTGCTGCAGAGATGAGGATATTGACCCTTTTTCTTGTGATACTTTTGTTGTTGTACTTTTTACTGCACTTAGCCCATCAAGGGTTGCAGGTTTCTATTGCAAAAGGATATCTGCAAGCATTATTCATCTTTAAGTGCTCGCCGGAACAGCGTTCTTATTTTAAAGTTCTCATTTTCATTCAGTTACTGACGTTGAATCTTACTGTCTTTTTTACGGTGATCACTTCAGCCCACAGAGTCACTGCGCTTAAGGCCTTGTCTAGAAAACCTCCTTTTACGACCTTCTACAAAGAAAAAGTGGTTTTGAGGGTTCGCCCCTCTCTTCTGCCTAAGATGGTTTCTTAATTTCACCTGTCACAGAAGATTGTTCTGCCTACTTTTTATCAGCCGCCCCATTTTTCTAAGGCGGAAGAGGCTCGCTTTGATCCCAAAAGGGTGTTGAGCTTGCTAAAATTGCAGGATGACCAGCTCTCTGTTGGGTATACTGGTCACAGGTTGGGATGGGCGGTTTCCAAACGGACCTTATCCCATTGGATTATCTTATGTATCAATGAATGCTACAATTTAGCGGGCAAAGATGTCCCTATTGATTTGAGAGCACATTCCACTAGAGGAGTGGCTGCTGCTTTGGCTCTTCAAAGGGGAGTACCAGTGCAGGACATCTGTAGTGCTGCAACTTGGTTTTCACTTCATTCCTTTACCAAGCATTGCAGCCTTGTCAGGAGGGTTCAGTTTGGAAAGGCTGTAACACACAGCATAAATCAAAAATAAATTCTCCTTTCCCACCTCCATCTTACATACTACTATGGGAATCTATCAAAGATGAGGACTATGTGGGAGGACACAATCCATTAGAAGAACAAATTACCTACCCCAGGTAATGTTTTTATCTGATGGATAACCCTCCCTCTTATTCCTCATCGCCCTCCCCACCTACCCTTCTATCTTTGGGCAAATATTACATTTTCTTCAGACATACTCTTTCAATGTCTGGGTTGCTGTTAACCTTCAATACAGCTGTGCATGGGGGGTGGAGGGGAAGAACTGAGGCAACTGTCGCAGTGTGTATTCATACCAGTATCATTGTCATGGTGGTGAGCATGATGGAAGCTTCTGAGGGACTTCTAGTCGACAACACACTACACTTTCTGCTGAGAAATTTCCGAAGATGCAAGCAGGATATCAGAGAATATCAAAGATGAGAAATGTCCTCCTTCAGAAAGATGATTAACGGGGGTAAATTAGTTGTATTCTGCGGATCCAATAGTTGGTTCCAGCAGCTGGCGGGGTGCCATTGAATGGTTCTTATCTGAAGTCTTGCATATGGGGCTAAATGGATGCAAGAATTCAACAGTCTTTAATACCACCAGGCTGCCTGCTTGACGAACATGAAAACTGAGATTACTTGTATTGCCAAAACCTGATCTAAAGGCGGTAAGTAGAGTAGTATCCATCACTGCTCGAAATAAACAAAATTCTCAAGGATTAATTTTGATTTGGCTACATTTATCGTGAATCCTAGATCTGACATTATTGCATGTCATCTGCACCACTTCTTTCCGGAGATTGGGCCTTTATCAGCAATTTTAGTTATGGGTAGTGATGTACCATTTTCAACCACAGGTGGGCTGCCCTTGGATCCGAAACTTTGGTGAATACGGAGTCGAATTTACTAAAAATAAGAAGTCTACTGGTAAAGTACTTTTCCTATAGTAAACCTCAGGTACTGACGGTGATCCTTCAGTATAGGTATATTGAAAATATGCGCCCTGAAGATCTAGACGTCGTCCCTCCTTTGTGTTGGAGTACAGCTAGAATCTGATGTACTGTTACCATGTGAACTGTCTTCACTGGGAGGAATTGGTTTGGTTCTGAAAGATCTAAGATTTGCCGTAATGTGACATTCTTTTTTGGAATGATGAACTACCGGGAGTAAAAAGCCAGACCTTTTCAATTTTTCTGGAACCAATTCTATCGCCCCAAAGTCGATGTTAATGAATCTTTGAGAAGGTATGGAGACGTTTTTGGAGCTTTGGCGGTCAACATGGTGATGTAGCAGAAAGGACCAAAGTAGCCCTGAAGAATGTTCAATGCCAAGTCCTCTTGCATGTTTTCCCACTGATGTAGGAATTTCGCTATCCTTTCTGCTACCGGGGGTGTGTTCTCCTCGATGTAGATCGGAGCACATGGTTTGTACATCCCCGTATTGAACAAACTGACTTATTTGAATCCTTTGATGTAGATGTTAAAGGTGTACTGCTTGATTTTACTTTCGATATGTAGCTTTTTTCAAAGCTGAGTAATCAAGCTTGATCGTAGAAGAGGAAGCGTTACTACTTCTTGTAGTATATGTTTTAAACTACCAGAAATGTTGATGGTAAGGTTGTCTCATTGAAATAGAACTTTAAGATGTAGCTGTCATTACACTTGCCTTACATTTTTACGAAGCCCTGTCAGTTGAAGATTCAAACAAGGTTTTTCCATCAAAGAGCAAGTCTGAACACCTTCTTTTGAATGTCCTGGTGCACAGAAGTAGTAGACAGACATGTCTGCACATGTAAACTGCCTCCGTCAGCCCTTGTTGTGGTGTCAGTCAAGTATTTTATGACTTGTAGCTGTTGTATAGCAGTCTCTCTCCCCTTTGAGACTTAGGTGAACTTGTCTGCCACTTCTTGTGGGAGAAATTCTGCCAAGCGACGTAATTTAGAATGTTCTGCCAAGCGATCCAGTTTAGAATGTTGAAACCCGAAGTACCGTTGCTGCATTGATCTGTCTCAGTTGTAGTGAAGCATTAGCATAGGACTTTTCCCCTTGTGCCTCCCAGACTTTAGCATTCATGCCCAACTCTGTGGTGTTGGTGCTGCCCCTTTGCCTTTTGATCCTAACTCTGCGGGTACCACTGAAGACTGAGTCTGTAAGTTCCACATTGGTACAAATGGTGCTTCCTTTGGAACCTTAAATTTGCCGTCCAGTGCTTTGGAGACATGTGGGCTTTATCCAAATGACTTAATGCTTGTTCTAGCACTGATGTTTCTACCAATAATGACGACTTTGCCTGCTGAGAAAGCACTTTCCTGAACATACTAGAAGGCTCCTGTTTGTGGTTTGGCACAATCGCCAGAGCCTGCATGGCCTCTGCCAAAATCTTAATCATTAAGAAGGTGAATAGAGGAATGTTCGTCTGAATCAGCGTCTGCCTCTCGAGACTTTCTGCTTGTTCGAAGGAGCAGCTTCCCCTTCAACAGTGATTTCAGGTGCTGGTTTAGGTAATATTGGTGTTTCAGTAAAACCCACCTTTTGTGGGACCTCCGGAAGCCCCATCTTCTCTTAAATCCTTTGTGCTAAAATCTCTAGGAAAGGTTCGAACACATGGTTTCAAGTACTGTAGCTGTGTTGTCTTTTGCCATTTCAGAGGGTTTGCCTTGACCTCACTCTGTTCTCATAGGCTATGTAGAAGAATCTACTTCATCCAGCTGGTCTATCATATTTGAGGGGTTTCAAAAGTTAAATACCACAGGTCTCAGCACCTGAATATTTGTCAACACCATTTGTGGTGTTTATTGATTAAGTTCAGCCAGAATTCCCCGAGTTTCAGGAGAAAACTGTGGCAAAATCTCGAGGGTCTTGCAACTAGTGCCAAAACATTTCCTCTGGTTGTAGTGTAAAGAGTTTTGATGCATTAAATTCCTGAATCAGAAATGAAGCCTGTGCCAATCTTGAACGCTCAGTACAGATGCATTTTCTTTGCATCTCACCTTTGAGGGTACTGACCAAGAATACCTTGTTCCTCCTGTGAGGTTTTTTCGCTTTTTTGGTACTGAAGATTTGTCTGTTGGGGCATTTTTTCTGGAGACCACTTAAGGCCTTCTTAAAAACAACTGAGGCAATACAAAACTGCACTCTTAGTATAAGACTGTACCACCTGAGAATGTGGGTAGCATGGACAGAGCAGCCAGGCTTATTTTAGGAGCGAGAGAGGACTGTAGGTAAGTACAAAGAACCTGTAGCATTCAATTAGTTTGTATGAAACACTTATATCCTGAAGTATTGTAAACATAAAAGGTTTATTTTAAATACAAGTAGGTCAATATAAATCTTGTGGAAAGTAAGTACTATAATATACACAATAAACAGCTCTAAAAACCAATAGAATAACACTGTTAGAATAGCATCCCCATTCATAGAGAGTTAAACCATACATTACTTTTAGAGTACGTACAGTAATACAAGGGCAGTAAACTCTGAGTTTATAACACAAAACTGGGTTCTAAGCAATTGCTTCAATAGTAGGGACTTGTGCCAGCAATTGTTAAACTGACAGTAGCGACAGGTCCACTGCTTAACTAATAGTGGTTTGCAACAACCATTTTTACAGTTACAGGTTTCTGAATAGCGGAACACAAATTCATGACACAGTATGAACTGACAACTACTTTTGGGATAATCACAAGTTCTACCAGGTGAGTAAAACCTAATGCTGTAACAATCTATTACAGTTGCTTTTCAGATTGTGAAACACAGCCTAAGGTAAGCAATAACTCTTTACACTCTTTTCGGGATGCTCAAGGCAGACCAAGGTAAGCAAGACCTTCAGTAAAACAATTTTAGATATATTCTAAAAACACCAGGGAACGCAAAAACCCACAGTACATTTATATGGCGAACATACGCACGCTGAGCGCTTCAATTATCAGGGTACCCTTAAGTAAAAAGAAGGGCCAAGGGAATTATCCCATAGATTTTCAATGGAGTAACTCTAACGAAGGAGGTCTACAATTATATAAGAATAACAAGCCCAGGTATGAAAAAGGGCCAAGTAAGGCCGGAACACATCACTTATGGGCAATGTTGAATGGACATTGTGCAAAATAAAATGTCCACCTCCAAATACGTCCTTTGATTTTAGTGCTTTTCATCTAATCAACAATTTATTGATCATATTAGAATGCCTTGCACACTATTGGGGTACATCATTATGTGTTACCTGTAAGGGCCGGTTATACCTTAAGGCACCCGCAAGGAGTGACGGGCAACTGGAGCAGAACTATTTAAAGGCCAGGTGGCGTAGAGCGACAAGTTATACCCAGCGTCTCTTCCCTTTTTTTAACACTTATTTAGAGTAGCACACAACTTTTCAAGGTCCGTAAAACCCAATGTAGACTATTTTAGAAATGCTCTAAAGCAAGTCAGGGAAAGCAGAACCTAAGTTGGTGAACTGTCACACTTATTTTCTGAAAGAAATAGTAAAGTGAAGCCAACAGTATTCCTTTTGAGAAATGTGGAACAGAATTCCAGGCTAGCCTAAATAACCTAATTACTTTTAAGAATGACAGAACACATTCTAGGGTAAATAAGAACTCTTGTAACTAATCATATTTTAGAAACCGTTACCAAGCCAACTCATAAGTACTTTATTTCAAGGCAAAGGCCCAAACCTTGTACGTCCTTCACTAATCTTGAAGCCATGAGTGTTCTCAGTGGCAGAAGGGGACACTAGTGGTTAGCTTTTGACAGGGTCAGGATAGACTGAGAATGCTGAAAAGTCAGAGTTCCTGAGGAAACTCATCAAACAAGTAAACACTTTACTTCAGAGTTGCAGAAAGTGTCCAGGGACTTTACAGAAGACACCCTAGAGGGATTCCAGCGTTGGTCCTTTGCGAACTGGATGAGCGTACTCCCAATCACAGAAATCACCTCAGCGCTTCACAGGAATCACACAAGACTTAAGGTAACTAATACGCAAGCCAACACAGTACCTCTGCAGTGACTGAGTTGGCAGGTGGAATCCTTCAGGATATGCAGCACAGGACTCGGTCCTTGAATTCTTGGTCATGGAGACTGAAGACAGGACTTGCAGCAGGGATCAACAGGGAAGATGCCAGGCAAGAGTTGTTTCACTGCTTCTAACGCCTCTGCAGTTTTGGCACCCTTTTTCAGGAGCCAGCTGAAGAACTAATATCGATGGTCAGATTCCCGTTGCTAATCTGGTCCAGCACTCTGGTGAGGGGATTTCAAGGAGTTGAATCAAGTCTCTGGAGGTCCAGCAGGATTCCACCAAAGTTTCTGTGAGATTCAGAATTGTGAAGACCATGTACTGCACGGTGGCTCGAGGTCTGCTGGTATTGGCGTTCTGCAGCCCAGCAAGGTCACAGCACGTTGAGGGATAACTTGTTCTGCAGATGTTCCTGAGACTAGTGGGTCTCACCAGCCTCTAGGTACTCGTTTTTGAGACCCCCAGGTCACTTGGAAGGAAGGTTGCCAGCAGGCACCAGTTACACAGCAGGCTCGCCAGTCCCTGGAAATCGACTTAGCTGGCGTTTCTTCATCTTCCTCTTTTTCATTCTAGTGCTCAACTAACCCTTCAGCTCCCAGGATCAGAACATTATACAGGAGCCCATTCAATCCGCAGGCTTAAAACATTCAAACCTGAGGAGCTGGATGCCATTTTAGGACAGCCAGCCTCTCAGTTGGAACTAGTTCCAGGCCGGCACTCTGGAAGACAAAGGGCTGCAGAGTTTGACTCCTCCCCAATTTCCTGATTCTCAAACACTCTGGAGCCTTAGCAGGCTTCTCGTGGAATTCCCGTCGAAGACCAACATTGCACAAATGCCTTTCTCGCCCTGAAGGGTAGGGGAAGGACCATGAAATCCTATTCCACTACTTTGGAACAGTAGTTCACCCAAGTATAGCAAGGGAAGTGCAAAAGCAACCCAGCAACACTGCCCATATGGAGCTGTGTGCTGCCATAGAAAAAGACATCAAGCCCAAAAGTTAAAGGAAAGCACAAAATCACACTGTGGAGAGACATGGACAGGTCACCCATAAAGAGTAAAAGACAGGTGGGGTGGGGGGAGGGGGTTCCACTCACCCAGGGACAAGGTAAAATAAATACTAAGTCCAAGCAAAAGGTTCTGGGGACAACACAGGTGAGTGAGATTTTCCCAAAGAGTGAAAATCTTACCTAACAGTAGCCAATTCGGGTACCGATGGTTATAGGGGAGCCAGTCCGTACTGATTTGACCTTGGAAGATCTTGACTCTTTAAGGCTAGTCTTGCGTGTTCTATGGTTATACAAGGCCGATGATCTCCTCCGCGATACTGTAACGATGGTCCGGAACAAATCCTCCAGTACTGTGTGGATCCTTTCAGAGCATTTTGCTCCTGGAGGTTCTTGTTTTTCCACCAAGAGGTAGTAACTGTTTTCCATCAAGGGGTTAATCACAGATGTAGATGCCTGGAGTTTCCGCCTAAACAGTCCTGTCAAGATCCCAGAATTGGGGTTGCAGTCTTCATCTGGGTATAGGGGGCCGGTACTGCAATACGTACCCAAACTGCAGATAATGTCTCCCTCTTACCAATGTCTCCATTTTACCAATATCTACCTCCTTTCTGGTCCTTATGAAGTCCTTGGTCGCCTTTGGTACCGGTCCTAGCGCTGACCTTAAAAGAAAATTACTTTGCAGACAACTTAGGTGAATGGCACAGCAACATATGCATGAATTTACCATATGATAGATCTGCCAGGCATCCGACACAGGCATGGTGAGGATCGGCTGCTGGGATCTGCTGCCTACAACTGATGCATTGCTTGAATCACGTGGTATACAGCATGTGTCAGAGGGAGGCAGCATGCTGAAGAAAAATAAACTTAACAATCTGGATAAAAAGGAGTGGACAGCCAAAAAGTTACATCCCCAAAAATGGTGTTGCCAGCAATTCTGACCCACCGAGTTGGCAGAAAAAACAGGAACTGGGTGTGGCTGTTGGTGACCATATACTCAAAATGGGTGGGCCACACTTTCTTTCGCCATATTGTCCTTTGGCCTTTTCACTTCAGAAAATGCTATATCAGGTCAGCCCTTTCCCGGGTTCTGTAACCTCTCATACCAGATGTAGTCTTAATGTGCCTCACTTGGTACATAAAACCAGTCCAGGTAATACAAAATGCTAAATGCAGTATAAAATTACCCACAGCTTCCATTTTACATCGGTTAATGCTGCATCAGCTAAGCACGGTCTGTCAGCAGAAATAAGGTACATTCTCCAGCATGGGGTCTGGCATGGATTCACATGCTCATGAATATTCCCCCTTGTCAGGCCGGGAATCCTCGGTAAAAGAAAAAAGTTTAACTTTCACAACTGTATTTCTCCTCTAACCCAATCACTGAGCTCTAGGTCATACTGCCTCCAGCCAATGACTGCCCTCTCCCTAAGATCCTCCTCTAGCAGTCCTATTCAGATCTTTACCGCCCGTTCAAGTGTTGGGAGTCCTCGTGTTTTGCTCTGTGAGCTGATCTACGTTTTTTCATGCTTTTTCAGTAAACATTTGATTCTTTTTCTCCACTAGAGCCCATGTGCTCTTGCCGACAAGCAGATACTTTCAACGCCCCTCAAGGGAAGAATCGACAAAGATTCAAGAAGGCCATCTGGCCTTCTCCACACTCCGGACCATGTCGGAGGAGAAGGAGGGAAGCTCCCTTTTCAAGCTGTGCTCCAACTGAGGAACGAGTTTGTGGAGGACAAACGCCTTCAAGGCTTCTACTGACTCCATCGGGATTGCAAGGAAGCGGGTTGCGAAATCTGCCTTGGGTTCTCCAAGCGAACCGTGAAGGATCGTCACAGTAGGCTTGTGGTGTGGCTCAACGCCAAGGCCTCTAACCTATGGGGGAATCTGGGCGCATGCCTCACCCAGGACCGGCCAGTCCCAAGTCCTTTGAGGGCACTCCATTCGTGGGGGCCCAAGACCAGGCCAAGCACAGAGTCAGTTTCAGGCGGGTCCTGCGACAGGTGGGGCACGTTCATCTTCACAGTCTGCCTCCATCGCTTGCCATCGCTCCAGCTCCTTCTCAGAGGAAATCGGCTAACCCAGTTGAAGCTGTGGGAAAAGCCAGAGAATACGAAGGCGCAGGAAAAGACGAACAACCTGCCCCAGAAGGCCCAGGTGAAGGCGTTGGCGATAGTTGGCGGTGGCTGCCCTCTCGAAGGCCAAGGGGGCTGATCCAGACAATGTAGCCCAGGCAGTGGGGGGGGGGGGGGGGGGACTGTGGTGGACGCAGACTGCGAAATTCCCAATGGGGGACGGCGACAACGGAGGTGACTATGGCGAACCTGCCGCCGACGGAGCAGGGCCCAGTAGGTACCGCTCAACCTAACCCCCCTCTTCCCCCCCCCCCCCCTGAGTTTCAGGTCCCAGTGCCGAAATTCCTGCAGGAGCAGACAAATAGCCCACCATATCCCCCTAACCAGTACACCCAACAGTTAATGGAACAACTATTGAGTTGACCAGCTAGGGGGAAAAGGGGAAGTGGAGAAAATAACGAACTGACAGGATTCTTCTGGTTCCCTTCAATTTCCTGACGACTCGGAACACTGGAACCCCTGCAAATAATAGTGATGATTAGCATAACCATACTATTCTTGCCTTCAATAAATATATATTCTTTTCCCTTTAACCACCTTTACCGGTCCGCCTCTGCTAACTGCCTAGAGGCAATCTTTGACGTGGAATTGCTTTATACTTCAATTGCTTGATGAACTTGTACTGAGATGCCAACTGTGACTTCCGTTTCCTATATTCTTAGACTTTGTTACTGAAACTATACACAGCTTGCTACTTTTGACATAAGACTAGACAATACTAATGTTCCTACTTGCTGCTTCTGGCACTAAGATTCACAAACTTGGCTTTGCTTCATAGTTATTGGGCTGCTTTCTTTCTGTATTTTTCTTTCTTTCCACTCAGACTCATGAAACTATTTAATATCACCTTAAACTTAACATTTACTTTTTATTCAGAAATTATTTTAAAACAAATCTATTGTCTTTCTTTTTTCCCCAAAAGTGTTGTTTATATCAGTACTACTCACTTTTTTCTGCTGCTTCAAAATTATCGAACGAAGAAACGTGCACTCATGCTGCTCGCCACGCTTGCCCACGCAGATAAATGGATTGCGTTGATCTGATCAAAAATTTCAGTGCGCGCTGTTAGGCAGAATTCTCATTTTATGGCTAATTTCCCTCACCTAGTGAGTCCCCCAGCAGCTTTGCTGGACTTCTGGAGTTTTCTTTCACTTGGTAAGAGTGCAAGCTTTTCCCCCACTCTTACCCCTGTTTTGCCATGTGTATTTTACCTATTTTATGATTGTGGACTCTGAAGTACACCACTTCAGTAGCCCCCTTCTTTTGTGCGTTACACAGCACCTTCAGTGCAGTGACACAGGGTTTTCTTTTAGGCTTCCCACCGACTCCATTTCTGGGGCTGACTACAGTCCCCCAGAAAAGGGTAAAGTTGCCATTAACTTTACTTAGTCAATTTACCACAGATCCAGTACACCCCATCTTCCATGGAGTACTGGAAAGGGTTACTTCATATCCCTTTGTATCTGTACCTCCTAGAGCATTGTTTCTCTCTTTTAATATCTAGACTTGGCTGGTGGCAGTGGTATCTACCCTAACTTTTCTACCGCTATTATACTATATAAACGTGGTATTGTTCTGGGTTATTATATTAGCCTCGAACTTAAACCCGCTTGACCAAATACTTCCTTTTGGCTCCGGTCGGGTTTATTCACCATTTCTTTTTGTTAAAGTCCTTTTGTTTTACTTTGCGTGGCAAACCAGGTTTGCCTCCTTTGTTCCTCTAGGCGCCTGGGTGTCTAGGTGGGCTGAATGTGAGGGAAGGATGTAGTCACCCCCTGCACAGGGTATCCTAGGAAACCAAGGCATAAAATAAGCAGTGGTGTGGAGCTGTTTGCTACGCAATTCTGTAGGTTTATTAATTAAATTGGCACTTGTGTAGCAAAGTTTAGCTATTTAAGTTACCCTGTTCAATGAAAGCACAACCCTGCCTTCAGAGCTCTCTCCACCCTCTTTTCCCTGTTCATTGAAGTTCAAAGGGGCTAATGGAGAGAGAGAGAGAGTGCAGCAGTAATCATCCACTTCTCTTATGTGCCAAAAAGCCTGTGCGGGAGTGCTATGCACATTATATTTTTATTTTACAAATAATTAACCAGAAATAATCGGGATAATACTGTTATTAAGCTTAACTGTATCCTGTCTGCCAAAGACCAGTATGTGTTAGTTATTTTTTTTTAGTTTTTTTTTTAAAGGCTTTCAATTCGGTTTCTAAAAATGTAATAGGTTACATAATTACAGAATTGTTACGGTAAAACACTAATTGTTTCCATGCTTTACAGTGAAGTGCATCTAAATCTCAGTGTCAACTAGATTTCATTTTGTTGGGGAAGATGCATCATATTGACGAGTGAACACCTTTGAAAATGTTCATGACCACGCGGCCAAATGCTTTGATGGCAAACCTAGTCCTGTGGCCTGCTGGTTACCTATAGCTTGCAACTGGTGCTCAACCCATGAGCTGATGCCATACTCCTTGACATTCTAGCTTACCATGTCGATTTATATCCGCTACCCTGAAAGTGACATGGTCGCAAACTATAATATTCTGCCTAGTTTGCCCAGTTCTCTGCCTATGCCACCCACTCTGCTTAGTCTTTTACATAATGAATACACAAAGCTAACTTGATATTTACTTAAATTAGCGATCAATAGTTTCATCCAGTCTGTACATCTCCAGACCTACTGAAAAACTGTACACTGTAGTTGGCTTCCAGCGCTCACTTTGCTCTAGGATTATGACTGTATTATATATTTGCTCCTGCAGTAGTGGGAGCTCGCCAAACTGTTTTGAGAGCATTTTTATCATATCTATTTATTTGTGTCCATTCATGCATCTAACCTTTTTACAGACACTCATCCAGGGCTCGCAAAGTATTTTCACCCACTCGCATAGTCTAGTCTAGTAGATTTTAAGAATGGCCAGTACCATTTACAGGGGATGTTGTAAACTTTTATTTAAACTTTACTTTGCTGTAAATGTCAAATAAAAGTTTTGCTGGGCATGGCTGTCCTCTGGGTGGCAGCAGTGTGCCAAACTAAAGTGGGTTTGTGGTGACATGCACCATTTTACAGAAAGAATTTGCAAGGCCTGATTTATCTCAGTACTATCTTACTTCAGCACTATACAAAACTGCTGTATTGTTGCTCCTTTTATATCTTGGTTACAAGTATCTTCTGGTGGCATTAAAAACATTAGTACAGAATTGCTAATCAAATCGGTTTGTTTGCTAATCAAGAACATTTTAATTAGCAAACTCTACTAATCAATTTTTGAAAACTAATTTTATGCCTTGGAAACCCAAGTCGCACTTTGCCATGATTATTGGCTGAGGTGGTTGTCCGGACCGGACAACCCCCCTGCTGCGTGATTGAAAGCCAGGCTGTGTGAATGGGGTATTTTCGCATTAAAAGGCAGGTCTCTTGGGCTAGAAGTGAGTGGCCACTGGAACTACAAGGAACCAAAGAGAAGCGGAGAAGAAGTCGGCTGCTGCAACTATCCCGTCCCGGTGAAGCCCTGCTGCAGTCCTGAGCTATGTACCCTTCAACGACCAGAGAAGATACAGTCCGGAGTCGTCTTCCCTTGAGCTTGGTGGGGATAACCAGCTCATCTTCTACAGCCAGAGGATCCCTTTCGTGGTCGAAATCGCTGCACACTGCTGTAATGGTCCGGATAGCCATCTGAAGAGCCTCTCCTGTTTTTTTATTTTTTAAAATTTAGTTTTATTCACATTTTCTTAATATAACGGGCCCATTGTAGATACAGATTTAACACCTTCATCAGACTCTTGAACCCAAACCCTTCCTCCCCAACTCCATCCCTCCCCCCAATTGGAGTATCCAATCAGAACTTTAACCGTAGGAGCTTCCATATGTCCACTTCTTCTCAGTTCCTGGAAGCTGAAATATGTGACATCTTTGTCGGCTTATTGCGTCTGCTCTCCCCCGGCCCGTAAGTCGCCCAATACACTTTAGATACCTCACATTCCCCTTCCCACCCTTCCCGAACCAGAGCATCCTCCTGGTGTCAATGAGCCTCCCATCCCCATGCCTGTCGCACACCGTACCAATTCGCTTGAAATGTGCCAGAATCATTGTTAACCATAGCGGTCAGTTTGTCCATGAGGAACATGTTCTTTAATTTTTTCAGCCAATCATCTTTGGAAGGGGTCACCGGACTCTTCATTTCTGCACCAGGGCCACCCTACCAGCCCTCAACATTGTTTCCCACATTCTTGGGTACCTGTATATTTCCGTTTCCTCCGGGGGGTGGCCCAACAGCATCGTCAGCAGATTTTGTGGGAGTAATTCTTCAGTGACCTCCGCGATCCATCCCCTTACATTCTCCCAAAACTTCTGAACTTTTGGGCAGTACCACCACATGTGGGACCTCGTTCCCACCTGGCCACATCCCCTTGGACATCTAGGTGACACCCCTGGGAACATCTTTGACAGTTTCAATGGGTCCCTATACCACCCCTGCAGGATCTTAAAATTGTGCTCCATATCTGATGTAAATAAGTTCCCGTGGAATACTATTTTGAATATCCTAGACCATGCGTCCTCCGAGAGGGCCTCCCCTGCTAATTCATTCCAGAACGTGCGGAATCCCCTCCTCACCTCTAAGTTGTTGGTGTTCAATATTTTGTACATCTTGGACACTGTCCCCTTCCTTCTTGTCGCCGTGTCCAATAGTTTTTCAAAGGGAGTCAACTGTCTCCTCAGGTTTTGGCCCCATGACTGATTGCAGGGAATGCCCTTCAGACGAAGGTATTCGAAAACGGAGAGAGACCCCCGCCCTAGAGCCTCCCTCATTTCCTCATACGCGAGGAACGCGCCCTCTTTAAACATTTGCCCCGCCCATTCCATTCCCATGTCCGACCAGGATCGGGCATTCCTGAACCCTTACTACCAAGTTTGAGAGGGTGACCCCAGAGTGAGGACATCGGAAAGGGCCATGAAGTGAGGTGTGCGGTCGGGGGCTCCTCTTTCCAAATCGCCCAGAGTACTCCCAAGGTTGGATGGGCTTTCAACCTGCTCGGGATGAACTTGCGTGGAATCCACAGGAGGTCACATACTTTAAGAGGGTGGGCGTCCATATCTTCTAGGTAGGACCAGTAGGTTCCCATCCCCTCTTTAATATGCTCCAGTAGAACACGCAACTGGGCGGCCCGGTAATAGAGAAGAAAATCTGGTAACCCGAAACCCCCCCCCCCCCTCCTCCCTAGGTAGAGTTAGAGTAGCCCCCCCAATCCTCAGGGTTCTCCCCTGCCATATGAACTCTCACACTCGGCAGGATATTCATTTTTACCGCAGCCATGCAACCATACTAGGACAGGATCATCCCACCCCATCTCCTCAGATCTGATGTAATCCCTACCATTATGGGGCCATAGTTAGTTGGAGCTAGCTTTGAAAGGTCCCTGGTGAGGAGACCGCCCAGGTATCGAATGGAGTCTTTCCCCACTACAATCCCCTTATACCTGCCCAAGGGATCCAGCCTCGGGTACCGAGCCTTCATGGGAATTAGTACTGACTTTGACGTGTTAATTTCTAACCCCGAAAATTGCCCAAAGGTGGTCATCAAGGACAGGAGGTGGGGGGGGGGGAGCGAGGAACTGGGCTCCACCAAGTATGCCAGGATGTCATCTGCGAACACGGAGAATTTGAACTCCACATCGCCTCTTATAATCCCTTTTATATCCGGGTGGGCTCTCACTGCTATAGCAAGGGGTTCCATCGTGAGGACATATATCAAGGGGGCGAGTTGGCATCCCTGCATTGTGTTAGGGAGAATTCTCTGTAAGGGCTAATTTCCCAAACCTAGTGAGTCCCGCAGCAGCTTTCCTGGATTTTTGGGGTTTATTTTTTTCTCCTGCTAAGAGTGAGATTCTTTTTCTCCCACTCTTAGGCATGATTTGAGAATGTCCTTTGAATTTGTAATGTGTTTTATGGGCTATGGGGTCTTTTACTCCATAGGGCTTCATGTGTTTTTGGTAAGTGTGTTACACAGCACCCTCAGTGCAGTAACACAGGGGTGTTATAGTGACCCCCAAACATTGACTCCATACCCTGGGACTGACTACTGTCTCCCAGGGCATGTAAAGTCACCATTGACTTTACTAGTCTTAAATTGTGAACAGAACCAGTACAAACCATCATATTGTGGAGGTACTGATAGGGGTAATTTGATTGCCCCGGGGTCTGTTTTTCAAGGGGGCACTGTCCAGTCCCCCCTTGTCGAGTTTCTGGCTGGTGGCAGTGGTTACCACGTGAAATATGGGATTTTCCCATTCATTTTAAACGCACCACTTTTTGGTGCAATGTTAAAGATACCGCCGGGTTATTTATTTAATATTTATCCCCGGTTGGGTCTTTTTGCCAGGACTCGGTTTTAAAATGGCGTTTGTGTTCGCATCTAACTCCCAACCCAAGTCGAGCCCTTTGTTCCACTTTTGGCAGGCTTCTGCACAGAAGCCTCCAAAAGTGGTGCCACTCTGGGTCTACAGGATGTGTGGGAGGGGGGAAATAGGCACCCTGGACTGAGTTGCCTTGGCAACTCAAGTCGCACTCTTGTGTGATTGGCCCAGTGGTGAGCTGCCCGGCTCACCACTTAGCATGTTTGATTGACAGCTAGGCTGATGAATGGGGGTTTTGCTGCATAAAAGCAGGGCTTTGGGGACTGGAACTTCAGAAATCGCCACAGGACCTAAAGAATCCGAAGAGGGGAGAAGCTGAGCCATCTACACCGACAACATCACCGGTGGAGCCCTGCTGTACGAAACTCACCACTTTCCCGACGACAGAGAAGATCTTCTTCCATGAGTCTTCTTCCCTTTGAGCTAGTGGGACCAACCAGTTCGCCTTTTTCGCCTTCCTGGATCGTGTCGTGGTCGAATCGCCTGTGCCAAGCACCCCGGCGGCCGGATAGCCACGCTTCACCACTAACGCGAATAAAAGGGTAGTACCTTTTAACCGGGAAACTCTGCGGCTGGTTTCTTCCCTGGCAGTGCAACGATCTCCAGCTTTCCTCCACGTCAAGATCTTCTCTTCCCCTGGACGAAGCACCGACTTGCACCTGCTGCCAGGAACAACTGCCCCCGCTGGAGCTTTCTCACCATTTCAGGTAGTGTGTCCCGCCTGGTCTCCCTTGCAACAGACTGTCCAAGGTGTCCCGTAAATCCTTGACTCTATCCTGGGGTGACCTCGGACCTGTTAACATTACCTTTCTATCTTGATCCAATCTCTTTTTGACTTTCCTGCAAAGACTTTTAGTGCATTTCCATTGTGTGATCTTGGGCACATTCCGCCTTGCTCTCTCCAAAAGTGGGCCTGGCCTATGAACTTTTTGCTCTACAGTAGACCCTGCCTTTCTTGACTTGTTGTGGTTCTTTAAAAGTGTTGGTATTGTGCGTTTTTCCTATTTCTGCCGTTTCTCTCCCTTTTAAAAAGTAATTATTGGAGTGCCATCTATGGTTACGCGCTCACCTCTGTTTTGCTAAATAAGTGGTGTCTTAACCTAGACTTGTCAAATAATTAATTAGGGAGGTGTATATATTTCTAGTGACTGTTTGAACTTGCTTGACATATTAGTGCCAGTGTATTTTTACAAGTGTGTTCTTAAATAATTATATACTTTTATACCAAAGCTCTGATCAGCGTTTGCTTGTACTACTGTATTTCTAGCCCTATTGTGTACACTCTATATACTGCCTAACTCTTCTTGAGAGAAGTCTGACTGCTCAGCCACAGCTACCAGGTAAATCTGGGTGGTACAGACTGCTACCAATTGGGTTTACTGCTAACACCTGTAGTCTTAAACTTTTTGCAGTGGTCCCTAAGGGAACTGCACAGGTTTCTGCCTAACACCTTGTCCCCCGCGACTTCCCTCAAGAAGAGTTAGGCAGTATACAGAGTATTCACAATAGGTCAAGAGAACACAATAGAACAAGTAAATACTGACCAGGGCTTGGTGTAAAAGAGATATAATTATTTAAAACCACATCTAGAAAAACACACAGGCACTAATAGTAAGTAATTCAAAAACACGGTCACTAAAACATATACACTCCCCTTAAAAGAATATTAGACAAGTCTTAAGTAAAGCCCCACTTATTTTCAGACAGCGGTGAGCACTTAACGTAGATGGCACTCTAATAGTTCGTTTTTAAAAGGGAGAGAAAAGCAGAGAATAAATTGAAACCGATCCCAACACTTTTACAAGAACATAACAAGAGAGGAAGGCAAAGTAAAACCGTGAAGTTAGAGTTCAATAGGCCGGATCCACTTTAAGAGGCTCAAAACGAAATGTGTCCAAGGTCACACGGTTGCAATGCACAAAAGTCTTGTAACGGTTCAAAAAGGAGTTGGACCAAAGAAAGGGACCAGTTAGAGGGTCAATGCGACCAGCCCAATCCAGAAGGTTAAGGGGTTATTATTACCTTGTAGCAATCTTTAGAAAGGGATGCCTGGCGGACATGGTACCTTAAAGTAGTGAGAACACTCCAGCGGGGGCAGTTGTTCCTGGCAGCGGATGCAAGTCGGTGCTTCGTCCGGGGGAAGAGAGGATCTCGGGGAGGAAGACAGGAGTCCGTTGCACTGCCAGGGAAGAAACCAGCCGCGGAGTTTCTCAGGTACAAGGAGCGGTCCGTTGATTCGCGGTTCAGTGGTGAGTGGCTATCCGGCTGCCGGGGTGCTTGGCACGGGCAGTTCGACCACAAACCGATCTGGGGTGCAAAGAAAGAAGGTAAACTGGTTGTGCCCACCAGTCAGGGGAAGAAGCCTCTCCAGCCGGGAGATCTTCTCTGTCGTCGGGAAGTGGTGAGTCGGTTCCGCAGGGCTCCACCGGTGGTGTCGTCGTGGTAGGGCGGCTCAGCTTCTCCCTTGTCGGATTCTCAGGTCCTGTGGCGACTTCTGAAGTTCCAGTCCCCAAAGCCCTCCTTTTATGCAGCATACCCCCATTCACTCAGCCTAGCTGTCAATCAAACATGCTAAGTGGTGAGCCGGCCGGCTCACCACTTGGGCCAATCACACAAAATTGAGACTTGAATTACCAAGGTAACTCAGTCCAGGTTGCCTAAACCCCCTCCCACACTCCCTGTGGTACCCAGACAGAGTGGCACCACTTTTCGACGCTTCTGTGGAAAAGCCCGCCAAAAAGTGGAACAAAGGGCTTGACTTGGGTTGGAGTCACAGAAGAGAACACAAACGCCATTTTAGAATAGAGTCCTGGCAAAAAATACCAACCGGTGAATTAATATTAATTAAATAAACCGGCAGTATGTTCGAGGCTATGAGAATTAAATAATTAAAGTTGGTAGCCTCGAATAATGGGAAAATCCCATAGGGAAATATTCGCGGTCGAATATAAAAAGTAGTTTCCACTGCCACCAGCCAAAACTCGATCAGGGGGCGCGGAGACGTGCCCCCTCGACTAACAGACCCCGGGACAATCGAATTGCCCCGACCAGTACGTCCACAATATGATGGTTTGTACTGGTTTCTGTTAATAATTTGGGACTAGTAAAGCCAATGGTGACTTTACATGCCCTGGGAGACAGTAGTCAGTCCCAGGGTATGGAGTCTATGGTGGGTTGTCACTATGACACCCCTGTGTTACTGCACGGAGGGTGCTGTGTAACACACATAGTAAAACACATGAGACCCTGTGGAGTAAAGGACCCCATAGCCCATAAAACACTAACAGTCAAAGGGACACCACAAACATGTCCAAGAGTGGGAGAAAGAGTCTCACTCTTGGCAGGAGAAAAAAACAAACTCCAGAAATCCAGCAAAGCTGCTGGGGGACTCACTAGGTTAGGAATTTCTGCCTAAAGAGAGAATTCTCCCTAACAACCACGGCAAGGGTTAGAGGGGAACCCTGTAGGGTACCCCTCACTAGCAGATATCGGCCCACCAGATCCCTCAGTATGGCCTCCTTGTCAAAGCTCACATCCCTTGCCAATAATATGGCCACCCCCCTTTTTTTCGTCTTGTGCGATGCACAGAATACCTCTCCGATCTCTCCCCCCCGCATTTTTGGTTCCCTCCCCCGTGACCAGTGTGTCTCTTGTAGAAAGAGTAAGTCAAGTTTAGCCCTTCTAAATTCCCTACAGACCAAGCCCTCTTGGTAGGGGTGTTCAGACCCCGCACATTGAGGGAACCCACTCCCAGGGCAGGCAGACATTCAGCCATTATATAGGTTTCCTTTTCTCTCCGTCAGCATCCTCACAGCACCACTCCCTTCCAGCTCTGTTGATCTTTTACTATACTCCCGCTCACCCCTCCTCCCTCCCCCCGGGTGGGCCTTAAACTTTTCCCCAACTGCCCCCCGTACCCAACCCCAAATTTAACAACCCCAACCTTCCCCATTTCCCCACTCCCCGGCGTCCAGCCAAATAGTTCCACCATTGCTGGCACTTGGCCGGACCACCAGCCTGCCCTCCTCTGCTAGGCTGTCATAGAAATTTGCTCCTCTTTGAGCCCCCCCCCCCAATCATGTCGCTCCCTCAGTAATCCCCTTATACTTGCTGTTCAAGGGGACCCCATGATCTTCAACTCCCACTCCCTTATAGGTCGGATTGGCTGCTCCTCATCCATCGGGGTCGTTTCGCTCTGTCCTTCGTCAGTGACGGCGTGTTCAATTTTTTGAATTTTCTTGAGCTTGTCTTCCTTCACCTGTCTCCCAGTGGCCTGTGTCCGCCTGCGCCCTCCGCAGCCATCCCTGTGGGTCCCCTCCGGCGGATTGGATCCGTCACATAGTCTTGGATGGCTCCCCTTATGTCCTCCTCTGTGATCAGTCTATGCTGACCCATATACTCAAAAGCAATGGAGAAGGGGTAGCCCCATCTGTAGCGCACTCCCTTCTCCCTTAGCTGCGTTAGGGGGGGGGCGGCACATTCTGCGTTTGTCCAGTGTATACGAAGAGAGATCTTGGAAAATTGACACCTGAGCGTTTTATGTGATCACCTGAGTCTTCCTGGCCTTCTCCAGCACCTTCGCCTTTTCAGTGTAATAGTGGAACCGGACCAAGATAGACAGGGGGCCCCCCCGCTCTGTACCCGATCGAACATTGGTTCTGTCGTCATCTCATCAGCAAAAAGGAGGGTAATAATTTCTCTCACCGTCTGGACTATATCCTCTCTGTTTCTCCCTCCGTCTCTGGAACCCCAAAAAATGAGGTTATTCCTCCTTTCCCTGTTTTCAAAATCGTCCATTTGCCTGGCCCTTGCCTCATCCCTCTTTTCCAGGGCCGATTGCCTCATTCCTATTTGCATCTCTTGGGTCGCTGATGACGATTGGTTGGTCTCTAGCTGTAGCAGCCTGTCCTCAACCTTGTCCACCCTTTGGTCCATTTTTTCCAATTTCTGGGCAATATCGGATCGCATGTCCCTAATTTCCTGCAGGACTGAGGCAAAGCCCTTTTCCATTGCTGTGGTGGACGACAGGGCCTCTGACTGGGCCATTCCACTCTCGGTCCAGGCCGCTATTTTCGCTTCTTGCCTCCAGGTAGCGGTATTCTTGAAGGGTTTTCCGCCAGCTCATCTGGTCACCCCTTACGCCCCACCGTAGGATCGGCCACAGTCCGGGGGATGTCAGGGTGTCCCTCCCAGGCTCCGTTTTCTGTTCTCTAGATGGATCTAGCCAGGGGAGCACGGGGGGGGGGAACCAGATTGGAGTTTTACCCCTTTTAATTTCTGTCTTGTCCGCCTCTTAAAGACCACCTCCGGGCGGGCACACGCCCCACCAAACTCGGGCGGGGGCCTCACACCCTGTCCGTTCTCTGTGTCCGTCTGGATCCTCCTTGCACTCCTAAGGGGAGGTGATATAGTCGATGGGGTCCGTGTAGGCAGTACCACGGGGCGTTTACTCAATGGGGGGGGTCCAACGGTCGTGCCTCCGAGTCATTTCCAGATGTCAATGCTCCCCACTCGATTGCTTGTAGGCGGGCACACGCCCTGGGCTCGGGTCCAGGGGCCACCACCTACGTGGAGTCTGGGCGCAGGGTCCCTGCACCTCCACTTTATATCACCCGTCGATTTCGGTCCTCTCGTCCCACCAAGTGCCCCACGGGGAGGGTGGGCTGCGGACCTGTTAACCAAAGAGCCGTGATTCAGTCCCTCGTGTTCTTTTCAGAACACTGAACGCCCCGGGCGTCCTCTGTTGGGGTCGTACTAGTGTGGGAGTTGATGGTTAATCCCCCACCCCATCCGGGGCGAGGAACGCCCTAATGGGCTTGCACGCCTAGGCCCGCGGCGCCTCCGTTCTTTAGGCCTGGCAAGATTCTATGGGCTGGGGCCCCGGCGCTCCCGCCGCTCGTCTCTGCGTCCCGGCACAGGGACTAGGCGTCCTCGCCACCATCACGCCTGGACCTCAGGAGCGGCTTTCGTCTGTGAGGGGAGGGACTCTCACCTCGCTCCAACGTTGTCCTCCAGTGTTGTGAGCCTCGGTGACTGGTCTCCCCATTAATCCTCCGACATCCACAAGATGAGGGCTCGGGAGGAGGGATGGCTTTGCTGGCGGGCTTTCCCGGCCCTGGCGTTCAACGGCTCCCCTCGTTGCACTGCGGCCGCTCTGGTCTCTCGCGGCTCCCCTCCCAAGGCAACGGGTCCCGTATTTCGTCACCCAGAGGTCCGCAGATGTCGTTCTTTCGACCGGGGGTCCCTGGGGGTTCACCGCCTCATCGGACTGCAGTAATCCCGTTGGTGGTATCCAGGGGGGGCTCAATCCCCCGTTTAAGCCCAGCTTTGGCGGGAGCTCGGAACTCAGGCTGCCATAGCCTGTGCGCCCCCTGATGGCCTCCAGCGCCTCTCCTGTTTTTAAGGAGCGCACCTTTTATTCACTGTCGCTACTGCCGGCTTCAGCCCTGTGTGATGCAGACCCCTCCAGACGTCCTACGGATCGAAGCTCCAGGAACCGAGGGTCTGCAGGAAACTACCAGGAACTGCTGCCGTGGCACCAGCTTCTTCCTTGAATAAGGTACTGTGTTCTGCTCAAGGAATTTGGGTGAATCCCTTTTCTTCGCCTCCAAGGCTTGCCCTTGTCTTCCCTCCTTATAACTTTTGCTTCCTCTGTTGACAATATCTAAGTACTCCTGGCTACGTTGAATCGTGAACTATCTGACTCTGTGATCCTCGACAACAGGAACCCGGTTCCACTTGACCTTGGCTCCGGCCTTTTGACTTTTGAATTTCTGTCTAAGAGTGTTTTCTGATTCTGTCTGCCTTGACAAAAGTTGTGCCTATGATTTTTGCCCCCAACTCTCTCTGGGTATCTCAGGTGCTAAGTGTTCTTTTGCCCCGGTAACATTTCTTGCCGCGGATACGCGTTTCTGATACGCGTTTCTTTAGTAAGACCGAACTGTCATTACTGTCAAAAAGTGATCGCAAGTGTATTCCCGGTAACGTCTTTTGTTTCATAACACCGGTCCGCTAAAACACAGGGTACTTAGCTTGAAGTATAACGTACAAAGTGAATTGGTTAGTTGTAGTATATTTTACGTGTGGTTTTCGAATTAATAGAAGTGTCGTGTTTATAACAAATGGTTTAAAAATAAATGTACTTATATTTTTTACCTGAAACCTTGAGTCAGTGTTTGCTTGAGTGCCAGTAATTGTGGTCCCTTTGTGTAATCTCTGCTACTGCTCATATACTCTTGAGATAAGCCTGGCTGTTCCGCTACTGCTACCACTTTAACATAGTAGTACAGGCTTGTACCAAAGGGAAAACTTGTATTGCCACCTGTAGTCTTAATTGTGTGTAGGGGTCCCTAAGGGCACTGCACAGGATTATGCCTAACACGCGCGCATGCACAGCTGACTTGCCGACAGATGACTCGCCGTCCGCTTATATGCTTCTCACACGAACCGCGCACAGCTGTTGGTTTCTTCTACGCCACAGCTGATCGCCTCAGGAATATGAACGTGACTTCCTTGATGCGAACCGTAACACGTAGGCCTACGCCGCTAGGTCCTTTCCTTTAGTGCTGACGCGGCCTTCAACACCACATCCTCTACTTGCATTGCAATGCTAAACTCACGCGCGTCACATATTCTGTTCCTGTACAACGAATTCTAGCACACGCTTTACAATTAACCAACTTTAAATATATTTCACAGTATTTACAGTTCCAGTGAAATAAGCAATGAATGCTCAACAAATACAGATACTCTTCCAAGACTTCTGCTTAACTTGTTATCCTCAACAAATTGTTTTTGCAATTTTCACTTGGTTTAAGACGGATCAAGTTTTCTTTTACAGTCACTTATGTGAATGAAGTCTCTAGCATTTTCAGATGTCTTTTCCTCTTGTAGTGTGATTCTTTTACTCTGGTTTCTATAGTCTTCTAAGGAGCTCCTGTGCGTTGTGAACACTTCACATCAGGTCTCGAATGAAAGGCAGTTTAGAACCTCTCCAGAGGTTCCAAACTGCATCACAGTGGACAGTAGCCAATTATTGCTGAGCAGGAAGTTCACCATCTTGGACTGGGATAATCACAGCTGGCTAACCTAAGGTCAAGGAAGCAATTGTGAACACAACCCAAACCTCACCTAAAATAGCAATAGAAAGGCCTCCAGAACCCAGGAACCTGACACTGAGGGATGTATCGCTGGACATCCTTTCGACCCTGCACATCCTGGTGTCAGATTCTGAAATGGATGCCGATGACCCCGCCGGCCACCGTGGCCCCAGACAAACCTCTGCCGCATCAACCCCCGCACATGCCTCCCTCTCCACCTCCTGAGACACGGGGACGGACACGACGACTGACACTGATGACATGGGCACGGCGGCAGTTTGCCACAGCCAAGGGCCTCGCCCCAGACAAGTTTGGGTCATTCCATGCCATGGTCGCCAGGGCGTCAAACTCTTCCAACTGACACCAGAGGAGACCATGAAGGAATGGTTCCTCTGTCAACGGCACGAGACCCAAAGGAAGACCATCTTGCCGGTGCCTCTCCTGGACGACGTTTGGGAGGAAGGCCTGGCTTTGATGAGGAATCCAGCCACGGCCCCGGTCAAGAGATATCGGCTGGAAAAGAAATACTGGCCACCTGAGTCCGCACCCAGACTCGGTGATCTCTAACCCTTCGTCTTCATCCTCTGTCCTTCCGGATAGCGAGGGGAAGATGTTGGATGCCATGGGAAGGAAAGTAATCTACTTGGCAGCGTCCAGTCAAGGTGGCCAATGCCCTTGTCATCCTGGCCAGATACGACAGGGGGCTGTGGGGTCGAAGCACTTTCCGTCCTCCAGGAGAGGAAGGTGGCATCGGACCATGCCATCACGGTGGCCCTGGACATCGCGGACAAAGGATTCCAACAGATTGGGAATAGTGTCTGCTTCTGTCATTGTGGCTGGCTGAAAGCCACCAACTTTTGTCAGGAGGTCCAGATGAGGGTTCTGGGCATGCCCTCGGGGACAACCATTTTGGGAAGGCTGTCGATGAGTCGTTGCAGGCCATTAAGACAGACACTGAGACGGCCCATGCCTTGGGCACTTCAACACCACCAGTCCTTTGGTGCATCCGGTGGGAAATCTGGCAGATCGTTGAAGGGTTTTGGCGGAGGGTTCTCTTCATACCGTCCACCCTCCTGATCCAGGAGGCCTACAGAGGCTGTTCCAAGGCTTTGGGTGGAGGTGGCAGATGTCTTCCCCCCCCCCCCAAGGCGGCACGCCGGCCCCGACCCGGTAGCAAGATTGGACCAGCCAGGATGTCAGGTCACCACACATGCAACCTGGTGGGAGGCCAGCTGGCAGGCTTCGTCAGTGAGTGGGAGATGATCTCCACCGACCGATGGTTGCTGGACGCTCTCGCCCACGGGCACACCCTAGAGTTCCAACAGAAGTGTCCACGGATGCCTCCGGTAGCCTGGCAGGAGCAGCACATCACTCCGCTCCTGCAGGAAGTACCGGCCATGATCGAAAAAGGAGCAATAGATCTAGTTGCAAAGCGGCTCTGGGGCTCTGGAGTTTACTCCAGATACTTCTTTGTAAAGTAGACGACCAGGGGCTGGAGGCCCATTGTAGACCTGCAGCGTCTCAACAAATGCCTCAATTCCCAAAAATTCAGGATCGTCACATGCTCGGCCAACTGGAAGGAGGAGACTTCATGACATCACTGGATCGGGAAGATGCCTACTTCCACATCCCATCCTCGAAGCACTGAAAGTTCCCTTCGGCCTTAAGTCAGCCCCCAGGGTGTTCACTAAGTGCCTGGCACCACTGGTGGCCCATCTGCGACTACGAGGGTTACACTTGTACCCACCCATGCCTCGACTTGCACATCCGAGCCGTTGGTCACATGGAGACGACCGTCCAGCTGCTGACGGATCTGGGATTCTCTATCAATTATCCAAAGTCTTGATTGACACCATCGCAGAATGTTCCTACGAGCCATACTCAATACAGTTTCCTGCCTAGTGTTCTGAGCCCTCAAGTCATTCCTCCGGTCTCTGAAGGGCAAAGAAGTGAGGATCTTCACGGTCACCACCACCACCACGACATTCTACAGCAGGAAGCAGGGGGGCATTTGATCCCCAGCGCTCTCCAAAGAGGCGCAGGACTTGTGGCACTGGGCCATTGGACAAAAGATGTTCCTTGTTCCCTTCCACCTGGCGGGAGTCAAGAACATAATTGCAGACTCCCTCAGCAGGGTGTTGCGCTCCTGCCACGAGTGAGAACTTCAGCAGCACCAAGCGGACCACATCGTCGTCAAGTGGCGCAGGCCCCAGATCAATCTGTTTGCAACAGCGACAAACTCCAAATGCCAGAAGTTTACCAGCAGATCCACCAACCAGGAGCATAGGGGACGCATTCTCCTTCCTGTGGTAAGGCCTGTTTCTGTACGCATTTCCATCGTTTCCTCCCGTGCTACGAGTCATCAGCACACTCGAACAGTGACTATGTCAGATGATACTCGTCGCCCCGGTGTGGCCGAGGCAGATTTGGTACGTGGACCTTCTCAACCTGTCAGCCTCGCCCTGGTCAAACTGCCAGTAGTACATATCTTCTCACCAGAGATGGAGGCACAATCCTGCATCGCGACCCAGGATCGCTGAACCCTGTGGGCTTGGCTCCTGCAATCCTAGAGTTTGACGAAAATGAATTGCCAACGGACTGCAGGGAGGTCCTTGCCAACGCCAGAGCATAGTCGACTTTGAAGTGCTATGGTCACAAGTGGAAGCATTTTTCTACGTGGTCCGCAGAAGATCACCCCTCTGAGGGTCACATCCCCACAGATTTTTCCTTACTTGTTATAATTGGCCAAGGCCGGACCGGCACACGCCTCTGTCAAGGTGCATCTGGAGGATATCTCTCGCTACACCAGGTCTACAGGAAGATCTTTGGTCTTACTGTCTCGTCAAGGAGTTAATTTTGATCTTTCCCTCCGGTGAAGACTCCAGGCCTGGCGTGGGAACTCAGCGTGGTGCTGGTGAGGCTAATGGGGGGGGGGGGCCTTTGAGCCCATGCATCGTCCCCCCCCTCAAGAAACTCTCGTGGAAAACTGCTTTACTTGTAGACATCACCTCTGCCAGGAGGTTAGGTGAGATCTAGGCCCTATCCTGCAAACACCCATATCTGACTTTCCATGAGCCGAGGGTGGTGCTGCGGACACACCCCCTCCTTCATGCCGAAGGTTCAGTCGGAATTCCACCTCAACAAGTCTTTGGTGTTACTGTGTTTTTTCCGAAGCCTTTGTCGCTGTCTGAAAGGGCCTTGTACTCGCTGGACATTGCTTGTGCCCTGAAGTTCTATGTGACATGCACAAAGAATTTCCGGGAGACTTCGCAGCTTTTTGTGAACTTTGGTCCTGTGAACCATGGGAAGGCATTTTCCAAGGCTTCCATCTCTAGGTGGCTCTCCGGATGTATCATGCAATGTCATCGGTTGGCGAACTGACGGCTGCCCGGCGGTCTGAGATCCCACTCCACCAGAGCGATCGCTACAACAGCGTTCCGGTCTGGTGTGCCCTTGCTTGGATATCTGAAGGGCTCCTACGTGGAGGTCCACGCACACCTTCACGAAGTTCTACTGCGTGAACAGGAATTCCAGGGAGGAGTCCACAGTCTGCCATCCAGTGCTATACAACCTGTCCGCTTGTGGTGAGTCTGTTCCAGAGGTAAGAATTGAATGCTTCTGTGGAGATTTGCCACCTCCTGTGTTTTTGTTAATTTATTTCTAATGCGCACCAGACCCAAGGGTAATAGGGCGCAGCAATAAGAAAATGCAAACCTTACATAGTTACAGGTATGGTCACAGTGAGACATATATACAAGTTATGAACAGGAAGGATAAATAAGCACAGAAAACAAATGTTACAATATGATTAGAAGGAATAGGCAGAAGCATCCTGGGTGTGAATAATGCAGTTGTTTAATGTTGGACTGCTATGTATTCTTTATTCATGAGCATGTCAATCCATGCCAGACCCCATGCTGGAGAAGGAACAAGTTACTTACCTGTAAATCCGGTTCTCCAGCATGGGTCTGACATGGATTCACATGCAAACACTCCCTCCTGCCCCTCTGCGGTTCATCTTGGTCATACTGCCACTTTACGTGCTTACCAAATCTGAAGATGGCTACCAGAGGAGGGGCTTAGGGAGAGGACTGTCATTGGAGGGGAACAGTATGACTGTTATGCTACGGCAGCAACAAAGAACATTACCAAAAAGATCGTTCCCACTGAGTATCTCGCAATCAGGGAATTCGTTCTGGCAGCGTTACAAGTTGCCTTGGAAACTGTTTGGGTCACGTAGATCTCCTAGTCAGCTGACCAGACATGCCTCGCTTTCACAGAAGCCACGATTCCTTGTTCCTTAAAAGCAGTCAGCCGCGGGAGCTTCGTTGCTGCTAATTGATCGTTACGGCGTTCCTTTTCGTAGCCTTCCTACGGCTTGTTCCATTCGGATCACCCTCCGAGTGTCCTGCTTTGTAATTGATCTACCGTTACCAGACCTTGGCTTCTGTCTCCTGTTTTGCTTCTTGGATATGTCCTTCGGTATATATTGCCTTGGTTTTGAATCCGCTCGCAGTCTCCTTACACTGCCGAGCTCATGTTGAGCTCCCCGCTCAACCTGTTCTTCTGCCAGGTTTTCAGCACATCATTCCCCGCTGAGAACGGATTTCCAGTCTTCAGTTTTCTTCTTACAGCAAGAGCCTTGTTTCCAGCGGAATTCAGTCTTCTATCAGTTTAGTCCTATTTCCAGCCCTGCTTAATAAATTAAGGATTTACTTCTACCTCACCTACTTATTTGACTGTTACATCCTGTGAAGATGTGTATTTGCCACTAAAGTGCAGTACGAACGCTTTCCAGTCTTGCACCAACCCGGTCCTAGTGCGTCCCTCGTGCCGTTCGGGTTATCCTACCTATACTAACCATCCCATTTGTTATTTTATCCTTTCGTTGTCATCCCTCATTTGGAACTCTGAACATTCTTCTGAACTGATACGGGACTTCCTCTCAAGGCCTTCATTTCCACTACCTCAGGTACCAGTGATTCTATTGTGTTCAATAATTGTATACCCTTCACACCAGGTTGGCGTTATACTCAAAACAGTTTTTGTATTTTTTGCAGCATTGCTTGGTGGTGCGCTCAATTCCGCTCTTTTACATTAGACTACTGTCTTGTTTTACATAATAGCAGAGTGGTACGTCGTGAAAAAGAGCCCCTCTCTAAGAGGAAGCCCGATTCTTTTGAAATCAGGGGATCTGGGTTTTCTGAAGACCTCCACGGCTCGCCTCACATCTCGATCCAGGTTGGAATCAAGTACTCCTTCCGGTTCTGTGAGTAACAATGACCCACAGGACAGTGATTTGTTTAGTGAAGAAATAGTTTGTAAGTGGAAGTGAACCTTTTTTTTTTTTACCGAGGATTCTCGGCCTGATGATGGGGAATATTCATGAGCATGTGAATCAATGCAATACCCATGCTGAAGAACAATAGTTAAAGGTAAGTAACTTGTACCATATTCGCAACTGTTCTTTAAATATTGACCACACATTTGCACCCAACTGGCTGTGGTGTGTATCCATCACTAGACTACTAGCTGATAATTAAATATGGCAAGTCAGTGTGCATGCACAGTGCGATTAATGCACTAATTAGGGTGCACTATAAGTCGCCCATGGTGCCACCAGTCAAATAGGTAATGTTGATTTCAGAAGACATTTTCCCCTTGTGGCGAAGTATACAAGTTTCGAGGGGATTGTGTCCTCCAACGTATTCTACATCTGACTTTGATTACCACAGCTGTGCTGCTTTGGAAAACTTTTTCGGCGTAGGAGTCCTGCGTCGATGACGTCGATATGCTCCCTCGAGGACCTCCTCCTACGGTCGACATCACCGGATGTTATATGTAGGACGCACGACGCCCGTAGCCTCAGTTCCGTTTTTTCCGCGAACCTGTTCGCTTCGGAATCTCGGCGCACCTTGGTTCTCTCTTGTTGAATCGGTTCTTCTATCGAGTTGTATTGTGAATATGTCTTCGTCTTCTGCTACCCCAAAGTCAGGGTTCAAGAAGTGTCGGGACTGCGGTTCCAAGATGTCTCTTACGGACCCGCACAACGTCTGCCTCTGGTGCCTCGGTGAGAGCCACGCCACCGATGACTGCGATGAATGCCAGTCTTTGACGTCGAAGGTCTTGCGGGAGCGGAAGAAGTTGTTGGTAGTTAGGGTTTCCAAACCCCGTAAATCGAAGTCCGCTGGACTTTCGACCAACGATTCGAGGGGCGACTCTCCAAGTTGGTGTAAGTCCAGGGGGTCTCGTTCCAGGAGGACTCCGGCAGGTGGCTTGTCCCATGAAACGGCCATCGCCGGTTGAATGGGAAGACTTCCGCCGGCAGATGATGGTGGTTTTTATGATATGATATGGTATTTGTAACGCGCCTATACACACCGTGTACCGTTCCGTCTGCACCTCCGAGTGAATCCGGCAAGGAACGCGCTAGAGCCACCGCTCGCACGCCTTCAGGCTCGGGCAGTCGGCACGATCATCGGGCACCGTCGCGGTCCCGTTCGGACAAGGATGATCGCCACCGTGACTGTTCCCGGTCCTCGACGCCGTTGAGGCTGTTGGACCCTGTAAGGCCTTCGGCGCCATGTCCGTCGAGGGACTTGCTCCGAGGAAGTCGTCGACGCCATCGGCGCCAAGACCGTCGAAGGACACGCTCGGGGCTCCGGCCTCAACAACATTGTCGAAGTCGTCAGCGCCTCGGTCGACGTTGACGCCACTCCCATCGGCGTCCTCGACGCCTTTTGCTGAGAACTTGCCGGAGGTGCCCTGGAGAGCTGTGGAAGCTCCGAAAAAGGCGCTCAGCAAGTCTGTGCGGCCTGTTTTTGACCCGTACTCTGTTCCTCCTCCCAGGGTGGACTTGTTCCATCCCTTGGAGTACATTTCGGAGGTAGAGGAAGGGTCTGAGTAAGAGGGGATTGTGCCTTCTCAGGTTCCGGATGACCTGTTATCTGGTCATAGCCAATTGGAAGACCTTCGTCAATCTTTACATGACGCCAGTGGTCTTGATACCTCCCTGGAGGTTGAGTTTGGCAGGCCTGAGCCTGGTACACATGCTGACTCCTCGCACAGGCGCCTCATGTCGAGGGTGACGGAGTATCTGGAGTGGTCTGCTACACCTGTGGATTTTCTGCAGGACGAACTGACAGATATCCTGGACCAAGGTCCACCCACTGACCCGGTGTTGCCATTCCATATGGCCTTACAAAGAAGGGTGGCGGTGGCTTGGATTGCTCCAGAGAGGCTCCCGGCAGTGAATAAGTCGTTACCGAAAAAATACTGTCCTGCCAGTGGTGACCCCTGCTACTTGTCCACGCACCCCACTCCGGAGAGTTTGGTGGTGCAGGCGGCTACGGCCTCAGCAAAGCAGGCGGCGTACCCTACAATCCCTCCTGATGGGGACGACAAACGCTTTGACGGTTGGGCGAAGAAGGTATTTTCTTCTGGGGGGTATGGCTTCAAAAGCAGCCAACTCCATTTGTGCCCTTGCAAGATTCACACACACTCTGTGGAATTGTGTATCTTTGGCAGCTGAACATATTCCCGAAGGGGAGGAACGGGATGGTTTTCTTGCACTCGTTCAGGATGGCAAGTATGCCATGTGTGAATCCGTTCAGTTGGGTCTGGACGTGGCAGACTGTCAGCCGGTCCATGGCGGCGAGCACCATGATGCGCAGTTTTGCGTGGTTGCGGATGTCGGGGTTTGCTCATGATGTACAGTCCTGGCTTCTCAACATGCCCTTTGATGGTGTCCATCTTTTTGGCAGCAAGGTTGACGAGAGCTTTGAGAGGTTGCAGACCTCCAATGATGCAGCAAAGTCGTTGAGCGCTGCAGTACGTCAATTTCTGCCTTTTTGTCCTAGGGGACAGCAATGGAGGGGAGGTTCCTTCTGATACTATTCTTTTGGTAGTTTGAGGGGAGCTGCCAGTCAAAGGGGCCAACGTAAGAGTACCAGCCATGGAAAACAAGGTACTCGAGGTGCCAAAGCCGCTCGGGCAGTTGCATCTTTGCCCTCAGGCACTGCCGCAGCCGCTTCAGCTCAGTCATGAGCCCATGGCCCACCAGTTGGGGGGAAGGCTGGCGCAGCATCTGGTAGAATGGCATGCCATTACTTCAGATGTGTGGGTTCTGGAGATCATAGCCCACGGGTACTGTCATGCTTTCCGGCAGAGGCCTTGCGACAATCCACCGAGGAAGCTCTTTGAAGAGTCCGGATCCGCTCCTTGCGCAGGAAATTCTATCCATGCTGGAGAAAGGCGCCATAGAACTGGGATGGTGTCCCTGCTGGAGAAAGGAACCATAGAACAAGGGATGGTATTCCCCATATTTTTTGATCCCTAAAAAAGACGGGGGAATTGAGACCCATCATGGACTTGCGTGGTTTGAACAAGCTCCTCAGGAAGGACAAGTTCAAGATGGTTACCCTTTCTCAAGTCCTACAGGCCCTTCAACTTCAGGATTGGTTGGAGTCTCTCGACCTCAAGGATGCTTACTTTCATGTGCTGATTCATTCCAAGCACAGGAGGTACCTGAGGTTCGTGGTTGGTGACTCGCATTTTCAGTTTCGGGTCCTGCCGTTCGGATTGACCTCCGCCCCGAGGGTATTCACCAAGCTGATGGTGGTGGTGGCAGCGTATCTCAAGAAAGGGGATATTCACATCTACCCCTACCTGGCCAATTGGTTTATCAGGGTGCGCTCTCCAGAGCAAGCCCTGGATCATCTGTCCGTCACCTGCCACTCCCTTCACAAGCTGGGCTTCTCCCTCAACTTAGTCGTCTCATTTGACACCTACCCAGCGGCTTCAGTACATCGGAGCAGTGCTCGACACATCCCTGGGGCAGTGTTCGTCTCCCCAGGTGAGGGCTCATCACATCTGCAGATGGTGGACAGGTTTCAACGTGCCCAGTGTCTCCCGGCGTTAGAGTTCTTGAGGTTGCGTGGTCTCATGGCATCCTGCATTCTACTGGTGCCAGAGGCCAGGCTGCGGATGAGATCTCTGCAGTGGGCTCTCAAGATGTAGTGGTCGCAGTCCACCGGCAGGATGTCGGATCCCATTCAGGTGCCCCCCTCGGTCGCCCAGGATCTTCTGTGGTGGGCCGTCAAAGGCAATCTGTTGAGGGGTGCTCCATTTTGGCTACCCAGGCCGGAGGTGACGATCGTGACGGACGCATCCCTCACGGGATGGGGAGCTCATGCCAACGAGTTGACAGTCAGCGGTCGTTGGTCTCAGTCGGAGTCCAGACTCCACATCAATCTGTTAGTGCTGCAAGCTGTCAGGCTAGCTCTGAAGGCTTTTCTGCCGTCAATGCAGGGGAAAAATGTCCTGATTATGATGGACAATACAGTGACAATGCACTACCTCAACAAAAAGGGGGGGGGGCAGGGTAACTCCAACTGTGCAGAGAGGCGATGCAGCTCTGGTTCTGGGCAAACCAGCAGGAAATTTCGATCTCAGCAGTTCATCTGGCCAGAGACGAAAACACGGCGGCGGACGCTCTTAGCAGGCAGAGCACAGTCTCTCACAAGTGGGAGCTGGCTCAGGAAGTTCTTTTGGAGATCTTCGCCCTTTGGGGGACCCCACAAGTGGATCTATTCGCCACCAGTGTTAACCGGAAGTGCAAAAGATTCTGCTCGTGGGAATTTCCTCTAAGAGGAGCCTTAGGGTAGTGGAGTGGTCCTTCCCACTGCTGTACGCGTTTCCTCCAGTCCCCGTCATTCCGCAAGTGTTGCGGAGGTTGCGGAGGTTCGGTTCCCAAATGATCCTAATTGCTCCGGCATGGGCCAGGAGAGCGTGGTACCTGGACCTTCTATACATGTCCATCTGCCCTCCACGCCCTCTTCCCTACCGAGACGATCTGCTCTCACGGGATGGGGGGGGGGGGTTGGGTTCTCCATCCAGAGCTCGTCACTCAAACTTCATGCTTGGTATCTGAAAGGTTGAGGTACAAGGATTGGGACCTCCCCGAAGACGTGATGGAGGTGTTGCTTTCGGCCAGAAGGCCGGCAACAAAATCCCTCTACTGTTGCCGTTGGAGAAAGTTCTGCGATTGGTGCAGGGTACAGAATTTGGATCCTTTTCAGTGTTCAATTCCTATGGTTCTGTCTTTTTTGCTTTCATTAGCCCACAAGGGCCTGCAAGTGGGTACCATTAAGGGTTACCTGGTGGCGCTGTCAATATTTAAGCGCTCGTCTGAGGAGTGTTCTTATTTTAAGATTCATTTGATTTCTCAGTTTCTAAACTGACTAACTAATGTGTTTCCACCGTCACCTTTCCAGGTGCCGGAATGGGATTTGAACTTGGTTCTAAAATTCCTAATGGGAGCTCCATTTGAGCCCTTGCATTCTTGTCCATTGAGACTGTTGTCCTTAAGACTGTATTTTTAGTTGTGGTTACTTCCGCTCGCAGAGTGAGTTGCAGGCACTATCCGCCAAGCCACCTTTCATGGTGTTCCATAAGGACAGGGTTGTCCTTAGGGTTCGCCCTTCTTTTCTTCCGAAGGTTGTCGGAATTTCATTTGAGCCAGGAGGTAGTTCTTCTGGCATTCTATCCTCCTCCGCATCCTGGTAAGGAAGAGGAGAGGCTCCATTGGTTGGATCCTAGGACAGCTTTAAGTTTCTACATCTCACGCATGTCCCGGGTCAGAGTGGACAATCAGCTATTTGAAGGATACGCTGGAAGGCATTTGGGTTAAGCTGTTTCTAAGCAGACCTTGTCCCGTTGGATCATCTTGACAATCTCTGAATGCTACCGTCTGGCGGGTAAGGACCCTCCGGTGGGCTTACGGGCTCATTTTACTAGGGGTGTGGCTGCCTCCACTGCTCTGCAGAGGGGTGTTCCCATTCATAATATTTGTGAAGCAGCCACACGGGCCTCTGTCCATACTTTTGTATAACACTACTCCCTGGATTCTATGCATGGGCAAGATTTGGCCTTTGGTAAGGCGGTCCTCTTCTGCAATTTGATTGGGCATTCTAAAATTCTAAATTCTTTTCCCACCTCCATACGTTGGTACTGCTTTGGCAGTCTGTCATAGATGTGGAATACGTCGGAGGACACAATCCCCTCGAAGAACAAGTTACTTTCTTACCTGGTAACTTTCTTTCGATGTGATGTTCCGACGATGTATTCCACATCGCACCCTCCCGGCCTGCCCCTCTACAGAATTTCTTATGCAATTGCAGCTTACGTTTCCACAAGGCTTTCTGTAGTCATACTGGCAGAAGATTGGTGCCACATGTTCTGGGAAAAAACTACAACTGAGGCTACGGGCGTCACGCGTCCTACATATAACATCTGGTGACTTCGACCGTCGGAGGAGGTCCACGAGGGAGCGTATCGACGCAGGACGCCTACGCCAAACGTTTTCCGAAGCAGCACAGCTGTGGTAATCAATATAGATGTGGAATACGTCGGAGGAACATCCCATTGAAAGAACGTTACCAGGTAAGAAATTAACTTGTTCTTCTGATGCTTGATAATCTGCTTAGAATTACATGCTGTGCATATAGTCCGACACGATGGAGGTCAAAAACATGAGAAGGTGAAAGGGTGAGATTATAAATTCCAACTGTCGATTTTGTAACCATGAAAATGAGACGTTAAAACGTCTTGTGATCTCATGCCTGAACCTGAGAGACTTGAGAACTAAATTTTTGGGAGACGAAATAAGGACATTTTCGACCTATAGTGCTGATGAATGGTGGAAAAAAATGAAGTAGAAACCGGGAAGCTAACCTTTGCAATGATATTTTTCCTGGAAGAATTGGACTCCTTGTTGAGTAAGATGGAGAAATAAAAATCTTAGGTTGAAGATGCAATGTGTTTGGAAAATGTGAGATTCTTTTTATAAAGTTTGTAACAAACTGTAAAAAAAAAAAAAAAATAGTCCGACATCTAGTGGTAATCAGAGTATTGCATCTTTTTTTGAAGATCAAAAAGGGACATCGACCTGGGCGTGTCTGTAACACTATCCCCACTGTGATGTGTAGTGTACTCCTGATCCTCCAGGCGTCGAGGTCCCACAGATTGTTTTTGCCGTCATGCTGGTCAGTAGCTTTTTAACAAGATGTATTGCTTTTTTCTCTGTGTCTTTGACGCATCCTTTTGACTATTTCATCAACAACGGTTTCCTGTTGGCTTTCCTGTGTATCTCAAATTAAAATCTCGATGGCTTGCGACAACCTTAAACATCAAGCTTCAGCCTTTAACAGTTGGCAGAGTGGGGACCCTTAAAACTCAATATTTCTCCTTATAGAATGCCTTTTCTTTCTTTCCTCTCTTCTTCCTTCCCTTGTCTGGCTGCTCATTTTCCTCTTCATGACGGAGGGGACTCATTTAAATTATTCTCTTCCTGTAATAGGAAGTTTCTGTAGAGGGACACTCATAGGGAGTGTAATAACTGAAAACTATATGGTTGCAGCCAACAAAGCTCTCCTTTGGCACCAGCTGTTTATCTTAGCAGGAGTCTGGTGTTGGATCGTTTTTAAGAAAAAAACAAAGTTGTCAGCATGAGTCCTTCCCAAGGATTTTGTGGCTGCTACACAAATACAAAATGAGTAAATAGGAAGTTGGGAAACTCTAATGCTCCAACCTGATTCATAAAGGTATTCCGCTGTGAGTCAAAGAAAAATTCAATTGATACTGTTTCCTTGAAGTTGAATTCAAAAGAAAAAAAGTCCAGATCAATGTTGATGGTATTCTCAAAAAACTCTTTAATGTTGTACTTTAATTGTTAAAGCAAATCAAATCTCACGTGGTGTTTAGCATCACACCTTGTGATCTTCAAATCAGTTGTCAAGCTCAGATCCTTATTGTGGTTCAGTTTATATAACCTTTTACTCGACATGTGTTTCCCCATTGAGTCTGTTAATGGTTCATCAGGAGAAGGAGTGATTTCCTATTGCGATTCAGTTTTAAAGTATAAACTCTTCCAGTCGGTATTATTCAGATGGCATCTGGAAAATGCCCAGCATTTATTTTGTCCAAGTGATCTTAAATTTTGGCTTCAAAATTGCCTGTTCCTTATCTTAGAATCCAGAATATCAGAATTAGTCATTATTCCAAAGAATCCAAATGTTCCGTGTGTGTTAGTACAGTACAGCCATGATAAGCTGTAAACGGATTGCCGGGCCCAAGCCTGACAATTGATTTGAAGATCACAAGGTGTGATGCTAAACGCCATGTGAGATTTGATTTGCTTTAACAATTAAAGTACAACATTAATGAGTTTTTTGAGAACACTATCAACATTGATCTGGACTTCTTTTCTTTTGAATTCAACTTTAAGGAAACGGTGCCAATTGAATTTTTCTTTGACTCACCGCGGAATACCTTTATGAATCAGGTTGCCGCATTAGTTTCCCAACTTCCTATTTACTCGGAGTGTAATAACTGCTTACCTCAGGACCACTGTTAGGGGAGTTTTCCTAAACTCCACTTGGAGGCAAGTCTATAAAACTATCCCTTGCTATACAGGTCCCCTACTCTTAGTGCAAGTCTGTACTAACCAAAGTATCTGGTAGAATGGCAGAGCAGCCAGGCTTATCTTATGAGGAGGATGTGAGCTGTAGCCAAGTACACTCAACCCAAGTTAATACAATAATAGCCCAAAGAAACTTACACACTGAAAGCTATAATAAAATATGCTTTTATTTTATATACACAAGGCAGGCAAGTAAATACTCTTTTAGACTAACCAATACACATAGGAAGTATCAACAATACTTTCTGTGGGAAGGAAAAGGAGTTATTCAACACTATTGGAGGTATTCTATTTCACAGCAACTCTTTTCAAGGCTTCTAATGCCTTGGCAGTCCAATCTTAAACTATCCAAGAGTTCTTCAAAGACGGTGTAGGAGTAGAGTAAGTCTTATGCAGCAGCAGAAAAAGCAAAGATCTTCTGGATGCTTTAGCCACTCAAATAAAAATGCTGTACTAGATAACACAAGTTATTGCGGCCCTGCAAAGGACTCTCAGTAGGACACAAGCTGCTAAGCCTTGACCCGAGGTATGGGTGGACACCCAAACACATTGTAACGCACTCAAGTCACACTGGAACGACTCTTCGGCTTAATGAAAGTTTGACCTTGAGCCCCAACAGTACATTAGGTTAGATGAAGCAAATGCACTTGGATTCTTTCCTGTGCAGCATGGACGGACCCGGTCTCCTGATTCCTCAGTCAGGTTAATGGATGTCACAGCAGCAGTCGCAAGAAAGAACCTTCAGCAAGGATTAATTCGGTCTCACACGTCAGTCTTCCGTTTTGGCACCTTTTAATCTGCTACAACAAAAGACGGTTATCGCCCGGTCTGAAGGGGCTCCTAGGGGATCCTTGCGTATGGAAACCAGGCACAATCGCCACACACAAACTGATACGAAAGACACGAGGTTGTATTCCCAAAAGCTAGGGTTTATTGCAAAGCAAATAGTCTGTTGGCCAACTGGGTCGGACGCCCCGCAACGTGTTTCCAGACCCCAGGGTACACGAGAGTGAGAATCGTACAACAGTTACATATATACAAAGCAAGCATCTTCCAATCAGTGGTGACACATTCAATACCGCCCATAATGTATTTCCTTTGAATTGGGTTCGATGATTGACAATTGTGACTAGTATGACACCTTCAGACATTTATTTAGCAACAGTTTGCAATTTCATGAGCCTGCAGACACAATTCTTCGTTTTAAGAACACACTGCTTCTGTTTTCTGCAAGCAAGCTGTGTGCAAGGGAGAGACACATTCCAGGCCTCGCTATCTCCTAGTTTCTATTAGTGTACTGAGAGTCAACTCGCTCGCCAGGGCTCTACAGGGCTCAGGGAAGGGGGGGCCGTAAAGGAGAGCATAATTCAAGCCATTAAATGTTCGTTTCTAACATTTCTGCTGCATTAGCGAGTCTGGCTGGCACCTGTGTAATGATTAAATGCCTTCTTGCTTACTTCCAAGGATTTGTGAGGGAGGAGACCGGGCATTTCTGTCTGGGTCGCTGCGTTATGTTTCAACAAGTCTCTTGCGCCTTTGCTCTATGCATGAACAATAATGTACTAGTGGAGCAGAAAGTTTTCAGCAAAGCAATGTTAACAGGAGGCAAAGGTTGGAAAACAAAATGGCGATTTCAATCACTTCAAAATGGCCGCACTTTAGTCAAGCTTATGGCTTTGTATTTCTAATTCTAAACACATGAGGCGGTTGGTCTTCGGCCACCAAAATACATTGCCTCCATCATTGAGGCGTGTCTACTTTTTCTGGACTGACAAACCCTCCTTCTGGCCGTATGCCAAACGCCTCATCCGTACATTGCATCCTCTTCCAACCAAGTATCTGATTCTGAATCTTGCATACTACTAGTTTCCTTTTCGTTGTCATGGTCATCAATATTGATTGACATGAATTCTTTCACTGTCTTCAATTCATAATTTTCCGGAGTACCTGATTTAGTAGTGCTCTTTTTTGCTACCATCTGTACACACTCCTCACTTATTTCAGTACACACTATAGGTAAGCAGTGTATACAACATGTTATGAATATTCCTAGCACTGCTACTAGGATCGCACATAATTTGCATCCCCATGAGCATATTACTTCCCAGAACCAGGAGCTTATGTTCAATTCCCAACTTCCCTCTGGGGGGTGTAGGTCAGAGCTCAAAATGTGCAACTTTCTTGTAGCTTCAAAAATCGTAGGGGAGGAGTCGCTTACAAATACCCAACACGCTGATCCCACAATTTTACAAACTCCCCCACGATCAACCAAGATTACATCAAGAGCCTTCCTATTTTGGAGTGTCCTTAATCTAATTCCTTTTTCCTCTAATGTCATATTGTATAATATATCTGTTCCATTTATTGTTTTCTCTAATATTCGGGTCAGTTGCCTTATATTATAGGAGTTTATTGCTTGGCCCCAAAATGGTATGAATGATTTTGCTATGTCTTCCGCGATCAAACCTCCTTCCTCATTTCGCCGTGGTCTTGACCTGGCCAATTTGGCTATATCTGCTGTTTTTGAAAGGAATACCCCTGGGTACAAAAGTCCCAAGTAACAAGTACCTCCCCAGTTTCTAGGTAACCAGGGATACGCTTTTTCTCCACATATGAAATAAACGGGGTCACCTACATAAACTGGCTCTACCTCTCTATCAAGGAATGCTATGTTCATGCATATAGTGAATGGCCCCACCAAATAGGAACCCTTTTTCCTCAAGCAAAAGGGGACAGAGTGTGGACTGTAATGTACTGTATAGGAGGTGGGCACTGTATCTTTGTTTCCTTCTGGGTTCATATGAAACGTGATTACAGATGATTTATAGGGCACAAATAATCTGTTTTGTGGCATCACTACTGGTGTGATCAGTCATGTTTTGTGAAATATAGAACCTACAGGTTTCATTATCTCTTCGAATTCATTCATATTTGTTCTATCTAATTGAACAGTTTCACTTTCGTTCCATTTCCCATAATATAATGCACTCAAGGATGCGTAACATGCAGAACTCAATGACAACGGCTGCACATACCAACCAATTCCCTTACCACCATGCTGCAGCAAATGGGCACATACCCAGCAATTATTTTTTCTCAATATTGAGTGAGTCATATACATTATTAGCAGTAATGTGTTATTCCCATAACCTTCCCTGTGTCTTTCTTCCATCTTGGACAGAGTGTAAGTAATCACATGGACCGGGCTTTCAGTAGTGGAGATGTTTCCAACAGGCAAGAGTACCTCCAAGGGGAGTATTTCTTCTAAGTACCATAATACCAGTACTGTCATAATTGGGGCTAATATACTCATTACACACATGACTGTCATTAAAATCAGCATACAATTTTTTCGGCAGTTTCTTTTTTGTAACCTTCCAGTCTCTATAGTTAACTCATTATCAGCAGTGGTGCAGGAGGGGGCAAAAGCTGGTTCCGGCATTTTTTTTTTTCGCTGTTGTTCTTCTCCAACAATGTTCACCGTGAATGTCTCTTATCGTTGCACTCGTTAGAATGTCAATAAGTCCGGAAAATGTCAACAGTTTGTTCTGCCAGTTCTCAGCAGCCTGGATTGCTATACGTTGGGCAGGATTTCTGTGCATCTGCACATTGCTCAAAGAACTCCAGAGCAGTTATCAATTGCCTTCGTACCATGTGAGCCCCTCTTGTCCTTAAGGGGTGATCTACACATGGATTTTTTTTTAGCACCGAGGAGCCTCGCTCTTGGGCTGTCCGATTTGCACAACCCTCACACTGCTCTCCTCTAGGCCTCTGGTTCCTACTTCATCCGTGATAGGAAACAGAGGCAACAAAGATCAATAGAAATGAAGATTTGATCACTCCTTCTTCCGAGGCCGTAAATTATACCGGTATCCTGGTATCGTGTGATCAATGAATAGTGCGGAAGCACTGCCAGACTGAAGCTCTGAGTCAGCCTGCGGCGCAACGGCAGATGGTGGGCGCCAAAGTGGTACACGTTTTGTGTCAGCCAGCAATGATGCAGATTCTGCTGGACAATGTTGGGGCACTCTTTGCCCTTCCTCCTTTATAGCAATTTTTCCACGCTTAGTTTCAAGCTTTATTTCGAGATCAGGCAGATTTTGTGGCAAAGAACTGGCAACAGCTTCTTTTGTTTCTGAGGCCGCTCTCTTTTTCTGGTCGTTTCGATAGGCAGTTTTTCAGACGGCGATGGGACCTTTTTGGCATGCGTTGCGTGTATCCACGCTTTCCTTCCGTCCACGCGGATTGCAGTTTGTGTTGTCAAAAGTATTTGGTAGGGTCCACGCCATCTAGGTGCAAGTGATGTTTTTCTCTAAAAATTCTTGACCAGAACCCATTCTCTGGGTTCCAGAGAATGCCCCGGACCAGTGTATCTGATGGGTAGAGCCTCCTGCACCTGCTGATGAATCAAACGCAATTTTTGAATTAACAGATTACAGTAAATGCTGAGCACAGAATATTCTATCTCATTTAGCCGATTTGGCTGCGGTGCACACCAAACATTCGCCGGCCTCCCCATCACTATCTCGTATGGGGAGAGCCCAGTTCTTGCCTGCACAGATGTGCGCATGCACAGTAACACTAGAGGTAATGCGTCCACCCAGCTCAACTTGTTTCCTGCACAAATTTTACTTATTTTGGCCTTAAAATGCCATTGTGACGTTCAATAAGACCGGCACTCATGGGGTGCCTTGAACAATGGAATCTCTTGTCAATCTGTAAACCTGCGCAAATCTGTAATCTCACTGCGCCCACAAAATGTGGGCCATTATCTGACCATATGACACGGGGCAGACCAAACCGGGAGAAATACTCCTTCAACGTTACTTTTGCAGTGCTCATCGCAGTGCAGTCTTTTAATGGATATGCTTCCACCCACTTACTGAATGCACATATAACCACTAAAACGTACTTCAAGTTTTGGCACCTCTCCATCTCTATGAAATCAAAATGGATTACCTCAAATGGCATAGAGGGAGGGCCGAAACTGCCTGTTGGAGTCACTGTTCCCTTCCCCACATTGTGTTGTAGGCACGTGATACAATTTTGGACCAGCCTCTCAGCATTTTTCTTTGTGTTCTCCCATACTGTGGCTAGATGCTGAACTATCTTTTTGGCACAAATGTGAGTAGGGATGTGGGCCATCGTGAGCATTGCAGTTACATAAGAGTTGGACAGCATCCAGTTTTCACTTTTCTTGTCTACCCAGCAACCTTCTAGATCTAATTCAGCAGAGCCCTCAACCCACCCTTGTATCATCAGCAGTGGCTTCTGCCTGCATCTCTTTGACAGTTGCAATTCCATTTTCTATCATGCAGGGCACTTCCTCAGACTGTACTGTCAACATTTTGGTATTCTAATCAGTGGTAGTTTGCTTCGCAATTCTGTCTGAAAATGCGTTTCCCTCTCCCACGTTACATGTTACTTTTTTATGCGCCTCGCATTTCACTATTGCTAGGCGTTTTGGACACGTAAGTGCAGACAGTAATCGTACAATCAAAGGGCCATGGCGAATCCTGGCCCCATGTGATGTCAAGAAACCCCTTTCAGTCCAGAGTCGGCCAAAGTTATGAACCACGCCAAAGGCGTATTGGCTGTCAGTATATATGTTTACACTCAGTCTCAGAAATCTCACAGGCTCTCGTTAAAGCTATTATCTCTGCGGCGTTGTAGTTGTAGGGGATTCATTTGGTTTCCACAATTCTTTGCAGTGTAGTGATAGCATAGGCAGCAGTTGATGTGCCATCAGGTAATTTAAAACCGGAGCCGTCACAAAACGGCTCTCCATCTGGCTCTTTTTGTGGGGTATCGGTTAAATCAATTCTTCCTTTAGTTTCTTCCTCGGTAACCATTAAACAATCATGGGGAGGTGATTCATTCTCACCTAATTCTCCAGTGGGCAGTGGCATTAATTCTGCAGGATTCAAAGCGCTACACCTCATAATTTGGATGTGTGGCGCAAACAGGACAATTTTGTATCTAGTCAATCTAGCAGATGTGAGGTGTTGCGTCTGCGTTCTATTTAATAGAACGTCTATGGCATGTGGCACCATCAAAATCAAGCTGTGCCCCAACACCATTCCTTCAGATTGTTTCACTGACGCAGCAGCCGCTGCAAAAGCTCGCAAACAATGTGGTAGTGCGTGCGCTACAGGGCCCAGTGCAGAAGAAAAATAGCCGCATGGCCTCTTTCTTCCACCTTGTTCCTGTGTCAAAACAGCCAACGCGCAGCCCTCACTTTCATGTACAAACAACCTGAAAACAAATTCATAATTTGGTGTGCCCAAAACTGGAGCAGAACACAATGCAGTTTTGAGCAGATCAAATGCTCTCTGACATTCTTCATTCCACTGCAAAGGCATCACAGCATCCTTTTTTGTCAATGCCACCATTGGCTTCACAATCAATGCAAAGTTCACAATCCACTGCCGGCAATAGGAAGCCATGCCTATTATAGCTCTGAGTCCTTTCTGTGTTTTTGGAATAGGCATACCAGAAATACTCTCTATCCTTTCCGGGGTCAGTCTTCTCCCCTCTCTCACAAAAGTAGGTAGCCCAAATAAGCCACTACCTTTCGACAATATTGGAATTTCTTTAAGCTCGCTTTGTGGCCTTGCACTGGTAAATGTGACAATAATAAAACATTACTTTTTTTTTACAAATCTCTTCTGTATCAGCAGCAATTAATAGATCTATATATTGAAACACACATCCAGTCGGTAATTCTAGCATATCTAGTTGTTTCAATGCCCTGCTGTAAATACTCTTGGCTGTGTAGCCCTGTGGAATGCGCATGAATGTAAATGATCGTCCTCCTAATGTGAAGGCAAACAGATATCTACTTTCCTTGTGTACTGGAATACTGAAGAAGGCATTCTTCAAGTCTATAACACTAAAGTACTCTGCCGAGGCGGGTATCATTGTCAAAATTGTGGTAACGTCTGTAACCAATGGGAATTGAGGATCTACTACTTTGTTTAGTGCGCGCAGATCAATTATGAAACAATATGGTACCTCATTACCTCCTTTCTTGTATACCGGGAGAATGGGGCTGCTACATGTACTGCCAGTAATCTCTTCGATTACCCCCAGTTTTACCAAATCTGAAACAATACTCTTCAATCCTTTCTCTCCTTCTGCTGAAATTTTATACTGTGGAATACGTGGCAATGTTACTCCCTCTTTTTGAATAATTTTTACTGGCTCTATTTTCAACATCCCACATCATTGTCATTCATTGCCCATATGTAAGTTGGCACCTTACTCAGTTCTCCTTGCAAAGGTTTGGACACAAATTCAGACACTGGTACATTCTGTGGTGACATTGTCAAGAACACTCCATCAGGCGTGCAATGGATAACTGCACTCAGTTTTTTCAATAGATTTAAACCCAAAAGGTTTTCCCCACAATTTTCTGTTAAAAGAAATTGACAATATTCAGTAAATGGACCTAATGTCACTGCTACTGGTTGGAACACTGGATTGATCACTGGGGTACCTGTGAACCCTACTGAAATATTTCTTTTCCCTGACAGTGGTATTTCCGGAACCAAGTGATGGTCTATCGACCACTTTTGCGCTCCTGTATCTACGAGAAAGCTATGCTCTCTATTCCCGACTTTCATTTCTACATAGGGTCCTTTTTGATTCACGGGAATAGGCACTGGTTCCGACCCCTGTTTTGGGCTGTCCTATTGAGGGAACAATACATCATCCGATGTGTAATCATTACTATAATACGTATTTGGTTGTGTATCAAAAATGTTCCCGCCCCTCCCTCTATTTCCATTTTGCATGTCTGTTGGCTCTGATTTTGGCTAAAAGCAGTCTGATCTTGAGCTTGGTTCTGATTCTGGGTAACATTGCCTTGATTATTTTGGTGCTGCTGCATATTGTTTCTATTCTGCCCATTTGTTCCTGGGTGCCCCCTATATGCTGTCTTCTCTGTCCATATCCATTTCTATTTTGCAAATGTGGACATTGCGCTCGCCAGTGACCTTCCTCTCTGCAATATGCACACTGATTTAATCCCAGAGGCCCTCCATGCATGTTCGAATTACTTCTGCCTTGTGCGTTTCCTCTCCCTCTATTGTGTCCCATCAATTGCTGAAGTAACACTTCAACCATTGTCTGTAGCGCTTTTCTTTTCATTGGCAAGGGGTATTCATCAAATACCTCATGTATTTCCATTGTGGGAATACTAGGATCTGTAATCCATTTTAACACCTCTCGTATACATACTTTTAGTTTATCGCCCGTTTGTCTTGACGACGAAAAAAATCGCCGCTGTACATGTGGTACCGCCACCTCCCCCCTGTCTCTCCTTATGTCCTTTCCCTTATACCCTGGCATGCTAAACATTTCAGCATATTCATCATCAAGTTCATTCTTAAATTCAAAAAGCCTGTCTTCATGTTCCTTTATTTCTTCATCTCTCTCTCTACAATGTGCCAATGCATTCAAATCCAACAACTGCTGCGGCGGTACCCTCCCAATTAACTGCTTCCATTTCCCCTTTAAATATTCCCCCATGCATTCCAACACTACCTGTCTTTCATTGCTCCTCCTGAAATCATACATTGAAGCCAACTTCGACGTTTCATCATTCCCGTCTATAAACGTCTCTGCCTGTTCTTGCAGCTCCCTCTCTCTCATTGGTAATCACGCTTCGGGTTACTCTAGTGCATTCACTTTGTCCCGGCCCCTCTCTTCTTTCAGTGAGTTTGAGTTCAATAATCGACGGTGCGGATGGGACAACAATCTCTTTTGAGGGAGGTGCGGATGAGACAACGGGAACGGGAAGTAACTGCTGCGGCACTTGCTGGCTAATAGGAGGCGCTGATTGTATGATTGTGGCTGTGCTGGGATCTGAACAATAGGGAGGGGCTAAGCAGCTGGAGGGGGCTGAGCAATAGTCACTGGTGCGGTCTTCTTAGACTCTCTTGTTGGGCGCTCTCGCCTTGTTTCAGTTAGTATCTTGCTTATTTACTCATCTGATGAATGCAACTCTTGTTGTGGGTATATCTTATCTATACTCAACTGACCACGTCTAATTTTCTCAAGCTAGCATCCCACCACTCCTCCTGCTTTTCTTTCACTCTTTCTGCTTCCGATTTATGCCTGCGCGAGCTCTTCTCTCTACTTTTCCAACGAAGCATAGCTTCCTTTCTCCAGTCCCTAAGGATATCAAATGCCGCAGGACATGTTTTATTTTTCAACAACACCTTCTCCAAATCTATTCTCAGAATCTCAAAACTCCCGTGATTCGGCCATTGCAAATCTTCCTCTTTTCTGGTTTGCCTATGCCAAATCTCACAAAACATTATCGCCCTTACACCATACTTCACATACATCGGCGACCCCACGGGTGGCGCGACGTGGCCAGTTTCCAAAGATTGTCTACCGCAGTGGAAAAATCCTTTTAAGGTGGACAATACCCCAGGCATATTTTAACCTTACCCTCGGCTAATCAACCTTACACTGGGCGTTTGATTTTGCAAAATCAACTCTCAACCAATATCAGGGTTACTTTGAATCGGGGCACGACTCACCTGATCAATCAAGTTGTCTTTCAAGACACGATTCGTCCGTATACTGACGCAACCAATAATTGTTGAGTCTGCGAATCTTGGCTCACTCTGCCTCGTTTCGGGACCCTCACCTCCTTGTTCTCTGGCCGGGCACGTCGATCAGGGATCAGTTGTCTGCAGATCTGCAAAGGAGTCATCACTTTCACAGGAGTGCCCCAAACACCTCTTGATCCCGGCTCGATAGTCCCGTCCTTGCCGTTCTCTCCGCCTTCCTTATTTTATAACGTACACGATGGAACAAGTGGGGGAGGGTCCCTATTCGGGTGCCATCTTGAAGGGGCCCCTAGGGGACCCTCGCGTATGGAAACAAGGCACAATCACCACACAAACTGATACGACAGACACGAGGTTGTATTCCCAAAAGCTAGGGTTTATTGCAAAGCAAATAGTCTGTTTGCCAACTGGGTCTCACGTCCCGCAACGTGTGTTTCCAGACCCCAGGGGACGCAAGAGAGTGAGAATCGTACACCAGTTACATGTATACAAAGCAAGCATCTTACAATCAGTGGTGAAACATTCAATACCGCCCATAATGTATTTCCTTTGAATTGGGTTCACTGATTGACAATTGTGACGAGTATGACACCTTCAGACATTTATTTAGCAACCGTTTGCAATTTCATGAGCCTGCAGACACAATTCTTTGTTTTAAGAACACACTGCTTCTGTTCTCTGCAAGCAAGCTGCGTGCAGGGGAGAGACACATTCCAGGCCTCGCTATCGCCTAGTTTCTATTTGTGTACTGAGGGTCAACTCGCTCTACAGGGCTCAGAAGGGGAGCCGTAAAGGAGAGCATAATTCAAGCCATTAAATGTTCGTTTCTAACATTTCTACTGCATTAGCGAGACTAGCTGGCACATGTTTAATGATTAAATGCCTTATTGGTTACTTCCAAGGATTTGTGAGGGAGGAGACCGGGCATTTCTGTCTGGGTCGCTACGTTATGTTTCAACCAGTCTCTCGCGGCCTTGCTCTATTCATGAACAATAATGTACTAGTGGAGCAGAATAAGTTTGCAGCAAAGCAGTGTTAACAGAAGGCAAGGGGCAAAGGTTAGAAAACAAAATGGCGATTTCAATCACTTCAAAATGGCCGCACTTTAGTCAAGTTTATGGCTATGTATTTCTGATTCTAAACACATGAGGCGGTTGGTCTTCGGCCAACAAAATACATTGCCTCCATCATTGAGGGGTGTCTACTTTTTCTTGACTTCTAGGTCATCCTCGGTTCTTCAGTCCTGCACTCTGGTGAGGGGACCTGGATAAGTAGGATCTTGCCTCTGGAGATCCAACTAGATCTCATGAAAGTTCTGGGTCGATTCGTCCATGCAAAGACGCACTGCAAATGGGTCGGTGGTCCCCCAGGATTCACGGTTTGCAGCCCTGGAAGGTCACAGCACCTCGGGGATAGCTCCATCTGCAGTTCGTATTGGGACTGGTTGGTCCCACCAGCCAAAGGAAGGAGTCATCTTCAGAGCTCTGTCGTTAAGAAAACGGGGTTAGGACAGAAGTCGTTGCTTCACTGTTACTTGGAAGTGTCTGCAGGCGTTTCTGATAGTCTTCAGCTTTGAATCTTCTGTTCCAGTGGTTGACTTGCCTTCTGCCTCGGGTACGGTACCTCACCTTTTATTTGGATTTCCCATTCACTCCTCTGGAAACTCTCCCAGCAGTTTACAGAAAGGGGCGGGTGGCTGTCCAATCAGGACAGCCAGCTTCCCAGTGGGAACTAGTTCTATTCAGGCACTCTGGCAGACAAAGGACAGGGAGAGTTCACCTCCTCCCTTGCTTCCTGCCTTCACAGACACACTGGAGCGTAGGCAGGGACACCCAATGGTTCGTGCCAGAGGCAGAACTCACATTCAGACCTTCCACTCCCAGAATGGTAGAAGAATGGCTAAAAAAGAACCATGCAAGAAATGGCAAAAATAGAAAGCAGCCACCATGTAAGAACATAAGTGACCTTTGGTGCATAGCCGAGGATGTGAATACAGTCTGCCGTAAAGAAAAGCACAAACTTTGGTAGAATGTCCACTGCCACCAGCCATAACTTAAGGGTTGTCGCTGTGGCTAGAAAGCCACAGGAGCACAGAGAAAGGGGAAGGATTCAAAGTATCAATCTATCCCTATAAACAGTTTTTAAGGATTGCCAACAAATATAAAAAGGAGAACCCAAAGGGTTCCCAACAAGTGTACCTCAGATGCCTGGAGGAAAGCAAACTCCATAGAATAAGGTAATACAAAATAACAGAGTTCCCAAAAGTCAGAGCAAATAAGAATGAATGAGGGGCTGGGGGGGGGGGGGGGGCTCCCCTCATTCAGGAGGGAAAGAAAAAGGACCAGAAATCCAGCAAAAAGTGCCAGGGGGTCTCAATGGGAGATGGGATTAGGCATAACACTGACCTCCCTAACAACCATGAGCGGCTTTGCAAGGCCTGTCGACTCTAAGCCTAAAACGCTTAGGAAAGGCCCACAAAGTGGTGGGCTGCCTGCGCCATGCAGGCCAAGTTCCATTCCCCCCACTGTCGCCTCGGACTAGGATCCCTCCAGCAGCCGCAGCTCCAGTTTGGAGGCCAAAGACGTTGTTGTGGAGCCCGCCGACACCCATGTGCCTGTCCCCAGCCCCAGTAATGATGCTACAGGGAGACCACCCACTGGCGACAGGGACGCAAGGCTAAACACACAACCCCTCGGCCTCCTTCATTACTGTCAAAGATGCCTCCGGCACCCGCAGGCAAGTTGAAGGTTTCGGTGGGGCTTGGTGAACCTGATTGTTCTTGGCCTGCTACGCCTCTGCTGCCGTGTGTGATGCATGGTACCAAGTCTTCTACATTCCAGGGTCCCTCTACTAAAGATTTGGCGCCTGTTTCTGACACGTTAAAAGACACATTGAAACGTGTTTCTTTAAGCCAAACGCACCCTACATTGAAGGAAAAACACACCAAAGCCTTTCCCACTGGGACTCCCATGGTTCTGGTCCCCAAATACCCTATTCTTTGCCTCCAGGCCTCCTCCATTATTAGTCCTTACAGGGTCCCAAAGGCCCGCTTCATGAAGATTTAGCTTTCCCACTTCCAGAAACCCAACTACCAGCTCCAGGACTAGGGAAAGATTTGAGGAGTGTATGGACAAAGTCTCTTGAATTTATTGGCTTTTCAGCTAGATTTGATGAGATTCTTCACAAAAGATCACATTCCTTCGAGGAGGACCCTAGGCGCTGCAAGTCTCCTAGGCTTCAGTCCCTTGTGGTCCGCCCTACCTCTCCTGTGCTCAAACTACCTGATCTCTCTGAAGATATGTTTGAGGGCGATCGGTATGATCTAGTTGCAGACGTGTTCTATGTCCCAGACTATGAGTGTTGGGTAAGATTTTCACTTTTAGGGAACATTTTCCTCACCTGTGTAATCCCCAGAACCTTTTACTTGGACTTGGTATTTATTTTACCCTGTCACTGGATGAGTGAGAACCCTTTTCCTTTCTCACCCTGTCTTTTGCTCTTTTTATTAGTGACCTATTTGTCTCTCCATGGTGCGTGTGATTTTGTGGATTTAACATCTGGGCATCGTGTGTTTTTCTATGGCAGCACACGGCTCCTTATGGGCAGTGTTGCTGGGTTGCCTTTGGGCTTCCCTTTTTATTTTCTCCTCCTATACTTGGGTGAACTACTGTTCCCAAGTAGTAGGGGGATTTACATCCCCTTTACGTGTTACATAGTGAGCCAGCACACCCTACCTTATGTGGAGTGCTGGGGAGCTAGTGTATCCCCTTTCTCACTTGCTTGGTAAAATGTTTGTTACAATTACAAGTTAACCCAAATGGCTGCTGGCAGTGATTATACTTCAATGACTTTTAGTCCATTTTATTTGCAGGCTGTCAGATCAGCTGTGGTAATGCACAGGAGGGCCACGATTCTGCTAGAATGGTGGGCTCCTTCTTTTGACGCCATTTTAAGGTTCCTTGCAGTCTCTTGGTCCTGCCCCTACCCTTCAAGGCAGGAATGGCCTTTGCGTGATTTATTTATCTTAAGTTTGGCAGGAATTCTGTAAGAAGCCCATCAAGGCTCCAGAATGTCTGGGAATACAAAAAATGGGGGAAGAGGCTGAAACTCTGCAGCACTGTCTTCCAGGATGCCTGCTTGGAACTAGTTCCAACGGGGAGGCTGGCTGTCATGAATGTTGCAAGCCTGCTGATTGGATGGGTTCCTGTATAAAGTTCTGATTCTGGAAGTTGACAAGGTAGTCTACCACTGGAATGAAATCCAAAGATGAAGATACACCAGCTGAGAGAGTTTCCAGTGACCGGAGAGCCTGCTGAATAACCTGAGCCTACTATTGGCCTTCCTTCCAAGTGACCTGCGGGTTCTGAAAACGACAACCCTAACCCAGAGGCTGTTGAGACGCACTAGTCTCAAGAAGACCTACAAAACAAGCCGTCCCTCGACATGCTGTGACATTGCTGGGCTGCCAAACGCCAATACACCAGCACCTCGAGCCATTGTGCAATGCATGGTCTTCCAAATCTCTCTGAAACTTTGTTGGCATCCTGCTGGACCTCCAGACTTGATTCGAATCCCAGAAGTCCCCTCCCCAGAGGGCTGGACCCAAGTGAGTGAAGACCATCTGACCGGTGATATTTATTCTTATGTTGGCTCCTGAAAAAGGGCACCAAAAAGGCAGAGCTACGACCAGGCTTCAACAATCTGTTGCCTGGAGTCTTCCCCTTTGATCCCTGCTGCAAATTTCCTTTTTGTCCTTTCTTCAGTCACCACGACGAAGAATCCAAGGACTGGATTTTGGGCTGCAGATCGTGAAGACGTCCAGGTGCAATCTCTTCTACTCTGCTGAGGTACTGTGTGGGCGTGGGTATTACTTACCTTAAGTCTTCTGTGATTCCTGTGAAGTGTTGGGGGTTATTTGTGTGATTGGGAGTGCGCTCATCCAGTTCGCCTAACCCTAACACTGGAATCCCTCTAGTGTCTTCTGTGATGTCCCTGGACCCTTTCTGCAACTCTGAAGTAAAGTACTTACTTGTTTGAAGAGCTTACCTCAGGAACTCTGACTTTTCAGCATTTTGTGCCTATCGTGACCCTTTCAAAAGCTGACCTCTAGTGTCCCTTTGTGCCACTGAGAACACTCATGCTTCAAGATTAGCGAAGGACTTACAAGGTTTGGCCTTTGACTTGAAATGTAACAACTGTTTGAAGTCTTTACTGGTGTATGAGTTGTGTTGGTAACTGTCCGTCTGAAATATGAGCCGTTGCAAAATCTTACCTTTTTGAATGTTACATTATTCTGAAAAGTATATAAAGTTATTTTACTCCACTGTGGATGTGCTCTGCCATTCTGAAAAGCAATTGGGTCATTTTAAGAGCCTGGAATTGTGTTCCACATTTCTAAAAAGTAACACTGTTGGCTTCACTTTACTATTTCTTTCAGAGAATACATGTACCAGTTCACCAACTTGGGTTTTGCATTCCCTGCCTTGCTTTAGAGCATTTGTAAAATAGTCTTACTTCAGGTTTTACTGGCCTTAAATACCTGTGCCATTATGAATAGGTTTCTGATGTGTGTGGAATATGCTTAGATCACATGCTGTGCATAGGCCGATATCTAGTGGAAGCTGCGGATTATTAGTTTTCGAAACTCGAAAAGGGACGTCGAATAGGGCGTGCCAGTAATGCTATCCCTAGTGTGACATCCCCAGTACTCATGATCCCTCACGCGTGTAGGTCCCTCAGATTGTTTTCCGCCATACTAGTCGGACGCATGTGTGCGGAGTTCCTTTTGACGTACAGCCTTTATCTATTTTACAATTACTGTTAGATCTCTTCCTATCCTTTGTCCACCGAAAGTCGAATGATGCCGGTGACGATCGGAGAGACTTCTGTCGGAGACTGCCGCAACGGACCCTGGGCCTTGGAAGGCCACCTTGGGCCTCGGCCCAGTCAGTAGGGCGAGTGGGGGGAGGTCATGCAGGATCTAGTCTCCCCTTTCCTACATATTATTCGCTCCTTTGCCATACCCTGACCATATGGACTTTTATGAAAAAATCCCCATTATTTTGAGAGTTATAGGAACACCCCTCCCACCTCTGCTCCATCTGGGTCTAGAGCCACACCTGTCTCTCCTCAACCCCCTCCTAAGAGGTCTCGCTTTGATAACCCTTTTCAGGGTTTAGTCATGAACCCCTTTGTGGTAGAGCCTTATGAACCCGATGCTTACTATGAGAAACCTGAACCTCAATATGATGAGGAACAGGCTGCAGACCCCTATTACGATGGGGATGAGGACCAGGAGGCTGAAAAGAAAGCTGCCGCTTACGCCTTAGACTCCCCAATTCCTAAGGATCCTCCTATAAATGATTCTCCAGTCGATAACCAACCCCTCCTTAATGAGGTGTTGGCCAAGGCTGCTGAACGCTACTAAATTGAGACTCAGGAAGTCCAGGACAAGGATTTCACAGAGAAACCCCTAGGGGACAAGAAGGCGGTGCACAATTTATCCCGCTACTAAGATCAGTTCAGCGCAAGATACAGCCATCCTTACAGACCCCTAACCTCTCACGTGCAGTTAATCCAAGTGTTGAGAAGTTATTACGGACCACAACTTCCGACCCTTTATATATCAGGGGACAAATAAAACCAGATTCCCTGGTTGTCACCACCACGAGGAAGAGAGTGGGTGCCTCACTTGCTTCCTCAGAGGCTCCCCCAGATAAGGAAAGCAACCAAATTCATGGCCTAGGCAGGAAAGTCACCCTGTCTGCGGCTTACCAAGCTAGGATAGCTAAGTGCCACCCTCTTGGTGAGTTATAATTGCCACAAATGGTAGGAAGTATCTGCTTTACTCTCCTCTGCATCTGAGCCTTTAAAGACCCAGTTGGCAGAAGTGGCAGCCGAGGGGAGGGCAGTGTCTAGCTGCCTCCTTAAAAGTAACTTTGACGCGGCTGATAATGCCAGCAGGATAATTGCTGAGGGTATGATCATTGAGAGGAAAGCATGGTTAAGACAATAGAGTTTTAAGCCAGAAACACAGGCGACACTGATACATGCCGGTCGAGCCTAACGTATTATTCGGCAAAGCCGTTGAAGACGCACTCAAAACGGCGAAAGAAGAGTATGACACCTTAAAATCACTGGGTCAACTCACCAACAAGCCCTCAGGACAGAGGGGAAACAGTGATTTTTCGCCGCTTTCGAGACCAAAATTCCCAGAGAAGTTTTAGCTATATCCAGAATCAGGGCTCATCGTGGCGGAATAACCAGTCAGTCTTCCCAGGGTTACCTGAGAGGGCAGCGCAAGGGTCGTGGGCGTGGTAGGGGCAGTCCTGTTAGAGGTGGTACACCATCTGCCAATCAGTGACGTTCTTCTTCAGGTCCCCTCCCATGCATCCCCAGTAGCGGGGGGGGGGGCGGCTATTACCAACTTCACCCACGCATGGGAGGCAATCACCTCGGACAGCTGGGTGCTGTCCACTGTATCCAGCGGCTACTGCATCGAATTACTCAAGCGCCCCCACGACCATTACTCAAGCGCCCAGTATTAGATTTGCGCCCTGCAAACTAGTATGTCAAGCCACGAAAGTTCTGCGTGACTACGCTACAAGAGGCAATCCCCCTACTAAAAAAGGGTGATTACATGGCAACACTGGATATGAAAGATGCCTATTTTCATATTTCAATGTTCCCAGCGCACAGAAGATTCTTGCGTTTCAAGATAGTGAACCAGCACTACCAATTCAAGATGCTTCCCTTCGGAATAGACTCGGCTCCAAGGGTTTTCACCAAGGTACTGGCAGTGGTGGCAGCGCACCTGCGCAGGGAGGCAATCCCAGTGTACCCTTACCTGGACTGGCTCATTATAGGGGAGTGCCCCCTGATTTGCAGACAAAACATCCAAAGAACCATCAACCTCCTTTCAATTGGGCTTCTCAATCAACGAGAAAAAGTCAAGCCTGGTGCCAAGAACCTCGAAACAGTTCTTAGGAGCTGTCCTAAATACTCAAGAGGGGTTGGCCTTTCCATCAGAGGAAAGAATTCGAAATTTGTTACTGCAAAGTCCTCTATCAAGCTGTTCGCCAAATAAGGGTGTGCAAAGCTATGCGGTTGCTAGGCATGATGGTGTCTTGCATTTACCTGGTTCCCCACGCATTCCTGTGACCCATGCAGGAGTGATTGGCGAAACAGTGGTCTCAGGCAGGTGGTCAGTGGGACAATCTAGTGGTCGTTTCGCCAACACTAGTACAGAAACTTCGCTGGTGGACAAGAGAGAATCTAACGAAAGGGAAACCTTTCTACGATCCAGAAGTCCAGGCTGTCACGATGGACGCCTCCTTGGCAGGGTGGGGAGCTCACTACCTGCACCACACATCTCGGGGTCTCTGCTCTTGCACGGTGGCGCAGAACCACATCAATCTGCTGGAACTTCTGGCAGTATTCAGAGTGCTTCGGGCATTCAAACCCCTCTTATAAAACCAGTCAAAGCAGATCCTTACAGACAGCACGACTGCAATGTTTTACATAAACGGGGGGACACTCATTCTCAAAATCTGTCCAGGCTTGCCCAACAAATTTGGAGATGGGCACTCAAACTGAAGATTTACCTGTTGTTCCAACATGTTCCGGGGGAGCTCAACTCGCTTGCAAACTCTCTGAACAGGGATCCCCTCCTAGAAGAACACGAATGGTGACTACACGAAGAAGTCGTAGAACACCTCTTCTCTCAGGGGGTTTCCCCACAATAGACCTTTTCGCCACAAGCGAAAACAGGCAATGCCCAGACTTCGTGTCCAGGTTCCCCCAGCCAGGCTCCAAGGAGAACGCCCTATGGATGAACTGGTCAGGGACATTTGCCTACGCTTTTCCACCAACTCCGCTCATGAGGAAGGTGGTGAACAAGATCCAGATGACCGATGACGCTTATCCTAGTTGCTCCTATGTGGGCCAGGCAACCTTGGTATCAACACCTGCGCAAACTGGCGGTGTGTGACCCCCTTCAAACTTCTGTGCCGGTACAACCTACTCTCCCAGCATGAGACTAACCGTGCACCCGCAGCCCCACTCTATGAACTTTGCAGCATGGCTCCTGGAGTCAGAGTTCGGCCACCTCAACCTTCCACAGAGATGCATGGACATCTTGAAAGAAGCTAGAAAGCCCAATACCTAGGCACTGTTACTTTCACAAATGGAAGCGCTTTATCTGGTTCCAGTCTAAACTCATTAACCCCTTAGAATGTACTCCATCTCACATTCTAACCTATATGCTCCATTTGTTAGATGCCGGGTTAGTATTTACCTCCCTAAAGGTCCATTTGTCAGCTTACACCACTTCACAGAGTAAACTCTTGTGGTGGAAAATACCGTCCTCAAGGCATTCATGGTAGGGTTCAAATCCGCCGCCAGGTTGGGATCTCAATGTGGTACTTGCTAAGCTCATGGGTCCCCCGTTTGAGCCTATGCACAAGTCTAGTCTTAAACACCTGACTTATAAAACTGCCTTCTTAGTGGTGTCACAACCACTGGCTCTGTTGGCTCTATGGTAGACACCTACTCCAATCCCTGCATAAATGCACACATCCATTTGGCCACACGGACCTCACAAGTGTTATTTGGGGGTCCGTGCCAATTCACGTGGAGTTACTGGGAAGCACAGTTGGGTACAGGCTTGGCGTGTCTGGCACTGCATCCATTGTCCAATAGGTGAGGGTTGAGAAGCTAATCACTTCCTATTTCCCCCAACATGGAAGAAGACTAAACCAAGCAGCACTGGGGTGCTGCAGGCCAGCTTTTGGGTGTGTCTGGGAGGCTTTGGGCATGGTTGGGTGTGTGTTAGGTAGAAAACTGTGCAGTTCCCTTAGGGACCACTGCAAAAGATTTAGGAATACAGGTTTTTGTCAGTAAACCCACTTGGTAGCAGTCTGTACCACACAGATTCACTTGGTAGCTGTGGCTGAGCAGTCAGACTTCCCTCAAGAAGAGTTAGGCAATATGTAGAGTATACACAATAGGTACAGAGATACAGTAGCACAAGCTAACACTGACCAGAGCTTTGGTGTAAAAGTACATATTTATTTAAAGACACACTTGTAAATTACACTAGCACAAGAGGTAAGTAAATTCAGCACACAGTCACTATTATATATATACAACCCTAATTACTTATTAGACAAGTCTTAGTGAGAAACACCACTTATTTTCAGACAGAGGCGAGCGCTTAACATAAGATGGAACTCTAACACCACAGTAAGGCAGGATAGGCAGAGTTCTAGTGGAGAGCAAGGAAGTCAATTGCAAGGCCCACTCTTGGAGAGAGCAAGCGGAAGGGGTCCAGGTTCACACAGTGGGGTTATGCCCAAAGAGTCTTGTAGATAGTTTGCACAAAAAGGATGAAATTAAAGTCAGGAATGTTAGCCAGGTTGTCCCAGGCCAGCCCAGGTTAGAAAGTCGAGGCTTTACTGTCACCCCGAACGATCTGTCGCAAGGGAAGCCAGGCGGGACACAGTACCTTAAGTGTGAAGGAAGCTCCAGCGGGGACAGTTGTTCCTGGCAGCGGGTGCAAGTCGGTGTTTCGTCCAAAGGAAGAGGAGTTCTTGCCGTGGAGGAAAGAAGAATGTCGTTGCACTGCCAGGGAAGAAACCAGTCACGGAGTTCGTTCGGTTAAAAGGTACTACCCTTCTCTTCGCGGTAATGGTAAGCCGTGGTATTCCGGTTGCCGGGGTGCTTGGCACGGGCAAGGCGGCCACGAGATGCTCCAGGAAGGTGAAAAGAAGGCAAAACTGGTTATCCCCACCAGTCAAAGGAAGAAGACTCTCCGGACTGGAGATCTCCTCTGTCGTGGGGAAAAGTGGAGAGATGGTTCATCAGGGCTCCACCGGTGGTGTCGTCGTTGCAGGTTGGCTCAGCTTCTCCCTCCTCGGATTCTTAGGTCCTGTGGCGACTTCTGAAGTTACAGTCCCCAAAGCCCTGCTTTTATGCAGAAAACCCCCATTCATTCAGCCTAGCTGTCAATCAAACATGCTAAGTGGTGAGCCGGGCAGCTCACCACTTGGGCCAATCACACAAGAGTGCGACTTGCGTTGCCGAGGCAACTCAGTCCAGGGTGCCTAAACCCCCCCCCCCCTCCCCACACCCTCTGTGGTACCCAGACAGTGGCACCACTTTTGGAGGCTTCTGTGGAGAAGCCCGCCAGAAAGTGGACAAAGGCCTCGACTTGGGGTGGAGTCACAGAAGCGAACACAAACGCCCTTTTGGAACCAAGTTTCGGCAAAAAATACCAACCAGTGAATTTATATTAATTTAATAACCCGGCAGTATGTTCGAGGCTATATTAAAAAGTGGTAGCCTCGAACAATGGGAAAATCCCATAGGAATATATTTGCGGTCGAATATAAAAAGTAGTATCCACTGCCGCCAGCCAAAACTCGGTCGGGGGGACTGGACAGTGCCCCCTCGAACAGACCCCGGGGCAATCGAATTGCCCCAACCAGTACATCCACAATATGATGGTTTGTACTGGTTCTGTTCACAATTTGAGACTAGTAAAGCCAATGGTGACTTTACATGCCCTGGGAGACGGTAGTCAGTCCCAGGGTATGGAGTCTGTTTGGGGGTCGCTACGACACCCCTGGGTTACGGCACGGAGGGTGCTGTGTAACCCACATACCAAAAAAGCACATGAAGCCCTATGGGGTAAAGGACCCCATAGAACACATACAAAGTCAAAGGAACACCTCAAATCATGTCTAAGAGTGGGAGGAAAAGAGTCTCACTCTCAGCAGGAGAAAAAAATAAACCCCAAAAATCCAGCAAAGCTGCTGGGGGACTCACTAGGTTTGGGAAATTAGCCTTTACAGAGAATTCTCCCTAACACTGTGGCTGACTATATAAGCCACACCCAGACCAGCTATCCTCGCTTCGCGTTACTCTGCTTTGCAGCGTGAGGCTCACCAGCTCCAGCAAGAAAAGAGAAGAAGCGTTATTCAAAGGACCTAATCATAGATTCTGCATACTTACCTGTGAATCAATCCTGCAAGCAATACTGGAGACTCCAAATACTGCAATTCTTCCGCTGCAGCTCTGGTCTAGGACAACCCATTATGATGGTCTGAACCTGCAGAGAAACAAGAAAGAAAGAACAGTAAGTGCTGCGCACACGAAAAGCAGCGCATATTAAGCCTAAAACATTGTGTGCATACAAGACTGCACCTAAAAAGGCACGGAATCACGAACAGAACACAGCAGAAAAGGCCCAGAAGCTGCGCACAAGGAAAGAAAAGCACAGAAGCTGTGCGCAAAAACTACAAGAGAAAAGCCACACGCAAAGGAGGAGAAAGACACAAAGGGAAGACAGTCAAGGAAGCAGCGTGCTCCACGCATAAGCACGCATTAAGACATTGGCACATCAATCAGCATTGAGGCAGAAGGAACAACTGGACATTGAAGGGAGCAGCGTGCACAGCGCAGAAGCACACATTAAGACATTGGCAAGGACCAGTTGGAACTACCACGTTGCCAGCTAACAGAAATCCACGCCGCTGCAGGTCTGGGCTGGAGCCAAGTCTTCAACCAGTGACGTAACTGGTTTTCTACATGCGCCCCTGCTTGGAGAAGAGGCAGGATGGAGAGCTCCCTTATCATATAAAGGTGAGCACAGTCCCTAGGGTCTTGGGTGCCAGGTAGGGTGTGGTGGCAATCTGTTACTGTTGCCTAATTCTAGTATATGTTCTTAACAGAGGCAGTTCCAGTGCACCAACCACAGTCCCAGGAGGTCCCTGTCCAGATCCTTGAGGGAAGAGGTTCCAGGTGCTCCTGCAGAGCTAAGGTGAGCGGAACAGTGGCTATTACTTCCATAAGAAGAGTGAGTGAAATTCAAGCTTTGTCAGTGCAGGATCCTTTCTTTTCAATACATCAGGATAAGCTGGTTTTACAAACTCACCCTAGGTTCTCACCTAAATTAATTTCCATGTTTCATGTAAACCAGTCTATCGAGCTACCGGCTTTCTTCCGAGGACCTAAAAGCTCGACTGAGATAAAACTCCACACACTGGATGGAAAGAGAGCAGTCCTCTACTACGTAGACAAGACCAGACCTAAGGTTTAAGGAAAACTGATCAATTGTTTGTCTCCATAGTGCCAGGCAGAGACGGCGACTGCATTTCCGAGACTATCTCCAGGTGGATAGTCGGCTGTATCCAACTGTGCTATTCCGTGTCAGATAAAACTCTGCCTTTTAATCCCAGGGCTCACTCTACAAGAGGCACAGGAGCCCCTCTGGCGTTCCTCGCAAATGTCCTGCTGGAGAGCATTTGCAAGGCAGCTACATGGAGCTCTGTTTACACCTTCACTCAGCACTACTGCATTGACACCCATTCCAAGACAGATACACAAGTGGGACAAGCGGTTCCAAGACATTTGTTCGCTCATGACCCTTCTCACATCCCACCTCCTAGCACTGCTTGCTAATCTATGCACAGCATGTGATCTAAACAGATTCCACAAACATCAGAAGGGATACATTACTCACTGTAATCTGCTTAGATTCTCATACGCCCGCCCTTCCTACCCTCTGAGAGAAGGCGCATGGATGCTTGTGGTCTTGCCTATCGTATTTGCGTGGCTAATTCTGTACTCGGGCTACTCCTTATGCTACCTCATGTCAGAAAAAATACAATCTGAGGGACCTACAAGCGTGAGGGATCTTGGGTACAGGGGATGTCACACCACGGATAGTATTACTGGCACCCCCTATTCGACGTCCCTTTTTCGGGTTTAGAAAACTGTAATACTCCACAGCTTCCACTAGATGGCGGCGTATGCACAGCATGTCAATCTAAGCAGATACAAGCATCAGAAATACGATTACGGTGAGTAATGTATCCCATACTGTGGGTTATGCTTTCCCTGGTGTGTTTTTAGAACATATCTAAACGTTTTACTGAAGGATTTGCTTACTTTGGTCTGCCTTGTGCATCCCAAAGAGTGGAAAGAGTTATTGCTTACCTTAGGCTGTGTTTCACAATCTGAAAAGCAACTGTAATAGATTGCAGCATTAGGTTTTACTCATCTGGTATAACTTGTGGTTATCCAAAATGTAGTTGTAGGTTCATACTGTTCCATTATTCAGAAAGGTATCACTAACAATTGTTGGTGCAAGCCACTACTGGTTAAACAGTGGTTCTGTCATTCTCCAGCATGGGGTCTGGCATGGACTCACATGTTCATGAATATTCCACATCAGGCTGGGAATCTGCGGTAAAAGAAAAATCAGTTGAAGTTTTGTTTCTGAACTTTCTTTCTCCCATAAACCAATCACTGAGCAGTGGGTCATAATGCCCCCAGCCAATGACTGCCCTCTACCTAAACCCCTCCTCTGGCAGCCATCTTCAGATTTTTACTGCACGTTCAAGTGTTGGAAGTCTTCGTGCTTAGCTCAAGCTTTTACTGAGTTTTTGCACTTTTTGGAAGTTTACTCTATTTTTCGGTCAATTGAGCACCTGTGCTCCATCGATCAACTTTATGACTAAGAGGGACCTGTTTTTCAGATTCTTCAGCGCCCCTCAAGGGCGAATTTCGTCGAGTTTCTTTGTGGAGATTTCCAGGAGATTCTTCAAGGCCTACACCGTGTGGAGCATGGCGGAGGAGATGGATTCCCCTCTTTTCAAGCTTTGTGCAGAGTGCGGAATGTTTATATGGACGATCAACTTTCCTAGTGCCTTTACTGCCTGTATCCGACGCACAAGGAGGAAGATTGTGCATTTTGCTGTGAACTCTCGACTCGGACGATGAAGGATCGGCGTAGATGGCTGAAGGAGTGGCTACATGCGAAGACCTCCGCTCTGGGGGGGGGTCCCCCAGGAACATGCCTCTCCTGGGATCTGGGAATGCTGAGCGGGCTTCAAAGTCCTTTTGAGGGTGCCCCTCCTGTGGGAGTCCAACAAAAGCATAAGCACTGCAAGTCTACTGCCACCCCGGAGCGCCGTTGTGGCGGGCTCCTCGGTGGCCAGGGCGCGTCCGTCTCCAGCGACTTCAGTCACCAGCCAACGCTCAGGATCTTCCTCAGAGAGGAAGTCAGACCATCCGGGCAAACTCAAGGTGGCCCCATAGACGGCCAACGAGAAGTCCAAAGCCATCCTGCCCTTGCCAGAGAAGGCCAAGGGGGATTGAGGCTCCGACCCTCCCCCTAAGGAAAAGGCCAAGAGGGCCAAGCAGGACAAGGGATCAGTCTGACCGTGAAGCCCGAGGTACCCCCGACGAAGGCTCTGCCTTCTGACACAGTGGTAGTGGCATCCCTGTCCAAGGCCGCGGAGACAGACCTGCAGGGCACACTTACGAAGGAAAGTGTCCCTCCCTGCAAGGAGTGAGTCTTCATTTCAGCCCATTGAGAAGAACCCGGAAAGGAAGATGAGTCATCTCCCTGAGACCATCCTGTCTGGGCGCGAAGAAAAGGGAGGAGGCGAAGAGGTCCTCCAGGGCCCAGGTATCTCCTTAGAGGAGGAGTTCACCTACCTTCAGACCATCTAGGAAGGGGATGGCAACGACTGAAACATCAGGGTCACACCCTACGAGGGTGCCGACGAGGGTGATGATGAAGGTGACGAGTATACCATCGAGGAAGGTGACGGAGAGCCTCAGGGCGATGAGGGCATTGGCCTTCTTCCTGTGTCCCAGCCTCCTAATTGCCCCCGCCTCAACTGCTCCCTACTCCTTAGCTGCCCCCTCGAGACCACTCAGACATTCTTTCAACTCTGCACACGCTGGTCTCGGAGATGCAGAAGAGGAATCCGACTCGGCCGCCGGTACTGGCTGACCCTCTGGCTACGGGGGAACTACCGGCCATGAAGAGGAAGAGGCACCCGTTACGTCCTTACCACCTTTCTCCTCCCTCTCCCCCTCCAGGGGAAGAGACCGATCCTGACCGTGACCAACGGCACTGACAGTGGAGTGGACCTCTAGTCGCCCCTGCCCAAAACCTCCCCACCGGACGAAATAGGCTTGTTCCGTGCGATGATCTCCAGAGCGTCAGAGCTGTTCCAACTCGCTCCAGAGGAAAAGAAGGGCCTTTTTTATACCAGAGTCACGAGGCAAAGAGGAAGACCATCCTGTTTGTCCCACTTTTGGATGACCTCTGGGAAGAGGGTCTGTAGCTCATGAAGAACCCCCCCCCCTACGGCTCCACCTAAAAGGGACCGCCTAGAGAAGAAATACAGGGTGCCGGACTCCGCACCCAAGTTATGTTATGTTATTTTGCACTTATATAGCGCCTTATATACCATTGGTATGGTCTGAAGGCGCTGGTAGGTTGAACGCCCTTGGGAACCGAAGTTCAGATCAGTAGAGAGAGAACGGAGAGTCAAAAAGGTGCGTGTGAGCACCGGGTATGTGTGCAGCTCGTGCGGTACTCGTGTAATAGCTGCTTCTTAGCGGTAGATGTGGTGGTTTAGAGATCAGGAGAATGTGTTCGTTCTGGCAGGATTTATCCGGAACGGATGTGGCTGCGTTAGGCCTGAGGAAAACGCCTGGCTGGGGGTGTGATACCAGCAGTGTTTACATAGAATGATGTGGAGTAAGCGGCGGATGTTGGTATGAGAACAGTTATACCGAATGGTGTCATAGTATCTCTGTGTTCTAGTTGAGTGGTGATGTAAGGAGAGAGTAAGCGTGGTGGTGTGATATGATGGGTTATATGCTCTTTCAATGAGCACACTTCTAAATGCAACTTTCCCAGAGAGGGTACTGGGCGAACTTCTAAATACAATTTTCCACAGAGAGGTTTATTGGGCACACTTCTAAATTCAATTTACCAGAGAGGCTATTGGGCAGAGGGCTATTGGGTACACTTCTAAATGCAATTTTCACAGAGCGTCTACTGGGCATACTTCTAAATTCAATTTTCCAGAGAGGCTATTGGGCACACTTCTAGATTCAATTTTCTAGAGAGGCTATTGGGCACACTTCTAAATGCAGCTTTCCAGAGTGTCTATTGGATACACTTCTATAATCAACTTTCACCGATGCTATTGGGAACACTTCTAAATGCAACTTTCACAGCGTGGCTATTGGGAACACTTCTAAAGCAGCTTTCCAGAGTGTCTATTGGATACACTTCTATAATCAACTTTCACCGATGCTATTGGGAACACTTCTAAATGCAACTTTCACAGCGTGGCTATTGGGCACACTTCTAAAGCAGCTTTCATAGAGGTTATTGGGCACACTTTTAAATTCAATTTTCCACAGAGAGGCTTCTGGGCGCACTTGTATAATCAATTTTCAAAAGGCTATTGGGAGCAGCTCTAAATTCAATTTACCAGAGAGGCTATTGGGCACACTTCTGAAATCACAGCGAGGTTATTGGGCACACTTCTAAATGCAACTTTCCAGAGTGTCTATTGGGCACACTTCTAAATGCAACTTTCACAGAGGGTCTTGGGCACACTTCTAAATTCGATTTACCAGCGAGGCTGTTGGGCACATTTCTAAATTCACGGAGAGGCTATAGGGCACAGTTTCTAAATGCAACTTTCACGTGCTAACAATCACAGTTCCATCTAGATGCGACGCAGGCCAATATTCACAATTCCATCTAAGAGTGGACATGCTAACATTCACAATTCCATCTAAGTGTGGACATGCTAACATTCACAATTCCATCTAAGTGTGGACATGCTAACATTCACAATTCCATCTAAGTGTGGACATGCTAACATTCACAGTTCCATCTAGATGCGACGCAGGCCAATATTCACAATTCCATCTAAGAGTGGACATGCTAACATTCACAATTCCAACTAAGTGTGGACATGCTAACATTCACAATTCCAACTAAGTGTGGACATGCTAACATTCACAATTCCATCTAAGAGTGGACATGCTAACATTACCAATTCTATCTTAGAGTGGACATGCTAACATTCACAATTCCATCTAAGAGCGGACATGCTGACATTCACAATTCTATCTAAGAGTGGACATGCTGACATTCACAATTCCATCTAGATCCGACGCAGGCCAATATTCACAATTCCATCTAGGAGTGGACATGCTAACATTCACAATTCCATCTAAGAGTGGACATGCTGACATTCACAATTCCATCTAGATCCGACGCAGGCCAATATTCACAATTCCATCTAGGAGTGGACATGCTAACATTCATACTTCCATCTAAGTGTGGACATGCTAGTATTATGGCACTCTATGTTATTGGTAGGTAAGATAGAGTGACAGAGGTTTTCTGGAGTAGAGTGATTGCTCTATTCCCCACCCATGCCACACTCACGGTTTTTGTTGGTGTCTGGCTTCCTTGGCGTCCCCTGCGGACACCTGCAGACACATCTTGGAGCCGCCAATGTAGGAGCCGCCCTTGGCCTTCGGGCCCTTAGCCGCAGGGGGCTGCCGGGCAGAGGGCTGCCCTGGGGATTTCGGATTTGTCTGTCAAGTGGCCAATCACGGTGGGGGGTGGGAAAATAACAATCGGAAAGCTGGTCGGGATCAAGGCAGCCTATCAGGGATGGTGGGAGGGAGCGAGGGCGGGCGCAAGGGGAGGCAGGAAAGACACAGGGAAAGACGTGGCCTGCGCTGGGGAGTCTGGTGGGGCTGGGGTCTCTAAAGGGTAACAGACAGTGGATTCAAGGCCTAAGGAGGCTGGGGGGCTCACCCACTCACCTGCACGGCCCGGATGGAAGTGGCGTGCAGGTCGAGGTGGGAGCAACACACGGAAATCAAGGCAGCCTATCAGGGATGGTGGGAGGGAGCGAGGGCGGGCGCAAGGGAGGCAGGAAAGACGCGGGGAAAGACGCGGCCTGCGCTGGGGGGTATGGAGGGGCTGGGGGGCTCTAAAGTGGTAACAGGCAGTGGATTCAAGGCCTAAGGAGGCTGGGGGGCTCACCCACTCACCTGCACGGCCCGGATGGAAGTGCTTGCAGGCCCAACCTTCACCAAACTCTGTCTCTGCAGTGGCCAAGAAGTAGTTGTCAGGTGCTTCGTCGGCAGCTTCCACCTCCCCGGACAGCGAGGGGAAGAAGTTGGATCCTATGGGACGACCAGTTATCTACTCAGCGACTATGACCATCGAGGCTGACCACGCCCTAGCTATTGTTGCACGCTACGACCGAGAGCTCCTTCCAGACAAGAGGTTGGAAATTCTGCAAGAAGGCGAGGTGGCGTCGGACCACGCCATCACAGTGGCCATGGAAATCGCTGACTCGGGCTTACACCAGATGGGCAACAGCGTTTGCCTTCGTCGCCGTGGCTGGCTCAAGGCCGCCAACTTTCGACAGGAGGTTCAGGCAAGGGTTTTGGACATGCCCTTTGATGGAGAGAATCTTTTTGGGAAGGCTGTAGATTAGTCTCTGCAAGCCATTAAGGTGGACACTAAGACGGTGCGTGCCCTGAGCACACTATAGCAGTGACGGCCATCTTTTCGACCAGGAGGCAAGTCTCCCCTTTCTTCGAATGGTTACGGTGGTGGCCCGGCAGGAAAACCACATCCCTCAACTGCTGTTGGAGGTTCAGGACATGCTAAAAAAAAAATGAGCGATAGAGCTAGTTCCAAAGCGGCTCCGGGGCTCCGAGTATACTCAAGGTACTTCCTCATACGAAAGAAGACCGGGGGCTGGAGGCCCATTCTCGACCTGCGACGACTGAAAAAATACATAGTCCCAAAAATTCTGAATGGTCACTCTTCAACACGTTCTCGGACAGCTGGAAGAGGGGGACTTTCTGTCTTCGCTGGACCTGGAGGATGCATACTTTCACATCCCCATTCACAAGGGACACCAAGTTTTTGCGCTTCGTCAAGGGGTGCGTTACCAGTTCAAGGCCCTTCCCTTTGGGCTGAAACCGGCACACAGAATCTTCACAAAGTGCCTGTCTCTGGTGGCAGCACACCTACGACTGCAACGGATTCACGTCTACCCCTACCTGGACGGGAAGTCACTGTCGACCACACGGCGAGGACCGTTCGATGTCTGACGGATCTAGGGTTCTTGGTGAACTATGCAAAGTCCTGCTTGACTCCATCGCAGGACGCGCTGTTCCTGGGGTCCTGTCTCAACACGGTGTCGTCTGGCGGCACTGTCTGAGGAGAGGATTGTGGCCATCCTGGGCAAGGTGCAACAGCTGCTGGCATTGAAAATCGCCACAGTGAGGACATCCAGTCTCTTCTCGGCATGATGTCGGCGTGCGTCTACCTCATCCGGCTCTGCAGTCTGTGGATGCACCCACTGCAGGAGTTCCTCAACGCCCGTTGGATCTAAGTGTCAGGAAGCTTCCAGGACAGGATCACGCTTGATGAGAGCTTCAGTCAAGTGACAAGGTGGTGGGGTGTGCGCTCTCATCTGTCCGGAGGCATGGATTTCCAGACCCCACCACACCAGGAGACAGTCACGACGGAGGACTCCCTGGAAGGATGGGGAGCTCACACCAGAAGTCTTCACGCCAGAGGCCTGTGGTTGCCGGAGGAGAAGACGTTGCACATCAACTTTGTGGAACTATGGGCAGTGATTTGGTCCCTGAAATCGTTCCTTCCGTCCCTCAAGGGCAAGGTGGTGGGGCTCCTCACAGACAATAACACCACAATGTTTTACATCCGGAAGCAGGGGGGCACCAGATCCCCAGCGCTCTCCAAAGAGGCGCAGGACCTATGGCACTGAGCTGTTGCCCCCTGGGGATGTTCCTCGTTCCTTTTCACCTGGCAGGATTAAAGAGCACCATCGCTGACTCAGCAGGCAGCTTCGCTCTTGCCACGATTGGGAACTTGGGAAGGACCAAGTGGACCACCTATTCCGCAGATGGGGGCATTCCCCAATCGATCAGTTTGCCTTGGCAACAAACACCAATTTCCGGAGGTTCGCCAGCAGGTTTCCCCAATCGGGGAGCTTGGGGGGATGCATTCTCATTCCCCTGGGACGGCCTGTTTCTGTATGCATTACCTCCATTGCTGTTGCTTTTACGACTCAATCAACTCAGTCCCAGTGCAGGTTGATCCTCATTGTACCAGCATGGCCAAGGCAGATCTGGTACCCGGACCTTCTCAGCATGTCAGCTTCCCCTCCAGTCAAGCTTCCAGTGGTAACAGATCTTCTCACTAGGGAAGGAGGCGCAATTCTTCACCACGACCCAGGATCTCTGAACTGAAAGCCTGGCTCCTGCAGAGTTAGCAATTGAGGGTTATGATCTACCGGCGGACTGCAAGGAGGTGCTTGCCAAAGCCAGAGCATTGTCTATTCTAAAATGCTACAGACCTAAATGGAAGAGGTTCGCTGTGTGATGCTATGCACCGAAGATCAAACCTCAGTCACAGCTCTGCAGGTGCTGTTGCCATATTTGCTGTCCTTTGCCAAGGCGGGACTGGCTCATGCTTCCATCAAGGTTCATCTGGTGGCTATCTACCACCACATCAGATCTCTGGGACAGTCGTCGTTATGGTCACACCGTCTGGTTAAGGAGTTAACGCACGTTCCAGCCAGGGAAGGCTCCAGCCCCGGCGTGGGAGCTCAATGTAGTACTGACTAGGCTCATGGGGGGGCCCCTCCATTCGAACCTTTGCGTTCAGTTCGACTGAAGGTCTTGTGGTGGAAGACAGTGTTCCTTACGGCCATCACTTATGCATGATGGGTGGGTGAGATTCAGGCCCTGTCCTGTAAGCCACCTTACTTGACTTTTCACGAGACGAGGGTGGTGCTGCGGATGCACCCCTCATTCATGCCCAAGGTGCCGTCGGACCTTCATCTCAACGAGCCCTTGGTGTTGCCTGTGTTTTTTCAGACGCCTTTGTCGATGGCTGAAAGGACTTTGCACTCACTGGATGTGGCTAGAGTGCTGAATTTCTATGCAGACCGCACGAAGAGTTTCCGGAAGATGTCCCAGCTCTTTGTGAACTTTGGCCCTGTGAACCAGGGGAAGGCCCTGTCCAAGGCTTCCATTTCCAGGTGGCTCTCCTGCTGCATTACCCATTGTCACCGGTTGGCAAACAGATCGTTGGCTGGCCGTCGGAGAGCCCAGTCGACCAGAGCGATCGCTGCTACTACGGAGTGCCTGTCTGGTGTGCCCCTGCTGGACATCTGCAGGGCTGCTACGTGGAGGTCGATGCATACCTTCACGAGATTCGACTGCAGACAAGGAATCCAGGGAGGAGTCCAGCATTGGCAAAGCAGTGCTGCGCAAACTGTTGGCTTGAAGGTGGGCCTGGTGAGGAGGTAAGAGATGCTTATGTTGAGCCTTGCCACCTCCCGTGGTTGTGCATGTGTGTACTGCTATGTATTCTTTATTCATGAGCATGTGAATCCATGCCAGACCCCATGCTGGAGAAGGAACAAGTTACTTACCTGTAAATCTTGTTCTCCAGCATAGGCCTAGCATGGATTCACATGCGAACCCTCTCGCCTGCCCCTCTGCGGCTCTTCTGTTGGTCCTGCTGCCACTTTATGTGCTACAAAATCTGCAGCTGGCTGCCAGAGGAGGGGCTTAGGTAGAGGGCAGTCTTTGGCTGGGGGCAGTATGACCCAGAGCTGAGTGATTGGTTTGTGGGAGAAAGACAGTTCAGAAACTAAACTGAAACTGATTTTTTATTTTACGGAGGATTCCCAGCCTTACGACGGAATATTCATGAGCGTGTGAATCCATCCCAGACCCATGCTGGAGAAAAGTTAGGTAAGTAACTTGTTCAATACTGTCATTCTATAACAATTGCTGGCACAAGTTACTACTATTGAAGCAGTTGCCTATAACCCATTTTTGTGTCAGAAACGTGTAATGTCTACTGCCCTCGATTTACTGACGTTTTAACTAAAACTAATGTATGGTTTTACTCCACATCAATAGGTGTGCGGTTCTTAATGTGTATTGTATTGGTTTATATAGGTGTTTATTACATGTATTACTTAATTTTACCGAGATTTATCGTTGCCTATTATTTCATATAAACCATTTATTTTTACAATACTTATGGGTGTGTTGCTTTTGAACCATTTGTATGGCACCAGTTCTTTGTACTTACCTACACCCCTCGCTCCTTCCTAAAATAAGCCTGGCAGCTCTAGCCATGCTATCCACATTCTCAGGTGGTACAGCCTTACACTAAGATTGGAGTTCTGTATTGCCTCAGGGATAGTTTTTATGAAGTTTTAAAAACTGCCCTAACAATGATGGGTCCTAGGACTCTTCCTCCTATGACCCAAATGCATTGGTTAATACAGATGACAAGGGAACTGGCCCACCACTACCTCTGCTCATGAGGCAGACCCTGACTATTGTTTTGGACACTACTCCTGTGACCCAGCCCAGGGAGACTTCTATTGATAATCAGCTGCTCTTCAATAGCATTCTTGGGAAGGCAGCAGACCATTTCAAAATTGTCCCTCAGGCGGCAGTGCCTCACTCAGATTTTGTGCAAGACATCCTCAAAGAAAAGGTTCCCCTTCCCAACTCCATTATGAAGTGTATTGCCCCCTCTTTGCTTACGCCCGCCCTTACTCAGGCAGTGAATCCACACATGCAGATGGAAACATTCACCCCTTTATGTTCAGGGAAACTCCATTCTGTACTCCCTGGTGTTCACTGCAACTAGAAAGTGTGCAGGCGTTCCCATGTCTTCAGCTGAGGCTCCTCTCGATAAGGAGGGTAAGAAACTCTACTCCTTGGGCAAAATATCGACTTTGTTTGCGGCCTATAATACCTGCATTGCCGATAACATCACTCTGCTTACCAGCTTCATTGATGTCCTGTGGGTTTGCTCTGCTCTTGAGATGAGTCTGGCTGCTCCGCTACTGCTACCACTTTAACAGTGTAGTACAGGCTTGTACCAAAGGTGAACTTGTATTACCACTTGTAGTCTTAATTGTGTGTAGTGGTCCCTAAGGGCACTGCACAGGATTCTGCCTAACAGCACCCCAGCGCAAATGGGTGCTGGACCATGTTCAGCAGGGGCACGCTTTAGAATTTTAAAGCCCGGTGCCCCTGCATTCCTCCTGTCACACGCCAAGAACTTCACATGGCCCGACTGCTACAGGAGGGTCAGGCCATGTTATGAAAATGGTTAATAGAACCGGTTCCTCAGCAACTTTGGAGTGTACTCCAGATACTTTCTGGTAAGGAAGAAAAGGGGGGTGGTGACAGATCCTAGACGTGACGCCTGAACAAGAACATAAAGTCCCAATAATTCAGGATGGTCACGTTGCAGCATGTGCTCTACCAGCTGGAAGAAGGAGATTTTCTGGCAACTCTCGACCTGGAAGACTCCTACTTCTACATCCCCATTATTTGCAAACACTGAAGTTCCTGCGTTTTGTCGTCCAGGGACCAATTCAAGGCCTGTTCCTTTGGCCTGAAATCGGCTCTGGGGGTATTCACCAAATGCTTGGCTCCGGTAGCAGTGCATCCACGACGCAAGAGCATCCAATTCTACCCTTACCTTGACAATTGGCTCATCCGGTCCCTCCCACACACTGGCGACCCAGCACACAGCGCAGACCATACACCTTGTGGCTTCACTTGGATTCTCCATCAATTATCCGAAGTCCTGCATTGTACCATCTCAGAACGCACTGTCTAGGGCACCCCTGGCTCAACAAGATCTTGTGTGGCGACCCCCTTGTAGGAGAGGGTGAAAGCCATCCCGCAGAAGGTTCAGCGGCTGTTCAGAGTCCATCGCAACAGTCTGGTCCATTAAATCAATCTGCTTCCATTTTGCAGGCTCAAAATGTGGCCCCTCCAAGAATCCTACGTATGGCATCGGGTGGCAGCAAGTCAGAGGCACAAAGGCATGATTGCCCTCAGCTCTTCAATGGTGGTCGTTTTGGCCACACCTCATTCAAGGAGCCCCCATCCAGATCCCTCTGTACCAGGCTATAGTCCCTTCTGATGCCTCTCTGGAGGGTTGAGGGGCTGACGCAACACAATCTTGTACCAGAGGCCTCTGGCTCCCGGAGGACGACTTAAACATAAACGTCCTGGAACTATGGGTGGTCTTTTGGGCCCTCAAGCCGTTCCAGCCTCAGCTACAGGAGAAGGTGGTGCATATCTTAACGGCACCATCATGTTTGACATCAGGAACCAGCGTGGGACGTGCTCTGCCAGGTTCAGGTCCAGTCTTTCATGGAGGCAGCACGAACACCTACCTCCCCGTTGGGTTGTGATACCTGGGAATAGTGATTACCACAGGCCTCTGTAACCCGCCGGGGAGAGTGGGTTGGAGCCTGCTGAGTGGATAGATAAGGGGTTGAGGGTAACCGGAAAAAGGGTTAGGTAGGGGTTATGGATGGGAAGGGGATTTTGGGGAAACGCATGCTCCTCGGCGCTGGCCTCTCCTTCTGGGGTTGATCTCTGCCCTTTCACACCATTCACACTCTCAACCTTAGTGGCCCAAACCTTCTGCCTGAAGCTTAAATAACACCTCTCAACTGAGTCTAAAACACTGAGGTTCTCTGCATCGGCATTGCTTCATGCCAGCTCACCATGTTATATTGTGCTCATTGTCTAACCGAACTCTACATGCCCACATTTCTTGCACATTCAGGATTTTTAAAACACTTCAGCATATGAGTTTGTGAAACACATTAGCACAACTGTAAAGAAATACACTACTTAGTTGCAAGTTGCTTTCACCACTGCTTGCTGTTGTGTAGGAGTTTGTGTCCAGCGGGGGTGATTCCACAAATTATGAGAGTGAGCAGCAGAAGCTGCCCGTTATCTCTTTGCGGCAGAGCTGCGCATCACTTAAACAGTTGCAGCACACGGCTGCAAAATTTCACGACCAACAGAGTACTTATGTGACCCTTATATTTCACTGTTCAACTATGCAGTCACAACGTCCTCACTGGCTCCCAATCAAGCAGGCTTTCTTTTCCCCTGATGAGCACACGTTAGCAGTTTCCCCCGGTACAGTGCTCTGTGCGCGTTATCACATTCTGTCCAAAGCATTTTTCGTAATTGTACAACAATGCCAAACGTGTATTCAAGAAGATCACTTAACTGCACTGTGGAGCGGGGCCTGCAGCGGGTATAGGCGGGGATTGGCCCCGCAATGGCTTGCCTGGAGGAGATCCTTGGAAGCATGTCCGTTCACCTCGAGAGCCAGTAGCGCGAGCGGGGCGTCGCGAGCGTGGCATGTGCATGCACGGAATCAAAGGAGTCTCCCTGGCGGCATTAGCAGGCTCATGCCTACACCGGCCTGCTGGGAAATGTAGCCGGGAGTTTCCCCGTGTCTCCTTGGCCTTTTCCTTCAATAAATACAGATCAGCCACCTAGTATACTTGATTCTAGGACTTTTCCTCACAATGCACATAACCCTGATATTATTTACATCACTTGTGCTGCCAGTTACATGCCTTTTCCTGACATGCTTTTGCTTTCTCTCCTTGGAAGCCCAGTCACTGTGGCGCTGGGCCATTCTTGAAGATCTGTTCCTCTCCTTTCACCTGGCAGGCATCACGAACACCATTGTGGACGAGCTCATCAGGGAGCTGCGGTCCTGTCACAAGTGCCTCAAAGTGTCCTGATAGTGTCAGAAGATTGCGAGCAGCTATCTTCAGCAGAGGATTCTAGAGGATGCCTTCTCATTCCCCTGGGATGTGCTCTTCCTTGAACGCCTTTACTCCCATTCCTCTTCTGTTACGTGTGATCAACACACTCGTACGTTGCCACTGCAGGATGATCCTCATCACACCAGTGTGGCCACGGCAGATCTGATATGCCGACCTTCTCAATCTGTTAGTGTTTTCGGCCATCCAGCTGCCTCCACTTCCGGACTTCTCCAGAGAAGGATCAATCCTGCACCACAGCCCAGCATCACTGAGCCTCCTGGCCTGGCTCCTGCAGCCCTAGAATTTGGACACTAATACCTGCTGTTGGAATGCTAGAAGATCCTGGCCAGGGCTCCCTCTACATTGTCTTGCCACAGACACAAGTGGAAGCGCATCAGTGTGGTGCCGGTGTAGAAGATCACACAGCCAGGGGTAACATCTCCGCAGCTCCTCCTTTACCTGCTCTCCCTGGCCTTGCTCATGGCTCTGTCAAGGTTTATATGACTGCCATATACCGGTACACAAAGGCTCCAGGCAAGCCCTCCCTGTGTTAGCACAGGCTTGTCAAAGAGTTCCTCAAGGGTTGTTAGGCAGAATTATATGCATTACCCTTTGGCAACACCACACACGATTAAGAATACAAGTGACAGTACAAATTCACCTTTGGTACAAGCCTGTACTACACAGCAAAGTGGTAGCGATGGCTGAGGCCCAGACTTATCTCAAGAGTAAAGTGAGCAGTATCAATAGTTAAACAAAGGACAGCCATTACTTTGATTCAAACAAACACGGACTCAAGGTTTCTGAGTAAAAGAATATACATTTATTTACACATCAGTTGTATAACATTTCACTAAAGTAAAGCAGTTCAAAAATTACACTCTTAATACACCACACCACTCCCAATAGTTTCCAGACAAGTTAAGCTCACAAAATTAAGTGGGAGCAAAATGGCACTGTAGTAATTTAAAAAGGGAGGGAAAGACAGTTGGGCAGAAATTGAGCAGCACCAACAGGTAAGTAAGCAGGGCAATCTAGAAAGAGGAACTACAGTGATGGAATCAAATCAAATAGGTTTGGGGCCAAAGTCAATAGGACAAGTCTTTTGCTCAAGGTCACACAGTTCAGAGTAGTTCACGGTTAAGTCTTTGCCAAGAGCTCTGGACGAAGTTGGTCGGCGGAAAAGTTAGTTTAAAGAGTAGAGAAGGACAAGCCCTAGACTGGAGAAAGATTTCATACACTTTCACCGCGGCTGAATGAAATGAATAACTGGATTTGCACAGTACCTTTAAATGGAGAAGCTGTAGCTGAGGCGGACGGTTCTGGCAGTTCCTGCAGGCTCACGGTTCCTGAAGCTACTGTCGGACTGACATGAAGTAGGAAGACTGGAGGGTCCTGCACTGTCCAGGGAAGAAACCAGCAGCAGAGCAAACCAACAAAATAAAAGGTGCACTCCTTAAAACCCAAGCAGGGTCCAACCTTCCTGGCTATCCGGCCCACTGCAGCTCTGTACAGCGAATTCGACCAGAGGAGGGTTGGTCCCACCAGCTCAGGGGAAGATTATTCCTGGAGGATCTTCTCTGCCGCTGGAGTTCGAGGATTCGGACCTGCAGCAGGGCTTCACCGGGCAGTTCAGTCATGGTAGGGGTCCTCTTCCATCAGCTCCTTGTCCGTTCTTTCGTTCCAGTGGCGACTGCCTTTCCAGACCCAGACACCTGCTTTTTATGCAGTTTTATCCATTCAACACAGCAGGGTGACTGTCCTGGCCGGACAGTCACCTAGCCAATCAAGCAGGAGTTGCGACTTGGGTTGCCAAGGGAACCCATGTCAGGGGTCCTAAAACCCCCTCTCTCACATCCTGCCTACCCAGACTTTCAGGCGCCTAAGGAGGGCTTCTGTGTAGAAGCCCGTGAAGAGACGGTGAACAAAGGAACCAAATCTGGTTTGGCGCACAGAGAAAAACACGAGAGACATTTAAAAAAAAAAAATGGCGAATAAACCCAGCCGGAACCGTATAAAAATGTATATGGTCTAGCAGTTTAAGTTCGAAGCTACCAAGATAGCCTAAAACAATACCAAGGTTATTTAAGATAACTGCGGTACGAAAAATAGGGTAGTTACCACTGCCACCAGCCAAGTCTTGATGAAAGGGGAGTAAAACAATGCTCCAAGAGAAGCAGACAAAAAAGGGATAAGTATTAACCCTTTCCAGTACTCCATGTAAGATGGTTTCTTCTGGGTCTGTGGATTTAAAAAGACTAATAAAGTCAATGGCAACTTTACATGTTCTGGGAGACAGTAGTCGGTCCCAGAAAATGGAGTCTGAGTTGGAAAATCTAAAAGACAACCCTTTGTCACTGCACTGAAGGTTCTGTGTAACACACAGTAAAATGATGCCTGTGGAGTAGGTGAGGCTCCACAGTCTGTGAACACAAAAATGTTAAACACACACAGAAAAACACATGTAAGAGTGGGGAAAAAGGGCTCACACTCTTACCAGGTGAAATAAATAAATCCTAGAAATCCAGCAAAGCTGCTGAGGGACTCAGTAGGTAAGGGAAATTAGCCATTCTTGAGAATTCTCCCTAACAAGGGTCTCTTCAGGACTTTCCTGCTGGTGATGGCTCCTGCCCCGGCTTGGGAACTGAGCGTGGTACTGTCTAAGCTTATGGGGCCTCAGTTTGAACCAGTGCATTTGTGCCCCTTTGAAGTTTCCATTGTGGAAGACGGCTTTTCTAATGGCGTTCACCGAAGCCAGGTGGGTCCGGGGGATTCAGGCCATCTCCTGTAAGCAGCCGTATTTGTCCAACACGCTACTAAGTTGGTGGTGCAAACTCATCCCACCTTGATGCCAAAGGTCCCATCGGACTTTCATCTGAACGAGGTTTTGGCTCTGCCAGCTTTCTTCCCAAGCCCTCCTACTCCTGCTAAAACGGCATTGTATTTGCTGGATGTTGCCCGTGCCCTCAAGTTCTACGTGGCACACACTAAAGACTTTCAGAAAATGTCTCTGCATTTTTGTCAATTTTGGATCTGTGGGACATGCAAGGCCCTGTATAAGGCTTCCATATCCAGGTGGCTCCCAGGCTTCATCATGCATTGTTCATCTGGCCAACAGACCACTTCCGGGCCAGCCAAGAGCCCATTCCACCAGAGCCATCTCTGCAGACACAGCGTTTTTCTGGTGTTCCTACTGCTCAACATCAACAGGGCTGGTACTTGGAGGTCTACCCACACCTTAACGAAATTCTACTGTTGACAAAGATTCCAGGGAGGAGTCCCTGGTCGGCCAAGCACTGCTACGCAACCTGTTTTGTTTGAGGTGAGTCTGTTCCAGGGGTTAAGTGGATTGCTTCTGTGAGCCTTGCCACCTCCTGTGGTTGTGTAGACCTCCTGTTTATTCGTATTCATGAGTGTTAGGAAAGGTTTCTCTTTACTGCACCTTTCCTTCCATCTTTATGGAAACCCCAAACTTTTTGCTTTTATTTTTTAATCTGACCTGTACTTATTGCAGTACATTGAAACTAGTTGTTTCCCCTTAGTCGTGTTTCTATATTACTACCTTTGGTTACTTTAGTATCACTTGTGGTAACTTTTTATCATTGTACAATGCAGCTTACACTGTATTGCAATGCAGACTAACCCTAGACTAACACTCAGAGGATTTTTGGTTAATCTAGGTGTGCTGAAAGGATAGGCTAGTGGCAGCAGTGACTTTTCACCACTTTTTGGAGATTTTCATTTTAGTTTTACCGCGTTTGGCTACTAACTGTGGCTACTGGTCAAACATGGCTGTGCCACGAGATTTTTCACCTGTTCTTTTGCCATCTTGTTGTTTAGCCTTCTTCCTGGCCTGAGAGTCCAGGAAAATCCTTATAAGTACTTCCAGCGCTTGGGAAAGCAGGTGCTTTTGGCGGGCTAATGGAGGGCTGTGTGTGTTTGCTGGCAGGATGTGGGCTGGGTCAGTCTGACTCCAATGCACAAACTGGTGTCAGTGTGTCTGAGTAATATGCATGAATGTTCCCGCCAGTGCTCCTGATTGGTCCACTGTTGGGTTGAATGTGTGGGTTAGTCCTGCTATTGGCTAGTGGGAGTTTCAGCTCTTACCTGGCTTTCAGCATAAGATATATGGCATTTATAACGCCCCTATACACAAGTGTGTCAAGGCGCAACGAGGCAAGAGAGGGGATCAGAGGGAAGACCGAGACCACAATATTACTAGGCCAGGTGACATTGAGATCACGCAAGTGCAGGGGAAGGGGAAAAGCCTGTGGGGAGTAGGGGGAGGGTGCAGTGCAGTACATGGGAACGCCAGTAAAAATAAATAGAATAAATAAAACAATAAGTAAAAGTGCGGCCAGCTCGTGGCAAGTGCAAGGGTAAGTGCAGACATCATGTGCCAAGTGCTGGTAGGGGGCTGTAGGGATACAGAAAACAGTCCCCAAGTGTGGGGCATGCCAGGGAGCAGTGCAGGGGTGCAACTGACTGTGGAGGGGACCTGGGCCCGAGATCAGAGGGTAGCCAGGTGACCAGTGCAGTTTCAGTTTCAGCCAGGAGTTCAGCAGGGGAGAGGAGGAGAGAAAGAAGCAAAGAGGAAGGTTTTGGATGCTTCCGGAACCGGAGATGGTTCTCCTCAAGTTTCAGGGAGGCAGGTAGGCTGGTGGGCTGTTCCAGAGGGAGGCTCCAGCCGAAGAGAAAGATCTACCACCAACTTGTTTCTTGGAGAAGCGACCAACCCTGAGGGAGTTGGAGGCGGATCAACGAAGAGCTTGAGAAGGAAGATATTTAGGAAGAGATAGATGAAGGTATTGAGGCCCCAGAAGACCTTGTGGACAATGCAGAGGGTTTTGAACTTCATCCTCGCAGCCACTGGAACCAGTGCAGAGATATCAGTCCTGGAGAGATACGATACCTGGGCTTGAAGCCAAGGACAAGTCTCGCAGTCCTGTTCTAGATGAGCTGCAGAGGGCAGAGAGTGGAAGCAGACAGATTTAGAAAGAGGCTGTTGCAGTAGTCCAGCCTAGAGAGAACCAGTGCTCTGGAGACGGTGAGCTTCTGCGGGAAGGAGAGGAAGGGAAGAATACCTACGAGGAGGTGCAGCTGTTAGTGTGACTTCTTAGAGATGTCAGAGATGTGAGGAGAGTGCCTCACAGGTGGGAGCAGGGAGAGGGCCAAGAGAGGCTGGCCAGAGAGTGACAGGAAAGGAGGGAGCAGATGTGCCCATAAGGAGAATCTCGATCTTACTGATATTAAGGCAGATTTAAGATTTGTGTCACTACTGCTACAATTGAGAAGCCGCCAATGCCTCCATCCTGTGAAGCATCCTCTACATAGCAATACCTCCCGGAAATATGATACCACCCTTAACAGGCAGAATATTACCAACCGGAGCACGATTGGGTCATTTCGATCTCGTGTATCCTATTGGTCCTGAGGAAGGCAGTCATCACATCATACCGCCGAAACGTAATACACCCCTGCGTCAACATCCAGTTACGCAAGAGTTGTGCGCTGTTCAGGAATAATACTGGCGCAAAACGTAGACCCTGAGTTGACTCAACAGACATTCAGATCTACCAATAAGCAGCATCTTAAATTGCTTTGTTCACTAAAGCGGATTCCTTATTGGACTAGAATATCCTATTGGCTAAGCAAAATCTCTCATCTCCACATGAATAATTTGTACAGACGTAATGAGAGATTAGCTGTTTAGACTAGGGGACTGGTCACAAGATGTATCATTTATGCAGACTATGCTATACAATTTGCTTCTTGTTTTGTTAATGATTTGCTTTGAACATTAGCCTTTTCTATTTTGAACTTTCAAATTCTTTTCCTTCTGCTTTTTCTACTTCTAGACCTTTATTTTCAGGTCCTTTCTATTTATTATGGTTCATAAACAATTTGTTTAGTTTGATTTTGCCATTTAAACATTTGTTATAAAGAATAAATGTGAAATGTACACAAATGCTAAATATCCAGTGCAGTGTATTTTAGCTCCTGCATGTCTCCGAGCAAATGCAAGGACATACCACTATGTGTTATTGAATAACACAAAGTGCAGGCTCTCCCCACCTGAAGAGAGTCAACACAAGGACACCACACCAGGTGCAAGTTATACACACTATACAGGGTGATCCTTCCTCAGTAGCCATTTAATGACCGTTTACAGAGACTTCTTTCCACTTTTATACCACAGTGTTTTCCTGTTGGGACACACACCCTCCCATTTGTTAGCCAAGGAGGAGAAAGCAAGGGGAGGCAAGGAAGCCGTGGAGGGAAGAGAGGGGACAGCAGGAGAAGGAAGGAAATTGATGAGACGCAGCCTGTGTCTATCAAAGAGAAGATTGGCCTGAGGGCCTTAGACCAAGCAAGACGGCACCATTCAGGTCAACATTTATGATGACCTTGGAGGAGTTGAAGGAAGCCAGGCGGGCCTCCCACCGGGTGCCACCATTAATGGGAGAAGAAGAGCGAGGAGAAAGCACAGAGAGCATATGAAGAGTCCACAGGTCTGGTGAGGGAAAGACAAAGAGGATGTTGGTGAGGGTTTGCCTAGAGGAGGCACTGGTATAGGTGTCGGCGATAGGGAGGCCTGGGTTGGAGGCCAGGATGTCCTTTTTAAACTGCTTCCTACCAGATTTAGTGAGGAGAGCAGGATAGTCGATAGAAAAGCAGTTAGAAAAGATAGGAGAGACAGAGAGCACCATAGTGTAGGTGGGGAGAGGAGAGGAGAGAAGAGGGAGATAAAGGGGGGATAGGTGCGGGGAGAACACTAGGGAAGGTTGCAGGGAGGGGCGCAAGCAGACGAGACAGACGAAACAGTAGTAGTCAATTGGACAAGACAACAGGTGCTCAGACAATGGTAGAAAGTTTGCTAGATGAATGCTTTACTAAGAAGTCAAAACTACAGAATGGCACTACTTTCACAATGTTTAGATACTGGAGAAAAACACACACCTAAGTCTGAGAGTCCTGTATAAGGGGAAAAAGGCCTAGGTTTCACAATGCAATTTTAAATACTTTCATAATGCAATTTTTAAAATACCGGAGAAAACACACCAGAGTCTGAGAGTCTGCGAGTCTGCAATGTGGCAGGGTTGTCAGGGTAAAGTGCAGGCTCTATTCCTAGCTTGCTTAGTCGCTGCTGGTTGACGGCTTCCCCTGCTGACACCTGCGGACACTAGCTGGGACCCGCCTCTGTAGGAGCTGCCCTTTGCCTGTGGGCACTTGGCCATAGGGCTGCCCTGGAAAGGTCAGTTAAGATCAGTGCTATAGCCTATCAGGCGAGGAGGGCGGGCTGGGAGAAGGGAGGGGAGGGAGCTTTTACGCTAAGAGGGTTTGGGAGAACAAGAGTGGACGCCGGGCCCAGTGGGGCTCAGGAATTGAACTTTTACAAAAAAAAAAGCAAGGCCCAAGAGGGTCAAGGAAACAAATACCTTTGCAACGCCAGATAGGAAAGGTGACCCATACACCCATTCTTCAGAGATCCTGGAGAAATCTGAAGGAGCCAAGTATCCTATCCAGCTGTGAGACCCACGAAGAGACCTGAGACCCGACTGAAGGAGGCCTGGCAACCAACTTCTGCTGCTGTCTTGGAGGAGCCCTGTCTTCCTCTTGATATTTAGTAGTCCTACGAAGGAGCTACGACCCTTGGATTGGAGGGACCATCCATTCCTGATGTCTTCTCGTGCCCTGCCAAAGGAAGCCTTCGGAAGTGCCCTGGAACCTTCATGCGGTTGACCAGCTTTGTTTTAGGGCTACCATGCTGCTGGCATCACCATACCGAGTCTCGGCCTGAAACGTGGGGGATCCTCAGCTGGCCCTGCAAGACTACATCCTGCGAGATTTCAGCATCCTGGCATCAGGGGACCCGAGATAAAAGGGAAAGTCTGACCGCAGCTGCATAGTCAATTTGCGTTGCTGTGCGCAGTGACAACCATCAGAAAATTGCTTACCTGACCAGAGTCAAGTCCTGAGAGGGGTGCTGCATTGAGTTTTTCTGCATTCTTTGACCGAGAGTCCTTGCAGCAGTAAAAGACACCAATCAGAGAGCAACTCGAACCTTCAACCCCTGGGAATCAAGGACTGCGGCTTTTGGTAGGAAAAGCAATGTTGGACACTCTTCCTTTGTTCTGCCAAGTCTGGGAAAGAATCTGAGTACAGGGGTTGGGGGTAAATTAGTTTCTAACCTACCCTATATGCCCATTATAAGTCAATGGGCTTATAATAAACCCTATTTCTAACACTTTTGGCTTTGCCATAACGTGCTTTTGCAAGACATCTGACGGTTGAGGCTACTTTTGGGCATTAGTCTAACTTGAACCCTAAGACCCCTTCAGTGGACTCCAGAGAACCTACCTGCATTTTTTCATACATCCTAAGTTCTGTGGAACTGTATCTTGAACTATTGGGCCCAAGGCCCCAGGCAACTTGGGGCTGGGCAATTTTAGATGGTGATCATCTCTGTGGATCTTTTTGTGCGTAATACGTGTCTAACCTTTCCTTTGCAGGAGATTCTGATTTGTATTATGCCCTGTAACCAAGTGAATGTATATATGTATTTAGTATGATAGTGTTGTGTGATAAGTCTATTTGCTTGTAGTCATTTTTCTATAGTGTTTTGGCCATAATTAAATAACTGTATTTATTATGCATCCAGTCTGTGTAATCTGTGATTCCTATTGTGTGACCTAATTGTGGACCCTTTACAAGCTCACCCCCTCTGAACAACTTAGCCTAGACCGCTTGTCACTGCTACCTAAACTGCTTCCCAGAGTTGTTCCTGTCACAATATAGGATGCTCTTCTATACATTTTTCCACCAAGCTAGAGTATAGAAAATCGGTCCTACCAATGAGCATGTGAATCCATGCATGACCCCATCTTGGAGAAGGAACAAGTTACTTACCAATAACGCTTGTTCTCCAGCATGGATCTTGCATGGATTCACATGCAAACCCTTCCATCTTGCCCGCTCTGGCTCTTCTTGGTTCATACTGCCACTTTACTTGCGCTACCAAATCTGAAAATGGCCCGCTGGGGTGGAGCTTAGGAGGACGAGAGTCATTGGCTGGGGGCAGTATGACCCAAAGGATACTGTTTGGCTGTAGAGGAGACTAGCGGTTTAAAGTTTAAAGCTAAACTGTACCCACCACTGCTGGAGAACAAGGTAAGTAAACTTGTTCCTTTTAGAGAAGGGTCGTATCCTGTTCTGAAATGGAAAGCGAAAGAGAGAAAGTCTGCATGGTTGAGTTTAGTTTGGATCAAAAGTAGAATGGGATAAAAGTTGCTTTTTTGACTGTTAACAATGCATGGACTATATACTAGTTACTTAATAGGTTGAACTTGTACTTGTGTGTGGCTACTAAATTAACTTTGCATAGGACCATACATGGACCTCAAATGGAATTTTAATTTGAATTTTTACGGAAATGTTGGTTCTTGACTCTAAAAGTTTTCTTCTCTTTTACAGACTTGATGGACCCCTTGTTGGAAGTTTACATCCGCTGGGAAGGTTTGAAGCCCCAGGTTCCAAAGGACCTCGTTTAGATGTCCCACCTCCTACTATACCAGGCCCCCCACCTAGGGGCCCAATGCAAGAACAGTGGTCAACCCGATTCAGCAATATGCCAAGTAACATGCAACGCTCCTCTTTCACGTCGGTTAGTTTGTGGAGAGGTCCTGAAACAGCTGTAGAAAAAGATTTTCAAGCTGAACCCATGGAAACCCAAGATCATCCTAGTGAATACTCTGACATTCATACGCATGTGCCAGCGCCACCCTTTTTAGGCCCGAACTCTGCAACCAAACCACCCCTTTTTCAATCACAAGATGATTCAAAGAGCTCTCAATCAGAAACAAAAATGGAAATGGATATCGCTAGAGTACCAAGCTGGGGCAAGAACCCAAAACATGTCGACAATGTACCCAAGTCAAGTCCACCATTTCTAACTCCAAATCAAATGTCTTTCTCCGCTAACACTGCCGGGTTTTCTTCTATAGGAGTAGCTGGAGCCCCACCTATGGGAACTGCAACTAAATCCATACCTGTTGATCCCAAGCTTCTTCAAAGAGACACTCCACGCCAGGGCCCTACAAGACAATTTAGCAACTGGGATAAGAGCCCAGCACCACCTGCTGGTGCCTGGGACCAGGCCCCGAGACAGCTAGATGGTGCCTGGGACCAGGGTTCGAGGCGGCTGGATGGTGCCTGGGAGCAGGATTCTAGGCGGCTAGATGGTGCCTGGGACCAGGGTTCTAGGCGGCTGGATGGTGCCGGGGACCAGGCCCCGAGGCTGCTGGAAGGTGCCTCGGACCAGGGCCTGAGGGGACCGGAGGGTGCCTGGGGCAAGGGGCAGATGGGACCGGAGGGTGCCTGGGGCAAGGGGCAGATGGGACCGGAGGGTGCCTGGGACAAGGGGCAGAGGGGACCGGAGGGTGCCTGGGACAAGGGGCAGAGGGGACCGGAGGGTGCCTGGGACAAGGGGCAGAGGGGACAGGAGGGTGCCTGGGACAAGGGGCAGAGGGGACCAGAGGGTGCCTGGGACAAGGGGCAGAAGGGACCAGAGATTGCCTGGGACGAGGGCCATAGGGGACCAGAGGGTGCCTGGGACAAGGGCCAGAGAGGACCAGAGGGTGCCTGGGACGAGGGCCAGAGGGGACCAAAGGGTGCCTGGGACGAGGGCCAGAGGGCACCAGAGGATGCCTGGGACAAGGGCCAGAGGGGACCAGAGGGTGTCTGGGACAAGGGCCCGAGGGGACCGGAAGGTGCCTGGGACAAGGGCCCAAGGGGACCGGAGGGTGCCTGGGACAAGGGCCCAAGGGGACCGGAGGGTGCCTGGGACAAGGGCCCGAAGGGACCGGAGGGTGCCTGGGACAAGGGCCCGAGGGGACCGGAGGGTGCCTGGGACAAGGGCCCGAGGGGACCGGAGGGTGCCTGGGACAAGGGCCCGAGGGGACCGGTTGGTGCATGGGACAAGGGCCCGAGGGGACCGGAGGGTGCCTGGGACGAGGGCCCGAGGGGACCGGAGGGTGCCTGGGACAAGGGCCCGAGGGGACCGGAGGGTGCCTGGGACGAGGGCCCGAGGGGACCGGAGGGTGCCTGGGACGAGGGCCCGAGGGGACCGGAGGGTGCCTGGGACGAGGGCCCGAGGGGACCGGAGGGTGCCTGGGACGAGGGCCCGAGGGGACCGGAGGGTGCCTGGGACAAGGGCCCGAGGGGACCGGAGGGTGCCTGGGACAAGGGCCCGAGGGGACCGGAGGGTGCCTGGGACAAGGGCCCGAGGGGACCGGAGGGTGCCTGGGACAAGGGCCCGAGGGGACCGGAGGGTGCCTGGGACAAGGGCCAGAGGGGACCGGAGGGTGCCTGGGACAAGGGCCAGAGGGGACCGGAGGGTGCCTGGGACACGGGCCCGAGGGGACCGGAGGGTGCCTGGGACACGGGCCCGAGGGGACCGGAGGGTGCCTGGGACACGGGCCCGAGGGGACCGGAGGGTGCCTGGGACAAGGGCCCGAGGGGACCGCAGGGTGCCTGGGACAAGGGCCAGAGTGGACCGCAGGGTGCCTGGGACAAGGGCCAGAGGGGACCGCAGGGTGCCTGGGACAAGGGCCAGAGGGGACCGGAGGGTGCCTGGGACAAGGGCCAGAGGGGACCGGAGGGTGCCTGGGACAAGGGCCCGAGGGGACCGGAGGGTGCCTGGGACAAGGGCCCGAGGGGACCGGAGGGTGCCTGGGACAAGGGCCCGAGGGGACCGGAGGGTGCCTGGGACAAGGGCCCGAGGGGACCGGAGGGTGCCTGGGACAAGGGCCCGAGGGGACCGGAGGGTGCCTGGGACAAGGGCCCAAGCGGACCGGAGGGTGGCGTTTGGGACAAGGGCCTGAGGGGACCAGAGAGCGGCGTTTGGGACAAGGGCCCAAAAGGACCTGAAAGTGCTTGGAACAGGGGCCCGAGGGATCCTTGGGATCAGGAACCAATGCAAACAGATGATTGGGATGAAGGACCGGATCAGCCAGGTGATTGGAATCAGGGACAAGAAGACAGTTGGGGCACAGATCCTTCACAGACCGATCGCTTTGACAGGGGCACGATGAGACCAGGCTGCAATGTAGAAAAAGATCTAGCAAGATCAGGCAACACTTGGGGCAAAGGTCCAATGTCACAGGGCGGTAATTTAGATAGGGGCCTCATACGATTGGATAGCAGTTTAGATAGAGGTCCAGTGCGCCCAGAAGGTGGCTTTGATCGGGAAACACAGGGCCCTAATTGGGACAGAATTCCAGAGAGAGCAAGCAGTTTGGATGTAAGCCATGGAAGACCTCTTTTAAATATAGAAAGTGGACCTATAAGACAAGGAAGTAATTTTCTTGACAAGGGCCCTGAAAGACAAGGCATGGACTTTGACAAGGGTGCAACACGACCAGCCAGCCTTTTTGGTAAGCCCATGGAGAGGCCCAGGGGCCTTTTTGACAAGCCCATGGACCGTCCGGGCGGCCTTTTTGACAAGCCCATGGACCGCCCGGGCGGCCTTTTTGACAAGCCCATGGACCGCCCGGGCGGCCTTTTTGACAAGCCCATGGACCGCCCGGGCGGCCTTTTTGACAAGCCCATGGACCGCCCGGGCGGCCTTTTTGACAAGCCCATGGACCGCCCGGGCGGCCTTTTTGACAAGCCCATCGACCGTCCGGGTAGCCGCTTTGACAAGCCCGGCAGCCTTTTGGACAGGCCCATGGACCGGCCCGGAAGCCTTTTGGACCGGCCCGGAAGCCTTTTGGACCGGCCCGGAAGCCTTTTGGACCGGCCCGGAAGCCTTTTGGACCGGCCCGGAAGCCTTTTGGACCGGCCCGGAAGCCTTTTGGACCGGCCCGGCAGCCTTTTGGACAGGCCCATGGACCGGCCCGGCAGCCTTTTGGACAGGCCCATGGACCGGCCCGGCAGCCTTTTGGACAGGCCCATGGACCGGCCCGGCAGCCTTTTGGACAGGCCCACGGACCGGCCCGGCAGCCTTTTGGACAGGCCCACGGACCGGCCCGGCAGCCTTTTGGACAGGCCCACGGACCGGTCCGGCAGCCTTTTGGACAGGCCCACGGACCGGCCCGGCAGCCTTTTGGACAGGCCCACGGACCTGCCCGGCAGCCTTTTGGACCAGCCCCCCACCCAGGCCTGCAGCATTTTTGACAAGCCTCCTGCCCCGGACCGGCCCGGCAGCATTTTCGACAAGCCTCCTGCCCCGGACCGGCCCGGCAGCATTTTCGACAAGCCTCCTGCCCCGGACCGGCCCGGCAGCATTTTCGACAAGCCTCCTGCCCCGGACCGGCCCGGCAGCATTTTTGACAAGCCTCCTGCCCCGGACCGGCCCGGCAGCATTTTTGACAAGCCTCCTGCCCCGGATCGGCCCGGCAGCATTTTTGACAAGCCTCCTGCTCCCGACCGGCCCGGCAGCATTTTTGACAAGCCTCCTGCTCCCGACCGGCCCGGCAGCATTTTTGACAAGCCTCCTGCCCCGGACCGGCCCGGCAGCATTTTTGACAAGCCTCCTGCCCCGGACCGGCCCGGCAGCATTTTTGACAAGCCTCCTGCCCCGGACCGGCCCGGCAGCATTTTTGACAAGCCTCCTGCCCCGGACCGGCCCGGCAGCATTTTTGACAAGCCTCCTGCCCCGGACCGGCCTGGCAGCACTTTGGACAAGCCTTCCATTCTGGACCGGCCTGGCAGTATTTTTGACGAGCCTCCTGCCCCGGACCGGCCACGCAGCATTTTTGACAAGCCCCCTACCCCCAACCGGCCTGGCATCACTTTGGAAAAGCCTCCTGTCCCCGACTGCCCTGGCAGCATTTTTGACAAGCCTCCTGCCCCGGACCGGCCCGGCAGCATTTTTGACAAGCCTCCTGCCCTGGACCGGCCCGGCAGCACTTTGGGCAAGCCTTCCATTCCTGACCACCCTGGCAGTATTTTTGACGAGCCTCCTGCCCCGGACCGGCCACACAGCATTTTTGACAAGCCCCCTACCCCCAACTGGCCTGGCAGCATTTTTGACAAGCCTCCCACCCCAGACTGCCCCGGCAGCATTTTGGACAAGCTTCCCACCCCAGACTGCCCCGGCAGCATTCTGGACAAGCCTCCCGCGCCAGACTGCCCCGGCAGCATTTTGGACAAGCCTCCCGCCCCAGACAAGCCCGGCAGCTTTTTTGACAAGCCTCCCACCCCGGACCGGCCCGGCAGCATTTTTGACAAGCCTCCCACCCCGGACCGGCCCGGCAGCATTTTTGACAAGCCTCCCGCCCCGGACCGGCCCGGCAGCATTTTTGACAAGCCTCCCGCCCCGGACCGGCCCGGCAGCATTTTTGACAAGCCTCCCGCCCCGGACCGGCCCGGCAGCATTTTTGACAAGCCTCCCGCCCCTGACCAGCCCGGCAGCATTTTGGATAAACTTCCCGGCCCTGACCGCCCCTGCAGCATTTTTGACAAGCCTCCCACCCCGGACCGGCCCGGCAGCATTTTTGACAAGCCTCCCACCCCAGACCGGCCCGGCAGCATTTTTGACAAGCCTCCCACCCCAGACTGCCCCGGCAGCATTTTGGATAAACCTCCCGGCCCTGACCGCCCCTGCAGCATTTTTGACAAGCCCCCTGCCCCCGACAAGCCTGGCAGCACTTTGGACAAGCCTCCTGTCCCCGACTGCCCCGCTAGTACTTTGGACACGCCTCCTGCCCCAGACCGCCCCGGCACCATTTTGGACAAGCCTCCTGCTCCTGACCAACCCGGCAGCATCTTTGACAAGCCTTCCATCCCTGACCGGCCCGGCAGCATTTTTGACAAGCCTCCCATCCCTGACAGGCCTGGCAGCACTCTGGACACGCCTCCCAACCCCAACCGCCCTGGCAGCATTTTTGGCAAGCCTCCCACCCCTGACCGGCCCAGCAGCTTTTTGGACATGCCTCCCAACCGCCCTGGCAGCATTTTTGACAAGACTCCCGTCCCTGACTGGCCTGGCAGCACTTTGGACAAGCCTCCCACCCCAGACCGCCCTGGCAGAAGTTTTGAAAAAGGGCTGGACATGTCAGGAAGTGTGTTAAATGTGTGTTCTGACATATCTGGCACGGTTTCGTCTAACAAAGATTTTGAAAAAACTGAAAAGAATTTTGACAAATGTCCTGCTAGAATATGCAGCCTATTTGAGCAAAAGTCTTTAAAAGCTGATAGTAACTTGGAAAATGACTCTACCAAACAAGACAACAGTTTTAACAAAGGTACTGATGGCAACGTTGATGAGGGCAGTGAAAAACTAAGAAGCAGTTTTGAAAAGAACGTAAGATACACTTCGAAAAAGGACACAGAAACTGGCAACAATCTAGATAAGGGACACCCGGGCGTAAAACTAGAACTGGCATCTGGGACAACACAAAGCAATATGACAAAGTGTTCCCCAACAAGAGGTAGTGCTCCGAGCCAGGGCCTGGCCACAGCTGGCGGCTCTGCAAGCCAGGGCCCGGCCACAGCGGGCAATTTAAGACCAAACTCTGCAGAAGCCAACAATTTGAATAAGGGCATCGTGACTAAGGCTGGATTGGAAAGAGGCCTTGCCACAGGAAGCAATTCTAATAAGGGACTGACTTTAGGCAGCAGTTCAGATAAGGACCTAGTGATTGCAGCAAGCGGTGTGAGCAAGGATTTGGTTCAGTCAGGCAGAAATGTGGATACGGTCCTAGGAACTTGCAGCAATGTGGACAAGGGGCAGGATATGAGTAGCAATTCAAGCAATGTTCCATTGATTGGAAGCATAGATAAGGGCACATCCCTTGCATACAGAGACTTGAACAAGGGCTTAGTTACTATGGACAAAAATGTGAACATGAGCCCAATGACGGGAAGTGATATAAACAAAGCCCTATCTGGAGCTGGAAGCAACTTGAAAGGCAGTCAGTTGAGCACAGTGAATGTGGGCTCCCTAAACACAACCCGAACCACTGTTGGCAGTGACATGAACAATAGCCTGGCCCCTGTAAGCAGCAGCACGAGCAAGGGCCCATCCACTATAGGCAGCAACATAAACAAGAGCCTTGCCCCCGGAATCGGCAGTATGAGCAAGGGCGCATCCAGTACAGACAGTGATGTGAAGAGGCTAGCCCCTGTAAGCAGTAGCCCGAGCAAGGGCCCATCCACTATAGGCAGTGATGTGAAGAGGCTGGCCCTTGGAATAAGCAGCATGAGCAAGGTCGTGTCCACTACAGACAGTGATGTGAAGAGGCTGGCCCCTCGAAGCAGCAGCCAGAGCAAGGGCCCATCCACTATAAGCAGTGATGTGAAGAGTCTGGCCCCTCGAAGCAGCAGCCAGAGCAAGAGCCCATCCACTATAGGCAGTGATGTGAAGAGTCTGGGCCCTGTAAGCAGCAGCATGAGCAAGGAGATATCCACTACAGGCAGCAACATAAACAAGAGCCTTGCCCCCGGAATCAGCAGTATCAGCAAAGGCACATCCACTACAGGCAGTGATGTGAAGAGTCTGGCCCCTGTAAGCAGCAGCCCGAGCAAGGACCCATCCACTATAAGCAGTGATGTGAAGAGTCTGGGCCCTGTAAGCAGCAGCACGAGCAAGAACCCATCCAATATAGGCAGTGATGTGAAGAGTCTGGCCCCTCTAAGCAGCAGCCCGAGCAAGGGCCCATCCACTATAGGCAGTGATGTGAAGGGGCTTGCCCCTCTAAGCAGCAGCATGAGAAAGGACATACCCACTACAGGCAGCAACATAAACAGGAGCCTTGCCCCCCGAATCAGCAGTATGAGCAAGGGCGCATACACTACAGGCAGTGATGTGAAGAGTCTGGCCCCTGTAACCAGCAGCACGAACAAGGACCCATTCACTATAGGCAGTGATGTGAAGAGTCTGGCCCCTGTAACCAGCAGCACGAACAAGGACCCATCCACTATAGGCAGTGATGTGAAGAGTCTGGCCCCTGTAAGCAGCAGCATGAGCAAGGACATATCCACTACAGGCAGCAAAATAAACAGGAGCCTTGCCCCCATAATCAGCAGTATGAGCAAGGGCGCATCCACTACAGACAGTGATGTGAAGAGTCTGGCCCCTGTAACCAGCAGCACGAACAAGGACCCATCCACTATAGGGAGTGATGTGAAGAGTCTGGCCCCTGTAAGCAGCAGCACGAGCAAGGACCCATCCACTATAGGCAGTGATGTGAAGAGTCTGTCCCCTCTAAGCAGCAGCCCGAGCAGGGGCCCATCCACTATAGGCAGTGATGTGAAGAAGCTTGCCCCTCTAAGCAGCAGCATGAGCAAGGACATATCCACTACAGGCAGCAACATAAACAAGAGCCTTGCCCCCGGAATCAGCAGTATGAGCAAGGACCCATCCACTATAGGCAGTGATGTGAAGAGTCTGACCCCTGTAAGCAGCAGCATGAGCAAGGGCCCACCCATTAAAGTCAGCGACATAAACAAGAGCCTTGCCCCTGGAATCGGCAGCATGAGCAAGGACATATCCACTACAGGCAGCAACATAAACAAGAGCCTTGCCCCCGGAATCAGCAGTATGAGCAAGGGCGCACCCACTACAGGGGGCCCATCCACTATAGGCAGTGATGTGAAGAGTCTGGGCCCTGTAAGCAGCAGCATGAGCAAGGACATATCCACTACAGGCAGCAACATAAACAAGAGCCTTGCCCCCGGAATCAGCAGTATGAGCAAGGGCACATCCACTACAGGCAGTGATGTGAAGAGTCTGGGCCCTGTAAGCAGCAGCACGAGCAAGGACCCATCCACTATAGACAGTGATGTGAATAGTCTGGCCCCTCTAAGCAGCAGCCCGAGCAAGAGCCCATCCACTATAGGCAGTGATGTGAAGAAGCTTGCACCTGTAAGCAGCAGCATGAGCAAGGGCGCACCTACTACAGAGGGCGCATCCACTACAGACAGTGATGTGAAGAGGCTGACCCCTGTAAGCAGCGGCATGAGCAAGGAAGTATCCACTACAGGCAGCAACATCAACAAGAGTCTTGCCCCCGGAATCAGCAGTATGAGCAAAGGCGCATCCACTACAGGCAGTGATGTGAAGAGTCTGGCCCCTGTAAGTAGCAGCACGAGCAAGGACCCATCCACTATAAGCAGTGATGTGAAGAGTCTGGCCCCTCTAAGCAGCAGCCCGAGCAAGAGCCCATCCACTATAGGCAGTGATGTGAAGAGCCTTGCCCCTGGAATCGGCAGCATGAGCAAGGACATATCCACTACAGGCAGCAACATCAACAAGAGCCTTGCACCTGGAATCAGCAGTATGAGCAAGGGCGCACCTACTACAGAGGGCGCATCCACTACAGACAGTGATGTGAAGAGGCTGACCCCTGTAAGCAGCGGCATGAGCAAGGACGTATCCACTACAGGCAGCAACATCAACAAGAGTCTTGCCCCCGGAATCAGCAGTATGAGCAAAGGCGCATCCACTACAGGCAGTGATGTGAAGAGTCTGGCCCCTGTAAGTAGCAGCACGAGCAAGGACCCATCCACTATAGGCAGTGATGTGAAGAGGCTTGCCCCTGTAAGCAGCAGCATGAGCAAGGACATATCCACTACAGGCAGCAACATAAACAAGAGCCTTGCCCCCGGAATCAGCAGTATCAGCAAGGGTGCATCCACTACAGGCAGTGATATGAAGAGGCTGGCCCCTGCAAGCAGCAGCATGAGCAAGGGCACATCCCCTACAGGCAGTGATGCGAAGAGGCTGGCCACTTTAAGCAGTATGAGCAAGGGCCCACCCACTAAGGGAAGTGACATAAACAAGAGCCCTGCCCCTACAAGCAGCGGCATGAACAAAGACGCATCCACTGCAGTCAGTGACATGAACAAGACTTGGGCCCCTGTAAGTGTCAACATGGGCCCAATGGTGGACAGCAGCGTGGACAGGGGCCCTATGATGGGCATCAACATGGACAGGGGCCCTATGGTGGGCAGCAACCTGGACATGGGCCCTATGGTGGGCAGCAACATGGACAGGGGCCCTATGGTGGGCAGCAACATGGACAGGGGGCCTATGATGGGCAGCAGCATGGACAGGGGCCCTATGGTGGGCAGCAGCATGGGCCCTAGGGCGGGCAGCAGCATGGACAGGGGGCCTATGATGGGCAGCAGCATGGACAGGGGGCCTATGATGGGCAGCAACATGGACAGGGGCCCTATGATGGGCAGCAGCATGAACAGGGTCCCTATGGTGGGCAGCAGCATGGACAGGGGGACTATGATTGGCAGCAGCATGGACAGGGGGTCTAAGATGGGCAGCAGCATGGACAGGGGGCCTATGGTGGGCAGCAACATGGACAGGGGGGCTATGGTGGGCAGCAACATGGACAGGGGGCCTATGATGGGCAGCAGCATGGACAGGGGGCCTATGATGGGCAGCAGCATGGACAGGGGGCCTATGATGGGCAGCAGCATGGACAGGGGGCCTATGATGGGCAGCAGCATGGACAGGGGGCCTATGATGGGCAGCAACATGGACAAGGGGCCTATGATGGGCAGCAACATGGACAAGGGGCCTATGATGGGCAGCAGCATGGCCAGGGGGCCTATGATGGGCAGCAACATGGACAGGGGGCCTATGATGGGCAGCAGCATGGACAGGGGGCCTATGATGGGCAGCAGCATGGACAGGGGGCCTATGATGGGCAGCAACATGGACAGGGGGCCTATGATGGGCAGCAGCATGGACAGGGGGCCTATGATGAGCAGCAGCATGGACAGGGGGCCTATGATGGGCAGAATCATGGACAGGGGGCCTATGATGGGCAGCAGCATGGACAGGGGCCCAATGACAACAGCTGGCTTGGGCATTGCAAGGTCAGACTTCTGTGACCGAAAACCAGAAAACAGTCTTGGCAGTGGCCTAAAGAGAGCCGAAATACGAGACCGCAGCCCTCTGAGGCTTGGGAATCGAAGTAGGAGCCCCTTGAGTACAGGCAGTCGTGGTAGAAGTCCTGTGAGACTTGGAAATCGTGACAGGAGCCCTTTGAAATCCGGTATTCATGAAATTAGCCACTTGATGCATGGTACTCATGACAAGAGAGCGGATCTCACCAGGGAACTGCTTCCTTTGGCACAGTCAAATGAACTGGATAACAGACTCCTAAGTGATGATGAGGCCACCAGAGTTTCCAGAGCGCCATGGCTTCTTGGAGAAGAAAAAGGAGTGGAAGATATGCGAAGAAGAAGAGACTTTCCATCAGCGCAGGAGGGGATGACCGATTGGAAGAAAAAGTCCTACTGGAAAGAAAAAGAACATTTCCTGCATGGGCCCCCTGATCCATACAGCAGGCAAGAGAGAGTGCCACTTCGTCATTCTGCACCATCTGCACCTCATGACCTTGATAGAGATACATGGTGGGATGATAGGGAGCAAGAGCGTGATTCGGGACGGGACTTCGACAGGTTTGAAAGACCATTTGATAGAGTCAATCAGAATCCAAATCGAGATTACCACGGATCTCGAGACGGAAACTTCCTGCCTCATGATAGGAATTATCCCCTCCGACCTTTATCACCTTGTCCACCCCTTCCGCATCTTCCACCTTTTCATTCTGTTTCACCTCTTCGATCCCGTTCGGCAATTAGATCTGTATCACCTCTCCCTCCCCTTCCGCTTTTGGACAAGTTCCGTGAAGATCGATGGGGAGAAGGTAGTGACAGAGGCATATTGTATGAAAGAGACCGCCAGGAAAGAGATCTGAGGGTGCGCGAGTTCTCTGATAGACCCTGGCAAGAGATGACAAATCCAGATTACCCCCCAGTGAGGCCCTGGGACAAAGACCGGTTGGGGGAGAGATGGTATCCACCAGAAGCCAGAGATCGATTTCTAAATGATCAGCTGGATCCACTTCCTCCAGTACCAATGCATCCTCCACCAGGCCCTGCTGTGCACCCTTCAACAATACCTGGAGCAGAGATGAACCTGGACCCTGAGCAGTCGTCCGCCATGGCGGGGCCAATGGTCCTCAGCCAAAGGCAGCATGAGATAATCTTGAAGGCTGCACAGGAGTTGAAAAAGCTACGGTGAGATGTGTGCTCTGCTCCTTCTCTTACAGCAGACTGACTTGCCTGTGTTTTTGAAATTTTGAGTGGATCTAAAACAGTACAGGTGTTTCTTGAGATTATGCAGGCTTTTTGGATCAGCAGCAAGCCTACCTGTCTGTTGCTACAGCTCATTACAGTTAGTGCCACTTCAGCTCTCTGCGTACATGTCCAAGTTAATGCAGACTGAGTTACAGGAGAGCAGCATTACTACAATGTGTACTTTGCAAAAGCACCTTTTTTCTTGGAAGGAAACAAGTGGGGATGTGAGGAGAATATATAGCGTCAACGTAACTTCAATTTTAAAGACTTGAATCTAGTGATGTTGTATTGTTACTGGTAAATAACACTTTAGAGAACTGTCGTCTACTGAAGGGAGAGGGAAGGCTGTAACCCCCCAAAATAGCTTAAAAAGACACCTGAAAAAAACACATTTCCCGAATAGTGCGATCATGTGAACTGTAGAAATACAATACAGCCGAAAGAGTAATTCCTTATTTATTGATGATATGACATTGCTTTCCTGAGATTGCGTATTACACAGACCTAGGGCAATGAACGATTTGAAGAAACGCATGCCATTAACATGCCTTATTCCAACATCAACCTTTGGTCCACGTGCATATGTTTCGCCATAAGAGGCTTTGTCTAGGCCAAGTAAAACAATTCCCGAACATAGAAATTATATACAAAAGTGATTCTGTACAATTATGGAATGGTGCATAATTCATGGTCCGTTCAAACCATCAGAAAGCACATGGGAGAAAAGAGGGAAATGAGAACAACAATTAGTTGTTGTTCTCATTCCCCTCTTTTCTCCCATGTGCTCTCCTTGTTTCCTGCACACCAATGGACCAGTTTCAGATTTTATAATTTGCTGAAAGCTTGGCAGTTGCTTAGCAATTAAAATTCTGCCGTATAGCCAGAGGAATTAACTGCTAAGCAACTGGTGAGCTTTCAGCAAATTACAAAATCTGAAACTTGCCCATTGGTGTGCAGGAAAAAAGGTTACTTTTTCAAGGGACACATTTTAGTAATTCCACTCTCCTGCCTGTAACTCAGTCTGCATAAACTTGGACATGAGCACAGAGCTAAAGTAGCACTAACTGTAATGATCACCTTGCTTCTGATCCTGGAAAGTGAAGGACAACCGTTGATTTAAGAAACTCCTGACTTCTGTTGCACAACAAATAATTTTTATGTTTTACCTGCATTAGTTCTAAATGTTCATACTGTTAAATGGAAGCCTGGAATACTCAATCTACTGTTCCATTCTCCTTCAAAGGAGAAATGGGTGTAAATATGTTTTAAGTGTGATGTGGAGAGAATCAAGACCCTTCATTTTGCTGTGCAGGTTATTTGATTTGCTGTTTGCAGAAGATTCTTAACTCTTTTGTTTCATTACTGAAGTTAGCAGTAGGAGGTATGCTGTTCTAAGTCCATTTATTTTCTATTGCCTAATGGTGTTGACAGCAATGGGAATTAGACCATTACACCCCTGAATGGTACAGAGGAGTAAAACCTGCAGAATGTCATTTTTTGTTTTGTCTGTTTTCACAAAATCTGACTGTAGTACTTTATTTCATGAAAATAAACAGTCTTGGTTCAAAACTAAGTCTGGTTTATTGGATCCTCCGTTGCTTGCCTGATCAGCCAGCTCGCTGTTTGCCTTATTGGAATGCACTAGCGCTGGCATGGGCACTTGCATATCTTGTAACCCAGACACCACTGATGTTCTTGGAGAGATGGACCATTCTTTGCCACAGGGTCACATTTAATACCACCAGCTTCCACTTTGGGGACCTGAAACTTTGCCATTAACGTTTTCTGGTCATTCCACAATCTGATCTGGTGGCATTTTCATTCTCAAAATGGCCCTATGTGATGACACGTGTTTCGGCGGCCACACCACCTTTCTCAGATCAGGGCTAATCTTCTATCCAAACAGTTTTTTTTATTTTTTTTGGGTTCATTAATTCTAATTGTTTTTCAGAAAAAAATAATGTAGCATCTTTAACCAGTTGCAAGGCATTGATAGTAGCCGTAGAAATAAACCGTAAAAATGAACACAAAATAACATTTCATATTGTTATTGCAGTTTCATCAAATAATGGTAAGTAAATAATCCAAATGGTATTAAGAATTAATTTCGAATTGCTTTGTTCATACCATCGCAGACATAAGGGATGGGGAAAGGGAAGGATGATTGGGAAAAGAAAAAACACAATTGTACAAGAATAGAAATGAGAAAAGTGAAAAAAGAAGAAAGAACCGCAAGTTTCCTTCATTTGTACAAATGTAATTAACATACACAATGTGTGTATATATGTTATATACTATCGCTTTGGTGGGTGTCCACCTCTTATTCAATATTATCTGTCAGTGTTTCCAAAGTCTCAAAAAATTGGAATAGTCATGGGTTAAATCCCTGCCTGATGAGTAGAAACGTAATTGTTAATTTATATTACCTTTAGTTGCAGTATTTGAATTTGCTAACTCCGATTTTTATATATCAACAGTTAGATTTGTGTTTAACCTGTCTGATTCTTAATGAGAGCATTTTATTAATTTTTACAAAGTCACTCGGCTTATTGCGTGCGTTCGCCAATTCTCTTGTTGGCCTACTTGCATCCTTGTCAAATAGTACCATTTAGTTCACGTCTCTAAACATCCCTTATTATTGAAAGACATTCCCCCAGTGCCATCCGAAGTCCCGGCATTTAAGGACTTAGCTCACAAGTCCTAGGCGTTTGCCGTCACTGTGTTCGTTTCCGCGTTCCTTCGCGGTACGATGCCTACTGAATTTTGTTTCTTGAATGGAGTCATGGAAACTGCAGTGGTCCTAACTCTGTTTCCATTTTGGCCGCCATGTTTTGGGAAATTTACCATAGCATGATTATGCAGTACAGGTTTCTAGTCTGGTCTTACACTTACATTTACATTATCCTGATTTGGATTTGGAAAACCAATGATTTTAACACATACGTCTTGATGCTCCTAGGTTTACAAAATTAAAATAAGAAAATGAAAATTAAGAAAGCTAAGGTTCGGCCTAAAATCTACTGATGCAAAATTAAAGGAAAATAAAGAATATTGCAGCACACGGTCGGAAAGCTCATTAAAGATGCTTGCATCCCAAAATATAGTTAGTTAATATGTAAACTGTATCTAGTTAAATTCCACCTTCCTAATGTATTTACTAGATGGAGACACGCATGCTTACTCCAAGCAAAAGTATCGACCATTTTAGCCACTTGGCTTGCAACAATATTGAATCATGATGTAAGAAATTCAGGCAATTGGCATACATTACTTGTTTTAGACATTCTATGCATTGTATTTTTTACAGATAGGTTTATCTCTTCTAAGAGTTCAGTATGTTTGTCTGATTCATAAAAAAGAGGACATCTCATTATCCGAATTCAGGCCCCTCTCTACTGTTCTATGTTTACAGATGAGTTTGGCTTCCTCCTGCCTGAGTCTTAGTTCTTGGTTGCCCCCTCTGGGTCCTAGAGTGTAACGCTCACCTGGTATCCACGGGGACGTCACTCAGCCTGTTCTGACCTCTTACAACCTCAAACCCTTCCCTGAAGTCTACTCGACTGGAGACTGGGCCTGAAACACAGGATTGGTAGAGTTTAACTCCCTATTGTCTGTGTGCTTGAACCCCTTCTTCCCCGGTGTCCAACCCTTCCCTTTGATCCACAGCTCACCTTGTTTTCTTGGAAAGTGTGCTCTCCGTCCTGCTTTCAGCGCAGGGGCGCGTTGATGCGGGCTCGTTGCTGCCTAGTTACTTCACTGGCAAGAGTCCGACAGGTAAGTATGAGTCTTTTGAACAGTTCTCTAACTTCGTTCCTTTCCTTCCTTAGATGATGGCTGGCGTCCGGGGATGGCGATGTGCTGCTGAGATGAGTCGCGCTGAAGGTGAGTGAGCGCGTGGTACGACCCTTTCGTATTGAACTGAGTTCTTTTTCTGTGTCTTTTAGGTGCCGCAACGTTTTCAGTGTGGATGCCGGTTATGAAGAAGAAATGCGGTGAGTAAGCGTGGTATGCGGCGCCTCTAGATGTTTCCACGCTAACCTGGAGTGTCTTTTCCCTCTTGCAGATGGATGAGAAGTTCCGGAGACAGAGTTCCCCCAGAGCGGCTGGGATTCAGGTAAGCGTTTGAAGCTCGTACAGTCTTTAAAAATAAGCGAAGATTTGCTGAATGCTTACTAATGCCTTTATTCTGTTCTTTTCCCATTTCTTTAGGAAGCGGCGTGCCGGGATGGGAATGACACCGCCGAAGATGCCCGCAGAACAGAAGGAGCGATGAATGATGGGCAGAAGCGCCGCAAGGTAAGGCTGTTCCTAATGGTGTTCTTGTTTTTGCAGGAGCTGAGCGCAGAAGAAAGATGCAGGCCTACTAGAGACCGATCTGAACACGGTGAGAGTCACGCTGAGGTGAGGTGCAGAAAACACAAAGCATGTTTCTCAGCCTGGGCGTGGCTTAAATAGTCTCTGGGTATCCCAGGTGTCTCAGGGCTGAACCACGCCCAAAAGACTAGACTGCACATGCAGTTCTGGGAACCGAAATATGTGGGGGCATCCATCTTGTCCCCATCAATGCACTACAAGTCCAATCCCCAATGTTATCCTATGGGAGTGAGTGAGTCTGGTGCCACAAGCGCCAAGTCTGACTCCAAGTGGGTCTTTGGAGGGATGGAGAGGCCCTTGAGGGCCATGTAGGTGATCGTGGCTTGGCTCCAGCCTAACATCTTGGAGGGCTGGGGACATGAGGGGCAGGAATCATGACATAGAGTAACTTTTTGAGACCAGCAAACTGTCTTTTTTTATCACACAATTGATGGTTTTTACTGCCAGTGTTGGGCTAAAGGCAATGTTATATCTGGACTCCCAATGAACGACGTGTTCCCATATCCTTATTCTAAGTTCTCTGATAGTACTGCCTATGTATACAAGTTCACATTTGCATTTAATGGCATAAATCACAAATTTAGACCGACAGTTTGTTTTCAGCAATTTTGATCTTGGTTCCATACGAGTCTTGAAATAGTCCAGTATTGTCTAGTGAGTATTGGCACATGGAGCAAGTGCCGCACTTTCTGAATCCTGCAGTGGGTTGTGGCAACCATGTTGTTGATATCTGTTTGGTATCCTGAAGAAAAGATGGACTTGGATTAATTTTTAGTGTTTTGGCCCGCTTAAATATATCAAGTTTTTACAAATGCCAATTTCTTTTCAAAATCCTCCATAATTGAGCATTATTAGCACAATATGTTATAAATTGAACTTTATCGGGCTATTGGTCCATCTTCCTTCTTGGTATTAGTGTTGATTCTCTGTCTAGTTTTTGTGCTTTAGCTTGTGCTATACATTTATTTGAATAACCTCTGGCTTTGAAGTGAGTTGATAGCAGAGCACATTCGCCCTCAAAAGCCATTTGCTCCGAACAGTTTCTTCGTGCCCTAATATATTCACCTTTAGGGATGTTCCTTATGACAGGGTTATGGTGACAGCTGGTTGCATAGAGTGTCGAATTCACTTCCGTTTCCTTCCTGTATCTGTTAGTCATCAATTTGTTACCTTGTTATTTGTTGATCAAGCAACCTGTTACATACCATGTACTTTTTGCCAAAAGTGCACACAGCTTTTTTTAAAGATTCCGGAAGGAAGACCTATCCTAAGTGGTATCGGGTGGGCAACATAAAACATGGCAGAGTATATAGACCACATTCTGAGACCCAGAGTATCTCAAATCAAATCTTACCTTAAAGATACAACATCAGTAATTGTAAAATTGTCGCAAGTCAATTGGAAACAAGAGTATTCACTAGTAACATAGGACGTCAAAGCTCTTTACACTTCCATCAGACATGAAACAGCACTTGAAACAATTCATTATATTTTTCAGCAAGACTCAGCATCCGACTACCAGTCAGTCAATATGTTAAGAGATGCTTCTAATAACACTGCAGAATAATGTATTCTTTAACAGTGAGTTTTTCAAGCAAACCAGAGGTGTAGCGATGGGCATTAAATATGCCCCTGCTCTTGCAAATTTAGTCAAGTCAATGTTTGAGGACAAGTACATCTACACAGATAAAGGATATGAAACTAACATCATTAAATGGATGAGATAAATTGACGTTTTGATGATTTGGCAAGGTACACAAGATGAACTAGATCAATTCATGTCAAGAGCCAATTCAAAACCACTAGGCATAGAATTTATTGGAACAAACAGCGCAAATAGTTTCAACTTCTTGGACTTAACTACATATCCATCAGGTAACAAATTGATGACTAAAACATACAGGAAGGAAACAGAAGTGAAATAGACACTCTATGCAACCAGCTGTCACCATAACCCCGTCATAAGGAACATCCATAAAGGTGAATACATTAGGGCACGAAGAAACTGTTCGGAGCAAATGGCTTTTGAGGATGAATGTGCTCTTCTATCAACTCGCTTCAAAGCCAGAGGGTATTCAAATGTATAGCAAAAGCACACGCTAAAGCACAAAAACTAGACAGAGAATCAACACTAATACCAAGAAGGAAGACGGACCAATATCCCGATCAAGTTCAATTTATAACAACATATTGTGCTAATAATGCTAAATTACGGAGGATTTTGAAAAGAAATTGGCATTTGTTAAAACTTGATCCAAACAAGACTTTGTGGAAGACTTGCCAACATTTATATTCAAGCGGGCCAAAACACTAAAAATTAATCTAAGTCCATCATTTCTTCAGGATACCAAACAGATATCAACAACTACACGGTTGCCATAACTGACTGCAGGATTCAGAAAGTACGGCACTTGCTCCATGTGCCAATACTCACTAGACAATACTGAACTATTTAAAGACTCTTATGGAACCAAGATCAAAATTGCTGAAAACAAACTCGGTCTAAATTTGTGATTCATGCCATTAAATGCAAATGTGAATTTGTATACATAGGCAGTACTATCAGAGAACTTAGAATAAGGAAACGGGAACACATGTCCATTGGGAGTCAGGATATAACATTGCCTTCAGCCCAACATTGGCAGTTAAATCATCAATTGTGTGATTAAAAAAGACATAAGGTTTGTTGGTCTCAAAAAAGTTACACTAGGACCCAGAGGGGGCAACCAAGAACTAAGACTCAGGCAGGGAGAAGCCAAACTCATCTGTACACTTGGAACAGTAGAGAGGGGCCTGAATTGGGATAATGAGATGTCTTCTTTTTTATGAATCAGACAAACATACTGAACTCTTAAAAGAGATAAACCTATCTGTAAAAAATATAATGCATAGAATGTCTAAAACAAGTCATGTATGCCAATTGACTGAATTTCTTAAATCGTGAATCAATATTGTTGCAAACCAAGCAGCTAAGATGGTCAATATTTTTGCCTGGAGTAAGCATGCGTGTCTCCATCTAGTAAATACATTAGGAAGGTGGAATTTAACTAAATACAGTTCACATATTAACTAACTATATTCTGGGATGCAAGCATCTTTAATGAGCTTTCCAACCGACTTGTGCAATATTCTTTATTTTCCTTTAATTTTGCATCGGTAGATTTTAGGCCGAACATTAGCTTTCTTAATTTTCATTTTCTTATTTTAATTTTGTAAACCTAGGAGCATCAAGACGTATGTGTTAAAATAATTGGTTTTCCAAATCAGGATAATGAAAATGTAAGTGTAAGACCAGACTAGAAACCCGTGCTGCATAATCATGCTATGGTAAATTTCCCAAAACATGGTGGCCAAAATGGAAACAGAGATAGGACCACTCCAGTTTCCATGACTCCATTCAGTAAACAAAATTCACTAGGCATCGGACTGCGAAGGAACGCGGAAACGAGCACAGTGACGGCAAAAGCCTAGGACTTGTGAGGTAAGCCCTTAAATGCCGGGACTTCGGACGGCACTGGGGGAATGTCTTTCAATAATAAGCGATGTTTAGAGACGTGAACTAAATGATACTATTTGACAAGGATGCAAGTAGGCCAACAAGAGAATTGGCGAACGCACGCGATAAGCCGAGTGACTGCAACCATTAATAAAATGCTTTCATTAAGAATCAGAAAGGTTAAACATAAATTTAACTGTTGATATATAAAAATCAGAGTTATCAAATTCAAGCACTGCAAACACAATACAAGGTAATATAAATTAACAATTCCGTTTTTACTTATCAGGCAGGGATTTAACCCATGAGTATTCCAATTTTTCGAGCCTCTGCAAACACTGACAGATAATATAGGTAAGAGGTGGACACCAACCAAAGAGATGGTAGTACTATGGTGCTTATATATATATATATATATATATATTTATTTATTTAGTAAAAAAACTTTGTTAAAGGGACGTTATGGTTCCAAGTAAAACCAAAAAACCCTTGAAATTCGCCAGTTATGGTAAGCTAAGCAACCATAACTCGCACCACCACTGTGCACTGCTGAGACCAACACCCAGGCCATAAAAGATGACAAAACAAATGTCATTGATGACATCACTGATGACATTACATTTCTGGCTCCTTTTTTCCTTTACTGACATATCTAGGGCATTAAGAGTCGGGAACTAAGAAATCATAGTCATTATTTATATTCAAGTAATATATTTGTTGAGTTCTACTTCAAATATGTTCTTACAGTAATTCACTTGGGTTTCACTCACAGAATATGAAACATATACATAGGGGGAAACACAGATTTGGAAAACAGCAAAGCTTTGTGTGTATGAAGATCATCAGTGAGGGTATGAACACTTTTTTTTTATAGTTCTGCCTTTTTTTAATTACAGTACTTTCCTGGATATGCTCATATTTGGATACGTTGTATGCACACCACTCTCCTTAGGGTCCAGTCACATTACATGATATTTATACATAGCGAATTAGTAGGTTTGAAGCACAGCGGGCATTTCTGTGTATAAAGTTAATCAGTTAGGGTATGAAGAATGGCTGCTAGTACTGTTGTTTACTTCATTTTCCCCGTATATGCTCATATTTCTGTTATTTGTGTTTTGTTTGAATAATGCAATTGTGTAGTAAGTGGGTTTTATTAGCTAGTTATTAAATGTAGCCCAGTAGACAAAACTGTAATAAGAAGCATGTATCATTTTAACATGGTAAGATTATTCATATTGCACATCCAACATATATGTTCCACACAGAGCCTATTTTCTACATGAGTAGCTTAGTATACTGGAAAGAACCCGATAATAAAAAGAAATTGGTGTCAATGCATTACTTAATGCACTACGTACCTTATGAAATGTATTCCTATAACCCTTCACACTTTTTGATGAACATTACTATGAGAATCCCTTGTACAGACTTTTTATGAAAATAAATGTACATGTGATGTCATCAGTGACATTTGTGATGTCATCTTTTATGTCCTGGGTGTTAGTCTTAGCAGTGCACAGTGGTGGTGCGAGTTATGGTTGCTTAGCTTACCCTAACTGGTGATTATCAAGGGTTTTTCGTTTTTACTTGGAACCATAACGCACCTTTAACAAAGTTTTTTTTTACTGAATTTCATAGGTTTCTAGTAGTACCCCGTAACCATAATGTAAACGAACATTTGACTTCATTGCACACCTTCCGGAGAATGCCACATGACCATATGCTGGCGCACAGCACGGTGACGTGTCCGAGAATCCGTACACACTTAACAGTAAGATCTATGCCTCGTAGACAGTGTGGACCTACATTTTTTACTGATGTAGGAACTTCAACATTTCCCTTGCACAGCTCCAACACCTATTCATACTCGGCCATTAACAATGTAGTACACAATACATCATTTTAGCAAAAGTACTATTTATCTGAAAACGACATGAGCTAAGACCATCCCTCCTCCCCAAGAAACAGCACCACTGCTGTAATGAAGGAGCATGAGAAACACTGCCCGTACCTTACAAATAACACGCACAACATTTTCCTCTGTCCACCTACACCTCCATATTACTGTTTGGTGCCTTTTTGCTCATTTCCGTCCACAACTTTCCTTCTTAGCTCTCCTTCCAAAAAAAAAAAAATCTGTAAAAAAATTAAATGTTCCTTTACGAACCACCTTTCACAGTTTAAAAATATAAATAAAAAAAAATCGCATAGACTCCATCTACTTTGTATTTCTCAGTAGGGCCAGCAGGCCAAGTTATCAGCCCAATCGAAGCCAGAGTGCATAACGCGATCTCTGGAGCATTACCCCCCCTTCAATCCCTAAAATGGGGGATGAATGCCATTAACAATCTAGAGTTCCAAAGCAGTAACCCGTTCTACTAAAAAAGAGGGTTTTTCGTTCTAACCCGGTGTGAAGACTGGAGGGGGGGTGTCTGTACTTCTGCTCTCTATATGGTAGAGGAGAGGCACAGAGGACCCCAGCCAAGATTCTCTATTGTGGTAGCAATGGACGCGCAATCAAGGCCTAGCTTCTCAGGAGGTGATGCGGGCTGGTTCTTAAGTACAGTGTAGTCCCTGAACCCCCACAAAGAAATGTCCACACACTGTATTACTGAAAACAGTCTTTATATAATTAATATTCAAAGGTATGTACACGATCACAATAACGCACTTTGTACTCGGAAATCAACAATGATAAATATATACAATTCTAAAGTGATACCACCAAGGTTAGCAAATCTCATTAAAGTGCATCAACTGTACGGTTAAAATGTCACACAGATCAATAATGAGGAAACCAGCAATAGAGATAGGCAGGAACGTAAGATGGTTGAAACAATAGGCAGAATGCTGGCCTCTACCGATGCACAGTTCTGTGTGGAGATACCCCCACCTGGGCAACCTGTAAAATAGATATATAGCACAAGCCCAGTCCATATATTGTTCAATAGCCTTATTTCCTCCTATAATGTTCCCCCCCCCCCCCAATGTACCTGGTGGAGTAGAGTGCTTCGAAGACACGTCAGCGGATCCTTCTTCAGTGACTCCCTTTAAAGCAGGAGCCACGGATCGTCGAGAGGCGTCGAAGATGGTGAACTTGTCGTCGACGGCGGCGATGAACAGTTCAAGGGTGCCGAGACCCCGATGTCGATCCAGGCGGTGCTCGTCAGCGACGTCCTGCAAGGATGAGGTGTGCGGGGCACCTCGGCGATAGATTGTTCAGGACCGCAAAGAGTTTTGGAAGAACTGTGGCCCAACAAGGGCGTCGAGTCGTCGAAGTCTTTGTGGCCTTCAGGTGGCGGGAAACCCACTGGCGGATTCTCCTCGGCGCGTTGGTCGTCCTCGACTTTCTCCGGCGGGACAAAGTGGTCGATGTTGCGGGCAAGGGAGTCCTTGGATTCAAATGTTCTTAGGCAAAGGAGCGGGCGGCTCCGGTCGTCGGCGGCACAGCGTCAAGTGGTTCCCACGGCTGGGCAACACAACTTCGACGGGCCTCCAGCAGTTACACAAACCTGTGAACCCTGGTCGACTGCAATGGACCTCGACAGCGGCGAAGTCCGGGTTCTTTGCTTCGTTCTCGTCAGCGGTCCCGTCTCGGGTCAGCAGCCTTTCGAGGGTCTGACTTCCAGGGAGCTTTGGCAAAGGTTTTAGCAGTGCTCGATGGTCCCTCGGAACACGGGAAGAGGGCGCCTTATCAGGTCCTCTCTCGGATCAGTCTTCGACAGATTCGGCAGCTTTCAGATCGGTTGAAGCAAATGCAACAGCAAGACTTCTTCTTCCAGCTGGGCATCGAGGATCAGCAGTTCCAGTTACTCTTAGTGAAGGCACAGCATCTGAATGCTCCTGAACAATTTCCAGTGGTGAGAGGCCCCCAGATATACTATCTTGTCTCATCCAGACTGCTGGATCACTCTCAGCAGCCAATCATACAGAAGGGCATTCATGCAGTCAGTCAGCCAATCAGGCACACAGTGCATTCAAGTCATCCTCCTCCCTCTCAGACACTCGCAACAAGGATTGTGGATTGGGACAAGTACCCAGCCATTCAACACTACACACTGCATTCAGGCCAGTTTCGGGCAGGGCTGTCCCAGTCTGTCTCTCTCATTCCAGAAACCAGATAACCACAACAAGAAGTGCATATTGGTCGCACACTCCATTCACCCAGGTCCCACCCACAGGAGGTACCCACAACATACAGTCACTGGGAAGGGTCCAGTCAGTCTGGACTGGACTTCACAGCACCACCATATATGGAACTTCCACCCAACAGCCGGTCAGGGGGAAGGGACAGTCAGGGCTTCCCAGGACTTTGGGAAAACAAGGTAATAGGTAATAAAAAGCAAGAGGCCACAGGGGCCATCTTGTTTTCCATCAGGAATCAACGGATTCCAATGGCAGGGCCTGGGGATCCCCAAAATGGAGGATACTCAGCGCACCGGTCAAAGTCAGCATGGAGCTGCCACCAGCCCATACCCTGCTCTGCGGGCCACCCACAGGTGCCCAAAAACATAAACTAGGGGCACAGGGTTGTACCCCCACCCATGGGTTGCCGTAAGGGTATCCCACGGGTCTGTTCACCAAACCAAAAGAGAGCTGCACCGCCAAGAGTCCCACATGAACTCCTGCGCAGAAAATACGACAGAACACACAATAAAAAGGCAGTAAAGGACAAGGATACGGAGGCCCTGTCCCGATGCATTTCCAGCATCAGTCGCTTCCCCCCCCTCCCCAGACTGAGGTGGAGGGTGCCTAATCTCCCACGGCATAGACACCCTCATCCAGACGGTCAACATACCTTCTGGAAAGGCCATCTGCATTATCGTGACTCTTCCCTGGTCTGTGCTCTATGGTGAAGTCTAGCCCTTGCAGGCTAATGGACCAACTGAGCAGTTTTGGGTTTTCACCCTTCATTTGCATAAGCCACTTCAGGGGCTTATGATCTGTTTGTACCTTGAAGGTGGACCACATAAGGTAGGGCCTAAAACGCCTAAGGCTCCAAACTATACTGAAACATTCCTTCTCAACAGTAGCCCACCTACGTTCTCTACCCTTGAGTTGTCTACTGATGAAGATGATGGGATGTTCCCTCCCTTTGTCATCTAACTGGGACTAGACCGCTCCAATTCCGGTGTCGCAGGCATCCGTCTGGACAATAAAGGGTCGGCTGTAGTCAGGCGCACACAACACAGGTGCCCTACACAGACTTTCATTCAAGCCATCAAAGGCCCTCTGACAGTCTTCCGTCCAATTAACCTTCCTAGGTTGTTTGGGGGAAGTCAGAGCTGTCAGTGGTGCAGCTATGGTCCCATAGTCTGCCATGAAATTGTGATAATACCCAGTGAGGCCCAAAAAGGCTCTCACCTGGATTTGAGTAGTGGGAGTCTCCCAGTCCTGCACATCCTGTACCTTACTGGGGAGAGGTTTGATTTGACCCCCTCCTACCTCATGACCAAGATATGTGACTTTCCCCTGAGCTACCTGGCACTTGGTGGCCTTGATAGTGAGGTTAGTCCTTTTCAAGGCCTGCAACACTTTACCCAGATGTGTCAAATGCTCTCCCCAAGTGGAACTGTAGACGGCAATGTCTAAATAAGCCACACAAAAGGCTTCCAGCCCACTGAGAGCATGATTGACCAATCTCTGGAAGGTGGCAGGGGCATTCTTCAACCCAAAAGGCATGACCCTAAACTGGTAGAGTCCCTCTGGTGTTGAGAATGCTGTCTTTTCCTTGGCATGGTCCGTCAGAGCTATTTGCCAATAGCCTGAGGTGAGGTCAAAGGTGCTCACAAATTTGGCAGCACCTATGGTGTCCACAAGCTCATCAGCCCGGGGTAGTGGGTGCGCGTCAGTTTTGGTGACGGCATTGACTCCTCGGTAGTCCACACAGAACCTCCAATCCTTGGTACCTGCCTGGGAACTTGCCTTGGGGACAAGGACCACGGGACTGGACCAGGGACTGGTTGAGGGTTCAATAACACCCAGATCCAACATCTTGGCGACCTCAGCCTGGATGTGGTTCTTAACAGTATCTGACATACGGAAGCTCCTGCTTTTGACAGTATGCTGTCACAAGTGTCAATCTCGTGCTTGCACCACGGTGTAGGGCCTGGCGTCAGCGAAAACAGAGAGGCATACTGCTGGAGCAAAGTCCTGCAGGCCCTCTGCTGCTCTGTTGTCAAATCTGGAGAGAGATGCACTCCCTCTACTGAGCCATCCTGAGGGTTGCTATGCAGCAAATCAGGAAGGGGCTCACTCTCATCCTCTTCTTGCTCTGAAGCTAGCAAGAGACATGAGACTTCTGGTCGCCTGTGGAAAGGCTTGAGCCGATTAACATGGAATACCTGAGGGGCTACCCCTCGGATTCCCATGTCAACCAGATAATTGACCTCGCCCATCTTGGAGATTATCCTGTAGGGTCCAGTCCATTTATCTGCCAATGCCCGAGGCTTGGTAGGCTCCATCACGAGGACCTCCTGTCCCATCCAGAGTCCAATCCACTTGCGATGCTTTAAGGTCATGCCAGTATTTGTTCAATTCCTGGCTGGCCTTGAGATTCGCTGTTGCCTGACCCATCATTTGTGTCATCCTCCGTCTGAGGCCTAACACATAGTCCCTCACTTGCTTGGCGAGACCTGGAGCGGTGGCTTCCAAACCTTCTCTGATCAAGTCAAGGGGCCCCCTCACGGGATGTCCAAAGAGTAACTCAAAGGGGCTGAAACCAACACCCTCTTGAGGTACCTTTCTGTAAGCAAACAGCAGGCATGGCAGGCGGAGATCCCATTTCCTCCTTAGGGGCTCTTCCAAAGCACCTATCATGCCCTTGAGAGTTTTATTAAATCTCTCAACCAGACCATTGGTCTGGGGATGGTAAGAGGTGGAGAACTTATAGGTCACTCCGCACTCTTTCCACATGGTCTTCATGTAACTAGACATGAAGTTGGATCCTCTGTCAGAGACAACCTCCATGGGGAATCCAACACGGGTGAAAATGCCCAGGAGAGCCCTGGCAACCACCTTGGCAGTTACAGTCCGAAAGGGTATAGCCTCAGGGTACCTGGTGGCATGATCTACCACAACCAGGATGAACCAATGTCCACCTTAAGTGGGAGGGTCCAGGGGACCAATGATGTCGATCCCACCCTCTCAAATGGTGTGCCAACCAATGGCAATGGCTGCAGTGGGGCAATGACACTGCCTCCAGTCTTGCCAGACAACTGACAAGTTGGGCAGGTCCTGCAGTGGGACTCCACTTCTACTCCCATCCGAGGCCAGTAGAAATGGGCAGAGAGCCTCTGCTTAGTCTTCTTGGTACCAAGATAACCAGCTAAGGGCACCTCATGCGCCAACTGCAGTAGGAAGGGCCTGTAATCCTGGGGTACCACCAACCTCTTGAGGGCACCAGGTTCAGGCTTAGTGGGCTCACTAACAAGGAGCTCACCCTCCCAATAAATCCGGAATGTCCTAGGCACTTCTCCTTGTGCCTGGGACAGGGCCTGTTTCCTCACACCCTCGAGAGAGTGGCACTCTCTCTGTCCTTTACAGAAGTCTGCCCGGGAGGGCCCCCCTTCAGCTAACAAGCATTGAAGATCGGGATGATCCTCAGGGTTGAGAACCTCTCCCACAGGAGAGTCTTCTGGCTCTTCTCCCACAGGAGTTGAGACAGGGTTTACCACTGGACCCAGCCCGTCCGGAGCATGGATCCCAATGGGTGCTGTAGAAACAGCAGGAAGAGAAGGAGCTCCCTCCACAGAGGTGGCCGCCTTGTTCTTCCTTCGTCTTGCCTTAGGCTGCGCCTTTGGCTCGGGTACCTGACTCACAACCAGACCCGGGGTCACCTGTGACCTAGTGACCGCAGCAGCAGTCAAGGGAAGACCATCCGAGATCAATCCCAACTCGACTAGATCATTACCTAACAGAATGTTAGCAGGGACATTGTCCTGAACCAGGACAGGAAGCTTTGCTGTCTTGTCTTCAATTACGAGTGTGACTAAGGCTACAGGCGATAATTTGGGGAGGCCCACCAGCTAACCTGGTGGTTCGCAGAGGAGCACCTACACAGTCCTCTGGCTTGAGCAGGGTCCTGTCCACCACTGTCATGCTTGCCCCAGTGTCTCTCAAACCAGTAGAAGGCTGGCTATTCAGGAGAACACTTCTCAAAAATCTACGGGTGTTCTGTGGGATAGTCGCCAGTACTTACGCGTACTGGTCCCGGGCCCCAAGGAACACTAAGGAAATCTCTACAGGAGCACCAAAGGTGATCCCTGTAGAGGAGGGGAGGACAGTGGCCTCCACCTCAGACATTGGGTAAGGGTAGGTCAGGCTGACAGCTTGTACTCAAAGTGCCTTACCTTTACACTTTGAGTCACCCCTCTTGTGATCCACAGCCCCACAATCCCAACAAGTGCCAGGAGTGCGGGATACGGTACTGGAACCACTGGGAGCCTGTTTTGCAGCAGGTGGACCACTACTCTTATTCCCACCCACAGATGACTTATCCCCACTAGGTTTTTGGGTCTTAGGAGAGGAGGGTTTAGGTTTACCCGACTGACTGCTTTTGGGACTCCTCAGCTTTCTGATAGGCCCCCTTTTCTTTGTCCTTCCCACTGGAGTCCTTAGGGGCCACCCGGTGGGAGACCCACTTGTCAGCCAACCTAGCCAGCTTAAAGGGATCCAAAATGTTCTGGTCAGCAACATACTGACGCAGCTCCGGTGAACAGGCTTCAGAAAAATGCTCAAAAAACAGGTGGGACAATTCAACAAAAGTTTTCACCTTGTAACCATCAATCCACCCCATCACCCGCAGCACTCACCCAGTCAACCCAAGACAGATTCTCTCTTCTTAAAATCCCTGAACCTTTTAAGGTATTGGGTAGGTGTCTTGCCAAACTTGGCAATTAAAGCAGACTTCATACACTCATACTGACCCCTGTCTTCCACACTCAGTTTCAGAATACAGTCATACCCAGTCTGAGGCACACTGCTTAGCAAACACTTAGCCCAATCTCTTTTGTCAACATCATGAATTGTACAAGCCATTTCAAACGCTTCAATCCATTGGAGGATATCAGAACCCTCCACAAACACACCAACCAAATCTTTCATAAACTTAGTTGCTGGGGTCCTGACACTCTCACTGGGTTTCGAAGTTTCCACTCTAGCTGAATTCTCTTGACATTCAGTGTCCTGGTTCTTGAGTTCAAGATCCTTATTTTTGAGCTCCACTTGTTGAGCCAACTCCTCCTCCTTAAGCTCAGCATCTATTTCCAACTTACGATATTCAATGGCTAATTTCATCCTTAATAACTCAAGCTCCAAGGAACTGCTGGGGTTCGGAACGGAGGCAGCAGGAATGGTGGCATTCCCAGAAACAGATTCAGTAGAACCCCCCCAGGGGCAGAGTCCTCATTGGTTGCATTCCCCCCTTCATCAAGAGTTTCACCATCAGTCTGGTAGTCCACCGGGGCAGCTATCAGCTCAGCCCTAGACTTATCAACAAAGTCTAACTCCCTGGCTTCACAAGCACTCTGGAGAGCCTCTAAGCTCATCCTAGTCAATTTACCATTTGCAATAGACTCCATTGCTTGTAATGCAGTTATTTTGTACACAACCAAACCTTAATTTAATAAAGTGCAGATATTTTGTAAGTGGCACGGTTATACATGGATTCTTAAAACCATAAGCATCCCACCGCTGCCACCAGTAAAGACTGGAGGGGGGTGTCTGTACTTCTGCTCTCTATATGGTAGAGGAGAGGCACAGAGGACCCCAGCCAAGATTCTCTATTGTGGTAGCAGTGGACAAGCAATCAAGTCCTAGCTTCTCAGGAGGCAATGCGGGCTGGTTCTTAAGTACAGTGTAGTCCCCGAACTCCCACAAAGGAATGTCCACACATTGTATTACTGAAAACAGTCTTTATATAATTAATATTCAAAGGTATGTACACGATCACAATAACGCACTTTGTACTCGGAAATCAACAATGATAAATGTATACAATTCTAAAGTGGTACCACCAAGGTTATCAAATCTCATTAAAGTGCATCAACTGTACGGTTAAAATGTCACACAGATCAGTAACGAGGAAACCAGCAATAGAGATAGGCAGGAACGTAAGATGGTTGAAACAATAGGCAGAATGCTGGGCTCTACCGATAGGCACAGTTCTGTGTTGAGATCCCCCCCCCCCACCTGGGCAACCTGTAAAATAAAGATATATAGCACAAGCCCAGTCCATATATTGTTCAATAGCCTTATTTCCTCCTATAATGTTTTACCACCCCCAATGTACCTGGTGGCGTAGAGTTCTTCGAAGACGCGTCGGCGGATCCTTCTTGAGTGACTCCCTTTAAAGCAGGAGCCACGGATCGTCGAGAGGCGTCGATGATGGTGAACTTGTCATCGGCGGCGATGAGCAGTTCAAGGGTGCCGAGACCCCGATGTCGATCCCGGCGGTGCTCGTCAGCGACGTCCTACGAGGATGAGGTGTGCGGGGCACCTCGGCGATAAATTGTTCAGGACCGCAAAGAGTTTCGGAAGAACTGTGGCCCAACAAGGGCGTCGAGTCGTTGAAGTCTTTGGCCTTCAGGTGGTGGGAAACCCACCGGCGGATTCTCCTCGGCGCGTTGGTCGTCCTTGACTTTCTCCGGTGGGACAAAGCGGTCGACGTTGCGGGCAAGGGAGTCCTTGGATTCAAATGTTTTTAGGCAAAGGAGCGGGTGGCTCCGGTCGTCGGCGGCACAGCCTCAAGTGGTCCCCACGGCTGGGCAACACAACTTCGATGGGCCTCCAGCGGTTACACAAATCTGCGAACCCTGGTCGACGGCAATGGACCTCGACAGCGGCGAAGTCCGGGTGCTTTGCTTCGTTCTCCTCAGTAGTCCCGTCTCGGGTCGGCAGCCTTTCGGGGGTCTGACTTCCAGGGGGTTTCGGCAAAGGTTTTAGCGGTGCTCTATGGTCCTTGGGAGCACGGGAAGAGGGCGCCTTACCAGGTCCTCTCTCGGATCTGTCTTCGACTGATTCGGCAGCTTTCAGATCGGTGGAAGCAAATGCAACAGCAAGTCTTCTTCCAGCTGGGCGTCGATGATCAGCAGTTCCAGTTACTCTTAAAGTGAAGACACAGCTTCTGAACGCTTCTGAACAATTTCCAGTAGTGAGAGGTCCCCAGATATACTATCCTGTCTCTCATCCACACTGCTGGGTCACTCTCAGCAGCCAATCATACAGAAGGGCATTCATGCAGTCAGTCAGCCAATCAGGCACACAGTGCATTCAGGCCATCCTCCTCCCTCTCAGACACTCACAACAAGGAATGTGGATTGGGACAAGTACCCAGCCATTCAACACTACACACTGCATTCAGGCCAGTTTCGGGCAGGGCTGTCCCGGTCTTTGTCTCTCATACCAGAAACCAGACAACCACAACAAGAAGTGCATATTGGTCACACACTCCATTCACCCAGGTCCCACCCACAGGAGGTACCCACAACATACAGTCACTGGGAAGGCTCCAGTCAGTCTGGAATGGACTTCACAACAACACCATATATGGAACTTCCACCCAACAGCCGGACAGGGGGAAGGGACAGAGTCCGGGCTTCCCAGGACTTTGGGAAAACAAGGTAATAGGTAATAGAAAGCAAGAGGCCACAGGAGCCATCTTGTTTTCCATCAGGAATCAACTGATTCCAATGGCAGGGCCTGGGGATCCCCAAAATGGAGGATACTCAGCGCACCTGTCAAAGTCAGCATGGAGCTGCCACCAGCCCATACCCTGCTCTGCGGGCCACCCACAGGTGCCCAAAAACATATACTAGGGGCACAGGGTTGTACCCCCACCCATGGGTGCCATAAGGGTATCCCACGGGTCTGTTCACCAAACCAAAAGAGAGCTGCACCACCAGGAGTCCCACATGAACTCCTGCGCAGAAAATACGACGGAACATACGATAAAAAGACAGTAAAGGACAAGGATACGGAGGTCCTGTCCCTCTGATGCATTTCCAGCATCACACCCGGGCCGCCTGTGGCGTCCTGGATTAGAAAACAATATCCTTTTCCAAGATGGCCACCATAGAAAGGGAAGGCGGGTGTTCCATACAGGGCCCCTCTTCGCTTTCCATGGCAGCCTGCAAAAAGCAAAAACGAAACCCTGTTAACATATTACCACAAGCACTTTTTTCCTCCCTTTCAAATGTATCCTAATGTCTAACAACTTTACCACAAAGCCAGTACCAGGTGGATATGGCCACTTCAATCCTATCTTTTCGCCCTTCTGGACATGGCCAGTAGCCACATTGTGCGGATTATGACCTTATACCATAACCCCGACATTCTGCCCACTCCCCATGGCTACAGCCTACCCCTCAGTCAGTAAAGGTGTACTGCTATTTTTTTTTTAACAACATTACAACACTTGTCAAATAAGAAAACACTCCCACATCTCATCACCAACCCTAATGATAGTCTACACCTTTCCAAGATGGCCACCATTGAAAGGGAAGGCGGGTGTTCCATACAGGCCCCTCTTCGCTTTCCATGGCAGCCTGCAAAAACAAAACCCTGTTTACATATTACCACGAGCACTTTTTTCCTCCCTTTCCAATGTATCCTAATGTCGAACAACTTTACCACAAAGCCAGTCCCAGGTGGACATGGTCACTGTAATCCTATCTTTTCTCCCTTCTGGTCATGGCCAGTAGCCACATTGTGTGGATCATGACCTTATACCATGACCCCGACATTCTGCCCACTCCACATGGCTGCAGCATACCCCTCGGTCAATAAACGTATACCGCTACGTTTTTTAACTACATTACGACACTTGTGTAATAAGAAAATACTCCCCTATCTCGTCACATAACCAACCCTAATGATATTGTACACCTTTTTGGATGAAGTTCCTCCCCAGCGTAGCCAACTGCACCCACAAGCACCTACGTGCTGTGACGCAGAACCTGAAAATGAATACACAGCAATGTACAATGTAGCACGTTACATTTTGAAGAAATAAACTGGTTTTTAAAAGAAAACATTAGCATTTTAGAATTTGTAAAGTACTTTTATTTCACAAACTCTGTGAGACCATCGGACTATACCCATTTTCAATCAAATAGTAACTTTGTTTCTTCGGTCGTCATCAAAAATGTTATTTGTGAGGCACATGTTTTTCTTTTCACATACACAAAGTATTTGCTTTCGATAAAGCAACCACTTCGGTCGCACAGTGATTTCCAAGACGCCGGCATGAACTTTGGCCTACACCACCATAAAAGATGTGATGTTACTCCTAATGGCCACTGTAGCGTATGGACATATAGGTCCGGGCTGGTCGTCCCACAAAACAGTGACGGTTAGGTAACTGGTCACGAGTACGTGCATCTGGTGTGCAAAGAAGCCATCACTTGGCATCTGGAATCCATGACAATCACAGTACGGCAGAATTTAGCTGTTCGGAGAAAATGTAACAGAAAATACGTATCAATACCCAACCTTTACCAAACAATTTAAAAAAAGACAAAGAACGTGGAAACTGATACACAAATCGATGTGTTCATACATGACATTTTAAAGAAATATTAGCGTTGAACATGGGTGAAGCTGGTGATAGCCTACAAACGACGAGAATCTGCACTCTCCATAAGTAAAAAAAAAATAAATAAATAACTACACAGAAAGATAGTACCTCAGTTACATCGCCAAAATTATTGTTCTGGTAATAAAAAATTAGAACTTGTTCCGGTCTAGAGTCGTCAAAAGTAAACTTACACGATATTTACCGTCTCCATTGTCTTCGTTAAACTCAGACAGCAATGTACTTGCACCAAAGAATCTTCTTGAACTGATATTACATGTCTTACAAACGTTTTGAATACATAACCTTATCAAATGATATTTTTTCCACACTTTCACTCCCTGCATTCTTACTGAATTTTCCCTTTCGTGCAAGGTCAAAAAACAATTGACCCTTATGGGTTCAGTCGGATGCGTTGGCCTACTGAGCTCGCAACCAAAAAAGCAAAGCAACTGACCTTCACTCAGAATGAAAATACATTCTGACTTTGCAACAACATATCTGAAAGCATTCATGAGAACTGCTACTCCCATACACTTGCAGACCCGCTGTTTCCATCAAACAGTGCAGGTGGCTGCCTCAGATTTCAAACTCTAGGACGCCAGTCTGACAGCAACATTATTTTAAATACATTCTAACACAGACGCAGTAAATCTTCGCCTGTACTTAATGGACACTATACTGATCAGCAACTTCCAATTTACCGTATGACTTTGGTGACAAAAAAACACCACTTGTTGACTTCCTGCTGCCACATCCCATCCCAGCCTCATTAACCCTCAGCTTCCGAAACAGTATTTCATAAGTTTAACAAGTGCAATGGTGTTGTTTTATATGTGTTAGCGGCGATGTCCGCGTACACCAAAACACGAATGAAAGATGGCGGGCGCAGCGACGATGTTCAACATCCAATCAGTGAACGTGTCACATGTCCGCGAACATGACGCTACGGATTAGCCAATCGATATCTTGTCCGCGGAGCGAACAGGGAAGTGTCTGCGGAGCGGACTCAGATATCATTAATTTTTTGAGACACACTTTTTGGTCATTTTAAAGAAAACTACTGGACGGATTGGCACCAAATTTACAAAAGCACGCTTTCGGGACCAAGGTCCTGCCGCAAATTTGGTGAAAATCCGTCTAGCGGTTTGGGCTGTAGGCGTGCGCATAGTTTTTCCCCCATTCAGTCTATGGGAAAAAAGACGTTTTGGGACCCCCCTATAACTTCCCCCCCCCCTGGACCAAACATCACCAAACTTTGCAAAAAAATTCACAGTGGCCCATATACTTTTTTTGTGCAAAGTTTGGTGTGGATTCGTCCAGGGGGAGCGGAGTTATAAGCCGCCCAAAAAGTACTTTTCCTATGGAAACAGCAACTTAACCATAACTACACGGCCACTGCCGTGGCCGTGTAATATATATATATTTTGTGTTTTTTAATTAAATTTGTACAAATCAAGGAAACTTGCGGTTCTTTCTTCTTTTTTCACTTCTCATTTCTATTCTTGTACAATTGTGTTTTTTTCTTTTTCCCAATCATCCTTCCCTTTCCCCATCCCTTATGTCTGCGATGGTATGAACAAAGCAATTCAAAATGAATTCTTAATACCATTTTGATTTACTTGCCATTATTTGATGAAACTGCAATAACAATATGAAATTATATTTTGTTAATTTTTTAGGTATATTTCTACGGCTACTAACAATGCCTTGCAACTGGTTAAAGATGCTAGATTATTTTTTTCTGAAAAACAATTAGAATTGATGAACTTAACAAAAGAAAACCTCTCTTTTGGATAGAAGATTAGCCCTGATCTGAGAAAGGTGGTATGGCCGCCGAAACATGTGTCATCACATAGGGCCTTTTTGAGAATGAAAATTGCCACTCAATAAATACTTGAGTGGTTTTCAAGATAATTACTGTGTGGTATCTCTACTTTTTTGTGGCGCATGTACAAATATGAATCAACCTTGCATTTAAAGAACATATTACATTAAGGAGATGTATATAGTACAAACCACACCGTTTAGACTTAAGGTGTGCATGTTGCTTTTGTGTAGCCTTGCATAATACTATAACCCCCAAGAAATGAAACTGTTTAATTCCAAACATCCACATATTTGGAGAGCCTTCCCCCTCATGTGTCTCTTATTGCTATCTTACATGCTCTTGTTTTAGCAGGGTGTTTGTCATACAATTTATGCCAGCCTTAAAGTGCTACATTATGCGTAAGTATGTTCTATTGTTAAACTCTATTCCGTCTCTCTCCAATGCTTACACTTGCTTTATCCTGTATGGTTGTCTGGTGGAGTCTGATAGTCACCTAAAGGGATCAGCATGCGCTAAAACTGAGTTCTTGATGGGCATCTCTTGTGACTCTTAGTATCTGTACCAATATGGTGTACAGCCTGCATACATGCCCTGTGCCTTTTGGATCCAGGTGTGTCTTTGGACCCTGTGGTCATAAGACTCTCTGGTTTTCATGCATGTGCCCTCACATTTACAGTGCTCCATATTGAGTAGTTGCATCCCTTACACCAATCCAGGCAACTTTTACTCCCCCCTTCTCCCTACACCCCCACCATGTAGCATCCTGGAGAAGTAGTAGTTATTCCGTTGGGTTTTTGTAGATGCTGCTCTGTGATGTCCAAAAGGATCTGCCCATTGCCATTTAGGATTGGCTCTTGCTTGCAAAAAATCTGCATTTAGGAAGCTATTCGGCAGGGTTTTACAACAGTTGAATTCAAATAGTAAAATCTTCAACACATTCTTCACGTGACTTAACCACATTTTGACTTAACCAAATTTGAGAGTCGATGCCTGCTTGCCTTTGACAGTTATCCCCCCCACCCCCAAGTGCCACAGTAAATGGGGGGGTACACCTTCTTCCTTCAATTCTTGGGAGGTCTCTTGTTGTCTTCAGCAAGGTCATGAAATCACAAATAAATATTGCAATCTGAAGTCTGCCACCTACAGTTATGTCTTAATAATGGAAAATGTGTGCTTGTATTCCACCCCATTGCTGAATTATTGGTAGTGCTTGATACATTGACTAAAAAAATACATTCAAATGGATTGTGTCCTCCAACGTATTCCACATCTTTGACATGTAATGTCCACAGCTCTGCACTTCGGAAACCTTTTCAGCAGAGGACTTCCTCCGTCGATGACGTCGGGTCGATGGCCTCAAAGGCCTCAGATGACGTCACCGGATGTTATAAATAGGACGCACGGCACCCGCAGCCTCAGTTCCGTTTTTTCCGCGAACGTGTTGCTTCGTAAAACTCGGCGCGCCTTGTGTGTTCATCGTTGAGACTTCTTTTTCTTCGACCCCTCCGACTCCGCGGTCTGGCTTCAAGACCTGCCGGGACTGCAAGTCGAAAATGTCGATCACCGACCTGCATCGCATTTGTTTGTGGTGCTTGGGCGAGTCGCATGACACTGACGACTGTTTGAAATGCCAGTCGCTGACTGCCAAGGCCTTGCGGAAGGGGAAGCTCCAGGTAGGTATTGGTTCTAAGCCCAGTAAGTCCCAACAATCCAAGTCCAAAGGGGTGTCCACCGATGACTCGAGGGGCGACTGTGTGTCGGGTGGAGGCCCGGATTCTCTGTCCTAGAGTGGTTCCAGCAATTCTTTTTTGTCGCAGCATTTGTGTAAGCGCAGTCGCCGGTCGCCTTCCCCGTCCTCCTCGGAGGAGGGAGCAGCGAGGAAAGTGGCATGCCCAACGAAGTCCTAGACTCCGGAGGAATGGCCTGCCTTTATGGAGCAAATGTTAGCGATCTTTCAATCGCAGGGCACAGGACTGGTCGTGCCTTCTAACGAAGCCGGCCAGGATCGATCTTCTACCGTGGCTCGCACGCCTTCTGGCTTGCTTCTCGGTCCTCGCCCCCAGCGAGACAGCTACAACCTACTAAGAGCTTGATGCCGGTGTCGACCCAGTCGGCGCTGTGTCCGTCTGACTCGGACGTCGACGCTTTGCCATCTTATCCGCCCACGGCGCCGTCAGCACCAGTGTCGAGACACTCGGCGTCGAAGCCGTCGGCGCTCTCTGCGCCTTTGGGAGTATTTTTGCCCGGAATTTGCCATTGGAGTACCCTGATGTGGTGGATCCTCCTAGGAAGGCTACAGCAAAGTCTGTGAGGCCAGTTTTGGACTCACCAGGTCTGGGTTTCAACTCCCTCTGGCTGACATATATGAAGAGGAAGAAAGGTCTGAGTTTGAGGACCCTGGTGAACTTGATGAAGCTCCACTTTTTTCTGGAGACAGTCAGTTGGAGGAGTTGAGGCAGACCCTCCATGATGCCAGTTGGTTGGACACTTCTGCGGAAGTGGAATTTGGTAGGCTTGAGCCTGTGGCTCATGCAGAGTCTTCATACAGGAGGCTCATGGCCTCTGCCTTTTCGTCCTAGGGGACAGCAATGGAGGGGAGGTTCTTTTTGTTACTCCTCTTTTGGTAGAACGTGAGGGGCCGCTAGTCAAAGGGGCCAGCAAAAAGGTACCCGTGGTGGTCAGGGAAATCGTGGTGCCAAAGCCGCTCATACAGCTGCCTCTTTGCCTTCAGGCACTGCCGCTGCCACTTCCAAACAGTCATGAAGCCATGCCCAGGGTTCGCCCGTTGGGGGCAGACTGTCTCTGCATCTTGAAGAATGGCGAGCCATTACTTCAGATGCGTGGGTTCTGGATACCATAATCCACGGCTACTGCCTTCCCTTCCTTCAGCGGCCTCACGACAATCCACCGTGGAAACTCTTTGAAGCTACCAGATCCGCTCCTTGCACAGGAAACCCTAACCCTGCTGGAGAAAGGCGCTATAGAACTGGTGCCTGTAGCGGAGAGGAACAAGGGATGTTATTCCTCTTATTTCTTTGATTCCGAAGAAAGACGGGGGATTGAGACCCATCATGGACTTGCGTTGGTTGAACAAACTTCTCAGGAAGGACAATTTCAAGATGGTTACTATTTCTCAAGTCCTCCAGGCCCTTCAACTTCAGGATTGGTTGGTGTCTCTGGACCTACATGATGCCTACTTTCATGTGCCTATTCATCCCAAGCACAGAAAGTACCTGAGGTTTGCGACTTGCGACTCGCACTTTCAGTTTCAGGTCCTGCCATTCGGATTGACATTCGCCCCGATGGTCTTCACCAAGCTAATGGTGGTGGTGGCAGCGTACCTCAGGCTAGGGGTGGGGATTCGAGTCTACCCCTACCTGGACGACTGGCTGACCCGGGTGCGCTCTCCTGAGCAAGCATTGGAACACCTCGCTCTCACCTGCCGCACCCTTCACAGGCTGGGTTTCTCCAAGAAGTCGCATCTGACACCTTCCCAAGAGCTCCAGTATATCGGGGCTGTGTTAGACACGTCCTTGGGGAAGTGCTCGCCTCCCAAGGTGAGGGCTCATCACATTGTGCAGATGGTGGACAAGTTTTAACATGCCCAGTGTCTCCCGGCTTTCAAATTCTTAAGGTTGCTCGGCCTCATGGCTTCCTGCATTTTTCTGGTGCCAGAGGCCAGGCTGCGGATGAGATCCCTGCCATGGGTCCTCAAGATGCAGTGGTCCCAGTTCTCAGGCAAGATGTCGGATCCCGTTCAGATTCCAGTGTCGGTCTCCCAGGATCAAAATGAAGGGAACCTGCTGAGGAGGGAGCGGGGAGGAACTGTTTTGGCAACCATGGCCGGAGGTGACTGTAGTGACGGATGCTTCCCTCCCAGGATGGGGCGCTCATGCCAATGATTTGACAGCCAGCGGTCATTGGTCTCCGTTGGAGTCCAAACTCCACATCAATATGTTGGCGCTGAGGGCCATCAGACTGTACGGGGGAAGAGTGTCCTGATCATGATGGACAACACAGTGGCCATACATCACCTCAACAAAAAAGGGGTGGGGGTGTAGGGTCACTCCTGTTGTGCAGAGAGGCAATGCAGCTCTGTTTCTGGGCCATCTAGCAGGGAATTTCGATCTTGGTGGTTTATCTGGCCGGAGACGAAAATGCGGCGGCGGACACTCTGAGCAGGCAGAGCACGCTCTCTCACGAGTGGGAGTTGGCTCAGGAAGTCCTTCAGGACATCTTCACCCTTTGGGGAACCCAGCAAGTGGATCCCTTCGCCACTAGTGTCAACCGGAAGTGCGAGAGGGTCTGCTCAAGGGAATTTCCTCCAAGAGGAGCCTTAGGAGACGCGTTTGTGGTGGATTGGTCATTCCCACTGCTGTATGCGTTTCCTCCAGTCCCCGTCATTCCTCAAGTGTTGTGGAGATTAAGGAGGTTTGGTTCCCACTTGATCCTCATTGCTCTGGATTGGCCCAGGACACCGTGGTACCCGGACCTTCTAGAAATATCCAGGGGGTCAGGTTCACCATCCAGAGGTCAAGACTCTCAGCCTTCACGCTTGGTATCTGAAAGGTTGAGGTATAAGGATTGGGACCTCCCGGATGACGTGATGGAGGTGTTGATTTCGGCCAGGCGGCCTGCAACAAAATCCCTGTACCGTTGCCGTAAGTTCTGCGATTGGTGTAGAGCTCACAATGTTGATCCTTTTCAGTGCTCCATACCTATGGTTTTGTCCTTCTTACTTTCTTTGGCCCACAGGGGCCTTCAAGTTGGTACCATTAAGGGTTACCTGGCAGCGCTGTCTATCTTTAAGCGCTCGTCTTGAAGAATGTTCTTACTTTAGTATTCCTTTGATTTCGCAGTTTCTTAAAGGACTGACTAATGTATTCCCGCCGTCCCCTTTCCAGGTGCCGTTTTGGGATTTGAATTTGGTTTTGAAATTTCTCACGGGTGCTCCGTTTGAACCTTTGCACTCCTGTCCTTTGAGACTACTGTCCTTCAAGACTGTGTTCTTGGTTGCGGTTACTTCCACTCGCAGAGTGAGTGAATTGTAGGCACTTTAATCTAAGCCGCCCTTTACTGCATTTCACAAGGACAGGGTTGTACTGTGGGTACGTCCCTCTTTTATTCCTAAGGCAGTATCTGAATATCATTTGAGTCAAAAGGTGGTTCTTCCATCTTTCTACCCTCCTCCTCATCCTGGAAAGGAAGAGGAACAACTCCATTGGTTGGATCCTAAGAGAGCTCTGAGCTTTTACATTTCTAGGATGTCCAGGGTCAGAGTGGACGATCAGCTCTTTGTAGGATATTCAGGACATCGATTGGGCCATGCTGTTACCAAACAGACCTTGTCCAGGTGGATTATCCTCACAATTACGGAGTGTTACCGATTGGCGGGTAAGGACCCTACTGAAGGGTTGCGAGCTCATTCAAATAGGGGCATGGCTACTCCCACAGCCCTCCAGCAGGGGGGGGGGGGGTTCTATTAGGAATATTTGTGATGCAGCCACATGGGCTTCAATCGACACCTTTGTTAAACATTACTCCCTGGATACAATCCACGGTCCGGATATGGCCTTTAAAAAGGCGGTTCGTTATTCCGCAATCTGATTGGGTACTCTAAATTATTTTCCCACCTCCATTTACTGGTACTGCTTTGGGAGTCTGTCAAAGATGTGGAATACGTTGGAGGACACAATCCATTCGAAGAACAACTTACTAACTGGTAACGTTCTTTCGACTGGATGTTCCTCCAACATATTCCACATCGCCCTCCCAGCCTGCCCCTCTGAATAATTTCCAATGCGATTGCAGTTTACGTTTCTGCAAGGCTATGTGCAGTCAAGCAGGCATGAGACTGGTGCCACACGTTCTAAGGGAAAAAAACTTAAACTGAGGCTGCTGGCGCCGTGCGGCCTATTTATACCATCCGGTGACGTCGCCCTTGACGGAGGCCTTAGAGGCACATCGACCCGATGTCATCGACGCAGGACACCCTCTGCTGAAAAAGTTTCTGAAGTGCACAGATGTAGACATTACATGTCAAAGATGTGTAATACGTTAGAGGAACATCCAGTCGAAAGAATGTTACCAGTTGGTAAGTAACTTGTTCCTCCCATTTCACACCGACAAGAGATCCTGTATCCAAGCCTTGGGTTGTAAATTGTAAAAGTGTGAAAAACTTACCAATCAGATCTCCTCAATTACATTATATTCCTCTGAAACTTGAATTTGCTATTAATGAGATGCTGCCAGAAAATTACTAGAGCGTTGTTTGACTCTTCATCGCAGGAGAGTGGCTGCTTGTATTTGGCTGCCATATTGAATACCCTTCCAGCTAAAAATCGGAACAGCTCTCCTCCCGCTAGTTTTACCTGCCGGTCTGATTGCTGTATCCCTTATGAGCCTTGATATGATATGATAGTTTATTTATATAGCGCAATGTGTTTCAAAGTGCTTCAAGGGAAAATACAATGACATTCTTACAGGCTTTGAACAGTAAGGATGTGAAATTAACCCCTTAAGTGCCACTGCCGAGCCGGCTCGTCAGTGGAAACTGCTCGAGGTTGCCACCGACGAGCCGGCATGTCGGTTTTGGCACCTTGTTTTGAGCGATCCCTGCAAAGCAGGGATCGCTGAAAACTGTAATCCAACCCCCGGGCTATGCGAGGGGGAGGACCCCCCTCACTGCCAGGGGGCTGGATTACCTTCAGTTTCACGTCGGTGTGCGTAAAGCACGTCGACGTGAAACAAAGTAAAATTCACTGCAGCAGCCATTTTCGGCTGCTGCGGTGAAGAAAGAAGGTGAGTGCCCTTCTTTCTCCGCATCGATCTCCGGCTGTATTTCAAGCCGGAGATCAGGGTGGGTATCGTTGGAAAGGGGAGATTCTCCCCTTTCCAACGATACCCATTCTGTGGCATTGCCGCCCACGGATCGGGCGCAGGGAGCACGATCCGTGGGCAGCAAGGTCACCGGATCAATACAGGTCCGTTTGTGATGCGTGGGGAGGGGGGGCTGCTTACTAGGTAAGCGGCCCCCTTCCCCCCCCATGGCCCCAAAGCATGGGTCACAGTGCCAGAGAAACCTGGGGGCAGATGATCACTGCCCCCAGGGGTGAAAAAGAAAAAATGAAAAAATAAAAGGCGAGGGGAGGTGGGAGGGGGTTTGGGGCCCACTAGGCCACCAGGGATGTTAGGGAGAATTCTCTGTTGAGGCTAATTTCCCAAACCTAGTGAGTCCCCCAGCAGCTTTGCTGGATTTTTGGGGTTTATTTTTTTCTCCTGCTAAGAGAGAGACTTTTTCTCTCACTATTAGACATGATTTGAGGTGTTCCTTTGACTTTGTATGTGTTTTATGGGCTATGGGGTCCTTTACCCCATAGGGCTTCATGTGTTTTTGGTATGTGGGTTACACAGCACCCTCCGTGCAGTAACCCAGGGGTGTCATAGCAACCCCCCAACATAGACTCCATACCCTGGGACTGACTACTGTCTCCCAGGGCATGTAAAGTAACCATTGGCTTTACTAGTCTTAAATTGTGAACAGCACCAGTACAAACCATCATATTGTGGACGTACTGGTCGGGGCAATTCGATTGCCCCGGGGTCTGTTGTTCGAGGGGGCACTGTCCAGTCCCCCCCCGACCGAGGTTTGGCTGGTGGCAGTGGATACTACTTTTTATATTCGACCGCAAATATATTCCTATGGGATTTTCCCATTGTTCAAGGCTACCACGTTTTAAAATAGCCTCGAACATACCGCTGGTTTATTAAATTAATATAAATTCACTGGTTGGTATTTTTTGCCGAAACTTGGTTCCAAAATGGCATTTGTGTTCGCTTCTGTGACTCCAACCCAAGTCAAGCCCTTTGTTCCACTTTTTGGCGGGCTTCTCCACAGAAGCCTCCAAAAGTGGTGCCACTCTGTCTGGGTACCACAGGGGGTGTGGGAGGGGGTTTAGGCACCCTGGACTGAGTTGCCTCGGCAACTCAAGTCGCACTCTTGTGTGATTGGCCCAAGTGGTGAGCCGCCCGCATCACCACTTGGCATGTTTGAGTGACAGCTAGGCTGAATGAATGGGGGTTTTCTGCATAAAAGCAGGGCTTTGGGGTCTGGAACTTCAGAAGTCGCCACAGGACCTAAACAATCCGAAGAGGGAGGAGCCGAGCCGACCTGCAACGACACCACCGGTGGAGCCCTGCTGAACCGTCTCGCCACTTTTCCCGACGAAAGAGGAGATCTCCAGCCCGGAGAGTCTTCTTCCTTTGACTGGTGGGGATAACCAGTTTGCCCGTCTTTTCACCTTCCAGGACCATCTCGTGGCCGCCTTGCCTGTGCCATGCACCCCAGCAACCGGAATACCATGGTTTACCACTACCGCGAAAAGGGTAGTACCTTGTAACTGGGAAACTCCGTGGCTGGTTTCTTCCCTGGCAGTGCAACGACCTTCAGCTTTCCTCCACGTCGAGACCTCCTCTTCCTCTGGACGAAACACCGACTTGCAACCACTGCCAGGAACAACTGCCCCCCCCCCCGGAGCGTTCTTCCCATTTTCAGGTACTGTGTCCCGCCTGGCTTCCCTTGCGACAGATCGTTCGGGGTGACAGTAAATCCTCGACTTTCTAACCTGGGTTAGCCTGGGGCCTATTAACTAACTTTTCCTGACTTGATCTCAATCTTTGGTGAACTATCTACAAAGACTCTTTGGGCATAACCCCACTGTGTGATCCTGGACACATTTCGCTTGCTCTCTCTAAGAGTGGGCCTGGCATTTGAACTTCCTTGCTCTCCAGTAGACTTTGCCTAACCTGCCTCACTGTGGTTCTTTGAAAGGTATTGAAATTGTGTGCTTTTATAACTTTGCCTTTTCCCTCCCTTTTTCTATAACTTATTAGAGTGCCATCTTATGTTAAGCGCTCACCTCTGTCTGAAAATAAGTGGTGTTTCTCACTAAGACTTGTCTAATAAGTAATTAGGCTTATATATATATATATATATATATATATATATATATATATATATATATATATATATATATATATATATATATATATATATATATAGTGACTGTGTGTTGAATTTACTTGCCTCTTTTTGTGCTAGTGTAATTTACAAGTGTGTCTTTAAATAAATAATTATATACTTTTACACCAAAGCTCTGGTCAGTGTTTGCTTGTGCTACTGTATCATGTGTATACTCTATATACTGCCTAACTCCTCTTGAGAGAGGTCTGACTGCTCAGCCACAGCTACCAGGTAAATCTGGGGTCGTACAGACTGCTACCAATTGGGTTTACTGCCAACCACCTGTAGTCCTAAATCTTTTGCAGTGGTCCCTAAGGGAACTGCACAGGTTTCTGCCTAACAAGGTATATAGGAAAAAGTGGTGTCACTGGAAAGGGGAGGTTCTCCCCTTTCCAAGGACACCACTTATATGACGCATTGCTGGTCACGGATCAGCGCAGAGCGCTCGATCTGTGACCAGCAACCACTGGACCACAATGGAAACGTTTCTGACGTGGGGACGGGGGGGTAGGGCTGCTTCAAGTAAGCAGCCCCCCCCCCCCCGCCCCCCAAAGCATGGTGGCACATATGTGCACAACCCTGGGGGCAGATGGCTGATCATCTGTCCCCCAGGGAAGGGGGGGGGGCGAAAAAATAATAATATATAGAACGGGGTGGGGGGTCTGGCATTTTTTTGCCCCCAAGAAATGGTGGTGGCCCACCCCATCCAATTGGGGGGTGGGGTGGAGGGCTACCAGGAATTAGTGTGCAGGCTTCCCAAAGGATGGGGCTTGCAGGTTAGCCCCCCCCAAGGGCAGATGGCTGATCTGCACCAGGGAAGGGGGCAAAACCAAAAAACATTTCAAAAGGGAATTTTGGGTGGGTTTGGGGGGCCACTAGCCACCAGGGATAGATTTTACAGCCCTCCCTGGGGGCAGATATCTGCTCCTAGGAAAGGGCATCTGACCCCAGGGAGGGCTGAATGAGATGCCCCCCCTGCATTTGGTGTGGGGGGGGGGGGTAGAGGGTCACCCCCATTACATTAGAAAATTACCTGGCGGTTTAGGGTGCCCCTCAGCCCTCCCTAAAGTGTAGTGTACCATTTTCTTCTTTGTTTACTAAACTTGCATTGGCGCAGAGGGTCACATTGGTGTGCCAATCTGGTGCCGGGGGGCCCAAACCTAACTGCCCCGCCCACTGGGGGGCCTGTCCCACCATTTTTGGGGGCCCTCTCCCCCACCCCAAATTGAGGGGGGTGTACCTCATGCAGCTGTTTGTAGGAGGCCCAGGGAGGCATGCATGAGGAACCACAAGTCCTCAGGTTCGTGGTCCAAGGACGGCACTACCAGTTCAAAGCCCTCCCATTCGGATTGAAGTCGGCGCCCAGGGCGCGGCTGCGCCTACAGGGGATCCACGTCTACCCCTACCTGGACGATTGGCTCATCTGGGCAAGAACAAGGGATCTCGCCGTTGAACACACAACAAAGACCGTCCAGCTGCTCACGGACCTGGGATTCTCCATCAACTTCCCCAAATCCCACCTGGTACCATCGCAGGTCGCACTGTTTCAGGGAGCGACGCTCGATACAGTTGCACGACTAGCTTCACCGTCGGAGGAAAGGACAAAGGCCATCCTGGGCAAGGTGCAGCGTCTGCTGGCCACGGACGTGGCCAGAGTGAGGTCCATCAAGTCCCTTCTCGGGATGATGTCTTCATGCATATATCTAGTGCGCCTGTGCAGGCTTCAGATGCGTCCTCTGCAGGAGTTCCTCGACGCCCGTTGGATGCAAGCGACGGGCAGCTTCGAAGACAGGATCTCTCTCAACGAGACATTCCGCCAGGCGATCCGGTGGTGGGGCTCCCGCGAGCATCTTGCGGCGGGCATGGACTTTCAGACCCCAGCTCACCAGGTGACGGTGACCACAGATGCCTCCCTGGAGGGGTGGGGAGCGCACACGGGAGATCTACACACGAGAGGCCTTTGGCTCCCGGAGGAGAAGCTGCTCCACATCAACATCCTGGAACTCCAAGCGGTCTTCTGGGCCCTCAGATCTTTTCTCCCGTCCCCCAGGGGCAAGGTGGTGACGATCTTCACCGAAAACACCACCACTATGTTCTACATCCTGAAGCAGGGAGGAACCAGATCCCCAGCCCTATCCAAGGAAGCACAGGACCTGTGGCATTTGGCCGTTGCCCAGGGGATGTTTCTGGTACCCTTTCATCTGGCAGGGATAAAGAACACCATCGCCGACTCACTCAGCAGGGAGCTGCACTCGTGCCACAAGTGGGAACTATGCCAGGATCAAGTGGATCAACTCTTCCGGCGATGGGGCAAACCCCAAGTTGACCTGTTCGCGATGGCGACGAACTCCAAGTGCCAGAGGTTCGCCAGCAGGTTCCCCCAGCCGAGGAGCATGGGCAATGCTTTCTCGTTCTCCTGGGACGGCCTGTTCCTGTATGCGTTCCCGCCGTTGCTGCTCAGGCTCATCAACCAACTCGAGGTCCTGGTGCAGGATGATCCTCGTCGCACCGAGGTGGCCGAGACAGATCTGGTTCCCGGACCTTCTGGACTTGTCAGCGTCCCCACCAGTCAAACTGTCGACTGACGCAAATCTTCTCTCCAGAGAAGGTGGTGCCATTCTTCATCACGACCCGTAGTCCCTGAACTTGCAGACCTGGCTCCTGCAGCACTAGAGTTTGGAGGGTACGATATACCGGCTGACTGCAGAGAGGTTCTTGCAAAGGCCAGGGCGTCCTCAACTCTCAAGTGCTATGGACACAAGTGGAAGAGGTTCTCTGTCTGGTGCCGTGCACAGAAGATTAACCCTCTACGGATTACAGCCCCTCAAGTGCTACCATACTTACTGTCGCTGGCCAAAGCTGGACTAGCTCACGCTTCCATCAAGATACACCAGAACTACAGGACGGTCGTCCCTGTGGTCTCATCGCCTGGTGAAGGAGTTTATGAAAGGACTGCTCCGATCGTTCCTGCCGGTGAAGGCTCCAGCCCCGCCGTGGGAGCTCAACGTGGTGCTGACCAGGCTCATGGGCCCGTCATTTGAGCCTTTGCATTTGGCTCTGTTGAAGTTCCTGTCGTGGAAGACAGCGTTCCTTGTGGCCATCACCTCTGCACGACACGTGGGAGAGATTCAGGCCCTTTCCTGCAAGCCTCCGTACTTGACTTGACATCACAGCTGTTTGTGAACTTTGGACATGTGAACCAAGGGAAGGCTCTCACAAAGGCTTCCATTTCCAGATGGCTCTCCGGCTGCATCATGCACTGTCATCGGTTGGCAAACCGACCGTTGCCCGGACGTCCGAGAGCCCATTCGACCACGGCGTTCTTGTCTGGTGTGCCCTTGCTGGACATCTGCAGGGCTGCTACGTGGAGGTCGACGCACACCTTCACGAGATTCTACTGAGTGGACCGGGATTCCAGGGAGGAGTCCAGAGTCGGCCAGGCAGTGCTGCGCAACCTGTTCGCTTAAGGTGAGCCTGGTGAGGAGGTAAGAGATGCTTAATGTTGAGTTTTATGTAATGCTTAATGTTGAGCCTTGCCGCCTCCCGTGGTTGTGCATGTGTATACTGCTATGTATTCTTATATTCATGAGCATGTGAATCGATGCCAGACCCCATGCTGGAGAAGGAACAAGTTACTTACCTGTAACTGTTCTCCAGCATGGGTCTGGCGTGGATTCACATGCGAACCCTCCCTCTGTCCCCTCTGCGGCTCTTCACTTGGTCATACTGGTCATACTGCCACTTTACGTGCTACCAAATCTGAGGATGGCTGCCAGGGGCGGGGCTTAGGGGGAGGGCAGTCATTGGCTGCGGGCAGTATTACCCAGAGACCAGTGATTGGTTACTACTAAGAAAGACCGATCAGAAACGAAACTGATACTGATTTTTTCTTTACGACTGGGAATATTCATGAGCATGTGAATCCATGCCAGACCCGTTTCAATCACGGAACTGAAACAGCTCTATTGGCACTCAAGTCTCATCTCTCACAGAGAATGGATGGTGGTCATATGTCCCTTCTCATGATATTAGATTTGTCGGTTGCCTTTGACCTGGTGGACCATAACATTCTGTCCACCAGCTAAGACAGAATGCCAATTTCTCTGATGAAGCAGTTAATTGGGTCATATCTTTTTTGAAGAATAGGCTAAATAGAGTGGCCAGCGACATTGAAGAAGCTGAACCGACCATACTTATGTATGGTGTCCCTCAAGGTGCTTGCGTGTCGCCTTGATTCTATAATATATTTGATTCCCTTTTTCCAGATGCTCCAGAACGAGGGGATTGCATTTGCAAACTATGCAGATGACACCCAATGTGTCATCCCCATATCTGGTTCCCTTGTTGAAGATGAGGCAAGAATTAACAATATTTATAAGAAAATTCAGGACTGGATGGTACTCAATGGCCTAGCCTTGAATAGCGCAAAGACCGAGCTTCTAATCATCGGCTCAGAGGCCAAATTAGACAAACTAGGGCCTAGCTATAAATCGCTCATTATCGATGACTGCCGCATTGAGGTCATGAGCAAGGTGAAAACCTTAGGCATTTACTTAGACAAAAACCTTAGCATGAACGCCCAAGTGAATAACTTGGTCTCTTCCGCTTCCTATTTTCTCAAATTGTTTCGATGTTTGAGACCTTTAATATCGGAAGCCAACGCAGAAACATTGGCAAGGGCCATAATCGGCTCTAAGATCGACTATTGCTGCAGCCTTCTCATAGGGCTGCCGGTATCTGACATCCACCAGTTGCAAGTCATTCAGAATGGAGCAGTTACGGTAGTGAAAGGCTTAGCAAGAAGAGACCATGTGTCGGAGGCCCGGCGCAGCCTCCACTGGTTGCCGGTTAAGGCCATAATTATGTTTAGATTGCTTATCCCCCAGAAATGCATACATGGAGTAATGCCACTATATCTAAAAGAACTAGTTTCAGTAAAAAACAACATCCGTTCCCTTCGTTCTGATGAAACAAACATGTTGGCCATCCCACGGGTGAAAATGAAAAAATCCAGAGATTCAGCCTTCTTCTCAGCAGCTCCCCTTAATTGGAATTCATTGTCTGTTACATTGAGGAATACCACCTCGGTAGAAATCTTTAAAAAAGGGCTTAAAACTGCGCTTTTCTCATAGGTCGGATTCGCCTCCTGATTACTCTCCCCGCTTATGAACCTTTTTGCGTCCAACTGGGTTTGTCTCTCCTGTCTGTTCTTTTGTTTTTTGAGTGTTTCGTTTTGAAGCGCCCTTAAACCCTCGGGTACCTGGTGCGCTATATTAATGTTAAACATAAACACATAAACATGCTGGAGAACAACAGTTACAGGTAAGTAACTTGTTCCTTACCTGTGTTTTAGGCATTCCGCTTGGCGCCCAGGAAGGGGCACCCACACATGTGAGGTACCGGTTTCATCGGGACACCTGTAGGAACGCGGGACGGTAGGCCATGTGTTGTTGGCAGCGTGTTTCGATGGGTGGGCCGAGTGAAATGTGCAGAAAATTGGGTTTTTTCCCCACATTTTGGACTTTGCGGGGGTGCCTGGGTAATAAATTCTGGGTCGATGTGCACAAATCATACCTCTGTGGATTCCCACGGGTGTCCTCTTTTTGGAAATGCATGGGGTTCTCTGTTTTCCTTGGTGGCTTGGACACCCGAGGCCCATATCTGTGTGTTGCGCTTGTCTGGAGAAAGTGTCAAACTCAGGTGTGAAAACATACTTGGGGTTACCTGTGTTTTAGGCTTTGCCCTTGGCGCCCAGGTATGTGCACCCACACATGTGAGGTACTGTTTTCATCGGCACACCTGTGGGAATGCGGGAAGGTATAACATTTGTTGTGTTTGTGTGGTTTTCATAACGTTTTGACCCATTTGCTGGTGCCCTTTGTCACACAACCCTTTCATTTCACAAATGTGACCTACATTTAGTCGCTGCTTTAGGCGCCATACCGTTTGTAACCTGCACAAGTCACCTACCCTTGAAAAGGTCTGCCTGTGCTCTTTCAAAAAATGTGTGCTTGCCGTTCCTCACCACATTGGTTTTCCCGATTTACACATGCAAAGTGCATCTGTTCAGGCCGTGAGCGTAAAACTCCTGTGTACCATGGCTCACTGTTTGGCTTGTGGTATTGCTTGTTTTGTAAAACACTACAAAAAATGTGTGCTTTCCTAACTGCAAGAGTCGGGGGGAATGTAGCGGAGCATTGCTTTTCTCAAAATTCATAGAAGCCATTGCTGTACCAAGCCAACCATGTCCAACACATACCTTTTTTTTTGGTCATTGTCCTGCTTTTCCCCCAATCTATGGCATTTTCCCCTACCTAGTGTTTGCCTGACCTACGCAAATCACCCCTTCCTAAACTTGGAATTTTGTCTACTTTTCAGAAATATATACCTTTGTCTTCCAATTCGGCTTTCCTACCCTTTTCTCCCATTCTGTCCTTGCATGTCCAATTGGCAAAAATGGCCAAAATCGCCTACCTCTCACAAAACAGTTGATAAACCTCATCAAAATAATTTTCTTTCGTTTCCACTCAACCTGTTCCTGAAAGCTAGGAAATTGGGGAACTCAGCATAGCAAACCATTTGTTCCTAGCTCTTACAGGGAAAAAACCACAGGCTTCTTTGTACATCATTTTATTGGTTTTTGTTTTTAAAAACCCAACATTTTTGCCCTTTTTTGCTTATTTTCGCTCACCCCCCCCCCACAGCAACTTAGGATTCCTGGGTGACGTTACGCCCGCCTACATGTGGGGGAAAAAAGGAGCCAAATTTGGCCGCGATATCTCGTGTAACAAAAAAGTTACAAGCCATTGAATGGCCACATACCAAAATCACCAAAAAAGGCCCTGGCACTGGGGGGGAAATACCCATGGCACTTAAAGGGTTAACTATTGTACTCGGCTTAACAACATTTCGGATAATGAAAAAGCTAAGACATAGATAAGGAAGAGAGGGGGAGAGTGGGAAGGAAATGGAAACAGACATGTGACTACCATACTAGGCCTGACAACATTTCTGGTAGAGCCAGAGAAAAACAAAAGGTTAGGGAGAGGGGTTCAGAAAGGGAGGGGAGGAACAAAACAAGCCACTATCGTACTAGGCCTGACGACATTTCAGATAGTGCTGGGGTTGGGGGGGGGGAGTAAGGGAAGGGCAGAGGAGACAGATGAGGTTGCTATCATACTAGTTCCAGGGACAATTCTGATAGAGTAAGTGCATAGAAGAAAGTAAGGGGAGGAGGGGAGGAGATAGAAAAAAGGAGAGGAGGAGAGAACAGAGTAAGCAGTCAAAAACAGTGGAGAAACAAGCGGGGAGACCGAATACCATTGCAGAAGTCAGTATTAACACATAATGTTGCATGTCAGGATATAAGATAAAGATGGCAACAGCATGATTGAGGGCCACCATGAGTACTAGATGCAAAGGAAGTCCAACATGAGAGTTGAGAAAGTGTGACACATTGTGAATCAATAAAGTCCATAAAAGTCAAATCCAGAATTGCCCACAAGATGGTGAAACCGGAATGTATCTGGACAGACTTCTGCAGAAGTAGTCTGCAGGGAGTGGAGGGAGGAGCAGGGTAGAAGAATCGAGCAAAACATGCAACACCTGTGTGCGAGAAGGGGGGCACAAGGGAAGATCACGGCAGACCAGAGGGTGTGTAGATGGCATGTGGGGACAGAGGGAGTAAACACATGTTGGCGCATGCTTAATGCTGTCTGAGCAGGGGGTCGGACCCTGGATCCTCCTGGTCCGAAGAGGAACAAACAGGAATTGCCCTTTTCTTTGTCTGCCCCTCGCTTCAGACACCCGGGCGAGAGACGCCCTTGATCTAAAAGTTAAGGGCAGGATGGAAGAGGCAGGGCTAGGAACGTGGATGGAGCTTAGGCCAGGTGACCTAGATCCACTTGCACCTGCTCCCCATCTGCAAAGGAAAAGAAGCTGGAGGGCTCCTTAAGTAGGGAAAAAGAGCGGCAACCTGGAAGGCACCAGGTGGGTGGGGCTTAGGCCAGGTGACCTAGACCCACTTGCACCTGCTTCCCATCTGCAAAGGAAAAGAAGCTGGAGGGCTCCTTAAGTAGGGAAAAAGAGCGACAACCTGGAAGGCACCAGGTGGGTGGGGCTTAGGCCAGGTGACCTAGACCCACTTGCACCTGCTTCCCATCTGCAAAGGAAAAGAAGCTGGAGGGCTCCTTAAGTAGGGAAAAAGAGCAGCAACCTGGAAGGCCCCAGGTGGGCAGTGCTTGCTAAGTGGGGAAAAAGGTGCAACCTGGAAGGTGCCAGGTGGGCGGGGCTTAGGCCAGGTGACCTAGACCCACTTGCACCTGCTTCCCATCTGCAAAGGAAAAGAAGCTGGAGGGCTCCTTAAGTAGGGAAAAAGAGCGGCAACCAGGTAGGCACCAGGTGGGCGGGGCTTGCTAAGTGGGGGGGGAGAGCGGCAACCAGGGAGGCACCAGGTGGGAGGGGCTTGCTTACTAGGGCTAGGCCCTCCTTCAACCAGTCTCGCCCTCTACCAGCACTTGCCCTTTGGCACCCTTCCTCGACTAGCCTTCTCAGTCTGATCCACCACCGTGCATCACTTTAGTTTATCCCTTCCTTTGTTCCCTGAGCACCAGCCCTCCTGGTCCTCCCTTAGCACTTGCCCTGCCCTTTGGCTCCCTTCCCCCTGCACTTCTCCTGCCTCTCCCTGTCACTTCCTGTTATTGCAGTTGCATGATCTGAATGTCCCAAGGCTTAGTCAGACCGTTACTGTTATTTTCTCCTCTGTACTACTCACTCTTCCATTCCCCCCTTGTCTTGTGATGCCTGGAAATACTTTAATGTAGAGGCACCATACACATGTTCAATAAATACAATTAAAATAAATACCACTCACACTTATCTGTCATGTCAAACGTCTCCTCACACCTCTGAGAGAGACCCATTTTCAAACACTGATAATGCAAGTGCTCTTACCACAATCAAACCCACCCATAGTCCCCTCTTTCTTTCATAACTGCACACATTAACAAATGCATCTTCTGCTCTTCCTAAACCCCACCACTCATCTTTTCAAGATGCACCAGAGCGCCAAGAGACCATGCAAATCAGAACCAGCATATAACCCAGTAATATACTTGTCAAAGCAGGTCCATTTTAGGTTTTCTTCAGAGTGGAGGTAACGCTGGTGGATGACTTTTTCAGTCCACTGGCTGGGAGCTATCCTGCAGCATTGACTCATTGATGGTTCTCGCCAGTTTAACCTGTGTCCTGACCTGTTGGATTTTCATTCCATTTCTTCATGAATCAGCATATTTTCTTTTCAAATGAATGTATTTGGTGTCCTGATAAAACGTGCCCTCTTCGAAGGAATTGACAAGAGGCAGTTTGACTGCTAGGGGCTATGACTTCTGCAACGTGTGCATGTTCTGGAGATGACTGCTTGTTCTACGGAACTTGGTCTTCTGAGCAGTCAATCAACTCCTATTCTGTTCATCGCCTTAGCTTGCACTTATCGTTGCCCCAGCTGGATCCCTCAAAGCAGCTTAAACTTTATAGACTCCCTCGTAAGTGGGTTCTGAGGTATGATGAAAGCTATTCATTGTGTTGTCTACAAATACTCTGAATGTTTTAGCAAACGTGTGTCTTGGATCAGGCTAGTATGGGTTTTGCTAAAGTCAATATGAGCAAAATGTGTGCACGTTTTTCATAATTCTGAGTAACCTCAGTGTTTATGTATATATGACCCAAAAACTGTTTTTTGCCACTTGGCCTATAATGAAGTCTTCATTTCAGGGCTTGCAAAATCTACTAGCCCGCTTGCATTGGCAAGGAGATTTTATGATGGGCGAGTACCATTTGCATGGTACTCTACATTGCTGGTGAGTATGGGAAATGTTTGTTTGCAGTAAATGCGAAATAAATGTTTCAAACTGTTTTCTGTGAATGGCAAATTAGTTTTATTGTACATGGATGGCCTTTGGGTGGCAGTGTTGCACCAAATATGAAGTGTGCTTTTGGGTGACACCCTTTTACAGAAAGCACTAGTAAATATTTTGCCATCTGTCACCAATGGGCGAGTGCAATTCTCTGTGGTTGAGTGTGTAAAGTAAGGAGCTCTCACTGCAGGTCTAATGCGATTTTTAAGAATATGCGGGGCCTGCAATTTAGGAGGGATGAGGGTGGTTGTAATCATGTATTCTTTCAGATTTGTTTTTTGTCCTGCCATTCTTGTTCCCGGTTGGTCTGGCATTTAACGTTTTAAGACCAATCTTTTTTCGGCACTTCTTTGGGCTTTGGTTGTACTTCCTGCCACTTCAGCTAAGAGCACCATCACCTGAGTTCAAGACAGCTGTTTTCTGCTAGACTGTGTAACTTGTTTTGCCTGTAAGCACCATGAGAAATTGACCTGTTGATTGATCACCCTGCAAGAGTGCATCTTCTGTTCATTATGGGCCTTATGTTTGTACTTAGCCCAGCCCTTGATTGTCCAATATATCAGCTGTTGCTGGTCCAGTATATATTTTAGTGGTTGGTGGGCAAACCGTGTTGGTAGTGGCGCTGGTTTATGGTGGTAACCATTGATGGAATTGTTTGTTGAAGAATGTCAATAGACCTTGTTTGTGGTTTACACTTTCATTCTTTATTTGTTGGTTTTTGTAACCATTGTCCTGGCATAGTGTGCTAGGTGCATGTATGTGTTTCGACCGAAGTCTTTGTCAAGGCAGAGGTGTGATGATTGAGGATCCATAAGGATGTAGGCGGACGCTGTGGACGGACGCAGTACTCGCTGGTATCCAGACACACAGTGGCTATACAGCCGATCCTAAGCGGATCCAGTTCCTCAAAGAATCTCCAGGTCGCCTACATCCTTATTCACGAAAAACTCATGAAAAGTGCATAACCTTAATAATTTACAGGTTAGGATACCAACCACCTTGAGACTTTCTAGTTATGTTTAGGAAGTAGGAAACCTCTGAGTTTCACAGTAAATTATTTGTTTTGGCACAATTTGGTGCTCTGAGAAAAGTGCTTTACATGCAGGTTAGGCAACCAAATACTAAGCAGCTTTTCAGTTATGTTTAGAAAGTAGAGCACTTAATGTTCTGTATATTGGCTCAACGTGGCACCTTCAGTAACATTGGGTGATCTAAGGAAAGCTTGTATGTACATCATTAGGAGGCTTTCCGGTTATGTGTAGGGAATAAATAGCAAACATGTCATATGCAAACTTTCCGGTTAATAATGTATGTTTTGTTACAATTTGGCAAATTAAGCATCATTAAGTATTCAAAGGAAAGTGCTTAACATGCATAATTTTGAGGTCAAGCCACCAAAAGCCATAGAACTTTCCAGTTATGTCTAGGAAGTAGAAAACATGTAATGTGTAGATGTTCTGGGTAAATGATGTATGTTTTGGCAAACTTCAGCACATTCATGTGAAAAAACCTCAATGTTGCTTAAAATTTTGAAAAAGTAAGAAAAGTGATTAACATGAATAATGTGCAGGTTTGCCCAAAAAACACCATGGACCTTTCCAGTTATGTTTAGGCAGTAAGACGCATGTAATATGCAGAGGTTATCACTAAATAGTGTTTTATCACAATTTGGCATATTAAGCGACATTAGGTGCACTAAGAAAAGTGCTTACCATGAATAGTTTGCTGGTTGGGCTAACAAAAACCATGGAACATTGCAGTTAGTTGTGTGTAGGAAGTAGAAACCGTTGAATGTTCCGAGTTTCTTGGTAAATGATCTGTGTTTTGCATATTAAGCAAAATAAATTGGTTTTCGCATGAAGCATTTTGGAATGCCCCGTTACCATTTTGTGAAATCTGAACACTGTTTTTCTCTTTGCAGTTGACAAAGAAAGTAAACAATGCGGAGACAAGGTGGCAAAGTGAGCCACATTTCACCTACTGCAGTCCATTAATGTCTCCCACGGAAACAGGACTTTCACTCCCAGGCCAGCAGGCCCCACCGAAAACCAGATGTTTCCAGTCCGACACCTGTTCAGCCACATGGGGAGAAGCTATTCTGTTGCGTACATGCTGCTTGGCAAAAACTGAAATCACTGGAAGGGACGTTTAGAGAATCCCAATCCTGCACTCCTAAATTAAGTACCTGAAACACTGCTCACAATGGATTCCAGACATGATTCACACCACAGTCCGAACCACTGAGAGGAGCTTGCACAGTTTAGATCCTCCGATCTAGGCCCTGTTCAGTGATCACCTGGTGGCCCCAGGGCGAAGGTCCGGCTGCATGAAACCGGCGTGTTTTATGTTTCAGCCGCATTTGAGGCCATGCTCTGGGATTGTTTGAGGATCTCTTCTGTGGGATCAGCAGGCCAGTATGAATGATCCCAGAGTTAGTCTTGCTGTGTGCTCACCTTGTGGGTGCAAACAACCTCTGGACTAACGTAATGCTGCTCGTGAGGAAACTTGGGGTGAAGCCCTTCATCCTAATTGGCCACGCTATACTTGCTATCTTGATATGGTTGGTTATACTGTGCTCATGAAGGACCTAAGATCTACTTGTTTCTAATATAACGGATGCAGCGCTGTTCACCAATACAAATGATTCTGGCGTACAAGCCACCTGCACTGCTACAAGGCATTTATTTTGTGGAGCGGTCTAAAACCAGTCAATACTTGATTCAAAGCATCCGTATAGGATACATGAAATGTCTAAACCGAAAGCTAAGAAGATAACCTTATTGCACTACTTTTTCAGGGACATTTGGCGCAGTCTGCTATTGTCTCTAGTGAAACCATTGGGCTCTTTGGAGGACTTAACTATACCTGCATTTCTGGAGCTACTCGATGCCAACTTTGGGTCCTGTAAACATGTGCATTTCTGTACTTTCTTGCCGCACACCAAAGACTTTGCACAATATGGCTCTTGTTGCTGCTCTAGTAACTAGCAATGGAGCAAATAGATTGTGCTCCTGCTCATACACAATGTGGGTTTGCACCCTGGTAAAAATGGAGAAGTAGAACTGTGCAACCAGTGCAATATGAAGCATTTGTTGTCTATACACATTTCTACTTGTGTGTTGAAAATAATTTCAACTAAAATGTTTCATGTTTCTTTGCTAAAAAAGATTAAACTAATTTTCATTTTAGGTTTATGTTGCTACATAATCAGGATTAAAGCAAACTGATTTTACCTTGAGTTATTTGAAAAGCAAAGAAAATGTTGATTGCACCATTGCTTTTTATTCTAAAATGGTAGAAATCGAAGAAAATCTGCTTGTTTGATTATTATTCTCCTGGAGCCAAAAATAAAATGCATTTGGATCTGGTTAATTTTGAAGCAAAATCTGTTTTCTCCATTCCCAGAATCTATCCTAGATAGAAGACTAGGCGGAAGAAATAACGTTAAATGGATTCGCTCCATGTTATGCACTGGTACAAAACTTGGTGATCTCACCCTTTACGTTCTGTAGATGCATTTATTTCTAGGATCTTGGGTTTTGTGGGTGACTAAGATTTATATATTGTCAGTCCCTTTATGTTGTGTACACATCTTGATCTCTGCCTATAGGTACTCCTTGATGCCTTAATTTCTAGTCTATTTAGTTATGTGCATGCCTGACCTTTTGGTGGTTTTTTTTATTTTTCATTTAATACTTCTGGTTAACAATCTAGCTTTTTGCATACATATTACATTTTTAAATCAACTTTTATAGAACAATAAAATGTTTCAAAATGTTAAAAATGTACATTGAACAGTACCCAGTTACGAGATTACGCACACTATGGAGAGTCGTCATGCAATTCTAAAAACATTGGCTAGCCCTTATACACTGGTAGATTTACTACAGGATTACTACGGGATATGTCTGCTTTATTAGCCATATTGTGGCCACAGGTTAGCCGAAAAAAAGTAATGTTAACGCAACACAAGTGTCCTCTACCTATATGGCAATACATACACTGAAGACGATAAAGCAAAGATTAAAAGAGATGCAACTATATCTTTGGCAGGTTTGAAATCCAAAATGACAGACAATACCAGAAGCATTCTGGTATCTATATTGCTCTCATCTTTCAGTTCACATGCCTCTAGAATTATGTAGCATCTCAGAACTGGCTTGGACGACCCACATTAAGAAATATCATGATCCAGCCAGCTCTCATGAGGCGGTCAAGCTGCCAAAATTGGTTGCTAGCCTGGATGCACTACATTTCAACATATCGGACATACTGGTAATTATAGCCAAACTAAAAGTTTCTAGAGCACCTGGCCCGATGGGTTAGCAAACAGTCATAAAGGGCAAACCTAGTTTCTGGGGACTGTATTGCTGCTCACGTTTAATGACATCACTAGACCTGCTATTATAGCTAGCAGTTGTAGATGGTCTATTTTTTATCCCAGTACCCAAGAGGGGAAACGACACTGACCCCACACATTATCAACTACTAGCTAGGTTAGATACCAGCAGCAAAATATTTGCCACCCTTCCCCTGAGACTGCTTACTAAATGGGCAGACACAGACATATTGTTAAAATCTAAACAGGCTACAGAAAGGGAAGAACCACTAGCCCATGCCATGTGGGTTTATGGAGGGAAATACCCTACAATCATCTTGCACGTTGGTCCCAATATAGACATACTCCTATGCTGAACAAACCCAGCTTGTCCCCCCACCATTTCCGCAATCTACTTCACACAATCATCCCAGTTTGGTGGAGGACACAAGACGGCTTCAGTCTGAGTACCTATGTGATATGAAATAGTAGAGGTCCGAGCCTTGGACATGGTCACAATCATCATGGCAGCTGCTTTTGCTACCTGGGCGAAGCAGCATTGTTAAACCTTTTTTACAGGAACACAAATCATTTGTGATTCTTGCTTCACTCTCCATGACTACCCTAAGCTTGTGCAGAGCAGCAATTGTCTGAGTTAGAGTTCCAATCATTAGCAGGCACAAATGTACAGCATGTGCGCCCTATTTTCTGGTAACCCCCACTCCCCCATAGCTGTTAGGTGGTCGGGATGTATCTGTTCTGCAAGCCAATGAGCCTCAGTGCCCGTAGTTGTTTTTTGATTGCACCAAAAGCTGAATTTACAAACAACAAATGTTCATAGTGGGCCACCTGGAACCACTTCGCATTTGTGGCAGCTTGGACATCAGGGGCCATGAAAGAGGTAACAATTGTTTCAGTCCGGCTGAACAGACGATACTGCTCTGGAATATTCAGCAGAGCTTTTGAAGAAGTCGCTGAGATGTAATTAGACAGCTTGGTCCGTTGCAATGGTTCCTCCTTTCCACGATCGGGCAAATCCATTGGGGCATCTATATATGATACAGGGGACAAAAGGGGCACAGGAGGAAAAGGGGGCACAGATGTGACTTTGAGCATCGGGGGGGGGGGGGAAATTACAGAGTGTTCTTCTGGAATAACGAGGACAGGCACATGTAGCATAGTGAGACTGCACACACCTTGCCAGGATGGAGGCAATTGTCAATAACTGTATTGTCAACGAGACCAAAACATATCAAGAAGGTCTGCTGTACCTCCAGCAAGATTAGTGATGCAAAGTGTGCCGCTGCAGTTCCCATTGTGCCATCGCCCTAAAAACACAGAAATGTGAGTGTCTGTAGCTTAACAGGTTTTCCTGGCTCTTTGAGCCATGTCCGATCTTTTAAATACTTCTGGCCATACATTACTTGTGCCACCCCTTCTTCTGAGAATACTCTCATCCCTCCAGCTCTGCAACTATTCACCCTTTTCTCCCATTGATTGTTTATGATGATGTACCCTTTTAAATTCAACTGGACTCTGCGTGCGCACAATGCACATTCTTAGGCTCCTCGCGATCTAGAACTGAAAATTCTTCGTCTGCAGGTAAAATAGATGCTGTGACTCATTGATCTTGAAACTGCCCTCAGACCCTGCACAGGTGCACTTGACGCTCTGCCTCCGCTAACTCTATCTCATCTGGGATAAACACCCTAGGGACACGAGAAGCATTGTGGATGAGGGAGCAGATGTAGCAAAATCCTACAGAATTCGGTCTCCAGATGGCTATACCAGAAATTATCTGCTGCAAAAACCATGTGCATCCATTGATTCTGAATTTACATCATCCTGCTACATGAAGACAGAATCATTACTTGTTAGTGATCTCAATAATTTTTGATCAAATTCTATAATACTAGATACATTTCAAACATTCATATCCATACTGTTTGCCATCTTTGAACATAATAACAAGAAAAACGAGAAAGACATAGTCATCCTAATATTTATTTTAAATCCGAAGTTTCCATTTATCTTTAAAAAATAACAATTACTGAGCTTCCATCACTCCCCCCTTTTCTACTAGAGTGAACTACAAATCCTTAGGGCACACTTATTTTTGAGCCTGCTCCTGTGCTGGTAGAGGGGTGCTGGCATCCCTTCATATGTCACTGAGTTAGACCCAGCTCTTGCTGTCCTCCACCTTCACAGCATATAGAGTTGTGAACATCATGCAGTGAGGACCATGGAAACGCAGCGTATTCCAGTGCCGAACGAAGGTGCGGACGGACACCAGGCCCCTGGGGAGCAGTTGTGGCTGGTGTGGTTTTTGCTCCTGTTGTCCTTCATTCTTGCTCCGGTTCCACAGGCGTCTAGTCCTCTATGCCGGAGCGTCTGGGATTTGTGTCCTGTTCTTCGTGCAAACGTTATTTCGCAGGGTCGGATCCTCATCCTGTTTGTCTGGAGTGTCTATGCCCGGAACATCGTTGGGACTCGTTTCTTTATTGCGACTCCCTCTACGTCTGGGCATTCCAGCGTCGTCTTCAGTGGGAGGTTGTGTTCCAGCGTGTTCCTCCACATTTTCAGCTCTTCATCGATGAGAAAAAGAAACGCCCCATAAGTTGTTTGCTTTTTAGGGCGCCCCTGCCAGGGGACTCCTTCCTGGGATCTTATAGGTCCGGGAGTGGCTCTTGTAGCTCTTACCAGGGGTGCTCCAGGGGCCTAATAGGTGTTCCGGAGAGTTCTCCGAGGGTTCCTGCGGCAGACCTGCCAGTACCGGACACCGTCGGAGGGTCACCATTTGGGTGCTAAGGTAAAGCCCTGCTAGTCGGTGGCTCCGGATACTAGGGTACTCCCTGAGGTCTCCTTTTCTGGAGCTTTCCACGTGGATACCGGGTTACGCCCTGAGGTTTCCTCTTCTGGAGCTTTACGTACCGAGTTACGGCTTGAGGCCCCTCTTGAGGGAGCTTTACGTACCAGGTTGAAACCTGATGTTCCTCTTGTAGAGGCTAAAGTCTGCACCGAGAGACCCTCTTTGAAGGTCTTGTCAGTGAGGTATATTCCTCAACTGTTCCATTCTCAGGGTCGTGGTGGTGTCACGACCCTTACCCCGAAGCCCCCCTGGCCTACCCATGGGCCAGGGGGAGCCTTGACCCCAGTCGTCTCTAAATCCCAACCAAGGCCTTCTTGGGGCCAGGCTCATACTTAATGAGTTTGTGCATAGGAACTACTTTTTGTTACTGTCATTCAATGTGGAAGCATCCACAGAATTGGGCTTCTTGGAACCTGGCTTGCAGAAGGATGGTTTGGATGTGGCACCTTGGAACTCTTTTACCTGGACTTCTTTCTTGAAGCTATTTAAACCACGCCCGACTGGACTGACATGCTTCGCGTTAGTTTGCAATACTGCAACGTGACGCTCACCGTGTTCAGCTTCAGCCACGAACCTCGGATAAACAGCATCTGCAGAAAAAGAAAGAAGACATTGTTGGAAAAGGTTGCAGCTTACCTGAATTCCATCAGCGGTTCTCAGCTCTTCTGACCAGCATCCAGGAACCAGCGCTCCTTTGGATCAACGGACCTGCAGAAGGCTTTAGACATTTTACACAGTAACGAACTCCGCCAAAAGGCTTACCTTCCCACTCGCACTTCATTCTGCAACATCTCTGGAATTCTACACTCCGGCGGAACACTGTGACCTATGAAGACAAAAGATAACAGGTTAGCAAAGGCAAGGCACCTTAGCGTTGCTTTAAGCGCCAACTCGCCGCGTCTAGGCGCTCCAAAAACGCTAATACTTGCCAGCGAACCCCGAATCCAATCTTCGGCACGAATTGGACTTCCACGTACCTAAGGAAGAGAAAAAATACATTGTTAATTCCAGAAAGGCATGCTAGGACAGCAAAACATCATAGCAATAAGACCTACCTGAAAGACTCACGTCGGGCCGGCATCAGTGAAGTAACTCGATCGCCATTGCCCGCAAAGCACCACGCGCCCCTGCCGAGACCGCAGGACGGAGAACCCGCCAACATCAAGAACAAGGTGAGAGGAAGCCCAGAGGGACCGCAGACATGCCGGGTGGTGGGAGGCTGTTAATCCCAGTTACCTGGTCCTAAACATTGTTTACCTGTATTTCTGGCAGGATTCTTCCGCTGGTCACTACTGGGCATCGCAGGGAGGGATACCTGGACACCGATTGCTGGGTGGTGCCCCCGTGGAACCAGGTGAGCGTAACGGGTGGTACCGGATCTGTCGAGGTGGCAAAGAGGGAGGTCACAGACCAGTATCTCTCCACTAGCGGCTCTGCCGAGGTCCCTCCGTCAGAGATTGTGTGGAGTTGGTTCGAAGATGTCCAGTAAACATCCGAGACCATCCAGTACAGGCTCTGCCGAGGATCCTTGTAAGGCTAAGGTGTTACTCAAGTCCCCTGGCTCCCCTGAGGAGACAATTGCCTCATCCTCACAAGTGACACAGTTCTCTTCAGGTGAGGCCAAAATGGTGGCCGAACCCCCAAGCGACCATTTTGGATGCCTCCCTTGCATCTATGTTCACATTGTCTGGTGCTGGGAGCATTCCTTTTGTGGCTGAGCAGCTTTTTCCACGTCAAGTGGACAATAAAAACCTGTTCTGCCCTTCTTTCGACTGCCGTGCGTGGGCTCAGCTGCCTCATACTGTCTTGCTCCCTCCTGCTATCGCGTTGCTGGTCTATGTGGACCCGGCTGCTGGGGGACCCTCCTGGCAAGCATCCTCTTTGTGTTCATGGGGGTATGCCCCTTACGAGCGGCCTCTTGGCTGAGGACGAGTTCTTTGGGAGGTTTCAGATGCTCATGACCTCTCTGACCCTATGAAGACTTATTTCAAGCATCTGTTCAGGGAGATGTACCCAGAGCCTCCTGTTCGCCTCTGGCCCTAGCTGTTCCGCAGCTGTTCAGGTGGTTCCACTGCTTCCTTCTGGACCTCATCCTCCTCTGCCTCCATTGTCTCCTATTGAAAAGACTGGTGGACCGGGACAACACTTTAAACGCTGAGGTGGTATGCAAGGGGGGGAAGGGATCAGCCTTCTGTTCCGACCTCACTGGATGAGCCTCAAGCGCATCAGGGCAGCGATGAGCAGCCATGCTTGTTGAGAGCATTCCATGACGGGGTCCTGGAAATGATGGCCCTCCTTGACATTCCAGTACCTGAGGTCCCCACTACTCAGAAGAATGTGCTTTCGGGAGCCTTCATCCTGTCACTTCAAGAACGCACCAGCTTGTTCCTCCAGAAGGACGTGTTAGCTGAGGCTCGCAAAGTCTGGGATAACCCCACACTGGGCTACATATCAACAAGAGAATTGACGCTCGATACAAGCTTCACGCTTCTGAGGAGATCGCCTTATCAGCGTGCCTGCTCCCGTCCTCAACAGTGGTGGCTGCGGCCACCCTCCAGTCCAAGCTGGCTTCTGCATCTTCAACGGCAGTGGCCCATATCCTATCCAGGGAGGATAAACTTCTGGACTCCTTGGGCAAGAAGGTCTTTGCCAATTCGGCGCTCCAGCTTCGTCAAGCGAACAGAGCTCATCCTGGCAGCAGCCAACCAGAGGCTTTGGAAAGAGTTAGCCGATTTCCAGGAGTGCATTCCTGCGGATAGGCTAGATGACTTTAAAGCCGGTTTGTCGGATGCCAGAGTGTTGGCACAGGATCTACTGGAAGCTGCAGCTCACCATGTAGATGCCCCAGCTCGAGGCCTTATGGTAGGGGTTGACACCTTCAAAGGAAGTGCACAACAAAGTACTGGACCTTCCTTTTGACGACAAGGAATTGTTTAATTGTTCTGATGAGGAGCTCACAAAGACCAAAGAGAGTACCCAGACCGCCAAATCTTTATCGGTCTTGGCGAAACCTCCAGCGAATGCACCTTACACACAGAGATCTGGGTCTCGGACTCTATCCTTCTCGGGATTCATGGGGTTTCAAGATCGTCATGTGCACTGATCTGAAGCTCCGGTTGGTGGCACCCGCCGAAAATAGTGGCAAGGCGGTCTGTTTTCTCTCGCCCATCAGCCGCCTCCGGGACAGGTAGTTTCCCTGCCGACAAATCAGCTAAATGATATTTTTTGCCGGTCGCACGAGACTCCTATGGGAGGAAGAATCTCGTCTCATCTGGAGGTGTGGCAGACCATCACTGAAGACCGGTGGGTTTTGTCCATCGCTTGGTTTTGCTTGCCCCTCCCCCTACCCCACTCTTAAACCCTCCCTTCCAACAGTTCGGGACACCCTCCCTCATAGCCGAGGTATAGAAGCTTCTGGACCTCGGGCGGTGGAACCTGTTCCCCTTGGGGAGCAAGGGGAGGGATTCTACTCTCATCTGTTCAGTGCCCAAACCCAACCAGGCTGGCCTGCACACTATCTTCGATCTTTCCCAGTTCAATCTTTCTCTTCCCCGAGAGAAATTCAAGATGATCATGCCTTGCCAAATCAAGTCCTCTCTTCTGGTTCAGTGTAGTGGACCTTCAGGACGCTTACATGCATATCCTGATATGGAGACCGCATCGGAAATGTATGCAATTCTCTCTGTGGGAGGAGCATTTTCAGTTCCGTGTCCTCCCGTTTGGTCTAAGATCGGCGATGCGTGTATTTACGAAGATGTCAGTCATTGCAGCTTTCCTCCAGCTAGGGGGCATTCATGTATACCCATATTTGGGCGACTGGCTTCTACGCACTCCTTGTCTACTGACGGCGTTGAACAATCTCCAGTCTCTCCTCCAGCTCTTGTTCCACCTTGAGCTGTCGGTGAACTGGCAGAAATCTTCCAAGACGGTTTCCCAAGACCTGATTTTCCTGGGTTTTCGTTGGAAGACGATTGATACCAGGATCTTGCTCACAGCGGACAGGATTGCAGATCTATCCACCACGTGTCAGCTCTTCCTCCAATCCTTGCACATGACAATTTGGTGGTTTCAGAGACTTTTAGGCCTCCTGCCTTCCTGTGTGCTCGCTCTGCCTTTGGCGCGTTTGAAAATGAAAGGCACTTAGCTAGTTCTTCGGAGCTCTTGGTCCCATTCTTCAGACTCAGATTCCAACATGATTCAGATTCCGTCCTGCATGACGGCAGATCTGCTATGGTGGTCCTGGACCAACAACCTTTCTGTGGTGGCCTCCTTGCAGGCACCCTTTTCACAAGTGACGGTCACCACAGACTTCTGAGGTGAGGCGCGACACTCGATTATCTCCAGGAATTCCATCTGTGGACGCTTCAAGACAGGCAGTTTCATATCAATTATCTGGAACTCTTGGCTGTTTTTCTGGCGTTAGAGGCTTTTCAACCGTCCATCTCGAGCAAGGTGGTAGGAATTTGTACGGACAATTCTGAGGGGATGTTTTATATGAACAAGCAGGGTGGCACCAAGTCACCCCTCCTTCTGGACCTTGCGATTCAGATATGGGAATGGGCCACTCGACACAACATTTGGCTACTGGCTGTGCACATTCTGGTCCTTATCAATGTAACGGCAGGCTCACTCAGCCGCCAGGCATGACCAGCTACGAGTGGGAACTGAACACAGATGTTCTTGACTTCATTTTTCGCCTATGGGACACTCCAGAAGTGGACCTTTTTGCGACCTTCGCTCTCGAGATTCCATGGCACTCGAGATTCCATGGCACATGAAGGCCTATGCGTTCCCGCCAGTGCCTCTGATTCATCGGTCACTCTACAAGCTCAGGAATACATTGAATTACACTCTCCTGTTCATTGTTCCTTGGTGGCCAGCCAGATTCTGGTTCTCGGAACTTCAGCATCTGTCGGTTCTTCCTCGGATCAGATTGCCGTTGATTCCCATCCTGCTTCACCATTGCGATCATCAGACGTGGCACCCCTCCCCACATTCGTTCAGCTTGGCGGCCTGGTGCCTGAGTTCAGATCATTAGCGCAGTTTAACTTGTCCAAGGACAATATGTGCATTATCCAGGCGGCCAGAAAGCCTTCTATGAGGTCTCAATATAGGAGCAAGTAGCTCGGTTTTTGCCACTTGTGTTTAGCTAGGCAGCTCGATACTAGATGTGCCATGATTGACTGTTCTTTCGTTCATATCTCATCTCGCAGCTTCAGGCATCCATGTCCTGTTTTACAGGACTTACTTGTCGGCTAATGCTGCCCACCTGTCCACTGACAGTTGTTCTTTCGTTTTGACTAATCTTGTCATTAAGAGACATGTTGTAGGGTTGTTGCATCTGTTTCCACCGGTACGTAATCCTCATCCCAAATGGGATTTGAATGTGGTGTTCACCGCCTTATGCCATAAGCCATTTGAACCAATGGCCACTACTGATCTCAAATACTTTTCTTAGAAGGTTGCTTTTTTGATCGCAGTGACATCGGCGAGACGAGATAGCAAGCTTCAGGCTCTATCTGTAGAACACCCGTCCCTCACCTTCCATAAGGACATGGTTGTGCTCTGCACTCATCCTTTGTTCCTGCCAAAAGTGGTCAATGATTTTCACATGAATCAATGAATTTCATTACCTGTCTTTTTTCCAAATCTGGCGTCAGATGCCGAGAGAGTCTTGCACAATCTGGATGTCAGGCGAGCCCTGAAGTTTTATCTTGATAGAACGAGTGAGCTCAGGGGCTCTTCTCAACTGTGACTTTCAGAGCCACAAAAGGGAAAGTGACTTCAAAGGAGACTCTCTCCCGCTGGATTGCCTCCTGCATTTCTGAAGCCAATACTGTTCAGGGCTTTCAACCCCCCCGAGGGGCATCCACGGCCATCTTGTTCGTGGCAAAGTGGCTGCTTTTGCTTTTCAAAAGTATGTTCCTTGGGAAACCATCGCCAAGGCCGCTACGTGGGCTTCCCCATCTGCTTTTTGTAAGCATTACTGTTTGGACCTCAGTTCCAGAGCTGAGGCTCAGTTTGGTCAAGCGGTCCTTAAGAATTTATTCCAGTAAAGGCTGGTTTTCCATCCACCCGTGCTCGCTGTGTGCGTGCTTGGGGAATCTCCCACAAGTATGGAAGAAAGGGGACGGGATGTAGGCGTATAACAAAGTTACTCACTGTATTGACTATCTTACTCCTAGTCCCCTCTAAAAAGTATTCTCTAGTATTGCAAAAAGGGTCTCGGAGCTGATGATAGAAAAGGGCTGAAGGGTGATGTGTGGGGCAGAGCTCAGGAGGGTGGGATTATGACCACGTGCAGTACCCCGCGTAAAAATAAAAGGACAAAAATCTTCATTTTTTTTATGCTTTTTGACAGTGCTCCGGTCCAGACCCGAAGGACAGAATGTCCCCACAAGTATGGAGGAAAGGGGATTATGGACCAGGAGTAACATGGTCAATGCGGAGAGTAACTTTGCTAAGGACCTCTGCTGATTTATGTGCATCTGATGCTGTGCATACATGTCAAAGTGGAGTGGGTAACCTACACTCAGTCACAATCTCATGAGGACTAAGGTGGTGGTCTTTCCCTGGCTGATTCTTCAAATTTAACAGAACAATTGGTAAGCAATAGTGCCGGTTCTCATGCAAATCACTACATAGTTTAGAGAGACAGACCTTACAAACTCCATTGAGCCTCTCTACGAGCAGTTGGCCTGAGGGTGGTACACTGAACACAACCTCTGATCCCCCAAGAACAAAGTAATTTCTATGAACCGGGCATTAAAGAAGTTGTTTCCATTGTCAGAATTCAGGACCTCAAATTCCCTACCATGGAAATACTTCACTCACCAAACATTTTGGTGCAGGCTTAGCATCAAGGTGTATGCAAGGACCAACCTCAAGCCATCAGGAAAATAGGCAAACAACTATGAGGTAACAAAAACTATTACATCTCTGAACCACATCTATGAAATCAATACGGAGTTCACAAAATGGCAAGAACCCCTTACCAACCACATGGTGCTTCCAGGAGTGAATTCCCTACAAACTATACAGTTCCCTACAAATCTACTTACCTGTTCTTGGAGGTTTGGTATAAACCATTCCTCCTAGAGCTCTGTTGCAATTTGTCGCAGAGAAGTGTACGATGAGTATTGTAGTTGCTCTAGAGCCACAAGAAGCAACTCTACAGGCATTACTACCTTTCAGGTAAGCTCCTGTTTCCACGGCACATGCGTGAGTGAGAGGGCACAGCCTCTTTTCCCAGAGTTCCTTTCCATCCTTCGGAGCTCTCGCAAGCATTTCAATGATCTGAAGCAAAGGGACCATAATTTACGGGACTGGAAATTGTACCTGGTGGAACGCAGTTTCCATTTATTTCCGGGGCTCTGTTAATGGCAGATATGCATCTTTTTCCCCCCGCCCTCTCTGCACCCCATTTCCAAGTGCTATTGGGTCAGTATGGTTAGTATGCGCAGCGCATTTAACAATCCCTACCTCTGTGAACAGTTAGCAGTGCAGCATGCTGCACAGGGTTCCCGTGGGATCTCCTAAACCCTCTGCAACCTTTACAGTCCTCAATGTACAGTGGCGGTTACATACAGAGTCAGAATAAATAGTGACTGCTGTCCCCTCACTCATTTCCAGAACCTCTGTAATTGCCACTAGTCTCCAGGGATCGGTCATCCAGGTGGCTAGGACATGGCCATCACATTTGGATCCAGTTCCTGGGTGGACCAGTGTAGAAGGATCACCTGGGTGAGGGGTCTTACCCAGTAGGCTATTTAGGAACTTTACCATCACCCTTTTACAACATGAACACTTTCTCACTGACAGCCCGCTGTAAGGGACAACAGACAAATACCTGAGTGGTTAGGTGAGGTCAGGCAATTGACAATCACTCACACCTGACTTCTGTTACACTTCCCACACGGCTAAAAGGTGGAGCATGAGAGCAAACTCTGGGAGGGAAAGCACATGAGAAAATGGTTCCAAGATGGCAGTTTAACAAGAGAAGAAAGATGTTGAAACAGAAGGGGGTTGCAAGGAGGGAAGATCCCTTGACCTCTTTGACAAGGAACCGTTATTGCCACAAAAGAGACGAAAGCATAAGACCAGGAAACCATGCTGAATAATACTGCATTGCGTGTCGGATTTCTGGCGCCATCCCACGTCAGTAATCAAGGTGGAGAGAATCTCCAGCCACCGTGGTGCTGTCCTTGGCGCCAAGAACAAAGCCACTGCAGTAAAAGCAACACAGCAGCCAGTGAGTTGGAGAGAAGGATAAAAAAAAACGGTCTGTGTCGAAAGCCAAGATTGCAAGAAGCAACATTGTATGGCAAGCGCTGGAATGAACATTGTTAAAACATGTGATGAGACGCGAATGAAGTTAAACTGCTGATGAGTGATTGAACTTTAAAGCAAGCTACACTACCTTTGACAGAGTGGTCCGGCTGGATTTGCTCCGAGTCCGTCAGAGGGAGATCAAACGGATAAAGGTGAATTGAAGTGGTCCTGCGACAGGGTTAAGTAAAAACCTCTGCGCAGTTCAAAGTCTTTGATTTCAATCAAGTAGAGAACGTTTGGAAAAGTACATAAATTGGGTCTGAGCCTGGCAGAGGGAGATTCATTTAAAGCTTTTCTGTTAAAGTGGGTCTGAGCCTGATGGAGGGGGGCCCGGGGTGAATCAAAAATCACCCAAAAAGTTATACATGAGAATCCTGAGTAGAAAGGGACATTTGAATGTTTGTTGCATCAGGCCCTCTGAAGTGAGAGACTTTAAATTTCGAAAGAGACTTTGACATAGAAGGCCCAAAACTGAGATTTGACCTGCATCCTCGTGCTAGAGAAGCCAGAGACTGTGCTAAACTCAAGTGTGCTGCCTTGTCCCATGCTGAAAACGTGGGGAAAGGAGGCCAACAGCTTGAATATCCTGACATGTCATTTCTTGCATACTTTTCTTTTGCCTAACATGTTTTCCCACACTATTTGTATTTAGAAGTGAGGATTGGCAATAGGTTTATTAGTATAGGCCCCTTTATTTTGACAAGCCACCACTAGGACTGTGTTATTATTTGATGGTCGTAGCTTGCTCCCATCTTTAGAATTAGGATTAGATGGGTGTTTTTCAAACCCAATTAAAGTTCAATAAACAACCTTGAACTGTGATCACTTGTGTCTGCCTCACTGTTTGATACCATGCCTTCCTTACAGAAGGCAACCGCTTCTTCACCCGGACCTGGTATTCCCATCCACAAGGCCAACAACGGCTGCCCCTGTATGCCTCACACAATTGTCCTGATTAATTGTTGAGGACCCATCAACGAAGAGTACCTCACCTCCCTCCAAGGCATCCTCCTTAACATTTGTCCTCTCTTCCTCTTCTCCTTCATAAATTGCACAATCATGGACAATGTTGTAAGTTTGCACTGGTTCACAGGATTGACTAGGTGACACCATACTGAATGTATGGAAGCATTTGATAAGATAACCTCATACCGGGACACACTGGGTCATCAAAGTTGCCTTGGACTTTTACAAGATTACAAAGACTGCATGCGCCACATACAATGTCACTGGGTAACCCATGGTAATGATTGTAGACTTTTGAATTGCAAAAGCAACTGCAGCTAAAGCCTGTTCACAAAGAAACTGTCCTTGCATCACTGGGTGTAGGAGTCTGCTGTAGAACACCAAAGGTTTATGGCCTAGCAATGTTTGCTGGACCAGGACCACTGTCCTCAATTGCCCATTTGAATGAGAAAATAGATGAGATGGTTTCTTGCAATTCGGGGCCGCCAAGACTGGAGCATTACTAATTGTGGGCTTGAGTTGCCGAAAGCCAGTCAACATCTCTTCAGACCATTATATCGGACCCTTCACTTTGTGTGCTCCCTTAAGTCCATGCAGTAAGGACCTCCTGTAACTAGAGTAGTCAAATATCCATGATCTACAAAGTTACAGAGTCCCAAAAACTGATGCATTTGTTTCACCATGACTGGATGGGGCGTATTCTGGACTGCGATGGCTCTCTCTGCATCATCTTCCTTCATGCAGGCAAAATCACTTGTCCCAAATATCTGTCTGGCAGTATTGTAATTTTTCTTTTTCCACTTTGTACCCCTTCTCCACAAGCAGGGTGAGGAGCATTATTGAATCTCCTCTACACTACTCTTCTGAAGTGCTACAGACTAGCAAATCGTCCACATGCTGGATTCCTGTTCTACACATGTACATTTTCCAAATCCATTTGAACGACCCTGTTGAAAACACTTGGAGATTCACAGTGCCCCTGGGGCAACTTGTGTGCTCGAATCTCTGACCATGATAGGTGAACACTGTGAGGTACTGAAAATCGGCGTGTAAGGGGACTGAGAAAAATGCATTTTTTAAAGCAATCACTGTGAAGTGAGTGAACCCAGTAGGGATATTACAGAAAAAGGTAGCCGGATTTGATACCACCGGGAACTCCGCCTGTTATTGAGGGGGTGCAAATCCTGGACCATTCTCCAGCTGGATACTTTCACTTTCTTTACAGGGGAGATGGCAGTGTTACGTGGGGACAAAGAAGGTTGTATTATGCCTTCCTTCAACAATGCCATAATGGTCACATAAATCCCTTTGTCAGCCTCTCTAGACATGGGGCACTGCGTAAGCCGTGGTAGTATTGCACCGTGTTTTAATTTTGTTCATGTTTTTGTTAAAGGTATTTGTACCATGCGCCCGGCACCATCGGCGTGGTACCCAGGCGCTCTGGCAGATCTGAAAAGGGGATAGGTAGGAAGGTTAGGAGGAATGAGCGGGATAAAGGCAAGAGAACAGTGATGTGCTGTTGGCAGCCTCCGTTCAGTTTGTATGTTTCGCTGAGCCTTAGGTGTGCTTTTCGGTTGGGAGCCATTGTGTTCTGTTGTGTTACGCTCACCTGGCTCCCACAGAGGCGTCGATCGGAACTGGACAGCTGCGGTCTCCACCAATGTGACGCGTAGGGCTGAGATGATGGACTGGACTGACCCACCTAGCTTCGTTTGCCTGGCCCGTAGGAATATTCTTCTGCAAATGGAGAAAGGGAATTAACCACTTGTGGAGTTGAGCGTAAATCCCCCCACCCCCGCTGTTCTCCCCACAGATCACCTTTGATGTCCCCTCTTATAGTCTCACCTGATGGTTTGAAAAGATGCGTTGATAACCAGTTGCTTCACTGGCTCGAAGGAATTGAATTGGTGAGTTCCAGAACAATATTGACTCCGAGATTCCCGGCAAGATGCCGTAAGTATAAAGTTCGTAAGAGTTCAAATGCCTGACTTTCACTCTTGTCCGATTTCTTGCAGGTTGCAGCTTGACCCTAATGAAGAGTTCCTCGTGGCACCCGGTAGTATTCTGGTAAGGATTTGTATTTTCCGACACAGTTCGATAAAATGTCAATATGTAACCTGTTGCTTTCTCCCTTATTCAGGCGCTGAGAGAAAGTATGAAGTCTTGGGGAATAATACCTCCGGCGATAAAATCAGGTAAGTCTATTGTGGTGAGGAGGGTTACCCTTGTTAGTCCCTTTGTTTCACCTTATTGTCCTTTTGTTTCCCCTTAGGGGCCGGGGTTCGACGAAGATGCAGTGGAAGCTGCGCCGACCCGTGAAGAGGAATAGTACCCCTGGTGGTAAAATCAGGTAAGTCTATGGGGGGTAACTAATATTCCTCTGTGTATTCCCTTGGCTCACCTTGCTGTTCTTGTCTTCTCCTTAGGTGCTGGAGTGTGGCAGGAACATGCAGGAGGATGTGGTGGAATGTGAAGATGCTGCGAAGGCCGGTGAGTTCAGCGCGGCACTGCAGCCGGCGAGGCGACACGCATAAAATAACTTCTTTCTTCCAGCTCGAAGGCGCGATGGATCGGGAATTCAGGTAAGGATTAAAGATATTGCTCTTGTTCTAACCTTTTCTCCTTCTTTCTCCTTTTTTCTAGGAGCTCCAAACTTGAGGCAGGCGTGGCAGAAGGCTGGATGCAGACTTGCAGGTACGGTGAGCGTTACGATGCTGGATGCAGAATAACGCGAAGCGTGTGCTGCTCTTCGGGCGTGGTTTGAATAGTCTCCAAAGTAGTCCCAGGTAAGTATTCCTCCCCAGCCCCGCCCCAGTAAAAAATAGTCGCTAAGTAAAGTAGTCCCTTCCAAGCCTCTTTTGGCTTGGAGCTCTTGCAGCATGGTCTGCAACAGGTAAGTTTGCAGCATGGTCTGCATCAGGTAAGTTTTAATCTATGAGCCTGGCGCCAGGACTGGACCCAAATAGCCCCTAGCCGGGGTTGTTGGGCTTGCTTAGGATAACTTGATGCCTGCTTCCGGGGTTGCTGGACATGGTCTAAGTCCCCGGGGGTAGGCATCATGACATGTTGTGTGAGGCTATGTGTAGTATATTTTGTGGTTGCAGTGTGGTGAAGTGTGTGCGGTTTGTTGTGCATTAGAGGTATGGTTGTGTTTAGAGTTTGAGATATGCATGCAGAGGGGTGAGATTGTTTAGTGGGTTGGTTAGTGGCATCGCTGTTTAGAGGTGATGCATGCTAATCCTCACAATCCTAGGTTAATCTTCAGTTATGTCTAGATATGATGCAATGCTAGTCTTCACAATTCTGTCTGGATGTGACGCAATGCTAGTCTTTGCAATTCTGTCTAGATGTGACGCAAGCTAGTATTACAATTCTGTCTAGATTTGACATGCTAATCTTCACAATTCTGTCTAATTGTGATGCCTGCTCATATATGCAGTTTTTTCTGGACTAGCAAGCACAGAGTATAGTCTACCTAGTTGCGAGATATTGCTCACTAATACTTACCTTGATGTGAGAGATGGCTGGGCAACACAGTTCACAACTCAGTGAGTCTATGTGGGGTGACAGTTGCAGAATGGAAGCGGGTACATGCATGTTACCTTCATTTTGGTTTTAATTAGCTAGGTGAGAGGCGGGCCCGTTTTGTGGTTGCAGAGATAGCTGTGCCCCTGTTATGTTAAGTTATGGGCATTCTCCAGGCGCTCACATGGCTCTGCAAGAAAGATAATGTGTGTGCTTAGTGAGGGAAGAATGATCTGATGGTTCCGCAACCAGGACAGACTGGCATCTGTGTGTGCTGGTTTACAGATGGTAGGTTGCACGTACTAGCTTATTGTATCCCTATGGGTAAGGTCCAGTGGTCAGGGTAGTTTGTTGTGTGTGTTGCTTGTGTTGGTTTTATGTTGGGGTATACGTTTGCTAGACCAGTGGGCATGTATAGTGTTTGGGTGGTGTGTTTGAAGTGGTAGAAACAGGTGGTTAGTGCTTTGGCTGCTTGCTAAATTCTTCTATGTGGATAATCTAGACAGTCCTATTTGATGTGGCAAATGACTAACATCCAGGGTAAGCCCTGTGGAGAAAGGGCTTGGAGCTGCTGTTGTGCTGTTTGGCGAGTGGGCGCCCTGCGCTCCCACAAGTGCTAATCGCGGAGTTGATGCCTGGTGTATGGCGAGAGCGCGAGCGGGATTTAATGGCAAATACCCCGTTAAGAACCCGCGCCCAGCGCAAACGTGATTTGGCAGAAGTCGCAAAAGCTTGTGAATGCCCCTGTCAAGCACAAGTGAGTTATTAATCATGTGCATCTGAATCGGAAGAGCCGACTACGGCTGTGTCATGTCCTGTAGCGCAAATACATGTGCCTGCAACTTCATACGAGGCTATACACCCCACCCCCCCCCTTGAAAGCTCAGCTCGAGGCTGCAATGGTGTTCGGAGGCATTGACATTAATGATATTAACAACCCGGCGCAGTCGTTGTACAGCCATGTCAGGCTTTAAGTTTACTGTCATGCACGGCAAATCCACAAGGGACGATGGGTGGAGCATGGCAGCATGTCCTGTGTCTGTGTTCAGGATGCGAGCTGCACTACTGTTGAACTAAGGCAGCAGCAACCCCCACCTCTGCGCATACTGGCACGGCGTGCCAATCAAGGGAGACACGCCGACACCAGTGAAAATGACGTAGTGGCGGGCTCGGCTAATGACTAGCAAAAGTATCCCCCGGCGGGGTGTGAGGATCAATCTCTGTTTGTTATTGAGCCAGCCAAATGTGTAGACGGTTCTGCCTTGGTCAATAATTCTCCGTACCCCTCGGGTCAAATTCATCCACTTTCTCAAATTGTATCAAATATGACGTTGATGATGAACTCTCAGGCGTATACCGACAATATTGGTGATAATCACCTTAACTCGGACCTTACATTACGCCTTTTAACCGCTGAATCGACAAATGACAAGGTTTTTTGTGCATCAACCGCCGTCTACTATGTCGATACAACAGCTGAGCCACGTCTATTTACGAAGGCTGTAAGTGAACAGGCCTGTACCAATGATGTAGGATGCGGATTGGAAGTCTGTGTCGGCACTGATAGGTGCAACTCACTTGATGTAGTAAATAAAATGCTTCAAAACCTGGTACATATTAATAAGGAACGCATTTCAAAACATTAGCAAATGCGTAATGCTGAAGATGCTGATCAATAAAAAGCAAACCTAAAGAGGAACAATTACCAACTGTCAGACACAAGTAAAGATATTTTGGAGAGTGTGGGATACAAGCGAAGAAGGCTGGAGGAAGCAAAGCGCAAAAGTAATCTTGCACTTACTACCGACTTCCCAAAAAAGAATGTCCGACAAATTAAGAGGTGCGAGAGAAGAAGGCTATTGGGTGCAGAGAAGGATGTCATCACATGAGGATGAGGTCTTAAACTCTGAGGATAGCCTGACATTGGATTCCTCCTTCATGGATAGACCTTTTCCCAAGATTAGAAGAGACCAGGCTGACAAGGTAAAGAGCAATCGTCTGATGAGAGATCAGCCGTCTAACATGGACGCATGTGCGACGGTCGCTGAGCATGTTCGAATAAGCGATTTGCAATCTGTTTTAATTTCTTCTATGGCAATATCACTTATACCTTTTACAAAATTATACGAACAGATCAATGAAAACTCGAAGGACCAGACTACATTAATGAACTCCAAATTATTGCATTTGGAGGATCTATTTGGTCGGTCTAACAACAAACAAGAAGAGTCGATCAAAAGGATTGGGGCAACTCTGACTCTTTTGAGTGAACAAAGGCGCAATGACAGCATGGACAAAAAATTGCTGGCAGAAGTGGCAAAAGAGGCTTTATTACTATTTAAAAATGTAAAGCCAGAGATGTGAACTATTTCCTTACAGCATCATGCCTCGGCTAACTTTGTGTCAACGAATAATCCAGCGACTGGCCCCTATGTGACAAATGTCAATCCTGTGGAAAACAAATGCTCTGAGACAGCTAAAGAGCAAACATCTTTAGCTACAGCATGTGTTGTAACAATCAGTCAATCAAGCGAGAGGGGACAGAAGCGAGGATTTACCTCATCTGACACAAGTCCTAGGCAGTCCCCCGATCGGAGTTGTATAAACGGAGAATCCCTGCCAACCGCTTATAATGTTGAATTTATATCTGAAGTTTCCCCATTTTATAATGTGGATGAGGTTTCTTTTAATACGGCTTTCGAACAAGCACAAAGCCAAGAAAATTGGGCACTTTTGAACGTTCAAACAGCTACGTCTTCAAGCAACCAAGATCGAGAATTGGATAAGAGTGGCGAGGAGCCACTGCCTACATACTCTTCAACTAAGGCAGCTGGTGTTTTCCCAATCTTCAAGAGTGGTGCTCCAATTTTAGAGAAAGTAATGAATGCTAAACTACTACTCGCAAATCGTGTAAAGAAACCTAAAAATCTGCCTGGATGCAAAAACTCTAAAATAACCGGCTCGAGAAAATTCTTGAGGAACATTAAAGTTGTACACATATTGGCAAAAGAAAATTAGTCAAATCTATCCTCAATACTGCAGAATTTCGCAGGTAAAACTAAAGGAAAGGTCTCCACGGTGACCCCAGTTGGCGAAGTGGTACAGATTATCGATTCCTCACACGAGATTTCAGAGGAGCTCATGAATATGTCAACCTATTACGACATCGAAGCTGACAACCCGAGCAAGATCGTTATTCCTTCTGGACCAGAGGTGGTAATGGACCCTAAATTGACTCCTGAGGTCCAGTTTGATGGTAACCGCAATAAAGCAACAAAGAAGTAAGGTGTCCAGGCCCAAGCTGAGGAGCAGGAGTGTCTGAAGCTTGGCGGCAGAGGTGGGTCTGCCACTGGAAGTAAGGCTACGGTCGGAAGATCATGTGCTATTATTCATAGCATGGATCCCAGTCGTTCAGAGAGTACGGTCACTAGGAGTCCTGTTTGTTACGCTACACGAGAAACGGGAAAAGTTATGTGAAAAACTTATACTGACTCTCGTAGTAGCTGGAGTAAAAACCAAACTTTGACTAAGTTTAACTTGGAAAAAGAAAGGGGTAACTGTGGAACGTTACAGGCGGTAACAAAACAAAAGCAACCACATTTGCGTGATGATTCTTCACTTACAAAATCTTTGAGAATTGGAAAAAATACATCAAACCAGATGGAACGGAGAAGACTTTATTGAAAGCAGCCTGTATTTAAGCTCGTAATTGAGCGTGTGGATTCTTGGGAGAAACTGATCTTAAATAGATACAACGTGATAAAATTATTGCATCATGTCCCAGGTTTACGCCTAATTGATTCAAATGATGTACAGATAGTGGAATTCCTAGAAGAACGGACTGATTAAGTGGTGTTGCATCTGACATCAAATATAATTTTGTCAGTAATTTTGGAAGCTTATGAAGCATTACTATCATTGGGCTTTGATGTTTATAAATATCAAGATGATCTGCCAACTGGATCGGTAAATGAGACCGTTGAAAACTCATCCCCACTGATGCTGGATATGGTACCACAGCTGTTATAAGTTGTGATCGACAGCCTATGAGCTCGAGGCAAGAAACAGTCTTTAAGAGTAGGCAACGAAAAGTCGAATGCAAGAGTATGAGAACCATAAGGTCTTGTTTGTTGGAAACGAATTAGAGCGAAACAATGGTCCAAAAGATAAAATTCAAATAACTATTCAAGGTGTAAAAAAATGGTGACCTCACTAATGACAGAGGTAATAAAAACATTTCCAAGACCGTTCACATTTCTGAGTGGCAATGGTTGGCAACTTCCTTGAATTCAAATAGGCTTAAATAATGCCAGAAGGAGAAATTGGATAATGGGTGCCTGATTGTATCCTAATAAAGGGCCAACTGCACCTTTGGATAAAAGAAATATTAGCTGGGCTTTATCCTTCTCAAAAGAAGACATTGAGGGGGTAATCGGAAAAGCGAAAAATTCCAGAGCACCAGGCCCGGACGGTTTAACCAACTTCACCATCAAACAACATCCAGAAATCTGGGCTGAGGGTTGGTCGGCATTATTTGAAAGAATAAAGTTACAACGCCAAACAACGAGGTCTTGGAAAACTGCTGTGATAGTGCCTATTTTTTTAAAAAGAGACAGAGCGTATCCAAAAAACTAAAAATGCACGCTACTTTATTACATCACAAACTAGTCGATTGGGCTACAAAATCACATTGTTTGTACATGCGTCAATCAGGCTTTGTTAAAAATGTAGGATGCTCTTTGAATTTGATGATTCTAAATCTAATCAAAATGGAAGCTCTAAGAACACACAGACAAGTTTATTTGGCATTCATTGATTTTTCTTATGCTTTTGATACCATCGACCTGGAGATGTTATGGGGAAAGGTACAAGCGTGGGGCTGCCCAGAAAATTTGATGGCTGCAATTTGAGAGTTGCATACTGGAACTTTCATTAGAATTCGGTTAGATCAGTCTGGGCTTTTGTCCGCGGGATTAAAACATTTAAGGGAGTGAAACAAGGCTGCCCCTTAGCTCCGGCAATTTTCAGCCTTTTCATATTAGATATTGGAGCCAGTATAGATGCTGTGAAATCTTTCCCACCTAAACTACATAAATCACATCTCAGTTGGCTGTTATACACAGATGATCTGATCTTGATGGACGTAACGCTGGTCGGTCTACAGAGAAAACTCAATGCTGTCCAGGAATACGTGAACTCTAACCATTTGAAGATCAACATAAATAAATGTGAGATTCTTTTGCTTAAAAACTTGAAATCCGCAAAAACATCCATTTGTACAAAACCCACCTGGTACTTGGCACATGAACCATTCAACATTCTTAACTGTGTAAAATACTTGGGAATAGCAATAAGTGCAAGTATATATGACGGTCCCTGGATCCTAGAAATCAAAAGCAAATGCAAACAACTTGCAAGCCAAGCTTGTGTGTTAAACAAGTTCGGCAAATTTTCCTTAAAACCGGCATTAACATTTTACCAACAGAAAGTAATGCCGGTTTTAATTTATGGTGCAGAAAACGCGCTTGGATGCCCCCATGAATTGTGGTCTACCCTCGAGAACATCTACTGGTCGAAAGTTTTGGGTTTGCCAAAGGGGACGTCCACCGCATTTATGAGATATGAACTATCTTTGATATCATTACATGCCAGAATTTGCTGGAAGCTACTGTCTTTATTTCAAAAAACTAGATAAAGAGAACAAATTCCTCAATTTGAACTTTTTCACAGTGCTACATCAGATGGAAATTACATCACTTCATTGTGGATAAAGCGCTATGAAAATTTGCTGACAGAGTATGGCATCACTCCAGAACAGTTCCACAGGAATCCAAATGCGGCAAAGCTCAAGATTTGGCGGGCGGATTGGGATTGGACCTCGACACAGAGAGCTGCTTCAAAGATGATGGTAGACGTACCAGCGGAAGCAAGGGGCTTCACTAACATCCAATGATACATTGCCCCATTCCCCGACTCGTCTTCATGCTGTTCCGCTTGAATGCCTTCAGAACTAAAGAACGCCTCTGCGCATGGTCAGGGAATGTAGGCAAAGGTGGATTGTGTAGACTGTAAAAGCGAAAGGGAGACCCTTAAACATTTGGTGGTGTTTTGCGGCGAATTACGAGGGAACACATTTGGGTCCCTGGTCGATGAATCAGCCCTCTGTGTGCTGACGATTGTTGGCAGAAAATGTATATTGGAATGGACATGAAACTGTTAATTCCTCTAACTTTTCTGCTAGCTGAAATAGAAAATTGGCTACAGTTGGAACCAATGTAGGCTAATGAGATCCAATATATATGAGGTGGCGAAGAGAGGGATGGAATATGAAGGAAGTTGAGGACTAAGTTGGAAAATGTTGGTAAAGATATGTGTTGTCTTGTTTGTTGTCATTTTAAAGGTTTTTCATTGTGAAAACTAATAACATTATTTAAAAAAAATAATAATAATTCTTCTAAGTGTGACGCATGGTGAAACTTCACCTGGACAGTGTGTGAACTCCTAAATTGTAGGCACAACAGTAAGTGCAAAACACCTAGATTTGAGGTATCTGAATAGAGGGAGAATGCCTATGCATGGGACACAACAGTAAATAACACCACTGAACGGTTGGTACACAGCAGTGATAGGGGTATTCTTAACTAGCTAGCTGATTTTGGTATGCTATGCAGGGAATAAGAGAATCGGGGCTTTTTGGAGATTGCTGTACTCCCTACTCAGACCACACTTATCTTGTCAGTTGCTGCTGGTCGATGGCTGGCTACTGGCTTCTCTTGCAAACACAGGCAAACATGGTCTAGAGCTGCTTCTTTAGGAGCTGCCCTTTTCCTTGGGGCCCTTAGGGAAAGAGGCTGCACGGGCAGTGGGCTGCCCTAGGGGCTATGGTTAAGAGCCTACTTCCTGGAGGGAAACAGCCAATCACAGGGCTGGGGGAGAGAGGGGACAGGTGCGGCAGAAAAATTGAAAAAAGACCGCAAAATAACAGGCAGCAAAGCCGGGGAAAGGAATAAAAAAAAAACGAGTTTTGGAAAGAAGGGGAAAGGATGAAACAATTAGCATGGGAAAGAAGGGGAAAGGATGAAAAAACAAGCAGGGGAAAGGATAAACAAATTAGCATGGAGAAAAAAGGGAAAGGATGGAAAAAAATGAGCAAGGGAGGGGAGTGGAGGAAAGGAAGGGCAAGAAATCAGGGGGAAGATTACAAAATGGAAGAGGGGCCACAGGGGAAAAAGTACACCTACCATTTCAAGGCCAGGATGCTGGATGGGAAGAGCATCCTGGTCTCCAGATGAGGCTTTTGATTCCCTAGGGGAAACAGCCAATGGCGGGCATGGGGCAGGGGAGAGGTCACAGGTACGGCAGAAAAAATGGTGGAACGGTGACAAAACAGGCAGAAAATCAGGGGAAAGGATGAAAAAAACAAACAAGAGAAAGGATAGAAAAGGATGAATAAAATGAGCAGAGGAAGGCAGGGGAAAAAATGAAGAAAACAGGCATGGGAAAGGCTGAAAAAAACAAGCAGGGGAAAGTATGAGAAAAAAACAAGCAGGGGAGGGGAGGGGAGTGGAGGAAAGGAAGGTCACAAAATCAGGGGAAAGATTACAAAATGGATGCGGGGCCACAGGGGCGAAAGTACAATACCCAACTCCTCAAGGCCAGGATGCTGAATGACGTTATCTGTACTGCTCCAACACTCTGTAACCGCCCCACATCATGAGGAATACTGGACCGGCACTTTCTCCACATCCTCCTTCCTATGCAGCAATGAGCATGGTCTGTGGTACTTCCCTTTGCAGTATCGCTATCTGACAAGGCACCCCAATCTCAAAAACCAACTCTCCTGTGTCTTTCGGTGTCCTTGAGCAATTGCTCGTCAGACACGTTCCTTAGCGATAAGGTTGGCTTCATGTATAGAACTGTGTACCACTCTCCACCTTCCTTGTCAGTGCCTGAGAGAACCACCCTGTTGTTCTTGATGATTACTGCTTCCAGGCGAACCATAACAATAGTGCCTGGTGTTACCTCCTGCAGCTCAGCAGGCCGAAACAAAAATTCAATTGGTACCCGCCATGTCTGATTCCTGGGACCCAACTCAGCACAACCATAACTCCATAAAGAAAAAAAGCTGAGTTTACAGGTAGTCCATTATTTCACTATCAGTACAACATGCATGCGAACTTGCAGTTTCTATTACCGGATACAACCCTGGAGTCAAACATACTATAACTTCCTCCGTGAAGGCAATGAACATGTGGAGTTAGCTAAGAAGATCTCTGATCAAAAGATTCACCAGGGTATCTGTGAGCTACAAGGGAACAGATAAACTTTGTGCACCTACCTTAATACGTAGATCCTCAGGGTATGGAACCAACAGGATAACACTAAAGAATCCCTGTGTGTCCATTGTTCTGCCTGACAAGGAGAACTCATCTTCCGTGATGCAAGATTATGTAGCCCCTGTATCGACAATAAATAAAAATGTTCTATCATCTACCTGTACACCTTACGGGGTTCCTCTTCTGGATCGGCAGTAACAGACTGGACTGGACACATCAGAGATACCTGTGGGCTGGCCTTATTCAGGTACATATTAACACCAGGAAGCGGGAAAGGCATCATTTAAAAAAACGCTTGCTCCAGTGTATTGAGTGACCGTTCCTTGGGGAAAGGATTTTTCTCCCATGCCTGTACCGGTGCCTGTGCTGGCATGGTCGGTTGAAACGCATAGGTCTGTGCAGCCCCAGACACCGGTTTCTGTTCAACCCATACCTGCTGCGATTGCACGGAACCTGAAGAATATGCCATGGTTGGGGTTGCAATTGCAAGACGACTATACTAAAAATACTGTGGCCTGCTTCAACAATCTCGTGGCACATGTTGCACAAGACCAGCACTGGATCCCATACAAGCCTCCATAGTTATGTGCCATTGGCCCATCAAACTGGGACCCCATTCCTCTAAACCCACCAAATAACCCATTTCCTTGTGAAAATCGTCCCCTATGCCTTAGAAGCGTTCTCATTTGCCTTGGACCTGGAGCATACCCATCCATCCAACCTGAGAGAGTGGATTCCAGGATTCAGATAAAGCGACCCAACATCTTCAACCAGGCCCTTGCCGACAGCCTGCAATGTCCTCTTCACCATCCGATGGAATTCCATCAGTATGATTGCATGGTAGTGGGCCTCTTGAAAATGCCTGCCACCTTTGTCTACATTGCAGCATTGACATGGCTGTTTGTGTACTGCCCTTGGCTGATTGGACCAATCCTGGGGAGCTGTCTGCTGAAACCGGTCGCTCACTAAGGATCACGCCAAGGCCTTTGCCCCTGTCTGGCCTGTGTATTGAGAGGAAAGCAGCGAGGCGGGTCGCAGGCTGTCAGCCGTTAGGGTGACCCAACATCTTCAACCATGCCCTTGCCGACAGCCTGCAAAGCACTCTTCACCATCCACTGAAATTCACATTTTCAACACATTCGTTCCAGAAAGTCATAATTCTATTAAAGACACGGAGGCGAAGGATTATGCTTCTCTTTCATTTTACTAACTCAGCAGCTAATGTACAAACCAATAAAACATAAACAAAAGACTCATAAAAAACTACAATAACCATTGCCTTGAGTCTTTTTGTAGTTCTGTTCTTATTGGTCCTCCAAACTGACATGATAGAAACCTCCAATCAGCATAGTCCATAACACTAAACCATAATGTCCCTCAACTTCACTTCCTCTTTCTTTGCCCAGTCAAGACTGCGTCCAGTGAATTTTGCAGTCCCGCCCATTCCATGCCGATACAATCTCAATTTCTGAATTGTTTGTTGTCCGCCACCGTACCTAATAGAAAACATAAAGTAACTGGTGACTATAAATTGAAAGAGTGTGGGACAATTGTAAAATCAACCACAATTTCTATCTATTATCCTTTGTGCATTTAACAAATCTGTAACACTTTAATGCATTCATCTACACCATTTAAATAATTGTAGTAAAGACCTGTGAACAGTCCCGTACATTTCATTGCATATATTACGATTGATGGGGTGGGATAATCCTTCACATCTGTGTCTTTAATAGAATTATGACTTTCTGGAACGAATGTGTTGAAAATCTGAATCTGAATTCCATGTCCAGACCGGAGTCTCGGATTATGCTTGCTCAAAGCTTACTCACCACTAACGATGTCACAGTTTCTGCTGGTTTAAAATAGAATGTTTTAAAAGTCGATTAATACGACCAATCTGCTGAACCCATGATGTCCTCTACTCTGGCTTCTATGTTGAATTCCTTGGTAGCCATCGCTCCTCTAGCCGAGTGAGCCCAATATTTTACTACATCAATGCCTGCCTGTTCCATCACCCATCTAAGCCATCTGGCTATGGTAGCTGGTGTTATGGCCTTAAAAGGTTTACAAATTGCTATTAGCAATTGAGATACTCCTGGTGGTCTTGCTTCCCTTGTCATATCCACATATGCTGCTAAGCATCTGACCGGGCATAGTTTTGGTTGTCCTGGAAAAGATTCGTAAAATATGGATCTCAAACCTGTCTTAGTCCTGCTCGTTATGAGGAAGGTCAATCCATTCAGTGACACACTCTTCCTGTTAATCTCTAGTGCTCTGACGTCTGATGACCTTTTACAAGCCAATAGGCATTGTAACATGGCTAGCTTGCCTGAAATAGCCTTTCTGGATAGCTTCTGATTATCTGTCCATGATAGAAATAACTTCAACACTGTGTCGACATCCCACAATTGAGTGCATTTTTCACTGGGGAGGGGGGGGGGGGTTCAAGCATTTTTACTCCCCTTACTAGTCTACAGATCAGGGGATGTTTACCTATCGCTATCCCTTCGATCCTAGGGTGACCGGCCGATATCGCTGATCTGGCCGTATTGATTGTTCTGTATGCCTTCCCTTGGGCTGCCAACTGTGCTAAGAAATTTGCCACATCTACTACATCCGTTCCATCAGGATGAATGTTCCTCTCCAAACACCAGCTACTTCATCTAGCCCATGCAGATTTATAGGCCCTGTGTCTCTCTGGTGCCCAGGATTCGTTAATGATGCATTCAGCCTCATTTGATAGTCCTGGCCTAACCCAAGATCTCCTGAAATCACCCATGTGATTAGGTTGAGTCTGCCTGACCTCACTAGTGGATGGCTGAGGTCCCTGGGGTCTCGCACGATGAATTTGTGACTGGGTAGCGCCACTGGGCTGTGGTGTGATAACTCTAGTAGACTGGGGAACCACACCTGGCCCCTCCAATCTGGTGTGATTAGTACTAGCGATGCTTTCTGCCGGCTCACTTGGGCTAGCGTCCTCGCTATCATGGAGAAAGGAGGAAACGCATCGTTTCTGTTCTCCCCATGTTTGCAGGAAGATGTCTGTCGCTTCCGCCTCTGGGTCCGGTCAACAGCTGAAGACCCGGGTTAACTATTCAGTCTCGATGCAAATAGGTCGACCTGGCATGGTCCCCATCGAGCCATTTGTTCTTGAAATACCTCCTCGTTCAGCTTCCAATCGCTGGCTTCCCTAAGGTATCTGAAGTTCCAATCGGCCACCTCGTTCTGATGGCCCGGTAGGTACTCCACTGTCACTTTCCTCTGAAGACAGAGTTCCCAGAAATCTTTTGCTAATTCTGCCAGTAATCTGGATCTTGTCCCGCCCAATCTGTTTATGTACCTGACTGCCGAGACATTGTCCATCTTTAACAGGACACAACATTGTGCCCTCTCCTGGTCCAGCATTTCACTGTGAAGGACCCTGCCAGTAACTCCAGACAGTTGATATGGAGAGACGTCTCCTGATCCGACCACCTGTACCCCTGTCGACAGGTTCCTGCATTGGGCTCCTCAGCCCTATCTGCTGGCGTCGGATTCGATGACCAGGTCCGGGGATGAGACAAAAATGGCCCTCCCATTCCATGCATCCATGTGGTGCAGCCACCATTCCAACTCTTCCCTCACTGCTTGGGAGATGGTGACATTCGTTTTGTATGAAGCGCCCCCCTTGAAGTGTCTGATCTTTAACCTCTGGAGTGCCCTGTAATGTCGTGATCCTGGAAATATCGCCTGGATCGATGACGCTAGTCAGCCCACTAACCTTGCAATGTCCTTCAGTGACAGTTCCCCTCTCGTTAGGGTGTGTCTTAACTGTTTTTATTTTTATATCATTCACCTTGCAATAGGTAACCTGAGAGATCCATGAATGGAGTCCACTATGAAACCCAGAAATTCCATTGACTGTTCCGGTACTATTTTGGATTTCTCCCAATTTATCAGGAAACCCAGGTCTTCTAACAATTTTATTGTTGTCTGTATTTTGTACGTGTAGTGTTTCTTTCTCCTGACACATCAGACATATATCGTCTAGGTATATTATGAGTCTTATTCCCTGACTCCTGAGGTGCACCACCACTGGCTTCTTTATCTTGGTGAAACACCATGGCGCGGATGCCAGGCCGAAGGGCAGACATTGAAACTCCCATGTCGACTCTCACCAGATGAACCTTAGGAATCTGCAATGTTCCTCTGCTATGGGTATGGTTAGATAAACATCCTTTAAATCTATCACGGCTAGCCAATCCCCTTGAATCAAAGTATCTCCTAACAGGTGCATCCCTTCCATCTTGAAGTGTCTGTACACCACATATTCATTTAAACTCTTCAGGTTTATAATTGGTCTTACCTTGTGTTTTCCTTTCACCAGAAACATGTTGCTTATATAACCCCTTGAGGAATCGGTTACTAATCTTATTGCATTTTTGCTTTCTAGCCCTCTCAGCTCTTCCTCTAGCAATTATTTGTCTTCTCTGTTTAGCTCTAAGCTCCGTTGAGGATTCCTCTGATGAGGTGTCTCTACAAAGTCTATGTGAAAACCTTGTACGGCTTCTATTATCCAAAAATCCCCAGATATAGTGTGCCAATTTTGTGTTAACTCTGCAATTCTTCCCCCTACTGCTGGGGTAATTAATCGTGGGCTGATCGCTCTCACCTGAATTGTTTTGTTGACTCTCCATGTCACCAACTTCTACCCCTTCCTCGGCCCCTTGATGGGAAGAAGGGGTCTGTCTTTGATCCTCCCGATCTCGCCACTGCGTTCTGTCCTGGTAGGATCTGTTAAAGTGGAATCAGCCAGCCGAGCGACCCCTGCCTCTGCTGGCCCTTCCAAAAATCTGTCTCTCAAACACACTTTTGAGTGAGGCATGCACCTTGTCCAGCGCTGTATAGGAGTTGGCAAACTTTGTTAGCTCTGAAGAAGCTAGTTCACTTAGCTTCGGGTCTATCTTTACCAGAAGAGACCTCCTTCTCTCCGTGGTGATTGTGTGGTTGGCGTTGCCCAACATGCATATTGCCCTCTGGGCCCACCCGATTAGGATCGTCGGGTCCACTGGCTCCCCTTCTCTGGCCTCTTCGCCAATCTGAAGAATCTTAGTGAGGGCCCCTGTCATATCCAGAATTTTGTCCTGGCAGGACCGCCAGGACCCATCTAGTCCTTTTCTCACATCCTTGGTGTACTTTCCCATGAAAGTGATCATTTTGTCATTGATCTCGGGTGTATCCGCTGCACCCTCTGGGAGATGAGGTCTAGGGCATTCTGCCCTCATTTTACTCCTAGCCTCTTTAGCTAGGTGCGACCTCAGACGCTTTGTGAGGTAGGCCGCCATTCTCTTTGGCGGTTCCCAATCGGAACCCCTTGGCTGGATTAATGCCTCAGGATCAAAATCATCCCCTGCACCATCCTCTTGGGTCTCCTGCTTCCTCTTTTTCATTGGTGCTTTGTGGCCTCCTTCTTCTGAGGAAGATATGGAATATACCTCTTCCTCTGAGCATTCCTCCTCCTTATTCTGCCACCTGCTAGGCCCCGCCTTTGCTCTTACTCTCCTTCTCTTACCACCCTTCTTGGGGTGGTGTGCCTGGGGGGTGTGGGTTTCTTCTGTTTTTCCCTGCGGGCTGCTTTTCTGCCCTCTTTGGATTTCCCCTGTGCTTTCAGCCCTTTGATCTCCTCCAGGCCCCCAGGGCTTTTTGGAGGACCCGAGTCCTCTCTGCATGGCTCCTCTTCTGGCTAATGCTAGCCTTTCCCTCATCACTAGAGGAGCTCATGTCTGCTCAAAAACAATGGGGATTTCAACTATAAGCCATGAGCTTTATAATCTCTTGGAGGTTGCAAATATATTTTTTTATAATGTAATCATTACCTGGCCTGTTCTGGATATATATATATATATATATATATATCAGGTTTTACCTGGGACTGTGCCTGTCACTGTTTTGTTGCAGTATCAATTTCTGGCCTGCAGGGGCGCTGTGATCAGTATTCGCGTAGCACAATCAAATGAAACGTCCTGTTCCGAAGCGAACGCGTGTATTATATCTCCTGATTTCAGGGGTTCAAAGAATATAATGAATATGCTCTCAGAGCACTCCTAATACTTCTCTCACTCTCCCAATGGTCTTTGGAATGGTGGGAATGCCGGAACTACGTGGTCCCATCGCGCTCCCCCTTCCGTGACCGTGGTGCCCTCTGTGGCTCTACTCAGAGGTTGCAATTGCCGGAGCACTAGCCCTGTCGCGACCGCAACTTCCAAACCTTCCACACTCAATGCGGTTATGCTCCGCCGACTAACTAGATTGTGCACGTGCGTGCGTGCGTGTGAGATTGCCTAAGTAAACACACTCACATAAATGCACGCATTCTCAAGAGTAATGAAAAAGGCACTTGAGTCGCTGCCGAGCAGCAAAGAAAGAAGAAGTGAAGTTGAGGGACAGTATGGTTTAAGGTTATGGACTATGCTGATTGGATGTTTATATCATGTGGTCAGTTTGGAGGACCAATAAGAACAGAACTACAAAAAGACTCGAGACAATGGTTATTGTAGTTTTTTTTTGTCTTTTGTTTGTTTTATTGGTTTGTACATTTGCTGCTGAGTTAGTAAAATGAAAGAGAAGCATAATCCGAGCCTCCGGTCTTGACCTAGAATTACATCCAAGAGGGCTTATGATTGCATTGTAGTGTGCCTCTTAAAAATGGCTGCCGACTTTGTCTACATTGCAGCATCACTGTTGCTGCTCGCATACTGCCCTTGACTGATCGGCTGTCTCTTCCATCGTTGGGCCAAGCACGGGGAGCCGGCAGGCAAAGCCAGCCCCAATGCCTTTGCCCCTTTCTGGCCCGTGCATTGAGAGGAAGGCAGCGAGGAGGGACACAGGCTGTCTCCCGTGAGGGTGATCCCACATCTTCAACCAAGCACTTGCCGACAGCCTGCAATGCCCTCTTCACCATTCACTGGAATTTAATCCGGGAGGTTAGTCCTGCCGAACTTCATCATTATGATTGCATGGTAGTGTGCCTCTTGAAAATTGCTGCCGCCTTCTTTTTTTTTTCGTTTTTTCTTTTGTTGTTTTTTTAGTTTGATTTACAAACTTTTACATTACTTCAATTAATTTTTCATTCATACATTGCTTTTTACAGAACACATTTTATACTTAATGACACATTTCATTGAATTAAACATTCTAAAATATTGTTCGTTAAAAGCAACACAAAACTGTTAAAAAGAACAAACACTTTTTTACCATAAACAAAATCTTTAAATTTCTTTTTGAAAAAGAACTATCTACAATTTGGGTAAATGTGTTTTTAGTTAATCCAAACACTTAGTAATCTGGTTAACTTTTGTTCTCACTTTAATAGACATAGTCAAAGTAATTAAGCCTTTAGTTTATCTCACATATCTTTTAGGTAAAGGGATACTAATTAGTGAGTAACTAAGTTATCGCCAATGCGTCCTACAATACACCATAACACATTGAGGATACTGTTTTTACTGCTTTAAGTAATTTAAAGAATTACTTCTCGCTAAAATCACTAGGGACCTCCTTTACTCCAAATTCAGTATATTTTGCTCACAACCCAAGGGGATGGCAGAAATAAGAAAATCGCCTTTAAAGAGCAGACACTTCCCCAAGTATTTTTTATGAAGATTCCCCCTCGCTATAACATACCCAATAGATAGATGTTAATGACAGTCGGGTAGCTGCATCAATTTAAGTTCAATCTCACTTATAATGATTGACAATAACCAAGTGAGAGAGTACTCATTTTGTACTTGAGCTCCACATACAGCGAGTCCAAAGCAGTTCCCGCCCAAAGACCGTAGTACTAATATTCATGGGCCCCAGAATCCTGCTGCTATGTGTCTCAAAGAAGATGCAATATATAGTTAAAGTTTCCTTTTGCGATTCATTCCCACAAAATCTGCACATCCCACTGTTAGCAACCCTTGGTCCGCTAGACCAATATTGCGTTTCTTCATTTGTTTGCAGCTGGGTCAGTTTGAATTGGAGAAATAAATCTTGTTTCTTGAGACTGGGGAAAAGTATAAGATATTTATGTTAGGGACACGCTTTTACGAAAAAGCGAGTGGCTTCGCTATAAGAGTTTGTAATTTCTCAGACTCAATAGTTAGTATCCAGTCATGTTCAAACAGCTTTTTCTTTACATATAATGGTCTCACCTGCAAATCAATGGGTTTTAGGTTCACACTATCCAAGAGATCAATCATCTTATAATAGTATTTCTTAATCAAGGGAGAATGCTTTTCCTCTATCAACGTAAGAAGATTCTCATAAAGGGAATTGCTCTGAGGATTAAGCATCTTCTAGAAATTATTTAGAAGTCTCCATTTGTGTTGCGCTGCCAAAGATACTAGCCCCAGCTCATGTCGTAGTACCGCATTCGGCAGGGCCATGGCTAACCTGAGAGTATACTTCCATAGCATGCCCTTGATTTGGTTTAAAGTGCTCTCTAGATCTAAAAGGCACATGTCCAGGCTGTAAAGAATAATTGCCTCCACTTTTAATGTGTAGTATTCAAAAAGCAGTGACATCGAAAATTCACAGTACTTCGCATAGATTATTTTCATCTGTGAACCAAGGGGCGTTGCTTTCGCTAGAAGGGCTTTTTTTCCACATAGTGGCAGAATTTGTGTTAAACAGGTTATATCCCAAATATTTCACAGATGGAACCTGTTCAATTAGTAATCCTTCCAGCCTCCATTTATATTTTGTTTTTCCTTTTCCGGTTTTTGAAGATGATAATATTAGATTTTGCAATATTAGGCTGAAGATTTAGCTGTTTAGCGAAGGATGAACATAGTTCTAACTTTGCCTGAAGACCAAAAGGGGAAGTGTCAAACAACAAAATGTCATCGGCAAAAGCTAACCAATGAATGGAAAATGAGTCTAATCTTGCCGGGAAGCTGTTAGATGTAACCCATAACGAGTATGTGCCTAATAAATAGAGATTAAATGAAGTGGCTGTACATTGCAGCCCTGTTTTAAACCTACGTATGTGTTGATAGATTCAGTTAGAGCTCCTTGTTGGTTAATTCTCATTTTAAGATAGGTGTTTTCAGGGAGCATCGCTAGCAGCATAACAGTGTGTGGTGAGAAGCCTAATGTCAACATCTTCCTCCAGAGCGTGTGCCGAATAACACAATCAAAAGCTGCTGTAAGGTCTATTGACGCCATATAAATGGGGCTGGAATAAGATTTCTTTGTTTTTTTCGAGCAAATGTGCTAGTATGGTGGCATTACATGTAGACCCCATTTGTCGTCGGAAGCCTACTTGAAATCGAGAAAGGATGTTTTTCGATTTTATGTAAGATTCTAATTCATGCAGTAATAGAATGGAAAATATCTTCTCTGAGGTATCTAATAAGGTGATAACCCGATAGTTTGCAGGATCTTCAGCGTTACCTTTTTTTTAATAGGGGTATAATAGAGTTGTGCCAAGAATCTGGAATGGTATTAGAAATGTAGATATTATAAAATTTTACTTTGGGAATTGGGGCCCAAAAGGCTGGGTCATGTTTGAGCATGCACGCTGGTATTATATCGGGCCCAGGGGCCTTAGAATAATTTTGCCGCGAGATTGCCCAGACTATATCACTAATTGACCAAGAACAATCCTCAAGTTTTAAATCTGTCGAAATTGGGGACGGTATGTCTTTAACTCTTGAAGGAAGTTGATATTTTAGTGTCAAAAAGGTGGACCATTTTTCAGATGATATGGGAGTTGCAAGAGTATTCATTTGTTTGAGGTCGGTAGATCTTATGGTTGCCCATAGGGATCCTCTCTTATTGGAGCATAGATTAGATATAATTCTTTGATTATCATCAATTTGCATGTGGTGTTTAATGCTATGACATTTGTTAGTATAAACATTAACAATAGCTCTTTTTCTCATAATGTATTCATTGATCGTGTCACATGTTTTTTTTAGTTCTCTAAGGGATTTGTTCTTTGTCTGTTTGAGCATATGAATCTCAGGGTTATACATTTTAACAGTCCATTTCAATTATGTTTTTTCCCCAATTTGCCTAACATAGATGATATCACTTGGTTGTATGTGGCTTCAGCCAAGTGTTTGGACTAAGACAAAATTATTAGATATTTAGGTTTGTTCATCTCCTTAGAGATCATATCGATCAATTGTCCACACAGATGATTGTTCCATCTGATGGACAGTAAGGGGCGATCAACCTCCAATAAAGCCTGGGAAGGTTCTACAGGGCACAAGGATCCCCTCATCTGAATCTGGGTGAAAAGGAAAAGGTGGTGCCCTAAAAGGGGGTCCACTCTCGTTACAAAAGTACAGAATGGGAGGAGATGGTGAGAGACTGCTAGATAATCGATACGCGAGGATTTGTTTCCGCTGTAAGAACTAAAAGCATGAGCTTTGTCACGAAATTCAAGGTATTGTATATCCCAGCTATCGAAAAAGTTTTTCCATCTTTCCCCATCCTAGATTGCTGTTCTTAAATGAGATGAACAGGCTTTATCTATCATCGAGCATGGATGTATGTTTGTTTATTGAATTTCTAATGCGCACCAGACCCGGAGATAGCAGAGCGTAGCAAAGGTTGTGCAAGGCTTACAAGGTTCCATAATGACAAATAGTATAAATTGACATGTGAAATATAAAATAGGAAGGGCACAGAGTATGCAAGTAGTAGATTTCAAAAGGTAATTTACATCATAGTGCACATTCATATACAATAGCTTGCAATAAAGGGGCTACAAGTGTACTATTGTGCAGTAATTTCAGTAGAGCCTAATCTTCAGACAGGTTGAGGTGGGTGATGAGGTTCTTTCTGAAGTGTGTGTAAGGTTGATAAGATCTCAGCTCGTGAGGCAGGGAGTTCCATAGTTTAGCGGCCTTTACAGGGAAGCTATTGCCGCCAATCTTTGAAGATTTGCATCTTGGTACCACCAGGGAGTTTGTATTGACAGCTCTGCTAAGCCTACTGGAAGTTCTTCTTGACAATGTGTCAATTAGGTAGCTGGGGGCAGCATTATGTAATGATTTGTGTGTCAGGAAGGCAATTTTTAGTTGTATTTTGTTATGGGTAGATAGCCATTTATGTTGGCGTCTGATTATGGTCATGTGCTCTCTTTTATTAATGCCTAGTGTGGCTCTAAGAGCGTTGTTTTGTAGTACTTGTAGTTTATGGCTACTGGCTTTGTTAGCGCTACTGTAGAGAGCATTGCAGTAGTCTAATCTGGAGAGAATTAATGCTCTGGCCAGTATAATACAACTATCGTTGGAGAGGAAGAGTTTACCGGCTCTGATGAGCTTGCACGTGTAGGCTGTCGCAGAGGCCAGGGATTTTAGTTTATTGAAAGACCTAGTGGAGTCAAGGTAAAAACCTAGGGTTTTTACCTCCTTTGAGACTATGGTATTGTTGCCATCAATGATGAAAGAGGTGTATTCGTGACCTAATTTAGAGATGTTGAAGGGGGTACCAAGAATTATCAGCTCTCTTATCGTCATTCAGGCATAGACCGTGTGTGGCCATCAATGCCTGAATGATGAAGTAGATCCTATTCACCAAGTCCTTGCCATGATCCCCGGAAAGTGGGAGGAGAATCTGTGTATCATCTGCGTAATTAGTGTAGGTGATACCCAGAAGGTCCAAATCATCGAACAATGGTTTGGTGAATATGTTGTAAAGAGTTGGAGACACGCATGAGCCTTGAGGGACCCCGCATACGATTGGGGTAGGATCAGCTGCCGCTCATGGGGAGAAAACTGATGGGTCCGTCGCTCAGGAATGATTCTACCCACTTTACAGCATCTGTGGAGAAGTGGGCTGCTGAGTCCAGGTGCCTGCAGAGGACCTTATGATCCACCAGATCGGATACAGCTGAGAGGTCAAGTACCAGCAGTAGTGCTGTCTTCCCTTTGTGTTTCAGCTCATCGATTTGTGTTTTCAGATCTATCAGTGCTGTAAGTAACATGCATTAAAGTCTCCACCAATTAACGCTGGATTGTCCAAGTAGGCGTTCTCAAGAATAAAGTTAAGTTCATCAAGGAACAGAATCAAAGATTTTTTTATGGGGTTCCAATACAAAGATATAAGTAAGTAGTGGATGTGGCAAGCCTTGATGCAATAGAATTCAACAGCAAGAATATCTTCCCTTTTGTCTCTGACTTTCGATGATATGTTAAGTTGTTATTAAAAGAAATGGCAAGGAGCCACCAGGGGGCGCTGAGATGAGCTGAAGTCTCTCAGCCGATGATCTCACCTGGGCGGGTAATTTTTTGAATTTGAGCCCCCCCAGCCCGGTGTGTGTGGAAACTTGCCCCCCCTGGTGCTGTCCGATGCTGCAGGGAGTCTGGAGAGTGAGACCCCGGTCCTCGGGAGTGCCGAGAAGGAACCACTTGCAGCCCGCTTCATTTGTGGCGATCGAGGCCTGGTGGGCAGCCCCGCGGAGGGAACCGTTTGCCACTGGTCCTGCGAGCGGTGGGGGAGGGGCGGAGGCCTGTGGAGTGCCCACGTCTCTTCTGCAGAGCTGGTGGCCCTGCGGGCCCCCCGTGCCAGCGACCCCCCCCAGCTCTGGAGGTGATCAAGATGGTCGCTGGGCCTGAGCGGTCCTGAGGTGCCCCGAGGTGAGAAATCCTGTGTGGCCTGGCGGCCACCCGCTCCGGGACCGCGCTACCTGGTGAGCCTTGAGAGGAGCGGCCGCCCATTGGAGGGGGCGGCCGTTAGAGCCCGTTGGAGGAGGCATGGAGCTGGAGCGTCCCAGCCCGCAGTGGAGACTCGCTGCAGGGGACAGGGGAGCCGGGAGCGGTGGCCAGGAGGTGTTCTCTGTCCTCCTGTCTTCCCGGGAAGCTGGTGCTCGGCTGCGACAGCATCGTGGGACCCGGAGGACGGGTGAGTCCTCTGCCTGCTGTCGTGTGCGGCGGGGAGTGCATTCAGCCCCTCCTCCCTCCTCCCCTGCTGACTTGGACCCCTGACCTGGGGAAGCTTCCCACTGCACCCTGCCGTCCTGCATTGGGACCCAGATTCCTGCGACTTCTTTCTTCTTCTGGTGCCTGGCTGCAGCTGCTTCTGGGGGGTTTTTGATTCCCTGGCTTCCTGGTGAGGGTCTGGGGTCCCCATCACCTGTGACTCAGGATCCGAGGGTGGGCCTTTTTTCTTGTACTTTCCTGCCTCCCCCCACAGTTGACTTGCCCCTGCCTTGGGGGTCTCTGCAGGGACATTGCTGGTTGGTCCCCCTGCATGGATGGCGTCCTGACAACAGCATTAGGGGCCTTTGTAACTCTCTCACTCCACTGGAGCAGTCCCCTGGTCGGTACTTAGGGGAGGAGGGAATTGAGCTGTTCCACAACTGCCCCAGCCTGTGTCTTTTTTGTATAGGAGTGCCGCTTGAGACAGGGGGCGGAAGTCGGCTCCTTAACTGGGGATCCACAGTGGGACTGACCGGGGGGGAGTGCAGGGCTCTCAGGGAGCTGGAGAAGAGAGGGGGGCTGTGCACTACTTCCGCCCCGGAGGCCACGCAGTCTGGGTGGTCACGGAGTACGGTTGTTGATGCGGGGAGTGCAGGCTCTGCAACGGTTTAGAAGGTCGCCCCAGCGGCTAGAGGGAGATTTTGCCATGCAGGAGGCCAGTCAGCGTGAGACAGCAGACACAATGTCAATGAATCGGAACATGGCGGCACTACTTGAGGAGATTTGAGGATTTAAAGCTGACATGGGGAGGAGGCTTGACTCCCTTGATAAAAAGGTGGTTGATGTGGAGGACCGTGTTCAGGCACTGGAAGCAAACCAATCTTCAGCCAACCTTTTGAGACCCAGTTTGATATGCGTCTGGTGGATTTATAGAGGAGGGAGGAGAAGATCATGCTCAAGCTGGACGATTTGAAGAATCGTGAACGCCGCTCTAACTTGAGATGTTTTGGTATTCCGGAGCAGGAGGGGGAGACGCAGGTGGATATTATCAGAAAGATCAAGGAAATTGTCAGTGCCCTGTTTGGTGGGGAAAATACCAGCGTCCCCACCATTGACAGGGCTCACAGAGCGGGGAGGAGGGCTGGAGGTCCCCGCTCAGTCCTGGTCAAGTTTCACTACTTTGGGGAAAAGACCAAGATATTGGAGTTGGCTTGTCGAAGTGGTCCCACCGAGTGGAACGGAGCTAAGACTTTTATATATCAGGACCTCTCCGCCCTTACGCTTGCCCGCCGGAGACTTTGCAGGCTGTTGACGACATGGTTGCAAGCTAAGGGTGTGCGCTACAGGTGGGGCCACCTGTTCTCGCTCTTTTGAATTTAATGGTGACAAGTACTCCCTTTCCTCTGAAGCAGACATACAGAGAGTGATGGGGGAGCTGCTCGGTGACCCACCTGTGGGGCATGATCTGTCGAGGAAGGTCTTGGAGAGTAACCCTCGGAGTGGTCCTTCAGAGGCCCCAGGGAGGCGACGGGTCTGAGGATCATAGGAAGTATAGAAAGATGAATCCGCCCTCCCCGAAACAGTCAACCTCTTGAGGCAGGGACGGGGATCTATCTGAGAGGGACGATGGCATGTCCTTGGTACTTGGCTGATGAGGGGGGGTTTTCTTGGAATTAATGATTGCATATCCGTTAAAACTCTGTTAATATTTTCACCTGTAGGTACCTTTATTGCAGGGAGGGCTCAGAACACTGGTTTGTTATGAGGGGGTTTCCGCCCAGGTGGGGGCGATCCAAGGTGGTCTGGGGACTCGCTGGTTGGATGTCGAAGTCCTTACAGGCGCTCACTAGTTGGGGGGGGTTTGGGGGGAGGGTTGGATGTGTTGGGGAGGGGGGTGTAGCGCTGCTTGTTTCACATGGTTCAATGGCTTCTTCTTTGGTTTTCTTATGCGCACAGTGGGTATGGAGCCAGGGAGCCTTGGGGGGGTGATCGAGCTATCTGACTTTTCTAATGGGTGATTCGATTCAGTGCCTGTCGGTGAGATCCCTGAACGGACGGGGATTAAATTCACCGACCAAGAGGTCTTTGGTGTTGAGGGAATTCGTAAGACTTAAACTCCACTTTCTCTTTGTGCAGGAATCTCACTGGGTAAGGGGGAAAGAGCCTGCCCTAAAGTCCAAGGCTGTCCAACAGGGGTTCCGATCCTCATATGGGTTGAAAAAGCGAGGGGTTGTCCTTTTGGTGTCTCCTAAGGCGCATTTTTCCCCGAGGGCCCATAAGAGTTGACCCAGAAGGGCGCTTCATCATGTTTAAGGGAGATGTGAAGGGGCGAGACTTCACCTTTGTGGCGGTGTATGCCCCGAATGAAGGGCATGACACTTTTTGGCAGGTGATGGGGGGGAAAATTAGAAAATTTGCAGAGGGTGCTTTGGTGGTTGGGGGAGACTTTAATATGGTCCTGGATCCTAGCAGACAGAAAATCCTCCAAACCCTGTCCAGATCTCAGGTCCCAGTCAAAATGTGCAGAGGTATTCCACCGAGTTAATGAGGAGCTGGGTCTAGTTGATGCGCACCCCGTTGGGTGTAATCGAGAGTCCCTTTACACTTATTATTCTGCGGTGCTCCAATCCTTCTCCAAGATTGACTATGTGCTTTTAGACTCTTCCATCCGTGACTACATCTCTGAATTTAAAGTGGAGGTCGTCCCCTGGTCCGACCACAATCTTGTTAGAGTAACATTGGGTGTTCCACTGTTGGCCCGAGGTAAATCAAGACGGGTGTGTAATGATTCCCTGCTAATGGATGGGGAGATGAGGAAATCCCTATTGGCCTCTATCACTGAATTTTTTTCCTTGAACGACAATGGAGAAGTGGAACTTAAAAATGTGTGGGATGCATTCAATGCCACGATGAGAGGTATCCTGATAGAGATGGGAGCGAGGAGGAAGAAAGAAAGGACTAGAGAAGAGTTTAAGTTGAGGGAGCAGATTTTTGCCATTCAACCAGGGAGGTAAGTTGAAGTCACAGATGGGTCCAGGCAGGCGTGAGAAACTCCAAAATCTTAGAGCGAGGTTGTCCGCCCTCCTTGTAGGCCAGACTGAGAGAAAACTTGCATTCTTAAAACAGCGCTATATGGAGAAGGGTGAGAAAGCGGACAAGCTTTTGGCCTGGAGGCTGAGGGAGCTACGTAAACGTAGGCGAGTCAACTTTCTTTCCAATCGGGAGGGTGAGAGGCTTCTTGGAGATGAGCAAATAGCGGTGCAGTTTAGGCATTATGGAAATCTCTATGCCTCTGAATATACCGGGGACGGGGCTGAGGTGGACCGATTCTTTGACTCTCCCAATTCCGCATCTTACTCAAGAGAGTTCGGCCTCCCTGGAGCTTCCCATCTCTTCTCAGGAGGTGATTGATGCGATTGCGTCCCTGAAGAGTGGCACACCTCCGGGAGATGATGGGTTCACTGTCCGATTCTTCAAGGTATTCCGATCCGCGCTGGCACCCTTCTTGGTGAAGGTATTTAATGTGGCCCTGGATGCGGGTTGCCTTCCCCCCCCTCCATGATGTCAGCTCTAATTGTGGTCATCCCGAAAGAAGGGAAAGACCCCTCCCTATGTCAGTCGTACAGACCCATATCGTTCCTCAACACCGATGTTAAGATATTAGCCAAGATTTTGGCGACTAGGCTCTCCAGGTTCCTCCCTTCGTTGGTCCATGGGGACCAGGTCAGCTTTATCCCAGGGCGTCAAGGATCTGATAACATCTGGAAAACGTTGGGCCTTATGCATGCGGTGTCCTTGCGAGAGACTGAGGCTTACCTCCTCTCGCTGGACTCCGAAAAGGCCTTTGATCACGTGGAGTGGCCATAAATGGGAAAAGTGCTCCGTAAAATGGGGTTTGGTGACTGTTTTGTGGGTGGGTCTCGGCCCTGTACAATGGTCCCAAGGCACGGGTGTTAGTTAACGGTAGTACATCTCAGAGCTTTATGCTATCTAGAGGAACTCGCCAGGAATGCCCTCTTTCCCCCCTTATGTATGCTCTGGCAATGGAGCCATTTGCCACTGCGATTAGAGGTGACATGGGGATCACAGGGGTACGGTGTGGGGATTGTGAATTCAAGCTGTCTCTATTCGCAGATGATATCTTGGTGTACCTAACTGGGCTTTGCGAATCCCTCCCCCGGTTGCTAGATTTGACTCAGTGTTTCGGGGTGTTCTCGGGGCTAAAGATCAATGTGTCTAAGTCCTGCATTATGCCGATGGGTAAGGTGGACGGGGAGATTGGCGAAATGACAGAAGTTCTGGGAATGAGGGTTGAGAGAGTTAGTTCTAAATACCTGGGAACTAATATCCCTAGGGATCTGGGGAAGATATATGAGCTGAACTATCTCCCCCTGCAGACCCAGATCTTCAGGGATTTCAATAGATGGGCCCCACTCACCCTTTCTAGGTTTGGACGTATGACCTCTGTGAAAATGAATGTCCTTCCTCGGCTTCTCTATCTTTTTTCATCTCTCCCTTGCACCATACCAAACTCTTTCTTTGACTCTCTCCGTCTGCGCCTTTTACGCTTTGTCTGGAGAGGTAAGCGGGCCAGAGTGAGATGCAACACCTTGACTCTTCCAAAGGCGTATGGAGGTTTTGGCTTTCCCAACTGTAAACAGTACTACAAGACAGCTCAGCTTCGGGTCATTTTGGAACACCTCAGGGATGACCTTAGAATGTATTGGACATACGTAGAGGATGTGCAGGTTCATCCTTATAAGGTTAGGGACCTGCTCTGGACCCCTTCAGGTGCGTTACCGGTGATGGCCAAGTCACATCCAATCCTTTCAGCTCTCTGGGCACTGTGGAAGCCCAATAGAGTTAACAGGTTCCTTTCTTCGTGACCCTCCCCATTGTCATCCTTGTGGGGCCCCCTGTTAAACCTGGGGACTAGAGGATTTCGAGGGACTCGGGGGTGGTCGGACCGGGGGCTGGAGAGGGCTGCGCAACTGTTTAATCAGGGATGCTTTATTGACAACGCCCAGGTTTTGGAGGTTATCCCGGAGAAGGCATTCTCAATTTTCGATTATCTACGAATCAAGGGTATTTTAACTCAAAAGGATTGGGTGGACCCCTCTCTCGTCCTCTAACTCCCTTTGAGAGGATCTTTGTGGAGGCCAGATCCAGGAAGGGATCTCTCTAAAATGTACAATGTTCTCATTACCGCAGACTTAGAGGGCAGACAAGCCTTTAAACAGGTGTGGGAGAGGAGGTTGGGGGAGCCCTCGATGAGTATACTTGGGAGCGTGTTTTTCGGGCTATCTACAAGGGGTGGCTGTATACTGCAGCCATGGAGCATAACTTTAAGATTCTACATTCCTGGCACCGGCGCACTGTCCAAGATGTTTCCTAATGTTTCTCCCATGTGTCCCAGGGCTTGCTCTGGCCGGGGTACATGGTTCTACATGTGGTGGGAGTGTCCAATTATTCAGACATTTTGGGCGGAGCTGCTCAGCTGGATTAAGGATATTTTGGGGACAAGAACCTCCCTACATCCGATGGAGATCCTCCTAGGTGTCCCCAAGCCTGAGAGTGAGGTGGTGCCATTCTCTACAGTGACATGTGCTATGTTGAGGGCGGGTAGGTTGGCCCTAGCACAGAACTGGAAAAGTTCTCAGGCTCCAACGAGAACGGAATGGCTAAATAAACTTTTGACAATCTTTACGTATGAGAAACTTGCGGCAATGGCCAATGACACTATGTCCTCTTTTTTACAGGAATGGATGTCTGTGCTGTTATGTGAGAAATGTGAAGCCCTACGGCTCTAATATATTCGAATCATGCTTTGGGCTCAAGGGCACGGGGGGAGGGGGGTGGTCTGTGGTTCAATGTGCCTCATTCAGAAGGCTGTTTCCCAGGGTCCTTATCGAGGGATATGGGTTGTGGGAAAGTCTTAATTGTGCAACTCCTTTGCTCTACCCTTTTTGCAAGTTTTTGTGTTTTGCTCATTGAACCCTATGTAGCTCGTGGTTGGGGGGGGGGTTGGGGAGTTGGGAATGCATTGCATTATTAGTGTGTACTGTTTGTGATTGTTGGATTTTTAATTGCTTAATAAACGCAAAGTGAAAAAAATAAAAATAAAGAAATGGCAAGCCCCTCAGAAGGTCTACCTTGGCATCCACTTATTGCCATGGACAAATAGGACGTAAATCCATTAATTTCTAACTTTGACAATTTCATGGTTTCTTGTACCATGATAATAGACAGTTGATCACTAATAGGTGAGTTATTTAGCCAGGTAGATAGATTTCTAACCCCACATGAGTTCCAAGTTACACAGACAATATTTTGGTTACTACGTGGATGAAGCAGTAGTTTTGGAGGCCTTTATGCTGTTAACTAAGGGTTTCAGCCAAGACCAATCCTTAATAAGCGAAGTTAGTGCGGCAATTTGATAGAAAGCCGTGACGTCAATGGAATTAGAGGGCAAGGATGCTGACATAGCTGGCTGCAGAGGCTCTATAAATTCAATAAAACTAACCACCGCCTCCAGTGACCCGAATAGTCTGAGGCTAAGGCCCAGACGTTCGATGTCCTCTCGGCGCTCCCACAACATCATTGTTGTTTAATTGGCAAGCCATACGATTATTATTTGTATTGCTTAACCTAATCCAATCAATGTCCTCCGAGCAGAGGAGTCTCAGTGGAGGTATAAAGTTAAAGGTCTTCACCATATAGGAATGGTTGAGTCTGGCCCCACCATTTCTGGCAGGATCGCTCACCCATCCCGATATGTTAACAGCCCTTTCATCATTCATTGGAGCAGACAATATTTCAACGTTGTCAACATGTTCACTTATTTGGGGTTGACTTAAATCTAATGGAATTTATTCAAAAGACATTGTCGACTCTTTATTGGCAGCCCTCTTCCCCACCTGTCGTGGAGAGAGGGTTACTCCTGCATTATTATCACTGACACTCATTGGCATATCTGGATTGCAGGGATCAGCTGCTCCGTTCGCCATAGATTCACTTATCCCAACACTGCCTTCGTGTTTTTTTTAAAGATTTTTACAAGGGGATAAAGGAAAGGATAGTTGAGACTGCTTGATGTTTTTAGTTTCTATCTGTAGACCAGTTTGTGAAAATTGTGCCCCTAATGCAGAAACCTGAGCAAGTCCGCTTTGTGGTTCAACTCCCAACTCTACCGAGGGGGGCGCTATTGAGCAGCCCAAAGATGGCTGCTTAGCCCTCGAGCTCCATGCCGAGCCAGATGAGATCCTTTGTAGTTGCGGCCCCTCCGTACCCCACGCCCTCAAGATTGGCCTAATTGTGGAGGAGGGTGGCATGCTGCTGTGGACCGAACACTGGGGGGAACAGACCATCGGCAGAGCTGATTGCAGGGCCTGGCTCACGCCTGTTACTTGCCCACACATCCCTGCTTGTCTGCTGTGGTGAGGAAGGGAGCTGAGCTCCGCGCCCGCCTCTCCTGGGCGCCACGACTTGCTCTTCTCATCAATCCTCCCCTACGAGCTGCCCAGCGCCACCCGTGGATCGGGGGTGCCCGCCTAGCCTGCTGTCTTCACCCTGTCTGGCACCCGCCCCTTCGGTGAGTCGGCACAGAGGTTTGATGTGGCCCCTGCGCACCTATGCCTGCTTGGTGTGTGGCCCCATGGAACGCTGGGCACAACACTGTGCTGGTGCTGGGCCACGGCTGCACCCGCGCTCAGCGGCCTCTTGATCCGGTGCCCAGGCCATTGGTGGGGCCCAGGCCATTGGACCTATCAGGGATCGTACCAGCTTCATGGCGCTGCATTGCAGCGGGACACCGTCCCCTGGACCTGCCTGTCAGTGGGGGTGGCGCTCCATTGTCGGGGTGTGCGGCCAAGGCTCCCCACTATATTCAGTCTCCCTGCAGGAGGAGCCCGGGAGCTGGGTCCGCTGGAGCGCGACCCCCCCAGGGGACGCACCTGTGGGGGCAGCTGCAGTGCAGCGGGAGCAGGTTCCATCATCCTAAGGTTACGGATTGAGCTCCGGTGTGGGCTAGTTACATGTTTTAACGTGCACATCTCTTTGCAAAACTGGTACCTAATCTCCTGTGCTGGGTACTGACCCTACCTTGGTGTGCCGCTCCTGGTGGACACTGTTGCTGCTGGGCATCGGCCCCTGATCCTATACCAAGCGATTGTTGGATTGTTCCCAGTGCTAGCGGATGGCTTCACCTGGCCTCATGAACTGCTGCAGCCACCCCTGCTAGATTTGACTTTACCCTCTGGTCATCACTGCTTTATCCAGCAGTAGGGCACTCAACATATAGGCCCTACGTGTGTTCGCCTGGGCGGGCTTATCTGGACCCAGGCCCCTCAGTAGCCACTCCTGGTTGCTGGGCACTGCATGTCTCATTCTCCTCCTGCACATCCGGTCCTGGCAGCTCGCTTCGACGCACGTGGCGGCAGAAGTGAGTGGGGTAATCCTTACCCTGCCCTATCTGATATTTCATCTCCGGGCTTGTCACCGCTGAAGGCACACCGCACCCCTGAACGCACTCTACGGCTAGAGGCAGACGAGCCATACGTGACATCTGGCTGCTGGCCCCACGTCTGGATTAGCTCGCCATCCCGGGCACTGTGACCCTGCACAAAGCACAGTGCCACTAGCACCACCTAGCGCACCAGCCTAGACTTCCGGCTTTGGATCCCTACTCCAACCACCTTTGAACTACACCACGACAGGCTCATCTGCCGTCCCTCGGGGCTGTGGACTGAATAACTCTGCACGCGTGCTTCTCATCACAAGGGTCGTACAGGCCCAGCTTTATTCTGAAAGGGACACTTGTCCTCATATTGTCCGGCAGACCCCGTGGCACGGGCAAGACAGGCACCATGGACAAGTTCACTAAACTAACATCCAGGCCTGAGCAGGAACCGGCCGCCTCAAGCCATGCAAACGCGAATGCACACATGGACACTCCTGGCACTTACCTCACAGCTATGATGGAGTCCAGGGCCAAGAACTTTGCCTCCTTCCATGAAAAACTGGACGACATAAACGCCAATGTTGCGTCACTCAAGTTCAAGCTGGATCAACAAGGTTCCAGGATCACGGAGGCGGAGACTAGGATCAGCACCAACGAAGATGGATCGCTGTGCTGCAGGACACTGTCAACTCTAGTCCAAGACATGAAGTCCGTCAAAGCCAAATGCAATGATTTGGAGACCAGATCATGAAGAAATAATATACGAATCGTCGGGGTACCCGAAAAGGCACTCAAGGGCCGTCTTGAGCTGGCAACGGAAGACCCCATCTTGTCCCCCTTCTTCGCTGTTGAGCGTGCTCATCGGGCGCTAGCCCCACACCCTTAACCTGCAACTTTCCGAGTCCAATAATAGCGAAAATCCTCAGCTACAGAGACAAGGACCAAATTCTCTGGCTTGCACGCGAAAAGGGCGAACTCCGATTCGAGGCACAGATCATCAGGATATTCCCGGATTTCTCCACGGGAGTGCAACAAGAGTGTCGCCAATTCACTGGAGTTAAAAAACTCCTGAGGGACAGGAACATCGCCTATGCCATATTGTTTGCTGCTCGCTTGAAGTTCACCTTTAACAACAAGCTATCATTTTTTACAGTGCCGGATGAGGCGGTGAAATTCATTGAGGCGTACATCCCCCTGCATGCTCCAGCTGATGACTTGATGGAGAACGACTGAACCCAGCGGAGCCCCTAGACATGACGGCTGCCTCACTTTCAGGTTTAGATAAGTTTATGCCCCATGAGCAATTAGTACCTCTGACGATATTTCATTATTTGCTGTATTGCTTGTGAACCGTCAGGTTGGTCCAGCCGCCCTACCTAAGGCGCCCTGAATCATCCTCTTCAATATGATTGTATACCAGCTGTGTTGTGTTGGTGTCCACTGACCCTTCGTCAATCACTTCCTCCTCCTGATTGGGACTACCCTTTTAACATTTTGCTCATGTATGCAATTCCACAATTCGGCCACCTCGGTCCCATTTCATGCGAGGTGGGGGGGGAGGCCCGTTCGCCAAGTTCACTGTGAGAATGGTATTGGCACCGGTTGGGTTCCCAAATAAGTTGGCCTTACGGCAGCGGTGCACCCCCTTGCAGCTGCAATGTTGGTTATGGTGTTTATGTTGCATGCGAGCCCCTGTTGGGCCAGTGCGATGGTTAAGTTAAGTTTGGGGGCCCCACCCTCAGGTGGGCTGGGTGGGGGGACAGTTACACTGCCAGTTTGGGATGGGCGGTGAGGGAGGTGGTGAGGCTGGGGGTATTCCAGAAAAGGGCAGAGAAGTTGAGGCATGGCACCCGATGAGCGTAGCACTACATTGCATTACTAAGGAAGCGCGACACATGAGCAGTCGAGCTCACTGGGATGTTCCATGAAACAAAGATATGGCTATCCAGTTGATGTCTTGGAATGTCCGGGGGATATGCAACTTTACTAAGGCCAGCAAGATCACTGCATATGCGCATAGGCATGGGGTGAAGATGCTCCTCCTGCAGGAGACACATGCCCTTGGCCGCTTCGCTTCCATCTTAGCGCCCTCCTGGGGACCCAATAGATTTTACACCACGTACTCCACACAGTCCAGAGGCGCGCTGACACTACTTCACAAATCTGTTAGATTTGTATTAAAGAAAAGCTTCATAGACCCTGAGGGGAGATATGTTATACTTCATTGACTATTAACTGGAAGGGAGTGTCTGCTTGTGAACACTTATGCCCCAAATGTTGACACACCCGAATTCTTTGATAAGTTGATCTCGCTACTGATGGGGTATATTGGAGTCCCAATAGTCACACTCACGGGCAGTCAGAAGATTGCATGCACACATGACAACACTTGGACTGCGGGATGTGTGGAGGACAATCCACCCTCAATCGCGCGAATATACTTTTTATTCCTCTGTCCACGACAGCTCATCTAGAATTGACCTGTTCCTGGCCACGGGCGACGTGGTTGGCAGAGTTGTTGACGCTCGCATACTGACTCGCACCCTATCCGACCATGCGCTGGTGACGATGAATGTGGAGCTAGGGTCCTCCCCGCAATGCATGGCGCTTTAAATCAGAAGCACTTCTCGACGTAGTATTCAAGGCTCAAATCCTTGCGGATATACAGACCTTTTTTGAGTGTAACTCACAACAAGATGCCACCCTCGGGGTTCGCTGGAAAACCTTTAAGGTTTATATTAGGGGTATGGCCATCTCGAGGGAGGCAGGGATTTTGAAAACCATTGGGAATGATTTACAGCGTTCCAAAGCTAAACTTAAAGATCTGGAACAGGACAGCGCGAGAGGGACATCGCCCTCCAGGTTGGCTCAGATCGGAGTTGGAGACGTTTGAATTTCATGCCATGCGAGAGATAAAATATCTGGCACGACCTACCACAGCGAGGAAATATTTGGGAGGGCAAAAGACCGGAGAGGACACTTACAAGGTTGGTGCGCGCTGAAGGGTGTAGAGCGCATATCGAATGCATCAGGGATGCAGAGGGAGGTCAGCACTGGTCAGACCAGCAAATCCTCTCAGTATTTTCAGAATTCTACACCGAATTATATACTCCAGTACATGAACATAATATGCAGGATATCTTAGACTTGCTTGATGAAATCTCTATGACCGTTATATCCCAGTCCACTCGTGAGCAGCTAGAGTCCCCTATAACATTGGATGAAATAGTTCAAGCTATTACTGACCTTCCCCGGGGCAAAGCCCCGGGTCCCGATGGGAATACTTCAGAATTTTACCAAGAACATGCCGCAATCCTTGCACCCTGATTGCTGGAGGTCTGGTCCGAAGCACTGCGCAATTCTATTCTTCCTCCTTCAATGCGTGAAGCAATTATCGCAGTCCTTCTCAAGCCGGATAAGCCCAGCGACGAGTGTGGGTACTACAGGCCCCTCTCGCTCATGAATCTAGATACTAAAATGCTGGCCAAGGCCCTGGCTAACAGATTCCTACCAATCATGCTGCACCTTGTCCATGGCGACCAATGTGGTTTTGCCCCTGGACGCTCAACTACTCTTAAAAATCAGAAGACTTTTCAATGTCCTATCGAGAATAGACCAGGGGTCGCAGGCAGTCACAGTTACATTAGATGCACAGAAGGCCTTTGATATGGTCTTGTGGCAATATATGTGGGCCGTTCTGGAGAAAATGGGGCTGGGCCCAAATATGATTCAATATATCAGATTACTATACATGATCCCCAGCCAGGGTGTTAATCAACTCTTTGCCATCTCAATCCTTTGAGCTACTGAGGGGTACATGCCAGGGCTGTCCCTTTTCTCCCATTCTTTTTGCATTAGTTATTGAGCCGATGGAAGACTGTCAGGTCACGACATTCCCGTAAGGGCTCCCGCCTGGCAGATCCCCCTGATATAATATTGTTGTATGCGGATGACGTTCTGTTATTCATAAGGGACCCATATACCCATTTGGACCCCATATTGAGAGACATAATCAAGATAGGTACCTTCTCTGGCTTCACTATAAATTATACCAAATCTGAGATATTCCCCCTTACCCGTGCAACCCAACAACCGACCTGTGAATATCCCCTCTGCTGGTCCCCTGACGGTATCAGATATCTGGGGGTCTGAGTAGCACTATCCAGATCTGCCCTGATCGCTGACAACTATACCTCCGGTGCAGAGTACTTTGAGTCGAAGCTGACAAGATGGCGCGCCCTGCCACTCTCCTTGGCGGGTAATCGCTGCCTGATCAAGATGATTCTGGTCCCCAACTCCTATACATTTTCGTAAATGTACCAATTTGGCCAGGGCAGAAATATTTTGATGGGTTCTCAGTGCCTATGGCATGCTGGCGCTGTCCGAAAAAAAAATGGCAACATATGGCCTTACCTTATGAGAATGGGGGGTTCACAGCTCCTGAATTGACCCTCTATTGCTGGGGTGCACAACATACGGCCCATGGGCCATATGCGGCCCAGCCTATTGTGCTTTGCGGCCCCCCAATGGGTAGAGCTTTCATGATGAAGTGCGTCCCACTTCAAGCCACGTAAAAAAAACAGAGCGGGCCACACTTCATTACGGAAGTCTTTCTTGTCTGAGATGCTGCTGACAAAAGCATCCCTACGGGGCTCTAATTGCCCCCCTAATTGATGGCCTGACGCCCCACCCCACACTCAAATCTCCCTCTCCAGCAAAGAATTCTTTCCAGGAGCATCAAAGGTGCTCCTGTGTCCAGCTGTCATTCGCGCGCATTAGCAGGCTGATTTGCACAGCCTGTGTTCTTTCTTCTGGCCAGAAAGGGATAACTCTGGAAGCAATGGGCCATGAATATCAATTGCAGTGGAGGCCATCAGTGATAAAAGCAGGCTACCTCCATGGTGGACACACTATTGTTTTCCAACTGTGCAGCTTACACTTGTTTAGAACAAAAACACATTTTTCAAACTTAAAGATGCTTCTTGAACTTTCTTTGAAATCAGTTTCTTTTTTTTGTCGAATGCCACAGAAATACCCCGTGATTTGTGTGTCCCTTTCTTTGTGCTTTTTCACAAGTTATATTTCTAAAGCTGTCATATGCTTGTCAAACTGCTTAATCACAAATAAATGCATGTGTGTGGGCAAACACATTTTATAGGGGGGGGTGTGTGTTTTTGGTTGAGGGTCGTGGGGAATGGTGTCTGGTTGAGGGCTGGGGGCCGTGGGTCATGGTGTCGCACTCCAAGTGTGAACCCAAAAATAAAGCTAAAACAAGCACAGTTAGGAGATGTACCTCCTTTGCTTTTTGTGGAAACCCGACTTAACGAAGGCTATACTCCTCTTGGGCAACCCAAACAGCAAAGTATACCAGTCCAAAATAACGGAATGTCCAATCAAGGGTCAATAAAATATATATATATATTTTAATTAAACAGACTATATGCAATAGCTAATTAGAAATAAATGATAACAATGGAAAATGTGTAGTACAAAATGTAAGTTTGAAATACAAATAAACACTGTTACACCTCAAAAACGTATTCTTTTTCCATGTGTTTAATAAAAAGGGGGGTTGAAAAGGCCTCCTGCCACGCCATGCCCTGCCGCGCCTATCGTCTCGCCCACATTTACTTTTCGGCCCACTAAGAGGCATCATATCATGTAAGGTAGTTTCGGCCCTCTGTCAAAATCAGTTGTGCACCCCTGCTCTATTAGATAGCAGCTCAGCCCCAATTTGCTACGTGCTGGTATAAACATCCCACGGCTCCCCCCCATGTAAGGTTGGAAAAACTGGCTACGACTGATGTGACTCTGACCCTCATCCTTCACCACAAATACATGACTGATGCCCCAGCTGACCCCATTGCGTCCACCCTGATGGCGTGGCGCCGCCTTATCGATTTTACATCCACTCCGCGCCCATATTACAAATGGCTTCCCATATGGAGCTTCCCCGGTGTCGAACCTACTCATGACAAACTTCTTTCCCAACACTGGCTCGACCTGGGGTATCATGCATTAACAGATCTGTTCCCAGAAGGGAAATGTATCACCCCACAGACATGGCGACCTGACCACACCAGCTCAGCACTGGAAATGCTACAGTACTATGGACTCCGGGCTGCAGTTTGTGGTAGGTGGGCAACATTTCCAGATGAACCCCCAGACACCCCAGAACTGCTCTCCTCCAGCAACAGTCGAAGTATATTCTCCTCCTTATATAAATCTCTACTGACAAAACTTCCAGATATGGCCCCCAAAGCTCGGAATGCATGGGCCGACGAGCTCGGCCTTGATATCCCGGACGACATGTGGTGGAAGATGTGCTCTCATACATGTAGGGTCTCCCTAAATTCCAGATACCGCTGTATGCAGTACAAAATACTGAATGGAGTGTACTATACCCCACATCATTTGACTGGGTTCCAACGAGACCATGTCCATGTCTGCCCTAGATGCCGCATCGAGGGTGCAGATCATGCGCATATGTTCTGGTCGTGCACTGCGCTACAAGCATACTGGGGTTGTATTTTTGATGCACTCTCTGAAATTGTGGGCACTGTACTCTACCCAGACCCGTTGGCGGTCTTTGGTATATGGAGGGGGGGAAAGGGCTAAGAAAACGACAAGATTTCTGAATGTAGGCTGTATGCTCGCTAAGAAATGTATTTTACAGAATTGGAAATGCCCCTCCCCACCCACCTTTAAGAAGTGTCTATCGGCCCTCACTTGGAAACAGACATGCGAAGAGGACTATATTGCCTCCCTGCCAGCGCATTCCCGCCCCAGAAATGTTTGGACCGCCTTCTGCAGCTGCTATCTCGATAAAAAGACGGATGAGGACTCGACCCCACCCATGTTGCCCCTCATGAATGAAATATGAACTGCCGCTAGAAATATCTGACCCTCATACAGCGAGAACGATGCCCGCAATTGTTCCTGTGTCTACCGTAATATGCATGTATATGACTATGCTGAAGTGCTCAGTGTGGAACTGCCTTAACTCTGCCAATAAAATAAAAATGTTAAAAAATTTTTAAAAAAACTCCCAACTCTACCGTATTCCCCTTAGTTAAAGTACTTTTGTTTTTTTAGATAGATTTGTTTTATCTCCATCCAAGATCAGATTTGCGGAGTGCTCGTGCAGTTGTAAGGCTTTCCTGCTGTCCTCGTCCAACTGCTCCAGATCAAGATGTCCATCCTCATTCGATAGATTACGTACCTTGGTATCAGCAATCTTAGAGGCTGCGAAGTCCACGGGCCGAGGATTGTTGGATTTTTTGTTCTCAGCTTTCAATGGGGATTTCTTTACTGCTCTTTTTTTTAGAGCTCTTTGGTGAAGAGGTGTTTGCTTTCGTGAGGGAAACTCAATCGGAGTTATGCCTGTAGTAGGAGTTTCCGCGCTTCCTTCCCCCTCAGGGGACATGGCCACGGTTGCCTGTGCTCTCCGCTCTGCTTCATCTTGTTCAATTACATGTGTTCGCCTAGACGGACTATCGGGCATTTCGGTACTTCCTATGCCAACTGTGTCACTACTGTGCAAACCAACATGATTGGCTAATTGGGTTAATTTAGTCAAGACCTGAGACACCATACTTTCTAGCCCAACTACTTTCCCATTAGCCAGGTCATTTTGGGATATAAATACATTCACTTCGTTATCCATGTGTTCCACTTCTGATTGAGAGCATGCGACAACAGTTTGAGCATATGATTGAGGGAGGGGAAAAGCAATATTCCCTACAATATCGGACAGAGAGTTTGGAGCATAAAAGCAGCTCATCAGTTTGAGTGTGTTGTATTTGTAAATCCTTGTGTGGAGTGTCTAGGCCGTGTGATCTATGCTCGGGTTTCATTGACATCTGCCCACACAAGAAAGCTTCCATCTTACTCATTCTGGAGCGCAATCCTTGAGATCTCTGTTTTAGTCTTCTAATCTCAAGATGCGTCAGCTCCTGTCCTCTATCTAATAAATGAAGTATTCTTGTTCTAACTGGGTATGACTGCTCTGCCAATTCCATTTCATGATGAAGGGTTGAAGACGGCAATTTGAGATTCTTTGTGTGTCGCTAGGGGAGGATGTTTGGGGTTCACCGGACTGGAGCAGGTCCGAGATGTTTCCTCTATATCGATTAGGCTGAACATTATGTAAATGAACATTATCTATTCCTCCCCTTGTTCCAGAGGCTGGTGTTGACGGGCCCAGTGATAGGCGAGAGCGTTTCCCCAACTCCACAACCACCAGTGGCGCCATCGCCATGACAGATACTTCTGAGAGACCTAAAATGTGGTTCTCCGGTGCATCCAACAGTGGTTGGGTTCCGGGAGATGGTTTGCACATGCTAAGGAAACTGTTTGGTATGGACGTTTCACAATCGTACATTTCCTTATTAGGGAAGGTAAACGCTTCATTTACTTTATCAGCAACAGGCTGTGGGGGTATAAGGGGCGGAGCCATCTCATGAGCAGCATCAACATTACTCGGAAGGGAAGGAGGCTTGAGGTGGAGTGTGCGCTGTAATATCAAGTCTTACCTCCTCCAATCACCATCATAACACCTGTGCTGTCGCCTCCTACATTGTTACTACCTCTCCCCCCACGGTCCCATTCCATTCATACCATAGTGTTCATGTAAATTGTTCTAATTACTGTTTTCTGATACTTGATTCATTGCTAATGCTTGTTATGTACTCTTTTTGTCCTTATGTAAAGCGCTTCGGATTAAAGCGCTATATAAACCCTAATAAAATACAAGTATCGTTGCCAATGGGTTTCAGCAGGCTAAGCCCTTCCAATACGTTTTTTTTGTCTAGAACTGGATTGGTTTGCTGCTTTGCCGAACTTGCCACTGTGCAAGCTATGTGCCATGATTGCAATGACCAGTTATCACCCCATCAACAGTGTAAAGAAACAAGCAATACAGTCCCACAAGTCAACGTGACTTGGCAGACAAAACACGTGAAAGCAGTCGTAAGCGGTGATGGCCACACGTCACCAGTTCCCCGCGCTCGAAGGTAGTTCAAAAGAGCGGGAAGCGCTGTTAATTGCGAGTCACTCATTTCACGCGTGCGCAGACTCAGAAATGAGCAAAGTTGCCTTTCCACTAAGAGTTGTGTGGGGACAATGGACGAAATAAGAGCGTTAACTCATAGCTCTCAACTCACACGCTTTTGGCGGGTGACACCCGCCTTGCAAACAGCTGACTCACCCGCCAAGCCACCTTCACCCCCATTCGTTTCAATGGGCCTCTCACCCGCCAAAAATAAAATCGGGTGTTTTCACCCGCCTTTGCAACATAAATGGTTGAGAGCTATGGTTAACTATATACACACCCGCATTTCACTGTATAGATCGTAACGTCCACTTCGCCTAGAAGTGGGAATTAAAGAGCTACGCACGAGGGAACTAAATCAAGTGTTGAATATCAGAGTATTATACATATGATCCTGTACCTTCACCCTTGCAGCCCCAGCAGCAGCCCACCACCCCAGCAGCCCACCAGGCCAGCAGCCCTTGCAGACCCTGCAGCCCAGCAGCCCGGCAGCCCAGCATCCCCAGCAGGCCAGCAGCCCCAGCAGCAGCCCAGCAGTCCACCAGGCCAGCAGCCCACCACCCCACCAGGCCAGCAGCCCAGCAGGCCACCAGGCCAGCAGCCCACCAGCCCCAGCAGCAGCCCAGCAGCCCCAGCAGCCCAGCAGCCCAGCAGCCCAGCAGCCCAGCAGCCCCTGCAGCCCCTGCAGCCCCAGCAGCAGCCCAACAGCCCCAGCAGCAGTCCAGCAGCCCAGCAGCCCCTGCAGCCCCAGCAGGCCAGCAGCCCCTGCAGCCCCAGCAGCAGCCCAACAGCCCAGCAGTCCACCAGGCCAGCAGCCCACCAGGCCAGCAGCCCTTGCAGACCCTGCAGCCCAGCAGCCCGGCAGCCCGGCAGCCCAGCAGCCCCAGCAGGCCAGCAGCCCCAGCAGCAGCCCAACAGGCCAGCAGCCCACCAGGCCAGCAGCCCCTGCAGCCCACCAGGCCAGCAGCCCACCAGCCCAGCAGCCCACCAGGCCAGCAGCCCCTGCAGCCCAGCAGGCCAGCAGCCCACCAGGCCAGCAGCCCACCAGGCTAGCAGCCCCTGCAGCCCAGCAGCCCGGCAGCCCAGGCCCTTGTAAGCACTTCTAGTGCGCCGCCTTTGTCTACATTGCGGCATTGCTGTTGCTGCCTGTGTACTGCCCTTGACTGATTGACAGTCTCTTCCAACTTTGGGCCAATCCTGGGAGCCGGCAGGTGAAGCAGACCCCCCACTAATGACTACACCAAGGCCTTTGCCCCTGTCTGGCCGTAGCCAGAGTGCCGTGCCGGCGACCCCCGTTCACCCTCCTCTTTGCTTTACCCGTGGCCGTCCCGGATTGCTTATCCACAGCTTTTCTGCTCCTTCTTCTTCTACAAGGTAAGCGCTGCCAGCCTCTCTCTAGTCTGCTTGCTCGCCTGTATCCTCCTCCTTCCATCCTCCTACCTTCCCAGCCATTCCTATGGCCCCCACTTGATAGCCCTGTGGCAATGTTATTTTACTCTGCTCGTCCAGCGTTTCTGCTCTCGTTGCAGTCCTACCCCCATCCTTTCTCTACCTACCACTTGGCGTTCTTCCTCAGCCTGCCTCCCCCTTTCCATGTGCCCTCCCTTGTTTACTACCTTGCCCCCTGCATCTTTTCAGATTTCATCACCCATTTCCTTTATGGGTCTCCGGGTCCCCCTCCTTCTGATCCTTTTCCGCTGGGTGCTGCCTTCCCCCATTGCTTCCTCCAAATGTTGCCTCCTTCACCCTTTGCTTCCACTAGTGGCGATCTGTAACCTATAGCTTAATCCCTTCTCTCCCCTGTGCTGTGCTCGGCTTCTAATCTATGCTTTTCTAATCTACCTGCTAACACGAATGACTTGATACCTCGCTGTGTTGGGGCATTTGAACTACCTGCCAACAATGAATGGGCCTCATTATGAGATTGGAAGTCCGGAAATAAGGGTGCAGGTAGCAATGTACTTGCAGCCTTTCCAGACCGCCAAACTACAAGTTTGCCGGTATTGGCACTGTACTACTGGCATGTCTGACCTGCCGGGAGTACCGACACCTACCGCCACAGTTTTCACTAAAGCACCAGCACCCTTCACAATAGTGCTGGTGCTTCAGTGTCCCCATTCCCAGGATTTAACGAACCGCCGCCACTCATGATATCCCGGTAGCACCAGGATATCAGGTGGTGATAACAGTGTTACAGGGTTGCCGATAACCCCACCGGCTACCGCAGGGTTTTACCAGCAACCTCGAAATGAGGCCCAATGTCTTGTTACCTCTCTGTTTTGGTGCATTTGATCTCCCTGCTAACACCGAATGACTTGATCCCCCTCTGTATTGATGAATTTGACCTACCTGCTATCACTTAATGACCCGATACCTCGCTGTTCTGGTGCTTATGACTTACCTGTGTATGGGAAGACAGGTCGTTAGGACCCCCTCCCCAACATTCCCCACCTCCGTGAGGCTCATGGCTCGTCAGCAGCCCCCCAGGCACGTGGCCCAGGAGGCAGGATGGCTGCTGATCGACACATAAGGCCACACGACCCGTACTGTAACACCACAGACACCGTTTTGAGAAAGCCAAGACTCAATTTTAGATGTACAGGCCAGAATTCAAGCGAAATAGCCTGTATGTGGAAGCTGCAGCTGTGCCTCCGCTTACTGCGCACAGGGAGCCGTGCACGTCCCCTCTCGCCTCCACCCCATGGCAGGTCCACTGAACGCTCGTTCTCACGAGCAATCAGACACGAACAAGTATCGGAATAAACACTATCATTTACCTTCCGCAGTACATCACTGTCCCAGAAGTGACCTGACTCGCAGCTCGAGTCTGGAAAATAACAAGAACCATTCCAATCAAACAAGTCTTGACCCTGCATCTAACCCCCAACATTTAAAATGTATGGTGTCAATAACCTTCTCCAGCATTGGATCTTTCATGGATTCACATGCTTAGAATATTCCCCGTCGTCAGACTGGGAACCCTCGGTACACATATATAGTCGTTTACTATAGGAAAAAACTTCCGACACTTGTGTGTCCTATCCACATCTACGTCCTCTCTGGGGCCGTTCACGCATGCCCCGTAGGACGTAGCGGTATAAAAGCCCCGCCCCCGCGGGTCCCGTCAGATTTCAACCGTCTCCAAAGATAGTGGGATCTCCTCGCGTAGTCTCTACTGCTAGATTTTTCGAATCGTCAAACTCCTGTGAGTTTTATTAATTTTTTCGGAATGTCGGGAAAACCTCTTTTTCGCCCGTGTGCCACGTGCGGATTGAAGAAGGTTTACCAGGGGGATGGCCATTTAGACTGTATTTATTGCCTCCACCCTCACCACTCGGCAGACCAGTGCGAAATATGTAAAGGTTTCTCCTAGAAAACCTTGAAGGATCGAAATCGACGGCTGGTATCCTGGTTAAATGACGGTGCGGGAGCGTACCCTCAGTCAGAAGTGGGCTCTGTGCGCAGCGTGGCCTCTGCGAAAACATCAGGAGCCCCTCGACGCCCAACTTCGTCGGAACCTCCGGCTAAGAAGTCACGACCTGTGGAAAAGGACGTTCCACGAAGTCACTCTTCTAAGGACTCTTCTAAAGACTCTGCAAGAAAGACATCGTCGTCAACTTCGTCGAAGAAAGGAAAGGAAAGGCCTAAATCCTCCTCGGGCGATCAACACAGATCAGCCACGAGTAGAGAGTTGGATAAACGCAGGGAGAGCGCTGTGAAGGCGGGACCGCCTAAACCACCTGCAGGCCCAACGTCGACGACGACGAACCAGTCGGTGTCCTCACTGTTCTGACGCAGTCGATTTCACCGGTCATCAACCCAGCGACGACCTCGGCGACGATGTCCTCGTCGACGGAAGTTCTGGCCTGGAGACCAGAGGTATTCGATATGGGGCTGCCTGACACATTGCTACAGGAACAGGCAGCGTCAATTGCCTCGAAAGAAGATGACGGCTTCAGAATTGTGAGCCCAGAGGACCTCGGTCTACGAGCCAGGTTTCCATCAGGAGCAACCTGCTCTCAGGTTTTTACTCAACCTCCAACCTCTCAGGCAACCCTGTCCATGGAGGTACTGTCCTCCTTGCACTCGCTGCTGAAATCGCTGGACGAAAGGCTACCACCTATACCGTCGACACCCCCCGTCGACGAGCCCGGCCCTTCACACCGCCCGACTGGGGTTCCAACTATTCCAGCAGTCCAGGAGGAAGGTGAGCTTTCGGACTCCCTATCTGACCACGGGTCAGCGTCAGATATATCCCTCTCACCATCTAGGGATCCATCCTGGGTGTCGGATGTGGAAATGGAAACACCGAAGAGTCCCACTCACCCGTCACCACCGGACGATATAGGTGCCTTTCATTCCATGATGGAAAAAGCGTGCAAGGAGTTTGGCCTGGTCCAACAGGAGGAGAAAAAGGACTGTTTTCTTTTTGACCATATGGGCAAGAGTAGACGCTCAATATTCTCAATACCCATTTTAGACCATGTCTGGAAAGAAGGTGTTCAAACCATGCGTCACCCATTTTCTGAGCCTGCTGTCAAAGGCCGCATTGAAAAGAAATTTAAGGTACCAGACTCTACACCGAAGTGTCTTTCGGCTCAGCCTACACCGAACTCGGTGGTGTCGTTGGCGGCGACGAGAAAAGCAAAGGCCCAACATAAATGCTCTACCCCTCCAGATAATGAGGCGAGGTGCCAAGACGTGTTTGGTAAGAAGGTTCTTTCTGTGGGGGCCTCAACGGTGAAAGCAGCTAACTCCCTGGCGATTGTGGCCAGATATGACAGGGAGATGTGGCACCGACTGGCACCTATTCTGGACCACCTCCCGGAAGAACATAGAAGAACGGCTATGTCCCTGGTTCGAGAAGGCGAAGAAGCATCTAATCATGCTATTAACATAGCGGTGGACCTGGCAGATTCGGGTTTTAAACAAATAAATAACGGAGTTGTTCTAAGACGCCAGGCTTGGCTTAAGTGCACCAACTTCAGACCCGAAGTACAGTATAAAGTTTTGGACATGCCCTTCGAAGGTGATCTTCTTTTCGGAGAAAAGGTGGACGAGGCCTTGAAGGGCATGAAGGAGGACTCAGATACAGCACGCTCGTTGGGTTCTCTCCAGAGTGGTAAGCCCTTTCGTTCTTTTCGTCCCTTTAGAGGAGCATCTGGAAACTCAAGATTCTCAGCAACCAGGGATAGATCTTTTGGTAGATCAGCGTATCCTTCTCAAGGATATAGACGCGCCTCTCAGACCTCAAGCAGGCGCAGAAACTTCAAGTCTGCCAAGAGACGACCAACTTATTCGTCGTCGACGAGCAAGCAGAAAGACCAACAATGACGGGAAGCGTACCGTTCTGGGAGGAAGAGTGTCAAGCTGCATTGAGGAATGGGAGACCATCACAACAGATCAGTGGGTTTTGGACACGGTGAGGTACGGACATTCCCTACTGTTCAATTGCAAACCTCCAAAATGTCCACCAATACACCTATCCCAGCCACATCTAAACATCTTGCGGCAGGAAGTAACACTCATGTTACAGAAGGGCGCCATCGAATTAGTCCCTGCATCGCAGAAAGGCCTAGGGGTATACTCACGGTGTTTTGTGGTAAAGAAACCAAACGGAAAATGGCGCCCTATTCTCGATCTGCGAGACCTCAACAAGACCCTACAGAGTCAAAAATTCAAAATGCTTACACTGCAGGAGGTGCTCAGATCCGTCCAAAGGGACGATTTTTTGGCGTCACTGGATCTACAGGACGTGTACTTCCACATTCCGGTGTGTCAAAAACACAGGAGGTTTCTGAGGTTCATGGTAGGTCAGACACACTACCAATTTGCAGTGCTCCCATTTGGTCTAAAGTCCTCCCCAAGAACGTTTACAAAATGTTTGGCACCTGTGGCAGCCTGGCTGCGAAAGGGAGGGCATCGTGTATACCCGTACCTCGACGACTGGCTTGTGAAGGGATCCTCCCCAGCGTCGACCAACGACAGCGTACAAGCCACCTTACAGCTTCTGCAACGACTGGGGTTCGCAGTGAACTTCGAAAAGTCTTCTCTAAAGCCCTCAAGGAGCTTGAAATTCTTGGGAGCTCAATTCGAAACCCACTCGGGAATAGTGAAACCGTCCCTAGACAGGATACTGAAGATCGAACAACTGACGAGTCGACTTCGCCTACAGAGCACGTTTTCCGTGAGAAAATATGTGGCAATCCTGGGTTCCATGGCTTCATGCATCCACCTAGTAGCAAACTGCCGATTGTTCATGAGGCCTCTACAGGAGTTCCTGTCGGACAGATGGAAGCAGGCCACGGGCCGGTGGTCAGACAGGATAGCCGTCGACGACGAGGGTGTCATCAGATCCCTCCAATGGTGGAAAATCTTTCACGACCTGGACAGAGGGGTTCCTCTACAAGAGCCGGAATTTCAGAACACCATCATCACGGACGCCTGCCTGACAGGTTGGGGAGCACACATGAACGATCATCAAACCCAGGGCAGATGGTCTTCGACCGAATCGCACCTACACATCAACGTGCTGGAACTGAGGGCAGTGAGATGGGCCTTGAAATCATTCCTTCCACATATCAAAGGATCAAAAGTAAGACTGCTGACAGACAACACGACAGCCATGTTCTACTTGATAAAGCAAGGCGGCACCAGATCCAGGACTCTTTCGGCGGAAGCTCAAAAGATCTGGCACTGGGCGTTGAAACACAACATATCCTTAGTGGCTTACCATCTCCCGGGTGTGAAGAATGTGCAAGCGGATTCCCTGAGCAGGACAATGGCTCAAATACACGAGTGGGTGCTGGACACCGGTCAGCTACAAATAATCTTCGAAAGGTGGGGGACCCCATCAATCGACCTCTTCGCAACGAAAGAAAACAAGAAATGCGAACAGTTCGCGAGCAGGTGGCCTCAAAAAGGATCCCTGGGGGGAAGCGTTCTCGTTTCCTTGGACGGACAAATTCCTGTACGCTTTCCCCCCGCTCCCCCTTATACGGAGGACAATCCAGGGGATTCGCAGGTACAAATGCCGGGTCATCCTAGTGGCACCGTATTGGCCGAGACAACCATGGTTTTCCGACCTCCTACATCTGTCGTTGGAACAGCCTATAACTCTCCAGAAAGTGCCGAACCTACTGTCCAGGGACAAGGGAACGGTGTGGCACCACAATCCGGACAACCTCAACTTAACAGCATGGCTCCTGACTTTTCAGAGTTCGGCAGCTTGAAAGTCTCGTCGGATTGCCGGAGAATTCTGCAGGCGGCTAGGGCCCCTTCGACTAACAAATCATACATATGCAAATGGCGAAGGTTCTGTACGTGGTGTCAAACACAGCACGAAATTCAGCCTTTAGAAGTAACCCCTGAGCAAATTCTTCCGTATCTTCTTCTCCTAGCTGAGAGTGGGCTGTCATCGTCGTCCATCAAAGTGCACTTGGCGGCCATTTCAAGGTTTACGAGGAGGAGGCAGTCTTCACCATTATTCAGTGACAGACTGGTGAAACATTTCATGAGGGGTCTCTTTAGAACTTTCCCCCCTACGAAACGGTTCCCACCGTCGTGGAGCTTAAATGTGGTGTTGGCTGCCTTAATGAAGCCTCCATTTGAGCCAATGTCCTCTTCATCCATGCAGTTCCTATCTTGGAAACTGGCTTTCTTAATTGCCATTACATCGGCTAGAAGAATGTCGGAATTACAGGCATTGGTCATAGATCCTCCATATATGAGATTCTTTAAGGACAAAGTAATTTTATCAACTAACCCTACTTTTATCCCGAAAGTACCGACAGTCTATCACAAGCACTCGACCCTGGTCCTCCCTACTTTCTTTGCGTCCCCGTCGTCGGCGGCGGAAAAAGCCCTTCATACTCTGGACGTCAAAAGGGCGTTAAAATTTTACCTGCAAAGGACGCAAGATATCCGAACTACCAGACAGTTGTTCATTGCCTATGGTCCGTCGGCGAGAGGAAGGGCAATCTCCAAACAAGGCCTGGCTCGTTGGGTCTCTTCGGCAATTACTTTTAGTCACTCCAAGGCTGGGAGACCCCTACAAGGACGCCCTAGAGCCCATTCCACGAGATCGACAACCTCCTCCGCGGCTCTATGGGCAGGAATTCCTCTGATAGACATCTGCCAGGCGGCGGCATGGTCTGTCCCACACACGTTTACACGGCATTACTGCCTGGAAAGGCAGCACGCGGATGAGGTACAGATGGGAAGGGCAGTCCTGCGCCAGCTGTTTCAATGAGGTAAGCCAAAAACGGTTAAGCTTTGTCTTTTGCCTTGCCTATTCTGGTTCGTTAGTGTGCTTGTTTTGAGCAATATGTATTATGAATATGTATATATCGGAAAATATGTTGCTGCCTACGTGCATATATATATATATATATATATATTAGGTTTTGGGGTGTTTTTTGTGGTGTATGTTACATTGCATTCTCACCTCCTTCTTTTAGGATACTGCTATACAATCTATTCTAAGCATGTGAATCCATGAAAGATCCAATGCTGGAGAAGGGAGTAGTTTCTTACCTGTAACTCCATTTCTCCAGCGTTGGTATCTTTCATGGATTCACATGCGCCCGCCAGCCTCCCCGGAATGCAATGTGCAAGATATGTGCATAAGCAGGTTCCCCTTTCTACTTTGGAGGGGCCGAAATCTGACGGGACCCGCGGGGGCGGGGCTTTTATAATGCTACGTCCTACGGGGCATGCGTGAACGGCCCCAGAGAGGACGTAGACGTGGATAGGACACACAAGTGTCGGAAGTTTTTTCCTATAGGAAACGACTATATAAGTGTACTGAGGGTTCCCAGTCTGACGACGGGGAATATTCTAAGCATGTGAATCCATGAAAGATACCAACGCTGGAGAAATGGAGTTACAGGTAAGAAACTACTCCCTTCCTCCATGAACCCCCTGCCACTGCAAAATACCATGCGCTCTTAAGGTCTAATGAAGGGTTTGTTTGATTCTGCCTTAATCAACTAATAATTGCTGCTAATGTACAAAGGATAAGATGAAAAAGCGTTACAGAAAATGCTTGTGTGCAATGTAGTGAAACGCGGTTTAAAGAGTGTAACAGCCGTCAAGGGCTTTGAGCTGGTTTATGCTATGAACAAGAATGTAAACTAACATATTGCCTCTCTTATCCTGCGTACAAAATCCAACCTGACGCTACCTCACGTTATTTGTTTATATGTTCTATGAATTACCAGTATGTGGTCAACTAACATTATATAGTACATGTGCCATTGCCAAACCCCCATTGTTACGTATGAAGCAGTGAACACATTTTGTAAATGATAAAACATGTAATCACCCTAATGCTATTAACTGTCACAACTGTCTCCCCATGTGGTATATTGTTTAGTCCAGGAACAGATAATCGTTTAGAGCTACAAGGCCATCTCCCCACCCTCCTCCTGCCAAGGCCTGCCAGGGATTGCTGGTATTCGAGCAGCACAGCCTCACCTCCCCCACATTCCTGCTGGATCTGCTTCAAGTATTTACCTCCCCCATGTTAGAGACCACCATAGATTGGCCAAATGAATTATGCACAACCTGGTCCTAAATCCCACCGCCTAGAGGGGCCAGAAACGTGCCCCTACTGACTCAATAGTACTCCAGTCCACCCCAAGTTAATGGGCCATTAAGACAGTTATCCACTCCTGTACCAACATATCATAAAGTGATCCCTCACCACTTCTAACAGAATAAAGTGACAAGACAGCTCACCCCGTGCCCTCTCACACGATACCTGGACTTATGACACTCGGTCGAGAAGTCAAAAGCAAGTTTCACATTGCATGTTGTTTCCCTTGTCTCTCATGTGATCATAGATTAACCTGTGTAGGATTTGCAGGACAACTGGCAGCTCATCAATGCACCACCTATAGCTTAGTCAACGCCACCCAATCCCCGAGACTTTTGTGCCCCCTATAGCTACAGGATTTATGACGTAGTTTTGTAATAAATATGACTGTCTTTGCTATTGTCAGACAGAGCGCTCTCGGAGCTTGCAGAGTCCTTTGCATGCCCTATATTGATTAGATAAAAACCCTTTACATCACCCGCACTTGGTCATGGTCTCATTCCCTCCTGGGGTGTGTCCTTTATTGCCTCTCATTGTGGGGAGGGTACTGCCTTTTGGGGACGTTTGCTTTCACCTGCTATCACTTAATGACCCGATACCTTGCTGTTCTGGTGCTTATGACTTACCTGCTATCCCTTAATGACCCAATACTTCCTTTTTTTGGTGCTTATGACTTACCTGCTATCACTTAATGACCAGATACCTTGCTGTTCTGGTGCTTAGGACCTACCTTCTAACAATGAATGACTTGATACCTTGCTGTGTTGGTGCATTTCCTTTACTTCCCCTCCTCCCCCTGCCCTCTTGCTTTAGCACTTGCACGTTCCGAATGTTTCAAGAATGCTATTGTTTTAAACTTCCTTCCCCCCTTGTCTTGATGCAACTTGAAACACAAATGTTGCTGTATAGTGCACATTACAAATAACCAATAAATAAAAATAAAACCTTGTGTCATACCCGATTCACTACATCCCAGTTGTTCTGATTGTCCCTGCTGTCCCTCCATGGAGCTGATAAACACTGCTCCTTCCAAGCGGATTTTAGCTCATTTTTAATGCGCAAACTTGGCCTCTGCCTTGTGTGCCTGCTCTATGCTCTCCTTTTCATTCTCCTGTCTCCTTTTGGGAAAATGAACAGTATGTGTCGGAATGTTTGGCCAATTCTGGCCTCCATCCCCACTACTTTGTCTAGATCATGAGGGACTTAGGGACTTAGCATGTGGTAAAATCAATCACCACATTCTTATCCCATGCTTCTCCTGTCTCTACTCTTCACATCTCCTGAACTAACTGGATATGTGCGGCAGGATCATCATCATCCAATTTCATTGTCTTGGCCAGAATCAAATTTCTATCTGGTGTATCAGGGTACGTAACCCGCAGGCCCCCCATAGCTGTGCCCTGTAATTATTGAATGCAGCTCCATCATGGGTGTTCATGTCAAACTGAACTCCCAGATACCCTGCTCATCTTCAAAGCTCATTTGACCCCATCAGAGCCGTGAATAAGCTTTTCATGCCCTTATGGCCAACATGACACCGGCAGTATGTTTCTCTAATGCATAAATCCACTTCCCCACCCCTGCAGTGAGCAAAGGGAGTGTTCCGGTCCATGTGTGACCGCGGGACATAATACGCCCCTTCCTGACCCTTCTGGAGCAATGAAAATTGAGTCACACCCACCTTTACTGGGGCTTTCCCTGTCTCTCCCTTGATGCTCACTATGGCCATACAAGTACCATGGCATGTCCTAAGACCCCATGGTGTGATCTCTGTCACTTCTACTGAAGTGGGAGGTGGGGCTGCTGCACCCCGTTCTCCCTCCTCAACATCTTATTCCCATTCATCCTCATCTCCTACTCCTGTTTCCACATCCCCTGGTGTGTCAGGAACATACTCCGTACTACCATAGAGTGCCGGTTACCAATCTCTCCACTCAAATTCTGTACCCATAGCAACATTTCCATCCTCAAAGTACACGTTGACCTCCCGGATAAATGACCTACCCCATCTAACAAGAACTTGTCCATGCCTCCATCTTCCTTCTATGTCCTCTACCTGTTTATTCACTTCTTCCGGCTCTTTCCTTCTCTGCTGTCGTAACTCCCTCTTCCTCCGCTGGCCTCAATGCTTGTTGCAATTTTTCCCACTTCTGCTTTTCCACTGCCATTCGCAGCCTTTCCTCTATCCTAACAGTCTCCCCTTTTTGACTCATTCCCAACCCTTCATCTAGTCTTCTAGTCTTCTTGCTGACTGTACTCTCTCTCACTCCCCCACCCTTAATCTCTCTGCTTACCTAGCAGTTGGAGGATTTATTCCGCCCAACCCGCTGTCCGTTCTGAACCTCTCTGTGGCCCTAACCATTGAAGGAGTTACCCTTACACTTTCCTCAGTAGCCCATTTTTTAGGAATTATAGCCAATGGAGGCATTACCTGTGACCGTCTTGAAATCACTGGAGACAATGGGGGTTCGCGAGTCGGAATACTCTTCTGCGGGTGATTAAGGATAGCATCCATATTGCGGGCGGTGTGGAAGGATTTCATGCACCCTCCTTTCTCGGCCCTTCCTCTAAGACTTTAATATTATGGCACTTCCTGTCTTTCTGATACATCCTCCATAACTCTAAGATATTTAAACAATTCTCTAACTTCGAACCCTTCTGCCTAGTGACTAAGAAAGCCTACAGGTTTTCCAACATAACCTTATCATAGGTCCCCCTCAGTAGGCAAAAAAATGATAATTTTCCCCTTATTTTCCCGCAGCCATTTTCAATGGTACTTTAAAATCTTTACCTTTATAGCCAGGAAGTACCTGGCACAAATGATTCAATGAAGTCGCCATACTCCAAACCCGGTCTAACTTTTAACAATATTACTTCAAACTATATGACTTAAAACACTGATGCTGAACAAACGGCCCAAAATTTCAACCCAAGCAACCCTTTTTTCCTCCTTCCTGGTTTCTTAATCTTTCCCCACACTCACTCACCTTGGTCGCTTTCACCACAATCACCTCGCTTAGCTATTCACTTTAATTACACTCCTCACACTTACACAAAAGACAGTGGTCCTGATTCACAGAAGCGTTTTATAATGGTGCAATCCCATTGAAAAATGATCTGTTAATCAGGCCCAGCATCTTTTTCAGAAAACATATGCTGTCCAAAGTCTCAGAGATATCTCCTTCACTCGAGCATAGAAGGAGCGCACATTTTTCCACACCACCACCACTGCTCATGCTCTCTTCATCACTAGTACAGCATTTTCTACTACAATACTGTCTTTCCCTGACTACAGGAAGATTCCCTGCACTACTTCAAGTAACGAAGAAAAGCAAGGCAATGACTGTATTCACACAGTCAATACAAAATAAAGGATACCATGGGTATACTCCAGAAAGGTATCTACGGGTGGACTTACAACAGGATGCCACCTCACTCCTAGGTGAGGGCTCCAGCTAACTAGACAAGCAAACTGAAGGGTATCAGGACAAACCTCACAATGGACGTGCTAGTGAGGACACCACCTCACAACTCTAAAATAACAAACTAGGTAAAAATATATACAAAGGACTTATGACATAAAACAGTTCATCCACTTTCCAAAGCACTCCCCCCGTTAATCCACGTAACCTTGTCTACCTCCACACATGCATGCTTACCTTACCAATCCCCTTAAATCAAAGAAAAAAACTTCTCCCCCCCCCATTACGATCTTGCTTTACCCACCAAATATGCTCTCACGTGAAACTGGTCCCCAGAGCCCTCCAAAGTGGTGCTCCTTCAATTCGCCCTGCACAGCTGGACCACGGCACTACACCTCCGGGTGCAGACAGTCCACTAACCAATATGTTGATTGTAGACCTCTCCTTTTACTGTGTATGGAAGACTTGTCTTCGCAGAGAAGTGCCACAGCCGAGTTGTGAAGACAAAACACCCCCAATGTCTCGAAAAGCCTGGGGGTCTCTTCATGGTCACCAAAATGTGGGAGCAGACCTCCAATCACTTTAACCCACAGTAGACCGACTGCTTAAGAAGCGAGTACACGTTTGTCTAAAAAGCAAGTTTATTGTACAAATGGCTGGGAGGACTAGATGACGCTAACCCTAAGTCTCCCTGAACCACACAAGTTTACATATTACATACATTTTGCAACAGTTAAAACACTCCCACATATTTTATTACAAATCATCCCCCCACACATGAGTGGTCAAACCTGTACAAAGGGATGTAATCGCCTTAAATTTCCTCATTCTCATTGGACACATTTATTTAACTACCATCCCCTTACAACGCTGCTCAGCATGAGCTCATATTTACAGCACACCCCTTTTTGGGATCTGTCCATGGTAGGTCATGATGTCATCACATAGTTGCACATTTAAACAGAAACATAATTTCCAGCTGGACTAGGACCTTCTAACCCCAGACGTGTTGTACATGGTTAGAAAGAACACTTTAATCAATATGAGGAGGGGGAAAATAAACATGTTCCCTTTGAACTGGTGATCATTATCTCACCGCCCTGACTTGTTGGTGTCCTTGTTTCACTCTAAATGACTATCAATTCAACAAACATGGCCTCCGGACACAACCTCAGAAAATAATCGAAACCCATAAAGTATTTGTGAACTCTGCCCTTCGGTGTCCCTTCACCCCAGGTTTATTACTCAGTCTTAAACAGATGGCCGGACTCCTGTGGACAATGAATAACAAACTCCCATGTCTTAAAAATATTGCATCCCCCTTTCCACAATTGTGCTAAATTGAAAAAACTTTGAGCCTGCCTGTAACTGACCAACTGACATTATTGCAGCTGCTCACTGCCCTCCAACCTTGCTAAACCAATTTCCCAGTCTCGCAGAGTTCACCTCCCAACCCAGGTTGCAGGGCCTGTACAATTGCTAGCTTATGAGAGGACTTTGCGGTCTACAAATTCGTACTCACCATGTAACCCAGCTGCCCCAAACATATGTCCCTTTAGACCGCCACGTTTGTATGTTGGTGAATGCATGTTTAAAACTACTGGGTCCTCTTTCCAGTGGTTTCTTCATTGAAACTCTCCTTTCTTGCATGCATATACGGAGCTCCTCACTGCTCAACTTCTGTGTGTTACGTGGCACGCCATACCTACATTATGTTTATATGTTATGAATGGTTATTTATAACACGCTTAATACCAAGAGGTTTCTAAGCGCGGACCCGGGGATCGAACCTGTGTTGCTTTGTGTTGTCTTGGTTCCAAGGCGAGCACATTGCCGCTGAGCTATCCTCCCATCAGCAGTTTTGACATGAATTGTGCTTAAGAGCACATGGGTCATTTCAGGTCACGGCCTTTAGGAGACGGGGGTATTATTTATGGCATCTACTCTTCATTCAATCCAACTAACAGTTCACATTCACAAAAATTGATTTGTGCCATCAACATTAAATTAATTTGGAACTCCAAGACACCAATACAATACCAAAACTACTCAGATAAATTCACTAAAACGCATGCAGACAAACTTTCAACACAAAGGGCATATGACTGACGTAATCTTTGGGTCCCAGTGGCCAAAAATCCCAATGGACGTATATATGCCTTAACAGGAAGAGGACGTGGAGCTTAGGAAACACCTGTCTGAACATTTGAAAAGGGACTTTATTAGGCCTTCTTTGTCACCAGCCAGGACAGTCCTATTTTCCATCCCTATACCAGGGAGGGTAAATGAGGCTCCTGTCGATTACACCTCTACCAGGGAGGGTAAATGAGGCTCATGTGGATTACACCTATACCAGGGAGGGTAAATGAGGCTCCTGTCGATTACACCTCTACCAGGGAGGGTAAATGAGGCTCATGTGGATTATATCTATACCAGGGAGGGTAAATGAGGCTCCTGTCGATTACACCTCTACCAGGGAGGGTAAATGAGGCTCATGTGGATTACACCTATACCAGGGAGGGTAAATGAGGCTCCTGTCGATTACACCTATACCAGGGAGGGTAAATGAGGCTCATGTGGATTACACCTATACCAGGGAGGGTAAATGAGGCTCCTGTCGATTACACCTCTACCAGGGAGGGTAAATGAGGCTCATGTGGATTACATCTATACCAGGGAGGGTAAATGAGGCTCCTGTCGATTACACCTCTACCAGGGAGGGTAAATGAGGCTCCTGTGGATTACACCTATACCAGGGAGGGTAAATGAGGCTCATGTGGATTACACCTATACCAGGGAGGGTAAATGAGGCTCCTGTCGATTACACCTCTACCAGGGAGGGTAAATGAGGCTCATGTGGATTATATCTATACCAGGGAGGGTAAATGAGGCTCCTGTCGATTACACCTCTACCAGGGAGGGTAAATGAGGCTCCTGTGGATTACACCTATACCAGGGAGGGTAAATGAGGCTCATGTGGATTACACCTATACCAGGGAGGGTAAATGAGGCTCCTGTCGATTACACCTCTACCAGGGAGGGTAAATGAGGCTCATGTGGATTATATCTATACCAGGGAGGGTAAATGAGGCTCCTGTCGATTACACCTCTACCAGGGAGGGTAAATGAGGCTCCTGTGGATTACACCTATACCAGGGAGGGTAAATGAGGCTCCTGTGGATTACACTATACCAGGGAGGGTAAATGAGGCTCCTGTCGATTACACCTCTACCACGGAGGGTAAATGAGGCTCCTGTGGATTACACCTATACCAGGGAGGGTAAATGAGGCTCATGTGGATTACACTATACCAGGGAGGGTAAATGAGGCTCCTGTCGATTACACCTCCACCAGGGAGGGTAAATGAGGCTCCTGTGGATTACACCTATACCAGGGAGGGTAAATGAGGCTCCTGTGGATTACACCTCTACCAGGGAGGGTAAATGAGGCTCATGTGGATTATACCTATACCAGGGAGGGTAAATGAGGCTCCTTTGGATTACACCTCTACCAGGGAGGGTAAATGAGGCTCCTGTGGATTACACGAGGTACCAGGGAGGGTAAATGAGGCTCCTGTGGATTACACCTATACCAGGGAGGGTAAATGAGGCTCCTTTGGATTACACCTATACCAGGGAGGGTAAATGAGGCTCCTGTGGATTACACCTATACCAGGGAGGGTAAATGAGGCTCCTGTGGATTACAAGGAATTAAATGGCATTACCATTTATGGACATTATCCTTTACCTCTAACTAGGGGCGCTAGATCATTGGGGTTGACCTGGGATATACTCTAAATTGGCTCGCGTGTGGGGTTTCAATGTTATAAGGAGAAAACAAGGGTGCAAATGGAAGGCAGGGTTCAATACCAGATATGGGCATTATGAGCAAATGCCGATAATGCCCTCTGGACTGTGTAATGCCTCAACAACTCTCCAACCTCTCTGGACTGTGCAATGCCTCAGCAACTCTCCAACCTCTCTGGACTGTGCAATGCCTCAGCAACTCTCCAACCTCTCTGGACTGTGCAATGCCTCAGCAACTCTCCAACCTCTCTGGACTGTGCAATGCCTCAGCAACTCTCCAACCTCTCTGGACTGTGCAATGCCTCAGAAACTCTCCAATCTCTCTGGACTGTGCAATGCCTCAGCAACTCTCCAACCTCTCTGGACTGTGCAATGCCTCAGCAACTCTCCAACCTCTCTGGACTGTGCAATGCCTCAGCAACTCTCCAACCTCTCTGGACTGTGCAATGCCTCAGCAACTCTCCAACCTCTCTGGACTGTGCAATGCCTCAGCAACTCTCCAACCTCTGCTAGATTAGATTTTCTAGGATGAGCTCGCGACATTCACCATCATTCACTTGGATTATATGATAGTGTCTTTAAAGTTTCTCAAATGACATAGGCAGGACATGAAGGAGGTTTTAACTGATTATGAAAGGATTGTCTAGCTACAGGAGTGCGTGCATTTTTAAAACCACCTCAGTAGATTGTTTGGGCGTTCACATTTCCACAGAAGGCATCAGCATGGACTAAAGTAAAGTTAAATGAGTCATTGAGTGACCCACCCCCAAGTTATGTTATGTGAATTTATTTAGTGCAGCAAAGACCCGGAGTATCTTGGCATTGGAGGACCATACGTTAGCCAGAAGAAGGCCGTAAGGGAAGAAGGGAAGCAGCCAACTCTACACTACTGAGCAAAGAGAAAAGTGTTAAGATTCTTCCTAAAAGCCAAATGATCCAGGGTGGCCCTTAAAGGCAACGGAAGGGAGTTCCAAAAAAGTGCAGCCGCCACTGAAAATGCCCAACCACCTATTGTGCATCTATTCACGCGCGGTACCTGAAGAAGCAGTAGATCAGCAGAGCAAAGATTGCGCAGAGGGACATATTTCATAAACCTTTCCTGGAGAAACACTGCTCCTAAGCCACAATAAGCCGGCGGACCAGGCATAGAGACTTAGGGCCTCATTACGACTGAGGCGGAATGGGTGAACGGGCTCTGCTAAAGCAGGCGGACCCTTTAACCCGTTCCGCCTCATTACAAGCTCCCCTCGCGGGACACGGTATGTAACGCCTGGTCAAACCAGGCATCCTTACCAGGTCCCGCGAGGGGAAGAGGGAGCAAACAACGGGCCGCTTGTAATCGGCCCGTTGTTTGCACCCTCTCCCATTCCCATTGAGCCCTATGTGGGCTCAGATGGGAATGGGGAAGGTCCGGGTTCCTGGAGGGAGGAATTACCGAGCCCTCCGAACTTGGAATGGCCCAGTAATTCCCCATTCTGGGAACCCGGACCTTAATCTTGACTCTAGCATCCACAGCTAGCCAATGCAGATCCCGAAGTACCACAGAAGTGTGGGAAAACTTAGGAAATCCCACATCCAGCCTGGCTGCAGAATTGTGTAAGACCTGCCAGGGATGGGTCAGAATTGCTCGATGCACAAGAAAGGGAGAATTGCAATAGTCCAGCGAATTTTAGATGGTAGCAGAAACCACCAGACTTCTCAGGTTTTCAGGAATAAAGGGCATCATTTTCTTGAAGATTTTCAATTTAAAAGGGTCAGAGCTGCATCCTGCGCTAATTTCAGATGACGTAGAGAGCGAGGATGTAATCTTAAACCCCAAGTTCTTAACTGTAGAGACCAAAGTAGGCAAGGGGCCCCAATAACTGGGACAGAAATCTGTCACCCAAATAGCCTTGGCTGCTGGCGATCTCCCCAGAACCATCACTTCCATCTTCTCAGAACTAAGGTTGAGCCAGTTCGCATTCATGCAACTGCCTATTCAGGGTCATGGTCGATGCGGATAATCAGTTGAGTGTCATCCGCGTATACATAGCAACGACAACCGTGAGCATGAGTACGTTTGGCCAGGGGAAGAACGTAAATATTGAACAGTAAAGCCAAGCCCTGTGGGAGCCCACAGCAAAGAGAACATGGGGCAGAATAGAAGGAGGGAACGGAAAGCACCTCTGTCCGGTCAGCGAGAAAAGGCATAAATCAACCAAGGGCTGTTCCGCCCACACCTATCTCCTCAAGGTGCTGACACAGTATGGCATGGCCAATGGTCTCAAATGCTGCCGAGACGTCCAACAGTATTAGCAGTATGACACCACCGTGGTCAAGGAACAGAGACAAGTGATCAATAACAGAGACTAGCACTGACTCTCTTCTCATCGCAGTGCGAAAGCCGGACTGATAAACATCCAAAGCAGCAGACTGTTCAAGGAAGTCTCTCAGCTGAGGGGTCACTATTGCTTCCAATACTTTCATAAAGAGACTCAACAAAGAAATTGGTTGAAAATTGGCGAACACAGTGGGATCCAGGCTGGGCTTCTTCAAAAGAGGAGACACCACAGCACACTTCACTGCCTGAGGAACAGAACCAGAGGACAGGGAATAATTCAATGCATTATTGCGGATTGGAGCAAATTCACTACCACACTTTTTTACTATCTTCAGTGGGTTAGGACCCTTAGGAGAAGATGTTTTAAGCTGCATTATAGTTTTCAGAACCTGAGTCTCATTGGTGAAACAAAGCTAAAAAAGAGGGATCCGCTCCTACAGGAGCATGAATAAGAATCGCAGGACCAACCGGGGATGTAGAAATGTCCTCACGAATCTTGGCTATCTTATCATTAGGAAAAGTCAACAGTAAGTGGAACAAAGCTTCCGAAGCCATAATGTTGGAGGCTGTTAGACAATGATTTCATGCAGCAGAAATCCAATTGGAAAGATGAGAGATTTTGGGTTCCTTGAAAGCTCTATGATATTTGAGGCGAGCTGTTCTAAGAAGTCCTTTATTGCTGTCTAGAAAAGCACAGCGCCAGTGGGGTTGAGGATACACAAGTGTGGAGAAAACCAGGGGACTGACCTTCTAAAAGACTTGGCCAAAACTTTGAGTGATATGATATATGATATGATATGGTATTTGTAACGCGCCTATACACAAGTGTTTCAAGGCGCGACAAGGTGGAGCCAAATCCTCTGCAGCTCCTTCGAACGCAGTCTGACGAGCAGAGAGCGGGTCCACATCAGGCTCCAAGCCAGTAAAGAAGAAACAGAATTTCTTGGGATTGGTGCATTTCTACAAACATTTCATAGACAACGTCTCAGAGAATCGCAGGCCTACTTATGCTTTAAACAAGAAGGGAATCACATTTCTATGAGAACAGCAACACAGAGAAGCCTGTATTGAGAATACTTTCACTTCAGCCCCAGTTTTATGCATCCGAGTTTTTAAGGCAACATTTATAGTCAAAATGCATGCATCAGCAGTTGCTTTTGATCTGATCACGCCTCAAAGTAATGATACCTCCATTAAATTGTATCCTGCAGCATTTACCTGTCTTTGATAGGGAGTTACTTGCCATTATGGAAGCATTTGCACAAGGGAGTCATTACTGGAACCTCTCTGGCGGGGCCCTCTATCCTCCGGGGATCAAACATGAACTTAAATACCTCTGGTAGGGTCCACGATGCTCGGAAGACTTAAGGTTTCCCCTTCGCCATGTCAGAAACTCTGGTAACACTACCTTGCTTTTCAGTATAGCCACAGGCTGCCAGCTGACTTTGGCCTGTTAAAGTCCACAGAAAACATTTGAAGACTTTCTAAACTAACTTTAAGAAACTTTTAAATTGACTTGTCTTTGAGATTGTATCAAATGCTTGTTTCGATAGGGGGTTGGGAGTTCTAATTTCACTACTTACTTTCTACTTTTTAAGTACCTGGTTGCTTTTACAAAGTTCATAACAATTGTCACGTGCACGTATGTGTGTTGCTCTTTATATATATGCTATGTGTCTCTTTTTAGGTACTTTGCTGCTTTTCTAATATATAATACTGCTAACTATCTGTGCATACTATCACAGATGGCCTCAAAAATACCCAGATACCAAAGTGTGGGCATGGGTTTTTATTTCACATGACTCAAAAAGTTCAGTGTTTTGTTGACTATAGGCTGCTGGGCTGTGAAATACTAATGGGAATCCCTCTCTTGGTTCCCCATGTGTCTCCCCTCCCGAACCCCAGCTTCCCCAAACCCCAGGTTGTCACCTAGAGGTTAGTAAGCCCTACTATCTAAAATCTGAGATGATGGCCTCAAGACCATGCCCTTATCCATCTTATTCCCTCTGGGGCAACCTAACAGTGCTACTGGGCCAGGTTCAATCACTTGCTTCTTTGGTTTGGTGCCTCTCCAAGTAACCAGCTCCTTTTGCTTGGAGCGCTTGCTCCATTTGTTTTTCCCCTGATGTTCCCTCTCCTTGCTTTTTCTCCCTGGTGTCCACGTGCTCTCCTGGTCCCTCTCCCTTACTCCTCTCCCTCGTTGTCCATTCTTACTTCCCTCTTCTGTCCCTCCAACATTCACACAGTCTTCTGGCCACTCTACTCTGCTCTCCCTCTCTGCTCCACTTCCTCTCCCCCCTTTCCACTCTACTCTACTCAATCCTCGTCTCCCTCTCTCACTCACCCCTTTTCATTCCTTCAGTCACTTCATGCTCTCAGTGTTAAACTAATCTTCACGAGATCGTGAGTTACCTCTGCTTCCTGTAGACCGTGGAGTTGAAGTTGCCAGTATGTCGATGTATGATGGCCGATGAATGGGTAACGCAAGAAATTAGCCCAATCCCCTCCTGGTGAGTTAACACAGGACGGCACTGAACCAACTCCCAACGCCACGGGTGGCACTTCTCAGAATTTGCGTGACGTCGGGACAGTGTTTCCACTGGCTGAGAAGGCTTGATGAAATCACCGATGATAACAGGACTGAACTCAGGAACTTCCAAAAGGCAGTAAGGCACAGGTACCGGCAGGACACAAGACAGGCAAAGGAAGGCAAACTGCAAGAAGGGCAGTACTGACAGGAGAGTCCCCACTACAACTAGGAACCCAGAGAGATCCTACTCTACCATAAACCAGGAAGGGACAAGGTATCAGAATTAAGGAGCAGAAAGAGTAGGAGGACCAGGAAGCAAGACTGGAATAAGGAAATGAGGCAGAATTAGGCAGAAAAGGTTAGAACAGGAAACTGGAGGGCTGGACAACAAGCGCCAGGACTCCAGCAGCGCATACACAGTAACAACCGCGTTGAGACGCGTTGTCCCTGTGTATGCGGTGCCCTTTTATGGCCCGGGGTCAAAGCGAGGCTTGGAACGCATGTTCCGACACTGCGCATGCGCGGGACGTCGAAACACTGACGATCCGCGCATGCGCAGATCCTCGCAAGATGGCGGCGTCCACGGCGCCCATCCGAACCGCGGGTCGGCGTGAGGAGAGACGCCACCGCGGGTACAGTCTCCATGAAGGAGGAGACCGCTGCGGCCGTGGACCAGGGACCCCAGGACAGGTAAGTGGCGCCCGCGAGCGAGCGCGCGGCGTGACACCATACCCCCTCCCGGACAACCCCGGAGCACCGGGTTTCCAAGCGTAGCGGAGATAGAAGTCCCGAACCAGGCGCAGTGCATGCACGAAGGAGCGCGGTTCCCAAGTACGGTCACAAGCAGGATAACCCTTCCAGCTGACTAGAAGCTGCAGAGCACCTCGCCAAATCCGTGAATCACATATCTCTTGCACCTCGAATTCAGGGACCCCCCGAACCAAGACCGGGGCAGGACGGGAACAGGTATGACCCATAACATCGGGCACGTAGGGCTTCAAAAGGGAAACATGAAAGACAGGATGGATCCTCCAAGAGCGGGGCAAAGATAAACGAAAGGCAACAGGCGAAATACGCCCTGTGATGCGAAAGGGACCAAAAAAGCGGGGGGCTAGTTTCACAGGTAAGTTGCGTACCGGTAGATTCTTGGAGGACAGCCAAACCATGTCCCCAACATGAAGGACAGGCTCAGGGCTCCGTCTCCTGTCAGCCTGCTCCTTCATATGTGCTTGTGCCGCTGCCAAGGTACCGGCCGCCAGACGATGTTGATTGCGGATCAGGGACACCAGGGCATCTGCAGATGGAACGGCGCTGGAAGATGTTGGATGAATAGGCAGCAGTCTAGGATGAAGACCGGTAGAGCAATAAAAAGGGCTGAGTCCGGTAGCGGAATGAACAGCGTTGTTGTAAGCTGCTTCTGCAGTGTCCAACCATTCCGACCAGTTGTCTTGGGTAGCATTGGCATAACAACGTAGGTATTGCTCAAGGGTCTGATTGGTACGTTCCGTCTGTCCATTAGTCTGCGGATGATAGCCGGAACTCAGGGCTCGCTGGATGTCCAAATGCCGACACAGTTGGCCCCAAAAGGAAGAGATGTATTGAGACCCCCGGTCTGACAATATCTTCTCCGGAAGACCATGAAGACGATACACCTCGTGTAGAAAACATCGTGCCATCTGGGATGCAGTGGGCAGCTTAGGAAAGGGCAAGAAATGAGCTGTCTTGGTGAAACAATCCACCACCACCATTATACACGTGAAACCACCAGACAGGGGCAGATCAACGATGAAATCCGTGGCGATGGTATGCCAAGGGTACGGAGACGTTGGCGTGGGTTTTAGAAGACCAATGGGTCTTTTGCGAGGAATCTTGGTCTGGGCACATACTGGGCAAGAGTCCACGTAGTGCTTTACCATTGTAGCCCATCCAGGCCACCAGTACTGTCGTGCAACCAGTTCTTGTGTTGTACGGACTCCACGGTGACCGCAAACGACGGAATCATGACAATTCTGTAAAACGATTTTCTGGAGTTCCAATGTGGGAACGTACAGACGATCCTTGAAGAACAACAAGCCATCACGTTCCCTGATGTCAGCACGTTGTAGTATCTGTGTTCTTGAGGGATCCGTTCGTGTGGCCTCAGTCAACTGTTGGAGCTGGGGAGTCACCATCGATAGGAAATGTTTGGACGCTATCAGAGGTTCCGGTTCCTTGACACCTTCAACGTTGTTTTCCAGAGACCGAGACAAGGCATCAGCCTTAGTGTTCTGGGAACAAGGAATGTACGTGACGGTGAAATCGAACTGTGAAAAGAAGAAGGCCCAACGAGCATGACGGGAGGTTCTGCATTGTAAAGAGCGCAGGAACTGTAGATTACGGTGATCCGTGCGAACCACCACCGGGTACCTCCCACCCAGCAAGTGATGTCGCCATTCCTCGAAGGCAGCCTTTATCGCCAGTAATTCTTTTTCTATCACTGCATAGTTTCTCTCACTCACTGACAATTTCCTCGAGTAATACGCCACCGGGTGCTCTATTCCCGTGACTGTATCTTGCTGTAGTAGGACCGCCCCAATTGCGTAGTCCGAGGCGTCTGTTTCAACCACAAATGGTTTTACATCATCTGGATGTCTAAGAACAGGAGCCGACATGAATGACCTTTTTAATTCCTGGAATGCCTCCTCGGCCTGCGTGTCCCAGAGAAACGGCACCTTGGTACTGGTCAGGTGGGTTAGACTGTTGGCCAGTTGAGAGAAGCGTGGAATGAAACGCCGATAAAAGTTGGCAAAGCCCAAGAACCTTTGAAGTGACTTCACGCCATGTGGCGATTTCCATTCTTGAATAGCTTGCAGTTTTGCGGGATCCATCTGTACTCCTGTGTTGCTGATCACGTAACCCAGAAACTCCATGCTCTCCCTATGAAATTGGCACTTCTCAATTTTGGCATACAGACCGTTGTGTATCAATCTACGGAGGACTTCCTGTACATGCGCTACGTGTGCAGTATGAGTGTCAGAAAAAAACAGAATGTCGTCAAGGTAAACCCAGACAGATATTCCGATAAGGTCAGAAAAGACATGGTCCATGAACCGTTGGAAGACTGCCGGGGCGTTGCAGAGGCCAAACGGCATCACCCTGTATTCGAAGTGACCAATAGGTGTTTTGAAGGCCGTCTTCCACTCATCTCCCTTCTTAATTCGCACCAAGTGATAGGCCCCTCTTAGATCCAGCTTGGTGAAGATCTGTGCTGATTTCAGAGATTCGATGATGTCCCGGATGAGTGGTAACGGGTACCTGTCCTTCCTCGTGATCTCGTTTAGTTGACGGTAGTCGATACAAGGACGCAAAGTGCCCTCTTTCTTCTTGACGAAGAACAACGGGAATCCTGCAGGGGATTTGGACGGCACTATGTAGCCCTTGTTGAGGCAATCCGTAATGTACTCCTGTAGTATGCCCTTCTCGAAGTGAGTCAACGAATAGATCTTGCCGTGGGGAATGATCGCACCAGGCAGGACGTCAATGGAACAATCAAAGTGCAGATGGGGTGGTAGTGGTATGTCCTCAGGCTTGGAGAACGCCTTGTGGTATCCGGCATATTCATGAGGAACCGATTGAGTGGCACATAAACGAGCAGATAAATCAGCAGGATTGAGGGACTCCAAAATTGAAGGAAAGGTTTCGTGAATTACACAGTCACTAGGACAACGTGTCGAAGAGAACACCAGGGAGTGAGCGGTCCAGTCGACCTGGGGATTGTGATACAACAGCCATGGTAAACCCAACACCACCGGAAATGAAGGAGACTTGATGACGTCCAATGAGATACATTCGAGATGCCCTTCCACAGAGAGCCACAAGGGATCGGAGTGTTGGCAAACCGGACCAGAAGACAAAGTAGAACCATCGATCACCTCAACCACCGTTGGTCGTTCCTTGTTGTGTAAACGGATCCCATTGGCAATCGCGAACGAAGCATCGATGTAGTTGCCAGATGCTCCGCAGTCCAAAAGGGCCCAGGTCTTCACACACTTTCCAATCCAAGCAACACCGACTTTCAGGATCAACAAGGGTACTGAGTTCATGGGGGGAAGGACGGATTCAGAAGGGCGGCCCGCTGCTGCCTTCGCCTCAAACAACGGGCCTGTTAGTTTTCCTGTTTCTTCAGAGGACGTAACGGACAGGTACCTAGAAAATGGCCAGAACCACCGCAATACATGCACAAGTTCTTCTGTCGTCTTCTTTTCTTTTCAGTCTCGGATAACGGACCTCTGACGGCACCCAACTGCATGGGTTCTGGACCTACATCGATAGAAACAGCCGGTCCAGGGTTCTGTGCTGGAAGAATTGGTTGATACCTGTCAGATCTGCGGCGTTCACTCCGTCGTTCGGTTAACCTGTGGTCAATGCGTAAGACTTGTTCCACCAATGCTGGCAGCGTTTCTGGCTCCGGAATGTGCAGCAATTCGTCTTTGTACTCCTCTCGTAGTCCCCGACGAAACAAGGTTTTTTGAGTGATTTCGGGCCATTGTGAATCAGTTGCTAGTTGTCGAAACCGACTGATGTAGTGGATTATGTCACCTGACCCTTGCTTGATCTCCATTAATTGATTCTGGGCCATGGCTGCCAAATTAGGCGGTTTGAAGACGTCCAAAAAGGCTTTCTCGAAGGCAGCGAAATCACCCAACAGAGGACTGTTGGTAGAGACCAAAGGTGTGGCCCAGGCGAGTGCATTGCCAGTTAGATTTCCAAGGATATACCCGATCTTAGCCTTGTCTTGAGAAAAATGTGTAGACCTGAATTGGAAATGGATCCGACAGTGAGTACAGAACTCTGCCACTCGACGCGGATCACCATCATACTTCATCGGAGTGGTGTAAGCCATGGAGTTCTCAGGCGGTGTGACAGGTTGTGCGGGATTAGCCAAACACCGATCCAATGCTTGTCTGAGAGTGTTGTTTTCCTGGCGGAGAGTGGTCATTTCCAGGCGCATGGCACGCATTTCTTCACGTAGTTCCTGCATGTCGTCCATGTCGGGACTGAGGGATAGGCGTCTCAATCTGTTAAACGAATCTTCACGAGATCGTGAGTTACCTCTGCTTCCTGTAGACCGTGGAGTTGAAGTTGCCAGTATGTCGATGTATGATGGCCGATGAATGGGTAACGCAAGAAATTAGCCCAATCCCCTCCTGGTGAGTTAACACAGGACGGCACTGAACCAACTCCCAACGCCACGGGTGGCACTTCTCAGAATTTGCGTGACGTCGGGACAGTGTTTCCACTGGCTGAGAAGGCTTGATGAAATCACCGATGATAACAGGACTGAACTCAGGAACTTCCAAAAGGCAGTAAGGCACAGGTACCGGCAGGACACAAGACAGGCAAAGGAAGGCAAACTGCAAGAAGGGCAGTACTGACAGGAGAGTCCCCACTACAACTAGGAACCCAGAGAGATTCTACTCTACCATAAACCAGGAAGGGACAAGGTATCAGAATTAAGGAGCAGAAAGAGTAGGAGGACCAGGAAGCAAGACTGGAATAAGGAAATGAGGCAGAATTAGGCAGAAAAGGTTAGAACAGGAAACTGGAGGGCTGGACAACAAGCGCCAGGACTCCAGCAGCGCATACACAGTAACAACCGCGTTGAGACGCGTTGTCCCTGTGTATGCGGTGCCCTTTTATGGCCCGGGGTCAAAGCGAGGCTTGGAACGCATGTTCCGACACTGCGCATGCGCGGGACGTCGAAACACTGACGATCCGCGCATGCGCAGATCCTCGCAAGATGGCGGCGTCCACGGCGCCCATCCGAACCGCGGGTCGGCGTGAGGAGAGACGCCACCGCGGGTACAGTCTCCATGAAGGAGGAGACCGCTGCGGCCGTGGACCAGGGACCCCAGGACAGGTAAGTGGCGCCCGCGAGCGAGCGCGCGGCGTGACACCCAGTCAATTTATTCAACACATACCATCTCTCAGATCATCAATGAAACAGCCCCTAACTCACAGCCTTACTCTCATAATCAGGTAACACTATCTCACTGTGAATACCTCACCTGTAACAATCTCCAACACAATCTCCTTAATGCTCTGCTGCACCGTCCTTCCCCCACCTGGTCTCTCGGTCTGCCTCCACTCCACCTGTCGTCACTCAAACACCTTTCACAGTGGCCTTTGTGGTTGACATTGTATAGTCATGTTCAAAGACCTTGGCTGTATGGCCCTCCCTCTCTGTTCTGGCCTTTCCCCCACCCCGCTATGGGTCTAGTTCCCCATCTAAAGCTATTATTTTGCCCAGGGGTGGGTTTCCTCAGATAAAGTCTTCGTATGCCCCTCTTGGCCCTGCCCCCGTTTGTCACATGCCATTCACTTGTGTTTACTGTGTTCTGCTCCTCCCGCAGGTCTTGGTGAGCATAGCCGATTCAATGCGAGGGGCGGTTGGGTCAGTGCACTTCTCACAAAGTCAAGGGTTGGGATTGCCGGCTGGTGTCTCTTTCTTGCAGCGTTCTGTCGCCAGTACTGGAACTGGCGGTCCTGTAATAAAACAGAGATAACTCAAGACAGCACCACGATGGCAAGGTATTGGGTGGTTGACAATGGCGCCATCCTTACATGCCATGATACAGATGGGGGGCAGAGACTTGGGCCCTCCTAACACCCTCACCCCACCTCTGAAGTAGGAATGGCACCGGTGAAAGCCCTAGAAGGCTTCATGCCCCCGGTGAGGGGGTCCCTGTTACCACCCAATGGGATAATGCCCCTGATCCTGTAACGCACCTCCGCCACTTCATCTGAGTCCCTTTCTTCCGCAGGATCTCTAGCTACCTAAGGGTATCTTGAGAGGAAGTCTATGTTGGTTTGTTCTGACCCAGCCCAGTGTTCCATAGTGAATGTGTAGTGCTGGAGGGTTAAGGACCACCTTAGAATTCTGGGGTCTTAGCTATGGTCCATTCAAACCAGAGGGACATAGCATGTGAAGAAACTCAATTGTCATCCTATTGGATAGTACTTCATGTTGTGGAAGGTCGGTTTCACCACCAGCCATTCCAGCTCTTCTATTGGGTAATTCTTCTCTCCAGGAAAGAATTGTCCTGCTGATATAAAGGATTGGTTTCTCTTCTTCATTCTGAACTTGGGGTAGGGTTGCCCCTAAGTCTGCAAGGGAGGGGTCTGTTTGCAGTATAACTTCCCCAGAGACGTCAAGCGTTGCCAATTCCAGACTTTGACCATCACCTTTTCAAAAGCAACTTGGGCTTACTGATCCTAGCACACAGGGTCTGAGTGGTACTGTGTAAGCTTGTCCACTAAGAGTGCCGGCAGTGAGAAGAATTGTGGATGAAAAATGTATAGTACCCCACCAACCCCAGGAAAGCCCAGATATCCTTAGTGCTTGGGTGGGGGTACACTTACAAGCTACAACCTTGCTATTATGTGGTACAGATCATTTCTGTCACAACCCCTGCTGTGTTGTGTGCATATGATATGATACAATACCCAGAGGTTTCTAAGCGCGGACCTGGGGATCGAACCTGTGTTGCTCTGTGTCGTCTTGTTTCCAAGGCGAGCACGTTGAGTATCGGCTATGCGGCTGTAGGCTGTAGGCTTTCATGGTGAATCCGGGATCGATGCCAGACCTACATTGTCTAGGAGGCTCTGTCACAATCATGTCACGCCAAACAGTGACGACCCTGACACTGAGCAGCACTGCTACTCAATGCAGTCTTTCTGTCTGCGAGGAGCGTTCGGTCAAATGTATACTAGGTTTCTTTGGCTACGGCAAAGCTTACTGGTATTGGGCTGGGCTATTCCCTTAATTGGCTTTGGTTGCTTTTGCAAACTGTTTCAGCTTCCATGATTTCTGTATTTGGCTACCTTCACGGATTGACTTTACGGATTGGCTTCTGGACTTCCCTTTTGGCTTTAGTAACTGTCTGTTTGGTCTCTTTTTTTCCGTTCTAGGTGAAAAGATCTTTACATCTTTTGACTAAAACAAGATTTAGAAAGACTGCTCCTTGATCGCTCAGAGCAGTCTTTCTAAATGGAACTGTTGCGCCCCTGCCGCAGGGGCTGACAGGCATCTCGGGACCTAGAAACGCAGGACGTGGAGAACAGGTGGGTGTGTGTATGCAAGTGTTTTGGTTTGGGGAAGTGGGAGGAGGGTGAGGGGGCTGGGTCTGTGAGATGGGGGTTCGGGTGGCAAAATGCTCAATTTAAGGGAAAGCTTGCAGGAGACGGTGGAGTTGGAAGGTTGTGAGGGATGGGAAGGAATAATGTGGGTTCAGGGGGTAAAATCCCCATAATGTTTTTTTTTAAAGTCATTTTAAAGGTCTCAAGAGAAAAATACCTTGACAATGCTGGTTTTCCGATCAATATAAAATCGGGCAATGTAAATCTCTTTTTTCGCTTGAGACCTTTAAAATGCGGTATTTTCACATAGAACCCTTGGAGATGGTTACCTTCCTTGTGTGGTCTTACTTTTATAACCTTCGGGGTTCGATCTTCAAGGAGATTTTCCCCAGGGATCTGGTACGACCTGTTCTCATTGGACCAAGCATCTCTACATCTCCCTTAGGTTCTGCCGCCAGGGTCAGGCTTTTAATCTATGTTTTCTTTTCTAGTTCCAAATCAGGGAACGGGTTGTCTTGCCTATGGACACTTGTGTGTTACCCCTTTTCTGTTTTCTGGCACAAGCTGGTAAGAGTGGGACAAGGGAGGGGGAGGCCGTACCCACTGGCTGTGGATAGGAGAGCACATATTTATCTTATCTCCTTTCTTTTGCAGCTTTCAGGAGGTCCATTTGCCCTTTCCACTCCTCGTCCTCTCCGCAGGCTGTTCCTTTAGGTCTCCATGGAGGGTTGGGGAGGAAAGTCTACCCCCTTCCAGGAGCCTACTTGCTATAGACACGACAATTTCCACCTTGGGAGCCTGGATATTTAACAGAGGCCTGGGCCAAGAGACATGTAGGTGGGGTCATAGTTAGAGTTGCTTTTTTGAGGGTGTCACAGATGGTGCAGAGGTGTTTGAGGTGGTCTGCCTAGGTATTTAGTGATTGACAGCTGTATCGTCCTTGCATGTCATGGCACGGATGGGGGGGGACTAGGTTTAGCTATCCCAACTACCTTACCCCACATCTTGAAAAGGAGTGGCTCTAGTCATAACCCTTGTGGGCCTCCTGCCCCAGATCGAGAGGGGTACTTCTTGCTCCATAAAGGGGTCAAGTCCCTGAACCTATCACAATAATTACACTGCACATTTTTCTCACTGCTTAACTGGCAAATTGACTATATATTTTCATTAAATATACTGAGCAGTCCTGTGACTGTTGTACACTCTTGTGTGACTTACTGGAACTTAATAGCACCCTTCTCCACTACTAAGAGTAAAGCAGGACCTTAGCTACAGCTGAGAGTCAGGACTAGGTGGAAACCCTGCATTTAGACTCCAGGTGGGTCTTCACAATAAGCCCTCACCAGAGGACATGCAGATAAATCCCCTAAAGCATCCAGGTGATCCTCCCTCACTGGCCCACCCCCAGGAACTGGATCCAATAGCGATGGTGTGTCCTGGCCACCTGGATGACAGATCCCCGGGGACTCGCTAGGATGACACCTTCAGGTTTCTCACAACGGACATAGGGAAATACCAGTAGAAGGGGTTGGCAGGGGCTAAGGTCACTCCCTCATCCTTTCTAGCTTTCGCTACTGTCTATGGCAGTCCTTTTGTTAGAATTTATCTGTGGACTTGCTCCAAAAAAGCAAGTTTGACAAAGCACTCCTGGATCCCCACATTCTCTCTTTTTTTACCACATTTCATAGTTCTGAGCAGTGCAGCAACAGAACCATTTCTTCCACACCACAAACAAGACATTTGAACCCATTCTGAATTCATGAAACTATACTCCATAGGTCTGATGCAGGCCATCTTCAATGAGGTCCAAGTCTGGAGAGGCAACCAGTGCAGTTCCAGGATGTTGGCCATAATGTGACTGAATGCCTTTCTTCCATTGAGGAAAGGGTCTTTAGTATGCTGGATGGCTTTTGGCCGGGGCAAGGTGGAGGGCCCCATACACACAAGTAGGGCATTTCCACTAATCTGGTGGAACATGATAAGGGCTTGAATCATAGTTCATATGCCTGAGGCTGGGATGAAGTATTTAATCTTACGCAGGAGAACAGTGAAGATCTGGAACTCAACAGTAAGTGCGTTCTTGGAGACATACGACTCGAGGGAGTTGTCATTACTTGGGAATGAACCCAAAAGACTTGCCACTGAGGGTTAACTGGCGGTTCCTAAAATGAGAAATCCACAAGTCTTTATCCGCTCCCAATCTCAAAGAACATACCAATGCATATCAGACGGCTGTCCCACCTCTCCTGAGCGAGACCACTTCAACGAATAATGACCGATTGCACTGGCACAGACCCTTCTTTGCACTGTCCCATTCTGAATAATATTCCCACTTGGTTCTGTCACCTACCTCTCCCCTGTACAGTGATCCACTGCTTTTCAGCAGGTTGCTGATATACTACTCCCTAAACATGCATACATACATGCATACATACACACATACATGCATACGCATGTAATATATGCTCAAAAGCTGTTTTCTGATCTAAAAGGCTAATAAATGTCTGATAGCAAGACTCTTTGAGTCATTCTTTTATGTTTAATAAACATTTTACTGGCATCATAGCATTCAGTCTCTGTGTCTTGATGCTTTAGTCTATAAGGGTCTACTCATCTTTCTTTAAGCATAATTTAACAATGTTGTTTTACATATAAATAAATCTATTAAAATCAATGTAGAGCATAAATATTTGTCCTGCAGTGATTACTTCACCAGCGTAGATTTTACGAGTAAAATAGTCCACTTGAAATTAGTTCATTAAATTTGTCTCCCAACTTATGCCGAATTTTTCCTAAATGTTGTCTTCATTCATTATTGACTAGGCAAAGGCTCCATACAATTGTCTTATGTTGCCTGTCTGTTCTATTGCCATGATGTGTTTCCATTCTATACGGATATGTATGTATCTAGTCCACTCCAGGGTACATCCTCTAGGCTGCAGGATGACCGGTACTGGGCAGGGGTTTCACAAGAAGCAGTAGGTTCCTAAGGACTAGAAACAGAATTCCTATTAGTGTTGTTGACTCACAGTGTTGGCAGAGATATTTGCTGGATTAAGCTAGGTGCTTGCGCATCCATACTGGCAGCTGTCAAAGAATCACAGCCTGGCCTTTTCATGTCGGCTTTTAGGCTAATTCTTTTTTCGTTCCCATTTCATTTTGTGATTTGCTTGGGATGTCTTTTTTCATTGATAACAGATGAGGAAAATGAGAACATTATAAGCAATGTACCTGATAGATTATTTCCATTAATTGTTCTGTTTCAGGGATATCCCATGTTGTTTTCCTGATGCTCCAAAGAACCTTATAAATTTCTCTACTTTTGGAAAGATCTTTATTTTAGTCTGTTTTAGGACTTTGGATATCTTCTGTTCCATTTTCTGTAGATATTAGAGTACAGTCCTCACTTATTCTCCCCATTATGCCATGTTTTGTGCAGGAGACTGCCTAAAGGCTTCTCACCATTAATCACTCACATGAACACATGTACAACAGCCTTCTATGTGGCACCACAAGAACAGCAGAATCTTCAAAGATATCCTAAGGAGTATGTGGTCCTCCAGCCTTTGTAAAATAATAATTCTGAATGTGCATCAGAGGAACCAAGGAGTTAGTGGTGCATTTCTTACTTCCTGTGCACGTCTAGAGATTCTCCCAGGATGGATCTTTTGGTGCCTTTTCAGATGAGAAGTGATTGAAGCTATTCTTGCACTCTGCGCACTTGTATGGCTTCACCACACGAAGGGTCCTCGGATTGATTATCCGAGCTCAACAATGACTGAAGCTTTTCTTGCACTGTGCACACAATGGGCTTCCCCCTAGTGTGGGCCCTCTGGTGGCTTCTCAGCGCTGAGGGATCGCTGAACCTTTTGTTACACTCTGTGCACTTGTAGGGCTTCACCCCAGTATGTATCCTCTGATGGCTTCTCAGAGCTGAGGGGTCACTGAAGCTTTTGTTACACTCTGTGCACTTGTAGGGCTTCTCTCCAGTATGGATCCTCTGATGGCTTCTCAGAGCTGAGGACTGACTGAAGCTTTTCTTGCACTCTGTGCACTTGTAGGGCTTCTCCCCAGTATGGGTTCTCTGATGAGTTCTCAGAGCCGAGGAATGACTGAAGCTTTTGTTGCACTCTGTGCACTTGTAGGGCTTCTCACCAGTATGGGTCTTCTGATGGATGATCAGAGCAGAAGAATGACTGAAGCTTTTCCTGCACTCTGTGCACTCGATAGGCTTCTCACCAGTATGGGCCCGCTGATGGCTTTTTAGGTGTGAGGATTGACTGAAGCCCTTCGCGCACTCTGTGCACTTGTAGGGCTTCACCCCAGTATGGGTCCTCTGATGGATTTTCAGAACTGAGGAATGACTGAAGCTTTTCTTGCACTCAGTGCACTTGTAGGGCTTCTCCCTGGTATGGAGCCTGAGATGGCTTATTAGACCTGAGGGCTGACTAAAGCTTTTCTTACACTCTGTGCACTTGAAGGGCTTCTCACCAGTATGGATCCTTAGATGGATTCTCAGACCTGACGACTGACTAAAGCTTTTCTTGCACTCTGTGCACTTGTAGAGCTTTTCACCAGTATGGATCGTCTGGTGGCTTCTCAGAGTTGAGGGGTCACTGAAGCTTTTCATGCATTCTGAGCACTTGTAGGGCTTCTCCCCAGTATGGATCTTCTGATGGTTTCTCAGACCTGAGGATTGACTAAAGCTTTTCTTGCACTCTGTGCACTTGAAGGGCTTCTCACCAGTATGTGTCCTGAAATGGCTTCTCAGACCAGAGGATTGACTAAAGCTTTTCTTGCATTCTGTGCACTTGAAGAGCTTCTCGCCAGTATGGATCCTCTGGTGGCTTCTCAGAGATGAGGGGTCACTGAAGCTTTTGTTGCACTCTGTGCATTTGAAGGGCTTCTCACCAAAATGGATCCTCAGATGGGCACTCAGGATTGAAGGTTTACTAAAGCTTTTATTGCACTCTGTGCACTTGTATGGCTTCCCCCCAGTATGGAACTTATGATGGATTCTCCCAGTTGAGCGGTGACTCAAGCTTTCTTTAAACTCTGAGCACTTGTATGGTGTCTCGCCAGGATAGATCCTCTGATGCTTGTACAGGCTTGAGATATGTGTGAAGCTTTGGTCAAGCTTGGCACACATATAGGGTCTCTCACCTCTGTGACATTTCATGTGTAGAATTAGGTTGTACCCAGAAGTGAAGTCAATCCCACAAAATCTGCATGCAAATGCCTCCTCCTTTGTATGGATAGCCATAGATGTAAAGGGCATTAGGCTCTCCCGACAGGATATCAAGTTCTTTACGGGTTCAGTGGAATCACGCTGCCCATCTTCTGTAGTGCTTGTCTGATTCCTTTGTGTATGCCATCTTCTGATTTTCTTTTCTCGACTTTTGGGTTCAGTAATGGCATCACTCTCTGTTGAAAAAAACGAAGATTTCAGATTCTATTTTATGCCGCTGTACACCCTGCAGGACACTGCCCGGGTTTCTTTCCAGTAATCTTCATTAATCTCAGTCATACTCTTTCATGACACAATACTTAACAATGAATAAAACCGCCTTCAGATAGGCGTCTATTGCTAAAAAGGGGTTTTGATATTTTTTATTCTCCTCCGTCATCCATGATATGAGATTTCCTAGCACCTATGAACCATCCTGTATGATACACAGTGCGGACAAGTATTTCTACAGAGTGGGAGAGGTGGGTATAAGCAGTGAGCAGGGAATACTAGTAGTAATGTATATTACTTTGGGTAATTTTGTATTTTATTGGTCATTTGTAAGGCCTTATACGTCAATAAATCGTGTTTCAAAGTGCCCACAGGGCAAAGGGAAGGGAACAGCAGGAAATGGAATATGATAACAGAAGACGAACAAAACGTAGAAGTGGTCCTACTAGGCCTTGTGAACCTTTGGATCGTGCAGAGAGAGAGAAGGGGAAGGGGAAGGGGGGGGGTGCTAGAGGTTCCACAGAGGGGTGAAGTGCCAGGGAGTCAGTTGCAAATGCAACAGGTGCCAGGCAGTGACCACTAGTTGGACGAGGGGTCACCAGCCCATACAAAAATTGCACGCTTGTGAGACAACACAGGCCACGTGGGGCCTGTAGACAAGTGCATAGCACTATCAGTAGAGCCCTCTTCCCAGTATTTAATGACGTGTACTAAGACCAAAGGACCAGACAGTCAGATATTCCAGAAAGTCACTGATCCTTGAATGCTGCAAACCCCTGTGACTTCGTGTACAATACTAAGTGTTTGAAAGTGCAGCCCGTAGAAGTACAGCCCAAAGCAATTTTTATCAGACCCCAGACTGTGGACCTGGTAGTGATGCATGAATGCCAACAGGTTAAACCCAACTTGCTTCAATGCAAATCTCATGAAACCTCTTTTGGCCCTTCCCATGATGCAGCCGTGCCTCGTGCGCACATGGTTCTCTCCTGGGAGTGGAGTTTCTGAAATGGTGTAGGCCAGGGAGTCAACTTCTGATGCAGAATCGGGATACCTTTCTGCACCTGGCCAAAGCACGAAAGGTCATGAATAGGCTGTTAGATGATTGGATGAGAGCTGTTCTGTAAAGGTATGCAAGAATCACCTATTTCACACCTAAGGATCCGGGAAACCCTTTGATTCCCGTAGGTTGTGCTGGGACGTGCGGAAGGATGATCACCTGTGACACATTTTATTTATTTATTGAGAATTTGTAAGACGCCTGTACAACAAAATAGTGCTTCAAGGTGCCACAAGGCAAAGTGGGGAGGGAACAAGGGGAGAAAAAATATGTAATGGCAAAAGACAGAAAATATACAATCGTGGTCCTACTAGGCCTTGTGGCATTCAGACCTGCAAGTGCTGTGAAAAGAAGTGCAGGAGCTAAAGGGGGGGGGGCATGTGCAAGTGTTGGCGAGTCCCTGGGGGGGGTGGGGAGTGCCGAGGGTGCCAGGGGAGGAACCGCTGGCTAAGTGAGTGCTAGGGCAGGGGAATCCCATGTGTGGCATGCATAGCCGTCCAGTAGGGGGCCCACCAGGGCAGTTCTGGGGTGTGCTGGTATTGACTGGGCATAGGCCTGGTACCTGTGAGATTCATGAGGACCAGGTCTCCGGTCTCAGCTGCAGGGGGGTGAATTAGCAGGGCAGGGAAAGAAGGAAGGAGCTAGAGAAAAGCAGAGTTTTTAGAGGTTTGTGGAACCTAAGGAGCTACGGCTCAGGTCCCAGAGGGGCAGGGAGGCTGTTCCAAAGAAAAGAGAGGCCCCAGCTGAAGAGAGACCTGCCCCTCGCTCTCTGTTTGACAAGCAGAGAGTTGGAGTTAGAGGAGGGAAGGGCTCTTGCATGGAAGTATTTAGGGAGAGAAAGTTGGAGATGGCACAGTCCCAGGCCCCGGAAAGTCTTGTGGATGGTGCAGAGGGTCTTTAATTTGAGCCTTTCAGCCACTGGGAGCCAGTGGAGAGATTTTGGGGCTGGAGAGATACAGTCCCTGGGCTTGAGACAAGACTCTGCAGCCCTATTCTGGATTAGCTGAAGGGGACGTATAGAGAAAAGGGGGAGATTGAGGAGGAGTCTGTTGCAGTAATCCAGCCTTGAGAGGACCAGAGCAAGCTCTGGAAACGTTTGGCTTCTGGGGAAAGGTGAGGAAAGGAAGAATGCCTCTAAGGAGATTATGCTGGAAGCGGACCTTCTTGGCAAGGTCCAAGATGTGAGGAGTGACAGAAATGGAGGAGTCAAAAGTTTTTGGCCTCAAAGGAAGGTGGAGGTAGAGTTCATAAGGACGGTGACCATAGGGTAGGAGGGGAACAGACCCAGGTGTCCCAATAAGAAGGATCTGTGTCTTACTGGCATTAAGATGGGTCGTTAGCCGGACACCATACCTGAATAGCGGTCAGACAATCAGGGATGAGGGGAGAGGAAGAGTAGGTGGTAGGGGGAATTCAGAAGGAAAGCTGTGTGTCATCAGCGCAACACTGGAAATAAGGAGAGAAGGTGGGGATCAGGTGAGCAAGTGGCCAAGATAGATATTGAAGTGCCATGGGGATATGATAGAGCCCTGGGGGATGCTGCAGGTAGAGAGTGAAGTGGTGGAGGAGTAAGGGCCCAGCTGCGACTGGGAGGGACGGTTAGTGAGGAAAGAGGTCAGGCAGACCAGTGCCTGATCCGTGGTGCCGAGGGTATCACGGAGCCATATAATGAGGATAGAGTGGTTGACCATGTCAAAGGCAGAGGAGAGATCGAGGAGAATGAGAAAAGCAGGAGAGTTGGAGTCAAGTTTACGAGCATGTCTTCACGGTTGTTCAGGAGAGCAGTTTCCAAGCCTCTGGATGACCCAAATCCAGATTGATGGTCATGGAGGCAACCAACAAGTTCAGTTTGAAGGGTCAGTTGGGGGAGGACCAGTTTTTCCAGGAGTTTTCCCAGGATGGGGGTGGTGGAAATACGGCAATAGTTAGCCGGGCAGGAAGGGTCAGCAGACAGCTTTTTAAGGAGACGGGACACAAGGGAGTGCTTGAGGGGTAGAGGGAAAGAGCCAGTGGCGAAGGAGTGGTTACAGAAATCGGAAAGCAGCAGGGCGAGAGAGGAGATGTTTTCTTTAATGGTTCTAGAAGAGCAGGGGAGCACCTGTTTTGATGAGACCTTCATAGAGTAGCAGACAACTTTAGAGACCTCATCAGGTGCTATGGACAGGAGGGAGGAGAGTGCAGCGGTGAAGGGAAGTGAGCCACGGCTGGCAGGAGGGGGTAGCGGAGGTGGGCGTGGTGCAGAGTGAGGACAGGAAGAACTGAGTTTTAGATGAGAAATGGGAGGCCAATGCGATACAGAGAGCCTGGGAAGGAAGAAGAGAGGTGGAGACTGCATTTGGATTGGCGAGTTTTTTGCAGAATTTGAAAAGTTCAGCCATATTATTAGAGGCTCCAGTGATCCGGGATTTGATGTGGGCCCTCCTCTTGGAGTGGATAGAAAAATGATATTGTCTTTGGAGCAGGCAACAGGCCAGTTAGCCAGAAGATGAATCCGAGGTCTGCCACTCCCATTCAGCAGCTCTGCACTTAAGTTTCAGAGATGCTAGATTGGAGCCATACGAGCTGTTGTACTTGGACGCAGATTTCAGGTGGATCTGCTTGATGCGGACAAGGATGTCGAGGCTGTTACAGATGGCGAGGTGCAGGTTGGACAGGATAGAGTCAATGGCAGAAATTTGGAGCAGGGCTCAGAAGTGGGATGAAAGTGGAAGCAGAAGCAGCAACTGACACTTGCTTCATCGGTCGAGAGACAGCGAAGCAGGCTGGCAGTGCAGGGGGTCAGACAGAGGGCTGAGGGTCCCCAAGCGAGAAGAGAGGAGAGAGTGGTCAGACCAGGAGAGAGGGGAGTTATCGAGTTAGAGAGCGAGATGTTTCCATAGATGAGGGCATCCAGAGTGTGTCCCGCTGAGTGTGTAGGACCGGAAGGAAGAATAGTGAGAGAGAGGGAGTCACAGAGGTCATGGAACAGTAAGGGGCTGATACAGGGGAGTCTAGGTGAATGTTGAAGTCACTGAGGAGGAGGAGTTTGGAAGAAGAGGTCAAGAGGGAGGAGGTGCGGTCAGCTCATTCAGAGAGGAAGAGAGGGATAGGGCCGGGGGTCCTGTAGATGGTAGCAAGGGTGAGTGAGAGACTAGGAGAGACCCTGAGCCTACAGATGAGGCATTCGAAAGAGGGGTAGGATTGAGTAGGTATGATAGAAGCAGGGACCCATTCAGGGAAAATCAAGGCCATTCCACCTCCAGGCTGGTTGGGCCTGGTTTAGAGAGGATTTTGTAGCTCTCAGGAAGGAAAGTGTCAAGAGCAGTGACAGAGCTGCCATTGAACCACATCTCGGTAAGGGCAAGGACATTGAGATCAAAGTCTTCAAGAAGGAGACAGATGTCTGAGGAGTGTTTGACAGCAGACCGAGTGTTAAGAGTAGCTAAGTGAAGCTGATTACCACCTTTGAATGTTTTCAGAGGAGGGGTACAGGGGCATGGTACTTCCATCGGTAGTGGTGGTGGAGAGGATAGAGGAGGAAGGAGGAGTAGCAGAAGTGAGAAAGTTAATGAGAGAAGGCAGACGCTGGTTAAGGAGGAGAAGAGTAGGTTGAGAACCTTGTGCCATGATGGTGCCATTGTGATAGACATTAATGATGCACCTAGAGGATGAGAAGTATGCCACGAGTACTCCCCCCATCTAGTACCACCATTGATGGGTAATGAGGAGAAAGGGGAGAGAGTAGAGACCAAGTTGGGGAGTCCATAGGCCTGGGAAGGGGACAGAGAAGAGGATGGCAGTAATAGTCTGCCTGCAAGTAGCGCTGACATAGGTGTCAGCAATAGGTAGGCCTGAATTAGAGGCCAGGATGGCTTTTTAAAGCTTTTTTCTTCCAGACTTCATGATACGATATGATATGATAGTTTATTTATATAGCGCCTATACACAATGTGTTTCAAAGCGATTCAAGACAGGGGAGGGAACAAGGGAAAATACAACTACATTCTTACATGGCCATGAACAACAAGAATGTGAAAATAACTATCGTACTCAGCCTGGTGACATTTGAGATAGTGCAAGAGCTAAGACACAGATAGGGAAGGACGGGGTTGGTAGGGAAGTGGGAACAGACCGGCAACTACTGTACGAGGCCTGATGACATTTCTGGTATAGCCGGAGATTAACGAGAGGAGAGGGGGAAAGGGAGCAGAAGGAGGGAGAGGAACAAAACAAGTGACTATCGTACCAGGCCTGACGACATTTCAGATAGTGCTGGAGGGGGTGCGGGGAGAAACAAGTAAGTGAAGGGGGAGGAGATGAACATTTGATGCTATCATACTAGGTCATGGGACAATTCTGATAGAGTAAGTGCATAGAAAAAAGTAAGGGAGGGAGAAGGGAGAAGAGAGCAGAGAATAAAACAGTGAAAAAGAGCAGAGAAGCAGAGGAAAGACGGAATACAGTTGCAGAGGTCAGTCAAACACATAATGTTTCAGGGAACAGAAAATGTGAGCAAGGATTCAAGAGGACATTGGGCACAGCATGGTTCAGGGCTACCCTGAGTACGAGATCCAGGGGAGGTCCATCGTGAGAGTTGAGAAGGTGAAGCAACAAAGTCAATGTGTCCACAAAGTCAAATCCAAGCGATGGCATAACATAGGTGATAGAGTAGCAGTTAGAGTAGATAGGGAAGATAGAGAATGCAATGTAGTGGGTGTGTGGTGGGCTGCACAGTGCACAAATAAACTCCCCAGGCGGACCAGCAGCCAAGCAGGCACAGATGACTGGGGTGCTTTAAACAAGCTATGCACAGGGAAGCAGAGTTTTAAGTACCCAGACTGGGTGGGTGCTATAATGCAGCAAAAACTGTGATTGCACACGTTTAAAGACATATCTAAATTCGATTTTTCAGGAAAGCACTAAAACGCAGCAAAAACATTCAATGCACAGGTTTAAACAAGATTCAAGTTTCAGGCGAAGAAACAGCAGAAGTAGGGAAGGAGCATACAGGGCATAGCATTTTGGCATATAGATTCCAGAGAATACAGACATAAGGTGGAGATTAGTCCAGTGTGGGCAAGATGGAATTTGAGGAGTTAAAAGTTCCCGGTGCAGTTTGAATTTGGATGGTGGCAGGCTGCATGTTGTAGGAGGCCCAGAGAGCAGTGAGAAGGCTGGCAGCATGCTGTGAGGCAGGATGGTCAGAGGAGGTGCGCAGTGAGGGAGGTGAAGAAAGAGGCATTAGAGGCCCGACCCAGCCCAAGTGATGAAAACAGGAGTGGAGGCAGTCCAGGGAAATGGGAAGGCCCTCTTACCTCAAAGGCTTCTGCTAGGACACACAAGTAGAGAGCTCTGGCGAGGTGGGTGACCGGACCGCCCTGGCCGGTCAGGGACCGACCGGGGCCTTAGGAGAGGACTTTGGATTGGGGGTCGGTTTTCACCTGCCGGCTCCCCTGATTGGTCCTAAAGTTGCATCCTGGGCCAATCGGTGCTGAGGCTTGGAGACTAGGACAGGCACTTCAGTGCCTGTTGATACGACGGCGGCCATGATGGAAAGTTAAACAGAGTCTAATTTTGTTACCGCACAACTCAGCTCTGCCAGGAGGTGCGCGCGTAAATACCCAGATCAGCAGTGTAGCACTGCAATAAGTAAATTAAGGCTGATCAGGCATTTACAGGCAAATTCAATATTTGTAGAGCTCTCAATGCTCCGTTCAAAACAATAGAGCTGCCACGACTCACAAAGCCCTCCAGGGCTTAAAACGCTGCTCCTGCATCCTCAGGAGGGTGGTATTTGGACCACTGGTGGTTCCTCTGGGCTGGCGTGATGAATGGAAGGCAAAGGCGGCCAGATAGGGGCCTTAGGAGAGAGTGTTGCAGAGGGGCTGGCATTCGCCTGCCAGCTCCCCTTTGTGATCCTAAAGTTGCAGGCAGGGCCAATCGGTGCTGAGGCTAGGAGGATATGAATGTCATGAAGACCAATGGCCTGAAGGAGGTGTCATAATTCAATGTGATCGCATCCAGACTCACCATGAGGAAAAGCAGGGAGCAGAGCAGGACATGTAACACAGCGGTCCTATGGGCATATCTGATTCTCATAAGCCCAAACTGTTTTCATTGAAGAGCCTTTCATATCCGAAAGAACCAAGGATTCCAAGGGAGGACACTGAAGATTGCTCTCTACCAGTGGGATGACCAAGGTGGGTGTCGGGGACCACACAACTAGACCGGAAACAGCAGAGCTCGTGGGAGAGAGTGCAAGTGGGGGAAAAGGGTCAGGGCGCATCAGCTGTTTAAGCAGGAGGAGCTCCTGAACCAAAATGAGACTAGCCTGAATGTCCCTCCATTTCAGCAGCACTTTTGGAATGAAGAGATTAGGGGGGAAACAATAAAGGAGTGTCCTCGGCTAAAGGGGTCATCATGGCATTCATCCCTCCATGTGCTTGGATGACAGAATCTTGTGGCATAAAGAGGAAGAAGACTTTTCTAGAGAGAGGAAAAAGGTTGACATAAATTGGAGTATCATTTTTCTGACTATTTATCCATCCTATAAGAAGAAACATTAACACAAAATGTATTTGCTTACCCAAAAACATCCAGCAAGTTGTAGTGTGGACTTTGGGGAACATAATGACTGGTGTAATTAATAGAGCTTTTGGTGTATTACATCAGTTCTAGGCCAAATTGATATTTTGTGTGGTCTACTATACAATTCAAATGCTTCCATGACGTACCATTATCTACCAAAACAGTAAGAGCAGTAGAAATATCCAGTAGTCCCATAGTGCACAAGGTCACTGAACCCCTGACTGTCCCATAACAGATACACAAGCCTTTCTCTTTAACCCCTCAGCACCTGGTAATTTGCTAGGCAGAGATCAGTTGTGTAAACAGAGGTGTGTACTTGAGTGCTCCTATCAACAATGCTGAGCCTGTTCTAGCCACCCAACAGGTTGCACCGGACAACTCCTCATCAGAAAAAAGAGAATGGTCTGCTGATTTACTGGACTTGATTGACTATATCGCGCTCTTAATCCCAATTGGCCTCAAACGAGGGATTTTGCATGGGAAATGCGCTTAGAATCAATGTACAAGAGACTGAAGTTATGGTATTTAAGAAAAGTAAAACTAGAGGGAAAAGCAAATTGGTGTTGAAGGTAAATGTGGAGTCTGTTGAGCAGGTTGAATAATTTGATTATTTAGGTCTTAGATTCTCTGAATAATGCAAATGGTCAGCGGGGGTTTCCAAAACTGAAGTTACTCTGACCCGATCTATAGAGGGGCTATTGCCAAAGTGCCCGTGATTTTGAAACGGGGCAGTAAAAGTGTCTCTGGACGCAGACGCTCTTCAGGCAAGGCAAGCTGCTTTGCATGGGGCAGAATTGTGGGGAGGAACAAACTGTGGGCAACTCATAATAACTGAAAATACATTTGTGAAGAATATTGTAGGTCTACCCAGTAATGCGCCCAACTTACCCATCGTCTTAGAGGTGGACCTACAGAGAATTGTTTCCCTATGTAAATCGAAGCCGCTTCTTTACTGGATCAGGCTCTGGTCAGCACCGAGATTAGCTAAGTACAGGCTGGCCCTGAAGGACGTCTTGTCTCAAGAGGGCGGCCGCTCATTAGTTTGGCTGGCACATATTAAGAACTCAGTGAATGTTGGAGAGATCCTTGCCACATTGACCCTAGTTTCAAACAGCTTGCCAATAAGGCTTTGTCCGTAAGTGAGGAACGCAAGTTATTGGAAACTGTTGTCAGCACTGATGGTCTCAGGAGATATTGGGAGGATATTGGGAGGTCAAACAATCTGTGGGTTATGAAAGATATCAAAGATACCAAGTCTACAAGAGGGTTGTACCATAAATTACGTATGGGTATATTATCACTTGGGGATGTGCTACATCAATGGAATAGTGAAGCTTCTACATAATGTTCCTTTAGTGAGGATACGATTGAGAATGTGGTGCATTTCTTGCTTATATAACGATACCTGAAGCCACTGTTCTGGGTGAGATCTATCAGAACTACTCAGCAAGCAACTGGCCTCAGTTTTAATTCTAGAGATGAACTGGCAGTTGAGTCTGCAGCCAGTTTTCCCACATGGGCTTGGTGGAAAAGGCTATTTATAATCAAATGATGTTTTTTTGTTTCCTGGCTATTTGCACTGACTGTATATCATACCATGCATTTTCTGTTGTATTTTTCTGTCTGTATTGGGTGTATCTCTCCCAAGCCAACTTTGTTTCTTCTCACCCCAGCATGTTACTACCGTTCACACGTTCTGAGGCATAGAAACATGGGAACGTTTCTTTTTTTTAGCCACTGTATACAATTGAATTTGTAGTCTGTCTTGTATGAACATTACCCACAATTCCACAGGGATCTGAAGGAAAGGTCACGCATTACGTATTACTCTGAAAATCCTCACCATCACTCACAGGTGCATCAACAAAACCGCTCCAGCATACCTATCTGAAGCAATATCAAGGACCCACCAGAGCTCAGTACACCAACCAGCTACACATACCACGCATAAAGAGAGCCACAGCGGGAGGTCTAGGCTTCTCCTATATTGCACCGAAACTCTGGAACTCACACCCTGCCACCCTTAGAGCTGAAACTTCCATCTCTGTCTCCCGCAACAACCTCAAGGCCACTCTCCTCAACTAGCAGGTGGAGGACTGCCTCCTCCACTTCTGCCATGTATATTGCAATATAACACAAATGTAATATAACTATATTGTAACCTGTATATATACTGCTAATGACTATGTAAATATATTGCAACCTTTATATATATTGCTAATGACCATGTAACTTAGTAACTAAGCTTTGTACTGTAACCAGTGCCACGATGTCCTCGGGCTGTTGTGCGCTACATAAATACGAATATAACAAATAAAGCAAGACCAATAACTGTTTTAGTTCCCTGTGTAGCTGCGCTAATCCATTGTATAGTATGTGTCACATGTTACATTTTAACTGCAGGGTTGAGTGGAATGGTACTAAGTCAAAACCTTTTGTTGTGTTTTTATTGTTTTTAAGGTTGTTTTTTATATTTTGGAATGTATGTTTAATATAACATGTCTGCAAATTTTGCGTTTATGGTCTTTTGACCGAAATAAAGCTACATCGAATCAAATCGATGTTGTGCTCTTTATGGTCTGCCCATGATAACGAAGCAGGTAACATTCATAATCCTGAGCCTATCGGGATCACTGTTGACCCCTTTGAGAAACTGCTTCACCCCCCAGTAGCCTTTGAAACTAGAAGCCGCAGAAGGTAGCCCCAGTTATTGAATATCTTCTGAAACAAGGTATCATTATCCCTACCTACAGCGCCTGCAACACTGCGATTTGGCCTGTCAAAAAGCCTAGTAAGAATACTTACCATTTTATAGAAGACCTGAGGGCACTGAGTTCCACCTGTTCCTGTTGTGCCCAAATCATGATTCTGGCACACATACCACCAATAGCGGCATACTTTATAGTGGTAGATCTGTGTTTTGCTATTTTCTATATTCTCATACATTATTATAGTGAGTACCTATTGCATTTGCACACAGGGAAATTCAATACACACGCACTAGGCTGCCCCCGGGGTACACTAAGTCCCCTACTCTGATTTCACAGCAGCTGAAGAAGGATCTTGATAGTATCAAGTTGCCAGGGAAACAGTTCATTCAATATGAGGACAACTTGTTGATATCTTCCCCCTCATATTAGGCTTGTAAACAGACTACCACGATGATACTGACGACATCAGCTAATAGGGGCCATACTGCATCTCAGCAGAAAATACAGGATGAGGGTATTTGACCTGGGGCATGACATTGTGCTGGGACATTGGGCCATAACATCCTCCAGGAAAGAGGCAGTATATAAAACCCCTGTACCTCAGCCCGTTACCCAAATGAGAGCATTTTGTGGAATGGTGGGCTACTGTAGGCAGTGGACTTTGGAATATGGAACAGGTGGCTGTCCTGCAGAGGAGCTTTCTAGAACTGACTGGTCACGAATTTGTGTGAGGGAGATTTGTGTGGAACGACATACTGATCTGCCTGTGCTTTTGAGATGGACAGTGCTGACAGACCTCCTCCCCTAATTATAACACGTGACTTTCATTTCTGGATTCTGTTGGGGTAGTTTTGCACAGGTAATGCAGGCGCGACCTTTAAAGGTGGACCTCTGGAGGGTGGGTCAGGTTGTGGGTTTTTCCCGGTGGTACACACATAGCTTCATGGCGTGTGTCTTGCCAGACAGTGGAAGAGGTCTCTGACTCTGCAGCTGTCGGAGAATAATGTTGTGAATCTAGTTTCTCCGACAGTAGGATCTGCAAAAACGAGGAACTGCAGCAGAACAAGGTTGATTTGGAGTTCTAAGTTTAGAAACTTAAGTATTTGCCGAGCGGCGCTCCGCTTTAATCCTTGCATAACACATTTCACCTGAAATTATAGCTCAGTTAGTGAACTACTAAAGGACAGCATATGTTTGTTAGTACAAGGTTCATTATTTCAAAATTTCACAAGTTAAAATAAAGTAAGAAGTGCTTACATTCGATAGGCATAGGTTTTATTTACTATGGAATTTGCAATTAAAAACGCAAATGAAGTTTCATAATATGAATATGTACAGTTTTGCTGCAGCACGGACTTCATAGTAAACATTGCTATGATCATGTTTTTAGGCTGGATAATATTTCTCAAAAGAAACCTTGCAAATTAAAATCCAACCATGAATAACGGAAAGGCTGAAGAGCTTCGGCGGTGGCCGTCTCGATGGCATGAATCCTACATGCTACGAGCCGCAGACAAAATGGCACAATGCACATTATTCCTCTAATGGCGCTTTCTGATGATGTAATATCAGTCTTCCATCTTGGAAGGTTGATTTTTGGGCTCTATGGCTGCTGGGATTCACTGATCCCACCCTCTCACATTTCCCGAGGGACCAACCCAAGACTAAGTCCTTCAAATTAAAAATGCGCACCCCCAAAGTGAGATGCTAGCTTGTAGCGATTACCCCTTAGTGCTTGAGTCTACACCCCTGATCTGTGTAAAGACTGGAGGGGGGTGTCTGTACTTCTGCTCTCCATATGGTAGAGGAGAGGTACAGAGGACCCCAGCCAAGATTCTTTATTATTAGTACGTGGTCGAGCAATCAAGGCCTAGCTTCTCAGGAGGTGATGCAGGCTGGTTCTTAAGTACAGTGCAGTCCCCAAACACCCACAAAGGAATGTCCGCACACTGTATCGGTTAAAACACAGTCTTTATATAATTAATATTCAAGGTTATGTACACTATCACAATAACTCACTTTGTGCTCAGAAAATCCACAATGGTAAATATATATAGTTCTACAGTGGTACGACAAATATTATCAGATCTCATTAAAGTGCATCAACTATACTGTCAAAATGTCACACAGATCAATAAAGAGGAAACCAGCAATAGAGAGAGGAAAGTAAGCAAGACGGTTGAACAATTGGCAGAATACTGGTCGCTACCGTTAAACACAGCTCTGTGTGGAGATCCTCCCCACCTGGGCAACCTGTAAAGCAAAGATGTATCACAAGCCCAGTCCATATATTGTTCTACAAGTCTTATTTCCCTCTACAATAGTTCTACTGCCCCAATGTACCTGGAATTGTAGCGTTTGTCGTCAGGGAATAGACGGCCCTTCTTGAGTGCAGGAGTCACGGGTCGAACATCCGACGAAGAACAGGGTGAACTATGGCTGTGAAGTGGCAGCTTCGTTCCTAGCGGTGCTTGTCGATGACAGAGCGTGGCGTCCTGCAAGGAAGAGGCGTCCGGGGCACCTCGGTGATGGTAGTTCTGGACCGCAAAGAGATGTTGACGAACTGTGGACCAGCAAGGGCATCGAGTCGTCTGCGTCTCTGTGGTCCTTGGGTGGCGGGAAACCCACTGGCGGATGCTCCTCGGTGCGTCGACGGTCAGACCATCTCCAGCAGGATACAGCGGCAGCGATGCAGACGAGAGCGTCCTTGGAACAAATGCAGTTCTTAGGCAAACGGGAGCACGGCGGCGGTCGTCGACAGTGGCGGACAACAGTCCGGGCGCTTCTCCTTGGGATTCCGCAGCAGTCCCTGTCTCGGGTCGGCAGCCTGTCGAAGGTCTGTCTACCAGGGAGCATTGGCAAAGATCAGCTGGTGCACGATGATCCCTCGTAGCTCGGGAAGAGGGTGCCTTACCAGATCCTCTCTGGGTCAGTCCTTGGAGACACAGCAGCTTTCAGATTGTGAAGGAGAGCAACAGCAATTCTTCTCTTCCAGAAGGGCTTCAAGGTTAAGCTTCAGTTTCAACTCCAGTTTCTCTTCAGCTTCTGAATACAAATTCTAGCAGTGAGAGGCCCCCAGATATACTAGTTGGTCTCCCATTCATTCTGCTGGGTCACACTCAGGCAACCAATCGGTCAGAAGGGCATTCATGCAGGCAGGCAGCCAATCAGGTGCATAGTGCATTCAGGCCATTCACTCCTCTCCAGACACTCACAACAAGTTATGTGTATTGGGACAAGTACCCAGCCATTCCACACTGCATTCATACCAGTTTTGGGCAAGGCTGTCTTAGTCATTGTGTCAAACACCAGATACTAGACATCCACAACACAGAATGCGTATTCGTCACACACTCCATTCACCCAGGTCCCACCCACAGGGTGTACCCACAACATACAGTCACTGGGAAGGCTCCAGCCAGTCTGGCCTGGACTTCACAACAACACCATATATGGAATTTCCACCCAACAGCTGGTCAGGGGGAAGGGACAGAGTCAGGGCTTCCCAGGACTTTGGGAAAACAAGGTAAAAGGCAATAGAAAGCAAGAGGCCACAGGGGCCATCTTGTTTCCTATCAGGAATCAACTGATTCCAATGGCAGGGCCTGGGTACCCCAAAATGGAGGATACTCAGAGCACCTGTTAAATTCAGCATGGAGCTGCCACCAGCCCATACCCTGCTCCATGGGCCACACACAGGTGCCCAAAAACATACACTAGGGGCACAGGGTTGTACCCCCACCCATGGGTGCCATAAGGGTATCCCATGGGTCTGTTCACCAAACCAAAAGAGAGAGCTGCACCACCAGGAGTCCCACATGAACTCCTGTGCGGAAAACACGACAGAACACACAATAAAAAGTGGTAAAGGACAAGGATACGGAGGCCCTGTCCCTCTGATGCATTTCCAGCATCACAATCTGCTCAGACGTGACCCAAGTCTTCCACCCCCAAATCAGTAAAAGGAAGTCTGGAAAGCTGTACGTAGCCTGGCTGGCTAGCGGGCAAGTCTTGCCCCCGCCATGGGCAGGCCAGGCATATGGGGCTCTGGTTACCTTTCTTGGGTTTGCATTGCTGTTCTCTGATGTCAGAACACACCATGGTGTGGTTTGTAGTATTTATTTTGTGGCTGTTTGGGAATGGATCGTGCAGGTCAGATGTGCTGCACTGTCTTTGGGTCGTTCATGGCAGGGCACCCGCTTCACCATGCATGGGCATACCAGGGACACGTTGGCATGTCATGTGTCTTCCTGTGAGCAGGAACCACGGCGCATTCTGGTCATGAGAACGTCTTGCGGTTGGGGGGGGTGCAGGGATTACAGCACGTGCTGGAGTGTGCACGCCAGTCCATGACTGCTTCTCCCCCCTTTCTGTTTCCTAAATGCATTCACTTTTTGTGCACTCTGCTCAGCACATTCCCACGCTTGGCCTGTAGGTTTGGTAGGTCTTGCGTTGCGAAGCCAAAGTATCTGGCGTTGGAGAAATGCAGGGTTAGTCCCATGGTGTTATACTGGGCGACTAGAGGGCCTCTCGGGCCCATAACACAGTCTGACACTTTTGGGGCTCCCTCACATCGACGGTCTGTGTTGGAGTGCACCCTGATCTTTTTTCCACAGAGGTGGGTCTACATGCATGGAAGCAGTCAAATGGCATCTGTTCCCCTTTTGCATCACCCCTTCCCTAGATCTGGGGAATTGCACCCCGTTTCCCATCTTTTATTCTCCTCTGCAGAGAGGTGTCTGTATGCCCTTGAGTGGCGGCACAGTGCAGCAGATTCCAGACGGTCCAGGCTGCTGTGGGACTGCTGCGGTGGTGATATTATAGAACTGCCCTGCGCACACAGCCGGTCCTAGATATACAAGAGCAGGGTCACTGCTCAGAAGGACACAGAGACATGTCCAACATGATGCAGTGATATCATGGAAATCCCACATCTACCACAGCTCGCATTCCGGAATTCTCCTTCATATAGAGGCTGTGCATGAATGGTCCTTTCAGAGGACGTTCCCTTCCTCTTCCCCATTCCTTCTGTCCCAAAGAGCAAGGCCATTGCTCAGGAGGACACTGAAACATGTCCAACATGATGCAGTGGTATCATGGAAATCCCTCATCTCCCAGATCTCCCACAGCTCACATTCTGGAATTCTCCCTCATATAGAGGCTGTGCATGAATGGTCCTTTCAGAGGACATTCCCTTCCTCTTCCCCATTCCTTCTTTCCCAAAGAGCAAGGCCATTGCTCAGGAGGACACTGAGACATGTCCAACATGATGCAGTGCTATCATGGAAATCCCACATCCCCTACAGCTCGCATTCCGCTCCCTCATATAGAGGCTGTGCATGAATGGTCCTTCCAGAGGACATTCCCTTCCTCTTCCCCATTCCTTCTTTCCCAAAGAGCAGGGCCATTGCTCAGGAGGACACTGAGACATGTCCAACATGATGCAGTGCTATCATGGAAATCCCACATCTCCCAAAGCTCGCATTCCGCTCCCTAATATAGACGCTGTGCATGAATGGTCCTTCCAGAGGACATTCCCTTCCTCTTCCCCATTCCTTCTTTCCCAAAGAGCAAGGCCACTACTCAGAAGGACACTGAGACATGTCCAACATGATGCAGTGGTATCATGGAAATCCCACATCTCCTCCAGCTCACATTCTGGAAATCTCCCTCATATAGAGGCTGTGCATGAATGGTCCTTCCAGAGGACATGCCCTTCCTCTTCCCCATCCCTTCTTTCCCACTGTGCCGCCCTGCAATCACCCTTTATACAGCTAGTCCTTGACTCTGTCACCTCTTGGCAATTGGTTTGGCAGTCTCAGTGTATACACATGGGGCTTGCAGAGGGCACCTAAACAGGACTTCCTGACAATTCCAGCCCCCACAATCCTAGAGCTTCTGGAGAACATCTTGGGACCATCACAAAGACATGCTTTCACTAATTCTAGCAATTCCTTCCAAGGTGCTAAAACCTACCATCCCTAGAAAAGGCTTGTGTCCACAAAGACATTTAGTGTTACCTCTTTCTTGATCAACATTCCGTGTAATGCACTACCTACCATTACCCCCCCAACCCCTGCAATGATGCAATCACATTCCCTTCTCATTGGCTAGTACCGTGTGCCCCTATTCCTGGCGGCTATTTTCAGGCTCTTGGTGCAGTTCGTCGTCATCTTTGTTGCGGATCGTCTCTGTTCCTTGATGGCGGACTAGGGGCCTCTACGCCCCTGGATGAATATGTCAGTCAAGAAAATGCTTCTGAAACTGCAACACAGAACCAAGAAGCAGTCCAAACATTGAACTCATCAACCACCTCCCAGCGCGTACCCATTGCCACCAGTCCAGACCAATCCACATGTGCCTGCAATACAATACTAATGAAGGTGTAAGGTCGTTACTTGCCTGCGATGTTGCCATTACTTGCACATGCTTGTCATTATGATGCAAGGTACAGCAGTGTTTACTGGTCTACTTTCTGCATGCAGTGCTCCTGGCTGTAAGGGTATTCATATCAAGATTAAAGAAGAAATGGTTCTTTCTCACCTAAAGCAGACTCTTCCATGCTTCCCCCCTCGGCGAGCTTTGCTGGTTGCTAAGCAGTGCCACGTCTGCCGTAAACGGTGAAATACATTCAGATTACAAAGTCCCTGGACACAGGAAGGAAAAGAGACACTGTTGGTTTACCTCAAACCACAAGGCCCATAATGTTTGTATGCTTACAATACCACATTTACAGAGTGCAGAGGCATTCCCAAGCAAGGTGCCAGGGAGCAGTGGAGTAAATGTTGGGGGGGACATGACATCTAAATGAAAGGGGCCCCTGCCAAATGAGTGGGACAAAATGGTGTGCCACAAAAGTTGGGGGGAGAAACACTCTTGCCTCCGCCCTAAAATTATACCCAAAAACACGAGACCAAGTGATAAGCCCATTTATGAGGTTGTGAACACAGTGGTAGATAGACCAGGAGCAACACAAGAAACAGGGGACTCATAAAGGTAACATTAACCTATGGGGAGAGTGCGGAAAACCACAGAGGAGTATGGGGGGGTGGGGAGGGGCGGGTGCTCCCTCTTTGGCCAAAAGGTCAAGTTTAACGGGAGCTTTCAAGATGTCGACAGTTGGGCGAGCTTCAATTGTGATGCGCAGTGGGTTTCAATTGGGAGGCGTGAGTAAGGAAAAGAAGAAGACGGAGGAACAGGGGTGTGAATGTAGCAGTGACGTAGAGTACAGAAGATGAGCAGAGAATGAGGTGGGGAGTAGAGAGGGCTACAGTCAGCCAGGTGCTGCAGAGCAAGACTATGGATAGCTTCCAAGACCACATTTGAAAATAGGGTAATTATGCACAAAGTGTAGTCTAAAATGGTGTTCATAGGTAGAAAGGGGGGAGAATCTGGGTAGGTGGAACAACGTGCTGGTAGTGATGTTAAGGTCTTTGTCTGTGGAGAGGAAGGAGTAGACAGGGAGGCCAAGGTGTAGGCACAAGCAGGAGTCTAGTTTGCTGAGCACGAGAGTGGAGACCAGAGTTTTTTAGAGTGGCGAATAAGAAATGGCTCAATTCTGGAGAGTTAGGGGGAGAGAGGAGTGTCAGGGAGTGTTGAAAGTGTCAGAGGGTGAAAGGGGACGGGCAGAGGTGGGAGTTTGGAGTGGTGAGCGTCAGAGAGAAAGTTGGAGACATGAATGAGTCCACTTTGGCATTTGTCTGGATTACTGCTGGTGATTCTGCATGTGATTCTGCATGAATCATGTTTCAAAGGTCTCTGTAACATGTCCACCCTGATCTCGAGGATGGAAACAGTTACGCACGGAAACCGCTCCTACTGTTAGTTTACAATATTAATAATGCACAAAAGGGTCACCTTATCCATATGTCTGCTTCCCATTTCTACAGAAAAAGTTAACTTCCAATTTTGATCCCCACCTCTTGGGCGATGGTAAAAAGGAGGGGTCTGTCCAAGCAGTATTTCACCGGTAGTCAGGTGGTATTTACTTAGACTACCACTGGTGGGAAATGTCTCCAAACCTGTAATGTTGCTGGTGGCAAAACAAGCAGTACCTTTATAGGACCGCCTGTTTTAGAGAAGGCTTTCCAAGAATGCAATGACTGCCAAAGTTGTATCTGTACAAGCAAGGGTGGTGTAAAGGAGAATTTAGCCCCACAAACCCTGAGAGAGTCGATATAGAGTCACTAAAAGGTGTCGCTACATTACATCATACAGAACTAAGGACTTGTATCTATTATAATATGGCTCCATGACACCTTACATGATCTCGTGTAAAACTCTGTGGGCCTACATTTATAGGGTCCTTGAGGTGTCAGTGGAAACTCCGAACGAAGCTTCTAGGAAACTGACGAAATACTGTGCGCCTAGAACGTGTGCTACAGTATAGTGTCACTTTACAGTGCTCGCCAAAGCAACTCCAGTAGCAAAACAACAAAGGTTACACAATGAAGCTTACACCACCCGAAGACAAACATCCACACTACATTTCCCTAAACACCACAATAACCCACCAGAGATACACCAAAAACATTCTCCACACCCCTTAAACACACTCTGTTTGTGTGGTTGAATGTGATATCTGCCAATGTTCGTTAGCAACCTAGAGCACACATTAACCACTGTTCTAGACAAGACACACAATATCTAAAAGGGCCACAATACAGACAGCCTTATCTTTTCAGATCACACTGCAACAACACAAACTTGCCCGCTCCTGTGTTAGTGCCCTACGTCCCTAGCAACAGCTGCCTGATTCCTGTTGTGCTGAGTGGAGGAGAAACCTTGCCACTTCCGCGTTTGCTCGAATTTCGAACTGCAGGGTTTGACTTGCACTCCAGACCAACAACATCAGTACTGAAATCATGACTGTATGTCACGACAAATGAAGGGCCAACCCAATCGAGAATGATATCCTAAGGATTCCCCCAGGCACTGCGACACTAAGAATTTATGCAGTACCTGAGAATTATTTACCGACAGTAAGAGACGGTTTGGCCTGGATCTACTCTCTTGTACCAAGCATAAGATTGTGTGGGCATACACCCCTTTGAATTGCCCAATAGGAAATCATTACCAAGGACTGCACACTGCCACGATAGGCTCAACTTGTTAAATTCTGCCAAGTTACCATCGCAACTTGGGCTGCGGGTGGTTTTTGTTGCCCTAGCCCCCACAGTCCCATGAAGAAGTTCCTAATACCAACACTAAGGACTATAGGAACGAAACCCGTAGGGCTGCTACAGATACTAATGTGAAGTATTTGATTAAGGATTGGTGTACTTTGAGGTATGCTCTGACCAGACCCCCTGCTTAGAGACATTTAAGAATAATGAAGGTCTCGTCCTTTATATTTTGTGTGGTTTTTGCTCACTAAAAGTTGAAGGTTGAATTTATTTGAAGATTGTACAACTGTATAATTGTTTACATGCACACTTGGAGACTTTTTTGTATCTAAGGAAGAGATACAGTCTAATTGCGTATTTTGCACTTTTTAGTCATCTGGTGACTAGCACACAGCACTTTTGAGGAAGCACTAGTCACTTTGTTAGTTTTGTATGTATTACCTTTTTTGTATAAGTTTTTAACATTGTTTGTTTTATATTAAATTTAATTTTAACAGAATCAGTATTGAAGTCAGGGTGTATTTTCCATGAACTTCTATGCATCGCTGTGTAGAATATTTCAGTGGGATAATTTCCAATCATCCAGTGAATCGTGTGTCCAAACCTATACTAGGTGCGGGAGCCTTTTTGTTGTGTTTACTTACAAGATATGCCAGGTTTGCTCCCTTGAAACCTATTGATATACCAGATTTCCCTCTAGCTGTCTTTAGTGCCCTACCTCCCTCCTTACAGCTGTTGAAGCTCCATGAAACAGAGACAAAGGGAGACGGTGTGCTATACAAGACTCAATAACATAGCATAACTGGACATAGCAAGAGCTTCACTCATCCTCATGAGGGGTAGTATTCTGAAAGCTGAGGTCCTACGACGTTCCATCAGGGCTTATTTCTCTATGTGTGAAGAATGTGGCATGTGTAAGAACAGGGCCGGAGGGTCATTGTACGCCATGGTTCCCAATCCAGGACAGGGTTAGGCAAGAGTGTGTGCTTGCCCTGATCCTGTTTTCTCTGTACATTAACAAGTTGTACCAGGTCCTGGTAGGTTTGCAAGTGGACGTTCCTAAGATAGGGGCTATGTCATTTCCAGTTTTAGTTTATGCAGGCGATTCCGTTCTTATTGCCCAGTCCCCAAGAGCCTTGCAATGCTTGATTAACAGATATGTAACATTTATGGGAGATTTAAAATAATCTGCAGTCATGCATTGCGGTGCGACTAGGAGGAAGGGGAAGTTTAGGACCATGTGGTGTAAGGCAGACCCAACTCCACGGTCGACTCATTTGATTATTTGGGGGTCTGCTATTCAGAGGCTTTTTCTCTAGAGGATCATTCAAAAAAATTATTGTGTGCATGGTACAGTCTATAGGGGGCAGCACAGGCAGCAGCCACTAAAGATAATTAGAATGATCTACGCGGGTAGGACTAGAGGAACAGTAAAATATGGTGCTGCTATTTGGAGACACGTAAACCAAAAGGTTACTCAATATGAAGAAAATGCCTTTTTTTTAAAGCTGTTGGCCCTACCACTATCGGACCTGAACTTTGCACCCCATAACAAGGTTGGTCTGACTTATATTGCAGATGAGGTAGCGAGGGAACCAATTTTACTATGGCTCAGGGCTTGGGCAAATCCCAATGCTTCCTTATCTCAGCATTTAATATGGCGTTAATCCCCTGTTACTAAGGGCTGGAACGGGGGTAACAGCATGGCAGCCCAAATTATTGGCCCGAGCGAAGCAAGGGCAGATAACGAGAGCACCCGGCAGTCTCCAAAAAGTGGGGCTGAGCCAGGGGCCCCCGGTCCCACCAAAACATTGGGGGGGCACATTATCCCGCTGCAGCCGCAACGGGAGATGCACCCGCCATTTTTTAATCAGGCAAGCTTACAGAAGTGCCAGCCAGCGGCAGCTGTGGCTGGCTGTCACTTCTGTCTCTGTAACTTCCTCTTGTGACCCCTGGCGCGAGGGGTCACAAGAGGAAGTTACTGTCCTTTTGTTTCCCCACGCACTCCATTTTTTAAATTTTATTTTATTACATTTGTTATACGCCCAAACCCGGGGGTAACACGGCGTAGTTACAGACAATGGGAGAATGCAATCTTAGAGAGAACAAAGTAGTACACAGGAATAGCAGTCGAAAATATACAATAATATACAAAGCAGTCAGATATGTACAGTTAATTGGAGCGGAGTAGTGCTCTGGTTCAGTTAGAACTTATTGAAGAGCCAAGTCTTCAAGAAGCTTTTGAATTTGGGGAAGGAGGTTTCGTTCATAATGTGGGTAGGTAGCACAATCCAATGTCTGGGGGCCAGCGTTTTGAAGCTACTACCCCCTGCTTTCTCTCTTTTGTACCTGGGGGTTTCAAGGTATGCGTTTTTGTTGGACCTGAGGAGTCTGGTTTGGGGCTTCATCATGATTGTGTTGTTGAGGTATTTAGGTGCTTTGTTGGCCCTGCATTTGTGGGTGATGCTCAGGGTTTTAAATAGAATTCTGGCTTGGATGGGGAGCCAGTGTTGGACTTCTGGTATTAGAGATATGTTCAGATTTTTTGATACCTAAAGCTGCTCTGAGGGCTTTGTTCTGCATAAGTTGAAGTTTGGCTATGTTGGCTTTGGAGGTGCCAAGGAAGAGGATATTACAATAGTCTAGTTTAGACAGTATGAGTGCTCTGGCTAGAGTAACACAGTTGTTGGCTGAGAGGAATTTACGGCTGAGGGAGATGAGTTTGAAGGTGTAGGAAGTGGACGAGGCTAATGTGTTAACTTGTTTAGACATGGATAGTGTTGCATCTAAGTAGACGCCAAGGGTCTTGACTTGTTTAAGAACAGGGATTATGGTTCCATCGATGGTGAATGAATTGAAAGCGGGCTCGAGGGAGTTGATTTTGCTGGAGGAGCCTAGTATGAGGAGCTCGGTTTTGTCATCGTTGAGACAAAGGCTGTTATTAGGCATGGCTCACCGAGGCGTCTTTGACCTTCGGCGAACCTGGGGAGTCCGTGCTAATTTCTATGTTTATAAAAGATGGATTGAAAAGTAGACAATTCAATCCATCTTTTATAAAGCTTTGCCGACAGACTGAGACGCCTCAGACTTTGTCCGTCGTCAAAGCTTCATAAAAGATGGATTGAATTGTGTACTTTTCAAGCCATCTTTTATAAACCTAGAAATGTTTAAAAAGGATGGCTTGTAAAGTACGCAAACCATAAGGTACGCACACAAATATATAAATGTAAGCATTTATATATTTATATGCGTACCAACATATGTCTATGTTTATAAAAGATGGCTTGACTAATACACAAACCATAGTGGTTTGTGTACTCTGTTAGGCCACTCCCATTCCGCAAGCCACGCCCCAAATAAGCTCCCCCCACCCCCCATTTCTTAGCCCACTTCAGCCCTGTCCAGCACTTGCAGCAGCTGCCCGGCAAGATGCGCCTTGAGGCTGGGTGCAGTGATGTGTGGCTTGCACACACCCTCCCCTTTCACATGCTACAGAGGGGCTCGCAACGCTTCTCACCGTCCGTACGTGGGCATCAGTTCCTGATATTCCTGATATGGGGGGGGGGGGGGGGATTCAGAGCCTTGGATTTACGGACAAAGAAATGCCCACAATGCTGCAGGTAAACGAACAGACCCCAGCCCAGGCCCTGATTGCGCATGTGCAGATGCACAGTGTCTTTGCAAAGCCCCCGTGAGAAGCTCACAGTTCTCACACTCACAGGCGCGTGCAGAGGAGAAGTGTTTCTGCAGCGCACCTGGGCACGACGTCATACTTTTATTTTCTCTGCGCATGCTCGGTTATTTCTCACTCCTTTTTCATCTTTTAGATGAGTGTTTTGTCTGCCTGAGATCTTTTTTGCACCGCCTTTTGTGTAGAGGCACCAGTAGCCACACACACGTTCCAGAGAAATTCACTCTGGGCTTTATTCTGAGCTCCACGCAAAATGTAAACAGTGTCATTCCCTAATGGAAGGACACTTATCTTATTTGCTGCAGAACGGCAGCTATATAAATATAGGCACATAATATGTAGCAAATAAGAAACGTGTTGTTCGCTCATGGAGTCACGAGGTGGGCTGTGTGCCTCGATGAGCACCAGACCGTGCTTGGGGGGGAGAGCTGGGTGCCCATATGTGCACCAGCCTATGCTCAGGGAGGGAATAACTGTGCCTTTATGTGCACCAGACTGTGCTCAGGATGGGAGCTCTGTGATTCTCCGTGCACCAGACCTTGCACGGTGGTGGGAGCTGTGTACCTTGATGTGCACGGGAGCTGTGTGCCTTTATGTGCACCAGACTGCTCAGGATGGGAGCTCTGTGCCACTATGTACACCGGACCGTGCTCAGGGTGGGAGCTCTCTGCTTCTCCGTGCACCAGACTGTGCTCGATGGGGGAGCTGTGTGCCTCTATGTGCACCAGACCGTGCTTGGGGTGAGAGCTGTGTGCCTCTATGTGCACCAGGCCGTGCTCAGGGTGGGAGGTCTATGTGCACCAGACCGTGCTCAGCGGTGAGAGCTGTGTGCCCGTATGTGCACCAGAGCATGCTCGGGGGGTGGGAACTGTGTGCCTCCATGCACACCAGACAGTGCACAGGGGTGGAAGTTGTTTCTCTCCATGTGCACCAGACCATGCTTTGGGGTGGGAGCTTTGTGCCTCTATGTGCACCAGACCGTGCTTTGGGGTAAGGGCTGGGTGCCCGTATGTGCGCCAGCCTATGCTCAGGGAGGGAACTGTGTGCTTCTATGTGCACCAGACTGCTCGGGAGGTGGGGGGCGGGAGATGTCTGGCACTATGTGCACCAGACCGTGTTCAGTGATGGAGCTGTGTGCCTCTATGTGCACCAAACCGTGCTCGGTGGTGGGAGCTGTGTGCCTCTATGTGAACCAGACCGTGCTCGGCGGTGGGAGCTGTCTGCATCTATGTGCATTAGACCGCGCACAGCGGTGGGAGATGTCTGCATCTATGTGCACTAGACCGCGCACAGCGGTGGGAGCTGTGTGCCTCTATGTGGACCAGACTGTGCTCAGTGGTGGAAGCTGTGTGCCCGTATGTGCACCAGACCGTGCTCGGGGGTGGGAGCTGTGCACCTCTATGTGCACCAGACCGTGCTCAGCGGTGAGAGCTGTGTGCCTCTAAGCGCACCAGACAGTGCACAGGGGTGGAAGTTGTTTCCCTCCATGTGCACCAGACCGTGCTTTGGGGGTGGGAGCTTTGTGCCTCTATGTGCACCAGACCGTGCTTTGGGGTAAGGGCTGGGTGCCCGTATGTGCACCAGCCTATGCTCAGGGACGGAACTGTGTGCATCAGACTGTGGTCATGAGGTGAGGGTGAGGCGAGCGGGATCTGTCTGCAAATATGTGCACCAGACCGTGCTCGGGGTTGGGAGCTTTGTGCCTCTATGTGCACCAGACCGTGCTTTGGAGTAAGGGCTGGGTACCCGTATGTGCACCAGCCTATGCTCAGGGAGGGAACTGTGTGCTTCTATGTGCACCAGACTGTGCTCGGGAGGTGGGGGGCGGGAGATGTCTGGCACTATGTGCACCAGACCGTGTTCAGTGATGGAGCTGTGTGCCTCTATGTGCACCAAACCGTGCTCGGTGGTGGGAGCTGTGTGCCTCTATGTGAACCAGACCGTGCTCGGCGGTGGGAGCTGTCTGCACCTATGTGCATTAGACCGCGCACAGCGGTGGGAGCTGTCTGCATCTATGTGCACTATACCGCGCACAGCGGTGGGAGCTGTGTGCCTCTATGTGGACCAGACTGTGCTCAGTGGTGGAAGCTGTGTGCCCGCATGTGCAGCAGACCGTGCTCGGGGGTGGGAGCTGTGCACCTCTATGTGCACCAGGGCGTGCTTGGGGTGAAAGCTATGTGCCTTTATGTGCACCAGACCGTGCTCAGTGGTGGAAGCTTTGTATCTCTACATGCACCAGACCATGCTCGGGGGTGGGAGCTGTGTTCCAGTATGGTCACAGGGAGGGAGCTGTGTGCACTGGGCTATTACCAAGGGAGGGGTTGTTATATAAATATACTGTTCACAAGTGCACATGTTCATTGACGCCTGCCTAATGTCCATGGGGTGGTGCCCTGCCAAGCGCTGCACCCACTGTCAACATCTCAGTGGAAGTTACGTGGATCAAAAAGGACATGCACAGATAGTGCACAAGCACGAGTAAGTCACATACTGTTTGTTTGTTTGTTTTATTCATTTATAATGCGCACCAGACCCGAAGGTAGCCGGGCGCAGCAGTACAGAAAATGCGAAGCTTAGGTTACAGGGTACACAGTAAAAATACAGATACAAAATACAATAAATCACCTGTGTGTGGCGATAGCAAAATGCACACAAGTACACGCAAAATGAATACAAAATACAATAAGGATAGTATCTATAAGGCACTCGGACGTTAGCTCAGTGGCCAGATGGGCAATGTGAGAAGGTCCATAAGATTAAAGATTAAAGGGGCAGGATCGAGATGTGTGTAAGTTGGGGTTGAGTGAGGATAAGTGGATGCCAAAGGGGTTAAACATTGGCAGACCTCAACAGATTAATGTAGTTACTTCTGAATTTCGGAAAGGGCTGCTCCTCCCGTAGAGAGGTAGGTTTGGCAGTGAGTTCCATAATTGGGCAGCTTGGACCTGGAAGCTGCTGCCCCCCGCCTTGGTGAGTCTGAATCTTGGAATGATGAGGCTATTGGCATTTGAAGATCTGGAAGATCTGGATACTGGAAACATCTAACTGTTGTGTATAGTCATACAGAGCCACAGAGTGATTGTAGTGCACATCTCTTCTCTTTAATAATAGGTGCAAACTGCCATGACTCCGCCCTGCAGCAGCAAAGATCCCTCTGACATAGACACAGGACAGGGAAACAGTTTGCACAACAATAGAAATAGGACATTTCATCTCCCCCACATAAGATAATACGGTATCAGGTAATATTATCCCCATATATATGGTTGCCGTACATAATAGCGCCGGGAAAAGGTTGTGGCGATATTATATGGGTGACCATATATATGGGGATAGGGGCAGCAATAATGTCCCCACAAAAAACGGCCATTTTTCGGCGACATTTTTGCATGGCGATATTTTTGAGGGGACATTATTACATGGAACCGATAAAACATGGTCCCATTACGCCATCTCCTCAATACATTTTACAGGTCTTCGAGTTACTCTTCTTGATGGACGCCGAGATATGGTTGCCCTGCTTTCTGCTCTCTGCTATCTGTGTCGTCAGAGCCAGATTCTTGTGCCGATACAGCATTATCTAGTTCCTCAACATCATGCATGTCAGTCATATGTTCTTTGAAGAAAGAGGAATTTCTGTTGATGCTACGACCTTCAGCAGACCCCAGGGATCCTTTGATGGCTGTTAAAGGCAGTGACTTGGCTTCCTTCTGCCCTTGAGATTGGCGCAATAAAGCTACATCCCCCACTTGCAGCTCCGACTCTTTGGCGCTTCTCCTCTTATCCTCATACCTCTTCATTGTGTCTTGCTTGCAGCATCCTTGGTTCGTGCTCTTAGATCTGGATCAGGTCCTGATACTGAGTCTGCACTATGTGGTAATTGAGTTTTTATCACCTTGCCAAACATCAAGGGGACACTCCCGTTGAGCTGTGCAGGGTGTTCCGGTAGTCTCGTAGCAGCGTGCAAATGGCTTGCATGAATGATCCTCATGTGATGGAACACACTTGAAGCATGCGCTTCAGATTAGCCATAAAGCGTTCAACAGTGCCATTGGCCTGAGGCCACATGGGTGTAACTTTTATTTGTTGGAACCCGAGATTTTCAGCAAACATTGCAAACTCATGCCCACTGAAAGCGAGGCCGTTGTCCGATTTCACTATTGTTGGAATGCCATAGTCACCGAAGATCTTGTCAAGGGCTGGGATGACTGCATGTTCTGCCGTTGAATGAACCATGTTTCTGTGGAAAGCGAGACATCTCGTCCATGGCTTCCAACACATGTTTGCCATTTGCTAGTCATCAAAACATGTCGACCACAACTTTATCCCATATCTTCAATGGCACTGGTGTCATTTTTAAAGGTTCCGGGGATGTGCGAGGGGCTACAGCCTTGCAGATAACACAGGTTTCAAGAGTCTCCTGCACTTTGATGTCCATTTGCAGGAACCACACCTTCGTTAGAAGCTGTCGTTTGGTAGAGACAATCCCCAGTGTCCTGTATGGGCTTAATTAATCACACGATCTTGCAGAGACTCAGGGATGACAATTCTGTTCTCCTTCAGAAGTAGTCCTAGTGGGGTGACTGATAACACATCCTTTATTAGGTGAAATGTCTTCAACAGTTGTTGCTCTCCTTCTAACAAGCTGATGTCATCCTTACATGATTCACGCCATCTTCCTGACACTACCTTGTCCTTGACTGGCGTCAATACTTGATCGTGATATATCTCTATTATGATTTTGGGTACGATCAAGCCCTTTGGAAGTGTATTGTGTACGATGTAGTTGATCTATTGATCGGCCTTGGCTGACTGTGTTTCTTCCTTCGCAGGCAGAGGCTATCTGGATAAGAAATCCGCTGGATTGTTGTCTTTTCCAGGCTGATGAATAATGTCAAATTAGTATTCCTGCAACCGAAGCCCCCAGCGCGCAGTTCGTGGAGGCTTCCTGGCATTTGGCTTGCAATAGATAAGTGCTTGCTGATCAGTGATGATGGTACATATTCTTCCATTTAAAAATAGATGAGAATGTTTGCAAGCCCAAGCTACAGCTTGGCTTTTCTTCTCGGGTTGAGAATATACACATTCTGTCATTGATAAGCTCCAACTAGCGTATGCCACAATCCAGCGGTGGTGAGGAGGAACCTGGCTTGAATTGCGCCAAGATGGCACCTAAACCTACAGCACTTGCGTCCACAGTTAGTTCTGTTTCTAAGTCTGGGTTGTAATAGGTCATGCAGGAAGCTGATGCGATGCGCGATTTAATTTCCTTGAATGCATCCTCACATTCAGTTGACCACATGAATCCTTGCTCCTTTCCAGTGAGAAGTCTTAGTGGTGTGCTGACTGATGCAAAGTCTCGAATATATCTGGTGCGGTAAGTGGCCATGCCCAGGAATTATCATACTGCTGATGTTGATGTGGGTGTGTGTGTGGGTGGCAATAAGAGCTTGCATTTTGGCTGGGTCAGGTTGTAGACCTTGAATCGAAAATATTTGACCAAAGAATTTCAGTGTGATTTGCTGAATTTACACTTGGCTGCCTTAATGTCAGATTAGCATCTTCCAGTGCCATGCACACTCGATGCAGCGTGTCGTCATGCGCCTCCTGTGTTGCCCCAAATATTAAGATGTCACTGTAATTAAGACATTGAGGTATGGGCCGAATTACCTGATGAACTTCATTTTCAAAAATCTCAGCTGCCGATGAGACACCAAAGCGGAGTCTTTTATATCAGAATAATCCTAAATGTGTCATGAAAGTAGCAATGTAGCAAGATTCGGGATGCAGTCCCAATTGGTGATAACCTTTATTTAAATCTAATTTTGACTTTCGACCCATGCAGAAGATGCATCATGACTGTCATTCTTGGGGATAAGTGTTACTCACCGGACGGAGAGTAGTCAAGACAGGAGACCTGGGCTTTTGGAACTAGGAGTTGATTGAAGAGCTTGGGTTGGAGCCTCCACCAGAGCTGCCTCTCTATGAGGGAAATAACCCTTTTTGATGATATGACTCTCTGCTGTATATTGCACAGGCAGACAGACCGATCACCCAAAAGAGTGGGTAGAACGCACCGCCACGGACCCAGCTGAAAGAAAAGACAAGCGGTCAGAAAGCGAAGACAACAGGGAGGATCATTATGCATCAACAAGCAAAGGAAGTACCTGAAAGCCCTCTACCCTGATATCAATGGAACACGCACTGGAACCTTCCTGGATTGCAGAAAGGAGATTATAGACTACCCTGGCAATTAGAATAGGTGCAAGAAAGAACAGTGTATGTCTTACCCATGGGAAGTTTGTTACTACAAGATAGGATACAATGAAGGTACAAAACAACAAACAGGGATGTTAGTTAGGTAGCTAATCCCGGGTGGCATGAGGGGCGCACTAGGTACGGGTAGGTGCACTAACAGCGAGGAGTCCTTATGTGCACTATTGGAGATGGAGTGGACTAGGTAGATGCAATACCAGCAAAGCTGTCCTGATTGTACTTGTAGAACCAAGAGGTAATAAGGTTGAAACGGGGGAAAAAAAGAGTCCAATGCAGAGCACACTAGATGGCAGGTGCTAGTACTGGGTTGTGAATAATACCAACCGGCTCAAAATGATCAATAAAGAGGCGTTCAGAACACCCCAACAACAGGTAGGCAGGCTTCACAAGAACTGTACATGAAGTGTTCCACTGCATACCGTGGACGGAACTCAGGCAGGCAGAAGACACAGTGAAAGCAGTCCTTTGTAAGGATATCTGGTCCGGTACACGGGTGGGCGTAGAACACAAGGCAAGTGGTAGCAAGGCAGTCCTTTAAACAAATGAAGGTTCGGTACACAATATAGCTTCAGAAGTAAAACCGGCAGTGAAGACGGAACTTCTTAAACGCCGGCTGTAACTGACAAACAGAAGCAGCGTTCCCCAGGCTGCCGCAGACTATATCAATGAGGAGATGGAGCCAATTGAGACTAGGCTCAGATGACCGTCATTGCATAAAACTACACACGGTAATCAAGCTTCATGGGAAATGTAGTCTGAAGTTGAACTGGCTGGTGCTGCACTAGCCAGTCTCCTCGGTAGTCGCCACCGTGACAGAAACGGCGCTGCAAAAACTCTGAACACCACGGCGGAGCGCAATGGTCCTATCGCAATGCACTTTTGAAGGAGTCCATCTGCCCTGGTGGGGATACACAGGATGGGTGGTGGACCGGGGCTGAGGTGTGACAGCATCCACCCCCAAAGGCGGCGCCAAACTCCTGCGGGCATGAAAATGGCATAGAAGCCTAGGAGAATGAATATTGAGTAGCGGCTCCCATGACCTGTCCTCAGGGCCGTAACCCTTCCAATCAACAAGATAGAAAGGGCTACCCCTGCGCAGCCGGGAAATCCAGGATATCCGCCAATTCAAACTCTGCATCGCCCTCCACCCGAACAGGGGAAAGATGGACGGGTAAGAGAGTAGAAGGTGGACATGGTTTTAGGAGACAAACATGAAAGACCGGATGCAACTTCCATGGGGACGGTAGAGAAAGACGCATCGCCAGAGGACTAATCACCTTTGTGATGGAGTAAGGACCCACATATTTGGGCAGGAGCATGCGTTAACCAGGTATTTTCAGGATGCGGGTAGACAGTCAGACCTTCATGCCTACTTTGTACCCAGGTGCAGGAGCTCTATGCTGGTCAGCATACTTCTTGGCCCTTTTCTGGACACAGAGGAGATGCAACTGAACAGCCCTGTGAACGGTTTTGATGTCTCAAACACATGCCTGAGCAGCCGGGTTGTCAATGGGAAGAGCAGGATCCAAGGGCAATGACTGCGGATGCTGTCCGTACATCGTGTAGAAGAGTGATACATCAGAAGCCGAATGCAAGGAAATGTAGGCAAATTCAGCTGACGGAAGCATCGCTAACCAGAAAGATTGGAAACTGAGGCAGAGACAACGTAAGTATTGTTCAAACATTGCGTTGACCCTCTCGGTCTGCCCATCTGTCTGTGGATGATAAGCAGTACTGTATCTGTCGTCGATACATAAGGATGCCATCAAAGCCCTCCAGAAACGGGACGTGAACTGCGGGCCACGATCAGACACTACAATGGATGGCAGGCCAAAAAACTGGAAAACATTCTTGAGGAACAGAGATGCTAGGATGGGTGCTGAAGGCAGTCCTGAACAAGGGATGAAAAGTGCCATCTTAGTGAAATAGTCAATGACTACCCAGACGGTATCGAAACCGTCCACAGAAGGCAGATTTACTATGAAGTCCATAGAGACCATATACCATGGCTTGTGTGGCACTGGAAGCGGCTGCAACAAGCCCACTGGTTTGGAACGTGATATCTTGCACTGGGAACATACAGAACAAGAGGCCAAATAGTCGATGACGTCCCTAGACATAGAGGGCCACCAGGCCCAGCGGCGTAGGGAGTCCAAAGTTTTTTGCTGGCCCAGATGGGCTGCCATCAATGGGGGTCATTCCGAGTTGGGCGGTAAGGGTTAACGGGCACCGGTAAGGATGCCGGTGCCGGTAAACCCTTACCAACCAATTCCGACATCGCTTAGTGGGAACCGCAAAGGACGTCTGGTCAGACCACACGTCCTTAGCGGGTCCCGCTAAGGGACCAGTGTGCTAATTACGGTACCACAATTTTAGGGCTCAAATGGGAATGGGGAATGGTTTACTGAATGGGGACTTACCGGGTCCTCCAGGGTCGAAATGACCCGGTAAGTCCCCATTCAACCAGACCGGATACGGATCCGGTATTGGAGGCAGCCATGGTGCTAATAGCACAATGGCTACCTCCAATCTCGGAATGACCCCCATTGAGTCATGAGACCACACCAGTGCGCGAAGATGCGCCTCCTCAGGAGGTAAGTACAAACGGACTTGAATGTATGGCAGACCCTGCACCACATCGAGATTGAGGGCCTCGCAATCCTTTGCATCTGAGGAAACCCAATCAGAGACCAGTGAACGAAGTGTGGGCTGAGGAGTGCACCCACAGACCACCCTGCAAGGCAATAATAGAGATTGGTCAGGTGCGGTACTAGCTCGGTTGTGTGCCAGACGCAACAAGGCGTCTGCACAAGTATTGAACCGGGCGGTATCTGATGGTGAAGCTGAATTGGGAAAAGAAGAGATGCCATCGGGCCTGCCGGACTGTGAGGCATTTCATAGACTTCAACGCCAGCAGGCTCTGATGGTCCGAGAACACTGTGACTAGATGACGCGCCCCCAAGTGATGCCTTCATTCCGAAAAGGCATCCTTGATGGCCAGTAATTCTCTTTCCGTGACGGATAATTGCGCTAATACTGAGTTAATTTCTTGGAATAATACGCAACCGGGATCCCTCCTGAATTGGGACAACGCTGAGAAAGAACCGCCTCTACGGCCGAACCGGAGGCATCAGCTTCCACCAGGAATGGCAAAAGCGGATTAGGGTGCTGTAACACCGGCTCGGTTGAGAATGCAGCTTTCAAGGCCTCAAATGCACGCTGTGCCTCCAGATTCCATTGGTATGATTGCTTTGAGCTGGTTAGACCAGTGAGGGGAGCCGGAATGGACGAGAATTAGTGGATGAAGCACCTGTAAAAATTCAAAAACCCTAAAAAGGACTGTAAGGCTTTGGTTGAGGTGGGGACAGGCCAGTCAAGTACTGCCTTGACCTTGGAACGACTCATTCTGATGCCCTGGTTGGTAAGGTCATACCCAAGGAATTCTACTTCGGTGGAGTTGAATACACATTTCTCTCCCTTGACGTACACGTGGTTTTCTCTGAGTCTTTAGATGACAAAACGTATGTGTTCAGTGTGCGCTTCTCTGGAAGACGGTAATATAAAAATGTCGTCCAGGTAGACAACCACAAATTTGTCAAGACAGTCATGAAAGATATCATTCATAAACACCTGAAACGTGGCTGGGGCATTGCAGAACCCAAAGGGAATCACTAGATATTTGAATAACCCATACCGGGTTTTGAAGGCTATTTTCCACTCGTCCCCTTTTTGTATTCGAACTAGATTGTAGGCACCCCGGAGATCCAGCTTGGTGAACACTACAGAAGAACCAAGCTGATCCAAAAGGACCGAAATCAGCAGGAGGGGGTACTGATTTTTTACAGTAATCGTGTTCAATGCCCTGTAAGCGATGCAAGGGCGAAGATCGCCTTCCTTCTTTGGGACAAAAAAGAGAGGGGACGCTGCAGGAGACCTTGACGGTCTGATGAACCCAGTGGCCAAGGCTTTGTCGATGTACTCCTTCAGTACCTTGTCCTCTGGCAGAGTCAGTGAATATACCCTTCCAGCAGGTATTTTAGGCCCTGGCACCAAGTCAATTAGGCAGTCGTAGGGTCTATGAGGCGGTAATTCTTCTGCAACCCCTTTGTCAAACACATCCCGGAAGGAGTTGTATTCAGTATGAATGTGTGTTGTGTTTGTTATGGCCCCAATGACTGCCATGGAGGCTACTAAAGCCTGACATGAGGATTCCGGACACACACTTGTGTTCTGAATGCACTTTTCATTACAAACCGGAGAAGGAAACTGAACGACCCTGTTTGCCCAGTCAATAGCAGGATTGTGGTATTGCAACCAGGGAACACCCAATATGACCCAAAACTGTGGAGCATTAATCAAGCCAAATGTTATGGTCTCTACATGGCCTTCCTCTGTCTGCATCCAGATGAGAGAAGTGTTTTGGGTGACTAAACCGGAGACCAGAGAGGTACCATCCACTGCGTGGACTGTCTCAGGTTGGGCTTTAGTCAGCACAGGTACGTTGTTACTGACAGCATAGTCGTAGTCCATGTAATTTCTGGTCACCCGGGGTCAATGATGGCCAAGGAGGAAAAAGAGGTGTCAGTAGTTGTGGTAAAAACCACTCGCAAACTTACAGGAGGGGAGGCTGCCTCATGTGAGTCCAAGGAAAGTACCCCCGGTGTAGGGACTCTGTCTATCGCCGGGTTCTGGTGTTTCCTGCATTTTTAACAGGTTTCTTTGGACAGTCCTTCAGTTGGTGTTCGGCCAAACCACAATACATACATAAAATGTGAGATTGCCGATGTTCACGTTGTGCAGGAGTCAAAGAACTTTGCACAGCCACTACCTGCATGGGTTCCGGAGCTGATGTATGAGACTGGTTGAGTCAAGGGGAGGAGGCACCTGTTTAGTTGGCTTACATTCACTCTTTCTTTCAGCTCTTCTAACGTCTATCTGTAATACTACATCCAGTAGCTCACCAAATACAGTAGAAACAATTGGAACTGTGGCTAGGGTGTCCTTCAGCTTCTCGGACCAGCCTTTGTAGAACACAGCTGATTTCTTTTCTTGAGGCTAGTCCGTCTCAGCGGCGAGCTGGTTGAAGCAGGTTAGATAGGTAAACAGGGAAGACGTGCCTTGTCGCAAGTTCAGGAATTCCACGTGTGTTGCCTGTGATTTGTAACGGGTATCAAATACCCTGTTCATGGCTGTGATGAGTCCATCACAGTTGTATAGGACGTAACTGTTTGCTTCGAGCAAAGGATTGCCCCAAGCTGCTGCCGTTCCACCGAGATGTGAAAGGACAAAGCTGCTTTTCTAGTAGAGTTAGGAAAGGCTGAGGGCCGACAAAGGAAGTGCAATTTGCACTGATTGATAAAAGTCTGGTATTGTTTTGGGTCACTGGTGAAGCATTCCGGAGGGGCCAACGGGAACTGCGTAGCCATGAGAACAGAGGCCACAGTTAACCCGGACGTGGAGGCCGCAGAGGTACCGGAACCAGAGGCGCCTGATGTATCAATACCCAATGCCTGAGGAGAATCCTATGATGTAAGGCGTCATGTTCTGCCGTCATATCCGAATGAAGTTCGGATACCAAGCGGACCAAGGTGGTCAAGGGGTTCGCCTCTTCCATGGCTTCTGTTTTTGTTACTCACCGGACGGAGAGTAGTCAAGACAGGAGACCCGGGCTGTTGGAGCTGGGAGTTGATTGAAGAGCTGGGTTGGAGCCTCCACCCGAGCCTCCTCTCTATGTGGGAAAGAACCCTTTTTGATGATATGACTCTCTGCTGTATACTGCACGGGCAGAGAGACCGATCACCCAAAGAGCGGGGAGTACGCACCTCCACGGACCCAGCTGAAAGAAAAGACAAGCGGTCAGTAAACGAAGACAACAGGGAGGATCATTATGCATCAACAAGCAAAGGAAGTACCTGATAGCCCTCTACCCTGATATCAATGGAACACACACTGGAACCTTCCTGCAATTGCAGAAAGGAGTTTATAGACTACCCTGGCTATTAGAATAGGTGCAAGAAAGAACAGTGTATGTCTTACCCATGGGAAGTTTAGGGAAGTTTGTTACTCCAAGATAGGATACAACGAAGGTACAAAACAACAAACAGGGATGTTAGTTAGGTAGCTAATCCCGGGCGGCATGAGGGGCGCACTAGGTACGGGTAGGTGCACTAACAGCGAGGAGTCCTTATGTGCACTATTGGAGATGGAGTGGACTAGGTAGAAGCAATACCAGCAAAGCGGTCCTGATTGTACTTGTAGAACCAAGAGGTAGTAAGGTCGAAACAGGAAAAAAAGAGTCCAATACAGAGCACACTAGATGGCAGGTGCTAATACTGGGTTCTGAATAATACCAACCGGCTCAAAATGATCAATAAAGAGGCGTTCAGAACACCCCAACAACAGGTAGGCAGGCTTACCAAGAACTGTACATGAAGTGTTCCACTGCATACGGTGGACGGAACTCAGGCAGGCAGAAGACACAGTGAAAACAGTCCTTTGGAAGGATATCTGGTCTGGTACATGGGTGGGCGTAGAACACAAGGCAAGCGGTAGCAAGGCAGTCCTTTAAACAAATGAAGGATCGTTACACGGGGAGGCGTAGCACACAAGGCAAGCGGTAGCAAGGCAGTCCTTTAAACAAATGAAGGATCGGTACACGGGCAGGCGTAGCACACAAGGCAAGCAGTAACAAGGCAGTCCTTTAAACAAATGAAGGTTTGGTACACAATATAGCTTTTGAAGTAAAGCGGGGAGTGAAGATGGAACTTCTTAGATGCCGGCTGTAACTGACAAACAGAAGTGGCGTTCCCCAGGCTGCCGCAGACTATATCAATGAGGAGGCAGAGCCAATTGAGACTAGGCTCACATGACCGTCATTGCATAAAACTACAGATGGTAATCAAGCTTCATGGGAAATGTAGTCTAAAGCTGAACTGGCTGGTGCTGCACTAGCCAGTCAACACGGTAATCGGCACCAGCGTCGGATTGGCCCCTCTGCCTTTCGGCCCATGGCTGGGACAAAATCATCCCTGGGGAGTGGGGGACGGTTTCTGGCCATTCCTGGGCCAATTTAGAAGAAAAAAAAATTGAAATTTATTTTATTTTTTTTCCAACATTTTTTTTTTCTTCAAAAAGCCTTTCATCCTTCTTAGGTCGATAAATGAGTACTAACACAGTGGGTGATATTGTATGCATATTTGTTCCTTAAAAAAGAGCTTAAGAGTAAGTTCTATACAATAACATATTATCATTTGGCCTTGGACGTCTGCTTGGATTCACAGTAATTTAGTGTTCTTAGGGACAATGCTATTTGATGGCACTTCCTGTTTTGTCAAGGGGTGAAAGGTCGTGGTTCATCTCTTCCCAGGATGTCACTTTGAGGTGAGGGTCAAATGGCATCACTTCCGGTGATGTCATCAAAGGTCCAGGGTCGTGGCGAGGGGTGGGCCACTTTTTCGAGGCGAGGGGTGGGCCACTTTTTTTGGGTGACCAGGCCTATTTCTTATCCCAGTCCAACCCTGGTCGCCACTGTGACCGAAACAGCGCTGCAAAATGCCGAACACCATGGCAGAGCGCAATGGTCCTATCAGAATGCACTGTTGAAGGAGTCCATCTCCCCTGGTGGGGATACACAGGATGGGTGGTGGACCGGGGCCGAGGTGTGACAATAAGTGCCTTTCTCTTTCAATGGCCAGATTTAGTGCTGTCATGTCCACACAAATTCTGATTTTGTTCCCATTTTCTTTTTTAGGGGTAACCCATTGGGTAGGTCCTGTTGCGTGTTCAGTGATGTCTTGGTTCAGGAATACTTGTATTTCATCTTCGACCCGTTTCTGAATTTGTAGGGTAATTCCCCAATAGTGTTGTGCTGCTGGTTTGACGTCAGGATTGATGTGCAGCTTCATCGGTTATCCTTTGAGCTTTCCTAATCCTGTAAATAGCAAAGGAAACATCTTTACTACCATGTCTTTGGGGTATGTGGTGTAATCCGTCATTATTTGATACATTATATGAACCAGCCCCATTTGCATAGCTGATTTGAAGCTGAGAATACTGCCTCCTGGTACCTCTCCTTTTACCACATATATGACCAATTTTGCGGACTTGTCTTTGTATGTGCATGTGGCTTTGAACATACCTTTGCACTCTAGTGGCTTGTCAGATCCATATGGATATATGTCTATGTCAGCTGGCTGCAGTGTCCCATTGTATTTGAGCCCTCAATATGTGTCCTCATTTCCTACATTTACTGTGGCTTCAGTGTCAATTAGGAACTCTTGTGGATCACCATTAACTTGGAGCAATACGGTCGGACTATATTCCACTGCTTTCCTGCTCCCAATGGCATGGATAGACCCACGTTTGCGATAGCCGCTTGATGAGGAATCAGTCTCCTTGATATCTGGAAGAAGCTGCTACATATCTCAGTTTTCGGCATGTGGATCTCTTCGGTTCTTCTGGAGTAGACACTCCATGGTAATTCTCTTCTCTTTCAGCTCTTCTTCTGATCTGCCGCGGGGATCCTAGCATCTGCCTGGTGAGCTTTTCCGCCTGGCGGTTGGAGACCTCCACTATAGAAGCTAGGATAGAATTCAAAATTAACATCATGACCCCCAAGTTTCTCTATGGCGATGCCCTTAGTTATTTGAAAACACGCATCACCGTCCTGGACTCTATCAGAAATAACAGATCCAAGGGTTCCATGCAACTGATCTGCCCCAGATCCCGACGGGCAAAGGGAAAAGAGAGGTCATATCCCATACAAGCAGCTGTCGCATGGAACAAACTGCCACGCAACTTAATAACAATAATTTAGCATTTATATAGCGCTACAAGCCCTCTGGCATCTGAGCGCTGCTTATTATTACTGTTAGGGAGAATTCTCATTTCATGGCTAATTTCCCTTACCTATAGAGTCCCCCAGCAGCTTTGCTGGATTTGAAGAGTTTGTTTCTTTTTACCTGCTAAGAGTGAGACTCTTTCCCACTCTTAGGCATTTTTGCCATGTGTGTTCTAGGCTATTTTTGTGTTTAATGTCTATGGGATCTTTTCTCTCACCCATAGGAACCATCTTTATGCACATGTGTAACACAGCACCCTCCGTGCCGTGACACAGGGGTGTCGTAGCGACCCCCAAACATAGACTCCATACCCTGGGACTGACAACTATCTCCCAGGGCATGTAAAGGCCCCATTGACTTTACTAGTAATTTTTTATGAACTTAACCAGTACACCCCATCTTAATATGGAAGTACTGGAAGGGGTTAATAGTTTTTCCCCTATGTTCATTTTCGAGAGGGTACCTTAAAGTCCCCCTCTACAAAGTTTCTGGCTGGTGGCAGTGGTTACTACCTTTTATATTCGACCGCAGATATTTCTCTATGGGATTTTCCCATTGTTCGAGGCTACCACTTTTACTGACAGCCTCTAACAAACCGCCGGTCTATTTTATTATTAACTTTACTCCGGTAGGTTTTATTTGCCAGAACTTTGATAAAACTTCTTTCTCGAGTCTTACTCCATTTTCCTAACCCAGGTTGGGGATCCTTTGTTCGTCCTTTTGGCGGGCTTCTGCCGAGAAGCCCTCCTTTCGGCGCCACTTAGTCTGGGGTGGGTCTGTTGTTTGGGAGGAGGAGTAGAACCCCTGGACAGAGTTGCCAAAGCAACTCAGGTCGCACTCTAACCTGATAGGCTGGAGGGTCTCCTGCCAAGATGACCACTCCACTGTGTGAGTGACAGCTAGGCTGTGTGAATGGGTCTCTTTCTGCATAAAAGCAGGGTCCTGAGGACTGGAAGAGCAAGATGTCGCCACTGGAACTACGGAACCGAAGGGGAGAGAAGCCAGAGACATCTTCAGCATCTACACCACCGGTGAAGCCCTGCCGGATCATCTCACCACTTTTCTTCCACACGACGAGAGGAGATCTTCAGCGAAGTGCCTCCTTCCCTTGAGCTGGTGGGGTCAACCAGTTCACCCATCGCATCCTCGGACCTGCCTTGGTCGAATCGACAGTGCCCCGCACTTGGAGACCGGATAGCCAGGCAGCTACCAACACGGACCGCAATTAAAAGGAGCGTACCTTTTAAACTTCGTTTGGCAGCACGGCGGCTGGTTTCATCCCTGGGTATTGCAGCGACTCGAACCTTCCTCCACGGCGAGAGCCTCTCTTCCCCTGTTGGATCCCTCGACCTGCAGGAACTACCAGGAACAACCGCCAAGGCAGGAGCCACTTCTCCACGTTTAAGGTACATTGTTCCACCAGGCCTCCCTTTCTCCGTGGTAGTCCTAAAGGTGTTTGAAATCCTTTAACTACTTGTGGGGTCGGCCGCCCTCTCTTTTAACATTGTCTTTCGCCTTACATCTACCTCTTCAAAAGTTTTCTACTAAAGACTTGACGGCAGCTACAAGATTATTTTTGCTCCTAAGCTCTTGGTCCTGTACCACTGACTCTGGCTCAGGCCTATTGACTCTGGCTGATTTGTTAGATCTGCTCTCACTAGATTAGTTTTCAATGAGAAGTGTGTTGATGCACTGAAATCTTCTAAACCCCTCTTCCTACTGTTTTAACCTGTGGAGTGCCAGTTTGCTCAGTTTTCATTCACTTATCTTTTGGTTAAAGTGTTACTGTGCATTACTTGTCCACCAAACTTCAGGGAAGTGTTGCTAGGGGGTGTCTGAGGATATTTTGACTTAACTTGTACTTTCCCTCCCTTTCGTTGAATTGTTAGAGTGCCATTTGTAGTTGGTTTTCACTGTGCCGTGTTGCTCAGTTTTCTTTATACCGCAAACTTGTCTACAATTGAATAGGGAGTTGTATATGCTTTTCTTTTGACTAAACTTAACATACTTTATTAACTGTGATCTATGTGTTGACTTAGAAGTATATAAAATAAATATATATTCTCTTTTTAAAACAAAACTTTGGTCAATGTTTCCTTGCTCCATAGTACTGTGTTACCTATTGTGTCAACCCTGAATACTGCTCATCTCCCTCTTGAGATAAGCCTGACTGCTCAGCCACAGCTACCAACTAAATATTTGTGGTACAGACTGATACCAAAGGGGATTTATTGCTCTCACCTGTAGTCCTAATCTGGGGTTGTGCTCCCTAAGGGAACTGCCCTGGATTCTGCCTTACACTGGTGTACAGCGGTGAGGATAAAAGTATTGGATTGACATTTTAGTGTGTTACTAGTGCCTTGGTCCAACTAACCACAAGGCTAACAATCACAAAAAGTTATTTTAACAAAAATCAAAATTATGGAAAGTTATCGCCAGGAGACCCTTCTTACTAATACTGCTGATTATTTAAGGGATCTGTGTAGACAGAAAGGTCTTCCTGTCAAAGGCAAGAAATCAGAAATGATTGATAGACTGTTAGAGAAACAAAGTCTGGATAGTGGTGCTGTAGTGCCCACTGCCCCAGCAAATGTAGCAAACAGTAATGAGGATAATGTTGAAGATGTTATTGTTGAGACAGATGAGGAAGAGGAGGATAACTATGTCAACCCCTCTGGTCCTCTGCCTGCTCAAAGGCCCCAGCCTGTAGCTACTGGACCTTCAACTGGTCCCACATTAAGTCCTGAATTTATCTCCCTAGAAAAAATGAGACCTGCACTTGAATTCAAATGAATTAGTGCCCAAGCTGAACAGAGACACCAAGAACTAAGGCTCCAAGAAATGGAGCTCAACCATGAGCTTGAGATGAAGAAATTGTCTTTGGAAAATGCCTCTCCCCCCTGAATCCTCTAGATCTTCCAGTCCAAAAAGACCCCAGATGCCTAAAGAGATTGTGGGTATGTATGAACCTAAGTTGGATGTATTAGATTGGTTGGTTATGTTTGAATATAATCATGGGCTCCAGGATATCACAGGGAATCAGTTGATCCCCTGGTTATTCTCTAGGCTCCCCCCTGTTGCATCTGATGTGGTAATGGAGTTGGGGGAGGTGGATAGGATGGATTATGAATGTGTAAATCTAGCTTTAATAGCGAGATTTGGGAAGACTCCTTCCCAGTACCTTAAGAGGTTTAGGACCCTCAAAAAGCATGATAGTACCCCTTGGGCTACCTGGGTGAATGATTGTTTGAAGAACTTAGAAGGATGGATTAAGGGTTATAGAGTTAACACTTATGAGGGAATGAGAAATCTTGTAATGTTGGAGTCTATCTATGATGCCTGCTCTTCTGAGCTCAGACAGCACTTGGCTGATTCTATCATATCAAGGAGCTAGATCCCAAGAAGCTAGCTAAGGCTGCTGACTTGTGGGTTGCCAACAGGGCCCCTCACAAGGATTCAGGGGTAACTCAGAAAAAGGATGAGGGAAAGCAGCCAAAGAAAAACAACAAAGAGAATTCAAATAATTCCAATTCTAAAGAGGGCCACAAACAAAATCCTAAGGGTAAGCCACCAGGGAAACCTACTCAGGCTAGTGTACCTTCTGGTCCCAGACCAGAAGGAGGTCAGAACAAGCCACCATTCATAAAGACATTTGGAAAATGTTATGTTTGTGGCTCAACTGACCATGTGAAAGGGGATCCCAGCTGCAAGGGTAAACCTTCAGGGGTCCGCACTGTCTCCCTAGCCTTCGCTCCAGAGGAGGAAGTCCAGATGGCCAGTGGAAACTTTCAACTACTAGCTGATGATCCCATTGGAGTCTCAGCTAGTGTATCTTTAGTATCACTAGGGTTGTGGGAACAACAGAATTTAGATGTGTATAATTCTATCCCTCCTAATACTAAAGAGCATTATAAAGACAGTGGGCCTCTGTCAAGAATGGCACTCTGTCAAGAGTGGCACAGGGTACCCAGGTAGGTTTTGGGTGGCTGTGCTGAAGTAAGGTAGCAGATAAGCACACACAGCAGGAAGTTCAACAAGAAAGAAGAGTAGGAAACTGTAGCTGTGAGCCAAAAGGGGCAAAAGATACAAAGGTACAAACAAACTGGATTCCCTCTTGGGGTGTATGCTGAAATGGGAAAGAGTGTTCCACGAACCTTAGGAAACTCCAGCCTTTTGCACAGATTGCTATAACAGAGGCCCACGCTGTAGGCTCATGGCTGGGAACAACAGCAGTGGGTGTCTGTAACAATGAAAACGCGACAAGGGAAGGGGCAGAGGTTGCCTGCCGGAAACCAACAGGCAAGCTCTATACGAAGGGATTACATAAGACACATGAGAAGACAAGAACAGATATATCCAGCGAAAAGGAAGTCAATGAGCAATCTAGCAGAAGGAAAAGAAGGAAAGGCAGTTAGACTGAAGTAGATAACCAAAGGTGGAGTACAGAGGACTCAGGGAAGAGAACAAGGGAGCAGCAGTCAGGAAAACAGAAGGACTGCAAAGTAGGGAGCAGGTCTGCAGTCAAGAGTGGCACTAGGTGCAGGCAAACTGCGGAGGACTGTAGTAGGCTGCAAGGCAGGCAGTCCAGAATAACAGGACCGAGAGAGATTAGTAGTAGGCGACAGACAGGGAGCCCAAAAGAATAGGGCCGCGAGGTAGGGAGCCCAGAGGAGCAGGGCCGTAGGCAGCTAAGTGTAAAACAGGCTGTAAGGCAGAGGAGTGTAGCTGTAACGCTCACCTGATTCCCACGGAGGCGCAGGTCTGGCTTCGAGTGCTGATGCTTCTTCAATGGTGAAGCGCAGGACTCTGAAGATGGACAGGAAGGGCCCTCTACTCCGGCTCGCAGGAATATTCCCCTGTGCGTGAAAAGGGAGTATTACCTACTGACTGAGTTATGCTCAAGCCTCCCACTCTCTTCCAACCCTCCACGATACCCTTCCACGATTCCCCGTGAAGTCTCACCTTAGGGTCTGAAAGGACGAGCTCTCCATCCTGCTTCTGACGCAGGGGCGCGTTGAACCCAGTTACTTCACTGGATTGAGGTTGGATGGGAGTTCAGGTAAGCTTGATTATACTGGTAAGGCGCTGTAAAGGTTCTGTTGCAAGTTCAAAAGTTCAAGCTTTAAATAATAATGTTCATTGTCTTTTTTCAGGTGATGAATAATGATTCCTTTGGAGACTTCGTGCAACAAAGCGCTGATGTTGATGTCTTTTCCCCATAGGGGCCGGGGTTCGGAATGCCGGAGATATGGCGCCGACCCGAAGTGAAACGTGCAGTTCCAGTAAAGATCTGGTAAGTCCTAGATGAGCGCTCAGGTAATGTTTTTGCATTCGCTCATCTAATGTCTTTGGGCCTCATTACGACCCTGGCGGAGTGGGTTTACGCCAGCGGTATTCGCGGCGGACCCGTCCGCCCCACTACGAGTTCTCGTAGCGCCATAGAGCGTTTTCCGCCTGGTTTTTCCGGGCGGAGAAATCCATGGCGCTACGGGACCTTGTTGTTAATTACGCCACCGTATTTTACGGTGGCGTAATTAACGCCTTCCCCACTCCCATTATACCCTATGGGGCAAAAATGGGAATGGGGAAGGGTAAAATGGGGAATGGGGATTTACCGCCCCGCCAACCTCGGAATGGGGCGGTAAATCCGCCAACCCCCATGGCGCTATCGGCAGCTTTCCGCCGTGCTCCATGGTGCATTTGGCGCCACGATTTCCGCCAGGGTCGTAATGAGGGCCTTTGTCTTTTTTCCCAATAGGGGCCGGGGTCCTGCTTGGAAGCAGCAAGACCCGAAATGAAATGGGAATGACCCAACAGGTAAGTCTTAGAAGGAAACTGAGCTTTTCCTATTCCCTTCCTTCTCTCACCTCTTATTCTTGTCTTTTTCTCTAGGCTCTGGGAAGTGGCTGTGTATCCGGATGATCGCTGCTGAAGATGGAGGAACCCAGGAAAGGTGAGTGAAATGCAGCGCTGCAGCGATCGTAACGAAATGCTTTTAAAAATGATGTCTTCCCTTTCAGGATCGTCGGTGATGTCTCCGTGGTGCAGATTAGCTGGTAGGTCTCTTGTCTCCCTTTGCAGGTGACCCAGGATGCTGACAGGCGTGGCTGAAGTCCAGATGCAGGAGCTGACACGGTGAGCATCCAGCTGCGAGGAGCAGAACAACGCGAAGCGTGAGTTGCTGATCGGGTGTGGTTTAAATAGCTTTGGAAGAAGTTCCAAGTGTGTATCCTTCCTCCGATCAGGTATGTATCCTTCCCCGACCACACCCGGGTGGAAAGTAGTCCCATAGGTAAAGTAGTCCCTATTCAGGCCTCAAGAGGGCCTGGATGTGGCAGCATGGTCTGCATCAGGTAAGTGCACATTAAAACACTTGAACACATGTCTTAGCTTTATGAGCCTGGCGCCTAAGGCGCCAGGACAGAGGTCCAACATGAGCCTGGCGCCTAAGGCGCCAGGACTGCGTCCAAAGGGCCCCAGCTTGGGCCCGTTGGCACTCCTCTGGGGGAAATGATGCCTGCCTCTGGGGTTGCTGGGTCGGACCTGGCTCCTTGGAGGTAGGCATCATGACAGTAGCAAGCCACAAGGCAGGGAGCCCAGAGGACAAGGGCTGTAGGCAGCGGAGGGAGACAGGCTGCAAGTAAGGAGCCCAGAGGACAAGGGCTGTAGTCAGTGAAGAGGTGCAGGCTGCAAGGTAGGGAGGCCAGAGGACAAGGGCTTGGAGACAGCAGAGGGTTGCAAGTTGCAAGGTAGGGAGCCCAGAGGACAAGGGCTGTAGGCAGTCGGAGTGAGGCAGGCTGTAGCCAGGGAGCCCAGAGGACAAGGACTGTAGGCAGCCGGAGTGAGGCAGGCTGCAGGGCAGGGAGCCCAGAGGACAAGGACTGTAGGCAGCCGGAGTGAGGCAGGCTGCAGGGCAGGGAGCCCAGAGGACAAGGACTGTAGGCAGCCGGAGTGAGTCAGGCGGCAGAGCAGGGAGCCCAGAGGACAAGGACTGTAGGCAGCTGGAGTGAGGCAGGCTGCAAGGCAAGGAGCCCAGAGGAGCAGGGCAGCAAGCAGTGAGCCCAGAGGAGCAGGGCCACTGACTGTAGAGGGCTGCAGAGGACTGTAGTAGGCTGCAAGGCTGGAAGCCCGGAAAGGGCACTGGATCAAAACAGGATAATGCAGCAACAGGAACAGCATACAAAGTAGAGGGTCAAGGCAAACAGGAGCGGGGAGATCTCAAGATGCAAGACACTGTGCTCCTGCAGGCAGCTGCTTATATACAGCCCTGCCCTGTTCTGAGGCAGGCTAATTGACAGCACCTGGAGCAGCACACCTGAAGACAATCTGCCTCCTCCCTCTCTGGTCCTGAGCAGGGGGAAGCAGCACTGGCCGCTAGGGCTTCTGGGGATTGTGATCCCAATAACGATGAATGAGAATAGCCAGGAATTGAGGACTGTAGCCAGGTGCATTATGGTAAATGTAGTTAATTGAATAAAATAAGAAAGAACCAAAGTTGAGCAAATGGAAATAAAAGACCAAGGCGTGAATAGGAGTTGTTCAAAGAGTATTAGAAGGATCAATGAGTACCAAGTAGTCCATGATGGTTGCCAATGCGTGCGCCAGCGGTGCGGGCATGACAGCCTCATTACAAGGTTGGCGGTAAGGCAAAAACGATGCCGGTATGGTAATACCGGCATCGTTTACCACTCCGGTGTATTCTGACCCGGCAACCCGATATTAGTGGCACCCTAAATAACGGCACTGCTAATAGCGGCAGGGGCGCGTACACGCGCCCCTTCGGGAGCAAATACCGGCATGCCGGTAATAGGGAGGCATCCCAACCCACGCAGACATGCAAATACCGGCATTGCGAAGCCGGTAATCACGGGCTGCACGATGCCGGCCATACAGGCCTCGCGGACCACCCGCAAACAGCAATCAGGAAACAAGCCAACTGCCACAGGTGCACACAATCCCCACAGGTCGAGGCAATGGAGGCTGGGCCTGTATAAAATGAGCACACCCACACACCACACCCCTTCCAACACCAAAATGGCACTACTAGCTGTTGCAATCATGGCGCTGGAGGACATGCCAATACTGCTACAACTACAGCAACAACACCAACTAAAACAACAACTACAGCAGCAACAACAGGCAGCACAGAGGAGACGCAGGAGGAGAAGGAGGGTGAGACAGGCCCAGCAAATACCACCAGCACAGCCAGTAGTGCCTCGTAGGCAGCCACCAATCCCTCGCACCAGACCCAGCCCATTCAACCTAACCCCTGAGCAGATCCACACCCTGTACCGGTTGGACCGGGACACCATCACCACCATTGTGGACATGATACACAACGACATAGGCAGCCTCATAGAAATACGCACTGCCATCCCCCTGCTACTAAAGGTGGTGTCCGTGCTCCACTTCCTGGCCACAGGCACCTATCAACACACAGTGGGGCAGCTGCATGGCATTTCCCAACCACTTTTTTCACGCATATTGAACCAAGTGCTGGATGCCCTCCTGAAGCACGCAAGCACCCACATATCCCTACCACGGACTGGCCAGGAGATAGCCGACACCAAAGTAGGCTTCCATGCACTGACAGGCATGCCCATTTGTGTTGGTACCCTGGACTGCACCCATGTTGAATTGGTAGTCCCCCATGCCATAGAGGTGGTGTACCGCAATCGCAAGCAATACCACTCCATCAATGTGCAGATGGCATGTGACTCCAGCAAGATCATCACACATTGCTTCGCCCGATATCCCGGATCAACACATGATGCCATGGTACTGCGCAACTCCACCCTACCCCGTCACATGGAGCTACATGCTGGCCCACGTGCCTGGCTGCTTGGTGAGTTGCACAACTGGGCCATGACAGTGCTCTGGGGTACTGATGTGTAGGGATGCATACTCCACCTGGTTGGGAAAGGGGTGGGGGGATGCATACCCCACCTGGGTGGCAATTGTAGGTGATTGGAGAATGCATGCAGAGCTAAACACTCCAGACCTGAACCTCACAAACGGAACATGACACATCACTGGCACAAATTAAACAAATAATGCATATCGATGACAACAAGTAAGAGGCACAACCAGGCCACCATGGTGATGGCAAGCAATGCATGACTGTACAGGATGGCAACTGGGCCAATGTGGCTAGTGTGACCATGCATAGAACTAACTGCTTGAATGGGAGGCTAAACATTGTCGTACTACCACAGTACATCCGCCTCAGCATGCATGATTACACCCTGCATCATCTATTGAACGCAATCCAGACTACCACACCTCATAACAGTTTAGAATGCATCTAGGTGTCAATTTTGCATACGTACAGGGACATGTGCATGTCCACACCAAATTGCTGCCACCATGACTGTGCTTCCTGAAGGTGCCAGCTCAGAGTGACACACACCTATTTGTATTTGCTTGCAGGTGACGGAGGATATCCCTTGAAGCTGTGGCAACTTACCCCTGTGCGGAACCCACAGAACAGCCACAATGTGGAGTACATTTTTGTGCACACCCGCACCCGTGTTGTGATAAAGCAGACCTTTGGCCTATTGAAGGTGCGTTTCTGCTGCCTAAGCAGGTCTGGTGGGGCACTCCTATATAGGCCTGAGAAGGTGGCAAAGATCACCATGGCCTATGTCATGCTGCATAACATGTGCGTCCGGAGAAATGTACCACTGCCACCTGACATTGACATGCATGCCCCGGGTGAGGATGATGAGGATGGAGACGGAGGTGAAGTAGCCCCCCTGCTAGTACATGATGCATGGAATGGCCATGCGGTACGTCAAGCACAGATTCACGAATACTCCTGACCCACAGGGACTATGAAAGACATGTGTCAGTCAGACAGTGGGCCAATGTGGACATGCACACAGGGAATGTTGGGAGTTGGGCACTGAACACCGTAACACATTAAATGGATGCACACAAAAATAACAATGTCCAGCCATGGATTGTTCCTATCACAACGTGTGTATTATTTACAACAGCAAAAATGTGCCCACTCCCCCCTCCCTAACCCCCCAACAAACTCCCAGACCCCCAACAAACTCCCAGACCCCCCAACAAACTCTCAAACCCCCGACAAACTCCAAAACCCCCACAACAAACTCCAAAACCCCCCAACCAATACCAATACCCTTGATAGACTCCACAAGATGCACCCCTTCACCCCTAACCTTGTGTCCCACTCCAATTGTCCGCCCACACTACGTCCGGGACTTCTTCCTGTCCGGAGGCGGCATTTCAGTGTGCTTTGCACTCCTACGTGTCTGGCGCACTGGGCTGGTGGGGACAGATGAAGCTGGTGTGAAGGTAGAAGGTGAGTCGCTGGCAGGTTCCACACCCCCTGCAAGCCGTGGCCGCTGCATATGGAGCAGCATTGAAGTCAGCACCCTTGTCACCGCCCCCAGGCAGTCCCTCATTAGCCGAGCCGATGCATTAACAGCGGCTGTGTTGGCTACGATGGCCGCTGTGGTCCCCGCAATTGCTGTGGCAATACCCCGCCTGGTTTCCTCCCCATCCGCTATGTACTTGCGGAGTAGGTCTAACATGGCCTCCTGTTGGGCCTCCACCGTCGACAATCGTGTCTCCAGGGTTTTGGAGGGGGCTGGAGTGGTGGGTTGTGCAGTCAAGTGGACGGCATTTTCGGGACTGCACTCATCAGAGGTGGGTAGGTCACAATCACGGAGGCAGGGATCACCTTCACCGCAGGTGGGTGACTGCAGGTGTTGGGGCGAGGGGATGGGCACAGGGCGAGGGGTGGCCGGGCATGTCACCTCGGTGTCTCCCTCAGGCTCCACACTGGCATCAAGTTCTTCTCCAGTGGAGGCAGGTGCTTCCAGGTACTCCCCTTCGACAGGTGTGGGTGTGGCCTGCTGGGTCAGTAGTGTGTCAGGTACACTGGCAGCAGGTGTTGCTGGCTGTGTCCCAGCTCACGCAGGCACACTGGCAGTGGCTGTGGCCTGCTTGCCTCCAGCAGAGGTGGTGGTGGTAGCCCTCTTCTTAGGGTGTGAGGTGTATGCCCTCGCGGTGGTCTCCTGGGTTGCTTCTTCCTCATCGGTGCCTGGGGGGTAGAAGAGATGCAGGGCATCAGTGATGGTATGGCATGGCAGAGGCATACGATGGTGCTGTTCGTTATTAATTTGATCATGCATTCATGTCTTACAGGTGCGTCACACAGGGTATTCAGAGGGGGCATGTTAGCATTCACTGCATGGCAGGTGGCATGCCGTTGATATGGGGTTTGTGTGTTTGGTTACATGTGCACGGTCCTGGTATGTTGCCCATGTGTAGGTTATGGGATTGGCACTCAGCATGCATTTCTGTGTGGCAGGGTTTGGGCAGCAATCTTGACTTGGATATGTTGATGTGGGTGTAGGGACATGCATTGCCTTGCCTAGTCTCACATCCACGTCACTAGTGCTAAGTCATGTTTTCCCCTACAGGGATGTGCAGGGTCACTCACCTCTTTCTGTCGATGATGCTGCACCCATCTCCATCTCTCCGAATCCCTCTATTGACTCAGGATCAATAAAAGTGCTGGCAGTCTCCTCCCAGGGCATCAGCTTAGCAGATGAATGTGGACCCCCACCTGTCTCCATGGCCGCCCTCCTGTTGCTCGATAGGATGTTTCGCACCCTCAAGCGGAGGTTGTCCCACCTCTTGAGGCAGTCACGCACGATGCGTGGGGCAACCTCCTGCCAGATTTCCTTTCTCCTCATCTGGGCTTCTCGCTTCATATCATTGCTTTTCATTATGGCTGCATGTGCAGCCAGAGTGTCAGCAAGCATATTGAGCTCAGCGTCTAAAAAACGCTTCTTCCGCTGCCAGGTGGTCGTCTTCCGGGTGGCCTTGGACCTCCTCAGGGTTTTCCAATACAGCACGACACGAAAAGACTAGTGGTTAGGGAGGATGGCAATGGATTGTGTTTTTAAAGATGGCCGCCGGCCCATTTCCCGTTCCTGCACGATGACGTAATTTCCGGGTCCGGTTTTGCGAACACGGTATTAGCATGGTGGTATTACCAGGCCGGTATTTAGGGGTTGCTCTGAGGCAGTGCCGGTATCGGCGGGTCCCGTGATGCCGCTATCGGGGGGTTGGAGGGCCTTTAGCGGCATGCCGGTATTACCATTACCGGCATGGGGGTTTGCGCGTGCTCGCGCACTCGTAATCACCCGCTATTAGCGGGTTCATACGAGCACGGACCTGCTCTTACCGGCATGCCGGTAATGAACCCGTTTTTACCGGGATACTCGTAAGGAGGCCCAGTGTCCTAGTCAATGGTCAGGAGACCCCTGCCATTAGAGACACTCGGGCCAGCATAACTGTGGTGGACAAATCTTTTTTCAAGGTGGAGGATGTTGCTAAGGCACCCAAACGCCTCACCAAGTTAGCTGGAGGGCCTGTTCAGATGCTTCCCCAATTACCAGCTCTCATCCAGTGCAATGAAATGACTATCAGGATACCTGTGAGTGTACAATCTGAAGTACCAGGAAGGGTGCTGTTGGGCAATGATCTGAAAGACCTGGGAGTAGTGTCAAGTACTCCCAGACCTCCTAATAAGAGATTACAGGATCTTACCAGACCTGCAAGGGAGAGGACCTTAAGAGGCTCTCCTGAGGAGATGATGGAAATCACTCCTACTCCACTGGAGTTACTTACTGCTATCTCTAAGGAACCAGAAGCAAAGGGGAACCCAAGACTTCCAAAAAGAAACCAGCAGAAAACACTCCAGTGCTGCCAACCAGGAGATCTCCTAGGTTAGCAAAAATCACACCTGTGATTCCTCCTCCAGCTGAGGCTGAGAGTGAGGTACAACCCTGTGTGGTTGAACTAGAGCCTGAGGATTCAGAACTAGTAGGAGGCCAGGAACTCATTGGAGATCTTGACCCTGTGGACCATCCTGAGCTGCAGTCGTTACTGGCAGAAGGTGGACCCCAAAGGGCAGACTTCAGTAAGGAGAGGTGAACTATCTGGTGGACTTAGTCAATCCTAAGGTGACTCCTAGAGTCTATCACATCAACCGTCTAAAAACTTATGTCTCGAGACCAGAACTGGGAGCTTTGCTAATAGCTTCAGCTCAAGAGGAGGAGGAGAGTGAACCTCTGCCTGACCTCTTCAGAGGCAAGCTTTTAGATGAGAAAATGGAAGGATTAAATCTCTCTTCTAACCTGACACCTGAGCAACAGGAGGAGTGTAAACTTTTGTTAAATCAATTTGCCCCCGTGTTCTCACTGACACCAGGTTTGACTCCTTGGGGCCAACATGATATCCAAACTGGTGACTGTCTACCTGTCAAAAGCAGGGGCTACAGGATGTCAGAAAATGTAAGAACCCACATCAAAGGAGGGGTCAACAAGATGCTTGATCTCGGGCCCTCTACTCGTCCATGGTCTAGCCCAGTTGTGTTAGTACCAAAGGCAGGATCTAAAGAGTTGAGATTCTGTGTGGACTATAGAGCTCTAAATGCAGTCACTAAGACTGATGCCCATCCGTTGCCAAGGACAGATGAACTGGTGGATAGACTTGGTTCAGCCAAGTTCCTCAGCACATTTGATCTCACGTCAGGCTATTGGCAAATAGCCCTGACTAACCATGCCAAGGAGAAAACTGAATTCTCCACCCCAGTTGGCTTATACCAGTTTACGGTTATGCCTTTTGGATTAAAGAATGCACCTGCTACATTCCAAAGGATGGTTAATTGGGTTCTGATTGGGATGGAGGACTTCTGCATGGCATACTTGGATGACATTGCAGTGTTCAGCCCTACTTGGGAAGAACATGTTGACCACCTAGGATATGTTTTGCAGGCTCTGCAACAGGCCCATCTGACCATAAAGTCAAGCAAATGTCAAATTGGTCAGAGTAAAGTGGTCTACCTTGGGCATGAGGTAGGAGGTGGTGAAATTAGGCCTTTGCTCAGCAAGATTGAAGCTGTGAAAAATTGCACAACCCCTTCTACTCAAACTCAGTTGAGAGCCTTCCTAGGCCTCACTGGGTATTACAGGAATTTCATTGAGAACTATGGAACCATAGCTTCTCCACTGAATGTAATCTCATCTCTTAAGTTTCCAAAAAAAGGTCAAATGGAATCAGGAGTGTAATCAGGCCTTTGAAAGCCCAAAGAAAGCCCTTTGTCAAGCTCCAGTTCTCTGATCTCCTGACTACCACCAACCCTTCATTGTACAGACAGATGCTTCAAATATAGGTATAGGTGCAGTACTCACTCAACTGGATGAGAAAGGTAGAGAGCACCCCATGTGCTTCATCAGTAGGAAACTGAAGGAACCTGAGACAAGGTGGGCAACTATTGAGAGAGAATGTTTTGCCATTGTGTGGGCTTTGAAGAGGTTTGGACCATACATATATGGATCTACTTTCACCATTCAAACAGACCACCAACCCTTGAGATGGTTGATGCAAATGAAGGGGGAAAACCCAAAACTGCTAAAATGGTCAATCTGCCTCCAAGGGTTTGATTTTACCATTGAGCACAGGTCAAGATGTCACCACCAAAATGCTGATGGTCTCTCTAGGATTTTTTTTACCGACTAGAGGTAAGAGACTCATCCAGGAGTGGATTAGATCCTCCTGTCCCTTAGTCTGGGGGGGCGAGTGTTAGGGAGAATTCTCATTTCATGGCTAATGTCCCTTACCTATAGAGTCCCCCAGCAGCTTTGCTGGATTTGAAGGGTTTGTTTCTTTTTACCTGCTAAGAGTGAGACTCTTTCCCACTCTTAGGCATTTTTGCCATGTGTGTTCTAGGCTATTTTTGTGTTTAATGCCTATGGGATTGTCTCTCCCCCATAGGAACCATCTTTATGCACATGTGTTACACAGCACCCTCAGTGCAGTGACACAGGGGTGTCGTAGCGACCCCCAATCATAGACTCCATACCCTGGGACTGACTACTGTCTCCCAGGGCATGTAAAGTCCCCATTGACTTTACTAGTCAATCTCTATGAACTTAACCAGTACACCCCATCTTAATATGGAAGTACTGGAAGGGGTTGATAGTTTTTCCCCCTATTTTCATTTTCGAGAGGGTACCTTAAAGTCCCCCTCTACAAAGTTTCTGGCTGGTGGCAGTGGTTACTACCTTTTTATATTCGACCGCAAATATTTCTCTATGGGATTTTCCCATTGTTCGAGGCTACCACTTTTACTGACAGCCTCTAACATACCGCTGGTCTATTTTATTATTAACTTTACTCCGGTAGGTTTTATTTGCCAGAACTTTGATAAAAATTCTTTCTCGAGTCTTACTCCATTTTCCTAACCCAGGTCGGGGATCCTTTATTCGTCCTTTTGGCAGGCTTCTGCCGAGAAGCCCTCCTTTCGGCGCCACTGAGTCTGGGGTGGGTCTGTTTTTTGGGAGGGGGAGTAGAACCCCTGGACAGAGTTGCCACAGCAACTCAGGTCACACTCTAACCTGATAGGCTGGAGGGTCTCCCGCCAAGATGACCACTCCACTTTGTGAGTGACAGCTAGGGTGTATGAATGGGTCTCTTTCTGCATAAAAGCAGGGTCCTGAGGACTGGAAGAGCAAGACGTCGCCACTGGAACTACGCAACCGAAAGGGAGAGAAGCCAGAGACATCTTCAGCATCTACACCACCGGTGAAGCCCTGCCGGATCGTCTCACCACTTTCCTTCCACACGACGAAAGGAGATCTTCAGCGAAGTGCCTCCTTCCCTTGAGCTGGTGGGGTCAACCAGTTCGCCCATCGCATTCTCGGACCTACCTTGGTCGAATCGACAGTGCCCCGCACTTGGAGACCGGATAGCCAGGCAGCTATCGTCACGGACCGCGATTAAAAGGAGCGTACCTTTTAAACTTCGTTTGGCAGCACCGCGGCTGGTTTCATCCCTGGGTAGTGCAGCGACTCGAACCTTCCTCCATGGCGAGAGCCTCTCTTCCTCTGTTGGATCCCTCAACCTGCAGGAACTACCAGGAACAACCGCCACCGCAGGAGCCACTTCTCCATGTTTAAGGTACATTGTTCCGCCAGGCCGCCCTTTCTCCGTGGTAGCCCTAAAGGTGTTTGAAATCCTTTAACTACTTGTGGGGTCAGCCGCCCTCTCTTTTAACATTGTCTTTCGCCTTACATCTACCTCTTCAAAAGTTTTCTACTAAAGACTTGACTGCAGCTACAAGAACATTTTTGCTCCTAAGCTCTTGGTCCTGTACCACTGACTCTGGCGCAGGCCTATTGACTCTGGCTGATTTGTTAGATCTGCTCTCACTAGAAATGTGTTGATGCACTGAAATCTTCTAAACCCCTCTTCCTTCCTACTGTTTTAACTTGTGGAGTGCCATTTTGCTCAGTTTTCATTCACTTATCTTTTGGTTAAAGTGTTATTGTGCATTACTTGTCCACCAAACTTTAGGGAACTGTTGCCAGGGTGGGTCTGAGGATATTTTGGTTTAACTTGTGCTTTCCCTCCCTTTCGTTAAATTGCTAGAGTGCCATTTGTAGTTGGTTTTCACTGTGCCGTGTTGCTCAGTTTTCACTATACCGCAAACCTGTCTATAATTGAATAGGGAGTTGTATATGCTTTTCTTTTGACTAAACTTAACTTACTTTATTAACTGTGATCTATGTGTTGACTTAGAGAATATATATTTATTTTATACACTTCTTTTTAATACAAAACTTTGGTCAGTGTTTCCTTGCTCCGTAGTAGTGTACTATCTATTGTGTCAACCCTGGATACTGCTCATCTCCCTCTTGAGATAAGTCTGACTACTCAGCCACAGCTACCAACTAAATCTTTGTGGTACAGACTGATACCAAAGGGGATTTACTGCTCTCACCTGTAGTCCTAATCTTCTGTAGTGCTCCCTAAGGGAACTGCCCTGGATTCTGCCTAACAATTACCCACAGTTTATTATTTTTACCTTACGCTGTTAAAGAAGTCTGCCAGTGTTTAAGAAGGTACTTAAAATGGCCTTATTCTCTTAAGTCAGTTTTTGACAGTGATTTCTATTAAACATCCTTTTTTGTTCCTGATCTGCCTTTCTCCACGCCCTGATGCCCACGGGTTACAGTGCATCAGAAATAGATAAATAAATAAATAAATACATGGGTCCAGCGTCTCCCCCTTCTCCTGGGTGGAGGAGTGAAAAATATGTCTTTCATAATCTACATTTCTTAGTGGAGCAAAGTAGGCATTTAATGAGTCACTAATTCCTTGGAATGTGTTTGTGGCACTTTCAAGGCATCTCAAATACAATGGGCCTCATTACAAGTTCGGCGGCAGCCTTGCCGGTGAAACCGGCAAGGCTGCCGCTGAACCTGCACATTTTTCCAGCCCCTGGGAATGGGCAATTACTGGGTCATTACGGCCGCCAGACCCGGTAATTGCCCATTCCCGGGCGCCAGTAAAAAATGCTCCCCATTCCCCATAGAGCTCAATGGGAGTGCACCGGCACCATTCAGAATGGTGCCGGTGCATCCGACAAGCTCTGCTCGCGGGTGCCTTGTCCGCCCGCCAGGTCAGACCTGCAGGGCGAAAAAGCACCCACGAGCAGAAGTCGTAGTTTGCCGGTACGGTAACAACGGTACCGGCAAGCTTACCGGTACCGTTGTTACTGTACCGGCAAACTCGTAATGAGGCCCAATGCCTTGTACTTTGGGCCTAAAGAATGCATTAGTGTTCCTCTCAGGCGCGTCCTTCTCTGACTCCAGTGGCATCAATGTAAATGGTGAGTTCCTTCGCCATCTGGTCCAGTGTGGTGCTGGTGTCCGATATATCAAAAGGCGGGACAGCCTGAGGTTGAAGGGACTCATGTCCTACCTCTCCCCGTTTGGTAGTCATGGGGACGACGTGGATGGGGTGGTGGTAGAGCTAACGTCCTCACCCCCAGACAGTGTGGGAGTGCTTTAGTGAATGTAGCTGCTGTGACCTAAGTCTTTACTGCCACCCACGATTATGTCTGTTTATGTGCTTCCTCGAGGAGGAAGACCCACTTGCACTAGCCCGGCACGGATGACCAGGGCGGCTGGCCCCAGAACGTGCTGTGATGGTGTCTCCTTGCACCTTACATTCACTGCTGCGGAAACGCTGCTGCTCACTGGTGAGGCAAGGCTTATTTCACTCTCCTTCCTGGTCACCGCCCTGAATGAAGCGTGTGAAACACCTTCCCCTGGGTGCCCCAAAACACACAAGGCGCAGGTTTACCAATAATGGCATTGAAAACAAACACATGTGAAAAAGGGGGCTGAGATGCTCAATTTATGTTTTTTTTTAAATCTAAGATCACCTAATCCACCCTTGGGCCTTGTCAGAGATAAGACAGGCAATATAGCAATGCATATCTCTTGTAGACAGGAAGGAGTGTGCGTGGGCAGTGCACCTATTGGGTGGTCATGGCTGTGCCTGGGCGCCCTGATCTTGGCTTCCATTGGAGGAGGGTGTCTGGGGAGTGCACCTTTTGGTTGGCGATGGCTCTCCCTGGGCATCCTGACCTTGGATTCTATTGGAGGAGGGTGTCTGGGGAGTGCACCTTTTGGTTGATGGTGGCAGTGACTGGGCGGCTTGATTTTGGATTCCATCGGAGGAGTGTGTGTGGGGAGTGCACCTATTGGTTGGTGATGGCTCTCCCTCCTGACCTTGGATTCCATTGGAGGAGTGTGTGTGGGGAGTGCACCTATTGGTTGGCGATGGCTCTCCCTGGGCATCCTGACCTAGGATTCTATTGGAGGAGTGTGTGTGGGGAGTGCACCTTTTGGTTGGCGATGGCTGTGCTTGTGCATCCTGAACATGGATTTCATTGGAGGAGTGTGTGTGGGGAATGCACCTATTGGTTGGTCATGGCTGTGCCTAGGCACACTTTGCGGGAGTGGATTTAGTGGCATTGTGTATGACACTGCCATGGCTCAATAGGACACTGCTGTGCAGCCAGCAGCGGTGCTCTGTCTTGTTATGTGTTTGGCTCGCTGCGCCCATGTATGTGCAGAGAGTCGCACACTGCCATGGGGCTTGTCTACCATACAGAAATGGGGCTGACTGACTAGGCCCGACACATGTTGGTGTGACAACTGCGCAGTGTCATGGATACTCACACGCCACACACACTCCTTCTGGCCCCTTTGGCTTTTACCCATCACTGAAATATTTGTCTTTCCGAGCATGAATGGCTAGAGGCTGATCGCATAGTAATCTTGACACCCCTGCATACCCGAGCCGCTGATACAGGGACTGTGTATCTACGCAGAGCACAGGGCTGCCTGCTAAATGCCTGCACACTTCACGGGGCGGCTTCTATCTCCCAATGCGTGCATGGGAAATAATCCTGCCCAAAATGCACAATGAAGACAGGATGCCCGATAATGCACACATGGGGAAAGGGAGATTAGTGTCCCAACCCGAGGCGCACACACACACCGCCCAAAAGAGGATATAGTAACAGTCGGAATGCTCAGAAAGATCGGAGAACCTTTGCAAATGGTGTGAGGTCTGAGAAGTCCTCCCTCATTCTAGTGACACGATGTGCAGGAACATTTAAAAGAATTTAAAATGTCAAGACTAATCGAATGGTGTAGGAACAAGACCCATAACATGCAACACACACAGCACCTGTAACTCTGTTCAGAGATTAATCTGGGCACACCATACCATGCACCTGCCCGGCCCCTGGTCCAAATAAAGGGCAATAAGTGTGAGGACAAAATCCGGACAAATAAAATAGACTAAAGGGAAGCAATGTGCGATGCTAAAGTAGCCCGCCCTTGATGCGGGAAGGTTTCATAACAACAGCAGAGTGGCACACGTTATTAAAATGTTCAAAACTATAAAAGAATAAGACGACAATGTATTGAAGGACGACAGCTTATTGTGAGAAGGTTCTGCGTCAGAGAAGATAGCTCAGGGGCAAGTGCTCACCTTGGAAGCAAGCCACAGAGCACCACAGGTTCGATCCCCGGGTCCGCGCTTAGAAACCTCTGGGTATTAAGGGCGTTATAAATAACCTATCATATCGTATCTGTCCTACGTGTGAGGTTAGGACTACCAGCTGCAGGCCTCTCTCCCTTGACCATGAGAATTGTCCCAGGTCGCCTCTAGGCACATGACATCCGATTGTTCCCATGGCCTAATGCTGAGCCCTGTTATTTGCAAGCAGAATACTCCTGCAGGCAGCCTCCCTCCTGCAGGCAGCCATCCAGGAAGAAGGGTGCCCTCAGAATGCGTAGAGATGCAGCTGGGCAGGAACCACCCCACCGCCCAACTGCACGTGAAGAACACTCCAAGAGAGGGGTCAGTCCGCGTTATTCTGTGTCAGCAGCAGTTCAGTCTAGAACTCCCCTGAATCCAGACGGTCAGTAGTCGCTAGCCAGTCCCCATACCAGTCTGGCTAGGAAAGGTTGCGTCAGAGGTTCCAGAGACTGGGACATAGGCTCCTGTCCAGGGTTCCTGGATTTACAGCCGTCCATCTCACTCTCAGTAGTATCCTAGCAAAAGCTAAATCCCACGGGACTACTTCATGGTGTCTGACCCTCTTTCCAAGGATGTTCTAACTCCTGGTGTACCTCCGTGTTGCTTTGCTACATGCTCGTCCTTCAACCCACCTTGCTCATACTCCCCATAGATGAAGGGTACGTGGCCCCTTTCTATCTCTATCCAACCTTGTCTTCCCTTTGGCTCCACCTCTTCAGCTCCCTTCTTCACTATCTCCTCCTCAACCCCTCTTCACCAACGCCTCCTCAGCTCTTCCCACCTCCTGTTCAGGTGTTATTCCCTTCACCATCACCTCCTAATCTCCCCCGCCTCAGCTCTACTCTTCACCACCCCTTCCTCAGTTCTTCTCCACACCACCTCCTCCTCCTCTGCAGCTCCTCTCAGCACTACCTTCTTTACAGCTACTCCTCTCACCTCCTTGAGCCTCTCCTTCCTCCGGCCAACTTCAAACAACTCCTTCTCTAAACCCCAGCAATACTGCCTTCCTCAATTCCTTTTACAGGAGCGTGGTTACTAATGGTTCTCCTGGGTGCGGTGGATACTAAGGTTCCTCAGAGGTGTATAGTGATAGCTACTACCAGTGGATGGGCTGTTTGAGGAATACTTCTCAATCCCAGCTTCTACTGTTCAACCAGAGCATGAATCCTGCATTAAGCCGACCAAGCCCATACATAGAGAGAGATAGACAGATAGATAGATGGATAGATAGAGAGAGAGAGGGGGAGAGGGAGAAAGAGAGAGAGAGAGAGCGAGAGAACGAGAGAGCGAGAGAACGAGAGAGAGATAGATAGATGGATAGAGAGAGAGAAGGGGAGAGGGAGAAAGAGAGGGAGAGCGAGAGAGAGAGAGAGCGAGAGAGAGAGAGAGATAGAGATAGATAGAGAGAAGGGGAGAGGGAGAAAGAGAGAGAGAGAGCGAGAGAGAGAGAGACAGAGACATAGAAGGGGAGAGGGAGAAAGAGAGAGAGAGAGCGAGAGAGAGAGCGAGAGAGCGAGAGAGCATGCTGGTGGCTCCCTGCAGCCCCCCTCCATCCCATTGCCTTTATTAATATCCCTTACACCACCCCCCACATATATTTTATTTTAAATGTTTTTTATTCAGTAAACAAAATAAAGAAAATATTCAGTCACTTCTTCCTTGAAAATATTGGATTTGGTCACTTCTACGGTGTCGGTTTTAATCAAACCAACACATTACGAGATTTCACCTTGAAGTGGAGGATTAACCTTTGTTACATTATCAAGAGACGCCATGAAATATGTCTGTTAGGTCATGTGCGACAGGCCTGGTATCCAGAGATGACACAGACAGCAGAATGTGAATTCCACAATGTGATTTGTATTGATTATCAGATGGTTCAAGGCCTAACTTGCCCTACAGATATGGTGGGGATTTCCCTACTTAGAGAAACCAAGGAAAGTCTAGGTCCGTAAGTCCACATCAAAAGCACGTCTGTCTCAAAACCTATGATTGCGCCCACATCTAATACAACCATGTAGTGTAGGTTAAGTCAAAGTGAATAGTGGTTGTAAGGAGAGATTTCCTTTAGGTGCAATTTTCCCTCCAGTTGTGAACCCCCAAACGTTTTGCTTTTGTTTGGGGTACTTCACCTGACTTTTCCAGTGGAGCATATCCTTCAGCTGCGCTCCTCTGGGCTTTCGCTCATCTGTTATGGGGAAACTGGCGTGTCCTTCAGACTGTCAGTACTGGGAATCTATATTTCCCTTAGTCTTCAACTTTGTTTCCATTTCTTGATAACTTTTAATCTATGTGCCAAGTACCTTACAGTACCGTGCACAGGGAACCTTTTTTTTTAATGGTCCTAGCCACCCTCTAAGTATTTTTTGGTGTTTGTACAAGTGTGCCCTGGATGAACTGGTGGCAGCAGTTTACTTTTGTTTGGTTTTTGAATTTTGTTTTTATTTCGGGTTTTCACAGAATAGAAACAGCAAACATTTGCAAATACACTGACAAGATAACCCACTCTGCCCCCTTCCCATTCCCTCCCCTTCCACCGTAGTGACGGTGTCTCCTCTAAATCAAAAAAACCATTAACCACACAACCCTTCGGTTGTCTAGAGCCAGGTGGAAATTTAGTGGTGAGTTCCATATTTGTCCATGGCCACCTCGTGCGCCTTTCCCAAGTTCTTAGGCCATAGTCCCGTTTATCGCGGGTCCCCTGAGGGGTAGCTCCTCCTTATTACCTACCGAACATCACATTTCTTCAATTATTCTGATATTTGGTCATGAATTCCCCCCCACATAGAAGCAGTTTACTTTAAAAGTATTTTTACTTCGTTTTGTATGGACCATACCGCGATTACCGCATTTGGCCCAAGACTGTGGCCAGTGCCGAAAATGGCTGTGCCACAAAGTCTTTTGTTCTGTCCTTGGCCATTTTGTCCCTTTGCCTTCGTCCAGGTTGAGAGACCCGGGTATTCCTTATTTGGACATGCAGCTTCCCACAAAAACCACAACTTTTGCGGGCTCCTGCATGTCACGTGTGCTAGTGCCCAGGAAGAAGGTTGGGACTGTCTGGTCCCAATCCATACTACTGGTGCCAGTATGTCTGGTAGGTCTGAATGACTGGGACCACCGTGGGCTGTGATTGGCCCACGCCTGACGTGAATGCAAGAGAGCAGATCTTTCACTGGCTATCTGAGATTGGAGCGCAAACCAAATCTTGGATAAGAGAATTGACTCTGCATCCATTCCAGGTCAATCTACTGAGGTTCACACCAAAGCTCATAAGGAGCCAAGTATCCTTAACAAGAAAGCTGACTTGAGGAACCGCTGTTGACGTGCTAGGAAGGTTTGGCACCCTGACCCTGCTGTTATCCCGTTGGACCCCTGTTTCTTCATCGCACCAAGAAGGCCTGCAAGGACGCTTCGCCTCTTTGGATTAGTGGGAACATCTACTCTCGGCTTATCCTACTTACCCTCGCAAAGAACCTCTTCAGAAGTGTTCCTGGGCCATCCAGTGCACTGACCAGCTCAAACCTAGGGTTTCGCACAGAAATGCTGCCGTCGGGACTGGAGCACTTGAGTCTCGAAACTCTGGGAATTGCTAGCTTGTGGTCCTGGTCCCTCTCCCACCATAACATTGTCCTAGCTCCTCTGGGTCGTGATTTACGAGAGTGCGCCACTCCGTGAACACTTGTGGTCCCTGTGTCGCCCCACTGTGGTGAACATTGCTGAAAGTGCCTGTAGTTCTTGCCTACCATGTCCGGAGACGAACTGCACCAGAACAAACTTTCTTCCTCCTTCATAGGCTCAGAAAAAGCAAACGTCCCATCACGGACGATCATTCTGTACCGCAACCGCTGAGAGATGGAGCATCCTGAAACTGCAGGGTTAACACCAACAGGCAAAGTGGGCTAGACTGCCAAAGTTTGCTCTGAACTGTGTCGAGGGTCAGTGAGTACTTTCCTAACTTACCGGTGGACCCCTAACGTCCCATCACAAACTATCGTTCTGTACCGCAACCGCTGAGAGCGGGAGCAACTGCAGGGTTAACACCAAAAGGCAAAGTGGGCTAGACTGCCAAAGTTTGGTCCGAACTGTGTCAAGGGTCAGTGAGTACTTTCCTAACTTACCTTTGGACCCCTGGCACACCCATTCACTTTCACGGACAAGTGTCCCTCAAAAGATACTCACCTTGGCTGGGTAGCCTGCGCTCCCCAGATTTTCCTGGACTCCGAAAGTTGCTCTGTCTGCAAGGGAAGACCCTCTTCTAGGAATAGAAACGTATTCTTCATCTTTTCAGACACCATCCTGAGCAGCTACAGCCCCCTGAAGAGAACCTGCTTTTTCATTTATGCACGCCCGTGCGTTCAAAATGCACAACTGTACTTTGAGCGCTAAGCTCCTCTCTTCGTAGGGCTAGACTACATACGTTAGGGATAGTTGATGAAGGACTGCCTAAACTGATATCTGTGTTAATTTAACCCCTTTGCTGTTACATGTCGTGGTTATTTTCTCCCCCATCATCAGCCTTAGGCTAATCGCATTATTGTATATATGTTAGATAGTAGATGAAGGTGTGTGGTGTTTATTCTTCATAACTGTGGTTTAATTGTGTTTTGATTATAAGTCCTATAATAAATGTATTTTTGATACATCTGCCTAAGAGTAATCTGTGGAGTTTTACTGTGTGATCATTGTGGCCTTCTGATCACTCTCACCCCTCCTGAGACTTAGTCTTGACCGCCTGCAAAGCTACCGTAGATTGCTCTGGTTTGTCCAGAAGGTTCCCCTGTTCCTCTAAACTAGGGTGGCCTCCTAAACCTCTGCCCACCAGGTCAGAGTTTAGAAATCCCTCTTAACAGTGGTTGACATCAAGTCTGGAGCCGTCTAGCTCCCGTCCCCAAGTTCAGGATACAGTTCTGACAATTATAGGCTTCAAATGTTCTTGAATGTGTCTTCCCCCAAGCAGACTTGGCTTCAATATACAAAGTTCCACAAGAGCTCATGGTTCCATTCCCCAAGCTTCAAGCAATGGTTCAGAAAATGTTCAACATACACTTGTTTTTAATATTTCTTCAGCACCTTCCATACACTTGATTGGGTCTCTCTGGTCTGGGTGCAGTTGTCAGACCACACAGTCCAATTATTACAAGTCGCGCCCTTGGCGTTATACGTTTGGCTCAAGAACTTGTCCAAGCTTCCTCCTTGGCACTACTCGACTCTCTGTACTTTCACTTGCCAACTTTATATTCAATCTGTTTCTTCTTTCACAGGGTTTTCAGCTTTTACGTTCCCTTTTAGGTTCCCTTTTCGCTCCCACTTCAGTGCTCCCCCTTCTGCTGTTCGTTCAACAGCTTTCAAACACTTTCTCTTCACTCATAGTATTTATATACTTTTTATTCTTCCTCAGCTATCCAGAGACTTTCAAAATGGTGCATATCGCCTGCACCTGACCACTCTGATATCCTGTTTCACAGTATTCTCTTAGCAACCTCTCAATCTTTCTCCGTTGCTCAAAAGGCTTTCAAAGCTGTGCAAATCTTTTATACACGATCACTGTAATATTCAGTTTCAGTGTATTTTTATTTTATTTATTTGCATTTATAAAGCATGCACACAGCCCGGTGGCATCGAGGCGCTGTTACAAGGAGATGACTTAGTCACAACGCAAAGCTATGTGGGTAGGGTACATTAGCCCACTTGATAACATGTACAGTTACATTACTAGGATAATTGGCTTGGTTACATTAGCCCATACCAGAGTTTAGGACTATAGGATTAGTTACAGGTGGGATCGTGCAGCACAGGGTTACACGTTAAGCTGCATATCATGATTCAATGAGAATGAGTACTGTTGTTTGATTCAGGACACGCCAAGTTCGAAGTCAATAGTATACAGTTGTTTGACATTCATTAAACATGTAGCGGTGGCTGTTTAGGGCTTTAGAATCAATATGTGTGAAGTTTTAAGCAAACTGTCAGGGATGGCACTCTATTAAGAGTGGCACAGGACACCCAAAAAGGGTTTGGGTGGTTGTGCCTAAATAAAGTGGACAGAGAAGAACACACACAGCAGAAAGGAAAGAGAACGAAGAGTAGGCAAGAGTAGCAAGGAAAGGTACAGAATGAATTCCCTCTTGGGGTGTATGCAGATATAGGAAAAGAGTATTCCACGAACCTTAGGAAATACTCAAGCCTTCTGCACAGTTTGCTATAACAGAGGCCCACGCTGTTTGCTCATGACTTGGAACAGCAGCTATGGGTGTCTGTAATGTAGAAACGAGACAAGGGAAGGGGCAGAGGTTGACTGATGGGAACCAACAGACAAGCTCTGTACAAAAGGGTCTACAAAACAGGACAAGAGAAGATACTTACAGACAAATCCAGGAAAAGGAGGTTGATAGCAAACTAGCAGAAGGAAATGAAGGGAAAGTCGTGTAACAGGATAGGATAGCAGAGGACAGTAAGGAACAAGGTTGAGAGCTCAGAGGAGCAGGAAAGCAATGAGCAAGCCCACAGGAGCAGGGCTGTAAGGTAGAGAGCCCAGAGGGAAAGGGCTTAGGGCAGCAGAGTAAAGCAGGCTGCACGGCAAGGAACCCAGAAGGACCGGGCAGCAAGGAGTGAGCCCTGAGGGGCAGGGCCGCTGACCGTAGAAGGTTGCAGAGGACTGTAGAGGGCTGCTAGGCCGAGAACCCAGCGGAAAAAGGTAGGTAGTAAGCAGCGGAGCGTGATCAGCTGCAAAGTAGGAAGCCCAGAGGACAAGGGCTGTAGGCAGCCGGAGTGAGGCAGGCTGCAGAGCAGGGAGCCCAGAGGACAAGGGCTGAGACTGGAAAGCAGCAGAGCGTGATCAGCTGCAATGTAGAAAGCCCGGTAGGGCAAGGGCGGAGGCTGGAAGGCAGCAGAGCGTGATCGGCTGCAATGTGGAGAGCCCGGCAGGGCAAGGGCGGAGGCTGGAAGGCAGCAGAGCGTGATCAGCTGCAATGTAGAAAGCCCGGTAGGGCAAGGGCGGAGGCTGGAAGGCAGCAGAGCGTGATCGGCTGCAATGTGGAGAGCCCGGCAGGGCAAGGGCAGAGGCTGGAAGGCAGCAGAGCGTGATCAGCTGCAATGTAGAAAGCCCGGTAGGGCAAGGGCGGAGGCTGGAAGGCAGCAGAGCGTGATCGGCTGCAATGTGGAGAGCCCGGCAGGGCAAGGGCGGAGGCTGGAAGGCAGCAGAGCGTGATCAGCTGCAATGTAGAAAGCCCGGTAGGGCAAGGGCGGAGGCTGGAAGGCAGCAGAGCGTGATCGGCTGCAATGTGGAGAGCCCGGAGGAGCAGGGCTGTGAGGAAGAGAGCCTGGAAGGCTATGGCTGTAGGCAGCGAAGAGTAACAGGCTGCAAGGCAGGAAGCCCAGAGGAGCTGGACTGAGGCAGGGAGCCCAGAAGGCTAGGGCTGTAGGCAGCAGGGTGTAGCAAGCTGCAAGGCAGGGTCCAAGCAGGAGTGATGGTAAACAGCATACAAAGATCCGTAGAAAGACACGAAAGGTGGAGGAAGGTCTCTCAATGCAAGAGGCTGAGCCACTGCAAGCGGCAGCCTTTTATACTGCCTAGCCCAGCACAGAGGCAGAATAATTGGTTGCACCTGGCTAAGCACACCTGCAGACAATCGGCCACATCCCTCTCTGTTCCTGAGTTGGTGGAAGCAGAGCCAATCCCTAGGGCTTCTGGGGGGTGTAGTTCCTTTGATGACCAATAGGAACAGCCAGGAATCGATGTTTATAGCCAAGTGCATTGTGGTATGCGTAGTTTGTTGGAAAAAATAATAAAGCACCAAAGTCTTGCAAATGGGAAATAAAGTCCCCAAAGTAAATATAGATTGATCCAAGAGTCTGTTGTAAATAAATGATAAACAAATAGTCCATATTGAGCGCAAATGGATGCGCACATGGCGCAGGCATGACAGTATGCCCCTCTCCAGGCTCCCTGAAGACCGACCTACAAGAAGAATGTCTGTCACACCGTACAAGAGTCTTAATCCAAAAAGGCACATCATGAAGCACCAGAAACGGTTTAAGGTTGCAAGGTGAGAGTCTTGAATGACGGAGACAATACAAATGTTCTGAACTTTAGATGTAGAAATCAGAAAAGACGAAGTCTTTGGAACACAAACCCCAACTGTGTGTGCATGAAGACAGGAACTGCGAAAAACTGCTGCAGGCTCCATGATAGATTTTGCTTTGACGGGCAACAGTATGATGTTGGAAGGTGGAGACATAGGTACAGCAGAGTTGGTAGCTTTAGGAAGGTTTTCCAAGACATCCGGAGCAGCCATGACAACGTTAGGGTTAGCCGCAGAGAGTTCAGGAGTCACAGCGGCGGTTTCCCCATGATTAGTAGACAGTTCAGAGGTTACAGCAGCAGTGAGATCTTGAATGGCTGTAGAGAGTATCGAGGCTGTAGAAACTGGGTGTGTGGGTGCCATGAGAGAACCAGCGGGCTGGAACGCACCTGAGACTGGTAGAGTAGAGTCTGGCAGTCTTAGTGCTATAGATACACCAGCAGGAACAACTGGAGCAGTAGTCTTAACAGGGAAACCCTTCGCTGACTTTGCAACAGTTAGCATGGTGGATGTAGGATCAGGAAGAGAAGGTGCTGCGGGATCAGGTTGTGTAGCAGAGGATTCTGCTGCAGCTAGCACAGCTGCGAAGGAAGTAGAAATCTGGGCATCGGGAGCATCAGAATTAGCAGTAGCTTCAGGAATCACAGTAGCTATAGCAACCTCAAGATTTGCAGCAGGGACTTGAGGAGTCTCAAATGTGGCAGTGAGTTTAGGAACCACAGCAGCAGGAAGATCATGAATTGCAGTTGGAAGTTCGGGTGCTGTAGCAGCTACAGACAGTTCAGGTGTTGCAACCACTGGTAGATCAGGTACCACAACCACTGGCGATTCAGGGGGTATCGAAGAAACTGAAGATGTTGATTGCTCAAGAGTGTTATCTGATAGCACAGCCACACTTTGGCAAGCCCCGCTTGCCAACTCAGCATGCTCGGTGTGAACTGTGCCAGTCTCCTCAGCTGACGTTGTCATTCCAGAAGAGGTTGTAAGTGTGAGTACTGGACAATAGGCAAGGGTGAGGGCGGAACCATCCTTTGACTCAGAGGGATTTCCAATCAGAAGACCACCCTTGTTTTGTGGTGTAATGGCTGTGTGAGTGATTTGACCCACCGGAGGAGTTAATTCTTTTATGTCAGTACAACAACCTGAGTTTCTGTGGCTGGAAGGTGAAAGAGCTGTGTCAGTCTTTAGAAGGGATACATATGCTATATTTAGGTCTTCCATCTGCTTGGTATAAGTCTGTATACTTTTCTGTATGGCAATTCCAGGCCTTATCATGTCGATCTCTAAAGATAAGATGTCAGGTGTTGGACATAGTGTCAGATGGTCTGGTGACTTGTGTCCCTTCATAAGATTCTGATAATGCAAATAAACAAAGTCATCATAGAGGTCTTCGGTCTTTCTTTTAAGGCGTAGGAGTTGTTCGTGTAGCAGGTAAGTATCATTAGTTTGATCTAAAGCTTCAGAAGCTGGTGTGGCAGAAAATTCGGTTGTAGCAATGGGAAGACTGACCTTAGGGTTATTGTGGTTAGTAGATACTGTGGAAGCATTAAGACAACCGATGGTTAGGATAGGTCTTTTGTACCCAGGACCAGATGCACAAACCTCAGGATAATGACTGCCTTGTCCTGTCAAATAAGGGTTTCCAGCATTCTGGTGAGCTTGCCAAGCTGATCTTGCGCATATCACTCTGGCAACAGCGTATTCTGGTTTAGAGTCTCCCACAATGAGTGCTATATCCTTGGCTGTTGCGGTGTTAGAAGGCTTGTCAGAAGACGCAGGAGTGTTTTTCACTGTTTGGTTTAACAAGATCTGTAAGAATTCATTATCTTTCTGTAGCTCTGCAACAGATAAGGACTGCGGATCATAGTCGCAAATGTCATAATAATTGTACATGGAAGAAGGGTCAGCTAGCCAGTGAGTATAGTACCGTGCTTGTAAATCTTTGTTTACTAAGGCGAGACTGTCCTTTAGACTAAGGTTCTTGTTTGCTGTCTTTAGGGAAACCATGGGTTTATGCAAAGGTTTCTTAACCCGAAAGGAAAGCATCTTTGGTCTGTGTGTGCCTTTCCGGCCTATGGAACAAGACATTTTTGGCTCTTGCATTCTGTCAGGGATGGCACTCTATTAAGAGTGGCACAGGACACCCAAAAAGGGTTTGGGTGGTTGTGCCTAAATAAAGTGGACAGAGAAGAACACACACAGCAGAAAGGAAAGAGAACGAAGAGTAGGCAAGAGTAGCAAGGAAAGGTACAGAATGAATTCCCTCTTGGGGTGTATGCAGATATAGGAAAAGAGTATTCCACGAACCTTAGGAAATACCCAAGCCTTCTGCACAGTTTGCTATAACAGAGGCCCACGTTGTTTGCTCATGACTTGGAACAGCAGCTATGGGTGTCTGTAATGTAGAAACGAGACAAGGGAAGGGGCAGAGGTTGACTGATGGGAACCAACAGACAAGCTCTGTACAAAAGGGTCTACAAAACAGGACAAGAGAAGATACTTACAGACAAATCCAGGAAAAGGAGGTTGATAGCAAACTAGCAGAAGGAAATGAAGGGAAAGTCGTGTAACAGGATAGGATAGCAGAGGACAGTAAGGAACAAGGTTGAGAGCTCAGAGGAGCAGGAAAGCAATGAGCAAGCCCACAGGAGCAGGGCTGTAAGGTAGAGAGCCCAGAGGGAAAGGGTTTAGGGCAGCAGAGTAAAGCAGGCTGCACGGCAAGGAACCCAGAAGGACCGGGCAGCAAGGAGTGAGCCCTGAGGGGCAGGGCCGCTGACCGTAGAAGGTTGCAGAGGACTGTAGAGGGCTGCTAGGCCGAGAACCCAGCGGAAAAAGGTAGGTAGTAAGCAGCGGAGCGTGATCAGCTGCAAAGTAGGAAGCCCAGAGGACAAGGGCTGTAGGCAGCCGGAGTGAGGCAGGCTGCAGAGCAGGGAGCCCAGAGGACAAGGGCTGAGACTCGAAAGCAACAGAGCATGATCAGCTGCAATGTAGAAAGCCTGGTAGGGCAAGGGCGGAGGCTGGAAGGCAGCAGAGCGTGATCGGCTGCAATGTGGAGAGCCCGGCAGGGCAAGGGCGGAGGCTGGAAGGCAGCAGAGCGTGATCAGCTGTAATGTAGAAAGCCCGGTAGGGCAAGGGCGGAGGCTGGAAGGCAGCAGAGGGTGATCGGCTGCAATGTGGAGAGCCCGGCAGGGCAAGGGCGGAGGCTGGAAGGTAGCAGAGCGTGATCAGCTGCAATGTAGAAAGCCCGGTAGGGCAAGGGCGGAGGCTGGAAGGCAGCAGAGCGTGATCGGCTGCAATGTGGAGAGCCCGGCAGGGCAAGGGCGGAGGCTGGAAGGCAGCAGAGCGTGATCAGCTGCAATGTAGAAAGCCCGGTAGGGCAAGGGCGGAGGCTGGAAGGCAGCAGAGCGTGATCGGCTGCAATGTGGAGAGCCCGGAGGAGCAGGGCTGTGAGGAAGAGAGCCTGGAAGGCTATGGCTGTAGGCAGCGAAGAGTAACAGGCTGCAAGGCAGGAAGCCCAGAGGAGCTGGACTGAGGCAGGGAGCCCAGAAGGCTAGGGCTGTAGGCAGCAGGGTGTAGCAAGCTGCAAGGCAGGGTCCAAGCAGGAGTGATGGTAAACAGCATACAAAGATCCGTAGAAAGACACGAAAGGTGGAGGAAGGTCTCTCAATGCAAGAGGCTGAGCCACTGCAGGCAGCAGCCTTTTATACTGCCTAGCCCAGCACAGAGGCAGGCTAATTGGTTGCACCTGGCTAAGCACACCTGCAGACAATCGGCCACCTCCCTCTCTGTTCCTGAGTTGGTGGAAGCAGAGCCAATCCCTAGGGCTTCTGGGGGGTGTAGTTCCTTTGATGACCAATAGGAACAGCCAGGAATCGATGTTTATAGCCAAGTGCATTGTGGTATGCGTAGTTTGTTGGAAAAAATAATAAAGCACCAAAGTCTCGCAAATGGGAAATAAAGTCCCCAAAGTAAATATAGATTGATCCAAGAGTCTGTTGTAAATAAATGATAAACAAATAGTCCATATTGAGCGCAAATGGATGCGCCCATGGCGCAGGCATGACACAAACAGTCTAGTTTTGATTGCTTTACGGAAGGCAAGATGAGAAGGTTCAGCTCTGAGGGCACGCAGAAGGGAGTTCCAATGCCTGGCGGCAATGAAGGGGAAGCTCGCACCCCCCCACCCCTCTGGCGTGCTTAAGTCTGGGAACAGACAGTAGATTGGCTTAAGGTGATCTTGTTGATCTGGAGGAGTGTGGGGTGATGACTCTGTGTGATGGGTAGGGAGGTGCTTTGTGGTGGATGCATTTGTGCATAAGGGCTAGCGTTTTGAAAAGGATGCGCTGGCGGACAGGCAACCAGTGCGCTTGCTGTCTGGCGGCTGAGATGTGTTCTCTTTTGGGGACGCCTGACGCAGCGTGAAGGGCGTTGTTTTGAATAGTTTGGAGTTTGTCCAGATTTTTAGCTGTGGTTCCTGTGAAGAGGACATTGCAATAGTCCAGCCTTGAGCCTATTAAGGCTCTAGCAATTGTCAGGCAGTTTGTGGTGGAGCGGAACCGTCTGGTGGCATTGAGGAGTTTAGAGTAGTAGGCTGTAGAGGCAGCGATTGCGCTAACTTGTCTAGACATAGTTAGGTTGGCATCTAAGTAGACTCCCAGTGTCTTGACTGATTTGGAGACAGGGATGGTGGTGCTGTCTATGGTGAAGGATAGGTACTGGACATCAAGTTTGATGCAGTGGGGGCTAACAGGAGTAGTTCAGTCTTATTCTCCTTCAGGCAAAGCCAGTTTTCAGCCCTGTTTTTCCTGGTTAGCGTAACATTTGATTGCTCTTAGCCTTACTTCAGTTCATAAGCGTTCACAAATCTACTGGCGGCACACGTCCGCCCTGTCACAATGTATCTTCTCTTCTTTCACTTGTGCATCAGGTTTCTTCACACACAGAAACTCATCGGTCGCATTACTGGATGCTGCTGTTCCTCTGCTCTCACGGCTTCTCACGAACTGAGGTCAGGGTCTCCCCACCTCCCCCTCAGGCACTCCTTGGCTGTCTCCTCCATCCAGGGGAACAAGCACTTGCAGAACCAAACAGGGAGGACTGACACTGCACACAGCTTCCTTCCTCCGACCTCACAGGCTCCCGGGAGGCACAGCTCCCTCGCAACGCTTTTCCAGAGTGCCCTGATCTGCAACTTTCCAGTGTTTTTGCATTCCGCTCTGCTCTGGTTCCCAATGGTCCATCTTGGCTTATTGGCTGCTTAGTGGCTGCTCTCTTCTTCTCCTCTGTGGCTGCCATGCCGTGCTTGCATACATCTGTACATCAAGGGTTTTCAGGTGTGCTTCACTTGTCAGTTCTGCCTGATTCCAATTAGAACAATCACTGGGACATGCCTGACCTTCAGCTCTGTAGTCTGTAGTCTCCAGACTCCCTCTTCTTCGTCCCAGTTCTATAGTGGTGGTTCCCATAAGTTGTCTGGATTACTCGTTGAGGCATCTTCCCCCTCCCAGTACTTTGTGCAGTTTCAAGGGGGATTTTAAGAGTGCTTTCAGGTTTCTCACAGTAGCCTTTGAACCACCTCTGTGCTTGTGACACATTGAGGTTTGCAGGACACCTAATTTCCACAGAGAGCATAACATCGCTGGAGCTCCCCTTCATAGTTCTTTGGGCAGGAGAACTGGATCCACCAAAGCACAGTGGATAGAAGCCAGGAATCCTTTGTAAAGGGGAATCAAAATGCTTTTCCTGTAAGTTTTTATGCACAACTTTAGATTTCATTTTGTGAACTGTTTAAGACTTTTGTTGAATAAAGCTTGACAAGAAGATTTCTTTTTAAGTTCTTCTTAGTTATCTTCCAGTCGAAGCCATGGCCATTTTTGACAGAGTTGTTTAACCCCTTCCATTAAATGGCTTACTCTGGGGCTGGTATGGATAACCTCAGCTGTCCCCTGGCTAATTAATCCTGAGAGCAACATGATTGTGAGAAGGATTTTAAGTTTTATACAGACGTGCTGGTTGATTGTAGTTCGCTTCAACATTGCAGAAGTGAACAGAAAAGTAGGATGATGGGAATCCATGTAATTACTTTACTGCTCATATCTAGAAGTTTATGTAATGTTATGTTATGTTATTTTGCATTTATATACCGCCTTATATACCATTGGTATGGTCTGAAGGCGCTGGTAGGTTGAACGCCCTTGGGAACCGAAGTTCAAGTCAGTAGAGAGAGAAGAGAGAGTCAAAGGTGCATGTGAGCACCGGATATGTTTGCAGCTGGTATGGCATTGGTGTAATAGCTGCTTCTTAGTGGTAGGTGTGGTGGTTGAGCGATCAAGAGTATGTGTTCATTCTGGCAGGATTTATCCAGACCGATTGTGGCTGCGTTAGGCCTGAGGAAAACGCCTGGCTGGGGGGTGTGTAACCAGCAGGGTTTAGTTAGAGTGATGGGGAGTATGAGGCAGATGCTGGTATGAGAACAGCTATACCGAATGGTGTCATAGAATCTCTGTGTTCTAGTTGAGTGGTGGTGTAAAGAAGAGAGTAAGCGTGGTGATTTGATATGATGGGTTACATGCTCTTTCAAATGTTCCATGCACTCCAAACCATTCCATGTAAGTCACGCAATTCTATGCGCTCCAATCCGTTCCATGCACTCCGGTCCGCTCCATGCACTCCAGTCCACTCCATGCACTCCAGTCCGCTCCATGCACTCCAGTCCGCTCCAAGCACTCCAGTCCGCTCCAAGCACTCCAGTCCGCTCCATGCACTCAGACCTCTCCATGCATTCCATTCCGCTCCACGCACTCGAGTCTGCTCTACGCACTCCGGTCTGCTCCATGCACTCCAATCCGCTCCACGCACTCCAATCCATTCCACGCACTTGAATCCATTCCATGCGTTCGAATCTGTTCCATGTACTCCGATCCGTTCCAAGTATTTCTAAGTTGTTTTATGCACTCAATCCACGTATTTCACCCGTACCATCCACATACTTCCTTGTACTTTTCACATATTACACCAGTACCTTCCACATACTTCATCCTTTCCATCCACATATTTCACCCGTTCCATCAACATACGACACCCGATTCCATCCACATGCGTCATCTGTTCCATCCACATACGTCACCCGTACCATCCACATACGTCACCCGTACCATCCACATACGTCACCCGTTATATTCACATACATCACTCGTTCCATCCACACAAGTCACCCATTCCATCCACACACATCACCCATTCCATCCACGTACTTCACCCGTTCCAAACGCTCTACGCACTCAACGGCTCTACGTACTCATCCGCTCTACGCACTCATCTGCTCTAGGCACTCATCTGCTCTACATGCTCTACGCACTCATCCGCTCTACACGCTCATCCGCTTTTCGCACTCATCCGCCCTAGGCACTCGTCTTTTCTATGGACTCGTCCGCTCAAGGCACTCATTCGCTTTATGCACTCACCCACTCTACGCACTCACCTGCTCTACGCACTCACCCGCTCTGGGCACTCACCCGCTCTGGGCACTCACCCGCTCTGGGCACTCCTCCGCTCTGCTCACTCTTCCGCTCTGCGCACTCTTCCACTCTGCGCACTCTTCCGTTCTGCGCACCCATCCGCTCTTCGCACTCATCCGCTCGACGCACTCATCCTCTCCCTGCACTCATCCGCTCTATGCACATGTTCTTTCCACGCACTCATCTGCTATATGTACTCATCTGCTCTACAAAGTCGTTCGCTCATATGCACTCATCCGCTCTATACACTTGTCCGCTCTATACACTCCTCCGCTCTGCACATTCATCTGCTCTATACACTCCTGATTTCTACACACTCCTCTGCACTTACGCACTCATCCGCTCTAGACTCATCCGTTCTGCGCATTCATCTGCTCTATGTACTCCTGCGTTTTGCACACTCCTCCGCACTTACGCACTCATCTGCTCCACACACTTGTCCGCTCTACACATTCATCCACTTAACATACTCATCCGTTCTATACACTCATCCGATCTACACACTCATCTGCTTAGCGCATTAATCCGCTCAGTGCACTCATCCGTTCCACGTGCTTCATCCATTCCAACAATTTCATTCGCTCCATTCACTTTGTTCATTCATCATGCATTATTGATTCAGGCCATGTCACCTTTCGTACGCACTGGATTCGTTTCATGCTCTCTATCTGTTTCATGCCCTACCCCATCTCATGTACTTGAATCGTCTATTCTGTACTTTCCATTTATGCCATGCACTCATACAGTGGGTGTCATCACTCTGTGTACTCATCAGTCTTGAATTCATCTTTCCATCCTCTTCTTTTTATTCATTTCGCCCATTTTGTTCATTTTGTCCATTGCACTTATTACATCCATTTCATTCATTTAAACCTCCTTACTGTTTGGTACAATTTATTCTTTTTATCCACTTCACTGCTTTGATCTAGTAGACTCGTTCTATTCTGTTTGTCCTTTTAGTTTACATTTGCGGTTATTAGTTGTCGATTTCTCGCATGGATCTTGATGTTGTATTGTTATTTGTTTTATTGTTATTCAAGATTTAGTAGTTTGTTGGGTTGGTGTCATTGAGATGCTGTTATTCAGTTTGGGTTAGTTTGCGTACGGGTTGGTTTTAGGGGAAGGGCCAAGTTTTCAGTAGTTTGTGGAAAGATATTAGATCTTCAGGTAGGCGGATGTGGGGTGGCAGTGCGTTCCACAGCGTGGGAGCCAAGGCTGAGAATGATGATCCGCCTAGCCTGACTGGGTTTGTTTTAGGTATGACTAGGAGGCCGGCTGAGCTTGATCTTAGAGTACATGGAGGGTGATAGGGTTTTAGCTTGTCTTGAAGATATTGAGGTCCGGTTTTATGCAATGCTCTATGCGAGATGCATAAGGTTTTGAAAGTCACCCTTCGGGCCACTGGAAGCCAGTGCAGAGTTTTAAATGCAGGTGAGATGTGGTCTCTCGGGCCGAGCGCTAGTAGCAGTTTGGCTGCAGCGTTTTGTGCTCTTTGAAGTTTATTCAGTTGGTAAGCGTGGACTCCGAGGTAGAGGGGGTTAGCGTAGTCCAGTCTTGATATAACAATTGTTTGAATAGCGGAGGGTCTGTTGGGAAAGGAGAGATATGGAAAGATGCGCCTAAGAGTTTTAAGGTCGTAGTGGCAGGACTTTGAGACGTTGTTGACTTGGCGCGAGAGTGTTAGGTCAGAGTCAAGGGTGCATCCAAGGTTTTTTCCTGAGTTAGAGGGAGTCGCTGAGTTGCCCATGGCAGATGGCCAGGGTAGTGGGTGTGGAAGAAGTTCGGAGTTGCCACATACCATGATTTCAGTTTTGGAGGGGTTTAACAAGAGGTGGCTTTGGGTCATCCAGAGCTCTATATCGAGGAGGCAGGAGGCAAGGTCAGGTTGACAGTTGAGTAATGAGTTCAGGAGTTTTAGAATTAGTTGCGTGTCATCAGCGTAGTTGTAACACAGGATGTTGTGTGAACAAATTATTGGTGGGAGGGTGATCAAGTATAGATTGAACAGGAGGGCAGACAGGCATGCTCCTTGTGGAACTCCCGTGTCGACTGGTCGGGCTTGGGAGGACTAGGTGGAGAGTAGCGTTATTTGGTACTTATCTTTGAGGAATGAAGCTATCGATTTGAGAGCGGTTCCACGAATTCCTAGGGAGTGGAGGCAGTCAAGGAGGATTGAGTGATTGATTGTGTCGAAGGCGGCAGATAGGTCAAGAAGGTTTAATGCGGCGCATCCCGCGGAGTCTGCCGTGATTTTAAGGTCATCCGAGATTGAGGTTAGGGTGGTTTCTGTTCTGTGTCGGGCTCTGAAACCTGATTGTGTGGGGTCTAGGAGATTGTTGGCTTCGACAAAGGCATTTAGTTGGGAGTAGGCGGTTCGGTCAATGAGTTTGGCAAGGAACCTGGTGTTTGAGATGGGGCAGTAGTTTTTGGGCTCGAGAGGGTCGAGGGAAGGTTTTTTTATTAGAGGTTTGACATGAACTGTTTTGAATGCGTCGAGAAAAATACCTGAGGAAAGGGAGTCATTTATGATGGATCTTGCGTGTTCTCCTGCGCAGGTAGAAGCAAAAATTTCTTTGAGGGTTGTGGCCGGGCAAGGGTCTAGTGGAGAGCCGGATGGTTTACGGGCAGAAAGAAGTTTGAGAAATTGGTCAGGTGATATTGGACTAAAGGAGTCGAATGTTGGATGCGCAATGGTCGCAGGCGGTGGGTTGGCCGGTATGAGGAGAGGGTTGCCTGGTGGATGTAAGAGAGCCAGTTTGGTGGTTAGCGCATTTGTTCTTTCGAGAGCCGTAGCATAAAAGTGGAGAGGGAGTGAGTCGTAGAGTGATTGTGAGGGGGTCGGGACAGTGGTAGTGCATGCCGGTTTGGTGAATTCAGTGATGATTTTGTGAAGTTCTTTGCTGGGGTTTTTGCAGTTTAAGATTCAGGTGTTGTAGTGGGCTTTTTTTGCTTTCCAGATTTCGGCCTTGTACTGATGAAGGTGTCGGGCCAAGGCAGCTCTACTCTCTTGGGTTTGTCTTTCTGCCATTTGCGTTCTAGGTATTTATATAGTTGTTTAGTGGTCTTCAAACCATCTAGGGAACAGGCCACGGCGGGTTGATGGTTTGCAAGAGGGTGTGAGCCGCTTTAGTGAGGTGTTGAGCCATGAGTCAAAGGCGTCGGGGGTTAGTTGTTTATTGAGAAGGCAGGTAGATGGAGGAGACTGGAGGAGTGCGTCGGCTAGGTCAGGAACGATTATTCGTTTTTTCCAGCATTTGCGTAGATTCAGAGGTTCAGGTTCGAGTACGGGAAGCGGGTCGGGTGAGCGAATGGCGAAAGAAACAATGAAGTGATCGGATCACATGATAGGGGTTGGGGGGTTTAAGTATCCGGTTGTGGGAGCTAAAGATGGCATCAAGAGTGTGTCCTTTATAGTGAGTCGGGCCGTTTAAGTGGGGTTGGAGGTTAATCACGTCTAGACTGTCAACCAGAGAGTGTGTGTCATAGGGTTGGTGGGGATGTCGAGGCATATGTTGATGTGTGAGCTATTGACCTATTCAATCATACCAATCCTATGCATGTGTAAATATCCAATAGACGCCACGATCATCCATACCTCATCAACCCGCTAAATGACAGTCACCTACCCAGGCAAATAGACTATAGCCAAGCATTAAACATGACTGCCTCACTGTCTCACCCAACAAACATCAAGACAACTGCCGTCCGACATAACATCTTAAAATCCAGCACTAAACCCACCTCTAACACCAACTGTAGTGGAGCATGCCTCACTCCAGAACAATGGATAAACACATTTGCTCGAAAACCCACCCCAAATGTACCATGCCCAACTACCATCAGAAATACTAGATTAGGCTACAGATTCACTAGAAGGCACCCCACGCTCTCGCCTAGACTCTCACCAAAGCTCTGCAGCAAATCAGACCCAAATAAAACATACCACCAAAATTCCAGCCATGACACACTACCCAATAATATCAACCCACCCCTATCACAGGCCAATCATACCTCTACTTTGAAAGGCAGCCTCATCAACGCAAGGTCACTAACAGCCCATGCCTTGGACATCAATGACCTCATAACAGCCAACGACCTCGACCTCCTTGCCATCACAGAGACTTGGCTCCACCCCGCATCAGGTCCCCTCCTATCATTTGCCATCCCAGACCAATACACAATCATCAGACAAGATAGAACATCCTCCAAGGGTGGCGGCATTGATATCATTGCTGAGTCCTCCTTAGGCATCAGACAACCCCCCAGCCAAACCCTCTGCTCTGCCGAACACCTAGCCTTCAAACTACCACTATCACCCACACAGACCATCTCAGCCCATCCGATCTACAGACCCCCTGGCCCACTCTCCTCCTTCGAAGAAGACCTATCACTCCTGCTCACTAATAAAGCTAAATCTAGCTCACAAACTCTCCTCCTTGGAGACTTTAACTTGGGGCTTCACAACACTAACGACAAAAAAGCCACAAACATCAGCAAGAGCATAACCGATCTAGGCCTCACACAAAGGCTTGCACAATCCACCCGCAAAAGGCTGACAATTAGACTGGATTGCAGGCTGCAATTGCAACATTGCTATCATGTCTAACTACCCTCTCGCATGGACTGACCACAATGCTATCCTCTTCTCCATTCCGAGAGACCCTCCCATCCACGAAAAACCTATAGCCCCCTCAAGACCAGCAAGAAACACAAGAAATATAACAGCGGACAACGTACTGCCACTTTTACAACTGCTCCTACAGGGAAACGTAGTCTCCTAGCTTAGTGAAGACCCAGCACATTTAGAAAACCTTTACAACGCGACCATACTTAACGCCATCAACAAAATAGCTCCACAAAAACTAAAGAACAGCAGAAGCCAGCTGGAGAAATACCCCATCACCTCATAACAAAGAACATTTTAGATTAGCCTCTACCACCTATAAATATGCCATTTTTCTTGCCAAATCAGACTCCTTCAACAAATGTATTCAAAATGCTAAATCCAACACTACAGAATTGTTTAACATTCTCAAAGAATTTGAATCACCCACACCCCCTCCTACAACCTGTCTGAAGGACACCACTTGGTGTCAGAACATCCAAAAGACCTTGAGCCTCATTACGACCCAGGCGGTAAGTTACCGCCTGGGCCGTGACTTTACCACCATGGCGTAAACTATATTTACGCCATGGTGGTTGGCGGACTTACCGCCCCATTCCGACCTTGGCGGGGCGGTAAGTCCCCAATCCCCATTTACCCTTCCCCATTCCCATTTTTGCCCCATAGGGCATAATGGGAGTGGGGAAGGCGTTAATTACGCCACCGTAAATTACGGTGGCGTAATTAACTCCATGGTCCCTTAGCGCCATGGATTTTAACACCTGCTAAAAGCAGGTGTTAAGTCCGCCATGGCGCTAAGGGACCTCGTACTCAGGCGGTAAGGGTCGGCGCTGTTTACGCCGCCGTAAAACCCTTACCGCCTGGGTCGTAATGAGGCCCCTTATCAGACAAAATGGAGCTCCTACAAAAAAAGATTGAAAATAAAAAAGCCACTTTAACTAATAACCTGCCTGCTCCCACCACAACTATACCACACTCTGACCAACATAACCTATTCAAATTTACCCCACTCAGCATTAAAGAAGTAGAAAAAATAATATTAGGTCTCAAACCATCCAGATGTATGGGCGACATTTGCCCAGCACCTATCATAAAAGAAACCGCAAAGGAAATCGCCCCATTTGTCACTTCACTTATCAATGCGTCCTTCAAATCCAACACAGTCCCCACAAACCTCAAGGATGCATGGGTCATTCCCCTCCTTAAATAACCATCTCTTGACCCTAACAATCCTTCCAATTAAAGACCTATCACCACTGTACCTTTCCTCCTGAAAATAATAGACAGAGCAGCCTATCTGCAGATCCCACACTACCTGGTCTACCACTATCTCGACTTTACTAGTTTTCATGCTCATATATTATCGGTACATTAGTATAAATATACACAAATGCTAAATGAGAGAGCGAGAGCATTCTTAATGTGTTTCCTTTGTATCAGTATAAATGGCACTCTATTGCAAGTGCAACTACTTGCAGGTTTAGTGATAAAACTCGGTAGGGAAGAGATTGACAACATCACATTTTTATCACACACACGAGCGTGAAAAGCATTAATTCCTAGACACTTTAGAGATAGACCAACAACCATATTGCTGTTCAATAGTAAGCCTGTCAGTTGTGCAACTCTCTCCAGAGCCTTGCAGCAGGCTGGGTGACTATTCTCCGCAGCAAAGCCTGCCACGCCCTGAGCTGGGTATTTATACCGCCTTTGGGGTGGCAGTTAGACTCTGGCATGCAGGGATGATGACAATCATGATGAATCCCTTTTCATGGATCAGGCGATGCTCAACAAGAACGCCCCTCCGGGGCCAGAATGTTTGAACCGATGCAAGTGCAAAGTTGCACAGTATGAGCACTAGGGTACATTTTGCCCTATTTTCTAAAAACACTGGGGAATATTAGAAAATCTTTGCACCATAACAAATGGAGTTTGGCATCGTATAAGCACCAGGGCAAAAATTGCACTAGTGCAAAAAAGATACATTTCCACTGCATTTTTGCACTAGGGCAAAGTTTGCCCTTGTGCCAATACAGCGTGGTAGCAACAGAAGGGCAAACTTTTCCCTAGTGCAAAAATGCCTGGAAGATGCATCTATTTTGCACTAGGGCAATTTTTGCCCTGCTCCTTATAGCGCCAAACTGCAGCTGTCAAGGTGCAAAGGTTTTCTAATATGTTCCAGTGTTATTAAAACTAGGGTAAACTTTTCCGTAGTGCTAATAACGTGCAACTTTGCAATTGCACCGGTGCAAACTTTCTGTAATCTGGGCCCTGGTTGGTAATAGTTCTGTGCATGTGATTGGACGGGTAGAGATATTTAGTGTGTTTCGTCTCTCTTCCGTTCTAGGCGTCCCACCTCATGGACCATTCCTTTAACCGGTTGGTTCACCATCTCGGATTTTCTGGCTCACTCATAGACTAGCGAGTGCTCTTGCACAACCTTGGAGGAAGTGGCGGATGATGGTGCTTTGCTGTCGACTTGCGAGTGGTGGAGGCCAAAGGAACACAACTCCTCTGCAGCTCTAAACTGGTAATCCTGACCTCTTCTTTCTCACCCATCCATGCCAGAGGGTGCACATAGGGGCGGGCTGACACACCTAGTGAGGGATTGCATGGGCCAGGGTCAGGTGCAGAATCAATCACTGTGGCCCCCCAGCGTTGTCTGGGGACCAGCGGCTCCACTCCATGCTTCCAATGCTCCCCACATCACATATTGGTTTGTGGGGACCAGCCCCCAAAATGGCCTCTACTCACATTATCAAGGCCATGCAGGGGACTGCCACAGTAGGCTCTTGTCCTTATAGCCCTGTTCCCTTTCCTCCTACCTTGTCCCTGCCCTCCTACAGTAGTTTGCAGCATGAAGAATATATGGCCCTCCTGTTTATGTCACACTGATTCTTTATTGAGGGCATTGGTGTAGCCCCTGTTTTCTGGCCCTGGTCCAAGCAAGGGTGTCCATCACACTCACCCCACACCAGGTACAGTCCACATGGAAACCACCACCCCCGCCTCCCAGCCCGCTGGTTAGGGAAGGGCGTTGAACCTGCTAAATAAAATCGCTGTTAACAGGAGATGGGCTACACCCTGAGATCTTCGATCACTAAGGGACACAGACACCAGAGTGAATTTTAGAGGGATTGCAACACACTTCTCCTTAAGGCTGTTCCTGTCTCAAGGATTCCCCTGGCATGTACTACACCAGCTCACTCTTCCTAGGAAGGGGTGCCTTAGATTGAGTATGGCGCAACAGACCCGTCGACCCTTAGGTACCCCCAGAGTGTGAGGCCAGAGGATGGGGTGGATCCACCTCATTATGCAGCCTCAGGCAGGCCGCCACACTATCCGACTCCCTCAAGCCAGGGTACCTCCTCTCAACCCATTTTTTCAAATGAATGGCCATATATAACATCCTACCCTACCTAACATTAAATTCTACTTAACATACCCCCAATACTTACCCCAACTCTACACTTCCCCCTACTTAACAATGACCCTACATAACAGTACTTAAAAATATATATACATATAACTACACATATCTACATTGACATACAACATATACACTACATACAACACTATGTCACAATGGGGTGACTGCCAGAGCCTTGCAGTCTATATAATTGTTCTTTTTCACTGCTAAAGAAGCGATGCTGATGGCGTTTGGCCATTTGGGAGTTAAGTACCAAATATTAATGTTGAGCTAAACCTGAAGTGGTTGCTCTAGTACATCTTGTGTCTTACTTTATCTTTACATTCAGCAACCTGTATCAGGAGGATAGCTCGGGGGCAACATGCTCGCCTTGGAAGCAAGACGTGGCAGAGCAACACACGTTCAATCCCCGGGTCCACGCTTAGAAACCTCCGAGTATTAAGCATGTTATAAATAACATATCATATGAAACCTTGTTTGTTCCTGTCTCACCTTTTGTGCCACCTCACTTGTTTATCTTTCCGCTGTTACCAACGGTAAATACCAATTATGGTTAGGTTTTTACACCACCCCTCTTAACATGCACTAGCTGCAGGCCTATCTCCCTTTGTCTCCCCACTCTTTTCAATTCCTAGACTTAGCCATGGGCTCTGAGCTATCAAAAACACCACTTACACCTGCAGTAGAGACGAATGCCGTCTGCATGTTTTCCATTTATGGGGTGTTCACCTGTAAATATTTGAAAGATTTGAATTTTTATACTCTATTTCAAACGCAGTTTCAGTAGCCAATTGAGGGCTAATTTCATATGGATCATCTTGTTGTCTTGCACAGGGCTTCAGAAAAACAAAAGTGTAAGGTGTTTGATGGTTATTGCTCAGTTTATTTCATCTCAGACAAAGAATCAATGATCAGATTACGTGACAGCCAGACTAGATCACTTAGGAACTCTAAGGCTAAGCTAGAGAAGGAATTTGAACAATACAAGCATCCCTCCAAGGCCAGCCGGCCAAACAGTAAACACACTCGCAAAACAGACCTCTAGCCAAGTGTTTCTGCAGACACCGTTAAAGACTCGCCTTCAGAAACGCCTACAGAACCACCTGTTGACCTTTTAGATGAACTAGACCTTCACCATCCTTTCCCCTCACTCTCTGGCCAGCCACCCTTGGCCCTCCTCCTACCCCCACCTGCGAGGCTAAGAACCTCGGGTCATCTTTGACTCCACCCTTTCCTTCTCCACCCACATCTCTGAGATCTCTAAAAAGTCAAATTTCTGACTGCACCTCCTCAGAGGTACCCTGCCTTTCCTCTCCTTCCCCCAGAAGCTCATGGTATCTCAAGCTCTGGTTCTCTCTAGCTTGGACTATTGTAACAGCCTCTTTCTAAATCTACCTGCCTCTACTCTCCGCCCTCTGCAACTAATCCAGAACAGGACTGAGAGACTTGTCCTTGGCCTCAAGCCCTGGGATCGTATCTCTCCAGCTCTGAAATCTCTTCACTGGCTCCCAGTGGATGCAAGGATTAAATTCCAAACCCTCTGCATTGTCCACAAGGCCTTCTGGGGCCTGAGTCCAAAATACCTTCAGCTATCCCTCCGCAAATACCTCCCCTCTCGAGCTCTTCGCTCCTCTACCTCCAATTCACTCAGGGTCAGTCGTTTTTCTAAGAAACAAGCTGGGGGTAGATCTCTGTCTTCGGTTGGGGCCTCCCTCTGGAACAGCCTCCCTGCCACTCTAAAACTTGAGGAGAACCATCTCCGGTTCCGGAAGCACCTCAAGACCTTCCTCTTTTCTTCTGCCTTCGCTCCCCCTCTCCCCTGCTGATCTGTTCTCTCTTGGCACTGTGCTCCTGGCCACCCTCTGTCTTTTTGGCCCAGTTACCTGCTCATTCTGTCACCCTCCCGCACTGCCTCCGGGCCACCCCTTGCACTGGGGTCTGTATCTGTACCCATACAGCCCCCCCTTTTTCTTCCTGCTCTTATCGGACTTACCCTGTCTGCTGCCTTAAACCTAGCACTTGCAAATTGCTGGCTGCATTACCACTGTTTGTTGCCTTTATTATTTATTTATTGTTATTTATCTGTTTCTCCTCTGCTTCGCACTTTCCACCTCTCCCCCCTTCCATGCACTTTTCCCCTCCCCCCTCTCCCATGCGCTTGCGCGTTCTCAATGTCACTGGGCCTAGTAAGATCGCTGTTTTGTTCTCCCCTGTTCCCCTCCCTTGCCTTGTCGCGCTCTGAAATACTTGTGTACGAGCACGATAGAAATAAAATATCAATCAATCAATCAAAAAACTAGCACCATACTCGCCTCTCCTGACTGCCCGTACACCACCTACTCTGCATCAGAGGGACCCACCACCCCCAATGCCACAGTGAGCGGCTATGCCAGCCCAGCCAACCACCACACTCCCCCACCACCCTCCCCTGCTTCTCCCACCCCCGCCTGCACCCTTCTGCCACCAAATCTTCCTCTCCCACCACAACCTCGTTGTCCACTCCTCAAGACCACTTAACATCTCCTCCCCCTGCCCATCCTACACTTCCACCGCAGCCAGCGTCCTCTGCCTACACCACCCTGGACTTGCTCCGAGCGGAGTCGGTTTCCACCTCAATCTACACACACTGTGGGCCTCATTACACGGATGGCCGTAAGGATTTACCGGTACCGGTAAAATACCGGTACCGGTAAATCCTTACCGCCTTACTACGAGGTCCCTTTGCCGGTTGGGCCATTTAACGCCTGCTTTTTGCAGGCGTTAAAAACCAACCCGCAAAGGGACCCGGGGAGCTAATTACGGTACCGCAATTTGCGGTACCGTAATTAGCGCCTTCCCCATTCCCATTGAGCCCTATGGGGCAAAAATGGGAATGGGGAAGTGCAATGGTGGAAGGGGGAATTACTGCCCCGCCAACCTTGGAATGGGGCGGTAATTCCCCTTTCCGCCAAGGCGGTGCCGGTATTTTACCGGCATGAACCATGGCGCTAATAGCGCCATGGTTCTCCGCCATCCGTGTAATGAGGCTCTGTGTGTATAACTCCTAATCCTACAGGCGCATGTCTGACTCAATTTGCCAAACATACATTGATGACTTGCAGGCACTGTCCCACTCTTATCCTTTTAACTCACTCCAGGCCAGGACAACTTACTAGGCAAGATATTCAATTATCACATTCTTCCATGTCTGAGCCACCCTGACTGCACACTGTGGATGCCTGACCATCCTCTGCTACTGCCACCACCCTTCTACCTATGCGCACCTACCCTCAGGCCAATACCGAGGCTGAACCTATGATAATTCACACTCCCCATATGGCACAACAATTCCCCCACGCTGCCTGACAACCCCACTGCTTTCATGGAACATTTGAACACAGTGATTGCCTGTTATGACTCCACTATTGGGGACCTTACACAACTCCTACGAGCTTTGCTCAAAGACACCTTATACAAACGAATTATGGGCAAACTACAATGGCCTGACTCACTGGCGGAAGGTGAGGCTCCTACTGCTAATATTACTGCACTTACCACCCTCATCAAAGAAAAATACCCGGTCAAATCTGACTGGTCAAAAATAGCAGCATGCAAGCAGAACCAGTCAGAATCTCCCTATCTAGATTGACTGGCTGCTTCACTAAATACTCTGGTATTGTAAACGCTGGGGAACAAGCTAAACCTGCAAGGGTGTCTCATTTTGTCTACTGTCTGAAGTTGCCAGCAATATTCAGAATGCTCAGATTGGGTGGCAAGCTGAATCTATTAAAAAAAGCACTGCAGGCTGCACAACACTTCTATAACAAACTTAAATGCCAGGAGCAAGATAGTGTTACATGTCTTATGGCTTTGCAAATACAGCATGCTCAACAAAAGATTGCCTCTGGCAACCAGGGACGCCTGGGTAATGAACGCCAACCCTATGCGCAACAACCTCCTCCTCCATTTGCCCATGACCAATAACAGCAACAGACTTTTGGACACCCATTTTTGCCTGCCCAGCAACCCCTGCCGGGGCAACCTTTCTGCAGATATTGTAAACAGTGTAGGCATCTCATCCAGCAGTGCCCTACCGAACCAGCCAGACAACGCAATATGGTCCCACTACTCCATGCAATGATTTAATTCTTACTGGCAATTCAAACCTCTATCCCCCACCACATCCTCCTCGTCCTCCTCCTGCTGCAGGGGGCTACCAAGATATGCATATCTCTTATGGCGCACAATAACATTGCCAGAGGGACCCTGCTCTGCTGTCTGCTGCCTTGCTCCCGCTGGACTGGTCCGGTCTCTATCTCAAATGTAACAGCCAAGGAAACAGGATAAATTGTTTAATTGATACAGGTGCTGGGTACTCCATGCTACGAGCTGCAGAATTTTCACATGTTAATATTTCAAATTAAATTGTCAATCCGATTGGTATGTCTGGCACCACCATTCCACACCCGGTATCAAATGAATTGTCTGTTTCTTTTGGTCCCATCACTGAACATCATGCCTTTCTGTTGAGCCATTGCTCACCTGCAAATCTGTTGTGTATTGATCTGCTATGGAAAATGCATTCTACCATCTGTTGCTCTCCTGATGGTATTTACCTAGAGGTTCCACAATCTAGGCAAGCTGAATGTATATTCCTCCTCCAACAGCCCACGCACCCAGAGCCTCAATCACTCCTCACACTCACCCAAGCTACACAGGTACAACACCTTATTAACTCATTGCCAGTTGCCCTCTGGTCTGCACACGCCAATGATGTAGGCCACATTCTCTCTGCTAAGCCTGTTTGCATCACTCTTAATCATGAGGTCCCTCTGCCATGAGTACCTCAGCATAGGATCTCCCCACAAGCGGAGGAAGGTATTAAGCCTGTCATCTTCTCCCTCATTGACCAGAGCATCATCTACTACACCACTAGCCCTTGCAATACTATGATACTCCCGCTGGAAAAGAAAAAAAAAAGGCATGGGCAAATTCCATTTTGCAAAGGATTTGGGTACCCTTAATAAGGCGGTAATACCCTCACATCTGGTTGTCCAGGACCCCCTCACCATTCTCTACTGTATCCTGCCCAACGCCCAATTTTTCACTTGCATTGATCTTGCCTCTGCCTTCTTCTCTGTCCCCATTGACCCAGACTATCAGTACCTCTTTGCCTTCACATACAAGGGATGCCAGCTCACCTACAGATCCCTTCCCATGGACTTTGTGGGCTCTCCATCTCTCTTCTCCCAGATACTGCAGGAAGACCTACAAGATCTCACCCTTCGAGGGGGCTCGACTATGATCCAGTATGTTGATGACCTCCTCCTAGCATCACCTTCCTTTCAGGACTCCCTCTCAGACTCCAAAGTGCTCCTCACTGTCCTGCAGGCAAAAGGTCACAAAATAAACAAGGCTAAATTGCAGCTCTGCCTCCCCACCGTCTGTTACCTGGGACACAACATTTCCCATGGTACAAAGTGCCTTGGCCCCTCTCGTGTGTCCTGCATCTTACAATGTCCCATGCCTGCTACTAAGAGACAGTTACACTCCTTTTTGGGAATGAGCAATTTCTGCCACCTCTGGATCCTTGATTATGCCTCTACTGTAGCACCTATGCAAAAGATGCTACATGACTCACAGGCAGACACACACACATGGCCTCCTGACTCTTCCACAGCCTTCGCCAAGATCAAGACTTCACTTTCCATTGCCCCCGCCCTTGCCCTTCCTGACTACTCCAGATCATTCACCCTGTTCTGTGATGAGAAAGAAGGGTATGCCTGTCATGATCACAGAAAAAAGTTCCCCATTTGCCTCCGAAAGGAAGTGGTCTTCCATGTACCATTCTCGGATCATGAAAAAACAACTCGGAGCACTGGGAGGGGAATTGATGGTTACTTCCTGACTCTTACACATGCCCCCCAGCTCATTCTGGGGGTGAGCAGTGTCTGTCTAGTGGTTGTCATCCTGCTCCTATTTAAGCCCCTCCCCTCAAGTGTTCCCTGCTTCGCGTCATCATTTGTCTACATTTGACGCTTACCGCAGTCCAGTCAGCTGTCCTGTCAACTCGCAGTTTTTCACTTCACTTGTCCTTGGAATCTAACCCTCTTAGTATTTTCTTGCCCCTTCACAGCCTGTCATTTTAGCACCAAACATTCAGTCATTTAGTTCCCACTTCCGTACAGTTGCACGCTTAATTATTCACTTGTTCCTGTCAGCGGCTTCATTATTCACCCGTTCCTGTCAGCCTCTTCATTCCGCAAGTATCCGTTTTCCTTTCCTTTACTAGTGGCTGAGTATTTGAGGTTTATTGATGTTTACTTTGTTGCAGGGCGTAGTGGCCATGCCTTTGTGACGAGCGTTCGCTCAGCATTTTACAGAGCTAGTTCCCGCTCTTCGCTGACGAACGTTCTTTTGTAAAAGACACTGCCGTATATCATTGTGAAGTGCTTTTGGCAGGCACAGCTACAGAGCGCGTTCCCGCTCCTCTCTAACTGAAGTTACATGAGTGAAAGGCATTGTTATTTTCTGATTGTGAAGTGCGTTTGGGCACGCACGTAGCACAGAGGTTTTCCACTCCATTGTTCAAGCATTTTGTTGAAAGGTTTGGCCTATTGTTAATATTAACGTGCTGCTGCACGTTTGTTTATGAGCCAGTTCAGCTTCTCCTGTTACGCACACATACTTTTGAAGGTGAAGCTTTTGGGTTTAAAACACATTGTGCCAAGTGTCCGCATTTCTTCCTTTGTGTGGGCTCTAAATCAGTTTTTCATTTCATGACCAGTGGGGCTCCACTGGCATAGTGGGAATTTTCCCTTTCATAGGGGGTTCATTAACATTCCTTTCATGTGCTGATTATTGGCTCCCTCCAGACACTTTAGCACCCCTTAATAGCTCCCCTTCCATTCCTACTGTATTCATCTGGAAGTCCCTCTGCAGAACTAGAGCCCCTGCACAGATGCAGGATGGAGAGCTCGCCTCAAAAATAAACTAGGTAAGATATAATGAGGAGAGCGACTGCAGTATACTGTAAAAGGAGAATTCCCATTGAAGCTTAGATTTTTTGTGCACATTAACACACAATAAGGAATCTTTGGTGTTTTATGCAGGGACTCCTTGCTAGAGAAGTAGAAGAGAAGACTTGTGCCCAGTAGTTCCTACTCAAGTGTCCCCGCAGAGTCAAGGTAAGCGTTACAGAACGCGAAGCCGCACTGAAACATACTCTGCCTGGACACCATGGGAACTCCAGAGGTGGATCAGTTGGTCCAATTGTTGGGGGAATTGAGAGCTGAGGTTCATGCAGCTCGTTCTGAAACCAATGCTCTGAGGAGGGAGTTAGTGGTAAACAGGGATAGAACTGAAGAATTAGCCCGCCAACTATTACTGTCTCAAGCTGGACAGGTTCCCTTGCCTCAGGGCAATCCACAAGTTCCAGCCCCATCTGCACCACCTGTTCCAGTTCAAGTGGTCGTACCAGGAAATATTCCCTTGGCTCCCCTGGAGCGTTTCAATGGAGATCCAAAGAAATTTGCAGTGTTTTTAAACCAATGTAGACTACATTTTCTATGCAGACCAGGAGTATTTCCCACGGATTAGTCTAAGGTGGCATTTGTGTTGTCATATCTTGGTGGATATGCTGCCGACTGGTCTATACCCCTTGTCAACAGAGATGATCCTTTGTTAAGAAATTTTCAGGAATTTCAGCGGGAACTGGAAAAGCTATTTGCGCGTCACACTCAAGGTCAAGCCCTAGATAATGAGCTGTTGTCGCTGCGACAGGGCAATCAAGATCTACTGGCATATGTGGCTACTTTCAATAGACTAGTTGCAGAAACCAACTTGCCCTCGGAAAAAAGAACCACCTTGTTTTACCGCGGGTTGCGGAGTGAGTTGACGGATGTCCTAGCACAGGTGGTGAACCCACATGAAGGTGTCACAGAATTCATTGATTTGACCATCCAGTTAGACCATCGGCTGCAAGATCGAAGAACGGACCGGGCCTGCCCAGAAGGTCAAGCTTATTTTGTCCGTCCTAAGGAATCTGTTGGAAGATCATTGTCAGAGACGCATTCCGAACCCATGCAGGTGGGGGTAATTCGAGGTCCTCTCTCTCAGGCGGAAAGAGATAAGAGACGGCAGCAGCAGCTGTGTTTGTATTGTGGAAAGGCAGGGCACTTCCTGAAAGACTGGCCCGTGAAACCCTCAAGAAAGCCCCTAGGAGGAATCAGTCAGGATAAGAAAGAACCGAGTCCGGAAAACTCCAGTGCCCGACAAGCGTAGAGGTCAGCTTGTCGAGCGTGAAGAAGGTTTCGGTGACCTCGCATTTTGCGTTTCCCATCCTCTTAGTTAGTCCAGAGTGTCCCACTAAAAAATTCGCGTTGAACGCCTATATTGACTGTGGAGCCATTGGCAACTATATGGATTTACACCTAGCGAGCAGATTGGGCATTCCCTTAATGGAGAAGTTGGAAGCTGAAAACGTTTCTGGAGTTGATGGCACCCCTCTTGTGTCAGGCCCGGTAACTCAGTTAACAAACAATCTCATCATGCTCTGCCAGGAAGGACACAAGGAGGGGATTTCCTTTGACCTCATTCAAGCACCACAATTTCAAATCATCCTAGGAATGCCTTGGTTGGAAAAACATAATCCTGTTATTGATTGGCGTGCACGGACCTTGATGTTTAGTCCTGAATGTTACGAGAAGTGTAGTCTCTCTGAACCTTCTACGGGCTTAGAGCAACCCAAGAAAAATACTGAAATCACGTTGGGTCTCATCGGTTCATTGCCCTCAGAATATCAAAGGTTTCAGGATGTTTTTCAAGAAGAGAAGCAAGCTGAAATGTTACCCCCTCATAGGCCTTATGATTGTCAGATAGACCAGATTCCGGGAGCTCAGCTTCCTTGCCATCGTATTTATGCATTAACGGAGAAGGAAAACCTTCATCTGAAAGCTTACCTCGATCAATATTTGGCTAATGGATTTATTAGACCATCCAAGTCCCCAGCTGCATCACCTCTGTTCTTTGTGCCCAAAAAAGAAGGAAATTTGAGAACATGCATTGATTATAGAGCCCTGAATCAAATCACTGTGAAGAACCAATACCCCCTGCCTCTCATTTCTACACTATTGGACCAAGTAAAGAGAGCCAAGATCTTCACAAAGCTTGATCTTCGAGGGGCATACCATCTCATTCGCATTAAACGTGGAGACTTGTTAGAGAAGTAGAAGAGAAGACTTGTGCCCAGTAGTTCCTACTCAAGTGTCCCCGCAGAGTCAAGGTAAGCGTTACAATGCCTTAGGCATACTCACACAGAAGCAGAGGGCCCTACAACACCCGGTAGTTTATTTTAGCTCACATTTAGAACCTGTAGCCTCTACCTTCCCAAATGTCTGAGAGCGGTAGCTGCTGCCCTTCTCCTTACAAAAGCAGACAACATTGCTCTAGCATGCCACATAAATGTCGCAGTGCTGCACTCTGTATTAGCACACCTCCTCAGGGGTAAAACACAACACCTATCCGCTGCACGTTTCACCAAATGTGAAAAATTGCTCCTCTCCTCCACCAATATCATTCTCATCAGGTGCACGCCACTCAACCCTGCCTCTCTCCTGCCCATACCTGATGATGGTCACCCGCACGACGGCCTTGCAGTGGTTGACGTATCATCACCAAAAACCAACCTCAAGGATATCCCCCTCCTCAATGCAGATCGGATCCTCTTTGTTGAAGGTTGTTGTCTGAGAGATTACGCAGGGGGTGCTCAAGGCAGGTTTTGCTGTTTGCACCTCCTATGAAGTGTTAGAAGCTTTTCAGCTTCCATCAATATGATCGGCACTAGTTGCTGAACTCATTTCCCTCATACAGGCTTGCACGATCGCCACACAACGTACAGCCACTATATACACTGATTAACGTTATGCCTTTGGTATCTTACACGACTATGGAACCCTCTGGAAACTGAGAGATTACATCACTGCCCAAGGTACTCCCATTCTCAAGGCTCCCTATGTTGAAACACTACTTAATGTGATCTTGCATCCTACCGAGTTGGCCATTGTGAAATGTACAACACATACTTGATTTTCTGACAGCACCTCGCAGGGTAACGCATTGGCTGACTGCAACGAAAAATACGTCAGTCCATGGCCCTCAGGCTACTGATAATGTGCCACGGTTTCTTCTCTCATTTGAGGACCCCCTTGCATCTTTCCATCCTGCTGGACCTCCAGGATGCGGCCCCTAGGCTGAGAAATAGGGCTGGGAAAGTAAAGGATGAGTTTGTTGCTCTGATCGTCTATGGCATGATAGTTTGGGCCAGATAGTGGCCCACTAGCGCTATTACCTTATCTAGCAAGCAAGGGAAAAATAACCTCAGAGGTCCAGAGATACTGGTTTGCACCTAAATTCCCCTCCATTGCTCAGAAATTCTGTGCTCACTGTTCAACACGTCTCATGTTCAACCCTGGGAAGCTCGTGAAAACCACTGCAGGGGCACACAAAGGGCTTCATCACGAGTCTGGCGGTAACCCTTAAATGCGGCGGTAGCGCTATTACCGCCGCATTTAAGGGTCTGCCAGATCATGGCCTTGGCGGATTTCCCCCCAGCTCTGAGCTGGGGGAAAATCTGTGTCACATTTGCTGATTTTAAGCGCTATTACCACTGGCGGGAAATCCGCCGGTGGTAATAGTGCAAATTTTCCCCATTGGGCCCAATGGGGAATGAGGAATTCCCGAATGGACCCAATGGGCACTAACCATTCCATCAAACCCGTGATCCGGCACGAATAGCGCCGGGGGTTTGGCCGTAGGGCTAATAGCGCCGGTGTTACCGCCCAACTCGTGATGAGGCCCAAAGTCCCCTATGGCCCCATTGTCAATCTCCATATAGACTTCATCACCATGACCCAGTGCACCTCCTTTGGCAATGTCCTGGTGGTGACACATCTTCTGGATGGACTGAGGCCTACCTCTGTAAATATGCTGTTTACATTACAGTGGCCAAGAAACTGCTCAAAGAGTTCATCCCATGTTTTGGCCTCCCAGTCTCCATAACCTCTGATAGGGGAACCCATTTCACAGGACAAAGTGTATAGAACACTGGCAATGCCCTTATCATGCAGAATTTCCACTGCTCGTCTCACCTGGAATCAGCTGGGTCAGTGGAACGCTGAAAACCTGACATGAAAAAGCGCTTTGCTGAAGTGTGCCATGACACAGGCCTAAGTTGGCCTGATGCCCTCCCTCTTGTACTCATGGACATAAGAAACACTGTAAATAGAGTACACGGTCCCTCCCCCCATAAAATACTCATGGAGAGGCCCATGAGAATGCCAGTTACTCTGCCGCCTTCTCCTGAACTCTGTGATTTACAACTGAATGATTATCTTGCTGTTTCCTATTGCAATAGACTAATGCTCGTTGTCAGTTCTCACTTCCAGCAAATCCAAGGAGCCCTTCCTCGACTGCCTGAAACGCCGTGCCACAGCCTCCTGCCGGGAGATTGGGTAGTGCTGAAAGTGCATCAGTGAAGGTCTTGCTGACAACCCACACTGCAGTATGCTGTAGAGGCCATGACTCCTGGGTCCACGCCAGCCAGTGTGTGTAAACAGCGCCTCCAATCGATGTCGGAGAACAGCAAGGGGTCCAGGACAAAGACACCCCGCCATCTGCCAGCAGCAAAGACACAGCAAATCTGCAGGGTTACAGGATAAAGACAGCCCTCTTCAGCTACCCACCGGGGTCGCAGCAGCTAAAACCCCTGTGACTCCACATCCAGCACTCCTCAACAACAAAGTTCTGCTACCTGCCCCACGGTACAACTTGCAGAGTGCGGCAACCATCTCACCTGACATCAGCAGGTGAACCACACCAACCAAAAGCATGCCACTGATACACCAGTCTCCTACGTGTGGCCCATCGCTCTCAAACGTTTTGTCACCAGGCATCTACAATAGCGCAGTGCACCTTTAGTGAAGGTGCAAAAGTCCTCCTGCCCAAGGGAGTTTGGAAGCCCAGCTGATTTCCCCCAGCTCTACACATCTGTTATTCTTGTGGGGATTCCGAATTTTTGCATCATCCGCTCTCCAGTCTACTGGGTCCTGTAACGACTGACACTCTTTGGAACTCTTGGGCATGTCAGGGGGAAATTCTGCCGGGGTCGGCCGGGCCGTCCGTAGACCTCCGGGCAGGGAGGCCCCAACTCCTCCCGTATATCCCAAAAGAGATAGAGTATGAGACACACGCAAGAAGCAAGGTGACTCTGCTGTTTATTAGACAAAACGGCAGGGATGGGTCAAGGATCGTACGCGTCCGTCCTGACACACACACAATCGTGGGGCTCGCAGGCCCTTTTTACCTTAGTATGACGCGCTACTTGCGTCATCTTACAAAGTTTAGCAAAAAACCTATTTCCACTCTGGATTGGTTACTCGAGTGGTAGGGTTAGTATAGCATACATATAGAGAACGGTGTTAGTGGTTGAGGGTTAGTCAGGTGATATACTTGGGCTGTCCCTTCAATTTGATACATGAAAATTGTTACATGAAGACCTCTGAGGATTGGTCAATGTTAATGGCGTCAGTGATAAGGGCCCCATGTTCTGATTGGTCCACTCGCAAGCCTCCCAGTCTGGGACTATCGCTGTTCCCAGCTCGCGGTGCACCTGTAATTTGCAACAATGTTTTACTATGGGTAGGTGTAAACAATGTGAGGATTTATTCATATGTTGGGAGGTCGACTACTCCCACTGCTGCAGATGTCCAATGAGTCTTTTAATTGTATCTGCCTGTGTCTTGAAACGTGGGATTCAGGCGTCTCCTTCCTCCTGGGCTTGGCATCCTGTCAGGTTTGGCTTTGTCACGTGAGGTGGGACCGTGTTTGAGGCAGAATTCAGCACAATTAATATTGTTTTTCCCACTGTGTGCCTGGTTTATCTTGCAGGTGCGACCTTGGCGTCGGCGTGCAGCGTGCGAGATTGCAACATCGTGCCCTTGGCGGTGTGCTTTCGCCGGGCTCATTCTGCAGGGTCAGCAACCGAGCTCTTGCTCATTCAATGTTCATGGAAACTTTTGCTTGCGGCCTACTTGGGCCTGGTGCATAGGTGGAACCGTTTGATGCAGAGCTCTTTAGGTTACGATATCATATTGCTCTATCCTCAGTATCGTGTCTCCGTTATATTCTTCATTATGGTACATGGTTCTTAGAAGAAGCGTGAGCAAGCCTTTTTAGATAAGTTCATTATGCGTCTTGCGTGTCTGCATTTTGAGAGCCTATGTGGAAAATAATAAAGATGCACGTCCGTGGGTATGTCTGTCGCCTATGTCATAGCACTGAGTATGTTCTTCGTGTGGATTGGTGTGGGAGTGTCCGGTGTGCATGTGTGCACAGGTGTGCTGACCATTGGCTAGGTCGTCATGGCATCTCTAACGACGTGTAGGTTTAGTCGAGTTGATCCATGCCGCAGGTGTCGCCATGGACAGGGCGGGCTGCTGGGCAGGTAGGTGGGCACATCCGTATGTTCCTGTACCAGGGTATTTGGTCGTCTGGTAGATAGGCAAACTCCTCTCGTGGCGGGTGTCTAGGCCGTGATCCTCTAGGCCAAGCGCGAGAGGGGAAGGGCGGGAGTCTGTTCTTCCATTCTCCCACTTCAGTCCCCCCTCTGGTCGACTTGTCGACCACAAACATATCCTTTTCTTTATCTCCTCTCACTCTCCATATTTGAGTTATTCCTCCCAAATGTCCATAGTGGTTAACATGGTCTTCAAATGACCAATACATATATGCACAGGTTCCTCCAGGAGTGCAGTATACCCATTTCCCTATGTAGCTCCTTGGGTTTCTTGGGTTTTCGAGCTTCACAGATGGTGGGTCCAGGTGGTTTGTGATGATCTGGTTGCGCAACTTCTCTCTCTTTTATGATTGTGCCTGTGTGTTGGCCGTCGTCTGTTGGCATCAAGAGGTGCATACCAACCATTTCGATCATCTCGTCTGTGGTGCGTGCCTTCCGGGCCCTCCAAAATCTTATTATGATCAGTGTAGCTCCCGCCAAAATAGTACATCCAACTATAATCTTCAGTCCATCTGACAGCCAAGATGGCATCCATGACCATAATATTGAAAACCAGCTCTCATCCTTTTTCACACCTTTACTTTCATCCATCATTTTTGAGTGCATCTGGGCCAATTGTAAAACTGCTTCTGTCAGTGTACCATTGTCAGCATCGTTGGCAGGGATGAATGTGCAGCATGATTGTCCTATCTTAGCGCAAACTCCTCCTTCCATTGCTGTGAGGAGGTCCAGTACATATCTGTTCTGAAGTGCTACCATCCTCACAGCTCGCAGTTCCTCTTTTATTGCGTTGAATCCATTTACTGTAGAATTAATAGTCATCATTAGTTCCCATCGAGTTATCTGGAGCCATTTTGCATTTGCGTAAGCCTGTAGTCCTGGATGTATTATTGAGGAGAAGAACATTGCTGCTCTGCTGAATAGTCTGTGCTCTGGTGGAATTGAAGTGAGTGCTGTTTCCGACCTTCCCCATAGGTAATTTCCTGTCAGAGGTTCTCCTTGTCTTTTCTTTCTATTCAGGACAGTATTATTGCCGTTGGTTTTGCTCTCTGGCCCCTTCTGAGGTTGTACAGATCTCTTCTTCCTCTTGTTCCCTTCATCCATTTTGGGGAAGTTCGCCACATTGACATGTTTCTGGGGTACCACTAGTGATGGTACATTAACGTGCACCATTGTGCATATACCATTCCACAGAGGGGGCAGTGTGTGGTATGCTTTTTCTCCACAGGCCCAGTAATGGTCCATTACTACTGCTGTTCCTGCTCCCCCCTCAGGTAACTCCATCACGCTTTCACAGTTGGTATTGTATCCTACATCCACCTCTCCTTTATGTTGGTAGCATACCTTAGGCGCAGTTAGCGGCAATATTGTTATTGGGTCTTCATCCTTCTCCATCCACGTGAGCATGGGTACGTACTTGATCCAAGTCATCCAACATCTATGGTTATGTCCATCAATAGTTGTAATATTTTCTCTTGTTACCATGTTGCTGCCAACCACTCCTATGTCCCATTTGTTGTCCATGTACACCTTCCCTGTTATTATCATCAGTGGTCTTTCCCAACATCCGTTTTTACCAGGGACTTCAGTGGCGTACCAATCACATGGTAGGTACTGCAGTGTTACTTTCTTTGTTTCTCCTTTTTCAGGACCACTTGTTATGTATTTGAATCCTTCAGCATGTAAACTGCTCTTGTGGTAACTCAAATAAGTCTTGAGGAAGTTGTTTTCATATGGATATGTATCTCGTGTTTTCCACACCAGATGCACCACTGTCCCTTGAAATCTTCCTTTCGTCTGGAACAGTGCCAGGTATATTATACATTGTGCTATTTTTCCATCTATCTCCGTGGCAACAAATGTTCGAGAAGCGCTCATGGCGTATGGGATCAATGAGCAAACGTAGCAGCTGTCTTCTGTTGTCTGTTTACCTATGTGGGTCATGTGTTGATACCATATGTTGTTTGAGATGTGTGCTGAATCTTGTACATAGTTGTCAATGCCTTTATTATCTGAGTATGTGCTGCGTTTAACTCTATTTTCCTTGTGTGGGATTTTACTAGTACCACCTGACATAACACCTGTTGCAGCTGGGGGTGGGGGTGTATTAGGTTTGGGTACAGCAATAATATTGATAGCATAGCTGTACTGCCATACAGAGGCAGCCAAGAACCCGGTGATCATTAAAATCCCTATCAATTTTATTACAAATGCTAATTTCACCGGCATTTTGCTCTTACCTTGCTGCAGTCCGGCAGCTTATTCTTGCGACGTTACAGTTGCCCGCCTGAAAATTCTTAATATGCTTGTTATTGGTGTTAGTTGTCGTTTTTTAAGCTCTCCCTATCAGGTAGTCATTCAGTGCCCAGGCGAAGAGCTGTTCCCACGCCAATCTAAGCGATCTATCTCTTAGGGCAGGCAAGTATGGTTGGAGGTGGGGCATTGAATGTTCTATGGCCAAGAGGAATGCTGTGTAGTAGACACGTACCCTCCTTCTTTTCAGGTACGTTGGCCTTTTTACTTCATATACAAATTGGTGTGACAATTCTTCCAGGTAATTATCGTCTGAGGGTACCATCTACTCCTGGGCAGTGAATTGGTTAGTTATCTACTTTCTTAACAGTACAATAATACGCTGTACCTGCATGTGCGAGAGAAAAGAAAGAGAGCATTCAGGTGTTTACATGTGTATATGTGCAAAACAATGTCCTTCAGTTCAGTTGTTACTACAGTGGGTAGGGGGTCAATGGGCAGAGGGTTTGGGGCTCAACTGGCGGAAGTCTCTTTACCCTTTGATCGTGTAACCATGGGGTGAGCGGTATGGGGATCACCCCTTTCTTTTCTAATAGTTGTCTCTGGGGAATCTGGGGGGTGGCAGGGTATGGGGACACTTAGGCCGTTAGTTGTGGTAGAAGTCTCTTCCTCCATTGGTGACGCTGTTGTTGTTCTTCCAGTGGCCCTGTCGGTGGCGCTGGGGCGGGTCTGAAGTTTGTAGATCTTTACGTCGTGTAGGTGGTTCCAGGCACGTTTGTCCTGTAGCTTTACTGCTCTCGTTGATACCTCCTCTACCAGATGGGGGCCAGTGAATCGTGGACTGTTCCACTTTCTGTTGAAATTGCGAAGTAGTACGTGGTCACCTTTAGCAACTTTGCACAGTCTTTCCTTTTCCAATTCTTTATCCACGTCTTCTTGTTGATCGCTGTTAGACCCGCCCCGCGTGCACTAGAGCTGTTGAGACACAAACACTACACTAGTAATCAAAGAAGACACATATTGGTACATTTCATCACCAAGGACACTCGCAGTACTCTCGTGGTCGGTAAATGCTCTTGATGTTGGCGTTAGGGGAAGGCGCATTTGACGTCCGGTAACCACCTCGTGAGGGGTGAGGTGGTGGTCGGAACCTGGTCTATTCCTTAGCTCAAATAGGGCTAATGGAAGGCAATACAACCAACTCTTCTTTGTTGTTTGCTGTATTTTTGCAATTGCCTCCTTTAATAGGCCATTCAGGCGTTCACATATACCGTTGGCCTGTGGGTGGTATGCACATGCAAATTTATGCTTGATGTTCAGCAAGTATCTGATGTGCTGGAACATTTCGTTTGCGAAATGTGGGCCATTGTCTGACCTCAGTACCTCGCACACTCCCCACCTGGGGAAGACCTCCCTCACTAGGAATTTAGCTGCTCTAAATGCATCTGGGTGTGAACAGGGCCCTGCTTCAATCCACCTCGAGAATGGGCATACTACTACAATCATATACCTATTTCCTTGACATACGTTGATCATATCAACATAGTCAATATGGAGATGCCGGAAAGGTCCCTCTGGCCGGGGTATAGTACCTCTTATCACCTTCAGAGTGTGACCGGCCGTAAACTGTTGACATGTGAGACAATTGCTGATAAAATTTGACACATGAGAATTTAACTCGGGGCAGAACCAGTCTTCCCTAATTTGTGCTGCAATTACTTCCTTGCCTGTGTGGGCTGGGTAATGTAGCTGGCTCAGGGTGGTGTTCAATAGTGCCAGTGGTATTACAATCTTTCCAGTGTCACCCTGGCGCCATAGTGCGTCGGTTGGTGACATTGTGCATCCTCTTTTTAGCCATATTTCTTTTTCGGCCATTGGTGCAGCCGCTTGTAGCTCCATAATCTGTGTGGCTGGGAGATGGGTGTACCCTTCTCTTATCAACATCTCCTTAGCCATTCCCCTCCCTCTCCCTCTCCCTCTCCCTCTCCCTCTCTGTGACTCTGGGGGGTTCCATATCTCACCAAAGTATGCAGCATACTTCGCATGTGCGTCTGCTGCTGCATTCCCTTTTGAGATGTGGTCTTCACCATTGGTGTGTGCGGTGCATTTGACCAAAGCTAATTCTTGGGGGTCATTTATTGCTTCAATTAGTTCAGCCAATAGGAGGGCATGTTGCACTGGAGTGCCATCAGCTCTCCTAAACCCTCTTCTTCTCCATTTCGACAGCCCTGAGTGGACAGTGGATGTAACATATGCGCTGTCGGAATATATGGTCACTCGTTTGTCAAAGCTTTCCTTCAACGCCAAGATCAGTGCAACTAATTCCGCTGCTTGAGCGGAATAATGCTGTGGTAGTTGTACACATCTCATTGCCACACACACCGGTACCTCCATCATTTTTACCACTGCTGCCCCAGTCCTCCTTATACCATCCCTTTGGTCGATAGTTGATGACCCATCAATGAACAAGAGCTCACCTCCCTCTAGTGCGTTTTCTTCAACCTTTCTAGTACATGAGTACATTTCAGTTATTTGCGTACAGTCGTGGGCATAATCTCCCTCCTCAATTACTTCTGCTAGGAACCTTGCAGGGTTGACCGTGCTACATCTAACAATTGATAGTTCAGCTCTGGATAAAATGATCTCATAACCTGATGCCCTTTGCGTGGTTAGGGTGGACTTAGGTTTATTCAATATCGCAAATAGTGCATGTTCCACAAACAGTGTAGTTGGGCACCCCATGGTGATTGCTGATGCTTTCTCTACCGCAAAAGCAGCTGCGGCGAGACCTTGTTTGCAAGGGAAGTGACCTAACATCACAGGATCTAAGTGGCCGCTGTAAAATGCCACTGGTTTGTAGCCCATGCTTGTTTTTTGAGCCAACACTGCTTTCATTACTGCTGAGTCGCAATGTGAAAATATAAAAAATTGTCGCTCATAGTCTGGGGATGCCAGTACCGGAGCAGTTGATATCGCATCTTTCAATTCATCAAAAGCCTCTTTCATTTCCATTGTCCACCCCAACTTTTTCTCCCCTTTATTAGCTTCCTTTAACGCCTCAAGCAGGGGTCCTATGTATGAACTGTAATCAAATACCCATGCTCTACAGTAGTTGCACAGACCCAGGAACTGCTGCAGTTCCCTCACTGTTTGTGGCACTGGTGTGTTTGAAATGGCCTGTGCTCTTTGTGGTGCAATCTTTCTTCCATGTTGGGATATGAGCTGACCAATGTAAAGTACCTGTTCTTGACAGTACTGTAACTTTTCCATGTCTACCCTGTAACCTTTTTCAGCCAATATTGTCAACATCTTTAATGAGTCCTCTCTGCATGTCCTTTCGTTTGTACTGCAAATTATTATGTCGTCGACATACTGCAACACTGTGCTTTCCACTTCAATGTTACCCAAATCCATCTGTATTACTCTGTTGAAAATTGAGGGTGATTCGCAATACCCTTGTGGTAATCTGGTGTGTTTCCACTTTGTGTTTCTGTAAGTGAAGCTTGTCAGATCTTGTGAGTCTGGGTGCAATGGTATTGAGAAGAATGCATTTTTAAGGTCGATCACTGTAAATCGTGATGCTTCTGCTGGAATGCCACACAATATTGTGGCCGGGTTTGCGGCTATGGGGTATTCTGCTTCTACTATGTTGTTCAAGGGCCTGAGATCCTGTATGAAGCGCCAAGACCCCCCTTTAGCCTTGCGCACTGGGTATACAGCCGTGTTACATGGTGATTCTGAGGGGACCAATATGCCATTATTTATAAGGGCCGTTATGTTTTCATATATGCCCTCATCTGCCTCTTTTGATAGTGGGTACTGTTTCACTCTGGGGAGTATTGCACCTTTTTTCAATTTTATCCTTACTCCCCCTATACTTTTTATGCACCCCACGTCATAGGGGCTAGTAGTCCACAATGATGTGGGTACCTTTGTCATATCCTCCTTAAAGAAGGGAACTGGGGTGGATGTGGGTGCCTCAAGTGCCATTGCAATTTTCTGTGCTACTTGTTTGTACACCACTCTTAGCCATATTTCCACACTCATCATAAACACCATTTCACCTTCCTCCTTTTCTTCTGAGAACAGCTCCTCATCTGACACCTGGGTGAGTCTACATCCTTCTGCTAGTGCTATCACTGCCCTCCATGCTCTTCCTTCTCTGTCTTGGGCATGTACAGCAATGTAATCAGCTGTTGCTATAATGCTCTCAATGTCCACTGGAACCACCTTTCCTTCTGGTTCATTGACTGGTGTTTCTGGTCTGAACAAATAGGCTGCTGGCCTCCTCCAGATCTTTCCCTCTATTCCTGGCATCCATGCAAATGCCATGTCTGTCCCGTACTGGAAGAGTTCGCCATCTACTGGCTCCGCCCTAATCGCTGTCTGTCCGCAGTATGCTTGCATAATCTGTCGTGCTGTGAGCATGTTAATCCCTGGAGTAGAGCAAATTATGCCGTCCTCAGTAAAGGAGATCGTCATATTCAACCTGTTCATTATGTCTCTCCCCAGTATATTTACTGGTGAGGCACTATAATATAAAAGTGGAACTGACATGTCATAATCTCCTATAGATAAGGGAATGTTATCAGTAAAAGGAACCAACCCTCTAGCCCCAGAGAATCCTTGGGTGTTCATGGCTTCGCCTGACATCTTAAATTTACCTTCCCTTATGCAAGACAGGGTCGCCCCGGTGTCAACAAGGAATGATAACTTTTTGTCACCTATAGTTACCTCTATGCGTGGTTCCTCCGCACTATTAGGTGTTACTGACAGGATGGGACACACCAAGGCCGTCTGTGGGCTGTCCTATTGAGGGTACAACGATTGACCATTTCCTGTGTAAGGGTTGTGTCCCAGGACCGTCACCCTACCCAGTTGTGTTTGTTGTACTTGGGGTTGTTGTGTTATCGCTACCTGTTGTTGTGGCAGTGAATGTGTCTGTGGCTGTTGTTGTGTTATTAGTTGTTGCTGTTCATTTCCCTGTTGCAACGTCGGCTGTTGCTGTATGCCCTGCTGTTCCTGTGTGGGCCTTGGTTGTCCCTGTTCACTCCATGATGGTGTTCCTGGTCTTACTCTACACGTGCGTGACATGTGCCCTAATAATCCACAACTCCAACACACCGGTGGTTCCCTACTCTGCCATGGAAAGCTCCCTGTGTTGTCCTGGTATACTGGTTGCCCTGTGGGGTAGGAATTTCTAAGTCCTCCCACCTGTTGTTGTGTGTTATATCCATATCCTCTCCCTCTCATAATTCCTCCTCTTCCCCTGTTGTAATTATAATACCCAGCTCCTGGCATTGAGTATCCTCCTCCCATGTTGGTCGTGTATGGTTGGAGTGGCGGCACCTGTTGTGTTATAGTCTGTGAGGGTGGTATTTGGGAGGGATCTTGTGCAGCCACTACTTGTGTGGGGCTTTGGGTCATTGTTGTAGGCGTAGTTATTAGTGCCCCTTCCATTGTGTATTTAGTGAGTTTTTTCTGTACTAGTTTAGCCTCTTCCGTTTTCCTGTCCTCTTCCTTTTGTTTCATTTTTCCTTGCCATGTCCTGCAATGATGCACTATTGTCAGTTGTATTTCTGGCCATGCTTTTGCTTCCATTCCCACTACTTTCTTCAGTTGTTTCTGAACTCCTTCTGGGAGTCCTTGTACTAGTATATGATAAAATATTGCTGGTGTTTTGTCCCATTGTTCTCTAGTTTCCATGCGCCACTTCTCTTGGATTTCCTGGATATAATCAACAGGATCTTCGTTCTCACGCATCTTGCGTGAGGTAATTGCTCCTATGTCTGATGTGTCTGGGTACTGTACCCTCAGTGCCTGCCACAGTGCATGTCTGCAGTTTGCGAATGGTGCCCCATCGTGCGATGTGTTTACTATTGTTACCCCAGGGAATCCCGCTCTCTTCCAAATGTCATCCGCTGCATCCCCCAATATCGATATTAGAAGGCCCTTTACATCTCCCACTGCCAGTTTCTGTCCTGCGGTGTGTTTTTCCATTTCATATATCCATTTACCCGCACCTCCACTTAATGATGGGAGCCTGCATTTTATATTTTCTTTGTCTGTATGCTTCCAAGGGACATACTGTGGTCTAACCCCTCCCCTCTCCAGAAGTGGCATTAAGTTATGTCTCGTTTTACCCTTTGTGTTCCATAAAATCGAGTCCTCACACCCTTCCTCTTCTTCCCTCTTTTCTACATCGTCAATTTCGTCCGTATTTCACCTGCTCGTAACTCTTTCTTCTCCATCTTTTCCCCTTCTTCCATCATTTCCTGTGTTTAATGTGGGCATGTGTATTCGTCCTTCCTGCCTGCGTCTAGGGAGGTCTCTAAGCCGACATGCATAGGGTGTCAGTTCGTCTGTGAAGGGCGCAAGTTTTATTGTACGTAATGAGCGTGAGGTGGTTGAGCATGTAGGGTGGGACCGGAGAGGGCGTGATGGGGACGGTGCGGCCTCATGTGTCTGTCTTTCCGCTATTCCTTGCTCTTCCTCCTCACTTTTCTCCAGTTCACCCTTTCTCCTACGGATCCATGGTGAGTCTGTGTTGGTCCGGGTGATGTATAGTTTATCTAGGCTTTCCCTTTCACTGTTTCTTCCTTCCTTCTCCACTCCTTCCTCTTCTTCAATACAAAAGTCAGGCATAAACGGCACCCCCCACTCGGTCTTTTTCCCCTTGATTGTTACTGTTTTTAAGTCTATTAGGTCCAGTTCTCCTTTTTCTCCTTTATCAACCGCTCCCTTTGCGCTGATGTTGTTGCTACTTCTGTGTCTCTATATACATCCCCCCCATACTTCACTCTCCCTTCTCCTATCTTCTCTTTCTCCTTCATTTCTCTCCTCCATCTCCCTACCATTTTCCTCCCTTTTCCTTTTTAATTCCTCCATTACTTCACTACTCACCTGTTCCAATATCCTTTCATCCTCTTTCTTCCTTTCCCATCTCACCCTCTCCCTTTCTAATATACTCTCTATCACCCTCCCTTCTTCGTATTTCTTAGTCGTTTCTGATAGTAATCTCCTCTTCCACATTGCCATTTCTCTTTCTTTCTCTTCTTCTTCCCTTTTCTTTTCTCGCAGCACTGCTCTTGATACCCTTTCTGCTGCTGCTTTTACCCTTTCAGCTTCTCTCCTTTGCTCCTCAGTTCGTTCCCTTATTTTTTCCAATTAGTTCTTACCTTCTTTCCTTTTCCTCGCTCTCTCTCTTTCCTCCCTCTCGAGCTGTTTGATCAGTTCATTCTGCTCATCCCTTAACTCTGCTAGTCGTTCCTCCAAAATCTCTTCCTTTTGTCGTAACAGCTCTTCCCCTCTCATTCCACTCTCCCTGGTATTATCCTCGTCTGTTTTCCTTATTACCTCCTTCTCTTCTCCTGTTAATGAACCTCATAATTTTAATAGTATCTGTGCAGCTACCCACTCATCATTTCCTATTTCCACAGTTTGTTCTTCTCCAGTCCTCCCCTCCCCTGCTGGCATCTTCCTATGAGCCACATATGGTGGAGGGCTGTATGCCGGGTTCGAGTACCCCTCAGCCACCCTTAACTGACCTCTTTCTATTTCTCCTAATTCTCTTAAAGGGTACAACCCCCCTCCCTCTGTTTTCACTCCCTTTGCTAGGGGTATATCGTTGCTCGGTTCCTTTTTTATTTCATTTGATTTATTATTCTTTTCTCCTCCCTCTTGTCCGTTCCCCGTGTTCTTTGGGTCTTCACTCCCCTTTTTCCCATCCTCTCCTTCCTCCTTAATCTCTTTTTCTTCCGGTATTTCCCCCACAGTGAACATTCCATTTGGTCCTGGTCGGGACCCTTGGAACATCCTCCATAAGTTAAACACCTCCACGTGGTTTGCCAACTTCTTCCCTTTGTATGTATTATGCAGATGGTTTAATAGTGAATGTTGGGCATATGGATCGAAGCTACCATTAGGCGGCCATGGTGTTATCATTTTGTTGTCCGTCCCCTGTGTCCATTCTATGCTATACTTAATCAGTTTCTCCCTATGGGGTGACAGTGTGGTACATATGTGTTGTAGTGGGGTAGTGAGGGTGTTCCCCCACCCTCCCGATCCTGTCCCGTGTGACATAGTAGCGCTCCACTTGTTACCCTTCCCCTATTTGGTAGCGGTTATCTCACTAGCAGTTTACAATATACAGCCTTATATTGTTACCTGGCCCCGTAAGTTTGGGGACTTGCGATAGTCCGCTAAGGAAAATTATTAAAATATAGTATTTACATTTGTATATTTTCTTCTTTCTTTCTTCCTTTACACAACACCCTTACGGCCCCCTGCGGCCGAGGCGCACGTAGCCCCCTGCGGCTGCGTACCCCTTATGACGTTCTTATACAGTCCTATTTTCACTTGCTCCTCCTCCTTCTTCTACACTTGCCGTGGCCGGCGTTCTCCGTGCGCCGCCACGTCCCCCGTTTCGCCTTTCCTTGATCAATTCATTACCGTTTATCTCCGTTTCCACTCCCTTACCACAGTTCTCTTCCCCACCACTCTCAGAAGGAAAGATGCCTTGTGCTCGGGATATCCTATGAAAGCCCTATTGGTGACGTCACCGATCTCTTCGAGCTACTGGTAAGTTCTTCATATATTCTTTAAGTTCAAAATACACTTGCAATCTACCCCCGTTAACCTCACAGCTGTCTTCCTGTCACTCCTGGAACAAGGTAATCAATAATATAATCGGACTGCGCACGCTGCGTCGCCTCGCGTGTGATACGCCCCTCGACAGGAGGGCTTAACCAGCCAATTATCTTCCGTATTGGGCAAATGACTAGCTACCACCTACAGGGAAACGTCATCTACCTATCGAGTTTCTTGCTCGAACAATAGGGATCCTCATCTACTCATTGATCAATAAATGCCAAATCGTAGGAAACCACACACACACACACACCCTTACACGTAGTCGCGACCTAGGCCAATCAGTGTCTACGAGCGGCCGCACGTGATGTTTTCGTGCTCCGCCCCCCTCTCTCGTGTAACGTAACCGACTACTCTCGCACTCGTTCGGCTACCACTCATTTCATTGCCAACACTAAATTGTCAAACCTTCGCCGCGCACCTGTGCAACACCTCCCACCTCCCGTATTTAATTCCTCCCCCCTCCCTCACAATTTCACATTGCTTGTTGTGCGTGGCATGCTCACCAAGTTCTCTTGATGCGGGGCCGCTCGACTGCGTGCACCCCTCCAAGCGGCTCGCCACCTCCCCTCGTCTGGACCACGTCTGGACACTCGCCAACCGCGGGCGGGATACTTCTCAACCGGCTCCCGAAGGCCAATATCCGGATTGCGCTGTCCGGTCTTCTCGCAGTTCTGCGATGGTCCTGTAGTCCTCAGAAGGGGGCAACGGCAGAGGGGGCCGCGCCGCCGGGCCTCCTCGCAACGGGATTACCTGGAAAAAAGTGAAAATAAAAAAAAGCAGATCTTAAACAGATCTCAACAGTGCCTCCAACTTGTCGGGGGGAAATTCTGCCGGGGTCGGCCGGGCCGTCCGCAGACCTCCGGGCAGGGAGGCCCCAACTCCTCCCGTATATCCCAAAAGAGATAGAGTATGAGACACACGCAAGAAGCAAGGTGACTCTGCTGTTTATTAGACAAACGGCAGGGATGGGTCAAGGAGCGTACGCATCCGTCCTGACACACACACAATCGTGGGGCTCGCAGGCCCTTTTTACCTTAGTATGACGCGCTACTTGCGTCACTTGGAAAGTTTAGCAAAAAACCTATCTCCACTCTGGATTGGTTACTCGAGTGGTAGGGTTAGTATAGCGCACATATAGAGAACAGTGTAAGTGGTTGAGGGTTAGTCAGGTGGTATACCTGGGCTGTCCCTTCAATTTGATACATGAAAATTGTTACATGAAGACCTCTGAGGATTGGTCAATGTTAATGGCGTCAGTAATAAGAGCCCCATGTTCTGATTGGTCCGCTCGCGAGCCTCCCAGTCTGGGACTATCGCTGTTCCCAGCTCGCGGTGCACCTGTAATTTGCAACAATGTTTTAATACGGGTAGGTGTAAACAATGTGAGGATTTATTCATATGTTGGGAGGTCGACTACTCCCACTGCTGCAGATGTCCAATGAGTCTTTTAATTGTATCTGCCTGTGTCTTGAAACGTGGGATTCAGGCGTCTCCTTCCTCCTGGGCTTGGCATCTTGTCAGGTTTGGCTTTGTCACGTGAGGTGGGACCGTGTTTGAGGCAAAATTCAACATAATTAATATTGTTTTTCCTACTGTGTGCCTGGTTTATCTTGCAGGTGCGACCTTGGCGTTGGCTTGCAGCGTGCGAGATTGCAACATCGTGCCCTTGGCGGTGTGCTTTCGCCGGGCTCATTCTGCAGGGTTAGCAACCCAGTTTTTGCTCATTCAATGTTCATGGAAGCTTTTGCTTGCGGCCTACTTGGGCCTGGTGCATAGGTGGAACCGTTTGATGCAGAGCGCTTTAGGTTACGATATCATATTGCCCTATCCTCAGTATCGTGTCTCCGTTATATTCTTCATTATGGTACATGGTTCTTAGAAGAAGCGTGAGCAAGCCTTTTTAGATAAGTTCATGATGCATCTTCCGTTTCTGCATTTTGAGAGCCTATGTGGAAAATAATAAAGATGCACGTCCGTGAGTATGTCTGTCGCCTACGTCATAGCACTGAGTATATTCTTCGTGCGGATTGGTGTGGGAGTGTCCGGTGTGTATATTTGCACAGGTGTGCTGACCGTTGGCTAGGTCGTCATGGCATCTCTAACGACGTGTAGGTTTAGTCGAGTTGATCCGTGCCGCAGGTGTCGGCATGGACAGGGCGGGCTGCTGGGCAGGTAGATGGGCACATCCGTATGTTCCTGTACCAGGGTATTTGGTCGTCTGGTAGATAGGCAAACTCCTCTCGTGGCGGGTGTCTAGGCCGTGATCCTCTAGGCCAAGTGCGAGAGGGGAAGGGCGGGAGCCTGGTCTTCCATTCTCCCACTTCAATACTGTTCTGTTCCCAAAACACCAGACACTTTCCAACAATCCTCAACTATGAGGCACGCGCTGACGTGCTGTCTGCTGGGTTCTGTGCCGGAACATCTAGGCTGTAGGCGGATCTCATAGAAGCAGGATTCAGGCAGCCCAAGGTAGTATAGCACGGATAGCTCTTCCAATGCTGCCAGTGCAAGAAGATACTGTTCTGTTCCCAAAACACCAGACACTTTCCAACAATCCTCAACTATGAGGCACGCGCTGACGCGCTGACTGCTGGGTTATGTGCCGGAACATCTAGGCTGTAGGCGGATCTCATAGAAGCAGGATTCAGGCAGCCCAAGGTAGTATAGCACGGACAGCTCTTCCAATGCTGCCAGTGCAAGAAGATACTGTTCTGTTCCCAAAACACCAGACACTTTCCAACAATCCTCAACTATGAGGCACGCGCTGATGCGCTGCCTGCTGGGTTCTGTGCCGGAACATCTAGGCTGTAGGCGGATCTCATAGAAGCAGGATTCAGGCAGCCCAAGGTAGTATAGCACGGATAGCTCTTCCAATGCTGCCAGTGCAAGAAGATACTGTTCTGTTCCCAAAACACCAGACACTTTCCAACAATCCTCAACTATGAGGCACGCGCTGACGCGCTGTCTGCTGGGTTCTGTGCCGGAACATCTAGGCTGTAGGCGGATCTCATAGAAGCAGGATTCAGGCAGCCCAAGGTAGTATAGCACGGATAGCTCTTCCAATGCTGCCAGTGCAAAAAGATACTGTTCTGTTCCCAAAACACCAGACACTTTCCACAATCCTCAACTATGAGGCACGCGCTGACGCGCTGTCTGCTGGGTTCTGTGCCGGAACATCTAGGCTGTAGGCGGATCTCATAGAAGCAGGATTCAGGCAGCCCAAGGTAGTATAGTACGGATAGCTCTTCCAATGCTGCCAGTGCAAGAAGATAATGTTCTGTTCCCAAAACACCGGAGACTTTCCAACAATCCTCAACTATGAGGCACGCACTGACGCGCTGTCTGCTGGGTTCTGTGCCGGAACATCTAGGCTGTAGGCGGATCTCATAGAAGCAGGATTCAGGCAGCCCAAGGTAGTATAGCACGGATAGCTCTTCCAATGCTGCCAGTAAGTGCAAGAAAATACTGTTCTGTTCCCAAAACACCAGACACTTTCCAACAATCCTCAACTATGAGGCACGCGCTGACGCGCTGTCTGCTGGGTTCTGTGCCGGAACATCTAGGCTGTAGGCGTATCTCATAGAAGCAGGATTCAGGCAGCCCAAGGTAGTATAGCACGGATAGCTCTTCCAATGCTGCCAGTGCAAGAAGATCCTGTTCTGTTCCCAAAACACCAGACACTTTCCAACAATCCTCAACTATGAGGCACGCGCTGACGCGCTGTCTGCTGGGTTATGTGCCGGAACATCTTGTCAGGATTAGTCAGGCGAGTACAAAGGCAGCGAATATGGCAAGGGAAATGTGCACTAAATCACACAGTGAATAGCTTCGAATTAAACTACGTGCACACAGGAACAACGACTCATGTATGCTAGAACTCAGGAGTGCAAATAGAGTGTGACAACAAAACCAATATATGAAAAGGGATGTGGGGTAAGCACCTGACCGCGAGGAAAGTCGGCAAGCGCCTTACCCCCAATTGCTGTTACAGGTACTGACAGCGCTAAACCCACGTGGAGGGCAAGCAATGACAGGATCTTTGAACTAACACTCTTGATGGTATTAAATAAGGGAACTAAAGAACAGTACTCACGAGGACGAGATAAACCTCTTGAATGTCAGCAAGCCCACGAACCCTGTTGATGAAACTGGGACCCAGAAAGGCTATAACAGCAATGGGAGGAACACTAAATACCTAAGTTGGAATAGTGATTACAAATTAGTGAGGAAAACATAAGCATTCACACAGGAGCTAGCTACAACAGCACACCACACCTAATAATCAAATGGGAAATAAATGCAGAAGTGCAATGGAAAACATGGAATGGATCCCAATAGAAAGTAAGGATCAGGAGCAGGGAAAAACGAAATAACCAAGGCAAACTTCCCCCTACCCCTCCAAGGAAAAGACAGGAAGCTAATCTAAGAGGAAGGCTAAGGCATACGGGTTTACAGCAGCAAAGGACAAAGTCAAAGAAATATAGAACACAGACAAACTGGGCTGCATCTAAAAGGGGAAAGCACTGAGAAATGCTGCCTGCAAACAGAGGAAGACAAAAAGGGAATCAAGGGAGCAGAAATCAATTTGCGCATGAATCCGAGATTCAGGGCGGAGGAACAAGAAAACAGGAAATAGGAACTAGGTACAAAGGCAAGGAACAAGGAACAAGGGACTAGTCACAACAGGAACACTGCAAACGATGACCAGCGCTGGACTGAAGTAAACTGAGTCTTTTAAAGCTGCTTAACGAGCACACCCCTCAGGTGTGCCGCATGCTGCACCTGCAGCCACAGGTGTTGCCTATCCTCCACCCAACCGTGTCCTGCAAGTGAGAAGGTGAAGCAGTGAGCCAGGCATTCTGGGAAGCATAGTCATTTGATCAAAGTAGCATGCTGGCTGCCAAAAACCTGGAATGGATCCGGAACGGAAGTAACTTGAAAAATAAGGTTTTAGCGCTCCCAATTCATCACAGCACTGTAGCATTAGGTTCGGAGGAAATGTCCAGTAGGGAATAAACCCCAAAACTTGCCCCCAAGTGGCGGGAACGGGAGCGAAGGGAGCGAATCGTGACACATCTAGGCTGTAGGCGGATCTCATAGAAGCAGGATTCAGGCAGCCCAAGGTAGTATAGCACGGATAGCTCTTCCAATGCTGCCAGTGCAAGAAGATACTGTTCTGTTCCCAAAACACCAGACACTTTCCAACAATCCTCAACTATGAGGCACGCGCTGACGCGCTGTCTGCTGGGTTATGTGCCGGAACATCCAGGCTGTAGGCGGATCTCATAGAAGCAGGATTCAGGCAGCCCAAGGTAGTATAGCACGGATAGCTCTTCCAATGCTGCCAGTGCAAGAAGATACTGTTCTGTTCCCAAAACACCAGACACTTTCCAACAATCCTCAACTATGAGGCACGCGCTGACGCGCTGTCTGCTGGGTTCTGTGCCGGAACATCTAGGCTGTAGGCGGATCTCATAGAAGCAGGATTCAGGCAGCCCAAGGTAGTATAGCACGGATAGCTCTTCCAATGCTGCCAGTGCAAGAAGATACTGTTCTGTTCCCAAAACACCAGACACTTTCCAACAATCCTCAACTATGAGGCACGCGCTGACGCGCTGTCTGCTGGGTTCTGTGCCGGAACATCTAGGCTGTAGGCGGATCTCATAGAAGCAGGATTCAGGCAGCCCAAGGTAGTATAGCACGGATAGCTCTTCCAATGCTGCCAGTGCAAGAAGATACTGTTCTGTTCCCAAAACACCAGACACTTTCCAACAATCCTCAACTATGAGGCACGCGCTGACGCGCTGTCTGCTGGGTTCTGTGCAGGAACATCTAGGCTGTAGGCAGATCTCACAGAAGCAGGATTCAGGCAGCCCAAGGTAGTATAGCACGGATAGCTCTTCCAATGCTGCCAGTGCAAGAAGATACTGTTCTGTTCCCAAAACACAAGACACTTTCCAACAATCCTCAACTATGAGGCACACGCTGAAGCGCTGTCTGCTGGGTTCTGTGGCGGAACATCTAGGCTGTAGGCGGATCTCATAGAAGCAGGATTCAGGCAGCCCAAGGTAGTATAGCACGGATAGCTCTTCCAATGCTGCCAGTGCAAGAAGATACTGTTCTGTTCCCAAAACACCAGACACTTTCCAACAATCCTCAACTATGAGGCACGCGCTGACGCGCTGTCTGCTGGGTTCTGTGCCGGAACATCTAGGCTGTAGGCGGATCTCATAGAAGCAGGATTCAGGCAGCCCAAGGTAATATAGCACGGATAGCTCTTCCAATGCTGCCAGTGCAAGAAGATACTGTTCTGTTCCCAAAACACCAGACACTTTCCAACAATCCTCAACTATGAGGCACGCGCTGACGCGCTGTCTGCTGGGTTCTGTGCAGGAACATCTAGGCTGTAGGCGGATCTCATAGAAGCAGGATTCAGGCAGCCCAAGGTAGTATAGCACGGATAGCTCTTCCAATGCTGCCAGTGCAAGAAAATACTGTTCTTTTCCCAAAAAACCAGACACTTTACAACACTCCTCAACGACAACCACTGGAGTACGTCTGAGGTATGATGCTTCTTGGCGTGGTGCCTGTCCACTTTGTGGGTGATGTTGTCTACTTCCTGTCTGCCCCAGTAACCTTGTGCTGTCTTGGGCATTAAATAATAGCAAAATGGTAGCTGATTCAGCCAGTTACAGGATGCCGCATCAGCAGTCCTTCCCACAATTGCTCTCATTCATTCACTGGTGCATAAGAACCCTGGCTGCCAGAGCTGAACACATACTGCAAAAATGCTGTGTATTTTGCTCCTCAAAGTACTTTCCCCATTTCTAGCGGACCAGGAGTCTCGTAGGTCTGGTGGATGGCATGTTTTAATAAGCAACTCAGAGATATGGCGTGAGCAATCCTTCACTGGTTCTACTACCTTTTAGGTGAACAAAAGGACTTATTTTCTGGGAGTGCATGGGTTTTTTGGGGAAGAAAAAGGATGACCTACGGGTTGGTTTAAAACTCCCTACTCCCAAAAAACATATTCCCCGTCTTTCGGCTAGTAGAGGGTTCTGTTAAAACTAGTTAGAACATCACAGTCTTGGTCCATGCCTCCTCTTTCCAGGTATTTCCCCCTATAGGGTAGGGGTTTGGAACCTTCACCCTGCTGCTTTTTGCATTTTTAGATGATGCTGACGAGGGCTGATGGGAGTTGTAGTGCAAAGCTTCTGGGGAGCCAAAGGTTGCAGACTCCTGTAAAAAGGGGGTTATTTCTGTAATGTTTCTAGCTCCCTTTGGTTTTTTAACACATATTTTATTGATTTTACAAAACAGAAACAACATTAGTCAATACATAATGGGCAATTAAATTAAACACATATAAAGCACCAAGTCCCCTCATTTTTAAGGTCAGCACATTATCGCTCTAGCTGATGACGGGCCGGGACAGATAGGGGACCCACACCTTTCCTCATCTGGTCCACACACTGTGCAGCCAGTGGTGGCCTCTAGCCCCCACGGATCCTCAAGCCCCAGCAGTTAACCCAAAACATGTGATACTGTCACATGGGTCTGCCTTGTTGAGCAGGATAATCCCAGAGAGTAGCCTTGAAGATATAACTTCTGCGATACATTGGCAATTGCTTTAAATGGTATTCATCAGCGAAACGGTTGCAGACTGCACGCCTGTCTTTGCAAGCAGCATACCAGTTACATTTGGCTAATGTGAATTTTATCTGCCTGAGAAGGATTCCATTTCTTCATTATTAGGCCTTTGAATATTTTATGTCTGACTCTTCCTCTTTCTAAGTGAACCACTTTCCAATTGTTACCATTAATCTGCAATGTTGATTTGTACTGCAGGTGTGGCGGGTAGCATTGTGCAGTTCTCTTGCTATAACCATTGCTCCCATGATCATGCATTTCCTGAAGTTAGATTTTAAGATCCTCAAGACACCCCTCTTCAAGGAATGGCTCCTACCCAACACCTAGGTACATTCACCGTACACTCCCTACCATACCCGAGACTGGCTGATCCGATCCCCACTGTTTCCTCCCCTGGTTACTGGGTCCATACACCGTACACTACCCACCTTACCTGAGACTGGCTGATCCGATCCCCACTGTATCCTCCCCTGGTTAGTGGGTCCATACACCGTACACTATCCACCTTACCCGAGACTGGCTGATCTGATCCCCACTGTTTCCTCCCCTGGTTAGTGGGTCCATAGACCGTACACTACCCACCTTACCCGATACTGGCTGATCTGATCCCCACTGTTTCTTCCCCTGGTTAGTGGGTCCATACACCGTACACTACCCACCTTACCCGAGACTGGCTGATCTGATCCCCACTGTTTCCTCCCCTGGTTAGTGGGTCCATAGACCGTACACTACCCACCTTACCCGAGACTGGCTGATCTGATCCCCACTGTTTCTTCCCCTGGTTAGTGGGTCCATACACCGTACACTACCTACCTTACCCGAGACTGGCTGATCTAATCCCCACTGTTTCCTCCCCTGGTTAGTGGGTCCATACACCGTACACTACCCACCTTACCCGAGACTGGCTGATCCGATCCCCACTGTTTACTCCCCTGGTTAGTGGGTCCATAGACCGTACACTACCCACCTTACCCGAGACTGGCTGATCCGATCCCCACTGTTTCCTCCCCTGGTTACTGGGTCCATAGACCATACACTACCCACTTTACCTGAGACTGGATGGTCTGATCCCCACTGTTTCTTCCCCTGGTTACTCATAGATCCATGGCTGCCTATTGCCCTCCCTTCCCTGCTGTTAGATGCCCACTCCTTTGTTTCTCTGGTTCCTAATCTTGTGCTTCCCCCTATGATTGTAAAGTGCTTTGTTGCTTCCCGAAGCTAGGTCCGTGCTCAATAAATACCCTAATGATAACAATAACCTTGTTTTCACCATGAGTGAGTGACTGTGACACCGGTATTTATTCTTAGGGGGGCTGGAACTCATCTCTCTGGGATCCGAGGTTGCTTTGTGTTGTCGACGCTACTTTCATCGGATTCCTTCGGTGTAAAATGATGGTGCTTATGTAGTTGTCTTTCTAAAACGCTCTTAAAGACTCCAAAATCTAAACTTCATAACATACCCTACATTGCCAATTTAGATGACGTTCTATTCGCCCCTTGACGATCTCTGCTCACACTGTCTTTCCACATCCAAATGGGAGCTCCTCTGTATAGTTGTCTATCCTCCTGTGCACTTTTCTCAACAAATCCATCCCCTCGCCCAACTAACAGTTTCTTTGCTTACATCTTGTGCCTCTTCTTGAGAAGTGTGGTTCACCATCTCTTTTCAGTTGAAAAGACATTTACTTTCAATCCATTCAAAGACTCCATATCATCCCTGCTCATCCTCGCTACTTCTCTTGGTTGTCCCCCTTAAACCTTTTCCGGATGCCACACATTCCCCTACAGCCCTGCGAAGTAGTGATGCTGCCTTGCCTCCGACACACACTCCTTGTCGCTGGGCCTTGTCGCTGGGCCTTCAATACTTGTTAAAAGCTTTTCTCTACACCATACATCTTATCTCTTCTCTTTACCTTGTCACCCAAGTGTGTTCACCATACATCCTATCCCTTTTCTTTACCTTCGGTCACCCTAGTGTGTCCACCATACATCCTATCCCTTCTCTTTACCTTCTGTCACCCTAGTGTGTCCACCATACATCCTATCCCTTCTCTTTACCTTCTGTCACCCTAGTGTGTCCACCATACATCCTATCCCTTCTCTTTACCTTCTGTCACCCTAGTGTGTCCAAAATACATCCTATCCCTTCTCTTTACCTTCTGTCACCCTAGTGTGTCCAAAATACATCCTATCCCTTCTCTTTACCTTCTGTCACCCTAGTGTGTCCACCATACATCCTATTCCTTCTCTTTACCTTCTGTCACCCTAGTGTGTCCACCATACATCTTATCTCTTCTCTTTACCTTGTCACCCTAGTGTGTTCACCAAACATCCTATCCCTTCTCTTTACCTTCTGTCACCCTAGTGTGTCCACCATACATCCTATCCCTTCTCTTTACCTTCTGTCACCCTAGTGTGTCCAAAATACATCCTATCCCTTCTCTTTACCTTCTGTCACCCTAGTGTGTCCACCATACATCTTATCTCTTCTCTTTACCTTGTCACCCTAGTGTGTTCACCAAACATCCTATCCCTTCTCTTTACCTTCTGTCACCCTAGTGTGTCCACCATACATCCTATCCCTTCTCTTTACCTTCTGTCACCCTAGTGTGTCCACCATACATCTTATCTCTTCTCTTTACCTTGTCACCCAAGTGTGTTCACCATACATCTTATCTCTTCTCTTTACCTTCTGTCACCCTAGTGTGTTCACCATACATCCTATCCCTTCTCTTTACCTTCTGTCACCCTAGTGTGTCCACCATACACCCTATCCCTTCTCTTTACCTTCTGTCACCCTAGTGTGTCCACCATTCATCTTATCTCTTCTCTTTACCTTCGGTCACCCTAGTGTGTTCACCATACATCCTATCCCTTCTCTTTACCTTCTGTCACCCTAGTGTGTTCACCATACATCCTATCCCTTCTCTTTACCTTCTGTCACCCTAGTGTGTCCACCATACACCCTATCCCTTCTCTTTACCTTCTGTCACCCTAGTGTGTCCACCATTCATCTTATCTCTTCTCTTTACCTTCTGTCACCCTAGTGTGTTCACCATACATCCTATCCCTTCTCTTTACCTTCTGTCACCCTAGTGTGTCCACCATACATCCTATCCCTTCTCTTTACCTTCTGTCACCCTAGTGTGTCCACCATATATCCTATCCCTTCTCTTTACCTTCTGTCACCCTAGTGTGTTCACCATACATCCTATCCCTTCTCTTTACCTTCTGTCACCCTAGTGTGTTCACCAAACATCATATCCCTTCTCTTTACCTTCTGTCACCCTAGTGTGTTCACCATACATCCTATCCCTTCTCTTCACCTTCTGTCACCCTAGTGTGTCCACCATACATCCTATCCCTTCTCTTTACCTTCTGTCACCCTAGTGTGTTCACCATACATCCTATCCCTTCTCTTTACATTCTGTCACCCTAGTGTGTCCACCAAACATCCTATCCCTTCTCTTTACCTTCTGTCACCCTAGTGTGTCCACCATACATCCTATCCCTTCTCTTTACCTTCTGTCACCCTAGTGTGTTCACCATACATCCTATCCCTTCTCTTTACATTCTGTCACCCTAGTGTGTCCACCAAACATCCTATCCCTTCTCTTTACCTTCTGTCACCCTAGTGTGTCCACCAAACATCCTATCCCTTCTCTTTACCTTCTGTCACCCTAGTGTGTCCACCATACATCCTATCCCTTCTCTTTACCTTCTGTCACCCTAGTGTGTCCACCAAACATCCTATCCCTTCTCTTTACCTTCTGTCACCCTAGTGTGTCCACCATACACCATTACACCCTATCCCTTCTCTTTACCTTCTGTCACCCTAGTGTGTTCATCATACATCCTATCCCTTCTGTCACCCTAGTGTGTTCACCATACATCCTATCCCTTCTCTTTACTTTCTGTCACCCTAGTGTGTCCACCATACATCCTATCCCTTCTCTTTACCTTCTGTCACCCTAGTGTGTCCACCATACATCCTATCCCTTCTCTTTACCTTCTGTCACCCTAGTGTGTTCACCATACATCCTATCCCTTCTCTTTACCTTCTGTCACCCTAGTGTGTCCAAAATACATCCTATCCCTTCTCTTTACCTTCTGTCACCCTAGTGTGTTCACCATGCATCCTATCCCTTCTCTTTACCTTCTGTCACCCTAGTGTGTTCACCATACATCTTATCTCTTCTCTTTACCTTGTCACCCTAGTGTGTTCACCATACATCTTATCCCTTCTCTTCACCTTCTGTCACCCTAGTATGTTCACCATCCATACATCCTATCCCTTCTCTTCACCTTCTGTCACCCTAGTATGTTCACCATCCATACATCCTATCCCTTCTCTTCACCTTCTGTCACCCTAGTGTGTTCACCATACATCTTATCCCTTCTCTTCACCTTCTGTCGCCCTAGTGTGTTATTTTGTAATATTTCCTTTGTTTGCATGTGCAGCACACTGGCAAATATGCTACTAAAATTCAAATAAATTAAAACAAATGTATAGGTTTTATTTTTTCCTACTGCTTTCCAATTCAGTAATAGTACAGAAAAACTGTCTGATTTATGGAGTTGTTATGCAAATTCACAAATCAGAGATAGTCAGAGCAAATATAAAACATAAAAAGTGCCATTAAAAGAGTATTTTCTGACAGACAATAATATTGTTCAGCAATTATTGATCTGACAAATCATATGTTCCAATATCTCAAAATGGAGATTTCCTATTGAGCGTTACACATTACTCAGATGCATACATACCGGGAGGAAAAGTAAATACAAGATTCACCACAGCAAAGAATAAATGATTAAACAGCATATGGACAGTAATGACTGTTGGTGGCTTATGAAAGATATAGTGAAGATAGTTTTGACATTAATGCATTCTGTTCGTGAAGAACCAAAGTCGACCATAACTAGTTTCCTGCCTTTATCATAAAGAGTTGGTGCTATGATATTGTTGAACTATCCTTCTCCCAATTTACACGAGTGCTTCGTTTGGTACAGGATGGCTTCCTGCTGGGAGGGGGATGTCCTGGAGAGTAGCAACCATTTACTTGCATGAGTTTAGCAGGCTGCTTTCACAACCAATTTCCCATTAGGCCATGATCTGGTACTTAAAGTCCTTCCACTTGTGTGGTGAACACAAGAGTCACTGGGAACACACATTGCTGTGACTTTCTCCACGATTATGGAGTTCGTCATCAGAATCAACTATTACTGGAATGTCCAACATGAGCTCAACCGTGCCCGGCACAGCTTCTCCCTTTCATGCATTGCAGGGGCCTCTGGAGAATCCGCAGTCTAATAGAAGGCTTCTCGAAAGACTGGCAAAGCAGCAGCGTGCAGTCTCTTTTACAGTATAAAACCATCTGTACATTTAGCCCTCCACAACATGCATACACCCCCCCCCCCCGCACACTTGCAACATATAGTCTTGATATGTACTGTTTTTCTAAGAGTCCATTGGAGGCCAGCATTTGACTCAGCACTCCCCTGTCTCTTACATGTATTTTGCTGTGATTTCCGCCCACAGTTCTTTGCTGGGTATGGGTCTTCATGCTCGGAGCCTCTGAGCTAGGCTTCTTTTTACATATATATATATATATATATATATATGGGATACATTACTCACCGTAATCGTATTTCTGATGCTTGTATCTGCTTAGATTCACATGCTGTGCATAGGCCGACATCTAGTGGAAGCTGCGGAGTATTACAGTTTGTTTTTCGAAACTCGAAAATGGGCGTCGACACAGGCGTGCCAGTAATACTATCCCTAGTGTGACGTCCACTGTACCCAAGATCCCTCACGCGTCTGGGATCCTCAGATTGTATTTTTTCTGACATGAGGAAGCATGAGGAGTAGCGTGAGTACAGATAATCCAAGCAGATAGACAGAAAGGTAAGACTACAAGCAATCATGCGCCTTCTCTCGGAGGGGAGGAAGGGTGGGTCGCATGTGAATCTAAGCAGATACAAGCATCAGAAATACGATTACGGTGAGTAATGTATCCCTTCTGAGGCTTGTGGAATCTGCTTAGATCACATGCTGTGCATAGATTAGCGAGCAGTACCCGAAGAAGGAGGTGGGATGTGAGAAGGGTCATGAGCAAACAGGTGTCTTAGAACCGCTTGTCCCACTTGTGTATCTGTCTTGGAATGAGTGTCAATGCAGTAATGCTGAGTAAAAGTGTGAATAGAGCTCCAAGTAGCTGCTTTGCAAATGGTGTCGAGGGGAACATTTGCAATGAAAGCCAGAGTGGCACCAATGCCTCTAGTAGAATGGGCCCTTGGCGTAAAAGGCAGAGTTTTTTCAGAAAGAGAGTAACAGCTGTATACAGTTGATAATCCACTTCGAGATCGCGCCTTTAGAGACGCGATCCCCCTCTCTGCCTGTAGCTACGGAGACAAACAGTTGATCTGTTTTTCTTAGCGGTCTGGTCTTATTTACATAGTAGAGGACCGCCCTACGCACATCAAGGGTGTGTAGTTTCACCTCAGCCGAGCTTTGTGGGTTCTGGAAGAAAGCCGGAAGCTCGATGGACTGGTTTACATGGAATTTAGATATGACTTTAGGTGAGAACCTAGGGTGTGTGCGTAAAACCAGTTTGTCTTTGTGGATAATAAAGAAAGGATCTTGCACTGACAGAGCCTGAATTTCACTGACCCTTCTTATGGAGGTAATGGCTACTAAGAAGGCCGTTTTATAAGTCAGGTGTTTGAGACTACTTTTATGCATGGGTTCGAAAGGGGGGCCCATGAGCTTAGCTAGCACCACATTGAGGTCCCATCCTGGCGGTGGGTTCGAAATAGGAGGGTGAAGTCTCTTTACTCCTTCCATGAAGGCTTTAACTACTGGTACTTTCCACCACGATACTTTGTTATGGGATGTGGTGTAAGCCGAGAGGGCTGCCAGGTGTACTTTCAGAGAGTTAAAACCCAAACCTGCGTCCAGCAGGTGGAGCATGTATGTTACCACGTTGGAAGGAGTGCAATCAACTGGGTTGATTTGTTTATTCTGGCACCAAATAACGAATCTCTTCCACTTGTCAAAGTAACAGTGCCTTGTGTTTGGTTTCCTGGATTCTTTTAGGATGTCCATACACCTCTGTGGTAAATTGAGATGCCCAAACTCTATGACCTCAGGAGCCATGCTGCTAGGTTCATTGAGTTGGGTTCCTGGTGCACTGTTAGACCTTGTTGCTGGGACAGTAGGTTGTACCAGGCTGGGAGTTTGATGGGCTCGCACAGCGCCATCCTGCGTAGGTGTGGAAACCATGGTTGTCTCGCCCACATGGGAGCAACTAGGATGAGCGTCATCGATTCCTTGTTCATCTTGTACACCACCTTTCTGATGAGAGGGGTTGGTGGAAAAGCGTACGCAAACATCCCTGACCAGTTCATCCACAGGGCGTTCCCTTGGGAGTCTGGCTGGGGGAACCTGGATGCAAATCCTGGGCATTGTTTGTTTTCGCTTGTGGCGAATAGGTCTATAGTGGGGAAACCCCACTGAGAGAAGAGATCTTCTACGATCTCTCTGTGAAGGACCCATTCGTGTTCTTCTGGAAGGGAGTCTCTGCTTAGGGCATCCGCTAGGGAATTGAGCTCCCCTGGAACATGTTGTGCTGATAGGAAGATGTTCCGTCTGAGTGCCCATATCCAGATTTTCTGGGCAAGCTTGGACAGATTTGGCGAACGAGTCCCTCCTTGTTTGTTCAGATAGAACATGGCTGTCGTGCTGTCCGTCCGGATCTGCACCGACAAGTTTAGTAGATGGGGCTCGAACGCCCGAAGCGCTCGGAATACTGCCAGAAGCTCTAGCAGGTTGATGTGGTTCTTGGCTACTGAGTGAGACCAGAGACCCTGAGCTGTGTGGTGGAGATGGTGAGCTCCCCACCCAGTCAGGCAAGCAGCTGTAGTTACCACTGCTTGTACTTCGGGATCGTAAAAGGGTTTTCCCCTTGCGAGATTCTCTTTTGTCCACCAGTGTAAGCTCTGTACGAGTGTTGGCGAAACGACCACTAGATCGTCCCACTGACCACTTGCCTGAGACCACTGTTTCGCCAACCATTCCTGCATGGGACGCATGTGCAGACGCGCGTGGGGGACCAGGTAAATGCATGACGCCATCATGCCCAGTAACCGCATTGCTTTGCGTACCGTTATTTGTTGACCTGACTGATAATGTGGAATTTGCAGTAGTATATTCCGAATTCTCTCTTCCGAGGGGAAGGTCAACCCTTTCTGAGTATCTAGGATTGCTCCTAGGAACTGTTTTGAGGTGCTTGGCACCAGACTTGACTTCTTCTCGTTGATAGAGAAGCCTAACTCGTGGAGGAGGTCGATAGTCCTCTGAATGTTTGACCTGCAAATTCTTGGGGTTTCCCCCGTTATGAGCCAGTCGTCCAGATAAGGGTACACTGGGATTGCCTCCCTGCGTAGGTGTGCAGCTGCCACCGCCAGTACCTTGGTGAATACCCTTGGTGCTGACGCTATCCCGAAGGGCAGTACCTTGAATTGGTAGTGGCGACTGTCCACTTTGAAGCGCAAGTATTTTTTGTGCGCCGGGAGCATGGAAATATGAAAATAAGCATCTTTCATATCCAAGGTTGCCATGTAGTCCCCCTTTTTTAGGAGGGGGATTACCTCTTGTAGCGTGGTCATACGGAATTTTTGGGGCTTGACATACTTGTTGGCAGGCCGTAAGTCCAATACTGGGCGCATTGTCAAATCTTTCTTTGGCACAAGGAAGTAAGTTGAATAGATACCCTTGTTTACCTGGTGTCCTGGGACGAGTTCTATCGCGTCCTTTTCTAGCAGAATGGCGATCTCCTCGAGAAGGATCTTTTGATGTTCTAAGGAGTGTATTCTTTGTCGTGGAGGGTGGTTCCGGGGACGCTGCAGTAATTCTATACAATATCCTGTGGACACTGTTGACAGCACCCATCTGTCTGAGGTGATCCCTTCCCAAGCCTGGGTGAAGTTGGAAATGCGTCCCCCTACTGGGGTTGCGTGAGAAGGGACCCTGAACTGAGCGTCACTGCTTTGGCGGAGGCGTGCCACCTCCCTTGTTGGGGCTGCCTCTGCCTCTTCCACGACCTCTCTTGTTACCTTTACTGTAACTTTGGGTAGACTGCTGGTTGTTGTTCCATTGTGTACCCTGTCCTTGGGCATAGTTGCCTCTTTGTGAATTTTGGCCGCGTGGGCGACGAAAATTACTGTTCCCCCTCTGGTTCGGGGGTTTGTTGGTAAGCTGGCCAAGGGATTTGAGAGTCTCGTACTCGTCCTTGGCATTTTTAAGTGCGTCTTCGACCGCTTTCCCAAACAATAGATCTGGTTCCACCGGCTTGTCTATTAATGAAGCCTGTGTTTCTGTTTTGAACCCCGACTGCCGTAACCACGCATGTCTCTTGATAACAGTTCCTTCTGCTATCAATCTTCCTGCGTTGTCTGCAGCGTCGAAAGTTGCTTTCAATATGCAACCAGACACGGCTCTCCCTTCTGCCGAGATCCGAGCCAACTGGCCCTTTAATGGTTCAGGAGCAGAGGCTATGAGCGCCGCGACCTCTTCCCATTGATGGCAGTTGTAACTTGCCAACAGGGTGGTGGAGTTTGTAATCCTTGCTTGGTAGGCGGACGTTGAGGCTACCTTCCTGCCAAACCCGTACAGTCTTTTGCTCTCCTTGTCGGGAGGAGCTTCTGATGACGATAAGGGTGTCCCAGCCCTCTTCCGAGTGTTGGTAACCACTAGGGAGTCTGGTTTAAGATGACCTCTTATATAAAGAGGGTCAGACTGGGCTGCCCGAAAAAGTTTTTCGACTCTGGGGTTGACGGCTCTGGTGAGGTTAGGATTCACCAGGGATGGATCTATTCTACGTTGGATGGATTTAAGGATAGGGATGGTCTGAGCGACCGGCCTCCTCTCTCCCACCAACTCTTCTGCGAAGTCCCTTTCCTCCTGTACACCGTGGGTGTCGATGTGAAAATGTTCTGCTGCGCGAGCAAGAACTTCATTAAGGAGGGGTTGGTTATCAACTGGCGAGTCGGTAACTGGGGCTTCGCTCTCTACCGGGGAATCTACTCTGTAAATTTCCTCATCTTCTACCTCCTCCAGGTCCTCATCCTCCGCATAGTATTCAGACCCGGTTCGTTCCTCCATAATTGAAAACTCCTGGTCCCCTTCAGGGAAAGGTTGTCCTTGGTATCTGGGGTGTGGAGTAGAGTATGGAGTAGAGTAAGGCTGCACCTCGAAGGGGTCAGGTCTTTCGACCCGGGCCTTTTTACTTAGGGGGATAGGATCAGAGGAGCCCGAGGGTGTGGCCCCTTGAGGGTCATACGAAAGGAAATGTTCTGGGTTTTTGTCATAAAAATCCGCTAAGGAAGACATTCTTGACATGACCCTGTCTATGTCCTCACTGGACCATTCTTTGGAACAGGGTATGACTTTAGTAGGCAACTTAGAGGACTTATCAAGGGTACCCTTGCTGGATGTTGATGTCCCAGTAGATTTATGTTTATCTGTCTGCTTGGGGTGGAAGGATGGTCTTACAGGAGTGGAAGGCTGAGCTTTCCGCTGTTTCCCTCCCTCCCCGTGCGTGGAAAAATGTTTTCCCTGCCCCTTAGTGGTCCCAGAGACTTTCGACGCCTGGCGCCGAGGGTCGGGAGAGGTATTTTGTTTTGAGCGTGGGGCCTCGCTGGTGTGAACTGCGCTCTCGGTCTCTTGGAGCGCGGCCTGGGGGTGGAAGTCGTCTTCGTCTTCCGACGATCGAACTTCCGTTAATCTGGGGAGCGAGGCACTCTTGGCAAGAGTGGATGATTGCCTTGCGTCATGAGGCGATCTCGATCGAGAGCGCCCAGAGGACACCGAGTCGGACCGTTCTATCCGTGCCTCTTTCCGAGAAGTCGACGTCGTCGAGGTTCGGTTGGACTTAGTGTGCTTAGTGTGTGTAGGTGTAGCGCTTGCGTCACCGGGGGTCTTCCCCATAGCCGCCCTGCCGGACAACCTTCCGAGGTCGGGGACCTGCGCTCGGCAGTCTTTCGACGCCGTAATGCCCTCGCCGTCCGAAAGTACGGCGTCGCTGCCATCGCTGAAGGCGCCCTCCGCTGCCATGGCTGCCTGCCTGGCGTGGTGGGCCCAACGCTTTGTCGAACGGTCCTTAAGTGTTTTAGGTTTAAACCTACTACACGCTCTGCAGTTCGCTTCGGGGTGGTCCCTCGGCAAGCAGAGATTGCACGTGGCGTGCCTGTCGACCCAAGGGTATTTGCGATTGCACTTGGGGCAGAATTGGAAAGGGGTACCCTCCATACGCACCTTGAGGCAGCGGGCTGGTAAGTGTAGGAAATATATAAGGTGTACCTATATACCAAGAGTGAAGAGTATGTACCACCCCCCACTCTCCCTACTTGCAGGGCCGAGGCCAGCGGCCTACTAGGCCCGGGCCGAGGCCAGCGGCCTTCCGAGGCCCAGATCCGTCGTGCAGCAGCCGACGGTCGATGTCTTCTCCAGCCGTCGTCGAGATCGATGGTCGACGTTGGGGTGGGGAAGGATGTCAATAAATAATTTTAAATTGCAATAATAGCAAAAGTATGGCTAAGGCCAGGGGACTCCGCAAGATGCTTCCGACCAGTATGGCGGAAAAAAACATTCTGAGGATCCCAGACGCGTGAGGGATCTTGGGTACAGTGGACGTCACACTAGGGATAGTATTACTGGCACGCCTGTGTCGACGCCCATTTTCGAGTTTCGAAAAACAAACTGTAATACTCCGCAGCTTCCACTAGATGTCGGCCTATGCACAGCATGTGATCTAAGCAGATTCCACAAGCCTCAGAAATATATATATAGTATTTCAGGATTGCGGTCCTGTTGCACTCACGGCAGCTGGGGCAATCATTCGCTTTCATGTTTCCCCAAGCGTATGGCAAGTGTTCACATTTGCTTCTGCGTGGAACTAAAAGAAGCTTCTTATGTTGTTTCTGTTCAAGAAGATGTTGCAGGTGAAACTGAACATGCAACTTTATATGTATTGCTCCATTTCATCTGATTGTAAAGTTCTTGTACACTCCTTCTATATGAGGCGGACGCAGAAGCAAAGAGCTGGGTAGGAATTCCGTACCCACCCCAATGTGATGGATTCCCTCATCGGTGACCAACATCTGCACTTAAACTCCAAACTAGATTTTTCTACACAGCGTTCTTGAAGAGTGTGAGGCATCCTGGAGCACGTCTGCAGGGATCAGCGTTTATGTGGCTGCTTGATTTCTGGTGACCATCCTTGCTTTTTCTGTGCAAGGAAAAAGCAAGCACAGTCAACAGAAATGCATGGCGTACCAACAGCTGCCAGGTTCATGATGGCAACTGCAATTGTAGAGGCCTGCTGTGTTCATGCGCACACCGCACGTTGAGTCCCAATTCTTGGGCATGCAGCAGCGGCAGGCACCGGGATCAGGGATCTAGGTGGCTTACTCCGCTTCGCACCACTCCAGGCAGTGAATCGTCGGAATTTTGGTGAAACGGCCCAACCTCGTGGGAGTGGTCAGGCTCTTTCGCTCGGTTCCAAGGGCTCATTCATGTTTGCATACCATGTTTTGATGGACATCGATATCTCATGGTCATCTTTCTTTTCTTGTGGAGGGCTTGTTAATCCTTAGGGATCAATATGTCTACAGTCTCATAAGCTCAGGTGTCCTGTGGCTGTAATTGTACTTTACTTCGCGGATTACCACTTCATAGGCTGATATCAGGATCAATGGCACCGTCACTGTGACCTGAAGTCCTGGTCGGCTCAGGGCCCCGAATCACTCAGTTACAAATACATTTGGCCATTCAAAGATTTCCACTCGATCATTCTCACAATGATCCTTCGCATGCCTTTTCTGGTGCCTGTCAAGGGTATCCTTTCGACTGAAGCTTTTTCCGCATTCTGGGCACTGATACGGCCTTTCCTCCGTATGCATTTTCTGGTGCCTTTGAAGAGCTCCTTTTTGAGTGAAGCTTTTACCACATAGATCGCAATGGTATGGCCGCTCCCCTGTGTGTGTCCTTTCATGAATAATCAGTGCGGACACAGAGGAAAAGCCCTTTCCACATTCATTACACACGTATCTTCCTTTCACTTCATGTTCTCGCTGAGGTCCGCGATGGCCGACGAGCGGGTAGGGTTCACTTTCAGGGCACACGTAGCTTCTGAAACTCTGCAGTGGGTCTGGTTCACAGAGAATAATGTTGTCATTTCTAATTGCATCCTCACTCTCGGGGGGTACTTCTGATCCCTTTACATTGGGTGCCATTGGAAGTAAAGTGGAGCGGGTTAGTGGGTTACCGCCACTCTGCAGTTGCTCATTTTGCCCTCCTTCTAGTTCCGGACCAGTACCGGACCACACTGGTCTTTGAGAGCACTCGCCCTCATAAATACTCAGCACTGTGTTGGGTTTGAGTTGTTTTGCCATGGATTTGCCCAATGTTGGCTTCTCGTCGCATTTTAAAGAATGATAGGCTTTCCTCTTCCTGTTCGTGGTTCCTTTACCTGTTGGAGTAAGGATTCAATAAACATTATTAGCGTCTTTGTGTGAAATGTTACAAGATAACAATATTTACTTATGTGCAAAACTCACCAACAGGACACACGAGGTAATGCAGGCAGAATGAAAGCCAACCTGAGTGAGTAACCTTGGAAAAGATGGTCCTCTCAACCCTGCACTTCTGGAAGCAGCTGAAGATTCCCTTCTTACCCTCTGGTGCCGCCCCCCCCCACCCCACCGCCTCCGCTACCCCTGCCGCTTGCTTTTAACTACTGTATGCCCCTCTTTGTACAGCGCTCTGCTACTTCCCAAGTTGGCCTGTGCTTTATAAATTCCACACATCCATACGTACAACAGGATAGCTTCTCTGGGATCAAACTGACCAAAAAGAGAGTAGGATGGGGTCAAACTATACAGTGTTGGGTCCCCAGGTCCAGCAGAGTCCATGAATTGTCACCTAAAACCAGGGGCCACGGTGAAACCCATGCGAGCAGGAAACCCTCTGTTCCACGATTCCCCCCCTCAAGGTGGTTTTCAGAGGATCTCACAGAGCTGCCAAGGTCATCCTTGAAGCAGTCTGGGGTACAGACAACATGTGGGACGTGGAGAGCACCTAGGGTAAGAAAAGAGGGCATCTTCTTTAAGGAAGAAATGAGTGAGGATGCCCTTCAGATGTAAAGCGCTAGAAATCCTCTCTCATGGGGAATACCTCAAACACATAGAACACAGAGTCACGATATGCAGAAAACACCAACTGTGACATGAACTACAGACAAGAGCACAACAGAAATCCCTCAGCAGTCCCTGGAGGGCCAGTCAGAAAAGGATTGTGCTACCCACAGTGCCACTGGCAAGTAACAAGGTCACTCACATAAAGAGAGAGGTGAATGGAGCTCCTGCTGTGCGTGCCCCTCTCGGGAGGATACCTCAGGGGTAACGGGCTCGCTTTGGACACAAGACGATGCGGAGGAACACAGGTACGATCCCCAGGTCCAGGCATGGCAAACAGAGGGCATAGCCAGGGCTCATTATTGTCCAACACATTAGACTTGCAGGTGAAAGCAAATGTCGGCCATAGATCTAGGGGGAGGGGGATCCATTTAGCAAATAGGGAAACTGACGCCTGAATCACAGCCCTCATTCGGACCATCAAACTGCCAACCAGGGAATAAAAGGTGACAGAAATTGCCTGTCTGTGTTAGCGATAGGACTGTGTTCTAGAGAGAGTGACAATTAAAGAAGAGTTAGTTCTGAAGGTGCCAGAAAGAAGAACTTGCATTGGGCAGGCCAAGAGGGCAAGTCTGCAGATTTCAGACCGGGAGAGTAAAAACCCAGAGAAGTACATCTGTGCAGGCCAAGCCACGAGGGCCGCACAGTGTCAGACAGTGAGACAGGGACAAGTTAAGACAGTGGAGCCAACACTTAGGCAAAGCCAAATAAAGAGAACAGGCTTGGTGCAAACGCCAGCTGATCTCCTGGGCTAAGAGACGGGTGAGGACCCCTACCCAAAAGTTCCTTTTGACAGTTCTAACCTATAACTGGGAGATTCCTGTCGCCTATGTCACATTGACTACTGTGGACACGCTTCAAAAAGTATTTGAAACTACTCTAAACTATTGCAAAGCACTGACATGTCTTAGAAACCTGCTAAGAAGTGTGGATTATGTGTTTAGATTATTGGTTGGTGTCCCATATGGACCACCTGCCATTTATATTACTCTATTTCCAAATACATTACTGATCTGAAATGTAGATATCTATGCTAGGCACAACTTTAGAGTATATTTTCAGCAACATAGTGTGAATTCCTGGGAGCTCATTTTGAGAGAAATCGTAACTGCCTGGAGGAGATGACATACATTTGCACTTGGATGCAAACCGGTGCCTTCCGGGCAATTTCCGTCATTTGCACTGTGGCATGTACATGAACGGTGTAAAGAGGCAACTATTGCATGCAATAGGCAGTGCAACACTGCCTGCTACGTACGCATGACAGGGGGCGTGTTCAGTTATTTCCTATGGAAACCATTGGTTCCACGGCAGCATGAAAATCGAATACTGGCGTGAGACCAAGTTGTTTCTGAAGGCGAAATGCAAACAGGAGGTGGGAACATAACACCCATTACACCCAACCCTCTGCCTTAAAAATCAAATCCCGCAGAACGTGAATAGTGGCATTAAGACAGGTGTAACAATGTTACGTCCGTCTTTAGCCCCTCCCTTTGCGCTTTGGGAACTACGAAAATGAACTCCCTAGAACGCTATCACTATTGGTAATAACCTTTGAACTCTTCTGCCGTTCCCATGCCCGGACCAGGAAACAAGAATGCGGATTATAGTGGGTGGAAAAAACAGAAGCAATCGATTGCTCTGTGGCTAGTGCAAGCCTTGGGACGATAGGCACCTTTGATTATCTCGGGTAAGGTTCAACAATCCTCAGGCTGAGCAAACTGCATACAAAAAACCACGATTGCGATAGAGCATGGCGCCCTGCTATCATTCTATGCCCTTTTGGCCTCCGGCTGCATTCATGGGACTTCTGACAGCTAACCAGTGAATAACGACCACATAGACAGACATGCTGCTGAATTCTAGGCACAGATCGCCTTCCATAGCTTTGTACCCCAGAAAACAATTTAATGAAATGTTTGTTTGGAGTTCCAAGATCGGCCACGACAGAAGCAAATGGTTGGAAACTAAATGTGCCATTTCTTTAGCAGATGCTTTTATGGTTAGTCTTCTAGCATATTGATTCAGGATTTCAAGACTAGACTAACGCCAGATGGAAAGAGATTTACCTCTAGATATTAAGAAAAGCGTGAGGAGCACAGAAAATACCTTGGGTGGACTGCATACAAGTTTCTGATAAAGAAGACACTCACTAATGTGTTTGCTTAGGTGAGAAAAGGGCGTTAGGGAGTTTTGCTAAAGTCCACCTGTGGTAGGACTTCAGAAGACTCACTCTTGGATGTACAGGGCTCCAATTCTTAGGTTTGGCCTGAACTACCCATAAGGTTTGGTAGCTATGGTCGAGCAACCAGGCTTAGTCTAGGAGGGGCAAAGGCTGTAAGTAGGTACAAAGACCTCAGGGCACACCTATGGGCAAGCATAACCTTATCCACTGACGTTTTCAAATAAATATTGTTATTTATTATAAACACTAAGGCAGCTAACACAGTATTAGAATTACAGGTAAGTAAACATATTCACATTTATATACAGTAAGGGCCTCATTACGACACTGGCGCTAATGGGTTAATGGTGCCGTAAAAGGCTGCGGCGCCGTTAACCCATTAGCGCCTAATTACGAGGTCCCTTTGCGGGACCCGACCTTAACGGCTGGTCTAGACCAGCCGTTAAAGTAGGGACTCGCAAAGGGACCTTTGCGGTAAGTATGGTAACGCAATTTACAGTACCGTACTTAGCGCCTTCGCCATTCCCATTATGCCCTATGGGGCAAAAATGGGAATGGGGAAGGGCCATGGGGAAATACCGCCCCGCCAACCTTGGAATGGGGCGGTATTTCCCCATTTCACCATGGCGTTCACGTTACGATACCGGCACCAACCATGGTGCTAATAGCGCCATGGTTTAGCGCCGGTATCGTAATGAGGGCCTAAGACTTTTGTTAAGCATTACTCAGTTCAACAGTAAACTCTTAGATGACATACAGGTAATAGCTAGAGTAGCATTCAAGTTTAGCAAATCATTTCTTATAACCAACATTTAAGGTAAGCAACACAGATACTGGTAATTACTTTTAGGCAACCTATACTTAGAAAGTCCAGCCCTATCTGGGAATGAGAGTCTCAAAGTCAGTGGGGACACTGGGTTAACAGGGCCCCTGGGTGGAAGAAAAAAGTAAAGCAGACGCGTCAAAGTTGTCAAAATAGCAGGTTTCTTCAATGTTGCAGGTAGGTAAAACGTTTAGTTAAAAGGTGGTTCAGGGAGGTCAAGCAGACCCCCTGGAGGATTGCAGACCATAGACTCCTTAGACCTGGGAGAACACAGCTGGGCTGTCCATCCCAATGTGTCTCAAAAAGCTCATGAGTCGTCCTATTTAACACAGCAAGCACCCAGTTCAGTACCTGGGAGCGGTACAGTATATTTTCATGAAGAAAGAAGACTATGTCACTGGCGCGTCCACAGGTGAGGCGATAGCAGCTCCTGTTTGGATTTTTGGCATGTCGGCTGAAGAAGGAACTTTTGGAAGGAGCAGTCAGTCAGCTTCTTGCGATGGGGCGCTGTGACGAATCAACTTCCAGGGCACCAGTGGTCCAGGGATGAATATCGGTTTCAAAACCATCAATCAACCCCACACCTCCAGTACACCAGAAGGGATCAGAACAGATTGGGAACGCAAGCAAATTGTAAACCACTGTGTCCAATTTTGTTAACAAAGACCAAACATCTATCATCGATTGTTGGTTAGTTGCAACATAGCGAAAATACAATTATTACCCAATGATAAATGGGACTGTCCAGTCAAGGTTGTATAGAAATATCTACATTATTATTATCACAACAGGCAGTTCTAGCACACTACGAAATACAACCCATCCTGTAAAGGAATGCAGAGGACAGACAGTTTCAAAGAAGGAAAGGGATGCACTCTGGATATTGACAGGAGGGTAGTTGGTACAGTAATGAATCGTAATGGTTCAAGGATACTTGGTTTCACCACAAAGTGAGCAATGCATGTAAAATGTCACTAGGGGCCTTCAGAGCAGGACCAGGGGGACAGAAACACAATGCACCTTTTGCTGTAGATGTTTTTGGTGCTCGACCAGGTTGAGTTGGTTTCAGGGCGCGTTGCATCTTCTTCAACAGAGTTCAAGACGGGAAACAGCTGCAGGTATCAGGTGGCAGGCAGTTCGGCGAGCAAGCTGGACGGATGGCTGCAGGCCTACACAGTGGCTCAGGGTCAGGAATCGTTGTCTCAGTGCTGCTTGGCGGTTCTGAAGCACTGGTCAAGCATCTTGGACGGCGTTAGTGACTGCAGGGTAACAGTAGTCAGCGGTGCTGTCGGTTGCATCTCGAGGGGTTCAACTGGCTTGAAAATGTGCTTTAAGGCAGACGTCAGTAGATGCTTGTCGATGCACTCCTCCTAGCTTCTTCACTGGGCTTGTGTCATCCTTTAAGGCAGACGGCCCAAAGCTGAGGAGAGTGTTGCTGTAACGCTCACCTGATTCCCGTAGAGGCGCCGGTCTTGACTGGGCGTATATCGTATCTTCAAAGGTGATGTGTAACACACGGCTGGCTCTTTGGGCTGGACCTCTGTGCACTGTATGTCTGACTCGAAGGGTAAGATGTCTTAGGTAAGTGAACGCTGTGCTCTCCATCTGCCTCGGGGCAGGGTGCTGTAACCAGTTTCTTCACTGGATCGGTAGCGCAGGCCTCTTGACTTCAGAGGACTGCTGTCCGTCGTTTACTGCACGAACGGTAAGTTTCGAGTAATTCTAATGTCTTTAAAGTCTTTAGTAATGATGTCTCTTGTTTTGCAGGGTTCCGGCGATGGCGGATGACGGGCTGAAGTGAGTTGAAGATGGAGCCCGTGTGATGAATAGAAGCGCCTGGAAGCACGTAAGTAAGCGCTTGTTGCCTGCTTCACGATGCGCTCTAACTGTCTTTTTATTTTGCAGGTACAAGTTCGGAGCGGCTGCAGAGTGCCGGAATACCCACTGGGTTAGATGTGGAAAGGAGTAATGGCACGTGAGTATTAAAGTTCCCCAATGTCTTTAAACGCACCTTGTTTTGTCTTTCAGATGCGGGATGCAGCGCCGAAGGCCTCCGGAGCGTGCGAAGTGTTGGTAAGCTTTTGTCTTTCAGATGCCGGAATGCAGTGTGAAGACCTCCGGAGCGCACGAAGAGTAGGTAAGCCTTTGTCTTTCAGATGCCGGAATGCAGCGCGAGGCGTTGGTGACAGCCGATGGACCAGGTAAGTGAAGAGCTGTCACTGAAGACCGTAATGCTAACCTGTTCTTTCTTGTCTTTATAGGTGTTGCTGAAGACTGGATTCAGGATGGTAAGCCTTTTTCCTTAGGCCCAGGATCAGATGCAGAAGACACGATGAGCGTTCCGCTGCAGAGGATGCAGAATAACGCAAAGCAAGATTCATCCATCGGGTGTGGTTTAAATAGCCTCCTGTAGTGCTTAGGTGTCTCCTTCCACAGCCAGTCCACCCAAGCATTATGATCCCGGCGCTTCCAGCGCTGGGACTGGGCATATTTATGAGCCTGGTGCCACTGGCGCCAGGACTGGGTCCAAAAGGTCCCAATTGGGACTGGTTGGCACTCGGAACCTGGGTTATGGATCTGCTTCCAAGGGAGTTGGGAAAACCCTGACCTTTTGGAAGCAGAGATCATGACAGTTGCAGACAGTTGCCTTGTCCTTGGTTTGGTTCAAAGACTCTCTGGCACTTCCCACCTGGGAAGCTTGATGCAGAGTCTAGCAGGGCACGCTGTGTGCTGGCTGGGTACTGGTTCTGGAGCTGCTTGAAGGTCCCCTGGAATCAGTATCTCCCTCAGTTCCCTGGAAGATGTTTAGGGAAGGGATCTTGCTTCCGTCTTGGATGTCCTGGCCTTCCTTCACTGGTGGAAGATGTAAGGCAGACTGTACATTCAGCCAGGGTCCAATGCTGAGTTCTTCTTGTTACTCCTTTCAAACTATTCAGATGATCTGCCCAAAAGAGAGGCGCAACCCTCTTTTAAAGCCAAATCGACCACAGGGATTGGTGTAGGCTAACCCTACCTTAATGAACCAATCCTGTTTCCCCACCAACAATTTCCTGTATGCATGAGGTCATAACCAGAGTGCTTTACAACAGAAAAGGTAAAGTGGTGAAAACATGTAATACTAAGTCCCACCCTTCTCCCTCTCTGTTGTGGATCAAAGGGTCTCTTTGGTCAATGGAGATCTCTGTTGTTCCCGATTAAAGGGGCAGGTCTCCCTTGAAGCTGCTGCTGGACCAGACTTTCTGGCACCATCAATCCACATACTCGTACCTTCAGAATGGGGTCCCCCTGCGGGGATGGCTACTGTAATACACGCAGTCCCAGACATGGCATTTCACTGTCCATTGATACTAAGGGCGAGAGCTGGCTTCAGGTTGACATAGTGCATATCAAAGGTTCTGGTCTCCTTTGTTAGCCTCTGCAGGCAGGCCTCATGTGGGCCTGTTTGAAGTACACTCTATCCATATGTTAATTATGTTTAATTGCCGCCACCAGCTGCAGGGTTCACAAAAGGACAGGGTGGATCCATGGAGCTTTTGCTAGTTAATTAGGCTGGACATGGCAGGAGGAAGGTTTGGCCCTCCCCATTCTGAGATGCATTGTGTACTCAACCTGTCAGATCCCAACTAAACATGACAGGGGGGGGGGGACTGTGCCTGTAGGCTGTCTCCACCCAGAGTACACAGGTCTATGTGTGTGTCGTGTGCTGAGCATAGGAAAATGGGTGCGAATTAGCGCCCCACATTTTCGGGAGGTTGATCTACCATCATTCAATTTCATATACAAATTGAAAAAAGCCCAGGTGAGCGTACACCCACCATGCGGGTGGTCGAATTCCTCAAAGGTGCCCAACAGACGATCTTCACAATACTGGATCATTAGGACTGGACACAGCCTTTAGTTCAGTGACGGTTGTCACATGGCAGACCTCTATCTGTTTCTCGATCCCCGACTTGGAAAGGGAGACGACTCAGAGTGGGAAAGAGTCACTGTAGGTGCAGCAGGATGCCCAGAAGTTCCAGCCAAAGCCGTGCTTCAGGAGACGATCCATAGAAAATGGGCCCAGGTCCAGGGTATTGGGGAATGCAACCCAGGACAGTTGCAGCTCTTCGAGGGATGGGTCAAAATGTAGATGGTTTGGAGACTTGTTAATCCCACCAGTAGAGGGGAGTAAGTCATCCGGTCTGGATCGTCTGTACCGATCACAAGAGGAGGTTGGAGCAGCAGCAGTCACTCAGCAGTCACTGTAGGTGGTTGCAGATGTCCTTCTTTGGATTTTTCATTCCATGAATCGAGTCTCCCATTCTGCTCCAGGACCCTCATCTTCATGTAGGAACCCAGCCAATCAGCAGTCATGCCAGATTCAAACTTTGGGTGGCGCCTGTCCCAGGGGACAGCCAGCCTCCCACTCAGAACTGGATTCAAGCAGACATACTGGAGGACAAAGACCTGCAAAGTTTTGGTGCACTCCCAGCTTCCTACCCTCCCAGACACGCTGGCGCCCCCCGGGCGGGCTTCCCGATGGGAGCCCGGCAAAGACAAAAGAGTGAGCGGGACCTTCCCTACACAGGATGGCAGAATAAGGCCCAAGAAAGGACAAGTTATCAAGAGTTGGTTTAAAAAAATAAAAAAAAACAGGCATCATGTGTCCCTTACCACAGCAGCCTGTACGTAAGTTTCCCTGCAAATCCGTAGAAAATATCCACTTCCACAGCCATTCAGATGAGCTTGTCACTGTACCTAGAAAGTTAAAGGAGAAGTGAAAATACGAATACAATGGGCCTCATTATAAATTTGCTGGTCCGGGAACTGGCGTAACGGTAAGCTTGCTGGTACCCTAGTTCCCATACTGGCAAACTACCAGTTGTGCTCGCGGGTGCCTTTCTGCCCGCCAGCGGCACCCGCGAGCACAGCATGTCGGATGCACGGTGCCGGTGGATCCGCCCTCCCCATTCCCATTCAGCTCTATGGGGCCGAATGGGAATGGGGAGTATCTTTTTTCCAGCACCCGCAAATGGGCAATTGCCGCGTCCTGCAGGGCCATAATGACCCGGTAATTGCCCATTCGTGGCCGCTGGGAAAAAAATGACACCGGCGGCAGCCGTGCCTGTATTACAGGCACGGCTACCACCGATGTATTAATGAGGCCCAATGTGACCCCTAAGCACTCCACATAATTGGGTGTGTGGATTTCACACAATTAAAGCTAGGCAGGATAGAAAGTATCCCCCTATCTTGGAAACAGTAGTTATCGGAAGGAAAACAAAAAGGGCTGCTCAAAGAGCTCCCAGCAACACTGCACTGACAGTGCTGTGCGCTGCAACAATAAATTGCAGATGCCTTACAAGGTGGAGGAAAGAATTACTCCAAAACTATACAACCAAAAGTGTTGAAAAAGGCTCCCAAAAGTGGGGAGAATTACACATAAGACGGAAATTCTACCTAACAACTAGTACCAGTGCTAGCTTTTTATGAGTCCTGTTCTATTTTATGTTTCTCAACAGTCAGACTTCATCCAACGCCTAACTGAAGACTGAAACTATGTTTCTAATGTCCTGGCCTAGCTAGTGGTGCTCCAAAAGTGCCCCATAGTGTCTCCAGGGGAGTAATCCACTGTCTGCTGTGCTACCCCCTCCTTGATTACATTTTCCTTGCCTTTTTTCCTTTTTCTGCGCACCTTTCTGCCATCTTCTAAGCTCCCTCCACATTGCTTCCTGGTCTCCTCACCCCCCTGCCTCCCATCCCGCCCCCTACACCCTTTGACTGGCCAAAGCATCCTTTTTAGGATATGATATGCTCCTAGGGCAGGTCTCGACTAAGGGCCACAAGGCAAAGAGCAGCTCCTGACTGAGCAGCTCCACCCCGTGGTTGCCCGTGTTTGCCTGGGAAGCCTACCGCAGTCAACCAGCAGCAACTGATAAGGTAAGTGTGGTATGGGCGGGGAGTGCAGCCATTACTGTATTCCAGTAAAACCCCACCACTCTTACTTCCGAATATCATATACCTATGCATTTAGCCTAAATTGTACTAGGTAGCCGTATCTTGCATTTAGCCTAGTTTGTACTAGGTAGCCTCATCGTGCATTTAACCTAGTTTGTACTAGGTAGCCTTATCTTGCATTTAACCTAAATTCCAAAAGGTAGCCATATCTATTACACCTATGAGTTCCTACTACAGTACAAAAGTTAAAACTCAGGGAGGCTATCACAGCCTCAATAATCGACAGAAGATGCTATATTGCAGAGCGGGTGCACAAACAACAAATCAGCACCAAATTTGTGCTAGGTATGTATAACGCACAACCCTGTTGGACACTGGCCGCAGGCATGACTACCCACAAACATCAGAATACTGCAAGGACTATGACATAATTCGGTCAGGCTGTTGACATAATTCTCTGCATACTTACACCAGACTACACCTCAGCACCTCTGACACTCGAATGCAATAAAGGCCTATGACAAATTTGGGCACGCTGAGCACATAGCGAGTCTGTAGCACTCACACCATCTCCTGACTCCTCTCAGCACCCATCCACATGCCTGTCCTCATTGGTTGCTTTCTACCGGGCCCTGGCCAGCCCTGCTAAGCGTTATTGGCCAAATGCACACATGCATCCTAATCGTACTCCTTGATCTCCAACACTCTGGACTTAGGTCCTCTGAGGGGGGTTCCCACTAACAGCGCGGTAAAAGGCGCTATATAAGTGACAAGTATAATATAATACAATGTGCTCCCTGACCAGCTTTTGTCTGTTTGTTATGTCATAAGGCCAGACACATCAGCACAAATACTTTTCATGTATACTTTATTATATGACCAAAAGCAATATCTGTAATAACAGTATGATTTCTTGTAACATTCATAATGTGTCAACAATCGCTACCATGCCTGTACCATGTAACTAAGTTATTGCAAGTGACAGCGCCTCAATGCCCCAGGGCTGCTTGCGCGCTATATAAATGTAAATAAATAAAAATAAATAAGTAAAAAGGCAACTTGGTTTGTCAATCTTCAAGTATGTGTTTCAAGAATGGAAAAGACACATTTGGCGATTTACCAATGTGAGCTCTTATTTCAGAGTGCACAGAAGCAGCCTGGCTGATTGGATACCGTTCATAATGGGTGAGGACCTGCCAGACAACAAACCACATCGCTGTGTGAACCTGTGCTGATTTTCTCTAAATAATCGAGCTAGATGAATAGATAATTGAGAACTCAATAGAGTTCTAAAAGACTAGTTACTGGGGCATGCAGCATTACAACATTTTAGCCGCATTGAAGAACACAGAACCGTACTAAATGATATCCAGGCAACGGCTCCAGGTTTAAGGAGATCTAGTCTATTGCTAGTATTAAGTTATCCGATTTGAACTTTTGCTATGTTAAGACGGAAAACATTTGTCTCTCTCGGTCTCTTTCTTCCCCTCCTTCCTCCACCCAAAGGTGACATTTAGGGGGGGGGCGAGTAGCCTCCTGATCCAGTGGATTTTAGGGCATCGGGGATGGTGTTGGGGAGGATCCCTGGGTCTTCATCACAGGGCAGAAGACAATCCCATTACTTTAAAGGCAGACAGTCCTTGCAGCCTTGACCCTCCCCAGAACCCCAATAAGGTGATGCGAGACAGCCAGGTTAGCTTTTACCATGATGGCAGTTCAGCCTTTCAGGATCATCATAGTGAACACCTTCTCTGCTTGGGCAAGCCCAAAGCTTTCTCTTGGCAGACCCACAACCCGGAAAGAGAAAAACAAACACTCACCTTTATTCTTAGCCAGTTTCATTTGTTTTATGGTAATACCATTCTTTTCCTGATACTGTTTCATTCAAACTAGAAGTATCTGAAAACGCATATCAGAGTCTTGACAAGATGCTCTGGAAGCTTCTTACGGTTTAATACAAGATTGAAAATTTGCAATTCTCTGACAGTGGATGTTAAGAATAATTTCTCATATCAACTCTGCAGGGATTTATTAACTTTTTTTAGCAGCGCTCAGACCTGTAGGTATCACGGCACCAGTACAAGGCAGGTAAAAAAAAAAAATGTTATTTAAAAAAAAAAAAAACACACGGTACATATTCGTATCAGAGTCACAGTGCTGTTGGTAGTAGTCTAATCATATTTGTTAAACAGCCAGGTTTTCAGCCGTTTCCTGAAGAGGGTATAAGAGGGTTCATCTTGGATGAGGGGTCAGAGGGTGTTCCATAGGGTGGGAGCAATGACCGGGAAGCTCACTCCCCCTGCCTTTTTTCTGTTGAATCTGGGAGTGTACAAGGCCAGGGTGGACGATGCGCAGACAATGAGGATTGAATTTTCTTGAGATGCGTGAGAAAGGGGTGAGCAGCATTGTGTGTACAGCAGTGTGTGATTGAGAGGATCGTAAACTCAATGCAGGCTTTGACTGGAAGCCAGTGGCCGTTACGCCTGGCTTGTGTTATGTGGTCGGTGCGCTTCATAACCCAAGCAGCGCAGAGGGCATTATTTTGGATCAGTTGTAGTTTAGTAACATTTTTTGAGGAGATGCCAGAGAGGAGGAAGTTGCAATAGTCTAGTTTGCAGCCAATAATGGCCCTGGCAAGGGTGAGGCAGTTCTCAGTTGCGAGGAATGATCTGCTTAGGTTGATCGCTTTTGTAGAGTACGCTGCAGATGAGGCCAGGGACTTAACATGCTTATGCATGGAAAGTTCTGCATCAAGGTAAACGCCCAATGTCTGTATGTGGCTTGACACAGGACTGGGGTTACCACCAATGGAGAAGGAGGCAAAGGCAGGGGCCAGTAATTTGAGTCGATGGGGGGAACCCACAATGAGGAGCTCAGTTTTGTCATTATTGAGACAATGATGGTGTTCAGCCATCCAAGTCTGAATAATGCTGTAGACTCGGTTGATGTTGGCCGAGTCTAGGCTGTGGTTTCCAGTGATTTTCAAGAGTATTTGCATGTCGTCTGCAAAGTTAGTGTAGGGTAGGGTATGTCGAGTCGGTCGAGGTGGTCAAACAGAGGTCTTGTGTGTACACTGTAGAGTGTGGGTGAGATGCAGTATCCCTGGGGGACACTATAAGGTACTGGGATTGGGTCAGCAGCTTCTGATCCTATGAATACCTGGATGTGTGCTCGCTCAGGAACGACTTGATCCAGCTGGTGGCATCAATATAGAGGTTGAATTTAGTGGTGAGGTTCTGGCAAAGAATGTCATGATCAACTAAGTCAAAGGCTGCTGAGAGATCGAGGAGGAGAAGGGTGGCAAGTTCTCCTGAGTCTCAATGCAGGTCAAGGAGGGCCGCTTTGGTGCTATGTCTAGGTCTCAATCCCGATTGGCAGATGCCAAGCAGGCATTGGTGTTCTAGGTGAGCTTGGAGTTGTGTGTAAGCAGTCCGTTCAAGAATATTGAGTAGGTAGGGCACAGTGGTGATGGGCGATAGTTGGTGGGTTGGGAGGGGTCAAGGGAAGGTTTCTTCAGTAAGGGTGTAACCCACACTTCTTTGATGGTGGTTGGGACAGAATTAGTTGCAAAAGGAGGCATTGATAAATTGAGAGATAATGGGTGGAAGTTAAATTAGTGCCGAGCTTAATGCTCGAGGGGCATGTGTCATCTGGAGGGGCATGTGTCACCTGGAGGGGCATGTGTCACCTGGAGGGGCATGTGTCACCTTTGCAGTTTGAGGTGTTGTATAATGGTTTGTACCTCTGTAGTGGAGACTGGAGAAAAGTGGAAAGGGGGGAAGGGTGGTGGTGGAGTCAATGAGAGGGGGCTGAGATGCTTTGGTGAGTAGGGATTTTTTTTTAAATGGTTTTATCTCTTAGCTTGCGTTTTTTGTCAGCTGGCGCTGTTTGGATCGTGGTGCAACAAGTTTTGTCTTTGGTGAAGCTAGAGGCAGGGAATATGGGGGAATCGAGCTCTCGGAAGATTTTGAATAGCTCTCTGTGTTGAGACTGGCTTCCAGGTTTCTGGTGTTGAAGATGATCATGGTGTGGGATTGATGTGTTACATAGTTATCTAAGTATTGGGAGTGTGTGAGGGGCGTTGGCCTATGGAGCTTCCAGCATCTTGGAGTGGTCCGGTTTGGCCTGTGAGGATTTTCGTTAGTGTGTTTCGAGTGCTGGAGTTGCGAACATGGACGGCCGCTATGTGCAGCAACTCTGGTGCTGGTGTTGTAAGTGATTTAGGTTTTGTGCGGGTCACATTTCTTTTATCATTCCGTTGTGTCTTTTCCCAAAGGAGGGAGAGGTGTTATAATGTGAGCTTAGGCTCAAGCTTAGAGTGGGTAGTGTCATGGCTTAGAATGTGGCTATGTCATGACTGGATGTGGAACGTGTGTGTTGTTGTGTTCTGTGTGAGACCGTTGGACTTGCTAATTAGAGAGAGTGTTGTGCGGGGTGTCGGGCAACCCCAGTGTCTCTCCTACTCGTCGTGTCAGCCGTGTCCCCTGCTATCCTAATGTGTTTGTGAAGCGGTACAGGACCTGGACAATAACGTTACTATAGACTTACAAAGAAAAAAGACAAAATTATTGGGGTGATGGTAGAGGATGAGGATGTTGATTGTAGTTTGAGCGTTGGGCTCAAGTTGATTCAGCAGGAGTTTGTAACCTTGGATAGGTGATAGTGGAGAGGTTCTGATGGGCAGGGACATTTTTACGATGAGAGCAACTCCACCTCCTTGTTTTCACCTCTATTGGACCTGAGGATTGTGTAGTCTGTGGGGATGGCTAGTAAGAGAAGGGGCCAGAGGCATCATGTAGCCAAGTTTCGGTTACTGCAAGTAGGTCTAAATGGTTGTCAAGTATTAGGTCATGGATGGCAGAGGGGTGAGCGCAGAAGGAACGCGCATTAATGAGGGCACACAAGAAGGTGTCGGGAATGTTGGGATTGGAAGAGGGTGAGGTAGGCGTGTGAAGGGTAGTGGGTGGGCATGGGCAAGGTGGAGGGGTGACAGGTGCATTCTGGTGCAGGCGAGTAGTAAATGAGTGTGTTCTGTTGCAAGGGAAGTGTGGTGTGTGTGGGGCAGGTGTCTGCTGAACGTAAGGAGTTGGGGGGCTGGTGTGTTGGTAGCTGGAGGGTGCGTGCTTCTAGGTGTTTAGTTCTGAGTGGTGGAAGGCAGTGAGGGCCTGACGGGTGGTGGTGGGAGGTATGTGAACAGTGTGGGCAGGTGTGTTGGTTTCTGTATGTCCAAAAGTGAAGGGAGAGGTTTGGTCTTCCGGGGGTGTGGGGGCACGAGTGGTGGCTGTACAGTGGTGCTGTTGTGGGCTGTGGAGGGTGGTATGGCATAGCTAGTAGGAGCTGGATGCAAATTGTAGGAGGCAAGGGCGATGGCTGTGGTGGGGGGCAGTACAGAGCTGAGGTAAAGGGCCTTTAGAGTAGGTACATAGGCAGAGCAAAGATGGGAGCCATTTGCCAGGACACGGGCTGTGGCAGTGGGCTCCGGGAGGCAGAGCAAAGGCAGGGAGCCATTTCTTGGGACACAGGCCATGGCAGTGGGCTCTGGGAGGCAGAGCAAAGGCAGGAAGCCATTTTTCGGGACACGGGTCATGGGCTCTGGGAGCCACAGCAAAGGCTGGAAACCATTTTCCAGTACACAGGCTGTGACAGTGGGCTCCAGGAGGCAGGGCAAAGGCAGAGAGCCAATTTTCTGAACACGGGCAAAACTCGAGGAGAAATCGGGACTGGTATGGGAGGGCAATATTTTTATGCGGTCAGGTGCCAGGGAAGGTATATCAAGTTTTAAAGATAAGAATGCAGGTGGACATCAGGGGTAGTACTGGAAGAGTTAGGCTAGGAACTAGAATGCATAGAGTCTGCAGAGCGCATACGTTGGAGTGTGGTGGATTTATGTGCAATACTCAATGGTTATCCATTTTCCTTAATGCCTTTGCTCAGAGATCTGCCGAGGTGAACTCTCAAGATGGTAGACTGGGCTCGAATCCAAGCCAAGATGGTGGTTTCCTTCAGCAGTGATCCATTTTGGAATGTAGAGGACAGATTGTCCTGGCAGTACTGCCCGTCATAATTTCTTTTTGGTAAAGTTAGTCATGTTTTTGTGTAGCTCCTCTTAGGCCTTCCCTGAATGTTAATTTGAAGTCAGCAGAGGAAGCAATAAGAAGTTGTCAGCAGTCTACAGAAAACTGGTGAGAGCACAGCTTGTTCGCCAGCTTGCAGCAATGCTTATTTGAGCTTTTATGCTTTGAACTGTGTAAGGTGTAAGGAACGCTGCGTGCTAGGAATTCTGTTTGGTGGAAAGCAAGGAACTGTTTTTAAAGTTACTTTAATGTCAACAAGCTGAAGATTAGTTAGGAAAAGGCTGGGTACAACAAAATCAGCAAGATTTAGACAATAATATGATCCATGCTTGTCAAATGCGTTTGAAACAGTTTGTTACGCTCTGAGAGGAAGGCAGCCGTTATGCACTTCTCATGTACTATCAATCCGAGCTGGGTTGCCACGTTTCATGTGAATAGGAGCGGATAGCTTTGGTTGTTTACCACGGCCCTCTTTGCAATAACAAAGTGACTGGAGTGCCGCTGTAGTCTATAGTAAAGCTTCGCTGGCTGTAATGCGCTACTTGCGTACATTTATTCCAAGCTTTGTTCTTACGTTTCATTGTATTGGAGCAAAGTGTTTTTGATGTTACCACGGTCACTCTTTTGGAATACAAAGGTGACTGGAGTGCCGCGGAAGGCAACAGTATAATTTTGCTTTGCTTCCGTAGAGGAAACAAAGTCAACAGTAAATGTGAAATAACAAGTGGCTAGTTTCCCTCAGATCACTGCTTTAGCAAACAAAGACAGTTTTGTTTATTTATCCAGCAACGGTAAAGGTTTCCGGACTACGCACTATGACAACGAAGTGCCAGCAGCCATTTTCTTTTGAATTCTGGGTAATGTCGTTTTTAGATGCACATCTTAGATAGAAATAAGTTACCTGGGAATTAAATGGAAATCTTTAATTTACTCATTTTTAATACAACTAATATTTTGAAGAAAGAAGAGCTGGCAGAAGTTTGTTTATAAGCTAAAAACTACAAAATGGAATACAAACCTCACTTTTAAAGCCGAGTTAATACATGTTTTGGGAGGCAAGCCTCTCATCTCAGGAATTCAGTTACACTGGAGCTCGGAGGGAGAATCTAAAGTGAAGGCAACTTAATTTTTATGAAATACAAAATTTTAAATAAAAATGAATGCAAACAATTCAGTAATATTTTCTATTCCTCCAAGCTAGCGACGGAGGAAACACAGGTATTATACAGTTAATTGAGTCGATTTGAAAGTAAAAATGCAATAGTGCTTTTAACTAATCTTAATTCCCAAACAGGGTGTTGAACATGAAGTAAGAAGAGCAACTGTGTCGTTTTTTTCTTTTGTCCCATTCCCCTTTACCCCTCCAATTGATCTGAACCTCACTGTAAATCAAAGGTGGGGCACAGAACAACTGGAGAGGGACTGTGAGGTTCAGCAGCTCCTAGTGAAGGAAAAGCAGGAACCTGATAACCTGATAGCATTGTAGGCAAGCAGCTCATGAAGTGGTTATAGTGGTAGTGGGTTAGACGCAAGGGTGGGAGGAAGCGCGTAAGGGTTGGGTTGGGAATCAAAGGTGAGCGCAACAATTAAAAAACTGTAGGCGGTTGCATAGTCTGTTGCCGGTAAGATAGCTCAGCGGGTTGAGCGCTCGCTGCTGCGATCTGAGCGTGATCTGCAGGTCGCAGGTTCGAATCCCGGCAAGGCCAACTCAGCCTTTCATCCTTCCGAGGTCGATAAATGAGTACCAATTTCGGTTTGGGTGATATTTTATGTAAATATGTGCTATGTAAAGTGCTTTGGATAAAGACGCTATATAAATAACACATCATTATCATTATAGTCTTACCAAGAGGGTGTAGAGGCGTAGGAGCAGATGTTGCTCAGGATGAGCGGGTCGGCAAGAGGGGGGGGCCATTCCATATCCTCCATGTCTCAACAGGCCCAGACAGGAAGGGCCCTTATGTGTGGTCCTTCGGTGGCCCACTTCTGAGCTTGATGATGCATGGGAAGCCTTTTCATTGGTTATAGCAGCCATAGATGATGCGTTTGTGATTAGAAGGTTGCAGCATGCAGCCCCAGCAGAGGGCTTCGTACCGGCAGACATTTCTGAGCAGATGAAAAGCTCTTTGTTTGTATTCAGGGTGAGGAGGTCAGTCTCAGAGGATGATTTTAGGATGCCACCCTAAGTATGGTGAACAGGGATCTCTGAGAGTTTAGCCAAAACCCAATCAAGGTACGTGGACAAGCAGTCAAGGCTTAGTCTCAGGAGTGAGTGAGAGTAGTCTAGGGCCCCAATGAGCCACACAGAATAACACACAAAGACATAAAGACAAGCGAGTTTTCCCTTGCATCCAGACCCAAGGCTAGCCCAGGGGTTGGAGACTTGGCCCAGGTTGGGGGACCAAAGATAAGCAAAGAGGTAGTTAGGAGACAAAGGGCTTTGCAACCAATGTTATCCTATGGAGAACAGGGCGAGAAGGTAACAGGATTGCTTACTTATCCCCCAACTCCGATTTCCCCAGATCACATGATGGATCATCTGGGGGTCACTGGGGACACATTCTTCTGTCTTTTGTTTGGGTGTGCGGCGCCTAAGGGTTGCAGGTCCGAGAGTTTCCTCCGATCTGGTGCAACTTCAAGATGCAAGCTCAAATGATGAAGAAGGCAGACTTTCATGATGCAGACCTCTTCAGGGAACTTAACGTGAAGGAGGAAGACGAGTTCCAGTGACGGTCACCCTTTGCAAACGACGACAGGCGACCTTCCAGTCACAGAAGCAGCACCTGGACAGGTTCCCTTGATGCTAGGAAGCTCACATTTCAGAAGAAGGTTACTTATAAAACAACCTGGCAACCACCAAAGGTCCAGGCTTCAATGCAGAATGGTAAAGTCTCTGGTGAGGTAGCCCATGAGGGAGCTGGTTACTCCACTGGCCAGTCCAGGGACACTTCCGAAGGTGCTTGGGGCATGCAACCTCGAGCAGGCGTTGAGACTAGTTGGTCCCACTAGTCCAAGTGTTGAAGCCCAGACAAGTCTATTGTAGGATCTTGCAGAGGAGCATGGTTTCACCAGGCCAGTCACTGGAGGGGATGCTTGTCTAGTGCAGAAGTTGTCCTTGGGCTGTAAGCAGACTTCTCTTTGTCGCAGGATTCTTAGCTCCAACGTAGAATTTCAGAATGGTTGCAGGAGTCTTCCTCTTTTCCAGATTCAGAGCTGGAAGCAAGTCCAAATCCACTAATGTTAAGGATATGCACCATTCAAACAGACAATAATTGTCCAATCAGGGACAACTACAAGTTTCATATCCACCCCATCAGGAGACTTTCTGGCACCAAGGATGTAGACTATGACTAGACAGTCCCAGACCCCTTTCTTTGGCACACACGTATACGCGAATGAGCTCAATAAAAATAAATCAAAAACGGTAAGATTGTAACTGCTACAACCAGCTTGTCTTTATGTTAAATGTTAAAGGTATTTGTCCCGCGCACCGTCACCAACGGAATTGGTCCCCAGGCGCTCAGGCGGATCTGCAAACGATAAAGGTGGGATGGGTTAGTAGGTTGAAGAAGGGAGTAGGATAGTGAGAGAAGTGGTGTGCTGTTGTTGGCAGCTTCAACTCAGTATACACCGGGTGCTGAGCTTTGGTGCAGGTATCGGATTGGAGTCAGTCCACGTGTGCTGTTGTTCCGGTTTATGTGTTGTTGCAGTGTTGTGAAGTGCGTGCGGTTTGTTGTGCGAGAGATGGTTGTGTGAGTCTTTGAGTGAGATAAGTATGCAGAGTTTGAGCTTATTGGTTAGTGGGTTACCTGACCTTTACCAATGCTAGTACTCGCGGTTCTGGGGAGAGTGGCACTTGTTGGCCCTCGCATTCCCATCTAGGCGCGGCGCAGGCCAATGATTGGGGCTCCATACTGGTGTGATCATGCCAGCATTCACACTTTTATCTGGTCGCGGCGCAGGCTAGTGTTTAGAGATCGGTCCAGGAGTGGGCAAGCTAGCGTTCACAACTCCATCCGAACGCCACGCAGGTTGGTGTTCACGGCTTTGATTGTGGCATAAGCTAGCATTCACGTTTCCTAGGCGCGGGCGTGTTATCCTTCGAACAGTCCTATCCACATGCGACGCAGGCCAACGTCTATCTAGATGCGTCTGCCAGTCTGGCTGTGTTCGCCCGGTGCGTAAGAGCGGGAGAGTGTAGGTCTAGGTTTCGTCTGGGTCTAGTTAGGTGGTCAGTCTCTGTAGCCTTCCTTTGCGGCTGTCTTCCATGATGTGTTATGCTCTGTCGAGTGGTTGTTTCTTTGGCTTGAGCGTTTGTTCAATTTGAGAGTGGCCGAAGTTGGGGTTATTCTCATCATTGTTTTAGTGTATGGGCATTCCGGTGCGTCTCCGTAGTGGTTACGCTTTGAAGAGCCATGATTTGAGGAGTTTCCTGAATGCTAGGTGGTTTGTTGTATTCCGTATATTCTTAGGTAGGTCGTTCCAAGTTTTGGGTGCCTGGTGAGAGAAAGACGATCCTCCGAATTTTTTCCTGTTGTAGGGTTTTGGTTCCAGGCGTATGTCTGTGCTTGATCTTAGTGTTCTTGTCGGTTGATGTAGGCGCAGTTTTGCGCTTAGGAATTCTGCGCCTTGTTTGTGTATTGCTCTGTGCGTGATGCACATGGCTTTGAACTTTATTCGCTGTTTCAGCGGTAGCCAGTGTAGTATTTTTAGCGCGGGTGTGATGTGTTCTCTTCTGGGTAGCTTGAGGAGAAGTCTGGCTGCTGCATTTTGTATGCGTTGCAGTTTTTTTAGAAGTCGTTCGGGCATGCCCATGTATAAGCTATTGGCATAGTCTACTCTAGACATGATCAGAGCGATGATGGTAAGTGTTTTGTTGGCGAACGACAGGAACGGTAGGATCCTTTTTGCTGCTCGCAGGAGGAAGAAACATTTCTTGATTACTGAGTTTACTTGTGGCTCCAGGGTGAGGTTGTTATCCATCAGGACCCCCAGGTTTTTTACCGTAGATGAAGGTTCTGGTGTGGTGCCGAGCTCTCTTGGCCATGGGATGTAGTTGATGTCTCCTCCCTTTTTGAAACAATCATTATCTCTGTTTTACCTGGGTTGATTTTGAGATGGTTGAGGTTCATCCAGTTGAATATGTCTCGAAGGCAATTCTCTAGTGGGGTGCTTTCTTCTCGGGTGTCTTGTATGTTGAAGATTATTTGCGTATCGTTGGCGTAGTTGTAGCATGTGAGGCCGTGTTTTTTGATGAGTTTGATTAATAGGTACATGTAGATGTTGAATAGAAGCGGGGAGAAGGATGATCCTTGTGGTACTCCGCATGTGGAGACTCTGGGTTTGGATTTACAAGGTTTCATCCATATTGTTTCTGTTCTGTTTGTTAGGAAGGATTTGATCCATAGTAGGGCAGTGTCCGTTATCCCTAGTCCTTCTAATCTCTTTATGAGGATGGCGTGGTTGACGGTGTCGAAGGCTGCAGACAGATCATATAGGAACATATAATGTTAACGGTTACTTGTAATGTTCACTATCACCACCGGTGATCCCCTGGCGCTCTGGCGGATCTGAAGGATGGTGTGAAACAGGGAGGCTGTGGGAGCGGTTAGCAGGGTGCAGAAGGGAACAGGAAAGTGAGATATGATGTTCTGTTGCCAACTTCAGTTCGGTTTGCACTGTTCGCTGAGCTTAGGTCCGATTTTCGAGTCTGAGTGATTCCCATGTGCTGTTGTGCATGGTTATGTGTTGTTTGGATGTTGTTGCAGGGTGATGAAAGTACGTAAGGTTTGCTGTGAATAGATGTGGAATTTGTGGTCGTAACCACAAATCCCAATTGTACAAAGTTAGGGAGCTACAAAGTATCGGCATTGCACTGCACTTTAAGGCGCTGGGTGAAATTGGTAATAATACAGGAATTCACAGCAAATTTCTCAGCATTGACAGTCTGAAGGAGTAGTCAGTTCCACCATAACAATCAGCAAAATGCCAGTGAAGCTGAAGGTTCAAGAAGTCAGCACAGGATCAAAAACAAAGCAAAAAGAATGGGGCCTGTGAGAAACCCAAGGGTGTCTTCCTAGCTAGTCCCCGGGGATCTGTCATCAGGGTGGCCAGGATACAGCCATCGCTATTGGATCCAGTTCCTGGGGGTGGACCAGTGAAGGAGATCACCTGGATTGGGGGGGTCTTTGGGGAATGGGACATGGATGGGCGAGACACGGTATTCCCCTTCTTCTTTCAACACCTTTTACTCAGCCTACCATATAGGATATTCCAAAACGCTGCCCCACCTTTTTCCACATGAACACTTTCACACAACACGAAAGACAACTGACTAACACCAGGGCAGATTACCTGACGTGTCCCAATACCAGGGTCAGGCAATAGACCTGAATCATGTACACCTGATGGCCCTTTCCTTTCCCCACCGTGCTAAAAGGTGGAGCACAAGACGAGCAAGGCAGACAGCACAACAAGACAGCTATCCAGACCCGGCAGTTCAAAATGAGGAAAAAGGCAGCAAATATCGAGAGGCTGCCAACGAGAAATGCAACCTTGCCCTTTTCGAATCAGACCTGCAAAACCTCCGCAGAGGGAATCGTAAGGCCATATACAATAGCACAAGTGTCTTGCAAAAGATGTTAATGATACACGGAGCGTGCCTACGCTGATAAGCCGAAGCAAGGGAAACTCCTGCTACCGTGGTTCCGGCCTGGACTCCAGATCCAAGGAAAGCCAAGCGGTTCATCACAGCCGCTGAGTCGAAGGGAGAACCGATAAGAACCGGGCTGTTTTGAATGAAAGTCGCAAATTGGCAGATGAAGAAGAGTTCAAAAGAACTGTAGAGGTGTTAAGGGAAGACCAGCTGCAGAGGGAACAGCACCACGTGGGTGCCGACTCAAGAAACCCTGGTCGTTCCCATGTCAAATACGACTACAGATACCAGAAGGTGGTAGGAGACCCACCAGGATAGGTCAAAGTGGTAATACAGAAGGTCGAGCAAAATTCCTGTACAATCGAAAGTCGTTGACCAACAAACTGTTGAGAAAGTAAGGGAAACGCATCCTGCATGGTGAAAAGTTAATACATTTATTTATTTTTTACATTTGTAAAGCACACTAGCAGCCGTGAGGCATCGAGGCGCTGTTGCATGAGATTGACTTTGTTACATGGACAGTAGTTTGCTCAGGGTTACAGACTTAGAGACAATACATAACGGAGGTTACAGGATACAGTAACATACATTGTATGAAAGGGCCGTAGCTTTCACATGCAAACAGTAGGGTTTCAACAGCTTTACGGAACGCTCAGTGTGACTCTATGTTTCTGAGGTGGGGTGGTAGAGAGTTCCAGTGATCCGCTGCCATAAAAGGGTAGCTGGAGCCTCCTGCTCGAGCTCTCAGCGTCTTTGGCGTTGTGATTAAGTTGGTGTATGTGGTCCTGGTGGATCTGAATACATGAACTGTATATCGGAAAGGTCAGCGAGAGTGAATCCCGCAGAGCGAGGCCTGTTTAAAAAGTCATTGAGGTTTGGGAAAGTGAGAATTATTGCAAGACGAAGGAAAGGAAAGTGCCGAGCCGGTCGAGGGAGATCTGGGGGTGAAATGCTAGCACCCAAAGTTCACTAAATAAGGATTTTTTTTTTTTTTTTGGTTGAACCTTTGAAAGTGATATTGTGAAGGGTCTGCGGCCGAAAGAGGAGGCCCAGAGGTGAAGCAGTCACCCAAAGTCTACGTGAAGCAGAACTTTGTGTGTGTTTGTTGAAATCATCAGGCCTCGAAGGAAAGAGACTTACCATAGAAGAACATGATAGCTGGAACGGAACCGTCAGCTCGTGCTGGAGAGGATCGCGTGTGTGCTGTGCTCCAAAGTCCCACCTTGTCCTGTGCTAAAAACATGGGGAAAGGAGACCTTAGGCAATGACATCCTGACTTATTATTTGAACACTGTTTCCTTTATTTTGATACCCTATCCTACACACTTTCTGTAATTAGTTGTAAGGAATTGGCAATAGTATTTTTAGTATAGGCCTTTTTATTTTGACACAACACCACTAGGACTGCCTTATTTTTCATTTGATGGTCGACGCGTGCTCCCATCTTAGATTTAGGTTAGGCATTTTTCCACCCTGCATTTATAGGTCAACAAACACCCTTGGACTGTGATCACCTGTGTCTGTATTTATTGTTGCCACCATGAACTATGGAGGGAAAGTTGCAAAAAGAAACACTTTCCCAACAGTAGAAGTAACCGCATATGAGACAAAGTTATATGTTTGTTGTTTCCCAGAAGAGCATTCACTCGCTGAGGGTAGAATGTTACAAATCTCTCGCAAACCAGCAATTCTTGTACATTCAGGAAGTTTTAGCTTACCCAGAGAATTTACAAATACTGTTAGAACAGGACGCTCGAGCCACAGAGAAGCACAGAGTTGGAGGACTAGGATCCTCCAAGATGGTGAATGGGCCAAATGAAGGCTTTCTCCGTGCCACTGGGCCTGAGGTAAGGCTAGTTGCGGCCAGCAAGAGCAGCAAATCCCAAACCTGACTTGCACCCTTTCCTTCTGATATTAAGTTCAAAGGTTCAGTCAGACAGAGAGGGTGTACAAAGGATGTGAAGGTGGTAAAATAAAGGAGAGGCGATAGTAGATCAGATGAGGTAGAGCCAAAAGGAAAAGGTGGTTGAGTGGTCACAATATCAGGTGCTGAAGTGGCACACGTCAGAAGTTGATATCATCAAGAAAAGAAAGGGACAACGTAAATCTGTAGATGGAGGTGGAGGTGGTGCAGAAGACCTCGGCAGATAGGTCACGTCTTATTTAGCCAGAACCAGGTGGAGTGAGGAGGAACAAAAGTGGGCCAGCCAGGTTACACTAAGACTAGACAGGCGAGGGGAGAGGAAATAGAATGGGCCCCAAGAAGGGGCCCCCAAGAGTATGCAACTCCCATAAAAGGGGGAGACAAAATCGTTTTTGGGACCTGCCAAAACTGGGCCAGATATTCAAGGGCCCAGAAAGGCATAAAAGCTGAGGATCCAGAGGGACATTGTGGGAATACCTCAGGGGAGGGGAGAGACTAGTTAACCAGGGAGAAGAACCAACAGTCTGTATGTCTACTGCTTTTAGTACAGACAATCAAGAGAGCAATGCAAGTACTGGGGAGGAGCACATAGCTATAGATGTTTTGCACTGTTGGGCAACCTGCAGAGACAGATCAAGGAGGTGTCCAGTGATGAAACTGCACGGGAAAAGGACGCCACAGAGCGACATTGTCCCAGATTTGCACTCCTACAAAAAGCACGCACTTTCCCCAAATATTCTAGGACTGGAGTTAGAATAGTAATTAATACCTGTTCTAGAATATGTGTAGGAAGGCTTTTAGGGGTGCAGGAAAATGTGTGGAAATCCTCATAGATTCAATGGAAAAAAATGTTTCTCATAGCTACAGCCCAAAACGATGGATGGATGGATTTTCACCAAATTTGCACCAGGAGTGGCGGCTTGGTCCTGAAAGCGTCCTTTTGTAAATTTGGTGTAAATCCGCCCAGTAGTTTTTTTTTTTTTTTTTAAAAGGCCAAAAAGTAACTAAAATGAAATCTGTGATATGTGGGTTTGGTCCGGGTGTCACTTCCCTATTCGGTCCGCGGGCACACTGCTGGACCAATCAGGGTCCGGCATGATGTCTGCGGACATCAGACGCACCCACAGTTTGGATGGGGAAAAAGCGTGAGGTGTGTCATATTTTTCTAAATGGTCGCCATGTTGGATCCGCAGGCAGCCGTCGTGTCCGCAGATGGCGTGGTGGGGAAAATGTCTGGAAAATACATTTGGAGTTACTTGGTGGTTGAAAGAGGGGGTGGGTGGAAAGGGTGGGGGAGTGGAATAAAGATGATATGGAGTTGTTTCTACAGGTGAAAAAAGGATTTGCAGATCTCACTGAGTTGAACTCCATTTTTGTGTTTGCTGACATTATTTCAATTGCAGGGGATTCAGAACGAGTTTTGTTATTTGAAGGTGTATTGTACTTACTTGTTATATGGTTTAATCTATTGTTGTGGTTTTGGCCAGTGGCCACACACACTACAGTAATATGTATATAGTACTTATAGGTAATGTAGGGGGAGTATACAGTATTTCTAACATGGTGGAATGATACAATTAAAGTGTATATGGTATTTCTGATTGTTGTACAATTTAGGACAGTGCTCCTTGGTGTCTCCTCCATCTTTAACATGGTCAACAATTGCATCCTCATTAAACGGTTACATGATACCCTTAGCATCATGGACCGGACACTGGACTGGCTGATTTCTTTTCCTCAGTAACCACCCTTACCAGCTGCAACTGGGCTGTTTGTACTCCACCACCTGACTGTGTACCTGCAGAGGACCCCACGGTTTTATCCTATGATTGTAGCTCTTCCGTATCAATTTGGCCCCTGTGGCTCACCTGAAGACCTTCTTTTCTCATTTCCAGTGTTATGTTAATGACATACAGGTTTTCTTAAACTTCCCTGAACTCATTTGTTGTCCTCGTATTTTATCCCTAATTATCTGACCACCATCAAGGCATTGTGTGCGGCTAACAATCTGTGTCTCAGTGCCAGTAAGACGAGATCTTTTTTGCTGCGACACCTGTGCCCTGTTTTTCTCCTACCCTCTGGCCGCTGTCTTTGGGCCCTCTACTTTCACGATCTTGTGACGCCAAAAACCTTGGGGTCATCTTTAAGTCATCGCTCTCCTTTACGCCTTACATTTTGGAGCATGTAAAGAAAGCCCATGCTTTCAGCTTGACCTGCTTACAGGCATTATACTGTTCCTCACGCTGCGTTTTCTTTCCCTGCATCCTACGGAGTTCAAGATGCCTTTTCCTACCTCCCTTCCACCTGCCTTCCTGGAGCCCCAAACTGCCTGGGCACATTCAGAACCATTCTGCACCAGGTAGGTGCTTTTCCAGTGAGTCTGCAACACCTGGTTATTTAAGAAGCATTTCAAAAACGAAAAAACAGCCAAAAGTGGATTTTGCAGTTAAATTTAAATTTTTAATGAGTGAAACAACACTGTGCTATTTTGCAACGTGTTTTACTTTCCTACTGCCTTTCTTTCATGGGCATATGCATTGAAAGTGTCATTTGGAGTGCTGATGCTATGTCTCCAACATGGCTGCCAGCTTATTTGTGCCTGTGAGCCTGTGACTCCTGAAGTGCCTTCCCTCCCTTGTGTAAAGTGATTGGCTGCTGTTCCACCTTTATAGCCAATCGGGGCACCGGCAGGCTTTAAGCCAGTCCCCCTCAAAGGCCCACTTCTAAGGCCCCCGTCAGCTTTCCCTGTCTGCTTACCGGGTCACTATATGACTCCACAACAACAGCCAGAAACCTTCCTGGGGATGCCTGCTCCCGCAGCTATGAAACCAGACTTTCAAGACTCTCTTACTTCCCTCTCTATATGGTTAGTTTTCCTTCCTTCTGCCTACCCTTTTGATTTCATCTCATTCACCTTCACTTTACTTTACTTTCTTCTTGTTTACAACTGGTCCTCCCTTCAAGCTCTCGTCTAAGTAGTCACCTATAACCTTACCTCTTTTCTTATACCTATTGGTGCTTAAAATTTAAAAAAAAAAAAAAAAAAAAAACAATTGCCTTGAAAGTGAAATATGGGTGTGTTTGGGAAAGTCAAATGTGGGTGTGTTTGGGAAAGTCAAATTTGGGTGTGTTTGGGAAAGTCAAATTTGGGTATATTCTGCATTTAACTTTGGCCATTGTTTGTAACCTGCTAGCCCAGTGACTGTTCCATACCGCTGTACTTCCTTACTCCTCCCTCTGCCTCCTCTCTCTTCACACCCATGGCGCTTTCTCCCATCTATTCCAACTGCTTCTCTATCAACTATCCTTCCCTTCTCACTTAGTCTGGAAAGAACAAGTTTAAAAAGAATATCTTGGCCTCCAACCATGGTCTCCCTATCGCTGATACCTATTCCAGCGCCTCTTCCAGACAGACCCTCACTGACATACTCTTTGTTGTTCATTCGCCGGATCTATGGACCCCGCATATGATCTCTGTGCTCTGTCCTGTCGTCTCCTCTCCCATTAATGGTGGCACTCGCTGGGAAGTCCTCATGGCTTCTTTCGACTCCTCCAGAGTCATCCTTAAGGTCTACCTAAATGGCACTGTAATGGTGCAAGGCCCTCAGGCCAATCTCCTCCTCTTCGATAGGTGGTTCCCTCGCCTCATCAACTTCCTTTCATCTCCGGCTTTCCCCTCCTCTTATTACCCGGCTACCTTGCCCACTCGTCCCTCCTCCTCTGCCCTTCTTCAGGCTACCTCCACAACTCTGCAGGGCGTACCTCTGATTTCTACCCCTCCCCGGAAGGTCTTTAAGACTGGAAACTTTCATCTTGCCACTCTCAACTCTCGCTCTGCTGTCAAACACTCCTCGACATCTACCACCTCCTCAAATAACTGGACGTTGATGTCCTTGGTCTCACAGAGACATGGTTCAGGGGCCAGCTCTGTCACGCGCTTTGACACTCTCCTCCCTGATGGCTATAAGATCCTCTCCGCACCCAGATCCACTCAGCCTGGAGGGGGCATAGCCCTGATCTTTCCCGAGTGGATTCCTGCCACTGTCATTCCCACTCAGATTTACTCCTCTTTCGAATGCCTGGTCTGAAGGCTCTCTCTCTCTCTCTCTCTCTCTCTCTCCCAGCCACTCTCTTACTGTTGCTACTCTGTACTGGCCCCCTGGTCAAATCACCTCTTTTATCTCTGAGTGACCTCTCTTCCTCCCTCCTGGCCTCTACCACTCAACTCCTCCTCCTTGGTGACCTCAACATCCACTTCGATTCTCCCTGTCCCCCATCGTTGCTCTTTTGCGACCTCTGCAATTCCCTCTCCCTCTCTATCCTCCCCTCTGGCTCAACGCACTCTGCAGGACACACACTTGATGTCTTGATCTCCTCTGGCCTCCCCGCTCTATCCCTCGGATCACTACTCTCTCCTGGAGTGACCACTGCCTTCTCTCCTCTCATCTCTCACACTCTTCCCCCCCAAGCCAAGCCTACCCCAACACTGCCACCTACCTACCTGGACACCCGGCCCATGAAGCATGTGTAAGTTGACGCTTTCGCTACCACCTTCTCTCCCCCCCAACCCTTCCCCTCTTCCTCCTGCTGTCTCACTCTTCACTCTTCTATTTCTGATACTCTTGATGCTCTTGCCCCTGTCATGAGGGTCCGCTTGAAGTCCAAAGCCAAGTGCAATTCCTGGTATGACTCCGACCTAGCCACACTTAAACGTAGGTGTAGGGGGGCTGAGAAGAAATGGAGGGCTTCTTGTTCACCCTCTGACAAACTGGCCTGTCGCCTGCTTCAAAGGCAATACCGACTCTCTGTCCGCACCAAGAAGAGAGTCCACATTCAAGCCTGTGTCTCTGCAGTATCTAACAGCTCGGCCGAACTCTTTAAAATCTGCAAGCAGCTCCCCAAACCTGCTGCAGTCGCTACCCCTCCTCTTGCCTTCCAGGCTCTCTGCAATGCCCAGGCCTCTCACTTTATCTCAAAAACCCAGGACATCCTGTCCACCCTCTCCTCCTCCTATTCCCTCTCAGTCTGAGCTTGCTGACCCTCTTTCAACCACTACCCCGCCCTCCTTCTCGTCCTTTCCTCTTTTCTCCCCTGATGCGGTTGCTAGACAAGTCCGATCTATGAAGGCCTCATCAAAACAGGTTCATCCCTGTTCCTCTAAAACCATCAAGGACCACATTGACACCCTCGCTCCGGCCCTTGCCGATTTTTGCAATCACTCCTTTGCCTCAAGATCCTTCCCCTCCCCTCTGAAACACTCCCTTATGCATCCTCTTCTTAAGAAATCTACAGCTGATCCCGCTTGTCCGGCAAACTATCGCCATATTTCCATTACTCCCTTTCTGGGCAAATTCCTGGAAATGCTGGCCATCTCTCAGCTTAACCTTCATTCCGATTCTGTTGGCTGTCTCCATAACCACCAGTCTGGCTTCAGAGCTGCCAGAAGTAAGGAAATCGCTCTCCTGAACATCTGGAAAGATCTGCTCTCCAACCTTGACTCTAACATTCCCTCTGTCCTCATCCTACTCGATCTCTCTTCTGCCTTCGACAGAGTCAGGTCAACCATACCATCCTGCTCAACCGTCTCGGTATCACTGATCAAGCTCTGGCCTAGCTGACCTCTTTCCTCTCCAATGGACCCTCCCAGGTCCAACTTGGGTCCTTCCTATCATCTATCTTCCTCTCTGCCTGTGATGTTGCCCAGGGGTCTAACCTCTCGCCCTGGCTTTTCAACCAATACCTGGCAGCTCTCGCCCACTGCATTGCCAATTTCTGCTCAAATTTCCAGTGCTACGCTGACATCACTCAACTCATTTTCAGGCTGCCCTCTGCCACCTCCTCGCCCTCTCTCATCTCTGATTGCCTAACTGCCATTCAGGATTGGTGTGCCGCCAATGATCTTTATCTGAATGGCAGCAAGACGGAGATCCTCCTTATCGGCACACCTTCACCATCCTTCCCCCTCACTCTATGGCCGGACTCCCTTGGCACTCCTCCTACCCCCCACATGTGAGGCTAAGAACCTCAAGGTCATCTTTGATTCCACACTTTCCTTGTCCGCACACATCTCTGAGGTCTCTAAAAAGTCAAACTTCCTACTGCACCTCCTCAGAGGTACTCTGCTTTTCCTCTCCTTCCCCCAGAAGCTCACTGTCTCCCAATCTCTGGTTCTTTCTAGGCTGGACTATTTTAACAGCATCTTTCTAAATCTACCTGCCTCTACTCTCCGCCCTCTGCAACTAATCCAGAACACGACTGCGAGACTTGCCCTTGGCCTCAAGCCCTGGGATCATATCCCTCCAGCTATGAAATCTCTCCACTGGCTCCCAGTGGACGCTAGGATTGAATTCAAAACGCTCTGCATTGTCCACAAGGCTTTCTGGGGCCTGGGTTCAAAATACCTTCAGCTATCCCTCCGCAAATACATCCCCTCTCAAGGTCTTCGCTCCCCTACCTCCAACTCCCTCAGGGTCAGTCATTTTTCAAAGAAACGAGCTGGGGGTAGATCTCCGTCTTCGGCTGGGGCCTCCCTCTGGAACAGCCTATATGCCACTCTAAAACTTGAGGAGAACCATCTCCAGAAGCATGTATATATATATATATATTATATATATATATATATATATTTATCCCTCCTCTCCTCTCCTCTCCTCCCCCCACTGTCCCCTGGGCCCAGGTACCTGCTCACCCCTGGCCACCCCTTGTACTGGGGACTGTATCTGTACCCATACAGTTCCCCACACCACATTTTCTTTTTTTTCTGCACTTAGACTTACCCAGTCTGCTGCCTTAAACAAAGCACTTTCTGGTTGCACTACCACTGTTTATTGCCTCTATTATTTATGTATTAATTATTATTTATATGTTCTTCTCTGCTCAGCACTTTCCACTCTCCCCTTTCCATGCACTTTTCCCCTTTCCCTTTCCCACGCACTTGCGCGTTCTCAATGTCACTGGGCCTAGTAAGATCATTTTTGTTCTCCCTGTCCCCCCCCCGCTTTGTCGTGCTCTGAAACACTTGTGTACATGCGATATGAATAAATTATCATTTCATATCATTCCCCCAGAAGCTCAACGTCTGTATAGCCCTGGTACTGAGTAGGCTGGACTACTGCAACAGCCTCTTCCTTAAACTCCCCCTTTGTCATCTATGCCCCCTTCGGCTAATCTAGAATCCAGCTGCAAGACTTAACCTTGGCCTCAAACCCAGGGATCGCATCGACTACAATATGTTTAACTTTGTTTCTCCAAATACTGCCCTGCTAGAGCCCTCCGTTGCTGTTACTCCAAATACTCTGCTTGTTAAATGCTTTTTGAAACAGAGAGAGGGAGGCAAGTCTCTGTCTTTGGCCGGTGCCTGTCTTTGGAACAGTCTTCCTGCTCCTCTTATACTTGAGCTGGACCTCCTTAAGTTCCGGAAACTTCTGAAAACTCTACTTTTATGTCCCTGTTTAACTTAATCCCATTCCTGCTAACTCATACCACTGAGACTGGTGGCCTGGTCCCTCGTGAACCCCACAGGTTCCAGGCCCTATATCTAGTAGACATCAGTACACCTCCCCTTCAGCACTGCCCTTGCGGGTCTACCGTCTGGCGGATGTGTACCACACCCTTGGGACTCCTGTGCCACAGCAGGTAGCTAATGGCCTCCCAGTTTGGCATGTCTTGGTACTTTCCTTCTGCGCTTGTATGAACACTTGGTAATCCCTACTGCTCTTTTCATTCATGCACTTCTTTTACCGCACAATGCATATGTGCATTTATAGCAGCAGTGTTTACAATTGTTTGGATAAGCAAGTGAAATACATATGCAAAAGATTTGTAGAACATTTCTAAGTGGCAGTTGGTGTGTGGAAATTTAATATGTTGATAGGGTTGTTTGTAGAGTTTTTTTAACTGATTGGTGGAGATATGTGTGACTGTTTCAAAGCAGGCAATGCAGTGTGCTACAAACATACCAGTAAAAAGGGTAGAAGGGCTGTCTTGCGCAACGGTGTGTACATGCAATCCAAGTTTTTTAATAATGCATGGACTAGAGAGGGGACCGCACAGAACGGGGATGGTCATGAAGGGCCATGGATTATGGTCTTTATTTATGCTAGAAAAAAGTATTTGGGACAGAAAATTGTTTGTGCTTTTTTCTTTTTCTCTAGTATACAATTGTTAATTATTTCTATTATTTCAGTAGAAAAAGCTAATGGGAATGTTGGAGAATCTTCTTGAGTCTAACTACTTTACTGAAAAATGTAAAGTAGATGGGGTCTATAAGCTTTTTTTTTTACTTCTATTTTCGTAACTGATAAGTGGTTCCTAAAGGAACCTTTTTCTGGTGTTTATTTTTTTTGTTGCAGGAGAGGCCAGGGAAGTAAGGGAAGGGGCAGCAAGCACAGCTATGGAGGGGCAGGTTAACAGGGGAAGATGTTGGGAGTGCATTAAATATAAGGTAGGGGGCAGTGTTTCCCATGCTGCTTGATTACAGCCTTGGAAGCACTTCGAAACTGTCCCCCCTGCAGAGTGGTGTGTTATAGTATGTACAGAGTATAGCAAGAAAAAAATACAAACTATGCACAAGCCTGAATAGTGAAACTAGGGCTTATAAACTCCCTCCCGAAATACCTAGTCAAATTCCGGAGCATGCAATACCGAGAGCAATTCTTAAGATTTCGCTTGAACATGTTCCCAACAAAGGAAATCTTGATTGCCCACAAAAATTCTGGATGACAATCCTAACTGCAGATTTTGCAAGCTCAAAGGGACGGCAGGCACATCGAAGTTCATCGCCCAGCTATACAGAGGCCTGACCAGGCTAAGATCCAGACACATGGGACAATGCTTTAGAGAAATTAAAACGTACTTGATAAAGGATTAGTGGTCAAAGATTCTACTAGGAAAAAATCTTACACTACCTTTTGGGCTGATTCAGTTTAAAAAAAAAAATTGTTTTAACAGATCGTCATGGTTTTCTTATAAATTTTAGCAAGATGTCGATATAAGCGAGATAAGAACCATTGTGTCACGCTGCAAAATGTTGTTAAGAATTGGAACTTACAGATAAAGGTTTGTAATAAACCACACACCTTAATAAAGAAAATGTATGCATATTTATTTTATTTATGTACTTATAAAGCGACCGAAAGCCCGCAGGCATAGGGGCGCATAACACAAAAAAACAGATAAACAGCTTACATAGACATTTGACAACCTGGTCTGACCTAACTCATCCTCCTAGGGTCCTTTATTTGAAAATGTGGGTTTTTAGGTTTCTGAAGGCCAGGTAACTTGGTTTGGGTCGAAGGGCTAGGGGTAGGTTATTCCACTCCTTCGCTGCGAGTACGGGGAAAGCCCTACCTGAACAAGTTGCTTGTCTGTGTGGAGGCACTGTGATCCTGCCTTGTGTCTCTGATCTCAGGGATTGAATGGGGATATATCATGAAATCTTTTTCTTTAGGTATTCAGGCGCAGAACCATACAGGCACCCATGCCCCAGTGTCAGGGCTTTAAACTGGTTCCGATCTTCAATCTTCAGCCAGTCTAATGCTTTCCTATCCAAGGAAATGTGATCCCTTTTCCTCTTTCCTTTGATAATTCTAACAGCATTGTTCTCCATGACTTGGCATTTCTCAAGATAGTTCTTGCTAGCTTCGAGCATGAGAGAGTTTCCGTAATCTAGGTGGGACAGAATGGTCGCACTTGCAATCGTGGCGCTGTTCTTTTCACTCAAAATTGGACGAATGGCTCTTAGAAAGCAGAGATGGTAAGAGTTGTTCTCATGCAGGTAGTGTGCCTGCGCCTCAGCTCCCATGGATGCTTCCATTACAAGCCCCAGGGTCTTTACCTGCCCTAATACCTGGATACGGGTGTCCTTGATGTAGAAGGCTTTGTACTCAGGCCCTCGTTTGGCTTGGGCTTAATGGGTGACGAAAATCATCATCTCTGTCTTTTTACCATTAAGGCACATCCAATTGCCCTCTATCCAGTTCTCGATGACATTATAAATTGTCGAGATTTTAGCGCCATCCTCCAGATAGTCGGCACCCAGCTCGACCACCAACTAGGAATTGTCAGCGTAGTTAGTGAAAAATGCTCCAAAACCTTCCAATACCTTGCAAAGACATGTCATGTACAGATTGAAAAGGAAGGAAGGGGGGGGGGGATAGACTAGCCCCTTGTGGGACCCCATACATTATGGGTGCTGCCTTGGAGCATTCCCCCACCCCCCCATGGATTTGTGCCTCTCCTTCAGTTAGGAAGGATGCCAGCCAGGCGGATGCTTCCTTGGAGCAGTCGGCCACTTTTTCCAGGACCAAATGGAGCAATTGATGGTCTACTAGGTCAAATGCCACGCTCAGATACAGGAGAATTAGTAGCCCTTTCTTGCCTTGTCCATTACACTAAGCATGTGGGTCTGCAGGTCCAACACGACTGTCTCCGTACTATGTGCGGTACGAAAGCCAGATTGTTGGCCATGCAGTATGAGATTGACTTTCTCATGCCTCTGCAGTTGTGCTGTTGCTATTTTATCCAAGACCTTCAGCAGGAAATTGCAGTTGGTAATGGGTTGCAGGTTCCCTGTATCCTTGGGGTCTAACCCTGGCTTCTTTATGAGGGGCATGATGGTGACTGCTTTAATGCTATTGGGCATAATACCTTCTCTGAACGAAGCATTTGCTATACTGGTCAATACGAGGGCAAGAAACTCCTTATTGTCCGGTATTATCCTGGGGGGGGATTAGGTTCTCAGGGCATGAAGTGGGCTTCTTTGCTGCAAGTACATTAACCATCTCTTATTCCGAGATACGGAAGAACAGGAAGTTGATTGCTTCCCGCTGACGGTGAACCCCAACAGGGGTAGGAATCTCTCTATTGGGGGTTCCCCTAGCTGTTATGATGGTGTCTGCAGCCTTCTGAATTTTTGGGAAAAATGCCTTATGCACATTCTCACAATCTTCTTGCATAGGGGAAAAGGGGGTCGGGGGACACAAGGCCTTGGGCTTCTCAATGGATTTTAATATATCAAATAGTTTACTGGTGGAATTAGATGCTGATGTGATTAGCTCGTTATAGTAGTTTTCTTTTGTTTCCCTAATTCCATTTTTGTAATGTTTTTGAGTGCATTTCCATTTTTCCTTATTGGCTTCGGTAGGATGTGCAAGGCATTTCCTTTCCATGCCGCTCTTCTTTCCTGAGTTTACTTAACTCATTGTGGAACCATTTCTGGTGGTTATTGTTCTTTACTAACTTAGGTTTTAGAGGCGCCAGCTGCTCCACTGGCTCCTGTACCGCATTAGAGTATTTCTGAAGCACGTCTTCACAGGAGTCCCCTTCCTGCAAATGCTCCTGAATCTTTTTCATGCATTTTTCCAATTGTGCTGGCCCTATGTTCTTAAAATTCCTACTCAGGGCTTTTTCCTAAGTATTGATGGCTTTTTTTGTGAGAGCGGCTCATTTTTATCTCAAAGATGACTTTAAAGTGGTCGGATCAGATGCATGGTGCAGTCTCGACCACCTATACCTCCATGTTTTGTGTGATGACCCAGTCTAGCTTGTTTATATTGATATTTTATTTCTATCGCGCTCGTACAAAAGTGTCTCAGAGCGCGACAAGGCAAGGGAGGGAACAGAGGAGAACAAAACAGCGATTTTACTAGGCCCAATGACATTGGGAACGTGCAAGTGCATGGAAGGGGGGAGAAGTGGAAAGTGCGAAGCAGAGGAGAAACAGATAAATAATAATGAATAAATAAATAGTAAAGGCAACAAACAGTGGTAATGCAGCCAGCAATTTGCAAGTGCTAGGTTTAAGGCAGCAGACAGGGTAGGTCTGATAAGTGCAGGAAGAAAAGGGGGGCTGTATGGGTACAGATACATAACCCAGTTCAAGGGGTGGCCCGGAGGCAGTGTGGGAGGGTGGCAGGGTGAGCAGGTACCTGGGCCCGGAGGACAGAGGGTGGCCAGGTGCACGGTGCCAAGAGAACAGATCAACAGGGGAGAGGGGGAGCGAAGCCAGAAGAAAAGAGGAAGGTCTTGAGGTGCTTCCAGAACCGGAGATGGTTCTCCTCAACTTTTAGAGTGGCAGGGAGGCTGTTCCAGAGGGAGGCCCCAGCCGAAGACAGATCTACCCCCAGCTCGTTTCTTTGAAAAACGACTGACCCTGAGGGAGTTGGAGGTAGAGGAGCGAAGAGCTTGAGAGTGGAGGTATTTGCGGAGGGATAGCAGACGGTATTTTGGACCCAGGCCCCAGAAAGCCTTGTGGACAATGCAGAGGGTTTTGAATGTAATCCTTGCATCCATTGGGAGCCAATGGAGAGATTTCAGAGATGGCGAGATACGATCACAGTGCTTGAGGCCAAGGACAAGTCTTGCAGTCCTGTTCTGGATTAGTTGCAGAGGGCGGAGAGTAGAGGCAGGTAGATTTAGAAAGAGGCTGTTACAATAGTCCAACCTAGAGAGAACCAGAGCTTGGGATACCATGAGCTTCTGGGGGAAAGGAGAGGAAAGGCAGGGTACCTCTGAGGAGGTGCAGTAGGAAGTTTGACTTTTTAGAGACCTCAGAGATGTGGGCAGAAAAGGAAAGGGTGGAGTCAAAGATGACCCCGAGGTTCTTAGCCTTGCAGGTGGAGTTAGGAGGAGGGCCAATCGAAGCCAGCCAAAGAGGGAGGGGAAAGGATGGTGAAGGTGTGCCGATGAGGAGGATCTCAGTCTTGCTGGCATTCAAAGATCATTGGCGGCACACCAATCTTGAATGGCAGTTAGGCAATCAGAGATGAGAGAGGGAGAGAAGGTGGCCGAGGGCAGCCTGAAAATGAGTCGAGTGTTGTCTGCGTAGCACTGGAAATTTGAGCAGAAAATGGCAATGCAGTGGGCGAGCGTTGCCAGGTATTGGTTGAAAAGCCAGGGCGAGAGGTTAGACCCCTGGGGAACACCACAGGTAGAGAGGAGGATAGATAATAGAAAGTTTCCCCTTAGCTGTTGTGGGTTCCTTGTTTAAGTCAATGTTATTCAAGGTTTTCGCCAAGTAGAGGGCCTCCTTGTCTACTGGGTCCCCTCACCATCTGTTGAAGTCACCCACGAGCAGAGTTGCTGCATTAGAGGATTTCAGATTGTTGAGCTGTTGAGTTAGGTCAATGGTAAAATCTCAGCTAAGGGAAGGAGGTCTATATCTGACTAGGATGTTAATACAGTCATTTTCCGTGGGAGTGAATTTGAGGTGTAGTGACTCACAGCTATTACTGTTGTCTTCAAAAGATACAGATCAGCAGCCTCTTTTATGGCTTGCAAGGTAGCTAGTGGGATGTTGTGCCCCACAGGAGTAGCCTGTGTGGTAGGTACAGGAAGACAGCCTACTACTTCCTGTGAAAGGAACAGCTTTTATGAGAGCATCCCGGTGGTACTGCCCAGGTTGCCCGCCACTGTGCATTTCACTTTGGTAGCCTTAGCCTTTGGTATCCAGCAGTGCTAAAGAACTGCCATACCCATGATTCTCTCTGGGTGCTAGAGGTAGGCGTTTCCTCTACCTCATCTTCCTTGTCCTCTTCATGGTTTTCTGAATTATTGCGCTTCTTCCGTTGTCTAGGCCCTCCAGCTGGTGGTGGTGGTTACTGGGGAGGAGGGATGGAAATAGCTGATGCCGTTTTTGAAGATAAATAGCAGTTCTGCTAATATTCTTCCAAGCACGTGCTGTGTCCTAGATTGTGAATGGGTCATGAGTAAGAGTAGGTCTAGGAGCTGTGCACGGGTAATCTAGGAAGTTTCAAGCTGAAAGATCGGCTGGAAATGCTGTTTCGAACTGTTCGCCAAGCACAGACCCGTTTGCGAAGCGGGGATTAGTTCGCGAACACGTCATCATGCCACCCGCGAGCACATTATCACATGGCACTGTCTGGAAAGTCTGCAATGACGTCAGACATTCACGAACGTCGGCAAACACAAAAACAGTAAAAAAAGTTACAAAAAGTGTATAGGAGTGCTCAAATTTTTGCCACGAGGTGGGGAATTGCACAATTTTAAGTTCAAACTTTCTTCATAGCCCAGAAATACTGCTATATTGGGTTAAGTATGATATTAGGAAGTTGTAGCAAATTAGGGTGCACTGGTAAAAACACTGTTAAAGGGACATTATGGTTACAAGTAAAACCGAAAACCCCCCAGAAATTCCCCAGTTATGCTAAGCTAAGAAATCAAACCTCGCGCCTCCAGCGTGCACTGCTAACATAACACCGAAGATGACATCACAAATCACATCACTGATGACATCACATATTTAATTATAATGCAAAGTTTCTACAAGCAGCTGTGTTTACAATGTTGGTAGCAAAATGTCAGGGGTGATTAGGAAACCTACTATTAAGTAGTTAATTTATTAAAGAATGTACTAATGTAAACAAAATAATACATTGGAGTGTTGTTGTTAATACAGGCACCTAATCATACATACACATAAGTAATGGCTGCAGCATGCACCATAGAAGTACAGTATGTTTAATTTGGCAATTTTCGCTACTAAAATAATGAATGCTACTTTAGAAAAGTTTTTAGAAATGTTAAACATGGAATAAAAAGTAATAATTCAATACTTACTACATAACTGTTTTAGTACAAAATACTTAGAAATATGCACAATATATACAGGCTAGAGGCACAAACAAGGAAAGTAAAGTAAGCAAAAAAGAAATATCACCATAAAAAGTCAAGGATATTAAAGTGCATCATTATGTATAGAGGTGAATTGTGTGTGTGAGGCCTGCTTATTGCTGCATATCTGTGCACTAAGAGCTGAAACCAAACTCTAGGGAAAGTACTTTAAAACATGCAAATAGGTTAATGTCTACATAGATACCACCTGTTGAATTTTCATAATTTCACTGTCAGCAAACAAAACTGCCTGGCCTACATATGTCAGTGAATAAAAACAAGTCATCAGTGATCATTGATATTTGTGATGGCTTCTTTGATGTCCTGTGTGTTAGTGTTAGCAGTGCAGGCTGGTGCCGCGAATTATGGTTGCATAGCTTACCATAACTGGACAATTCCTGGGGGTTTTTGGTTTTACTTGTAACGACAACATCCCTTTAACAAAGTTTTTTCATGGAATTTAATAGGTTTTTATTAGTGCAACTTAACAATAACATCCAGTTAACAATGTTTTTTTCGCTGAATTTCATAGGTTTTTATTAGTACACCTTAACCATAACACCCCTTTAACAAAGGGTTTTAATTGAATACAAATAACAAATGACTATTCCAAGTCTATAGTAAGTTCCAGCATTGCGCGTGTGTGTCAAAGTAATATCACATCCTTTACTCACCGTCCGGACTGTAAAAGCTTCCTGCTCTCGGATAGCCTTTGATGTCAATGGCGTAGGTCTCTCCATCCTCATTAATACCGATGGATGCATCTGCTGGAGTCACTTCAGGTCCTGTTATGAAAATTCAGGCTCAATACATACAGGGTTTCAACAGGACAGGGAACCATATCTCAGTGCTGACCACACAACATTTCCACCAATAGCTGTCAATTACACATTTACATTCCTTTGTCTTTTTTCAGTTCAATCTTTATTTAGATGATATAGGTATGAAACAAAAAGACAAACAGAAATAAGAAAGATGCTTCTGCGTTTATGTATTTTATATATTGGGTATTCATAATGAGCCTATACACAATGTGTTTCAAGGCGCAATAAGACAAGAGGGTGGGGGAACAGGGATGACAAAAACAAAAAAGTTCCTACTAGGCCTTGTGACATATGGATTGTGCATGATATGATATGATATGGCATTTGTAACGCGCCTATACACAAGCGTTTCAAGTGTTTCAAGGCGCGACGAGGCAGGGAGGGGGAAACGGGGGAAGACAGACAACGATCCTACTAGGCCAGGTGTCATTCAGATCGCGCAAGTGCAGGGGAAGGGGGAAGGGAGAAAGCGCAAGGGGAGGGGAGGGGGCAAGTGCAGTACAAGGTAAGTATATATAATAAAATGAATAGGGCCAGCTGGTGGCAAGTGCAAGGTAAGTGCAGACAAGTGCTGGGAACGGGGGCTGTAGGGATACAGAGACAGTCCCGCAGTGCAGGGGTTGCCAGCGAGGCAGTGCAAGTGCAGAGTGGCTGGGCCCAGGACCGAGGTCGGCGAGAGTGGCCCAGTTGCAGATTCGGTGCAGATTCGGCAAAGAATTAGCAGGGGAGAGGGAGAGAGAAAGCAGAAGCAAAGAGGAAGGTTTTGAGGTGCTTCCGGAACCGTAGATGGTTCTCCTCAAGTTTCAGGGAGGCAGGAAGGCTGTTCCAGAGGGAGGCCCCTGCCGCGGAGAGAGATCTACCCCCAGCTCGTTGTTTCAGGAAGCGGCTGACCCTGAGGGAGTTGGAGACGAATGAGCGAAGGGATCGGGAAGGAAGATATTTAGGAAGAGAGAGTTGAAGGAATTTAGGCCCCAGACCCCAGAAGGCCTTGTGGACAATGCAGAGGGTTTTGGACTGTATCCTCGCAGCCACTGGGAGCCAGTGTAGAGACTTCAGTCCTGGAGAGATACGGTCCCTGGGCTTAAGGCCAAGGACAAGTCTCGCAGTTCTGTTCTGGATGAGTTGCAGAGGGCGGAGAGTGGAGGCAGGCAGATTAAGATAGAGGCTGTTACAGTAGTCCAGCTTTGAGAGAACCAGGGCTTGTGAGACAGTGAGCTTCTGGGGGAAGGAGAGGAAGGGAAGAGTACCTCTGAGGAGGTGCAGCTGGTAGTGTGACTTCTTAGAGACGTCAGATATATGAGGAGAGAAGGAGAGTGTGGAGTCGAAGATAACCCTGAGGTTTTTTGCCGTGCAGGTAGGTGCAGGAAGAGGGCCAAGAGAGGCCGGCTGCTGCATGTTCAGTAAAGAGAAGTGCAGGGGATGGGGTGGTGGGGGGGTGCGGTGCCGGACAGGTCGGAAGGGTGCGTGAGAAAAGCGAGTGCCAGGGGAGGCCAGGTGGACAGAGCCACGGGAGGCAGAGAGTGCAGGGGAAGGAAGGTCTACAAGGTAAGCGCGTGGTAAGCGGCTGGAGGGGCTATCAGGGGGCAGCCCCAGCCAGGCTAGTGCAGGGGGGGAGGGGCCCCAAAGTGCATGTGCAGGTTGAGGGGGGGGGGGGGGTCATGGGAGACCAAGTGCAGGGGTAGACTGGACTACGGGGGGCCTGGTTTTTAACATTAACAAATATTCCTTTTTCAAGTCAGCAGAATCAAAGGGACGCATACATAACTCTTTTGAAGCCCGGGTCTGTAAATTGCAGCCCATGAATGACTGATAAAGCACAGCTGGACGTCAGTGTTTGAAATCCAGTGTACATGGGAAGTGAAATGGGAGGTGTCATCCCAATACACAGTGAGTAACCAGAGATATTACATCAGTCCAGAAGCCAGACTAGGGCACAAATCTTTGAACTGCCAAGCGCCACCTCAGAGCGACACCCCAGCAACTCACCAACCCATTATCTTATGAATAGTTGTGATCTCAGCAGGGAATACTCATGGACCACTACCTTCTAACTATTCAACATTAGCATTAGCATTACCATTACATTTGTATGTAACGAAGAACAGCGTAATTTCAAACAGAAATGACTTGCTAAGTACGCAATAACAGTGAACGGAGCCCGCCCTACGGTAAGGTGCCTTTAAATAAGAGCATTGTTTGAAAGAGTGACATATACCGGGTAAGAGTGGAACATAGAATAGGGACATGGACTAGAGGGCATACATGTTTGGCAGTAATACCAGGGGTAATACCACCAAACTTAGGTACCGCTACCACATGCAGTAATTACTAGGTGCCCCGGTAGATCTGCATTATTAAAAGTCATTTAGACCTGTCAGTTATTCCCCATTTTGGGGTCCGAGAGGACTCAATGGGGCTGAGTAGTTACTGCATGCAGTACTCACTGAACCCGGTGATAACGGAAAACACTACTGATTTTGTGTGGCTGTAATTTCTCCAATACAAAAGCAGTTGCTAAAAAGAGTTCACAAAATGAAACTCAAAGTGGTAAACCATCCAGCAATGGTAATTGCCGGGAGTTTGACTATTACCAGGTCTAGCCCCACTACCATCAAACTCGTAATCAGGCCTAATTGTAACATTGACAGCCTGGGTGCCAATATTTACAAATTACAAAGGAGGGTGCTTGGGTCAGAATGTAGGAGAGATGGGCCACCGTTGCTTTTAGACAGGCGGGTCGAAGGGCTTGGGGGGGTCTCCTTCCATAGCTAGCATGTGGAGCTTGAGCTGTGTTAAGAGTTTGACTTAAGAGATGGCTTTGCTGCCCAGGGGAGTGGAGTGAAGTGAAAGCGGGAGGCCACAGAGAGGTGGCGGGAGACTGAGCGGTTCTGGAGAGACGAAGAAGTGAGCTTTCAAGCGGAAGGATAAATTGAGATGCAGTCAGTGAGGTGGAGGGGGGTGACAATGGATGAATTTATACAGGAGCAATATACATTTAGAGATAGATTAGGAATGCAGAGTCATCCGGACTGTTGATTGTAGGTAGCGGTGAAAGGAGGTCTTAAGCGGTTGAAAGGAATGCATACCATAGAGTTCAGGACTTTGTTGAGGGGATTGAACGAGCAGAGAGGTAAACAAAGAGGTAAGATCCCACAGTAGCCCAGTTTGGTGAACACAAGAGGAAATATAAGTGTTTTAGGCGAGTGGTGCTTGAGGTGTTGGCAGGCTTTTCAAATGTTTTGGCGTTTGAGTCTGGCTGTGGTGGCAGTGGCGATGAAGCACCAGTTGAGTGTTATGGTGCAGTTAAAGAGAACATGTTGCAAGCTATGCAAGAGAGGATGAAGGGTACAGGGGAAAGTGATAGAGGGGGAGTGGGGTTAGCATAGGAGACAGAGGAAAGATGACTTCCGCCTTTAAGGAGTTGAGCATAAGGCATTGTGACGCCATCCAGTGGCAATGGCAGTTAGGCCATTGGTTTTGCGTTCAGAGATTGCAGAGGTAAAGGAGGGTAGGCAGGATAAGGAGAATAATATCCAAGTATTGTAAGAAAAGTGGTGATGGAGTGCAGGTGGGGAATGGGCAAACAAGAAATGTTTACTAACTTCAGGTGGTTTACGTTGAAAGTTGGAGCCACATCTTGAGTAGAATTTGGACAAAGCCATAACTTCCTTATTAGGTATGGGCGAGTGAGAAAGGGTGTATTAGAGTCTGAGTCTGCTTCTAAAGAGGGAGTCATTGGATTCCAGAAACACTAAACTAATCAGGTCCCAGCCCTGATTTAAAGTAATCTGATTCTTGCCCAGCTGGGGGTAGTGTGGAACTAGTCCAGCAAGTGGTAGCATGGCTCGAGACCTGTTAGCGGGGCGAGGGGGATAGCATGGCTCGAGGCCTGTTAGCGGGGCGAGGGGGATAGCATGGCTCGAGACCTGTTAGCGGGGCGAGGGGGATAGCATGGCTCGAGGCCTGTTAGCGGGGCGAGGGGGATAGCATGGCTCGAGGCCTGTTAGCGGGGCGAGGGGGATAGCATGGCTCGAGGCCTGTTAGCGGGGCGAGGGGGATAGCATGGCTCGAGGCCTGTTAGCGGGGCGAGGGGGATAGCATGGCTCGAGGCCTGTTAGCGGGGCGAGGGGGATAGCATGGCTCGAGACCTGTTAGCGGGGCGAGGGGGATAGCATGGCTCGAGACCTGTTAGCGGGGCGAGGGGGATAGCATGGCTCGAGACCTGTTAGCGGGGCGAGGGGGATAGCATGGCTCGAGACCTGTTAGCGGTGCGAGGGGGGTAGCATGGCTCGAGACCTGTTAGCGGTGCGAGGGGGGTAGCATGGCTCCAGATATCCAGAGCAGCTGGGGTACCGAGACTCTGGCCCAGCTGTGGAAAATAAAAAGTCAAGCCCAACTGAAGTATTGGGATTCAAGCTCAAACCGAGGCTAACTTCATTCCAATCCAAACGAGCGTAACGCGATTGCAGCCCAACAAAGGGTGAAGCATTCCAGCTCAACAGTTCTGGGGCACATACTAATTTCTTGCCAGTCACGTCAGCGCAGGAGAGTCAGGGTCCAGCAAGTTTGCTGGTACTTAAACGCTGTTTTCTCCCACCAGTAAACAAAACTTAAATTCAGTGCTTGACGCTAAAACTAGCCTTCATATATATACTGATAGGCTGAACTAATTTAAAAACCTAGCTAGATTCGAATTTCTCAGCACTAGAATTCTTCACCATATTTTTAACATTGATTGGCCAATTTTTAGGAATTTGTGTTGAAACTGTTTTTGGATTGCTAAATTATATTTTATTAAAGTTGGGTGCTCGCATTGCATTATCTGTAAAATCTGCCTGCTTGTTTAAACGCTCTGTGTGCTAAGGAACTACAAGCCCCATCAGTTTTGTAGTTCCGGGGCACATACTAATTTCTTGCCAGGCGCGCAGCGCCAGCGCTTCAGGGTCCAGCAAGTCTGCACAGGATGCACAGGCGCTGAACTCCGGTCCAGCGCAGACCTATAAATGCGAGCTGTTATGCCAGTTCTTTATAGAGCCACAGATTTAGTGTGACTATTGGTTAGTAATATGGTGTCTAAAATCCTGACATTGCTAGCCGAACAGAAATTAAGACGTCAGCCAGTTGTTCGAAAATATTGTATTTTAGATACGAGTCTCAATACGTCTGGCTCCGGGCCCATTAACATGTCTCGTGTACATCCTAGTATCGATGTGGCTCTCTCTTCAAACACTATAGAACCATTTGGACAGAGCAACAAATCTATAGATACTAGTAGAAATGATGATAACACATTAGATATTTAGGCAAACCGCGTGTCTCCTAATGTTACTATAGATACTGCGTTGCAGATTTCTTTGCAATCGGCTTCGATAGGCCGTAATGCTGAAATAACATTTAATAATGTGGACCTGGCCATTGGACGAACAGTTAATATCCCTGCTGAATACCCGGTCAATGGATAAATATGCTATAGACATTCATGATTATTTTGTAGACAATCATATTGGCATAATGTGTGTTACGGAAACGTGGTTGAAGGATTCTAGTGGCCCTAATATCGACTTAGCCACGCCTGAGGTTACAGGTTTTTTGGCCAGAATAGAGAGCACAGTAAGGGTGGTGCAGTTGCATTTTTAGCCAGACAAGAGATTGGCCTCTTTCAATTCCCTATTTATGAGGGATGTGAAATTGTATTGCTTAAATTCACCCCCTCTTCTAACCACTGCATTAACATAATTTTGCTTTACCGCCCCCACTAGCGATATGCCTTCTTTTAACGATATATGTACTATGTTAACCTCTCTAGATAGGCCCACAGTCTTACCATTTTTCTGGGCGACTTCAACAGATAGCTTGGTAATAATTTAGATATAGAAGCCAAGTCTTTAGAACATATATTAAAAAATAATTAAGTGATCCACAGTAAAGACCCAACCCATGTTATGGGTAATGTGCTAGATTGGGTGACAGCTAAAAATCGTCAAATTGGTCCTTTATGTACCAGAACTTGTGTCTGGTCAGATCACATGTTCGTTTAATTCGAACTTACATTGCCTACTAAGGCTGTTCAGGGAAAGAACATGTTTAACAAAGTCTCCAGTAGAAATGTTAACAATATGCTGACAGGTGAATAAGGAGACTGTGTGCTCAACTCATGGAGGCTACCTCAGACCTGACTCACCTTATGCACTTGCAGCAGACTATGAAAATTATTTGACTGCTTTTTTTGGATGGAGTGGTTGCTAAGAAAAATAAAACCATCAGAGAAAGATCCAATAACCAAAATTGGTTTACTTCTGTGCTTACTGCACGTAAACAGGAGAAGAGAAAAGCAGAACGCAGTTGGGCAAAAGACAAGACAAAGGAAAATATAGACATGTGGAAATCCCTCGAAAAAATATATAGGAAGGAGATTTGTGAAGCTAAGAGAGACTACTTTGACACACAGACTGAAGAGTCAGGCAGTGACACGAAAAAGCTGTTTAAGATTCTTAGGAAGTTAGAGAAACCCCAGGCTCAGTCAGATGTTTTTACTCCCACGAATGAGGACTGTTCAGCGGTACAATCAGCCTCCGTAGATACAATTAAGAAAGCGGACTCCAAAATACTTAATAGTATCACAATGGATATCAATTTTGATAAGTCCAAGATGTATCAGTCATCCGCAAAATCTTTAACGTTTAAACCTATTTTGGGGTATCAAATGAAGACTATATTAAGGAAAATGCGCCTGTCAACATGTCCCGGGGACGTCGTCCCGTCAAAGATAATTCTTAATAACGTCGAGCTGTTTTCCCCTTTTCTGAGACGTTTTACAAATGCAGCGTTTGCTCATAACACTCTTCCAGATAACATCAAGAATGCATTAGTTACTCCTCTGATTAAGAAACCAGGTCAAGATCCGAGGAGACACAGTAACCTCAGGCCTATCACGAATGTCCCTTCTTTACTAAAAATAGTAGATAAAATGGCTACGGCTCAACTACAAGGACATTTGGAAGAAGCAGATGTCTTTCATCCTAGGCAATCAGGCTTCAGGTCTCACCACGGCACCGAGACTGCACTGGTAGATCTGCACACCCAGATGCTGAATGTCATAGACAAAAGGAAATCGGGGCTGCTGATGTTATTAGACCTATCAGCAGCCTTCGATCTGGTAAACCATGATAAACGTGTTACCATTTTTACCACTACAGGGTGCTGTTCTGAAAAGGTCTCAGAATGGACCAAGTCAGTTCTCAGAAATAGAAAGTAAAAGGTTTGTTGGGGGGAAATGCCACTTCTGAGCCAGCCTTGATTACCTGTGGTGTGCCCCAGGGTGCTTGCCTCTCCCCAGCAGTCTTCAATGTGTGCATCCGGTCCCTATGTGATCTATTCCAGAGTTTCGATTTACAATCTACCAACTATGCTGATGACACTCAGCTCTTTGCTGAGTGGAAATTATGCTGATGCTGAGAAAATCCCTCATATTATTGAAAGACTCGATGTCTACAAACTGGCTCTGCCTTAACGGCGCAAAGACCGAGCTCCAGCCAAGCTGGGAGCTGAGTATTTAGGATTTATAATCGATAACCACCGTATTGAGGAAGTACAGAAGGTGAAAACCTTAGGAGTCTTTCTCAAAGCCTCCATGGGGCTGATGCACAAATAGATAACGTAGTGAAGAAGTCCCAATATCATCTCAGGCTGCTGCGGTTGGTTAAGCCATACGTTTCTACAATAAATTGCACAACACTGGTAAGAGCAACTATAATGCTGAGGCTTAATTGCTGCAATTCCTTCCGGAGCGCTGTTTGCATTGTTAAAGGAGCATCAAAAAAGGAAGATATTTCTGCACATAGAAAGGACCTTCAATGGCTGCCAGACGCAGCCAGAATCTTGTTAAAGGCCAATGTTCTAACACATAAATAAATGTCTCTACGGTCTGGCACGGCCATATCTAAGCACGAAATGTACACAGCAATATCCTACACAAGCTATCCGCTCTAGTGATGCTGTGTATGATGCTATGTATCTAACCTGTCCTTGAAGCAGGTTTGCCAGAGGTAAAGTGTGCCAGAGGTAAAGGGTGATCTTTTCCATTCTAAGCAGCTTCGGCCTGGAAGAAGTTACCGGCGGGCCCGTGCAAGGAAAAGAATCTGTGGGTGTTCCATAAATATTTGAAAATGCTATTATTCAGTTGATTCTTATGTGACAGCCTTTTCTGGTGTTTTGTTTTTGTGTGCGCCTAGATGCCTGCGTGCGTCGGTGTGAAATAAATAAACAAATAAATACATTAAAATAAATAAACAGAGGGGATTCCAGCCCAAAACAGGGTAAACGGAATACCAGTCGAACAGAGAGTAAACGAGATTCCAGCCCAACAGAGGGTAAATGGGATTCCAGCCCAACAGAGGGTATACGGGATTCCAGGCCAACAGAGGGTATACGGGATTCCAGGCCAACAGAGGGTATACGGGATTCCAGGCCAACAGAGGGTATACGGGATTCCAGGCCAACAGAGGGTAAATGGGATTCCAGGCCAACAGAGGGCAAACGGGATTCCAGGCCAACAGAGGGCAAACGGGATTCCTTCCCTCTCTAACTCTTCGCTCCTCTAACTCCAACTCCCTTGGGGTCAGTCGTTTCTCAAAGAAACAAGCTGGGGGTAGATCTTAGTCTTCGGCTGGGGCATCCCTATGGAACAGCCTCCCTTCCACTGTGAAACTTGAGGAAAACTATCTAAGGTTCGGAAGTGCCTCAAGATCTTCCTCTTTGCTTCTGCCTTCGTTCCTCCTCTGCTCTGCTCTGCTGATCTGCTCTCTCTTGGCACTGTGCACCTGGTCTATCCTCCAAATTCCAGGCCCAGGTACCTGCTCACCCTGCCACCCACCTGCACTGCCTCCTGGCAATCCGCTGCACTGGGGCCTGTATCTGAAACCAGACAGTCCCCGCCCCCCCTTTTTTTTTTATTCTTCACTTATCAGACTCACCCCGTCTGTTGCCTTAAACCTAGCACTTGCCACCTGCTGGCTGCACTACCACTGTTTGTTGCTTGTTATTTATTTATCTGTATTCCTTTGATCTGCACTTTTCCCCTTTTCCCTCTCCCATGCACTTGCACATTCTCAATGTCACTGGGCCTAGTAAGATCCTTGTTTTTGTTTCTCCCTTGTTACCCTCCCTTGCCTTGTCACGCTCTGAAACACCTGTGTATGAGCGCGATATAAATGGAATATCGTATCATAACTGAGGGTAACAGGATTCGATTCCAACAGAGGGCAACAGGATTCCAGCGCAACAGAGGGTAACGGGATTCCAGCCCAACAGAGGGTAACGGGATTCCAGCCCAACAGAGGGTAACGGGATTCCAGCCCAACAGAGGGTAACGGGATTCCAGCCCAACAGAGGGTAACGGGATTCCAGCCCAACAGAGGGTAACGGGATTACAGCCCAACAGAGGGTAACGGGATTACAGCCCAACAGAGGGTAACGGGATTACAGCCCAGATTGCAGCCCAACAGAGGGCAAACGGGAGCCCATCAGAGGGCAAACGGGTATCCAGCCCAACAGAGGGCAAACGGGCTTCCAGCCCAACAGAGGGCAAACGGGATTCCAGAAGGTTATGATTCCAACACAACTGAAAGTAACATGCGTATTCACAGCCTCTAAACAAAATACTCTGCCCCATTTTCCACGAAAGCCAGCAAAGCAGGCTCTGGAAAGCGTACACTGAAAGTAAGGTAGGGTTTACAGCATTTAGGGGGTTGACGCCATCATTACTTTACAAAGTCTTCATTTATTCTGTTCTTCCTTCACTTTCTGAGCACTGCTGGGAATGAGTATTTTCAAGTACAGATAGCTGTGCTAGATGTGTAGATTTCCTTTCCCTCTCTCACGCCGTCTTTTAATTTTTTCATTTATTTTGTACTGATTAGTTTAAACCTTACACAAATCAGACAAGCAACACTCCACAAACAAATCATGATCAAGATAAATAAATCACATTCTTAAAACACACAGTTAAAACTTATCATAAATAGACATGAGTTAAAACTGAATACAATCTCATATCATCTTCACAAACAGGTTAGTGCAACAGCCTCCGCTACAGCATATACATGCAAACTCATTCGATCATGATAACCATTCCTATCTGTGAAAAGTTGTATGACCCTAGACAGAGTCTTAGTATTATCCAAAATCGATTACTGCAATGCGCTGTACCTAGGCGCCAGCAAATACATCACTAAAAAAGTTCAGATCCTACCGAACAATGCACTGAGAACTGCTCTGAGTATACCTCGCACACAACATATCTCGACCATAAGACTAGACAACAACTTGCTCTCTATCCAAGAGAGAATACAGCTTAAAACAGTTTCCCGGACCTACAAAAGCCTCAATATCTAATAGATAAATTCACCAAAAATCACCACGGCAGATTGACTAGGTCCTCGAATTCCAACTGTTTGCAAGTGCCCAGGTTCAAAACTCAAAAAAGCTGGCAGCTGCAGCTTCCCAGTTATGGCAGCGCAGCTTTCGAATTCTTTACCGGCCACCCTCAGAGAGGACCAGTCTTTCTATACATTTAGAAAAGATATGAAAAACGGGTTGGTTTCCAATGACACACCATACTAGCCTTCTCTTTAGCAAGCATATCCATTACAATTGTAAATGTATAAATTTATTGTACACTTTTCTGAGCATATAGTATATATCTCCTGCTTTCCCCATTGTTCCCAAATTTCTATTTTTGTGTGTAACTAAGAAATTGCATCTTCTTGTAATGCACCCAGATACCTTCGGGTGCGGTGCGCAATATAAATAATAAATAAAACCAAACAAAACAAAAACATACAGTTATTTACGTTAAGATTAGGAGACCATCAATGCATCACAATAATATCTCTCTCTTCCGACCTCAGTCTCCACTACTTTCTCTTATGCCCGGTGTCTTATATATACACCTCCCACCTTTGAAAATCATTTTTTGTAGGAGTGTCCTAAGAATTTCTGTTCTTAATCTTCCTCAAAACTAGATGTCTGCACATAAATCCATTTGGAGGAAATGGTTTCAGGTATTTTGCATGTGGAACCAGTCAGCCAAGAATCGTATAAATTGTGTGAACTAAGGCCCATTGAGACCAAAGTACAGGAAGGTCTGTAAATGTAGCTCACCCAAGATTCAATTTGTCCCCAACGGTGTGCGACTTACCCGAGTGTCTGCTGAGGCTGCTTCCTTCACTTTCTGTGAAATTATAATCCCTCAAGCTTGTATCTGTCCCTGTATGTGGAAATAAAAGCTTTATTACCAACATCATTTCTGACGCAACGTTCAAACATGAACCTGGAAAGACGACTCTCGAGAAATTATTCAAACATGAGTCAAATGTTGTTTTAACAAGGAACAACGCTATAGGTTGAGCTGTGACTGACTTTTCAATATTCATTCCATGAAGAATGTTGACAAAACACGATTTGCCGTCATAAAAAGGCTGCTCCATGAAGGAGGACACGAACGTGAGCAAGAAGCAGAATTATAGCCTCTGGAAATGACGAGACTGAGCGATATCCAATAGCCAGACTATGTGCACAGGGCACAGAAAAGACACCCAGCTTTGATGTTAAATGTAACATTAAAAACAAACCCATGTATAAAGATGCTTAGATTTAATTAGTTGGGGAGACCCGCTAATCAGTGGTGGTCGCTACTGTAAGGAAGGCATGGTGTCAACAGTAAGACAGATACAAGTGCCCACAGTTCAAGGGTGTTGATTGAACCTTAATTGGGTTTGAAAAACACCTATCTAATCCTAAATCTAAAGATGGGAGCAAGCTACGACCATCAAATATTAATAACGCAGTCCTAGTGGTGTCTTGTGAACATAAAAAGGCCTATACTAATAAACCTATTGCCAATCCTTACATCTAAATACAAATACTGTGGGAAACCATGCTATGCAAAATAAAAGTGTTCAAGAAATGATATGTCAGATATTCAAGCTGTTTGATTCCCTTCCCCACGTTTTCAGCACGGGATAAGGCGGCACACTCTAGCTTAGCACAGTCCCTGGCTTCTCTAGTACGAGGGTGCAGTTCAAAAATCCAACATCACTGCCTTCTGTGCCAAAGTCTCTTTGCTGTTCGAAGTCTTTTCTTTGAGAGGGCCTGATGCAACAAACAAATAACAAAGTTCCTTTCCTTTCAGGATTCTCCTATGCACACTTTTCTCAAGTGATTTACTGTTCACCTTGGATGCCCCTCTGCTGGGATCAGATCCACTTTAACACTAAGTTTGTTTTTCACATTTACACAATTTTCTTAGGATTTTCACATATCCAATTTCTCAGGTGACTCACGGTTCACCCTGGATCCCCTTCTGCCAGGCTCAGATCCGTTCTAACACAAAATCTTCAATCAGTCTCCCTCTGCCGGGCTCAGACCAATTTATCTATTGTAACACAAACTTACTTTAACACAAAGCTTTCAATTAATTTCCCTCAGCTGGGCCCGGAACAACTTTATCTACTCTGCCATCAACTTTCTTTACTGTATCAATATCGAAGACTTTCGATTGTGCACATGATTTTGCTTGACCTGTTGCAGGACCACTTCGATTCATAATCCTTTGCCACTCTTTCCATTTTGTCAACTCTCAGCTGAACACCTTACAGAGACCTTTGATTGAACACGCACACATTGCCGGGCCACTCTGTCAAAGGTATCATACATTTTGGCTTCAAAGTTCAATCACTCGTCTGCAGTTCAACTTTACTCGCGTTGGTTATCACATGCATTTCATACAATGTTCTCAGATCCAGCGCTCGCCATACAATGTTACCGCTTGCAACCTTGGCTTCAAAACAGACCTGTCTTGTGTCGGTCCCCCCAACTCACCGGCTGTGTTGATTTTACTGATGCTACTTTTTTTTTTTGTTGGAGCCAACGACAGTACTACGGCAGCTGGCGATTCTCCCCACCTCGATTATCGACGTGGGATGGCCCTGGGTACATCCGATACACAATGCAGGATTCCTCAGCCTGGTTTCATGGTTTTAGGATTTCTATTCGAGGTTTTGTTAAAGTAAAGGTTCCTTGTTGAAAAGGTCAAGGGAACTTCCCTCCTTGTGAACCCTTTCGGTTTCACCGTCTTCCTCCTCGTGTTAAACTGCCATCTTGGAACTGCTGTATCCTTGTGTGCTTTGCCTCGCTCAGAGTGTGCTCATGTCTCTGCCTTTTATCCTTATGGGGAAGTGTAATGGAAGTCAGGTGTGCGTGATGGTCAGTAGTTGCCGGACCACTGTATTGCGACATGTCAGGCTTACGGCTCGGCTGTTAGGCAAAGTTTGAGGGCAGTACCCTTTGGGACCACTACACACAACTAGGACTACAGGTGTAAGCAAAACCAACCTTTGGTAAAAGTCTGTACTACACAGCTTTGTGGTAGCGCTGCCGAGCAGTCAGGCTTATCTCAAGAGGGAATGTGAGCTGTAAGGGTGTTACACGGAGGTCTAATATTTACCAGTATTCAAACAGTCTCTTATACTCAAGGTTTCTTGGTAAAACACCTATTCATTTATTGCACAGTCATTTATAAAACATTCACTAGAAGAAGGCAATCTATATCACACAAAAATACACTTCAGTATGTCACAATAACAGGTTCTGATGCATTTAAACTATTTTGAAGGAGGAGCAAAATGGCATTCAGAGCATTTGAAGTAGGAGCAAAAAGGCATAAGTAAATAAAACAAAATATTACAGTTACTCTAAAACAGTGCAAATAGTTTGAGTTCCCCAGAGGAGTTCATTCAATGCAATAGTTTAGGCCAAAGTCAGTGGGCTAAAGTCTTGTATAGGATAAAGGAGTTCTGGAAGTTAAACGGAAAAGTCTTTGCCAAAGTTCTCAGAAATAGTTTGTAAAAGAAAGATTCATATGTCGGGTCACAAGCTGACTAGGCCTGCAAGTTGCCAAAGTTTCACGCACTTTCGAAGTGAGGGGTAAATTCTCTTGGTCAGGTTTTCACAGTACCTTACAATGAAGAAAAAGATGCAGCTGAAGACTTCTGTTCCTGGCAGTTCCTGCAGATCTCGCCGTTCCTGAGCTCAGTGGTGGGGACAAGAGGGAGGATGTCGGGGGGGACTCCTGCACTGCACTGGGACTGGTGAAAAAGCTGGCAAAGGCAAATCTTCAATTCTGGTAGTTGTAGTCAAGCACACAAACTGGTGTCCTTCTCCATGGCTATTCGGTTTCCTGCATCACTCTGAGGAAAACACAACCAGCTCCGAGAATGGTATCCAGGTGGATTACGAGTTGATTGGTCACGCCAACTCAAAGGGAGAAGTCGTTCTTGAAGGGCTTCTCTGTCGAGATGAACTTGGCGATTCAGATCTGCAGCAGGGCTTCACCGGGCAAACCAACGGTCCATGAGTTGCAGCAGCCGCCCTCTTCAAGCTCATCTTTGGATCTTTCGTTCCAGTGGTAGACTCTGCCTTCCAAGCCAAGAGACTTGCCTTTTAAACAGTTTTCTCCCATTTATTCCAGGCTAGATGCCACTCTCCCAGCAGGGTGGCTGTCCTTGCCGGACAGTCAGCCAGCCAATCACGCCAGAGTGCATTTGGGTCTCCTGGAAGACTAAGCACAGGGAGTTTTGGGCACCTCCCTCACTTCCTGCCCACCCAAGACACTTGGGCTTCAGGACTGAAGACCGCCAAAGGCGTAGGAACAAAGGGACCAAACCTGGTTTGGCGCGCAGAGACAAACTCTAAAAAGACCTTTCCAAAAAGAAATGGCGAATAACAGAAGACCGGGACCAGTTTAAACAAAGGAGGCTCAGACGCCATATTGAAAAACATGGCTCCCGCGATTTAACGCTACTGGTGTTCGTGGTCGAGAAAAACCATGGTAGTTCGTTGTAAAACCACTCACCAGCCATTTTGAGAGGAAAGGGTAGCATTTGACTGCTACATGAGTTTCTAGACATAGGGGATGCTAGGTAACCCCTCAAGCACTCTATTGTAAGATAGTGTGTGCTGGGTCTAAGAATTTGGAAAGACTAGCAAAGTAAATTTCACTTTACTTTCTCTGGGAAACAGTAGTTTATCCCAGAGAAGGCATTTAAACCTTGGGACAGCCTAAAAAGGCTTCCCCTGTGTCACTGGACTGAGGGTGCTGTGTGACACAAATGAAAAGATGATGCCTATGGAGTTGTCTAAAACTCCATAATCAAAGAACACAAGAGTAAAACACATCAAAATACATGAGAGAGTGGGGAAAAAGGTTCACTCTCTCTCCAGGTAAAAAAATCAAGTCCTCAAAATCCAGCAAAGTTGCTGGGGGTCCCTAAGGTGAAGGGAATTAGCACATTTATGAGAATTTTCCCTAACAGGTGTTAGTCCATTTTCTCTCATAGCAGGCTGTCCGTGAGAAAGTGTTCGTGTTGTGAAAGGTGGGGGAGTTTGAGTTCCTAAGTATCCTACGTAGTAGGATGGGGTAAAGGTGTTACAGGGAAGGGGATATCGCATCTCACCATCCAGTGTCCCACTCCCCAAAGACCCGTCACCCAGGTGATCCTCCCGCACTGGCCACCCCCAGGAACTGGATCCAAAAACGATGGCCGTGTCCTGGCCACCTGGATGACAGATTCCCGGGGGCTAGCGGGCGAGACACCTTCTGGTTTCTCACACTATGCACAAACTTTGGGGGTATCTTCCCGGGCAAACACAGGGGATGTAGTTTCAGCCCTGGCACATCCCCTCAAGTTCCATATTAGACATCTTCCTATCTGGTCATTCCTACTTTTCACCCAATGACATAAGGGCAACAAAGGATAGTTGCCAGATTTCTGAACAACTACTAGGTACTCTATTTTGAAAGCCTCAGGAAGGAACAAACGTCCTATGAGAGAAAATGGCCACAACTTGCACTGACATCATTTTAAGGTACACTGCAACCAACCAGAAATACAACAATCATCTAGGCAAGGAAACCTTGCCACAGAGACTAGAGGGCACCTTTGCTGTAGCGCCAACCTTTGGGTGCCATAAGAGCCTACAAAGGGCCAGATACATTAAAGAGTCACGTCCCCGGACAGATGTTGCTGGAACCCACTGGGAAACAATTGACAAGGCATCACAAAAATGTACCTCTTAAGTGCCAGGCTATTATTGAAGTCTATGTAAAAAAGGACGAGTATCCTCGTCCTTGGCACTTAATTAAGCAGAACTTGTTAGAGACAACCACGGTGGGCAAAATGGGACTTTCTACCTCCCACCGACCACTAGGATTCTCACCTGCAATTACCTCAGAGTGATCGCTAACAAAGAAACTTGTGTCATCCCTAAGACACAGAAAAACTAGCTGCTCTTCACACTGCTGCTACTTCTACCTTCTGCCACTCCCCTCGCTAATGAACTAAAAAGGGGCAGGTGGTTCTCTTGTTCAGTAAACACACCCCATCCACCCACCTCAACATCTCAACTTTATCCTGTCGTCAACGAACACACTCATGTTCAACCTGCTCTAATGCCTCTTGCCATAATTCCCAGATATTGACTTCCTGTTCTCTCAATCTCCTTTTCCAAGACTTCGAGCTTAAACTCAATCTCTGCTTTCTGCAGTCTTAGCCATAATCATGACAGACTTTAACCTCCCTTATTTTATCACGGCATAGCGTCTTCAACTTGTCCCCTTCCTTTCGGACCACTGCCTCGTCACCAGACACAACCAGTCCACCCAGATTTGTTGAATGTCATCTTTCTCTTCTCACCCTCCTCCACTGAGCCTCAGACCATTTCCCTCCTGCACTTCACTGGAACAGTCCCTCATTCACTCTGCTCTGCTCCTTGATAACCACTGGTCCAATTTCCACCTGACCCCATTGTTCCCCATCTGAATCAAGCCCGGTTCTCCCGCCAAGAGATCCTCCCGCCAAGAGATCCTCCCGCCAAGAGATCCTCCCGCCAAGAGATCCTCCCGCCAAGAGATCTCTCCCCCCGTTGAAGACTCCTCTGAGAAGGCCTTCCAAGACATCAATCGAGCGCTCACTGCTACCTTCAAGCACCGATATTTCAACTCGATCTTTCACTGCTGTGCACATTCTCTAAACTGGATCTTCCCTGCCATTCAACAGGTGAAAGGAAAAAACGCCTCCACCTACAATGCTGATGCACATTCTGCTACCCTTCTTTCATTGCCTCCATCAAGGAATGGGCTCACATATTCTCCTTTGCAAGTCATGCTACCACACCAACCTTGTCTCTTCCCTCTGCCCACACTTCGCCACACTGTATGGGACCCTCCCATCCATACTTTCCATTAGGTCCGAATTTCATTTTCTGGATTCCTTTTGCAAATCTCGCTAGTCCCCTAAACATATTGTTGGCTTCTTCACTTTCTTGTTCCAGTCAGAGGGACGTCTACAGATGCCCTCCTTGCAGCTGCACTGCCATTAGTTGCTCCAAGATCATCCCATTCCGCCCCTGTGTGTGTGTTTTTTTTTCCACTCACAAAGTGTGCACAGGAGTAAGCTGGAGAAAGTTATATGTTGAATGATTTGTTACACTATTTTGACGAATCCCACAATGTCGTCACTGCTTCTGAAGGGGGAGCCCCTTCCAATGAGGCCAGGGTGGTGAGGCCGCTACTCGATAGTCCCCCTGGGGTGGCACTCAGAACATGGATCTCACAGGAGAGGAAACCATTGGGAGAACACAGTATTTCTACCAACCAAATTACCCTAGCCCCACCTCTTCTTCACCTCATTCCTCTTCAAACGTACCCTCATACTACATGTACTTTTCTAAAGCTGTCCCAATAGACTCCTGGGACGAAGAGAAGCCTTAGTGAGTTACCAGATCAACACCCACTTAGAGACTGATTCACAGAGTGTTTTCCTATGGGATTGTGCCATTATTAAACTCTTCTGTGAATCGGGCCCTTAGTACTAAGACGAGGACGGAATGCAGAGCAATACTGAATAACCATTGGAACCACGTTCAGCAGTCTAGCGGTCCACCACGGTTGATTGGAGGAAACAAGATAAAAACCAAAGAAGGGCTTGACAGGTTGTGAAGTCCTTTCAGGAGGAACTACGAGAAGCAGGGCGCAGGGGGAAAGAGTAGCAGATTGGGGCACAGAACAGGGAGCAGGACTCGCCAAAGCGGTAGAGAAGCGGCAGTCCCACTTACCGAGCTGGTGGTTTAAGGCTCCAGAGGTCCCTGAAGCCTGGGAAGCGCATGCAGAGGGAATCGCGCAGCCCAGCAGAAGGAGGAAGTTGCACAGCCGTCGCACACGAAAGTAGGTTCCCGAGACTCAGGAAACGCTCCTGCTTGACTGTTGACACAGTGTGAAGGTAACAACCCAGACGAACCAGCCAAAAAGGTACGTGGGTTATCCATGGGGCGAAGGGGAGCCAAGAGGAAGGCCGCAGACCGAGGGACTGAGAGAAAGCTGGGACAATAAGGGTTGGGACACTGAAAGCGGCATGAGCCACAAATCATTGATCGAGGTGATGGATAGAGTTTGGCAGCATAGCGCACCAGGCCCATCCTACAAGTAGCAGAAGGAGATAGAAAATACCCTGAAGGGTACGTGGCAGGATAGTGAACCAGGGACATTAAGAAGTAAGTGAAGCATAATAACTATTCTTCGTCACAGTACTTGGTGATTTGATTTATTTATTTATAGAGCGCTTTACACCAAGGCGCTGAGAGAGGGAACCAGGCCTGCATCCAAGGGTCAAGAACGCACTACAGCTTGGGGAGTGCATAGTTTCAGATGAGGCAGGGATCCCCTCTTAAGAGTTAGGGCGAGACAGGGTTTTCTTTTCCTTTTCACTTTTGAATAAAAGTGTATAGCAAATACTATGGCCCCACCGCCTCAGAGTCTTACTTCTGCATAGCAGATACTATGGCCCCACCGCCTCAGAGTCTTACTTCTGCATAGCAGATACTATGGCCCCACCGCCTCAGAGTCTTACTTCTGCATAGCAGATACTATGGCCCCACCGCCTTACTTCTGCACCCTTACACTATGCTGGAGTCAATTTGTTGCATTCATAGCCATTTGAATCAGTATGGTGGAAATGCGACTTCCAATGCATCATTAAAGTCCAACACCCGACCATTTTGATTTAAGACTTTTCTTTGTTTTGGCCACAAGGAATGGTCAAAATGGCCATTCTGAGTACATAGGCTCATTGCAAAACCAATAAATGTGCTTCGATTTGACTGGATGCCAGTTTATACTGGAGTCTAGTCTCTTAGACACATGAATCAACATTAAATCACAGTTCAGAGAAGTCATATAAGCAAAATGAGAAACACTGAATATGAATACAATCAGAAAAGGGGTTTTGGAAGAGACCCAACTTCCACGGAATTAGTGTAGCAGGTAATGACCCCAACACAAATACCTCATGGTATGGGTGCGCCATCCAACCCTTCGGACGACCTGAGCACATCATCTTTTGCTCATCGCTTTGGCATTTTCCCTGGCTGCTGCTCCCGTGTTACGATTCCACGGATGCCACCACCACCTCTTTAATTACCCCCCACTCACACTAACCCGAATGATGGACGCTCTCAGCTTGCATCTCCACCTCATCCCTACCAAAGAGATTTATGAAAAAAAGAGAAGGAACCACAAGTATTCCAATTCCACAAGTGTGTAGTAGCCATCATTTTGGGTATTTGATTTTAATTGGGAAACAGCCGGCATACCATTGCTTAAACCGAAAAAGCCATTAGCACCTCAGACAATGTACTAGGGTGCTTATAGCTTTAACACACTTGCAGTCTAGCATTCCTGAACAGCAGCTGCACTGGAGACACTGTTAAATATCCTTGATTTGCTCTGGAATTTATCTTTGTCTCCCAGCCACTACTGACTAGGCAAGAAAACCTGTAAGTGTGTTATTGCCCAATTTCTGTATTAGCCATTTTGGAATTACTAATATAGTCGGTCTTTCGATAATTGACAATGTCTCATTCTCTGTGCCTCTTGCACCATTTTTGAAGTGTCCTAAGAATCCAAATCCTGGAAAGCAGTTCCCTTTGATGCTTATCAACAAGATACATTCTCTTCCTCACTATCTCAAACCCATCTCCCAATCTCTCTTGATCTCGCACTCGCTCAAGCCACGTTGGGGTGTTGCCAGAGTGCAAATCCCAGTACACAGTTCTTGGCTTTCGATCAATGGCTCAGTGTCGCTCATGCTCAGTTCAGCTAGGCTTGCTCCAGTATCTCAGCGCTGCTTAGAAGCTGCTGCACTGTTATCTCCTCATTGGATACTCGTCTGCTAACCGTCCGTCTCAGTTCTTGCCTGTCATTTGTTCTTTCACCCCTCTGTAATTCTTTCCATTGACTGCCGGCAGCATTAGCAAATTGATCCTGTTGGAAGGGCACCTCAATCTCATCTCGACCCATAATCTCAATAAATCTGGAGCAGAAAACCCATTACCTTCAGGAAGTTACACAATTCAGCTACCTAGTAGCATGCCAAGTCATATTCAGCGCATCCCAGATCAATGTTTATTTATTTATTTCATTTCTAAAGCACACAAACAGGCCGGAGGCATCGAGGCGCTGTTGCAGGTACATAGGATTTTAGATGCATTCATACAAAATAAATGATTGCATTAGGGTTCAGATGCAATAAATGTAGGTACGAAGCAGTCATCACTGTTCAGTGCATGGTTATCAGAAAAGCTGTGTTTTGAGTGCTTTTCGGAATACCCAGTACGATTTTTCTGCTCCGCGTGAGGGGGAAAGGGAGTTCCACTGTTTGGCTGCTAGGTAGGGAAAGCTGCAACCACCTGCTTTGGTACTTTTAACGTAGGCAGGCGAAGGCGGTCAGTGTATGGTGTCCTAGTGGGTCTTTTAGAGCTGTGCTTGGTTAGTTTCTGAGAGAGAGATAAGGTAGCGCTGTGGCAGATAAGCACTTGTGAGTGACAGAGAGTTTTGAAGCCTCCTTTCTGGCTTCAGAGATGTGTTTTCTTCCTGGGATGGTTAAAGCTGCTTGAAGGGGATTGTTTTGAATAGTTGGAGTTTCTTGATGTTGCTGGAGGTGGTGCCTACAAAGAGGACATTGCAGTAGTCTAACTTGGAGCTGACGATAGCTCAGGCAACAGTTAAGCAACTGTTTCTGTAGAGGAAGGGCCTGGCAGCATTTTGGACTTTGGTTGTGTAGGCTGCTGATGAGGCAATGGCATGGACTTTGCGGGACATGGTGAGGGAGGCATCGAGGTACACCCGTAGGGTTTTGACCGAGGCAGAGACGGGAATGTAGATGATGTTGATCTGAAATGCAGAATATTGTTGGAGATTTTCTAAGGCTCTAGGACTGGGGTGCACAGCATATGGCCTGTGGTATTTTGCTTTGCGCCCCCCTAAGGACAGGTCTTTCATAATAAAGTGCGGCCCATTTCAAGCAACAAAAAACAAAGCAGGCTGCACTTCATTATGAAAGTCTTCAAAGCCCAAGACATTACTGGCATAGGCGTCCTTAGAAGGGGGCAAATGCCCTCCTAATTGATGGCCTGTCCCTCCCCCTGCCCTCCGGCAAAGAACTATTTGCAGGGGCCTTAAAGGTGCTCCTTATCCCAGCCATCATTTGCACTTTAGCAGGCTATTTGCACAGCCTGTGTTCTTTCATCTGGCCTGAAAGGGACCCCACGGGACACAATGGGCCATGAATATCACTGGGGGCCATCACTGACAAAAGCAGGCTACCTACATGGTGGGACAATAGAAAAACAAAGGAGGTGATGGCTGGAAGGTTTAGAATAAATCTTAACCTCTGGCATTGCTCTGGGCAACCCCCCGGACCATCGTTCTTCGCCCGCCAAGCCATTACAAAAGGGAAAAGACCATATGTAAAAGGGGGTAGTCCAGCCCGAACTGCTAGGTCACATCCCTTCTGCACTAGACCACAAGCAGCCCCAGACATGTTTCAGCCTTGTTGGGCATCAGTGAGGAGTAGCTTGCGTCTCTAGGCCCAGCAGGCACGGGACCCACGTCTGGGCATACTCGTCCCACTCAGGAAAGACCATAGCAAAGTAAAAATGGTGATGGCTGGAAGGTTTAGAATTCATCTTCACCTCTGACATTGCTCTGGGCAACCCTCCAGACCACCGCTCTTCGTCTGCCAAGCCATTACAAAAGGGGAACGACCTACATGGTGGGCACACTTTTGTTTTCCAAATGTGCAGCTCACACAGGTCTATAAATAAAAAAAAAAGACATTTCCAAACTGAAACATGCTTCTTGAACTTACGTTCATTCGTTTTCTTTGAAATGCGCTTATTTTTTTGTCGGACTGCCAGACAAATACCCTGTGATTGTCGTGTCCCTTGCCTTGTGTATTTTCACAGGGTATATTTCTAAAGCTGCTACATGCTTGTCAAACTGCTTAATCCCAAATAAATGCTTCTTTTGCACTGACAGCTGTTATCAGGAAATTAAACTGTGGGTTCATGGGTGCCAACATTTGATTTTCACTATGTGGGCAGAAATTCCCCCACCCTCACCCTGAACATAAGTTACCAGCCCAACAATACATCCCCTGGCCGAACACATTTTATAGGACTTCTTTCTATAAGGAATTACAAAAAGTCATAGGATTTGCAGCCAGTTTTAAATATATAACATTGTAGCAACAGTCACTCAACCGGATGAGCTACCCAGGTAGCTTTCTTCTGTAGGGCATGTCTATGAGTCCAGTAATGTGTTCAAAATCACTGTATTACTTACTTACAGTGCAGTTCATGTAAATGACTTCGAAGTCAACAGTATTTCATCTCCAGCCACACTGACCATTGGGCATACATTCTTTGACGGTGCACCAGTGGCGCTTCTCCATAATGGGCAAGGTTGTGCCGACCCACGGGCACCCTTGCCCATAATGGAGGAGCCAGCCCATTGTAAACACTGAGCACTCACTCAGCTGCTTTATGCCAATGAGGAATCGCTCCTTGGCTGGCTTGAACTGTCAAAGGGAAACATGGTTTCCGTTTGACAATTCTGTTCCTCAGTCTCGCAGATGTATTTATTTATTGTGCATTTGTAAGGTGCTTATACATCAAGTACATAGTGTTTCAAAGCCCACACAGGGCAAAGGGGAGGGAACATGGGAATGAAAGGCAAATATAATGACAATGAAGAGAAAGAGAGGCGGTCCTACCAGGCCTTGTGAGCATTCAGAGCGTGCAAGTGCAGAAAGAGAGAAGGGACGAGGGAGAGGGGTAAATGCTAGGAGTTCCACAGAGTGAAGTGTTAAGGAGGGAGTTGCAAGCAGCTGTTAAGTGCCTGGCAGAGATCTCTTGGTACGAGTGGTCAACTGCCAATGCAATAAGCACAGGCCTGTTAGAGAAGAATTCTAATTTCTGTGCTAATTGCCTTCAACCCTAGAGACCCCCAGCTCTTTTGCTGGACTTTAGGACTTTTTAATTTTAACCCTGGAGTGAGTGAGACCTTTTTCTCACTCTCATGCGTTTTGACCGGATTTTGATTTTGTGTTTTAACTGTTTTTGGAGTCTGACAAACTACATAGGCATCTACTTGTTGTGTAGGGAAACACAGGACCTTCAGTTTGAATAAGGTTGATCATAAGGTTTGAATGCCTTTTCTTGGGTGAGCTACAGTTCCCAAGAATAGTAAAGTGAAATTGACTTTACTTACCTTTCCTCTTTGTAGGTCCAGCACACACCATATTATGTGGAGTGCTGGGGGGTTACCTAGTAGCCCCTTATCGTACATTCTCATGTAAAATGTTTGTTACCCTCACTACTTTAAATGGCTGGTGGCAGTGGTTTAATTTTTCCTACCACTGTGCTTTTCTACCGCAGGCTGAACCCTGAGCTGCAGTACAGCACCCATGGCCCCTGTCTTTTTTCGCCATTTTCTCTTTGTAAGGTCTTTTTTGTGTTTTACTCTGTGCGCCGAGGCAGATCTGAGCCCTTTGTTTGTTTTTCCTTTGGCAGGCTTCAGCCCTAAAGCCCGCCTCTGGCTCCAGTGTGTCTGGAAAGGCAGGATCTGAGGGAGGTTCTCCATACTCCCCGGTCCTTAGTCTCTAGGAATGCCTGAATGTAACCAGTACAAAATTGGCTGGCTTGCTGTCCTTTCAGGACAGCCACCCTGCTGTATGATTGGCAGCCTAGGCTGTGCATGAACGGGAGAAACCTGCTTAAAAAGGCAAGGGTTTTGGGACTAGAGAGAGAGTCGACCACTGGGCGAAATACCAGACAAAGAAACTGTGAACGAAGCTTGCTGCGTCCTCCTGGACCTTTGAATTGCCCAGTGAAGCCCTGCTGCTGTGCTGAAACTCCTTTTTCAATTTGACAGAGAAGCTCCAGAAGGTACGACTTCTCCCCTTGGGTTAGTGGGACCACCTAACCCCGAGACGAACTCCACGGGACCATCTTCCCGGACTGGCTGCTGCAAGAACCACCAAGTTCCTGGGGTCGAGTAGTCTGTAGTCGAATGCAATGTCTGAAATTCGGCTAGAAGCTCCAGGAGTCTTCCAAGGACCCTCCAAGAAGCCAGACGACCAGAGCTCGAGTCCCCTCACCAGAGTGCAGCACCCAAGGAGTGAAGGAAGCCCAGCCTGTATCCGAGATCCACAACAGTGCTGTTTGCTAAGCGCTGAAACCGAAAAGTGCTGCTGAACCGAAAAGAGCCAGTAGCTGCCGACGACCTCCCAAGTACTGCCGGAGGAGCCCTCCAGACGTCCTCCCTCTTGTCCCCATGACTGGGGCTCAGGAACAGGGGCTCTGTACAGCTGTAGCAGGACAGAATCCAGCTGGACCACTCTTGTTCAAACCAGAGGTACTGTTTAGACTTGGGAAACTTACCTCATTGGGGGTCATTACGACCCAGGCGCTAATTGCGCCAACATTACCACCATGGTGGATGGCGGATTTACCGCCCCATTCCAAGGTGAGTGGGGCGGTAAATCCCCATTTCCCATTTTCCCTTCCCCATTCCCATTTTTGCCCCATAGGGCATAATGGGAGTGGGGAAGGCGCTAATTACACCACCGTAAATTACGGTGGCGTAATTAGCATCATGGCAGGTTAGCGCCATGGATTTTAACGGCTGCTAAAAGCAGCCGTTAAAATCAGAATAGGCGTTAAGGGTTAACAACGGCGTTAACCCTTAACGCCTGGGTCGTAATGAGGCCCATTGTCTTTTAGCTGTGCTTTTCTCAGTTGGGAATTGCATTGGCTTACCTTTAGAGTTAATTCCAACTCTCCTTCCACAGGCTTAACCGCTTGTGACCCTACAAGTGATTGTCTAACAAACTCTCTAACTTTGTGCAAGACTTTGATTCTAAGAAGTGCCTCAGCTCTATAAACTGTTTCAAATTGAGATTGGCCCTTTGACTTTGATATTGTTGTCCCTCATAGGTGGTATCTCGTTTTAGACTGTTACTACTGGGAAAGGCTTGTATAGATTTCATTGGAAGATTTAAGTGTCTTCACATATACTGAGAAACTGTTCAACCTTTTTCCTTCCTTAAACCTTTCATTTCTGCAACCACAGAATCTGCAAAGTAGAACTATAAATGCCATTACTGTCCTTGTGATTGAAGTCACCTCAGGGTGTAGGAATTGTGTAAGAAGCATATCCAAAGATTATCCACTAACTTGCTCTGATTCTGAAAAGTGATTTTAAAGTGTATTTCCATTGTTACATGAATTGCCTTTTTAAATAACGCTTATTTAAAAATTGATGTTAAATAAATACAAATCTATATATAACTGAACCCTTGAGTGTAAGTGTTACTTGGTTACTTGTATTTACGGATTTCATTTGTACAGCCCTACAGCTCACATTTACCCCTCTTGGGATAGGCCTGGCTGCTCAGTCACACAACCAACTTGTGTAGTACAGACCTATACCAAACAGTGGGCTACCTAATACCAAGCAGATAGGTGTTGTATAGTCTCACACAGTGTGACTGCACCAATTCTTACCTAACACCTGTGAGACAACACAGGCCAGTGGGCGCCCAAAGGCAAGTGCTGGCAGTGGGTGGAGGCTAAAGGCGATTGGGGAGGGGGGCGGGGGGGCAGGAAGTAGAAGGACACATAAGGGCCCTGGTCACCCCAATCTCAGCGACTTTGGGGTTTAGCAATGGAGGTAGAGGGGGAAGGAGGAGGTTAAAAGGAAAGTCTTGAAGAGCTTCCAGAATTTGAGGAGATCGGCTCAAGACGGAGAGGAAGGGGGAGGCTGTCCCAGAGTAGGAAGCCAGCTGAGGAAAGAGATCGGCCACCAGCTCGCCGTTTAGAAAAGCGCTTGACAAGCAGAGAGTTGGCACTGGAGAGAGAGATCTGGAGGGAGAGTATTTGGTGTGCGCCAGTTGCAGATAGTGTGGTCCCTAGCCCCAGACAGCCTTATGGATGATGCAGAGGGAATTGAATTTGATCCTTTAGGAAACCGGGAGCCAGTTGAGAGATTTTAGGGCGGGAGAGATGCGGTTGCTGGGCTTGAGGCCAAGGATAAGTCTTGCAGCTCATTAGATTTTATCCAGTGAGCCATGTAAAAACAGGGCCGTTTTGCTTCCACAACCTTGCATGGTCCATTGGGGGATGCTCGTTGATGAACTGCAGGTTTGTATGTGTGAGGGAGGGGCTTGTGCGCCTCCTCCCACATTCAAACGGAGCAGGGCTCTTCGTCATCAGCGCTCCGGCTCTTGTATGTTATGTTATGTTATTTTGCATTTATATAGCGCCTTATATACCATTGGTATGGTCTGAAGGCGCTGGTAGGTTGAACGCCCTTGGGAACCGAAGTTCAGATCAGTAGAGAGAGTAGAGGGAGTCAAAAGGTGCGTGTGAGCACCGGGTATGTGTGCAGCTCATGCAGTATTCGTGTGATAGCTGCTTCTTAGCTGTAGGTGAGGTGGTTGAGAGATCAGGAGTATGTGTTTGCTCCGGCAGGGTTTATCTAGACCGGATGTGGCTGCGTTAGGCCTGAGAAGAACGCCTGGCTTAGGGTGTGTAGAATGATGTGGAGTGAGCGGCGGATGTTGGTATAAGAACAGTTATACCGAATGGTGTCATAGTATCTCTGTGTTCTAGTTGAGTGGTGATGTAAAGGAGAGAGTAAGCATGGTGGCGAGATATGATGAGTAATATGCTTTTTTGAATGTTCTCTGCATTCCAAACCATACTATATATGTCTATATACGCAATTCTATGCGCTCTTTTGCTCCAGGCACTAATCCACTTTATGCCCTCATACGTATTATGCACTCACCCCTTCTACGCACTCGTCCACCCTACGCACTCGTCCACTCTATACATTCATCTTCTCCAGCGATCTACATACTCTCCGCATTTCCGAATTCATCCGCTATCCACACTCATGCGCATTACTTGCTTCTCTTGCGGATACCTGCAGATACGACCTGGAGCTGTCACATGCTCTACATACTCATCCGCTCCACATATTCATCTGTTCTACACACTCATTCGGATTACGCTCATCCGTTCTGCACATTCATCTGTTTTACGCACTCCTGAGTTCTACTCGCTTCACTGTATTTACGCATGATTTATGATTTCCGTATGATTTTTTCTTATTGGCCCTTTTACTGCTTTGATCTACTTTATTCGTTTAGTTCTGTTTGTCCTTCTAGTTTATATTAGGGGTTATTAGCTGTCAATTTCTCGGATCAGGTAATTTGTTGGATTGGTGTCATTGAGTTGTTGTTAGACTGTTTGGTTAGTATGGTACGGTTGGGTTTATGGGAAGAGCCAGGTTTTCAGCAGTTTGCAGAAAGACGTTAGGTCCTCAGTTAGGCAGATGTGGGGTGGGAGTGAATTCCATAGCGTGGGGGCCAAGGCTGAGAATGATGATCCGCCTAATCTGACAGAGTTTGTCTTCGGTATGACTAGGAGGCCGGCTGCGCTCGATCTTAGGGTTTGTGGGGGGTTGTAGGGTTTTAGTTTGTCTTGAAGATATTGAGGTCTGGTTTTATGCAATGCTCTATGGGAGATGCATATGGTTTTGAAGGTCACCCTTCGGGCTACTGGAAGCCAGTGCAGCGTCTTAAGGGCCGGGGAGACGTGGTCTCTCGGGCCGAGCGCAAGTAGCAATTTGGCTGCCGCATTTTGTGCTCTTTGGAGTTTATTCAGTTGGTACGCATGAACTCCGAGTTATAGGGGGTTTGTGTAGTCCAGTCTTGATATAACGATTGATTGGACCGCAGAGAGTCTGTTGGGAAAGGAAAGATACGGAAAGATGAGCCTAAGGGTTTTAAGGTGGTAGTGGCAGGACTTTGAGACGTTGTTGACTTGGCGAGAGAGTGTTAGGTCAGAGTCCAGGGTGCATCCAAGATTTTTCACTGATTTGGCAGCGGTCGGTGAGTTGCCCATGGCAGGTGGCCATGGTAGTGGGTGCGGAAGAAGTGCTGTGTTGCCACATATCATGATTTCCGTTTTAGAGGGGTTTAACAGGAGGTGGATTTGGGTCATCCAGAGTTCTATGTCAAGGAGGCATGAGGCCAGGTCAGGTTGGGAGTTGGGTTTTGAGTTAAGGAGTTTTAGAATTAGTTGGGTGTCGTCGGCATAGTTGTAGCACAGGATGTTGTGTGAGCGAATTATTGGTGGGAGGGTGATCAAGTAGAGATTGAACAGGAGGGCAGATAGGCATGCTCCTTGTGGGACTCCCGTGTCGACTGGTCGGGCTTGGGACGTATAGCTGGAGAGTATCGTTATTTGGTACCTATCTTTGAGGAAAGAGGCTATCCATTTAAGAGCGGTTCCATGAATTCCTAGAGAGTGGAGGCGGTCTAGGAGGATTGAGTGATTGATCGTGTCAAAGGCGGCGGATAGGTTAGAAGGATTAGAGCGGCGAATCCCGCGGAGTCGGCCGTCCTTTTAAGGTCGTCCCAGATCGAGGTTAGGGTGGTTCCAGTTCCGTGACGTGCTCTGAAACCTGATTGGGTGGGGTCTAGGAGATTGTTGGCTTCGACAAAGGCATTTAGTTGGGAGTAGGCGGTTCGGTCAATGAGTTTGGCAAGGAACCTGGTGTTTGAGATGGGGTGGTAGTTTTTGGGCTCGAGAGGGTCGAGCAGAGGTTTTTTTAATTAGAGGTTTGACGTGAACCGTTTTGAATGTGTCGGGGAAGATACCAGAGGAAAGGGAGGCATTTATGATAGATCTTGCGTGTTCTTCTGCGCAGGCGGAAGCGAAAATTTCTTTAAGAGTTGTGGCTGGGCAAGGGTCCAGCGGCGATCCAGATGGTTTGCGGGCAGAAAGAAGTTTGAGAAATTGCTCCGGTGATATTGGACTAAAGGATTCGAACGTTGGTTGCGTGGAGGTCGCAGCTGATGGGCTGGCTGGTATGGGGGGAGCATTGCCTGGTGGATGTAAGAGAGCTAGTTTGGTGGTTAGAGTTTTTGTCCTTTCGATAGCCGTGGTGTAAAAGTGGAGGGAGAGTGAGTCGCACAGTGATTGTGACGAGGTCGGGACGGTCGTGGTTCAAGCTGGATTGGTGAATTCGGAGATGATTTTGTGAAGTTCTTTGCTTGGGTTTTTGCAGTTTAGGATTCGGGTATTGTAGTGGGCTTTTTTTGCTTTCCGGATTTCGGCCTTGTACTGGTACAGGTGTCGGGCCAAGGTGGCCCTGCTCTCCTGGGTTTCGTCTTTCTGCCATTTGCGTTCTAGATATTTGTATTGTTGTTTAGTGGTCTTTATCTCAGGAGTGAACCATCTGGGGAAGAGGCCACGGCGGGTTGATGGTTTGCAAGGTGGTGTGAGCCGCATCAGAGATGCGTTGAGCCATGAATCAAAGGCCTCAGGGGTTGTTGAGACGGCGGGTAGGTGGTGGAGACTGTAGGAGTGCCTTGGCTAGGTCCGGGGCGATTATTAGTTTTTTCCAGCATTTGCGTCGATTCAGATACGAGTACGGGAAGGAGGGTCGGGTGAGCGAATTGTGAACGAGAGAATGAAGTGATCGGACCAGTACTCGTCAGATCACTTCATTGTGATCTGTGGGGGGGCTTCATTGTGGTGTGGGGGGGTTTAAATGAATGAGGCTGTTGGAGCTAAAAATGGCATCAAGAGTGCGTCCTTTATAGTGAGTCGGGCCATTTATGTGGGGTTGGAGATTAATTGCGTCTAAACCATCAACCAGGGAGTGTGTCATAGGGTTGGTGGGAATGTCGAGCCATATGTTGAAGTCTCCAAGAAGGGTGAGGTTGGGATGGTTTAGTTGGAGGGTGGCAATAGAGTCGCAGAGGTTGTTTGCGAATTGTCTATCGTAGCCAGGGGGCCTGTAGATTATAAGCTGTGTGAGAGCGACGGGGAGAGGGATAGTTTAACGAGGAGAGATTCGCAAGACGGAATGGAGAGTTGGTTGTCGATGATTGAGGCGCAGAAGAGAGACTTGAAGACGAATGCTACCCCCCTCCTCTGGACGGACCGTTCAGTGGGATGAGGGAGTAGTCCGGGGGAAAGGCTTCATTAGCGATTGGGGCGAAGTCGTCAGAGAACCAGGTTTCAGTGATGAAAACTAGGTCTGGTTTGACAGAGGCGAGGAGGTCATAGATGCAGTGTCTGTTTTTTGCTGCGGATCAGGCGTTAAATAGGATGCAGTTCACATCGGCAGGCGAGGTTGGTCTCGGTGCTGGAGCGGGAAGGGGCGGTGGCGGAGAGAGTGGAGGGAGAGGGGTAGGGTGGGCGATGCTAGATGGGAATAGTGGGCGAGCAGAAAATTTGGGAGGCTTCGGGCGGGGGTGGGTGGCTGCGTGTGATAAGATGATCGGGTTTGGTTCGGGGGCTTTGAAGGTGGGGTGTGGGCGGTTAGGAGCTTCAGTTGCAGTTGATGAGAAATCGAGGGAGAGGGGTTTCAGGAAGGGTGAAGCCACGGGGGAAGGAGGTGATTGCGGGAATGAGGTGGTGGGTCGAGACAGGGGAGGCAAAGAGTGCTGAGAGATTGAGGGGGACCAGGTACGTTTCCTCTTTAGTTTCTTTGTTGCGATTGGTGTGTGAGAGAGGGTAGGGGGTTCAGAGGGGGAGAGGGAAGCAGCTTCGGTTCTTGCTAGGGCTAGGCGTGCAGTTTTTAGGTAGGGCAAAGGGTGCGGTCGGGGGGGGAGGTGGCAGGGGTTTGAGGGCAAGGCAGGGGGTTGGTGATTGCAGGGCGGGGTGTGCCAGATATGATAGTGAGGGGAGCGGGTATGGTTAACGTTGGCTGATCGGTGGTGGGGTTCAGGGGTGGAGTGGTTTTAGGGTGATTGGCTCGCCATCGTGCCCCCCTGGCTTGGTGTTTGGAGAGGGGAATGGCAGGGAGTGCGAAGGAGGGTGGGGTGGTTTGGGAAGGCAGATCGGAGATTGGGGGCGGTCCACGGGGGTAATTTCCGACAGACTCTGGTGGAGTGGGGGCACTCATGTTTGGTGCGAGCTTTTAGGTGGATTTAGGAGGGCTTTCTGATTGCAGTTCTAAGTTCAGAGGTGGCATGCTTATAGGCACACTTCCAGGTTCAAATTGCTCAGAGACGATACTGGACTATTTGGTGCGTTTCTAGATTCTATTGTAGACAGAGATGATATTAGTCTATTAGGTACTCTTGGGTACACTTCTAAGTTCACCTGTATACAGAGAAGATATTAGGTCTACCTCTAGATTCAATTTGAATAGAGGGGGTATTCGTTTATTAGTCACCGTTTTAGATTCTATATTACAAGCTATACTGTTAGTTATACTAATAATATTAATTGGGGCACGCTAATAGGTGCACTTCTTTCAATTCAACTTTATACAGGGAGGGCATTAGGCATGAATCTAAATCGACTTTGTACAGAGAGGTTATTAGGGAGATTAGTCCGTTCGGCCCGGCATGGTATTATACTGTTAGGATATTGGGCAGACTTCTGAATGCAACTTTCTACAGAATGGCTATTGGGCACACTTTCTGAATTCACAGAGAGGCTAATGGGCACACTTCTAATGCAATTTTCAGAGAGAGGCTATTGGGCACACTTCTAAGTGCAACTTTCCACAGAGAGGCTATTGGGCACACTTCTAAATGGAACTTTCCACAGACAAGCTATTGGGCACACTTTCTGAATTCACAGAGAGGCTAATGGGCACACTTCTAATGCAATTTTCAGAGAGAGGCTGTTGGGCACACTTCTAAATGCAATTTTCACAGAGAGGCTATTGGGCACACTTCTAAGTGCAACTTTCCACAGAGAGGCTATTGGGCACACTTCTAAATGCAACTTTCACATGTATAGTACACAGTTTCCAGGTGCAAATATATTTCAGATATAACGAGTTTATAGTGGTGCTGCTTTGTTAGATGAGTGGTTGGGTAGTATGGCGTGAAGTAATTGCTTCTGACCCTGCCCTTGCCACACCTGCGGATACCTGCAGATACGACCAGGAACCGTCTTTGTAGGAGCCGTCCTTTGCCTCACGGTCCTTCGCCGATGGGCTGCCAGGCAGAGGGCTGCCCTGGGGGTGGGGGGTCAGAGATGAGCTGAGTAGAGGATAGCTGGGCCAATCGCGGATGGTGGGCGGGCTCAGGGGAGGGCTGGAAGAGGGAACCAGGAAGCGGGAAGGATTGCAAGGGATGCAGGCTAGAGGGACACAATCGGGACAAAATGGGGGATTTGCAAGTTTAAAACACACGGAATGGGCACACGGATGGGCTCACCTGCACACCTTCAGCAGTTACGGATGGGAAGGAGGGGCCGGGCTGCTTACGGGATGCTAGGTTCAATGGTGGTGAGAAGCGGGCCAATCGGGGACGGTGGGTGTGCTCAGGGGAGGGCTGGGAGAGGGAACCAGGAAACGGGAAGGATTGCGAGGGATGCGGGCTAGAGGGACACAATCGGGCCAAAATGGGAATTTGCAAGTATAAAACACACGGAATGGGCACACGGATGGGCTCACCTGCACACCTTCAGCAGTTACGGATGGGAAGGAGGGGCCGGGCTGCTTACGGGATGCTAGGTTCAATGGTGGTGAGAAGCGGGCCAATCGGGGACGGTGGGCGTGCTCAGGGGAGGGCTGGGAGAGGGAACCAGGATGGATTTTAAAACACAGGGAATGGACACACGGATGGGCTCACCTGCACACCTTCAGCAGTTACGCATGCATGTACGCGAACCAGGAAGCACTCTTTGCTTCTTTTTCGTGCTACGCAGGAGCTGTAGCACTGGGAGGAATCATCAGGACCAGGTCAGAAGGTACTTTAATTCAAATATGTGTATGTCGGTGTGTATGCTTGCGTTTGAAAAATGTTCTCGGGGAGATGGGGAGGAAGCCCCTCGCCCCCCAACATCTCTTGATTGGTTTAGGCTCCCCTGCTACGCTTCATCACACTGGCATATTTGGGGCAAATATTTACACCCCTCCAATTTAGTGTACAATTTTACCAACACCAGTGCTATAAAGCATGGTAATAAGCAGTATAGAAAACAAACTATATTGGTTATAGTTTCCTTCTGTGGCCTGTACACACCACCTTTGTATGATGCTTCAGAGAAAGGTATTGGAAAGAGAACATTAATTCATTGCGCTGGTGACAAAGCAATGTTGCCAGTGGGTATTGAAGTCTTGTGTGACAGTACTTCTGAATGCGGTAGTGTTTGTGGTGGCGTGTGGAGGATGCACATTTAAAGTATTTTTTTTTTCTTTTTTTAAACGGGATGGTGCCCTATGCTGCCAGTGGCCTCCCAGTCTGCCCACACTGCAATTTTGTAAAGTGCAAAGGGTTGGAGGCTGCATTCTCTCCTAAGATCCAGAGGAAAGCTTCCTCATGTAGTCATTAATGTGGGCAGATCACTAGTCAGCCACATCTGCACAGTTGAACAGCTAGTTATGTTAGGTTATTGCTGCTGGGGGTGCAGGGATGATTTTGTTCTCACACCATTGATAACATGTTGAAGCCCAGGGCCAAATCAGTTTTCTTCTGGCTTGGTAATAATGTGTATTGCAGAATTGAAAGCACAAATAGCATTAAAGACAAGAGGTGCACCTCCAAATGCCTGTTTGTTACCCCACATGCTTACTAGAAATGTCAGAGGGGTCGTAAATTCACCACGTGCCCCGCCCTGCAACCCCACACAAACAATCCAGCCCCCCGTAGACAGCTTGTAAGGTACATTTGCCCCTCCGGCAAAACTAGTTTTGCACCCCTGCTCTAGGAGGTCCAACGAGTAGGATTTACGTTTTGTCGCTGTTTAGGCATAGCTGGTTAGCTGCCATCCATGAGTATCAAAGAGTAGGTATTGTTGAGGGTTTTTGAGTCCTCAGAATAGTTGCCTGTGAGGGAGATCAGAATTTGGGTGTTAGGATAGTTAGTGTAAGCTATGCCGAGGGAGTCCAAAATGTCGAAAGGGGGCCTGGTGAAGATGTTGTAGAGGGTCGGGGAGATGCATGCCACTTGTAGTACCCCACATGGGATGGGGGGTGGGGGGGACATTGGCATTTTTTGCAAATACCTTCATGGCTCTTCCTTTCAGAAAAAGAGGCAATCCCGGCAGTGATCCTGGGGGAGAAGTTGGCCGCGGTCATGAGGTGGTGGCATAGGATTTTATGGTCGACCAGGTCAACTGCGGCAGGCAGATTTAAGAGGAGAAGTGCCGACTTCCCCTCATCTCTGATCTCATCCTGCTGATTTTTCAGGTCTAGGAGGGCTGACTCAGTGCTGTGGCCGGGACGGAAGCTGGCTTGGCGCATTCCTAGGATGTGGTTTGTTTCTAAGAAGTTCTGCTGCTCAATCCAGGATTTTTAGCAGGAAGGGTACAGTGGTGATCAGTCTGTAGTGGGTGGCAATAGCAGGTTCTAGGGACATTTATTTTAGGAGGGGGAGGACCCAGGCTTCTCTGAGGCTGGCTGGCACTGTGCTGGAGGAGAAGCAGGCATTAATGAAGGTGGTGATAAATAGGGGTTAGTATATCTGCACAGTCCTTGAGGAGGGTTGCTGGGAAAATATCACCTTTACATTTTGTGGGTTTGAGACTTTTGACAATTTTTAGGGCTTCCACATCTGATAGATCTATGAAATTGAACTCGGGGCGTGAAGTGTTGGGGCGACTGGGTGGGAGGCTTGCAGTGGAGGGCAGTGGGACCCTGAGGTGTTTAGCAGGGTGACTCCGAATTTTTCTGTTCAACTTGTCGATTCTGTTTAGCATTGCCCTTTGGATATCCGAACACCAGGCTTCATCCTTGGTGGGGGTGGGGGAGGAGTTTCCAGTTTCCTAAAGATGGAAAACATCTCTCGTGTCTTGATTTGGCGCTGTGTATTCTGGAGTTGAAGGAGTTAGCTTTGTGATTATAATGGCTGATTTGTAGCGTTTGGCAAGTTTGGTGAAGTTGTATTTCCAGGAGTTGGTGGGATTCTTTTGCCACAGTAGTTGCACTGGTCTATAAGGTTGCGCAGTTCAAGGAGGTCAGGGGTGAACCATGAGATAGTGTGTCTAACGGGTTTGGCTTTTCGAGGAACTGGGGGTGGGAGGGGCACAGTGTTCACTGCTTTGGCTAGTGTAGCGCTGTAGATGTCCACTAGTGACTTAGTGTTCGTAGTGAAAGGGGTCTTGAGGCATGGGGTGTCAAGCCACGGCATGATGTTTTCTTTAGTGAGTTTCCGTGTGCTGCGGGTCATTGCTGCGGGTAGTGAGGTGGATGCGAGTTTGGGTTTCAAAGGTCGTAGAATGACGAAATGGAGGATGTGCTGGTCAGACCAAGGGCAGCGGGTGTTGGTGCTGATTGAGACTTAGCAGTGGTGGCCGGCGATCCAATCTAGAGTGCAACCTATTGCATGAGTGGGGCTAGTGACGCGGTGTGTGAATCCTAGTGTTTCCAGAGCGTTTGCCAGCAAAGTGGCCTGAGAGTGTTTTAGGTCATGGAGGCCTAGCGTTTTAGGTCTCCCAGCAGAATAATGTTTGAGGAGGCTTTGATATTGTCCTCGAGGATGTGGGGGAGGTTCTCTTCAAAGTTAAGGGTGATGCTGGGCGTGCGATAGATGAGGTGTATGGTGATGGTGCATGTGGGTGATGGGGAAAGCTTGGGGGATAGCAGGTCTACATTGTCATTGAAGGATGTCTTGAGCTGTCTGATAGGGAAGGAATCTCTGGTTATCAGGGCAACGCCGCAACCTTTGGACGCAAGTCTGTCCTTGCAGTAGATGGTGTACCCAGTAGGGATGGCTAAGGGTAGGGCAGGGCCTGATGCTTCGTGGAGCCACGTTTCTGATATGGCTAAGGCATCAAGGTTATGGTTCGAGATAAGGACATTTATTTCTAGTGCGTGAGCACTTAAGGAGCGTGCGTTGATGTATGGCGAGGTCGTTTGGGCTGATGTGGGCAGTTCCCCTGTTTACATCTTGTTTCTGGTCCACCCCCTTTTCTTTGTCCCAAAAACGGCTCCCTGATTTAAGATAAGGACAGCAAACTTACATGTCACCCATTTCATTTTCTCTGACAACAGCATGTTTTCACATAGACCCTTGATTCGATTGAACAACTGCATTTTCTTTAAGAAAGGGAGAAGAAGAGTGTGACCGAACGTCTGCATTTATATGAAACTTGGCATTTTGGTGGGATATTGAAAATAAAATGGGTGTAAAGCCAAGAACCATCTCACAATTCTGCCTTTTGAACCTTTATTGTGGGACATCCAGACCAACAGCGTATGGTCCGTGATCAAGGTGAACATTCGACCAGTTAAGTAATATCTTGGAGCTTCTAAAGCCCACATGGTAGCCAGACACTCCTTTTCAAAGGTAGCACATTTTTTCTATGAGGGAAATGTTTCTTGCTGATTGGTTTCTCTTTGGTTTCTCTTCGCCATCTCTCATTTGGGACAAAACTGGGACAAAGACTACCTGGATAGCAAAGTACTGGTTAATGAAGTCTGAGGATGCACTCTCTTTCAAATCTTGCAATGTATGTCATACTGGACAAATCCATCTAAGGATGTTAGGATGATTATTGGAAGGTAGTGTGCCAAGTTACCAATCAATTTTTTATGAAATTGTTAATATCAGGTGGAGATAATACTCAGTGAGGGACAGAAATGCTTTAAGATACTTGTAACCCCTGTGCGTGGGGTAAACAAAGAAAAAAAAGAAAGGATCTCCGGTGCGTGAAGGCGTGCCAGGGATACCGAACCAAAAAAAGGGCTAGAGTAAAGTACCCTCTCACATGCCAGCGCAAGGTTTCCTTTACTCTGAAAAAGGGGGGAAAAAAACAGTGGGGGTGCGAGCGGAGCGCTGTGTCTCTTAACAGAAACCCCTTCTAGAGGGTTAGAGGAGTTATACTTCCCCCCCCCCCCTGCTCGCCGCCACTGCTCCGGGCTTCATGCTGGTGCTCCCCTGACTAGCAGTGTAGCGCCTATTTGCATTTTGTATTTTATTTATATAGCGCACCAGGCCCAAAGGCATCTGGGCGCATATCATAGGAGGCAAAGTTACGATTACATACATGGGAATAAGGAACCTCTACCAACTTACAATAGACATGCCGGTGAGGTGCCTCTGATCACAGCCACCCCTCTAGGTGGCCCATCTACCACTAGGGGTCCTGGGCACATTAAACTGATGACACGCCTCACAGCAGGGGAGCACCCAGCATAGTTAGCCCTCCTGGGCTGCATCCAATTGAGGGGCTGCCCCCTGGACAGGTGGACCACCAGGACTGCCTTTGGCCACACCTGGTAGACGTGGCACAGGTGGACTGAGTTGTGTGGGGCTGCCCACACTGCATCCGAGTGATGGGCTGCACCTTGCCTACACAGCTCAGCCCAAGTAAAGATTCTGGGGACCCCCCCAGACTTGCTGCTACTGTTGCCTGCCTGGACATTTGTCCTGAGCGTGACGATTCACATCAAGAGAGCAGCAGCAGAGAATTTGAGACAGCCCTGGCCAGGTTGTCTCAGAAATAAAGTTGTTTTATATATAGTTTTTTATGTAGTGCACTGTATGAACTTTGTACATATTCTTTAAAGACTTTAATATTTTTTAATATTTGAAGGACTCTTTATATTTGTGTTAGATACGCAGCTGCTAGGTTTAATTTAAATTGTATAAAGTGTCTTGAGATTTCCCCTTTTTGTACAAAACCTCACAAGACCCTGCTGGTGTACCAGAAGAGAAAAGTATAGAAGTGAACGTGAACTGTAAACGAGCATTCCTCTGCCTGCCTTTGCTTTTGTGTGCTAGTAATGATAACCTTGTGTTTCTTTCCTTATCGGTATTTGGGGATCCTGCCCTAACCTGCTGATTTCACCTACCATCACACCTTCCCAGTGGGGGGGGGGGGGGGGGGGAGAGGGGGAGGGGAGGGGTCATTGGGGTGATCTTGAACCTGAGACAGCAGGGTTTGGAGACAGGTAAAAGGCGGGTCAAGTTATAAGTAAGGCATAAGACACATTGTGTGCCCACCTAATACTGTCTCCCAATAAGGTGCGTAATACATCACCCTGCTACATTTTTGGGAGGCACTGCTCAGAGCACCTTTGGTGAGCCTACACCCTCCTTATCCTTCCTACTTACCTCATAACTAACTTTCTTTCCTTCCCAGTGTAGTGTACAGTTTGCCAATGTACGTTTCTGGATTTTTCATTTCTGGATATCTTTGTGTCTGTTTTTTTTAAATTTTTTTTTACAAGTTTTGGATAATATTGTAAATATTGTTATGATCATTGTGATTGATATTACCGAATTTGCCACCTCATCTGACAGACAGTTACCACCCTCATGGATCGGCTTTAGGTAGCCAGCTGGGCTGAGGGTGAGGGGATTAAGCCTGGCCATTGCTTTATCATAGGTGACGTCCCTTGGAGCACACCTCTACACCAGGTGCTCAGGTTGACGGAGTCCCTAGAGTTCCCCACCGGCCAGGTTACATGCCCGGGTAAAGCCCCTGGCCCAGCAGAGACCAGTATCCTGGTCTGCTACAGACCTAAGGAATTCGACCATGAGAAATTGAGGCTCATTAAGAGTTTGGCGGTGCAGGAAAAAAGTGGAGGTAATACAGTTTACCTCCATTTTTCCCACACCACCAACCTACAAGTTTGCCACTATTACTGGATGGTAATACCAGTGATTTATGGAGGTAAAGTGGAGGAGTTACCTCCAGAGGTAACACCAGCAAAAATCCCCAATGGAGTCCTATGGACACCATTAAATAGGGATTTACACACAGCAAACTGCCACTTGTAATCAGGTGGTATTACCATCAGAGGTAATATCACCTGACCAAGTGACAGTATCAGTAATTCCGTTTTCGGTATGCCAGCAGATTTACTGCCGCAATTCAGGCAAACTCGTAATGAGACTCCTTGCTTATGGGGGGGACCCCAAAGCGTGATAACCTCCCTGAGCGTTGACCACCTGGACAGGGTTGCAGGCTAGTGCACCAGTCACACCACCTATGCCCAAATCCTGCCTTGCCAAGAGTTGCACACAGTCATCCTGCAACACCCACTGTAGCTGCCATCCTGGCTGCGCTCGGAAGCACCTCTATTTTGCCAAGGGCTAGAGCGCACGCCAGTGCTACAGCAGAGGATAGAGGTGCCGCACTGATCACTCCCTCCTGGGTGAGGCCTTCAAGGACGTGTTACATGAGGCCATCACGACACCATCAGAGCATGGCCCCTATGGGGAGAACCTAACCCCCAGGGGTGAAGAAGAATACCAACTTTGGGCAGACCACAGCAACCAGATGATACACGACTAGAGAGTTACAGCCCGGGTGAAGAGGCGCTGTAAGATTGAGTGTCAGTACTCACCAAGAGACGGAACAGGAGATGGCGAAGGGAATATTGCAGCGTCGGGTAACCTGGAGCAGTCCTGGCCCAGGTCCCCTTGCTTGTGGGGGTTCTTTCCAATGATACACCCCTCTACTTGTGTAGACCACACAAGCAGAGGGGCAAATCAGTTGAAAGAGTGGGAAAGAACACCAAAATACCGCCAGTAGCACTTGGCTGCAAGTGAGAAAAGAATATTTAGAGTGAGGTCTCAAAACCCAGGAGAATGCAACACTGAGAGGAGTAAATAGCCTACTAATGCGGGCAATCTTGTATAGGGTTGCTTTGTTACCAATCAGGATGTAAGTGCCAGTGAGATAAGTGATAGATTATACACAAGCTCTATTGAATTTGTAAGGAAAAAATAAATGAAGTACCCCAATATCTTACCCAGCGAGAATACTGACGGTACTCCGGTCGAAGGATTGGGTCCAGTCACTTCAAAGGTGTAAACAACGAGAGGAAAGGGTTAGTTAGTAGGGAACTAAACCGACTTGCACGAGGGTCGCACTAGTAGCGGGATGGTGCATGTGGGTTGCAGCAAGGCGTCCAATGTTTTGTGCACTGAATGGGCTAGAAGTTCCAAGTAGTTAGTCGTGTAGAGAATGGACTTTTGGAGTTCTTACCAGGAAAAAAGGGCTTCCGTGATGAAGACAAGTGAGTTCCACAAGGTTGTCTTGAGGGATAGATAACGTGCAGGCAGACTTCACAAAACAACTAGACAAAGGAATCCTTAAGCAATCGGAGAGTTTGTTTGAAGTGCAAGCAGTTTAAGAGCAGAATCACAGGGCAGAAGCAGTCCGTATAGCAGACGGGAGGTTCGTTCAATGTGCGGCAAAGCAGCGAAACAGGAAGATGAGGCAGTCCGTAATACAAAGGCAGAAGTCAAAGACCAGAAAAAGTACAAACTGTAGCGCTAGTAAAGACTTTAATCAGAAGCGCTGGGTTAGTGGATGCGAAAGTGTTTTATGGTGTTTCAAAGGGCGCGAGCCATATCATGGGGCGTAGTCAACAGTCACATGACCGCGATGGAAGACGATGCGTGCCTTAGAGGAACGGAGAGCAGCAGAATGGCGTGAATGACCCGCAAACACGGAACGTTTCCCTGCCAACCTCCAATGCTGGTAGAAAGGAGATGCCTTAGGAGGGAAGCGACTGGGAAAGCCTCCAGAAAGAATGTGAATGAGGATTAATCGTGACAGCATTCCTCCGGCAAAGGCACCGGCACCCCCCCGGGATTCATGAAAGCACTTCAACAATCGCGGGGCATGGATATTCCCAATGGGCTCCCATGTTCTGTCCTCCAGACCATATCCCTTCCAATCCACTAGGTAGTAGGGAACAGCTGCACACAACCACATGTCCAGATTAGCAGCGACTTCATATTCCACAGAACCCTGCACAAGCACCGAGGTAGGGCGAGAAGGCAACAGAGTGGTAGGTAAACAAGGATTAAGAAGGGATACATGAAAAACAGGGTGCACCCGCCAACGAGAAGGGATATCCAGTCGTTCAGCCACCGGATTGATGAGACCAGAGATGGCAAAAGGTCCAACATAACCGGGAAGAAGTGATTTTTCGCCAGAGATCTTAAGGTGCTTGGAAGACAACCTATCTAACATGCCAACCTCCAATGCTGGTAGAAAGGAGATGTCGTAGGAGAAACGGCGGGAAAAATGCACCCTACGGAAAGGATGTGAACGAGTGCTATGGGCACCAGTAAGGTGAGTAGGGTCAATTGTGACATGAGAGTCAGCGCGGTCCTGTGTTGTCATCCAGGTGCTCCATGCCACGGATCCAGACCCCCACAGCGAAGGGTATCATGTAAATGCTGGATGGAGTGTTTGGAGCCACTGAGTCTGGTGCAGAGCTGATGGTGAAATACTACGTTACCCGCCTCCAACAGGGTGAGCATCTCTCGGAGTATCTCTCCAGGACCTGGTCAGGCTGCAATAAGTCATGCGTGGAGCCAAATCGCTGCCACTGTTGCTTCGGCAGCTATGAATCTGAGAATGGACCCAGAAACCAACACCCTTTGATGAAAGGGTCGAGAGAGGTACATACTCCGGAAGGCGAGATAGAGGACGCAGTGTACAGTTTACCAAGTCAACTGGTGTCTTCATACACTACCCAGGAGTAGGACCAGAGACATCAAATGGAGGAGTTGCGCCAAACCACCCAGGCGATGCAGCTGCATAGAGTGCTGGCCAAGCCACCGCATATAATGACATCCAGACCACCAGAGCACAGAAGAGGCTCAACACTGCCATCCCAAGAGAGAACACCAGCTCTTCCGGAGCGCTCAAGAGCCACGGCAGTCCCAAGTGGACCGACAGCATACCACACTGCTCCAGCCTTGGCAGTTCTGCCATAGGTGTGGACAGGAGCACCACACATTCCATTATGCCCAAGTTGCGGCAAGGTTCCAGGCTTTGAACAACCGCTGGTGGGAAACGCCAGCGAGGACCAGGAAGCAGAGCACCTGAATCCTCAATACTACTACGCTCTGAATGAGTAGTGACACACAAGTCTGTAGTGACACCACCGGTGGGCAAGTCATCTGGCAACCTGCATCCACCCAGATTGGCTAGTCCACCCGAGAGGAAGATCACCTGTAGTCAAACAACCAGCAAGCACAGCACCCGAACATTATGGACAATACCTGACGGGTTTGTAGGACCACCAGCCACTGTGACAATTCCCATCGCTGGATGACAGGCAAAAGTGCTTCTGGATATCGGCTCACAGGTCACCATCGTTTATGAACCAGTCTACAGAAAACACCTGGTCGCATATCCCATTGGAGCCCTTGCTGGGCTGAACCTTCTCGGTGTGGGCGACAACCCTTGCAAATATCTGGGGTACACTCGGGTCAGACTGCGTCATCGTGGGGCGAGGGCAGGAGCCCCCCCAGCACCCCCAGCCCAGCAGAGGAACCACGCGACAAGCGGGGAACAGGACAGGGCCTGCCTGACCCTGTCCCCACACGGCGCCTGACTCGCCCATGCCGGGCGCAGCGCGGCCTGAAACCGAGGCTGAGCCTCATTTACATCAGTGGTAACCGCCGGCAGGCGGATCACGCCGGCGGCCAGCTCCAAGGCCACTCTAAGGCCTGTTGGGTGCCTGCTAACCCCCTCACTCCACTCTTCCTCATCGTGGGGCGAGGGCAGGAGCCCCCCCAGCACCCCCAGCCCAGCAGAGGAACCACGCGACAAGCGGGGAACAGGACAGGGCCTGCCTGACCCTGTCCCCACACGGCGCCTGACTCGCCCATGCCGGGCGCAGCGCGGCCTGAAACCGAGGCTGAGCCTCATTTACATCAGCGGTAACCGCCGGCAGGCGGATCACGCCGGCGGCCAGCTCCAAGGCCACTCTAAGGCCTGTTGGGTGCCTGCTAACCCCCTCACTCCACTCTTCCTCATCGTGGGGCGAGGGCAGGAGCCCCCCCAGCACCCCCAGCCCAGCAGAGGAACCACGCGACAAGCGGGGAACAGGACAGGGCCTGCCTGACCCTGTCCCCACACGGCGCCTGACTCGCCCATGCCGGGCGCAGCGCGGCCTGAAACCGAGGCTGAGCCTCATTTACATCAGCGGTAACCGCCGGCAGGCGGGTCACGCCGGCGGCCAGCTCCAAGGCCACTCTAAGGCCTGTTGGGTGCCTGCTAACCCCCTCACTCCACTCTTCCTCATCGTGGGGCGAGGGCAGGAGCCCCCCCAGCACCCCCAGCCCAGCAGAGGAACCACGCGACAAGCGGGGAACAGGACAGGGCCTGCCTGACCCTGTCCCCACACGGCGCCTGACTCGCCCATGCCGGCCGCAGCGCGGCCTGAAACCGAGGCTGAGCCTCATTTACATCAGCGGTAACCGCCGGCAGGCGGATCACGCCGGCGGCCAGCTCCAAGGCCACTCTAAGGCCTGTTGGGTGCCTGCTAACCCCCTCACTCCACTCTTCCTCATCGTGGGGCGAGGGCAGGAGCCCCCCCCAGCACCCCCAGCCCAGCAGAGGAACCACGCGACAAGCGGGGAACAGGACAGGGCCTGCCTGACCCTGTCCCCACACGGCGCCTGACTCGCCCATGCCGGGCGCAGCGCGGCCTGAAACCGAGGCTGAGCCTCATTTACATCAGCGGTAACCGCCGGCAGGCGGATCACGCCGGCGGCCAGCTCCAAGGCCACTCTAAGGCCTGTTGGGTGCCTGCTAACCCCCTCACTCCACTCTTCCTCATCGTGGGGCGAGGGCAGGAGCCCCCCCCAGCACCCCCAGCCCAGCAGAGGAACCACGCGACAAGCGGGGAACAGGACAGGGCCTGCCTGACCCTGTCCCCACACGGCGCCTGACTCGCCCATGCCGGGCGCAGCGCGGCCTGAAACCGAGGCTGAGCCTCATTTACATCAGCGGTAACCGCCGGCAGGCGGATCACGCCGGCGGCCAGCTCCAAGGCCACTCTAAGGCCTGTTGGGTGCCTGTTCGGAGCCGTAGGAGCCAGGGGCCAGGATCTCTGCCCTTTCAACTCCAGGATCTCTCACTATCAGAAGTTGGAGACGCCCTCAGCCGCATTATACTGATTCTAAACATGTATGGTACATTGGCCATGTACAGCACCATGATACCTATCAGCTTAACTGAACTGTTTTGGTGAGTAATGCTTAACTACATAAGACGGCTAAGTTCTTTTAAGAAATAACTGAAGCGATACACCTACATTTGTAATTGTTGATTTTCTAACAACAAAAGCGGTAACAATCACCAGCTGCGCAAATTCTGAGATTTTCTAACGTTAAACAAATTGTACGCATTTCTTAATGTGTGATTGGAGCTCTCTCACTTACTGAACAGCTATCATTCTATAGTACTCAAGAAGCAAGTACAGTAGACACGAATACATGTTTACTCATACACAGCAATGCCCTCAACACCACAGATCCTTCTTGGTATCATGCGCCCCCCCGACCATGTGGTAGTCTTTTTCTACTAACTGGTCCAACTTGCAGAGTTATCTATATGTCTGTAGCCATTTCTAGCCCAAATGTGATTACCGAATTTAGGTGAACCCCTTGCCTACTTGCATCTACTTGCACATGCCATTTTTAGCCTAAATGTGATTACTGTTCTTAGGTGAACCCCTTGCCTACTTGCATCTACTTGCACATGCCATTTTTAGCCTAAATGTGATTACTGTTCTTAGGTGAACCCCTTGCCTACTTGCATCTACTTGCACATGCCATTTTTAGCCTAAATGTGATTACTGTTCTTAGGTGAACCCCTTGCCTACTTGCATCTACTTGCACATGCCATTTTTAGCCTAAATGTGATTACTGTTCTTAGGTGAACCCCTTGCCTACTTGCATCTACTTGCACATGCCATTTTTAGCCTAAATGTGATTACTGTTCTTAGGTGAACCCCTTGCCTACTTGCATCTACTTGCACATGTCATTTTTAGCCTAAATGTGATTACTGTTCTTAGGTGAACTACTTGCCTACTTGCATCTACTTGCACATGTCATTTTTAGCCTAAATGTGATTACTGTTCTTAGGTGAACTACTTGCCTACTTGCATCTACTTGCACATGCCACCTTTAGCCTAAATGTGATTACTGATCTTAGGTGAACCCCTTGCCTACTTGCATCTACTTGCACATGCCATTTTTAGCCTAAATGTGATTACTGTTCTTAGGTGAACCCCTTGCCTACTTGCATCTACTTGCACATGCCACCTTTAGCCCGAATGTGATTACTGTTCTTAGGTGAACCCCTTGCCTACTTGCATCTATTTGCACATGCCTTTCTTAGCCTGAGTTGCGAACTAAGGTAAACCCCCTGTCTATTTACACATGCCAAACCGTACAATGTACCTCAGCAAGAGCCAAACAGCCACCCTACTGTATCTCCTCATACATATATTACACCTTACCATCTTCATTGCCACCATAACCATGTACCCTGCAGAAAATGCACCCTGTCCAACCCTAGAAAGAAACACTAGACTACGAGCCAGACTACCCCGTCTCTACGAGCCCATCTACCACAACAAGAGACCCACCCTGCAACACACCAAAATCCACCCGAGCCACATCACACCCTGCTACAACTCCACCCAACCCAAACTCATCCCTATAACAATCCAGGATACACCCAACACTACCACTATATCCGGAGCTTTGATCAACGCCAGATCGATAATGGCCCACGCCACAGAAATAGCAGACACCTTATCCTCAAACAACCTCGACCTCCTAGCTATCACTGAATCATGGCTGCACGAAGCAGCAGGCCCAGCACTCTCAATAGCCATTCCAGAAAATTACCAAATAATCAGAATGGACAGGCCCAACAACAGAGGAGGCGGCCTAGCCATCATAGCTAAAACAAACCTCGAGCTAAGACCACTGCCTCAAGCACCTCTCAAATCCTGCGAACTCCTAGTAGCCAAACTACCCATCTCCAACTGTCGCACCTTAACCATCCTTCTAATATATAGGCCACCCGGCCCCATTGGCTCATTCGAAGCAGACCTATCCAGCCTCCTAGCCAACAACATAAAAGACACCACCCAAATATTATTGCTAGGCGACTTGAATCTAGGACTAAACGACCCTGACGACAAATCAGCACAAGCTATAGCCAACATGCTAGATGAACACGGCCTAATCCAAAGAGTGCTCACCCCCACCCATAATAAAGGTAGGACCTTGGACTGGATCGCCACTCTAAACTGCGACACCGTCATTACCAAAACCACTCCCCAGCACTGGACAGACCATCACCTCATTGACTTCACCTTATCTCTCAATAAAGAAGTCAACAAAAGAAAAATCATGGCACCACCACTACCCACTAGAGCAAAAAAAAACATAACCCCTGACAACCTCCTACCACTACTACTGCCAACCCTCAATGCTCTCCCCGATAATCTAAAACCAGAACGCCTAGTAGAAAACTATAACAATACCATAAAAAAAGGACTAGACATCATTGCCCCTCTAAAACTGCAAAAAAGCAAACAGCAAGCCCACCTGAACACCTGGTTCACCCCACATCTGAAAGAACTTAGACTGCACAAAAGAAAACTTGAAAGCCAATGGCGCAACTCCCCTACAGAAGAGAACAAATCACAACTCAAACTTTATGCAAACAACTACAAAAAAGAAATTCTACTCACCAAAAAGAAACTATTCAATGAAAGAATCGAAAAATCGAGCTCCAACACCAGAGAACTATTTGCTATACTAAGGGAACTAGAATCCCCTATACCCCCACCAGACAATATAATTAAAGATAAAGTATGGTGCACCAGCGTCCAAAACGCCCTAACTAATAAAATCAAAACTCTCCAAACCAAAATCGCTCTGAAAAAAGACTCTCTCACCACCAATGAAGCATCTCCCAGCAACCACGACAAAACAGCCAACCGTCCAGGCCAGAATCTCTTCAGATTTACCAAAATATCTATCCCAGAAACAGAAAAAGTTATAGCCTCACTTAAACCATCTAACTGCAAAGGCGACAACTGCCCTCCCCAGATAATCAAGGATGCTGCTAGGGATCTAGCCCCCTTTATAACCAAGCTGATCAACGCATCCTTCTCCTCCAACACCATACCAAGTAACCTCAAAGAATCTTGGGTCCTGCCTCTCCTCAAGAAGCAAACCCTAGACCCCGCTATTCCCACCAATTACAGGCCCATCACCACGGTGCCATTCCTGTTAAAGATAATAGATAGAGTAGCATACCTGCAGATTCAGCAATATCTTGAAACTCACAAACTACTAGGCACCCACCAATCAGGCTTCAGACCGAAGCACGGCACCGAAACAGCCTTAATCGATCTTAAAACCCAGATCAATGAGATTAACGACAAAGGGAACACTGCCATGTTACTACTCCTCGATCTGTCGGCAGCATTTGACCTGGTAGATCACGCAGTCCTGTGCGAACACCTGGCCTCAGCAGCCCACTTCTCGAAAGAGGCCATAGCCTGGATCCAATCATTCTTGGACAACCGAACTATGAGGGTCTTCTCCACCCTAGCCTCAGCAGACCCCATTAAAATAACCTGTGGGGTGCCCCAAGGCTCCTGCGTCTCTCCCACCCTCTACAACATCTTTACCAAGCCCCTATTTGACAAGTTGGACAGACTGGGTGTCTCATATACCAATTATGCAGATGACACCCAGATCCTCATACCCCTTTCAGGCAACTACGCTTCAGATACGGCCTTGGTAAACAAAATATATCTCATCATTCAGGCATGGATGGCCACACACGGTCTATGTCTAAATGATGAGAAAACCGAAATCCTGCTCCTCGGATCCAATACCAATCTCAAAAAACTCAGTTCCAACTATAAGGCCTTCAACATTGATGGCAACACCATCACAGTGGCCAAAACAGTGAAAACACTAGGCTTTCACCTTGATGCAACCATGTCACTAAAAAAACAAGTTAACTCACTAGCATCCTCCACCGCCTACACATGCAAGCTAATTAGGGCAAGTAGAGCCTTCCTCACCCAAGCTAGCTGCATCATCATAGCCAACGCCCTAATACTATCCAAACTGGACTATTGCAACGCCATGTACCTAGGAGCCAACAAATGCATAACCAACAAACTACAGACACTACAAAACAACGCTCTCAGAACAGCCCTCAACCTACCCTCCAAGGAACACATCTCCAACAAAAGGAGAGAACACAAATGGCTTAAAATCCACGACCGCATCTCCCTCAAAACGGCATCACTCACCTACAAATGTTTAAACAACGCAGCCCCCCCCTATCTCGCATCCAGAATAAAGAAAAAAACCTCCACCCGCCCCACCAGATCGATTAATTCCTACTGCCTGCAGGTACCCAATTTCAGACAAAAGAAAACCGGCGGCAGCAGCTTCCCTGTCTTGGCAGCCCAACACTGGAACGCCCTCCCACTCTACATTAGGACAGACCAATCCTACTATAGCTTCAGGCGAAACACCCTCACTTGGCTGCGGGCCAATGATCCTCACGACTAACCCTGCCATCTAATCTGATCATGCCAGTGCTATAACCTGACTACCATGCACAGCCTTAAATATGTAAATATGTAAATGCAACCGAACTGCCCCTATGCACAGCACTAATTATGTAAATTTGTAAGCTTTCGCTCAATTATATGTATATATGCACATCCCACACAATGTAACTGTAAATGTAATGCTCTTTTTCTCATGCCTATCTTATTCTGTAACCAAGTTTTTATGTAATCCTATCTTCCTGACCTCTGTTGCGCCCTGTTACCTCTGGGTTTTGCGCGCTATACTAAATAAATAAACAAACAAACAAACAAACAAACTGCAGTTTCCACGTGATGTAGCTGGAGTCTGTACTCCTATCGACACTCTGGCTCTGGTCTGCAGAAGGCGGAGTCAAGATCCTGCAACACTGGTGGTGATTGGAACTAATTCCTTGATGTTTCACACACTGGCGGCAATATGTCAGGAGATGGCAGGACCACAATATGCCAGCATGTTGTCCATGCACCCCATATGCCAACAGGCATACTTGCAGAGAGAGATCCGATCCAGAACTCCGCCATTTGCACCCATTGGATATGTATGCACCCCCCGGTTCGAACAGATCACAATCCCAGCACAACACTGTGATGGTCCCTGGCAGAGTGTGACTCAGCAGGGAGCCATGACCAAGACGTCTGGTGATGGGAGCACCAGAATGTGGGGAGCTCCCAGGGAGGTTACTCGTACAGCGGACCCTGATGACAACGGATTGAACGGACCTGAAAACCATCAAGGTACCGGTCATTAATGTGACCAATAGGACCATCTGCGTACCAAGATGCACCATCATCACACAGTTCACCTGACCGCTTATGTAGCCCTAGCAAGTGTTGCCACTGTCCCAATTAAGAAGGCGTTGGATATGAAGACCGTGGACTTTGGAAACTCCCCGATCTCAGAGAGGGACAAGGACCACTTGAGGGAGCAGCTCGCCCTGCGCACCAAGTAGTTCCCCACAAGCCTTTGGGACATTGGCAAGGCCCAGAGAGTCAAAAACCGGATCAGGTTGTCTGACGACACTCCCTTCAGGGAGCGGTCATGACGCCTGGCCCCAGGAGACTTGGAGGATTTATGGCATCATCTGTATGATCTTCTGCAGGCTGGAATTATCCAGGAGTCCAGGAGCCCCTACGCTTCTCCCATCGTCATTGCCCGGAAGAAAAACAGGGATGTCCGAATGTGCATAGACTACTGTTGACCTAACACCTGCACTATTCTGGACCAGTATTCCATGCCCCAGATGGACGAGGAATTGACTGCCTGACTGGGAGTATGTGGTTTTCGGTCCTTAACTTTCGGAGTGATTAGGACCAGATTCTAAAGCATCCAAAGGATTGTGAGAAGATGGCTTTCATCTGTCCGTTGGGATTTTACAAGTTCATCAGGATGCCACAGGGGTTCGCTGGAGTGCCAGCAACTTTTCAGCACCTCATGGAGAAGACCATAATGTAAACACATTGCCCAAATGCACATGGCCGTAGGTGCTCATGTGGCTGAGCTGAGTGACATCAGTCTTGGGTTGAAGCCTCATGGAGAATTAGGTCATTCTTGGTGCCCTTTAAACTATGATGATCAGGGTAATATTGCTGTCAGTTCAAGTGGGAGAGCATCACACTACAGAGGAATAAGAGGCTGCAAGGTTAGGTGGTGGCAAGCAGGAACCAGCAGTTTGGGATGTATGGCAAGACGGTTTGTGCAAGGTAACCAGGTAGACAAACATGTGGATAGATCAGTATTAACAAGAGAACTGGTGAGGAGGCGAAACACAACCTGAAAAGCCAAGATGAGGACCCTTTTCAAGGAGGATGAAGGAGTATTGAGGAAGGCCTAGAAGGAGGCTGTAACTGTGGTCATGTTTACTCAAGACTATGTTTAGCACTGTGTTGGCAATGAGAGCTGAGTCTTTTCATGCTGAGGGGATGGAGGTGGTGGCATAGAGATGAGGAAGGGCACATGTGGTTGAGAACCAGAGCAGAATGCCTGGTGGCTGTGAAATAGGCATGGAATGCATGTGAAGTATTGGTGCTGTTAACTATGATACACTGTGGGATCATCAAATGGCAGAGAAGCATCCATGTTTGTTCAGAGGCAAAGGAACAGAAGATGTGTGCGTTATCAGCAAATATCTGATAGTGGAACCTGAACAAGAAGAGGACATCACAAACGAGTGGGAGAAAAGCCGGAAGAGAAAGGGACCAAGCTAGTGCCTTCAATTACAACCATAGTTCAGGACACCAGAAAACCAGTGAAACCAGAAAAAGAAGAGAATGCCAGGGCACAAGTGGCTGTGTGGAGCCAGAAGAGGAGGGAACCAAGCTGGAGCCAGGTGTAACACCCATTTGCAGTGAGGAGGGTACAGGGATGGAACAAAATACCAGGACACCGATAAAGACATCTGGGAAATAGAAGAACTTAGCATCTGTTGTGTCTCAGATGCCCCGAGCAGCCAGGGGAGCGAGAATGATGGTGAGGGAAGGGCTGAGGAATGCTATGAATAGCAGAAATATGGCTTTGACAGAATGCAATGAACCAGTGGGTAATCTGCAGGAGTGTAGTGCCGATCGATGATAGGTCAAAAGTCTTATTGTCGCAGATGGGCCGAATGTTAGGGAGAATTGTAATTTCTGTGCTAATTCCTTTCAACCTTCGAGACCCCCAGCTCTTTTGCTGGACTTTAGGAAATTTTTCTCACTCTCTCATGTGTTTTGACCCGACTTGGATTATGTGTTTCCTTTGTTTTTGGAGTCTGACTAACTCCATAGGCATCTACTTTTTGTATGGTGACACAGCACCTTCAGTGCAGTGTCACAGAGAAATCCTTTACATTTCTCGCTGAGGTGCTCGCAGTCTATGGCACCCCATCGGTCACTTTTTTCCTGCTTTCTTTCCCAGTCTGTCCACAGTGGATCTGCAGTGTGGAGGAGGAGCTACACAGACTTCAAAAACTCACTTCGGCCGCGGAGCGGCCGCAGAGCTGCTCGCTGAGGTGCTCGCAGTCTACGGCAGTCCACGGCCGCTCCCCGGCCCACCCGACGCCGTAATGCTTGGGGGCGAAGCAAGCGGCGAGGGGCATTGGTTGCGAAGCCAGAGGACGAGAAGCGAAGACAGTGGGCTAGAGAGGCGGAGTCCCCTGAAGCGGGTGAGCCGTTCCAGAAAACCCCCCTTTCTGAAGGATTTCACAGCACTGGCTAAATTCAAAGCACCCGCCGCCCCTTTGCCAATGTCTTCGCTCAAACGCAAAGCTGTTATGGAAACAAACCCACACCGGCCTGAAATACTCCCCCCCCAGAACTAGAGGCGGCGACTTGGCCACCTCAAGGGGAAGAGAACAATCAGCTCACCACAGAAGCCACAGAGGAGCCCTCTGCGGAACAAACCCCCTTGACTCACCAACATCCGTCTCATCACGCTTTGCAGAGAATCCAACACTGAGACCTACCAGTCCTCAAATCCATGAGGAAGAGGATCAGCCCACTCGACCTGCAAGCGGAACCGGCGCGAAAGGCCTGGCTTCAGAGTCCGTGGACGAGGACGACGGCTCCGACTCGAGAGACCTGCAGTCCGCACACAGTTGTGGCCTCCCTGCTCTTGATCCAGGCGCCGCCGCTGGCCGGGAGCCCGCCGCGAAGGCGACGAGCCCTGCCGCCGACGAGCCGCGCATGGAGCAGAGTGAGGGGGAAAACACAGAGCGGACTAACGCTGCCAAAGGGACAACCCCGTTGAACTCGCAGATCTCGGAGCCCTCACAGAACCAGAAGCTGGCTGAAAGGCTTCAAATTACAACTATACCAAGATGACTCTGAACAAATGCTGCGAGTGCTGGCCGGCAAGCAAACAAAATCATTTTGGTCACTGGTCAACTCCAACAGCTCACTAAGTAAGGACGCCCTAACATCTAGCGTACCAGAAGAAGCCTGGATCAAACATTTCGCTACCCTTTTTGGTCCAGCGAGTAAGGAACCAAAACCTGGGACACGTCGAACCAGCTGGTGGGCCATAGAGCCCGACCCATCTAGCATCGAAGACAAAATCAAGAACCTTAAATCATCACGAGCACCAGGTCCTGACGGCCTGTCGAATATGGACTTAAAATCCAACCCAAAAGCCTGGTCAATCCTAATAGTCGAAATTTTTGAATCTTGTGCGGCCACCACATCCGTTCCGAAGTCTTGGAAAACAGCCAATGTAGTGCCTATCTATAAGTCTGGAGACAGAAGCGATCCAAACAACTATCGCCCGATAGCACTCCTTGACTGTATTGGTAAACTCTTCGGATCCTTCTTACTGGACAACTTCAAAACCTGGGTGGCGTCCTCAGAGGGTTGGGACAACTTTCAAACAGGCTTCCGAAAAAATGTGAACACTATGGCAAACATATTCATTATCAACATCTTGAAAGCCAGAGTCCAGGAAGGGGCTCCTTCCCTATGCATGGCCTTCATCGATATATCCAAAGCCTTCGACAAGGTAAATAGAGAAAAACTCTGGATAAAACTTACCAATTGGAATTGCCCACCGTATCTGCTAGATCCAATACAAGACCTTTACTCAGAAACATCCATGAGAGTCAGACTTAACGGTACTGGGTTACTTTCCTCCGTAATAGGAACAGCTAGCGGAGTTAAGCAGGGATGCCCTCTGGCACCAGCACTTTACAACGCCTATACCGGTGATTACCAACAAGCCGAAAAGAATGTTAAAGCCTTCCCGCCCTCCTTAGGATCCGAAAAAGTCAGTAGATTACTTTACGCGGATGATATCATCCTCATTGACCAGACAAAGATAGGGTTACAGCGAAAATTAGACAATTTGAACGAATACCTTCATACTAACGACCTGGAAAGTAACGCAACAAAAACCAAAGTGATGCGACTGACGAAAGCGGCCAAACGCAAAACCTCAAAGGTATGGTTCTTCAACAACACCCGTATGGAAGAGGTGGATGCCTTCAGATACCTGGGCACGATGTTCAGTAACAAAAGGAATGAGCAATCCATGTTAGACCTCCTGACCAACAAAAACAAAACTTTGTCAAATCAACTGACCATCATGGATAAAAAATGTGGTCGCTTCTCAGTAAAGGCGGCGACGAATTTCTATGAGATGAAAGTGGTCCCAACGCTCACCTACGGCACAGCGGCAATGTTTGGCATCCCTGACTCAACGTGGCCTAAATTGGAGGGCTCACTCTGGAAAAAAGTGCTCCGACTGCCTACTTCGACTCCAATAGCATTGATAAGAAGGGAACTCATCTCTCCAAGGAACAGTATCTAGCAACACTCTGATGTTCTACAGAGAAGTGAGATCATCTGTGGAGAAAATCTATGCATTGATATGGGATGAAATTAAGAAAGGTTCAAACAAAACTCTCAAAACTGGGTTAGAAAAAAAATCAAATACTTCTGAATTCAATAGGCAGCTCAGAGGAGGAGCTCTTGACAAATCCGAAAAGAACGGCAAAAAAACTGATAGACTTAGATTGGTGCGACACTCAACAAACAGCAGCAAACTACAAATCAGTGGCCCACTTGCCGGCTTTCGCCCAAAAATTAAATGAACCCATCAGCTACCTACTCCAATTCCCGAATAAGACATTCCGCTCTACCTTCCTAAGAGCGTACTGAAAATCCGAGGCAAATCTGAATCGGACGGCTGCCGATTCTGTCGGAACTCAGACTTAAAGGAAAGCCTGAGACACTTGATCATCCACTGCCCAGGAACAACTAGCAATAGAAAAACCCACCTGGATCACTTTTATTCAAACTTCTCAAAAATGGACGAGGACTACTGGTGGTCATATCTAATGAACGGGCTAAGTCGAAGACCGGTTATCGCAGTGGTAAACTTTCGACACAGTCTGAAGTTGGATGCCATCTGTGAAGGACAAGAAAGTTTCTAAAAGGACTTAGCCCGTTTTTGATAAGCATCTGGGAAAATGTACTTGGACATTTCTCTTCCTCCTTTGTAAAAACTGCTAACAGTTAAACACAAATAAAAAAAATAAAAAATAAAAAACATTTCACATACTGTTCCCGAGAATAGTAAAGGGAAATTGACCTTTCCCTTTGTAGGTCTAGCACACACCATCTTATGTGGAGTGCTGGGGGGTTACTTTAGTAGCCCCTTATCCTACATTCTCATGTAAAAAAATGTATGTTACCCTCACTACTTTAAATGGCTGGTGGCAGTGGTTTAATGTTCCTACCATTGTGCTTTTGTACTGCAGGCTGAACTCTCAGCTGCAGTACAGCACCCATGGGTGACCATTTTGTCAAAATGGCCCGTTTTCTTTTTTCACCATTTTCTGTTTGTGCAGTCTTTCTTGGGTTTTACTCTGCGTGCCAAGTCAGGTTTGAGCCCTTTGTTTGTTTTGCCTTTGGCAGGCTTCAGTCCTGAAACCCACCTCTGGCTCCAGTGTGTCTGGAAGGGCACTAAGTGAGGGAGGATCCTGAACCTCCTGTGTCCTTTATCTTTAGGAATGCCTACATGTACCCAGTCCTGATTGGCTGGCTAGCTGTCCTTTCAGGACACCCACCCTGCTGTTTGAGTGACAGCTAGGCTGTGCATGAATGGGAGAAACCTGCTTAAAAGCTGAGGGTTTTGGGACCAGAGACAGAGTCAACCACTAGGAAGAACAACCCGATGAAGAAACCATGAACGAGGCTTGCTGCATCCTCGTGGACCTTTGAATTTGCCAGTGATGCCCTGCTGCTGTGCTGAAACTCCTTTTTCTAATCGATAAGAGAAGCTCCGGAAGGGACGACTCATCCCCTTGGCTTAGTGGGACCAACTAACCCCAAGACTAACTCCATTGGACCATCTTCCCCGACTGGCTGTACTTCTTTGCTGCTGCAGGAATTGAGTGCCAGGGGTCAAGAAATCCGTAGTCGAGTGCAACGTCTGTGATACTTGCTGTACTTCATAGGTAATAACTTGGTTTTTAACTATTATTGCTGGGAAAGGTTTTTATCTAGACTTCATTGGAAGATTTAAGTGCTCACATGCCCATAGAACCTGTTTAACATTTTTTCTTCCCTTAACCTTTCCTTTCTACAAACCTCAGAATCTACAAAAAGTGTACTAGTGATATATAAATGCCATTACTGTCCTAGTTAGTGAAGTCACCTCAGGGTGTAGGAAGTGTGTAAGAAACAGCTCTAAAGAGCATCTACTAGCTTTGTGTTGAATCTGGAAAAGTATATTTAATTGTTACACAAATTGCCCTTTTTAAAGAACGCTTATTTAAAAATGACTTTTAAATAAATAATTATTTAGAACAAAACCCCTGAGTGTAAGTGTTACTTGGCTACTTGTATTTGTGGATTTCATTGCTACAGCTCATATATCTCTCTCTCCCTCTCCCTCTGCCTCTTACGTTCTACTACTCTCTCCTCCCCACTACTCTATACTGCACCCTCCTAGTACTCTACACACTCCATTTTCCTGACACTGCACTCCACCCACACCTTCTCCAGTCACCTTCTGAACCACTCTCTATCACACCCCCATGCTCTCCCTTAATCTCATGTACTCATCTTGCACGCACTCACACTCAAGTACCACTTCCGCTCAGCAAACACTACCGCAACTTGCAAATGCTCTTGCAATTCTCTGCCACACTCTTCTGCACCACCCTTCCTCCGCCAGGTCTCTTGGTTCTCCCTATTCCTTGACCTCAGCCAAACAACCCACACTAACCAGGTTACACGGACCCTTTTTATCCTCCCACTATCCTTGCCATTGACTTCCCACATCAGCTGGTTTCCCAGGCCAGCAGTGAGTGCAACAAGTATGGAGCAAGAGTCAACATGTTCATCCAAGCAAAGGTAGAAGCCCCCGCCCCCTTCCTCCAACTTCCACAACCCACCGCTAGGGTAGAAAACCCCTGTGGTAGGCCTCCGGCCCCAGATGGGTCCCCATCCCCCTCTTGACAGACCCTGTCCCCATATACTGTGACCTTATGCAAGTTCTCCCTCATTTGTTTTTGTCCTCATAGTTCACCAACCTTCTTTTTCTAAAGCAAGTCCACCCTCATGCCCACACTGGTGATATAACTCTGCTTAATGTGTCTTTGGGAAGCGTTGCCCGTACCATGGCAGGGTACCTAGCTCAACTCCTTATAAACTCTCTTGCAGGTGGCACACTAGTGCAACCATTTTGTGTTCAGGTAATAAAGTGTACGTTTTTAGTAACACAGCGCCCGCCTAAATCCAATCTCAAAACATTTTATGGTCTACGTCAATACAATGATGTTAACCAGCAGCATCTGTAACCTGGGGGTTGTAACACTACAATCAGCCTGTAGACATGCGGAAACAGAACCAAAAGGCCTTGGTGCGCTCTGTTAGTCAAATATAAGAATCTGTAATTCCATATCAAAGTGATATTTATTCATTCACTCGATACCCTGCTACTTCTAATATTAAATTCTGATAACTAACCCTTGAGTCCTCGTGCCAACATTAACACACTGGCGCACGTGCCAATGTTTCGCCCGCTTTGAGCTTCATCTAGGCATTCAAATTACATACATAATACATTTGAAAATGACAACTAGATAACACATGAATAATACATAAGAAAAAATCCACCTATATTATAATAATGCGATTAATACCAAGGAGTGGTTGCTAAGCGCAAGATCCGGATTCAAACCTGTGTTGCGCTGGCTTGTCTTGCTTCTAAGACAAACACGTTGCCCCTGAGCTATCCTTCCTTGCTCTAGGGAGAGGAAAATAACAAAGTTGGAAAAATAAATATAATAATTTGATTATTCATGCACTGGTGAATCACCTGGGAAACGGTCTTCAGTCCCCAATTAGATACTGCACCGTGGCGGGTCTCACTCTTTAGCACATTAGCACCTATAGAAATTGTCACGGAAGTTGTGGAATTCGATGCAAGTAATCATAATAAGCATGAATAGATAGGTAAGAGAGACAGTAGACCCAAATGAAGTATGGATATCATCACAAAAGGCACCTAGTGTGGCATGATTTCTCGTTCAATTGGACACAGTAGTATAATCAAAGATATGGTGATTGTGATCCCTGGTGGGTGAATCGGTGTGGTGCGAGACCCGCCACGGATATGTGGAGCTTGGCCGCCAGGTACGCTGGTATGCTACTCATGACTGCTTTGTAGAGGATACATGCAGTCTTGAACAGTAGCCTGGCTTGGACTGGAAGCCAATTTAGTTTGCGTAGGATGGGGTAATTCAGTCAAAATTCTGTGCTCCAGTAATAAGACATGCTGCAGCGTGGTGGACTGCTTTTAGGGGAGCCAAGTGACCATCTGGAAGCCCTGTCAAGAGAGCATTTCCCCCATCGATGTGTGAGACCACAAAGGCCTGCACTATGGTTCGGAAGTCTTGCAATGGTATAAAACGTTTGATTTTTCAAAGGGTCGAGATTTTGAGCCAGGCTATTTTGGCCTTGTTGGACAAGTTGTTTTTAGCAGGCGGACCGATGAGGATTAATTCAGTCTTAGATGGGTTTAGTATGAGGTAGGCAGTCGACATCCAGTACTGGATGATAGCTAGGTAATCGCAGAGACGAATTATGTCCTGCATGCTCTTTACTCTCATGTACAACTGAGTACCGTCTGCGTATTGGTGGATACCTATATTGGGATCTTTGAGGAGAGTGCCCAAAGAGGACTCTGCAGAAGACCTGGAGTTGGTCAGAATGGAACAATTTAATCTGGACAGCCAGGTGTCTGCCTGAGAGGTAGGAGGTAAACCAATTTAGTACAGTGCCAGAGAATCCCATCCTGTCAGCAAAGAGGGAGAGAAGATTGCGGTGGTCGACTGTTGAATGCAGCCGAGTGGTCTAGAAGGACAAGGAGGCATGCGCCACCCTTATCCATGATTTGGAGAGCATCATGCAGCACCTGGATGGTGGAGGTCTCGTTGCTACACTTTAGGCAGAACAATTATTTAGAAGGTGGATTTATTCGATTCTGCCGAGTAGTTGTGTTGCAGCTACTTTTTCCAAGATTTTGCCAATAAACTGGAGGTTCGCAATGGGCTGTAGTTGGACAGGTAGTCTGGATCAAGGGTTGGTCTTTTCAAAAGAGGTCATGTGAGACCAGTCTTGAGGCTGTCTGGGAACTATGTTCAAATGATGAACAAGGCATCAAGTTTGTTGTACGAGATGAGGTCAGCCATCTCTGCAGTGTGAACAACTGCTGAACGAGCACTGATCAACATGAAAGCTTGTGTGCATGTGGTCCGTGGTTGTTCGATCGAGGCAATATTGAGGAGGATCGCTAGGGTAGCTTTGCTGGGGCTACCCAGGGCGAATGGCCATTTGAACACTAGTGCGAGTGGGAATTTGCTGTGGAGGGAAGAGACACATGGTGACGTCTTTTGATGAGCAGCAGTAGTAGTGATTAGTCTGCAGTTGAAATGCAGGATAGCGGGTCAGGCCCTAGGCCTGATTAGGCCCGAATATGCTCAAACAGGTGAGATCCTGGTCTTCACAAGTCCTTTGCTGAGGACGCCAGCGGTAACTGGCGATGAGGACGCCCAAGGAGGACTGATTAAATACTTGGTCGGCAGAGCAACTGAGTGGCAGGGACTGGTCACATGCGCTTAAAGGGGAAGTTCACTCAAAAATGTTATTGTCTCAAAAGATGGGCCATAATACAAAATATGTATATAAAAAATATTTTTAAAGAAAGTTCCTTTGTAAAGTATTGAGGAAATGAGGCTCACAGTAAATAATTTCAAGCAGTAGGAGGAATCCATTTTGTGAAATGAATGAGCCTCCTGTGCTTGTGTTAAGCTCGGCTCTCGCAGGAATAATGTAAAAAAAGCCCCCTACTAGGAGCTTTTGCTTATTACAGCCAGAGTGCAGAGAATGCCGTCAGGCTCCTTCCTGCCGTGTGCTGCTGGCGAGAGCTTCTTTTTTCCTACTTTCCCCGGCTTAAAGCAAAAGACAAGGCAATTATAAATACTGCGTTGTTGTATTTATGATTGCCATGGCTTTCCGTTTAAGACTCCTGGGCTCCCAGTAGACTTAAAAAGAAAGTCTAGGCAATTATGCACTTGCGTGATCTCAATGTCACCTGGCCTAGTAGGATCGTCGTCTCCGTCTTTGCTCGGTTTCCCCTCCCTTGCCTCATCACGCCTTGAAACACTTATGATATAGCATTTATAACTCACCTATACACATCGTTATGAATACTATGCCGGCAGAGCATTCATAATTGCTCCAACTTTAGTTTTCTAGTTTTCCGTGCTTGGGAAACTAGATAGGAAAGTTACAGCAATTATGAAAACTCCCCTGGCGGCCGGGGATGTATTTATAATTGCTGTGCCTTTCATTTTACATTTTCTGTGCTTCCCTGGGCTTGGGGAGCACAGAAAACGTAAAAAGAAATTCAAGGCAATTACTATGGCAGCCTCCTCTCTTCACGTTAAGCTCTTCTCTCTGGCAGCAGTAAGCAAAAGCTCCCAGTAGATTATTGCTGCGAGAGCAGAGCTTAACATGAACAGAAAATGCAGCTTAATTTTGCAAAATAGATGCCCCATGCCAAAACCTTGAGACTCATTTCCCCAAAAATGTACTTCGGAACTTTCTTTAAAAATATTTTTTACATATATTTTCGATTATGGCCTATCTTTTGAAACAATAACATTTTTGAGTGAACTTCACATTTAATGTCATACTAAACGCACTGCATTGCGCAAGGCATAACATAAGCAGTGTCGCATAGCAATTTGCTATGCAATTCTGTAGTTTTGCTAATCAAATGAACACTTGTGTAGCAGAGTAAGCTACTTAAGTTGCCCTCTTCAATGAAAGCACAGCTCGCCCTGCATTCCTCTCTTGCCGTTCGTGCTCTCTTCATCCTCTTTTCTATGTTCACTTCAAGTGCTAATGGAGGGAAAGTGCAGCAGTAATCCTCTCCTCCATCCACTCTTAAATGCCAAATGCATGTGCAGGAGTGCAAGCATTTCTTTTTCAAATTATTGCAAACCAGAAGTAATCGGGGTGATACTTTTATTAAGATTTTTATATCCTGTATGGTAAAGACAAGTATGTGTCAACTTTATGTCTTTTAACAGGACAGTCATGCAATTCCATTCCTAAAATGTAAGTTGTTAAATAATACATAATTACAGTATTGAGACTGTAAAACCTTGCATCGATCCATGCTTTACAGTCAAATTTAGGTTAGTGTATCTGAATTTCATAGTCTCAATTATATTTCATTTTGTTGGGGAAGATGCATCATGTTGACTAGTGAACTTTTGAAAATGTACATGTCACATGATCAAATGCTTTTGATGGCAAACCTAGTTCTGTAACCTGCATGTTGCATACATCTTGCAACTGGTGCTCAACCCATGATCGAACCAATACTCCGTGACATTCTATATTATCACCCTGTTGCTTTATACCAGGTACCCTGAAATTGAGATGACAGCAAACTACAATATTCCACCTAGATTGGCCAGTTCTCTGCATGCTACGCAATCCACTCTGCTTAGTCTCCTTCTTTCCTCTTACATGATAAATACACAAAGCAAACTAAATGCTTACGCAAAGTAGTGATCACTAGATTCATCCAGTCTGTAGATCTACAGATCTACTGCAATACCAAACACTGTAGTTAGTATCTATAGCTCACTTTGCTTTGGGATTGTATTATATATTACCACCTCCAGCTGCCCAAACTGTTTTCAGAGACTTTTTTTATCATATCCATTTATTTGTGTCCATTCATGCAGCTAAACTTTTACATTTTACAGATATTCACCTATGTCTCACAAAGTCGTTTCGCCCACTCAGTCGAGTAGATTTTATGAAGGGCGAGTAGCATTTACAAGAGATGTTTGAAACTTTTAGTTAACATCTACTTTGTTTGCAGTAAATGTCAAATACAAGATTCACTGTGCATGGCTGGACTCTGGGTGGCAGCAGTGTGCCAAACATAAAGTGGGTTTGTAGTGACATGCACCATTCTACAGAAATCGCATTATACATTTGTTGTCCTCAGTTGCTACGGGTCGAGTGCATTTCTCTTAGGTGAAATAGGTAAACTAAGCCATCCGACCTGCATGTCTAGCTGAAGAGTAAAGAATTTGCAAGGTCCGACTCCTCTCACAAATGTCCTATTTCAGCGGTAAGCAAAACTGCTGTATGGTTGCTCATGTCTTGGGTACAAATAACATCTGGTGACATTAACTATATTAGTACAAAAAAAATTGATAATCAAATGGGTCTGTTTGCTAATCAAAAACATTTTAATGAGCAAACTCTGCTAATCAATTTTTGAAAACTAATGTATGCCTTGTTGCGAGGTTTGCATGTAGAGTGGTCATTGGCCCTAGCCGCGGCACCAAGCAGCAACTGAGCAGAGTGTATTCCTTGTTGCAAGGTTTGCATGCAGAGTGGTCCATTGGCCCTAGCCCCGGCACCAAGCAGTAACTGAGGTGAAAGTATATGCCTTGTTGCGAGGTTTACATGTAGAGTGGTCATTGGCACTAGCCGCGGCACCAAACAGTAACAGAGCAGAGGAGCCCCTTTTCCCATCTTCCCTTAGCAATCACAAACTGCACCCTAACTATCTTAACGGTTACCTAAATTCCTCCTTATTCAACCAACGAAGCCAAATGCTCTTATCCAGGCAGGATGCGGCACTCTCTGTATCTCAGAATGGGGATGGCAAAACTCCTGAGGGGGCTTTGGAGTTCATTGTACCGCCGCACAGCACAATTCATTTGGCTTCAGAACCGGTCAACTTACTTTGAAATAGGTGAAGCTTTTTCTTAGTTTAGATAGGAGAATGCTCAAAAGTAAACATGTGCAACTCACCTGTAGTGTTGGTAATGATTTCTCTTTATATACATTGTAGGAAAAGTAAATGCCTGTGTAACAAGGCCAGGGACCTGACCCGGTCAAGGAAGGATAGGGACCTGGGGTGGGAGGCATGCCAGGGTTTTCATCAGAGCCAGTCCTGCCCCAGAGGTGGGTCTGGGAGTTGGGAGGGCATCGTCCATGTACATTCTGCCTGTGCCTGCATGTTTGAAATGAGTACCACTTCTTCTTTCCCCATGCTGGCTAGTGACTTTCTTGTCCCATAGATATTCACTATCCTGCATGCACATTGGTAAAAGAATGAACGAGCATCTAGCCTGGGGAGAGACCATGGAGAGCTATCATATGCCAGATCAATCGGCACAGCAGACGAGAAAAATAGACACTACGTGGCCGTCACGATTCGCTTCCTTCGCTCCCGTTCCCACCACTTGGGGGCATGATTTGGTTTTTTTTTCCGTACTGGACTTACCTTCCGAACCTTATGCTACAGTGCTGTGATGAACTGGGAGCACTAAATCCTCATTTTCCAAGTTACTTCCCTTCCGGATCCATTCCAGGTTTTTGGCAGCCAGTATGCTGGTTTAATCAAATTACTACACTTCCCAGAATGCCTGGCCCACAGCTTCATCTCCACACTTGCAGGACAAGGCTGGGTGGAGGATAGGCAACACCTGTGGCTGCAGGTGCAGCAAGCAGCACACCTGTGGCGTGTGGTTGTTAAGCAGGTTTAAAAGCCTCAGTTTGCTTCAGTCCAGCGCTGGTCATTGATGTAGTGTTCCTGTTTGTGACTGGTACCTTGTTCCTGGTTCTTAGCCTTGTGCCTAGTTCCAAGTTTCTATTCCTTGTTCTTTATCCTTGGATTTCGAATGTATGTGCTTAATTGATTTCTGCTTCCCAGATTCCCTTTCTGTCTTCCTCTGTTAGCAGGCAGCATTTCTCAGTGCTTTCCCTTTTGGTGCAGCCCAGTTTGCCTGTGTTCTATATTTCTTTGACTTTGTCCTTTGCTGTTGTAAACCTTGATACTTTAGTCTTTCCTCTTTATAGATTAGCTTCCTGCCTTTTTTCCGTGGATGGGTGGGAGACGTTACCCTTGTAATTTCGTTTCCCCTGCTCCTGTTCCTTTACTTTCCCTTGGAATCCATTCCATGTTTTTCCTTACACCTTTGCATATATTTCCCATTGATTATTAGGTGTGGTGTGCTGTTGTAGCTAGCTCCTGTGTGAATGCCTATGATTTCCTTACTATTCTGTAATCACTATTCCTACTTGCCCCTTGTCTTGAGTCTTATGTATTTAGTTATCCTCTCATTGCTGTTACAGCCTTTCTGGGTCCTGTTTGATCAACAGGGTTCGTGGCCTTGCTAACATTCAAGTGGTATTTCTCGTCCTCGTGAGTACTGTTTTTAAGTTTCCTTATTCAATACCATCCAGAGTGTTAGCTCACAGATCCTGTCGTTACTTGCCCTGTATGTGGGCTTAGCACTGTCATTACCTGTAACTGCAATTGTGGGTAAGGCGCTTGCCGACTTTCCTTGCAGTCATAAGGAGCATCTAAGTGCTTACCCCACATTCCTTTTCATAGATTTGTATTGTTATCACAGTCTATTTGCACTCCTGGGTTTTGCATACATGAGTCTTGGTTCCTGTGTGCATGTTGTTTGACTCAAAGCTATTCACTGTGTGATCTTGTGCACATTTCCCTTGCCATATTCACTGCCTTTGTCCTCACCTGACAGTGGCATGGATCAGCGTGAGGAAAAAGGCTCCAGCAGCGAGCACATGGAGCACTGTCCTCTATATATCAGCTTTCTCATCGCATTCAACAAAACCCACTAGGCCATTACTCTAACTTGCGATGGCATGGCGCAGCCGTGCCCTTGTCAAACTCGCATCCTGCCAATGCTGGAAAGCCCTCATATGCTGGTGGGAGAAAATGGTACTTTGGTTTTAAATGCTTGCAAGGTCTGTAAGTGGAACTAATGGAGAGAGAGTATGGGGTGACTGCGAAGGTATCTAGGGAAGTGAATGGGCTGAATATGAGAGAAGGTGTGGGTGGAGAGTAGTAGAGTGGAGAGGGGAGGGCACTAGTAGTGTGGAGGGAGTGGAGAGTAGGATTGGTATGGAAGAGGGTGAGGGTATTACAGTGTAAGATTAGAGGGCAGAGGTAGGTATTAGGGAGAAAAGCATGGGAGATATAGAAGAGGTAGTGTGAGGGGCAGAGAGGAAAGATGATGGGTGGAGCAGAAGGAAGGAAAGTAGGAGGAGGAAAGGGAGAGTAAGGAATACGATGGTGAGGAAGAAAAAAACAAATGCGGCCAGAGCATCTAAAAAGGCACCAATACTGCATTATGCTGCATTGGCGAACTTAGGTCAGGGACCACCTAAATTGATTGCAGAGGGAGTTAGAGAGAGTAGACATTTGCCCTTAGGCCTCTACAAGCAGAGAGACAGCTTCTGAGATAGAAGTGGTTAACAATCTCTAGAGACCATCCTGGAATTGATAAACATCTGGGCCTGGGAGGGAACTGTCTGCGCTAAATGAGGGAGACGGGCACAGCCCTTAACGAGACCCTGTTAAATTCTAACAATAAAAACCCTTGAACTGTCTTCGGGAGTTGCTGAGGTCATCTGTGACACATGTTTCTTGTGGTATTGAAGAATACTTTCTCGTATCGTGGATGACAACCGATAAACATGTGTTACTTACTTGTGGGATTGGTGAGGTTTTCTCGTTGCGCACAATCAAGGTGGCCTGTGGAAAACGAATCGGCCTCCCTTTTAATGTCAATTGAAACAGCTACAGCAACATCGGCATGCTCTGTTATAAAAATTAAAAGAAATATAAGTGTCTCTGCGGCCAGAAATCTGATGGATGTGAATATCAATAAATACATATAAATTAATCCAGCTCCATTGAAGGAGCTGAGAACACATATTGGCATACATAAGGGACAGTACTTGTACTGATAAAGACAACAATTAGTGAACATATTTATGCAGTGGTCTGTAAGGACTCTGGAACACCAGAACCATGCAGGGTACAACGACACAAGGTAGAGAGCCGGGCCCCTTTAAACTCAGAGCCCCAAGTAGAATAGCCCACAAGCATGAGGCAATGGTTACATTTCCGACTTCTTGTAAAACCTTCCAATAAAAGACATTAGGGCTCCACGAGCACACAGCAGCTGTCCTTCCCAGCAGTCAAACCCACAACATCCTGAACAAGGGAGATCTCTTTCACACCAAACCCTCTGTACAGTAACATTGACCCAACATCCTACACAGTACTGAAGGCTCACCAACCCAACAACACACACAGTACTGAAGGCTCACCAACCCAACATCTGACACAGTACTGAAGCCTCAACAACCCAACTTTTGAAGCAATAATGGGCCTGACATGCTTCAGTGAGCCTTCACTGACCAAACCTTCAAATTAAAAAGGAACTTTCACAAACCCAGGATTTCATTCAAAAGGGAAACTTCACTAAAACCACCCTCAAACCTTCACTAACTCAACCTTCTCTGCATTAGTGAGCCCCAGTAAAACCGCTGTGTTAAACTCAGCCGCCCAGATGCAGCAATTAGATATAAATGTGGATACTTATCATTGAGACCAGTTCTCCAATACCATCGTCAGAAGATTGTCTCCAAGATTATTCACAGAGCAGAAACATTGGCTGTGGAGGGGAATTGGTCAAGGTTTGAGGAAAACTTAAGGCAGAGGGTACGGACTTTGCCACAGGGAACTTTGTTAGTAGCCATAAGACATATTTGGGGATTACCTCATTACAAGCTGCAATAGAGTGGAGGTGGCTGCAGCTCTATAAAGCCCTTTAGCCTCACCAGATGGTACTCTGTATACAAAATTAAGGGTAGTGATGCTTACCAGGGAATGTAAATTCTTATCAACTGGGGTAGACAAATGTGTAACAATCATGAATCGACTAGGTGTAACGGACAAGGATTTGACTTCTAGCCCTAGCAAAGTGAAGACGCGTCTGTATGAGCATGGTTGGACACAGAGCAAAGTGAAGACGCGTCTGTATGAGCATGGTTGGACACAGAGCAAAGTGAAGACGCGTCTGTATGAGCATGGTTGGACACAGAGCAAAGTGAAGACGCGTCTGTATGAGCATGGTTGGACACAGAGCAAAGTGAAGACGCGTCTGTATGAGCATGGTTGGACACAGAGCAAAGTGAAGACGCGTCTGTATGAGCATGGTTGGACACAGAGCAAAGTGAAGACGCGTCTGTATGAGCATGGTTGGACACAGAGCAAAGTGAAGACGCGTCTGTATGAGCATGGTTGGACACAGAGCAAAGTGAAGACGCGTCTGTATGAGCATGGTTGGACACAGAGCAAAGTGAAGACGCGTCTGTATGAGCATGGTTGGACAGAGAATAGAGGAAGGCTATCGCGTCATAAGATATTAAGCCACTTCATTTATGATATGAAGAGCTCGAACTTGATAGTTGCCATCACGCTAAAACATCCTTAAAAAAAAATGTAGACAGGCAATGTAGCGCCTCAAATTAAATGTATATCCTATTTTTACTTAACTAAAATACACAAAAAATAAATGAGTGTACCTTCACTAACCAACATTCTAGTAATGGTGACCTTTCACAGAACCAACCTTCTATGCAATGTTGAACATTTACCAGGTCTCAAAATATGCACCCGCACTAGCCATTAGCAAGTGAAATGTAACTCATGGCGACAAAGAAATTGTATTTTGTGTCACTGGAGAACTGAGGGGGCTAGTGAATTTAATTCCTGGCTAGCAGCTTGAAACCAAAATGGTCCGCCTGCATTCAGCAATCCACCCTTCGATGCAGAAGTGAACCGTCTTGAACCAACTTTCACTTACAGCCTTTACTAATCTTCTGAATAGTAATGAAGATGCAAAGGCTGCCTCATAGCACTGAGACAGCGAGCACCCGCACCCTGCTGCCTCACAGCACTGAAACAGCGAGCGCCCACACCCTGATGCCTCCCCGCACCCTGCTGCCTCACAGCACTGAGACAGCGAGCGCCCACACCCTGCTGCCTCACAGCACTGAGACAGCGAGCACCCGCACCCTGCTGCCTCACAGCACTGAGACAGCGAGTGCCCACACCCTGCTGCCTCACAGCACTGAGACAGCGAGCGCCCACACCCCGCTGCAGTCACGGCATTGAGAAAGCGAGCACCCACACCCTGCTGCCTCACAGCACTGAGACAGCGAGCACCCGCACTCTGCTGCCTCACAGCACTGAGACAGCGAGCACCCACACCCTGCTGCAGTCACGGCATTGAGAAAGCGAGCACCCACACCCTGCTGCCTCACAGCACTGAGACAGCCAGGACCCACACCCTGCTGCAGTCACAGCATTGAGACATCCAGCACCCACATTCCTCTTCTGTCACCTGTGTACTATGGGAGGGTTAATGCCTGCCCAAAGACTCCCCCAATAAGACTAGGCAAGTTCTGCCCGTGCATGAGGGCTCTTGTCTGGAACCTGAGGGCAGTACATGACGTGTCAATCTTTTAGAGTCCGGGACTATGATATATCAGTATAATAAGAATGGTACAAATGTCCCATACAGATCTTCTTACCTGTGCTGTGGCCATCCCGGCATTCGCTCTTAATTTTATCCGGAGTACCCTTTAGAGATTGGATCTCCCTCACTAAAATATCCGACTCTGCAATGATTTCCCCTGTTCAAGTAAGAAAACGTGTGTTCAACTCTTTCACATGGGAGGAGCAGTATTGTTAAGGTTACATGACACTAAACATATGAAAGAAGAAATCGTTAATTTGAACTAGTCAATGAAGTTCACCAAGTCTGGCAGTCAACTGATCTGGTCACACGCGTGCCCTCGTAAAGAATTTGGTGGAGTTTAATAAAAATATTCATATTTTAAAAAATACTGTTTAATAATGTCAGGATGCATATTTAGAAATGTCTGCTTACATGTTTTACATTTCTGTCTCACCCCTAGATTTTACCTGGAACTGGTGCATGCCACAAAGAGTTCAAAAATCCAATCGGGCAAACCCGTGATATTCACTTTTTAAAGAGAGAAAATCTGATTGATATATTCGCATATGTGCAGGACCTCCCGAGAGACACAAATGTGTGTTGCGGATAAGGTATGCCCACAGCAACAGCCACTATACCCAACAATAACGAACATGGAACAGACACACGCAGCAAGCATAGGAGCACATGAGAGCAAGGAACGGTGCTCCACTCTGAAGCTGGGACACAGTACAAAGGTGATCCCAAGCAGATTCAGCCATGCAAAGGAATTGTGGAAAATAAGCCAAAGCAGCAGATCTCTTCCGACATTTTCACTCACTTGAGGAAAGGTTCACATCACTTCTTAATTCTAAATCTTCAAACTCTTTGGGGCACAAGTCTCCCTTTCCTTTCGGTCGTAATGAAAAGACGGAGGTGGCAATCAGAGGACCTATTTTTAAAAGAAAGCTCAGATTTATACATGTTACGGTGAAATGACCATTGTAACTACAGCATGCATCACAAAAAGTAAAATCTGACATAGTCCCTGCATAGTAAACAAAATGAAGGTCGATATTAGAATAATGGCTTTTTTGGTCGTTAGGCTTCTGAAGCACCCTACGCTCACATATTATTTTCTTACTGCTTTCTGTTTAACAATTAGGAGGAAGGTTTGATGCTGCCCCTCCTTCCCACCACAACATGCAGACAGGTATCTTCCGAAATGACAGTGGAGGTTAGGAGGATACTCTGTCGCCAGTTTAACAGAATTCAGTTACTGATGTAGGTGCTCTCTCTCTACAAGATGTGTTTCCTACATGAAGGAAATATTGTTCCTCTTCTTTTCCATTACCATATACATTCTGCAAGAACACCTTTCCATGCATCATCGTCTCTTTGTATACAGAATGTGAAAATCTATAGATATTTCCCAACTTGTTAAGGCTCTAGTCTTATTTTGACCCTTCGATGAGATCTGAAACCACGAAAAACCACCTCCCCTTCCCTTCAAAGCTACCCATATCTGTTTCCTACCACTAGTAAAAAAAGACCTCCACATTAACATTCCAAAACAACCTTAAACTAACTCCATAACTGCCAATCTCTGGATTTTCAAACTACACTTACCTCGTTTAGATTTTGCTCCCACTGGACGAATCCTCACCAAATTTTGCAAAAAATGTGTATGGCGCGCTCTGAATGTTTTCGCCAACTATGGTGATGTTTCGTGCAGGGGAGGAATGGGGGGTTCCAACATTTGTTTTTTTCCATAGACTGGGGAAAAACTTTGCGTACGGCTATAGGCCGAACGGCTGGACGGATTTGCACCAGATTTGCGGCAGGAGCAGGGGCTTGGGTCAGAAAGTGTGCTTTTGTGTGTTTGGTGGGAATCCGACCAGTACTTGTGTTGCAAAGAACTGAAATGCACATCCCAAAAAATGTGCGATATCTGGGTCTGCTCCGCTGACTTATTTCCATGTTCAGTCACAGCATTGATAATATAAATCATGAAAAAAGGGAGAAGTGTCGCTGTGCCAGGGGTTAGGAGCTGAAACGGGGGTCATTTGATTCCTGGGGCTCCCCTAAGTAGCTCAATGTTTAAGCAATAAATGCTATAGTCAATTATTTTGAGAAAATAAATCCTCTTGACACAATATATGAGATACAACCGTGAGGCAATTTTCACATAACAAACGTTGTTTTAATATATATAATATAATATATGTAAAGCATTCAGCAAGTGATAAATCAACAAGGAACTAACAGTGAAAAAACAACAATAAAAACATACGAGTCTCCATACATATAAAACAAATTGGTGCGGTGTGACACACACCTAAATTAGATCTATTATTTCATCACAGAAAAAGATGCATTTAAGTCAAAACAGTGGTGTCCAAAGAGCAACGGATATGCAGAGAAGTAAAGGAGTGATAAACTGAAAAAGTAGAACCGGAAATGCGGTTAATGTTGGCAGCAAAGTGGTAGGACCTGGATATGCCTGGATATGTCTGTCTGTCCTGCCAGGGTCTCGGGGAAAAATTCCAAGACAAACAACCTTTTGTTATGCTGCTCTAGTCAAGGAGTGTATCCTTAATGTTCCCAGTATAAAGGTCTGGAAGAGTAAAATCAAGACAGAAACATCCTGAGATTATTGTTCAGGTATATCGTCTGTTTCCCAGCATTGAGACAGCCAGCACCCACACCCTGCTGTAGTGGACGTGCTTTGGAATGGCACGACATTTGTTCTGTAAATATGTAACCGTACATTTCAAGTCGTGTACAGGAGTGACAGTGTTGGATGATGACGGCTTCGATGCAGTTGGTGGATGCGTCTGTGCCTATTTACGCATAACCCAATGAGGTACATCTGCAGAGAAGATAGTGGGCCTCATTACAACTCAGGCGGTAAGGGGTTTACGACGCCGTAAACAGCGCCGACCCTTACCGCCTGATTCCGAGGTCCCTTAGCGCCATGGAGGTTTTAACACCTGCTTTTAGCAGGTGTTAAAATCCATGGCGCTAAGGGACCATGGAGTTAATTACGCCACCGTAATTTACGGTGGCGTAATTAACGCCTTCCCCACTCCCATTATGCCCTATGGGGCAAAAATGGGAATGGGGAAGGGTAAATGGGGATTGTGGACTTACCGCCCCGCCGACCTCGGAATGGGGCGGTAAGTCCGCCAACCACCATGGCGTAAACGTAGTTTACGCCATGGTGGTAAAGGTACGACCCAGGCGGTAACTTACCGCCTGGGTCGTAATGAAGCCCAGTGCAAAGGGTGCAGCCTTCGCGATAATTTGGGAGGGGCACGTGCCACAATCTGCCCTTCACACCATGTTGCCCAATTGACATGGCAGTGTGGGGATTAGCCAATCAGGTACTGTCGGTGTGGTTAAAAGAAAGGGGCAGTGAAACTGTTGTACATTATACTCTGCGCACCGAGAGTGGTTGACATGGCGAAACGCATTGTGTTGACTTTAGGTGATCCCTTTGTCATACATCTGCACAACTATGCCTTGGAAAGACTGTTTGACGGCAATTTTCACTTGGAAGGAGTGGACACATTAAGGAACACTATGTAGGAGTGCAATTTGGGTTACGTGGCTTGCTTAGATTTGTTCCGTAGAGTGAGGAGATTGCTGGATGTCGTGAAGATGCTTTTTCCCAGGGGTTCCACTCTGCCGCTGGTTCTAGGCGGTCTCTCTGCTCTCCACCCCTACCTAGCTCCACAACGCTAGACCGTGCTCCTCAGTACCCTCAAGCACCTCCAGCCACCAGAGTATACACTGTTTAAATCCCCAATGCAGGTCTGGATCTCCTGTGGCTGCCTGGGGAGGGGAGGGTACCGGGAGAGCTTGGTGGGGTGAGCACTGTCACTTAGAGCCCAAGCCCTATGTATTGTCCCCTTCAAATATGTCCACTGGTGGGTCACTCCATTTACCACTGCTCCCGCTGCAACTGCACTTGATTTGCTTCTTCTGGGCTCGGCCTCTCCACTGCCATCCACGCACTGCCCTGGCCCCTCCCACCATGCGCTCGAGGCCGGCGGCCCTCCCGGAATTGCTGTCCCGCCGTGTTGCAGTGTCCACTATCCTGCGGGTTGTATACGAATTGTTCGTATTACAACTGTTCGAATGACAATTGACCGAATTGTGAAGGTCAATTGTAACATATATGCGGGGGGAAACCCCCCGCAATCCCCCACCATATATATATATATATATATGTATATATATATATATATATGGTCAATTGTGAAAAGGTCAATTGTGACCCTTTAAATTCGGTCAATTGTTCATCGAACAATTGTAAACAAACAATTTGGGTAATACCATCCTGCGGAGGGCGTTGTTGCTCCCACAGTCACACTGGCTGCTCTGCTCACAGGCTGCGTCCTCTGTCCAGGGTGGGCCCCCAGCTCCTGAGGCCGCCCCGTCACAAAGTTAACCACCTTCAACCACAGTTAGCCCTGCGGTGGCCCTGGGTGATCCCAGAGCACCCCTCTCCGACGCACCTGCTTCCTGATCGCCTCTTCTTCCGCGCAGCCTGCCTACAAATGGGCGCCGTCTTCCACCACGCTGGCACCACCGGGACTCTTCCTCACAACCCAGGTCGCTCGGCACCATCTTCAGGCTCTACGCAGGAGGAGGTGGGGGGGGTACACACACCTCCCTTCTCCCTTGCCAGCACGGGACTCACATTGGCTGGAGTGGCCCTCCTCACGTTGTTCGGCAGGAGGATATCCAATGCCACCATGGGCCTCACTTACCACGCTGCAGCTCCTCTTCTTGGCCTGCCTGGCCTCTGGCAGCACCGGGAGCACCCACAATGTCGCCACTCCTCCTTCACACTTGGGCTACAGCCACCCTTCAGACACTCAGGGGACCTTTTTCTCAGGGTCCTGAGTGCGTCAATTGCACTAAAAACACCTCAAAACACCAGGGCAGGAACAGAGCCTCGCGTTTAGGCAGCCATGTTGGCTTTGCCCCCTGGTGGCCTCAGCCAGTGTACCTTTTTATTTCCTTTGTGGGGCTATTTTTATCAGAGTCTATGGAGGGGTCTACAACCTGCAGCCCTCCGGAGTACAACTCCCATGATCTCTTATCATTGACTATTCTACATAAGGCTGATGGGAGATGTCATGCAAAACATCTAGAATGCCAAAGGTTGCATAACCTTGCTCTGCGGTATTCAGGTATTGCTTGGTACATCCTCATTATGTGAGGACTAGGATGAGTGTAACGAATGAGGTGGCAATAGCCAAACTAACATTTGCATAACTGCTATCCGCTAAACACCCGTTCCTACTTGTCAACCCCCCGACCCGCTCTTGTCAGTGGTCCTTTGCCTTTACCAACTGTTGACTGGTTAGGAGTTTTGTGGATAGGCCTGACAAAGAGCTCTGAAAAGGGAGACTGCCAAAAAAAAAAGGATTTGAACTTTGCGAAAACAGAGTGCCTGTGTCCCAGTAGTGAATTCCCCTATTTTACATATGGATTGTTAAGAAGAACTTAAGTAAGGAACCAGGACATTACTTTACAGCCTTCATGAAGCAGATTTAGTCAGCATCCAACCCACACATGAGCTCTGGGGTCACAATCTGATCACAGCTAAAGGTGCTGTTTTCTGGTTCCTATGCTGAGGTTTATCAATTTCTATTTTTAATGAAATCTACCAAAAGAAGACATAGGGCCATGTCACAAATTCACCGGTAATCTGATGGAAAATTCATGGAATGACTCCAAAACTCATTTACGATACCATCACTCAGTCCTGTGGCCTTAACATTGGATTACGAGTGGTGGCATGTGGTGCTAGTCCAAACTTCTGGAACCAATAGGACCCCATGAGAGTTCTTCAGAATATCTATGTGCAGTAATTCCACTGCAGTCATTTTCAGTGCTAACCTTTTGTTGGAGGTGCATCCTTCATTTTACCAATGAAACTTGTAGTCTGGCGTTGTGGTAATGCAGGCCTTGAACATTCTTAAAAATCCCACTAGACATGCAGGGCGAGTTCCTTAGTTTACATACTCGACCTAAGAGAAATGCACTTGCCCCAAGGTGACTGGAAACAAAACAGTTGCCAGTGCTTTTTGTAAAATGGTCCATGTGGTCATATGCACACTTCATATTTCGTGCAATGCTGTCAAGCATGCACAGTGAAACTTGTATTTGCCATTTACTGCAAACAAAGTGTGTTGGAAAATATCTAACATCCCATACTCACCGGCATGGTCGACTATCATGCAAATGGTACTCGCCCTTCATAAAACCTACTCGCCAATGCTAGTGGGGTAGTAGATTTTGCGAGCCCTGTAATGTGGCAGGAAAGTGACAGTAAAAGAATTAGCAACACTTTACTGTATTTGTAATAAGGCCCATAGTCCAAAATATAGCACAAATTCTTCAACTCACATTAAACTCGTTACACAGGAGTAATTCCTACAATCTCAAACTTAGATTTTAGGCAAATAAAAAAATAAGAATAATATGACTTCACCAAGAGAACTGAAGGCCCGCTGGATTTCCTGCATCACGCTCTTGTAAAGTTCCTTCTGCCAGTTCTGTAAAAGCTCCCACTCCTCCTCAGAGAAATAGGCAGCAACATCATGGAATGTAACTGGTGCCTGGAACAGAAGAGATACATCATTGTATTGGCAGCGTTCTAAAATACGTATAGTCCACATTTAGGAGGATGCAGCCATAAACCAGTAGGTTATCACATACTGTGATTAGGTCCCATGCTTGATACAGGATTGGACTGGGTCACCCAGAGGGTCATTGAATGCAACTGTGCGTCATACAGGCCCTGGAGAAGGTATGTGGTGGACCCTTCATGCTACCCCGCCCACATCTAGACTCAACGTAAGATCCATGGCAACACACAAGAGAAATACATGACCACCTAAGAGAGGGCGGCAGAGATGATCTCTTCTTCACAACAACATTGCTATCAGACAACATCAAAATAGTACACGCCAGAGAAAACTGAAGAGGAGGTTGAATTGCAATGGCACACAAAGACCACATCTGTGCCACGTCACTCCCCTGATCGGACATAGGAGACTGCAAATCCCTCCTCATTAAGATGAAATTCAATGACCAAGCCAGCATAGAGTTCCTTTTAATCTATAGACCACCATCCTACAACCCAAACTTTGCAACTAGGCTCACGGACGCAATCACCACCCTAATCGTCCTGAGAGATTTCAGCATTTGGTTTGAAAGAGAGAACAAAACACCAAACTCACTCTATTCCCTCCTGGAAACACTCGACTTCAAACAAATAGTGAACAGATCTACCCACCATGCTGGACACACCTTAGACGCAATCTTTTGAAGAGGCAGACACTACCAGCACCCCACCGGTACCAATGATATGGAGTGACCGCCACCTGATACCATTCTCCATCAAACTTCCTCATACTACCCGGAAACGCAATACTGTACACTACGAAGAAAAGAAATGGGAAGAAGTTGAATCTGGAATCCTTAACAGAATTGCTGGAAGCAACTCAATCAAACATCGCCGAGCTGAACAGAATGACCCCTGACTGCGCGTAAAAAAAATACTCAGTGGCCCGATCAGCGAGGCCCTTGACCAATTAGCACCAGCAAAACCTTTCAAAGTCAGTGCTGATTCATGTGTGTCAGAGGAAGCAGTTTCCCAGGCCTGGTCCTGCCTCATCGGGCAGATGCACAGTAAGACATTGTAGAGTCCCTGCTAAGAAGGGGCTTCCGCTAATCAAGGACATTAGAAACATATGCCTCAAAAGTGGGAAGAACAAGGTTGCCTTTTCTTACACACTTTGACAAAGCAGTATCCACTGACAAGCTTGACTGCATATAGTGCTACCAGTCACACAAGTGCTTCTTGATGATTTCTAGGAGTGCAAGAACATACTTAAGGGGGATGTGAGCTGCTGAGTTCTGGTGGAAAAGATGAAACAGCAGACTACGCTTCTTTCCGATCTAGCAATAGCTTACCATGAGGACAGCTATTGCAGGCAGACAAGTTCACGTCTGCAACTGGAAGAAGGACTCTACATAGAAAACTGTAGCCTTACATTGCTTCAAGGGGGACAATTCTGGGAGGACAAGCTACAAGAAAGTTACCATAAGGTGCAGACGCTGGACACGCTGGCTGACACCCTACGCAATAAGACCAGGAGTCGCCCAACCAACTCCAGAGTATTTCAGGAGCCAGAGACCAAGCGAGTGTTCCAGCAAAGTTGAAGGAAACAGTCTTTCAAGAGCCATAGAAATTTCACTCTTTCCTCTACTAATAACAGATACCCAGTCATGTCTACCAAATCCTGACTTGGCAGCTAATCCCCAGTCCAGCCAGATCACAGGAGAGTCTTCAGAATACAATGGAAAGCATCGGTTACAGGTACTTGTATCCGGCAGATCATATGTGAAAGATCTCTGCAACACAGTTTTCTTCCCCTCCCCACGAGACAGGGACCATCAGAACATGGTGGTCTTAAGTCCCTGTAGATATAGAATGGCTTTTCAAGCTGAAATTCAAAGTCTCCACAGAGTACCTCATGCCCAAATTGCTAGAGGATGTTATTCCATTCCTCATACCAAAACCAAAGTATGTATCTTCTGGATGATACTGGATACTGGATTTGAAGGGTCAATGTGCTCCTTGAGAATAAAGTTCAAAGTGGAATCCGTGCAGTGAATACTTTCTCTCATCTCAGGGATTGTTTATCATCCCTAGACCACGTATGAGAAGCTTATCTCCATGTTGCAGTTGGTCTAAAGGAACAACAGTTTCTTTAATTTTCAGTCCTGGAACCGAATTTTCAATATACCCCTTCCTGTTCAGTTTTCATTGCATCCCAAGGGTTTTCATGAAGGACCTTGCCTTGTAGCCCCCCACGCGGGACTCCTGCACAGAAAGAGAGTGGAGGTCCCTACCTCGATAACTGGCTACTTCAGGGAGCAGAAAGGCAGTGTTTAGGCTTGGACAGTCAATAACTACCATTTTATTTTCCAAGCATGGATTGGACATCAACAGGGAAAAATCGCACTGCTATACAGTGCAGGAATTAGTTAATAAGCACACGGTTTTTCACCCATCTGAGACGCATGTGTTTCCATGGGGAAAGAGCCCAGTTCATCAAGAAAGTATAGATGATGTGCAGTCTGGAAGTGGATCAGGATACAGAAATTGATTATGGCCTGTGTCACATTGGGCTGTCTTTACTTATGACCCCTGCTGCCTGATCTTATCGATACCAAAATTGGAAGCAGTCTTCTGTAGACGTCAATGCTTTATTCCACTGATCCTGTCTGTGAGGTGGTATCTTCTTTGGTGGCTGGACCTGAAGAATCTTCTCAGGGAGTGGTCGCCACTGAGCTCTCGTTTATGAGGGATTCTCACCACAGTGGCCAGATTCAGGGGTATGGGAGAGGGCTCGCCCCTGGAACCTCACATGAGCTCCAATTGGAAGGAGCTGGAGGCCATCCACAGGCCTTTCTGCTTCTTCACGGGCAAGGCCTCAAGACACCCAGTTCTGGTTCATTCAGACAACACCACAGCTGTGGCGTATATTAATCGTAAAGGAGGAACTCGACCTTTCTTCCTGGACAGGGGGTATTGGCCGTGAGGAATCTCCTCGCTCAGCATCTGGCATCAGAGAGAATGTGGGGTAAATATGTTATGTTAGAAATTCACTTCACCCCAGTATCTCCAGTAACTGGTATAAAATATCCAGGTAATCACAATTACTATGTTTCTGCTAGAATTCCCAAGGAAGTGTGGATCTCAACACCTCTTTTTTGGTCTTCTGTAAAAACTCTAAGAAGGTTCTTACTTTAATAGGACACCACATGTCTAGCTGAACTCCACAATGATGCCTTCTTCCTAAGAAAAGTTCCTCACAGTTTTCTGCACATGGCCAACATTGTACTCTTTAGACAGGAGAAACATCTGATCCCAGAGCCCTCCACTTACAGGGTGTTCATTCTCCGCACCCTCCTTGAGAGCAATTCATGATCATTAGGCTCTCTAAGAACGAGCTTCACTACGCTACCAGTGCTGGCACTTTGCTTGGCGCCTTCAACCCTCAGAGCCAAACAGAAAATAGTGCACTCACTGAGGCACTCACATCACACTGGCACCCAGCATTGTCAGGGTGGTACGCACGTATCCATTATAGTTACAGAGCCCTCACCCTTGCTGCATGCTGCAAGTTATCTGAGTGTGTTACCTCATTATCCATAAGCGTCATGGCATCCACCGTTGGGTCTTTCTGGTTTGGTAGCCCTTTTCTGCCACTTCCTTCTGTGAGAAACCTGAGGGTATTCTCCAAAGCCAACCTCGAGAATCCCTTACCCAGGGGGCCAGGGAAGGGCTGAAGCTCTCAGATCCCAACCTTGGGGACAGACGAGCGAGGGAGGATCACCTGGAAAGGGGAGCACGGGGTTGTGCTCGGGGGAAATAACCCATGTGAGACGTTGTATTTTACAGGGGAAGAAGGAGAAGAGGACAAGATCCCTGGGACCTTTTTTATAGGCTATACCACATCTGCCTTCCTTCCTCCCAATGAATCTCTCTTGTCCAGATCCAACAACCCCCCTGTATATGACAAATCCCCTAGGAACCCAAACCCTGTTGCACTCAGAACTTATGTCTCCCAGAATCCCGGTTTCCCTGTGTCCTACCCTAATACTCCCAGTCATTCTCCTCCCCGCCCCTCTGATTATTATTTCCCAAACTCGCAGTTTGTTTTGACAAAACACTACCCTTCCTACGATCTTCCCTATTCAATTTACAAACCCTACAAAGCTCACTTTTCCAAGTTGACCAACCACCCTCTCCCTTATTATTATTTATTCGCATTTGTAGAGCGCACATCAGCCCGTAGGCATCGTGGCGCTGGTTACATACATGATGTACAAGCATAGTTACATAGTACATAGTGTTGGGGAGAATTCTCTGTTTAGGCTGAATTTCCTAACCTAGTGAGTCCCCCAGCAGCTTTGCTGGATTTCTGGAGTTTGTTTTTTTCTCCTGCCAAGAGTGAGACTCTTTTACCCTCACTCTTGGACATGATTTGAGTGTGTTTCTTTGAATCTAGAAGTGTTTAATGGGCTATGGGGTCTTTTACTCCATAGGGTTTCATGTGTTTTTATGATGTGTGTTATACAGCACCCTCGGTGCAGTGACACAGGGGTGTCTTAGTGACCCCCCAGTATAGACTCCATACCCTGGGACTGACTACTGTCTCCCAGGGCATGTAAAGTCACCATTGACTTTTCTAGTCTTAAATTCTGAACAGAACCAGTACAAACCATCATATTGTGGACGTACTGGCTGGGGCAATTCGATTGCCCCAGGGTCTGTTAGTCGAGGGGGCACGTCTCCGTCCCCCCTGATCGAGTTTTGGCTGGTGGCAGTGGATACTACGTTTTATATTCAACCGCGAATATTTTCCTATGGGATTTCCCATTGTTTTAGGCTACTATCTTTATTTAATTATTTACGGTAGCCTCGAACATACCGCCGGTTTATTTAATTAATATTAATTCTCCGGTTGGTATTTTTTGCCAAAACTTGATTCTAAAATGGCGTTGGTGTTCTCTTCTGTGACTCCAACCCAAGTCGAGCCCTTTGTTCCACTTTTTGGCGGGCTTCTCCACAGAAGCCCTCCAAAGTGGTGCCACTCTGTCTGGGGTACTTAGGAGGGGTGGAGGGGAATTTAGGCACCCTGGACTGAGTTGCCTAGGCAACTCAAGTCGCACTCCATCCTGATTGGCCCAAGTGGTGAGCCACTTAGCATGTTTGAGTGACAGCTAGGCTGAGTGAATGGGGGTTTGCTGCATAAAAGTAGGGCTTTGGGGACTGGAACTTCAGAAGTCGCCACAGGACCTAAGAATCCGACGAGGGAGAAGCTGAGCAGACCTGCCACGACACCACCACCGGTGGAGCCCTGCTGGACTGCCTCACCACTTTTCTCAACGACAGAGGAGATCTCCCGCCGGAGAGTCTTCTTCCTTTGACTGGTGGGGATAACCAGTTTCACCGTCTTTTCGCTTTCCCGACGTACCTCGTGGCCGCCTTGCCCATGCCAAGCACCCCGGCAACCGGGCTACCACGTTTTACCATGACCGCGAAACCAAGGTACCACCTTTAACCGGAAAACTCTGCGGCTGGTTTCTTCCCTGGTAGTGCAACGACCTTCATCTTTCCTCCAAGTCAAGATCTTCTCTTCCCCTGGACGACGACGAAACTTGCACCCACTATCAGGAACAACTGCCACCGCTGGAGGATCCTTCCCACTTAAGGTACCGTGTCCCGCCTGGCTTCCCTTGCTACCGACTGTACGGGGTAGATTTAGCCCCCGGCTTTCGAACCTGGGTTAGCCTGGGACACCTTGGCTAAACTTTTCTAAGCCTCTCTAAACTCTTCTTGAACCCTCTGCAAGACTTTCTAAGCCTAGTGTAACTGTGATCTTGGGCGCATTTGTGCTCTGCTCCCTCTAAGAGTGGGCCCAGACTTTGGACTTTGGCTCACCAGTGACTTTTTTTGCTCTCTGCCTTGCTAACAGTGTTCCTGAATCATAGAGTGGTGTACCTCTTCATATTCTGTCTTTCTTCCCTCCCTTTCTCACAAACTTATTAGAGTGCAATCTAGTTAAGCGCTCACCTCTGTATGAAAATAAGTGGTGTTTTACTGTGATTTATCTAATATGGAAAAAGGGGTGTATATATCATAATAGTAACTGTGTTTAGAATATTTTACAATAAGAGTGCTGGAGTGTTTCAACTGTGTGTTTTTTAAATAAATAATTATATACTTTGATACCAAAGCTCTGGTCAGTGTTTGCTTGTATTATTGTGTCTGAGTGCCTATTGAGTATACTTTGCATACTGCCTAACTCTTCTTAAGGGAAGTCTGACTGCTCAGCCACAGCTACCAGGTAAATCTGGGTGGTACAGACTGCTACCAAGTGGGTTTACTGCCAACACCTGTAGTCTTAAATCTTTTGCAGTGTTCCCTAAGGGAACTGCACAGGTTTCTGCCTAACACATAGGCATAGTGAAAATGCAAACAGCACATTCTTAGTTGTGAGGGAAAAAATACAGAGACCGTGGCAGGCTAAACAAAAAGAGGAGATGAACCAGCGGAGGGGTTAGTTGAAGAGGGTGGTTTTTAAAGCTATCCTGAATGCTAGGAGGGAGGGTTCAGCTCTGAGTGAGTTAGGAAGGGCATTCCATAGTTTGGGAGCAATGTGCGGGAAGCCGATGCCTCCTGCTCTGATCCTTTTTATGGTGGGGATGCAGAGTTTGTTGGAGTGACAGATTCTTTTAGGGCGCGTGGAGACCTCACATGCAATAGTGTCAGAGAGGTAGGATGGGGCATCGAGTGTTAGAGTCTTGAATGTGATCCTGTCTTTTACTTTTGAATAACCTGGAGCAGGTTTAGGTTTGTGTTGGAGGGGCCTGCAAGGAGGACGTTGCAGTAGTCAAGCTTGGCTCCTGTGGTGGCTCTGGCGATGGTAAGGCAGCTTTCTTTAGATAGACAGGGCTTCACTTGATTGATGAGTTTCGTGGTGTGGGCAGAGGCTGAGGCAATGGCGTTAACCTGGTGTGTCATGGACAAGGTGGAGTCTAGGTAGACACCTAGGGTTTTCAAAGCCTGGGAGACAGGGATGATGGTGTTATCTATGGAGAAGTTGCAGTATTGGTGGTCAAGTTTGGCTAGGATTTCTTTGGGGCCTATGATGATCTCAGTTTTGTCACCGTTTAGGCAGAGTCCATTAGTGGCCATCCATGCTTGGATGTGCTGTAAATAAGATGACTTGCTGCTGCATCTGTGTTATAGGAGCCTGTTAGGGGGAGGAGGACTTGAGTATTATCGGCATTGTTCATGTAGGCTATGCCTAGGGCGTCCAATTTGTTGGTTTGGTGAAGTGTGTAGGGGCTGTACAGGAACCCTGAGGGACTCCACAGTGTATATTAGTGGGTGTAGCGTTAGCTTGATTAGAGAACACTTTCATGGCTCTGCCATTTAGGAAAGAAGTAATCCAAGTGGCTGCCTTATTTGAGAATTGGGCTGAGTTTACAAGGTGCGATGTGAGGGTCTTGTGATCTACAAGATCAAAGGCGGCTGAGAGGTCTAAGAGTAGGAGGAGAGCCGGCTTAACTTTGTCCATGATTGATGTGATTTGATTTTTAAGATCAAGGAGAGCAGTTTCCGTACCATGCCCCTTACGGAATCCTGATTGTCTTCTACCTAGGATATTGTTAGTTTCTACGAATAGTTGGATTTGGTTGTGAGCTGCCTTATCCAACATTTTTAAGAGGAAGGGGACAGTGGTGATGGGGCAGTAGTTATTAAGAGATGATGGGTCTAGTTATGTTTTTTTTTTTTTTTTTAGAAGCGGGCATGCCCATGCTTCTTTAAGGTTGGCTGGGACTGACATGGTTGAGAATGAGGCGTTGATGAAGGCTTTAATGAGTGGTACTAGTTCCGTGGAGCATTCTTTGACTAGGTTGGGGGGGGCAGATGTCGCCTTTGCACGTGGAGGGTTTAAGTTGCTTTAAGATGTTGATGAAATCTATGTCTGTGACATCCTGGAAGGAGAAGAGCTGTTTGGGGGCGTCCTTGAGACTTTAGGTGGATGATGTCATGGGGTTAAGCTGAAGGAGGTTTTTTGCTTGTGCTAGGATTTTGTCCTGCTTGAATGTTCAAGCACCATGTTTTATCTTTGACGATGTCATCGGGGAAAGTGGTGGGGGAGAGGAGGTCTCTAAAGATGGAGAAGAGTTCCTTAGATTGGGAGTTTGCTTTGGTGATGCGTGCGTTGAAGGAGATGGCTTTAGCATGGGTGATGGCTTTTTTGTATTGTGACGAGATTTGTTTGACGTTTTCTTTGGTGGTGTTATTGGGGTTAGATTGTCATGTGGTCAGAGCTTGATGCCTGGTTAATCGTAGCGTAGCTAGTTCATCTGTGAACCATGCGTTGAAGTGAAGGCGATGGTTTCAATGGCTTTAGTCATCGTACTGGCGTATAAGTTGGCCAAGGTGGTAGGGTCATTCGAGAAGGGAGGCTTAAGTGCAGGGTCTGCAAGAATGGAAGGAGGTTTTCCTTGGTAAGTTTCTTAGAGCTTCTGGCTAGAGCAGGAGGTGCTGTTATGAGAGTTTTGGCTGGTTGAGATGCTGGGACCGAAAATTGTTTGCAGTTATGGTTGGCCCATGGGAGGGCCAAGATATCAGTGATGAGGGTCTGACAGTTGTGGTCTGTCACCCAATCTAAGGTGCAGCCTTTACAGTGAGTGGGAGTGGTGACATTTTGTTGGAATCCCATGTTGGAGAGCTCTCTATCGAGAGTAGCTGCAATTTTGTCATTGGGGTCGTTGAAGGCAAGATTGAGGTCTCGTAGTAGCAGAGTTTTAGTGTTTTTCTTAAGGTTCTCCCCTAGTATGTGCAGGAGTTCGGCTTGGAATTCAGGGGTGGCAGTAGGGGGTCTATAGATGGTGTGAATATTTATGGTGCAGTTAGGTGATAGAGAGTTTAGCAGAGATAAGGTGTGCATGACTATCCCAGTGGTGGTTGACCTGCCTGATGGAGCGCAAGTCTTTTTTTGCGATGAGGGCTATGCCTCCTCCTCTGGACGCTTGTCTGTCTTTTCTCAGAATAGAGTAGTTGGCTGGGAGGGCTAGGGCTATACCGGACCTGAGGCATCGTGGAGCCAGGTTTCAGTTAAGGCTAAGAGATCTAGGTTGTGGAGGGAAAGCAGATCATGGATTTCTAACGCATAGGCGGCGAGCGAGCGCACATTAATGAGAGCACATTTAAGAGGAGGGGGCGGAGAGGTGATGTTGGATTTAACATGGTGAGGTGGTTTGGGGAGGGGTTTTTGTTAGATGGAGTCAAATTAGCTGGTCTGTTGGGCGGTGGGCAGGATGTGTAAATTTTAGTTTGAGGCTTGGGCCAGGGCAGTTCGGCAGTCTGGGAAGAGACCCTGTAAACATCTTGTATCTTGGGGTTTAAGATGAGTTTGGAGGGGTGGGTGGGCTGAAAGCGGGTACTGAGGCTCGTATTCCTTTTGGCAGTGGATTGAGAAGTGCTTGATTATGGAAATGGCGCATGCGTGACAAACAACGGGCTAACAAAGATGTTCACCCGGCATGTCCCAACACAAGGGTCAGGCAGAGTCAGGCAATTGACAATAAGTATGCACACCTGACGGCCCATTCACTTTCCCGCAGGGATAAAAGCCAGAGCATGAGAGCACATATTGTGAAAGGCTGAAAACATGAAGGAAACAGCTACACCGGACTGGTAGTTCAAACGGAGGAGAAAGGCGGCGAGACCTGGAGGGATGGCAAAGGGGGAACTGCCCTTGCCCTTTTCAACTCAGACCCGCAAAGCCTCTGAAAGGGAAATCATAAGACCTGGAAGTCAGGTGTCAACGGCACATGGGGACCTCCTGCGCGGATAGCCACAGCGGGGAGAAGCGATTGCCGCCATGGTGCTGTCCTCGACTCCCGAGACAAGAAACGAAGAGTTCAGCACAGCCGGTGATTCGGAGTAGACAGATGGTAAAACCGAACTGTGCTGGGCCCAAGGTTGCAGGCGCCAACCTTGTTGAACAAAGAACTTGTGTAATTGTTCTTTAAAGAAACCCTAGTAGAAGGTTCAGAAGCAGAGTGGTCAGGCATTGGGGGGCACTCATTTGAAGGACTCGGAATGAAGCCTTTGTGGGTTGTGTTTGTTGAACCGAGAACCAGGAGGCCTTAGGAGAGGCCAGTGTGAATTGTCAAAGTGGTCCTACGAGGGTCGAGCAAAACCCCTCGTACACTTGCAATTCTTTGACACATTGGAGAACACTGATTGAACTGCAAATCTGTGAAGCCTGACTGGGCACTAAGAGAAAGCCTGACTGGGGGCTGGAAAAGTAAGGGAAGTGAATTCTGCATAGTGTTAACACACCAATGAACATTGTGGCAACAAGTGTGAACCCGGCTGAGGGATGTCCACAAAGGATAGTTGTTCAAAGCGATATTGAAACTTGTTGAATGATCCGATTTTCAGTGAAAGATCATAGTGAACCCGATTGAGGGAGGCTAATTTTACAAGAAGGATCAGAGCCCGGCTGAGGGGGATCCAAGGAGTGAAGACCAATCGCCCAACGTGAAGGATTACAAAAGGAACTTTTGGTTTTGTTTATCGTTTATTGTTCAGCAGGCCTTCCCGGTTGAGGGGGATACAAAGGGTCAAAGAGCAATCATCCAACGTGAAAGATTACCCAAGGAACTTTTGTTTGTTTATTTTTTTATGGTACAGCATGCCTTCCAAGCAAGAGACTTTGCAGGATAGAGACTTGGCCCCAGAAGGTCCTGGCATCACTGAAAGCAACTGTAACCTCGTGCGTGTGAGGCCCAGGAGTGTGCTATGCTCAAAGATCCTGCCTTGTCCCGTGCTAGAAACGTGGGGAAGGGAGACCCCAGCCATAACCAGGCCCTACAATCCTGACTTATCATTTGGTGAACACTTCTTTCTTTTCTTGTGAACATTATCCTACACTACTTTGTAATTTAGTTGTAAGGATTGGCAATCATCTTTTTTTTTTAGCATAGGTCCTTTTTATTTGACAAGACGCCACTAGGATTGACTTATTATTATTTGATGGTCATAGCTTGCTCCCATCTTAGATTTAGATCAGGCATTTATCTCACCCAGTGTAAAGTTCAATAAATACCCTTGAACTGTGATCACTAATGTCCGTCTTTACTGTTACCACCATGAGTTCCTTACACTTCTTACCATCCACAGTCTCGATGTGCATCAGAATCATCTAAGCCTCTTTCTCTTATTCTGCATCTACTCCTATATTGCTTCAATGTGGAATTCTACTGCCAAAATGAGATTTTACAATGAACCAAAGATGATTTCCTGAAAGCCTTCAACATTTCTAAGGCGGCTGTTGATGGCGCAACCATGCGTCAGTAGGATTTAGGGATGGGTGAAAAGAAATCCCTTTTTTCTCTGGCACTGCCATCTTTGTAGCAGCAATACAACAGATCGTGGTCCCTCTGGCCTGCCAGCTGAGCCATGTGACAATCAGCCGAGTGCATGCTTGCTCCTCTCTGCACAGGAAATTACAGACTGGAAAAAGGTTCAAGGCGCTGCCCTAAGTAAGCCATTACCATGCGTTCAAGCCACAGCCGCGACTCATGCTGTAACAGCTCTATGACGCCTCCATAATGAGTAAAGTCTGTTCATGGATGTCCCTCACATGGCCGGTCTGGAACAGCAAAGGCAGTGTTGTCACCACCCCTACCGCTGCACTCAATGTGTGGACTGATTACCCTTCACGCCACAGGTTTTCCTCAGAGCACTGTCATCGGGAAGATAAACCACTCTCTTGCCACAAAACTCCACAGCTGCTGGATACACACCATCAGCCTGACAAAGATTCCTAGCCTGCTGGTGTCATTGCAAAATGCCTTTGTGCTAAGGTTTTCCCCTTCAAGTGACATTAAGCATGCCCAACTTTGATCTACGATCACCAGTAAGGTTTCCCAGACCTGCTTATGTGGGGTCCCTCTGTTGATGTTTGTTTTCTTTCAGGAGTTAAATGTTCTACCTACACTGCTTGTGATGGCCAGTTTGCTTCTGCAGCTCCATTCCAGATTGTCTCGATTGCTTTCCAAGTCTTTCTGGGAGATGTAGTTCTGAAAGACAAACACAGGAAAACTGGCCTAAACAGAGGCTGAAAGGCATTGTGAATGAGACAGTGGTTCCAATGGTATTAAGCATGTTCGGGCAGTCTCATAGCTCCGGGGAAAACGCATTTGTCTTGGAAGCAAGAATACGCAGAGCAACACAGGTTTGAACCCCGGTCCTGTGCCTAGAGACTGGCCCCCGGTGTTAAGCACATTATAATTGATTAATTCTAGGGCATCAGACATTGTGGACACCCAACTCCCTCACACCGCCTCTGGGGTAGGTCAATCTCTGGCAATGCCCTCGTAGGCCTCCTATCTGGGTTGAGAGGGGTCCCTGATCCCTTCTGACAGGGTCGGGACTCTCATTCTGTCACGTAATCCATATATGAAGTTCCAAATGAAGACTTTTGCACGGGTTTGCAAAGCTTAACCTAACTAAACGTACGTGGGTCTGATATCATTGGGGGTGTAAGGAAGGCATAGTATCATAGTAAAATAGACAAAAGTGATCACAGTTCAAGGGTGTTTATTAAACTGTAAAATGGGTGAGATAAACGCCTAATCTAAACCTAAATTTAAAATGGGTGAAAAAGCTACAACCAGCGAATAATAATACAGTCCTATTGGAGTCTAGTCAAATAAAAAAAGGGCCTATACTAAGAAACCTATTGCCAAACCTTACTGCTATGCTACAAATAGTGTGGGATAATGTTCACAAAAAAGAAAGAAGTGTTCACAAAATGATACGCAAGGATGTTCAGGCTGTTGTCCTCCCTTCCCCATGTTTTTTTGTACGGGACAAGGCGGGTCACTCAAGCAAAGCACACTCTTGGGCTTCTACCGCATGAGGTCACAGTTCCTTTTACTAATATCCGGGCCTTCTGTGCCCAAGTCTCTTACATTCAAAGTCTCTTGATTTAGAGGGCCTGATATATCAGAAACAATGAAAAAGTTCCTATCCAAATATTCAAGTCGGCGATTCACTCTTCACCCTGGATCCCCCTCGGCTGGGCTCAGATCCTTTTTCATACAATTAGTCCCCATCAGCCGGACTCAGATCAATTTCAGTTCACAGGCAATCAAAGACTCTCGAATGTGTACTGGATTCAACTTAACCCACAGCAGGACCACTTCGTTTTCACAGTTCAATAATTCTCAGATGCTTACCTGGATACCAAACAGAGATCTTCGAGTGAGCACCCACGTGACGCCGGATCACTCTGTATCTGGTACCTATTTCGGTTTCATAAAGTTCAATCGCATAAAAGTTTTCATTCTTCATACAATGTTGCTGCTTGCAACCTTGAGCGTAACACAGTACAGTCTGCTATCAGTTTCTCCAACTCAATGGCTGTGCTTAACTTACTGGCGTTGCTTTGCTATCAGAGTCAAGGGCAGTACCTCAGCGGCAATCACTTCTCCCCGCCTTGGGTATCAATGCAGGAGGGCTCCTGTCTACTTGTGACACACACTGCACAGTTAGTCAGCTGCAATTCCCAGTCTTATGTTTCTCCCTTGAGGCCTCCTGAAAGTCACGGTCATTCTCCGAAAAGGGCATGGGTAATTCCCTCCTTGTCGTCCTCTCTGGTCTCGCTGCCTTTCTCATCAGTTTAAACTGCCAACTCAGAATTACTGCTTCCTCAAGCATTTTGCCTTGCTCAGAGTGTGCTTTCGTGCTCAGTCTTTTATCCGTGTAGGGTAGTAGGATGGAAGTCAGGTGTGTGTAATTATAAGTAATTGCTTGACTCTGCCTGACCCTTGTGCTGTGTGAGAAACCAAAGGTGTCCCACTCACTGGTCCCTGGGTATCTGTCATTCAGATGGCCAGGACACAGCCTTCGCTATTGGATCCAGTTCCTGGGGCTGGACCAGTGCAGGAGGGTCACCTGGATAAGGGGTCTTCAGGAGTGTAAGTGGGACACCAAAGGGTGCGACAGGGTATCCCCTTCCTTATGACACCTTTTCCCCAAAATGCCCAGTAGGATATTTAGAAACTCTACCCCCCCTTATCTAACACAAACACTTTCTCACACACCGTGAGCGACAACCGACTAATACCAGAGCTGTTTACCAGACATGTCCCAACACAAGGGTCGGGCAGAGTCAGGCAATTGCTGACAACTACACACCTGACTGCACTTTCCCTTCCCCATAGGAATAAAAGGCAGAGCAAGGCCGAACATACAAGCAAACAGCTATTCCAGGACGGCAGTTAAACAGAGCAGAAAGGCTGCGAGACCTGAAAGGACGTCAAGGAAGGAGGGGGTTGCCCTTGCCCTGTTCAACCAAAACCAGCAAAGCCTCTGACAAAAAAAGCATAAGACCGGGAATCGCAGCTGGTGTGACGGATGCCAGCAGTACATGGAACCCTCCCGCACTGATAGCGAGGGCGGGCAGACGTGCCTGACCCTTGTGCTGTGTGAGAAACCAAAGGTGTCCCACTCACTGGTCCCTGGGTATCTGTCATTCAGATGGCCAGGACACAGCCTTCGCTATTGGATCCAGTTCCTGGGGCTGGACCAGTGCAGGAGGGTCACCTGGATAAGGGGTCTTCAGGAGTGTAAGTGGGACACCAAAGGGTGCGACAGGGTATCCCCTTCCTTACGACACCTTTTCCCCAAAATGCCCAGTAGGATATTTAGAAACTCTACCCCCCCTTATCTAACACAAACACTTTCTCACACACCGTGAGCGACAACCGACTAATACCAGAGCTGTTTACCAGACATGTCCCAACACAAGGGTCGGGCAGAGTCAGGCAATTGCTGACAACTACACACCTGACTGCACTTTCCCTTCCCCATAGGAATAAAAGGCAGAGCAAGGCCGAACATACAAGCAAACAGCTATTCCAGGACGGCAGTTAAACAGAGCAGAAAGGCTGCGAGACCTGAAAGGACGTCAAGGAAGGAGGGGGTTGCCCTTGCCCTGTTCAACCAAAACCAGCAAAGCCTCTGACAAAAAAAGCATAAGACCGGGAATCGCAGCTGGTGTGACGGATGTCAGCAGTACATGGAACCCTCCCGCACTGATAGCGAGGGCGGGCAGACGTGGTTGCCATCATGGTACCGTCCTTGACTCCAGCGGCCAAAGAAGCACCAACAAGTTCAGCACAGCTGGTGAGTCCAAAGAACCCAACAGTGGCCTCTACTGCATTAGGCTCAAGGTTGCAGTGGCAACATTAAAAAGATTAAAATACAGAGGTATTTTGCGAACGAACTTGGTACCGGATATAGCGGTCCAGCGCCACGTGGGCGCTTGATATGAGGTCTCTGGCTGGTACCCCTCTCCTGAACAAAGAGACTAGGCCTCATGACCATGCCGGTTCGGTAACAATGGTGCGGGCAGAATGGCACCCGCCCGCCGTGTTTTGCGGAAGCAATGGCACCGTTATTAACAGTGCCAGTGTTTCCGTGATCCCCATTCCCATTTCAATCCTATGGGACTCAAATGGGAATGGGGATTAACAATTTACTGGCGCCTGAGGGAATTGTGAAACAGGCATTTGCGCCCGGCAAAGGGGGACGCAGTGTGAACTGTGATTTTGTGAATAAATATGCATTTGCCATAGGCTAACAGAGTGACCCAGTGAGTTGTGATCACCTTTCAGAAGACTTTGTTTAAAGTTGGCAAGTGCTGTGGAAGTTCTGAGCCCGGATGAGGGGGAACCTAACTAAACCTAGGTGGTTGTTTAAAAAGACATTTGGCCTCATTATAAGTCAGCCTGTCTGGATTTAGCGGTGCCGGTAAAACCGTATCTGCACTGTTTTCCAGACCACCTAATTAAGAGTTCTGCGGCGGGAGCCGTACCACCCGCCAGGTCTGACCTGGCGGGCGGAACAGTACCTGCACGCAGAGATGCACGGAAACACCAGCACCATTACGACATGGTGCCATGTTTCCGCGGGCCCCATTCGCATGGAGTCCTATGGGACTCCACGGGAATGGCAATTTACAGAATTGCCGGCGCCGGATTTACCGTACCACCGGGGTTGTAATGCTCCGGTATTTCGGGCAAGTCCGGAGCCAGTAATTCACTACAGGTCTGGCGGCAGCCTGCCGGTTTTCCCGGCACGGTTACCGCCGGACTCGTAATGAGGGCTATTGAGACTTTTTAATATTACAAATAAGGAAATTGTGATTGAAAGGCAGTAGTGAACCTGACTAAGGGACGGCAAGAGAAAAGTTGTGAAGAAGCTAAGTGAACAACATTGTGATGACATGTATGAACCTGACTGAGGGATGTCCACAGTGAGTGGTTAGACTGAGCCCGATTGAGGGAGGCTAACAAGTGAGAGAAGGATCAGAGCCAGGCTGAGGGAGATCCAAGGGTGAAGGGAAATCATCAACCAATGTGAATGTTAACAGAAGGAACTTTTGTCGTTTTGGCATATCAGGCCCTCTGAAGCAAGAAACTTTGCCTGAGAAGAGACCTGGGCACAGAAGGCCCTGATATAGAGAAAAGGAACTGTAAGCTTGTGCCAGAGAAGCCCAGGAGTGTGCTATGCTCAAGAGTCCTGCCTTGTCCTGTGCTAAAAACACGGGAAAGGGAGAACCCAGCCATAACCAGGCCCTATCATCCTGACTTATTTTGTGAACCCTTCTTTCTTTTCTTGCGAACATTATCCTATACTATTTTGTAGCATAGCTATAATGATTGGCAATTTTTTTTTTTTTTTTTAGTATAGGCCCTTTTTATTTGACTAGATTCCACTAGGACTGAATCTTTATTATTTAATGGCCGTAGCTTGCTCCCATCTTAGATTTAGGTTTAAATTAGACATTTATCTCACCCATTTTAGTTTCATAAACACCCTTGAACTGTTATCACTTGGGTCTGTCTTAATTTGATAGGCATGCCTTTGTTACATTTGGGACATGTCAGGTATACGGCTCTGGTGTTAGCCTGTTGTCGCTCACGATTAACTGTCCATGAGAAAGTGGGTCGGAAAAGGGGTTTTGGGTGGCTGCGGTGGGTCGTGGATTTGAGCTTCTAGGAATCCTACCTGGTAAGATGGGGAAAAGGAAGGGGATACCACGTCCCACCTTTCCGTGTCCCATTTCCACTCCCTGAAGATCCCAAATCTAGGTGATCCTCCCACACTGGTCCAACCCCAGGAACTGGATCCAATAACTATGGCCGTGTCCTGGCCACCTGGATGACAGATCTCTGGGACTAGCGTGTGAGACACCTCCAGGTTTCTCACAGGGGTCATTCGGAGTTTGGTGGTGTGGTAAAAAAGTGGCTGCAATTCCATTATTGAACAGAGTTACAACCATTTTCAATGCAGTGCCAAATCCTGAGTGTGGAGTTGGAAATGAAGATTTACCTTATACTGACAGCATCTTGCTGCAGGTAAGGAATAGTTACTTACCTGTAACTCCGGTTCTCCAGCATTGGTATCTTTCATAGATTCACATGCTGTGAATATTCACTGTCGTAAGCCTGGGAATCCTCAATAACATAGAGCAGTTAAAACTTAAACTGGAAGCCACTTTTGTGCTCTGTCATAGTCATTTTGGGTCATATTGCTCACGGCCAATGGGAACACCTCCCTTAACTCCTCCCCTGTCGACCATCTTCAGATTTGGCAGCGCACAGGAGTGGCAGTAAGAGCCAAAAGACGAGCCAAGTGGGGTAGGTGGGAGGGTCGCATGTGAATCTATGAAAGATACCAATACAGGAGAACCAGAGTTACAGGCAAGTAACGTATTCCTTGTCCAGCATTGGATCTTTCATTCATAGATTCACATGCTGTGAATAGATTATAAAGCAGTATTTCAACAATACAAGCTCCCAGCATAACTTACCACTGGAGACTTAACCACCTTACACAAAACAGTTCAGCAGAACCGACTGGCCGACTCTAGACTCTTCTGCGGAATCTGTCAACACAGTAGAACCTGGTGAACGTATGCACCGATCTCCAGATGACTGCACAGCAGATGTCAGGCAGCAGAATTCCAGAGAGGAACGCATTAATTGCAGCCACTGCTCTAGTAGAGTGAGCGCGGGGCCTGCCGAGAAGCAGCCTGCCAGCTTGCTGATAGCAGAATGAGATGCAGGCAGCAATCCATCTTGCAAAAGAAGACTTTGAGAGAGCTTTCCCGGGCGCAGAAGGTTCAAATAAAACCATCAGTTGATCTGTTGTACAGAATAGCCTAGTAGGCCCCACATAGTATTTGAGGGCACTCACCACATCAGGCATGTGCCGAGTTTGCTCTGCTGGTGTGCCAAAGAATACGGGCAAAACCACTTGCTGATTTAGATAGAAAGCAGATGGCACCTTAGGCACAAAGGTTGGGTTAGTATGTAGAGCAGCTTTGTCCTTGTGAAACGTCAGATTGGGCGGTTTTGCGGAAAACGCCTGATTTCACTCACTCGCATGGCCGAAGTTATGGCCACCAAGAACGCCATTTTACAGGAAAGATGTTTAATAGATGCTTGGTGCATGGGCCCAAAAATCGGCGCCATAAGTCTTGCGAGTAGCACATTGAGCTCCCATGCTGGCGCTGAGCGACAGGGGGGTAGAAAAAAAACCGAACAGCCCAGGCAAAAACACCTTCATCAGCCAGTGAAACCACAGGGATGGCACCCCTGCAGCGCGGTTGTACCTAGAGATCGCAGCTAGATGCACCTTAATGGAAGAATGCGTTAAACCAGATTGAGCAGGGACAACAGATCCTCCGGGCCGGAGGTCACAGCTGCTGGTTTCTGCACCATACGTGAAAACACTTCCACTTACTCTTGTAGCATTTCAAGGTGGATGAAGCTCTAGCCTGACAGTCTCGCAGAAGGGACAGAGCCCCGAACTCTAAGAACACAGAAGCCAGGCAGGGTTGTGGTGCAGTATTTCTCCCCAATTCCTGGACAGGAGTTACGGTGTGGACGGAGCTTGATCGGTGTTGCTGACAAGTTGGCAAGGAGGTTGGAGTACCAAAACTGTTTCAGCCACGTAGGGGCCACTAACATCAGTTTGCACTGATACAGTCTGAAAGCGTGTAGGACTTGAGGCACGAGAAGAATCGTGGGGGCGGGGGGGATGCATACAGAAACTTCCCTTCCTGTGGGAAAGCAAAGGCATCCCCCAGACTGGCAAAGGTCTTGCAGTGACTACTGTCATGGGTGGCAAAGAGGTGGATCTCCGGAGTGCCCCACGTTTGAAACAACACATGAAGCTGGTCCCTGTGCAGTATCCACACGGGCAAGAGCATAACTCCCTGCTGACGGAGTCCGACCCTATTCGTTCTGAATCCTCGGTAGATGAAGGGGAATAAGAGACATTGCCTGCTGTAGAGTCCACAGGGCTTGGGCCTCCCTGGAAAGCTGTGGGGACCTTGTTCCTCCTTACTTGAGGACATAAAACATTGACATTGTGTTGTCAATGTAAATCCGTACCACCTTTCCCCTGAGGATGGGAAGAAAGGATTTCAGGGCCCCAAAAATTGCTTGTAGTTCCAGAAGGTTGATGTGCTGGCTCTTTTCCTCCTCTGACCAAAGAACCTTAGCGTGTTGGTCCAGACAGTGGGCGCCCAAGCCCTCCAGTGAAGCATCCGTTGTGACGACGCTCTGATGGTCTGGCAACCTTAAGGGGGCACCCTGCACCAGATGTTCCCTGAATGACCACCAGCGAAGGCTCCGTTTGAAAACCGGTGTCAGAGCAATGCAGACGTCCCAGGAGCCTGAGGCTTGAATCCAGCATCCATCCAAGAGTTCCTGCGCTGGTCTCATGTGTTACCAGCAGTTGGTGATCAGCACATTGCATGATGACAACATCCCCAGCAGGGATTTGTAGTTGTGAACTGGCGTTACACCTTGGTGCCGTTGAGACCGCGCACCTTGTCTAGAAGAGCTGCCACCCTTTCGTCCGATGGTCTGGCGGTGCAGGTTTGGGTGTCGAGTCTTGCTCTGAGATAGAGTACCTGTTGCAATGAAACCAGGCCCAACTTTGGGAAGATGATGGAGAGACCCAGTTGCTGAAGACATTGGATGGTGGTGGTAGTGTTGGTTTCTGCCAGCGGACAGGAGGGGGCTCTTACCAACCAGTCATCCAGATACAGATAGATGTGAACGCTCCTCCGCCACAGGTGAGCCACCACTGGCACAAGGCATTTGGTAAATACCCACGGAGCAGACCGCAGGACGAATGGAAGGGCCTTGAATTGATAATGTACTCCTGCCACCACAGAGCATAGTTAGCGCTGGTGTGAGAGGTGAATAGGGATGTGAAAGAAGGCATCCTTGAGATCGAGTGACGCCAACAAACCTCCTTGTTGTCGCTGGGACAACACCTGCTGTAGTGTGACCATGTAGAACGTTTGTGCCTTGAGGAACTTGTTGAGCACCCTCAGATCTAATATGGCCCTCCAACCCCCTGACTTGTTGTGCAGCTACCTTTTCCATACCAGAAAGTAGCAGGAGTAGACCCCTGTGCCCAGCTAGTCCTTGGCAACCTTTTCCACTGTGTCCTTTTGCCGCAGAGCCCGTACTTCATGAAGCAAGCGGTATCACAACTTCACTGGTTGGTGCGTGGAAGGATTGTCCGGCGGATATTGCACAAACTCCAGTTAGTGGCCCTGCTGGAGGAGGGATAGCACCCATTTGTCGGTCATGATGTGTGTCCATTCGTCGGCAAACCATGACAGTCGTCCTCACATCAGGGTGCTAAAGCGGGAGGACCTGGCCCTGGACTGGTCCTGCCCGTTTGCCGGACAGGCCCATAGATTGGGAGGCAGCCAAGGCTTTGCTGCGACCCCCTGTAGGACTGGGACCTTTTCCTTTACTGGTCCCCTGATAAGTTAGACACAGCAATTAAATTCTGTTTCAAAGCGCCCACAAGGCAACAGGGAGGGAACATGGGATTGCAGTACAATTAAAATATACAATAAATACAGTGGGGAAAGGGATGGCAAAACCTACTATGTCTTGTGAGTATTCAGAACGTGCAAGTGCCGCAAGGGAGAGGGCAGTGGGGTAGGTGCTGCGGTGTCCATGCGCATGGGTGAGCCAAAGATGAATGGTAAGTGCTATGCGGCCAGAAGCTGCGTTGGGTGGAACAGTGTGGGTCTCCACTGTGGAGGGTATGCCGAGGCAAGTGCTGAAGGTAGACAGAAGCTGGGGAGATTGGGTGCGAGTGGTCAGGACGCCCCGAGGATGCATAAGGGTCCAAGACACCAATCACAGCAACTGTGAGATTAGCAGAGGAGGGAAGGAGGAGGAAAAGAGGAAAGTCTTGAGGTGCTTTCGGAACTTAAGAAGGTCCTGCTCCAGATGCAGGGAGTGTGGGGGGTATTCCATAGGAGGGATCCAGCTGAGGAAAGTGAACGACCTCCTGCTATCTGTTTAGCAAAACATTTTACAAACAGTGAATTGGTGCCAGGGAAATGTAGAGGTCTAGAAGGAGAGTAATTTGTAAGAGAGAGTTGCAGATAGTGTGGCCCCCGGCCCCAGACAGCCTTGTGAATGATGCAGAGGGATTTGAATTTGATCCGTGCAGGAACCCGGAGCCAGTGGAGACTTTTTTGGGCAGGAGAGATGCGGTCCCTGGACTTGTGGCCAAGGATAAGTCTTGCTGCTGTACTCTGGATTAGCTGGAGGGGTCACAGAGTGAGTGGAAGAAGGAAGGTTGAGGAAGCGGTTGTTGCAATAGTCAAGACTAGAGAGAACCAGGCTTCGGGAGACATTGGGCCTCATTACGAGTCCAGCGGTAACCGAGGCAGTAAAACCGCCTGGTTAACGCCGGACTCATATTACCATTCTGCCTCCGTGATTCCCGGAATTACCGGGGCATTACAACCCCGGTTTCCCGGGAGCATCTCGTAATGCTGCCGGTGTTTCCTCGTCCGCCTGCAGGCGGGCGGTGTTAAACCTGCCAGGTCTGACCTGGCGGGAACATCACCTCCTGCCTGCAGGAGTCGGGATCAGGCGGTCCGGAAACAACGGTGGCGGTGGGTTTACCGCCACCGTTATTTCCGGACCGCCTGATTTGTAATGAGGCCCATTGACCTTCTACGGGAAAGGGAGAAAGGGGAGAATTCCTTTGAGAAGGAAGAGCTGAAATTGGGATTTCTTAGCAGTGTCCCCAGTGTGAGGGAGGAAGGAGAGAGGGGAGTCTAAGATAACTCCAAGGTTTCTGGCTTCAGATGAAGGAGCAGGGGGAGAGCCCAAAGTAGGAGGCCAGAGAGAAGGGAAGAAGGAGAGAGCAGAGGTCCCAATCGAAAGGATCTCAATTTTGCTGTCATTGAGGCAGAGATTGAGCAAGGTAGTGTCATGATCTCTGCTTCCAAAAGGTCAGGGTTTTCCCAACTCCCTTGGAAGCAGATCCATAACCCAGGTTCCGAGTGCCAACCAGTCCCAATTGGGACCTTTTGGACCCAGTCCTGGCGCCAGTGGCACCAGGCTCATAAATATGCCCAGTCCCAGCGCTGGAAGCACCGGGCTCATAATGCTTGGGTGGACTTACCTGCAGCAGACCATGCTGCTTACTTGCCTGCCAGTTGAGCCTCTGATCCTCTTCTGTTTGGAACTACTTTTCCTGTTGGGTGGGGCAGGAGCCACTCCCTAGATTCAGAACACTGGAACTCTTCTGGAAGGCAGGAACTCTTTTCTTACCTAGGCGTGGCTGTGGAAGGAGACACCTAAGCACTACAGGAGGCTATTTAAACCACACCCGGTGGATGAATCTTGCTTTGCGTTATTCTGCATCCTCTGCAGCAGAACGCTCATCGTGTCTTCTGCATCGGATCCTGGGCCTAAGGAAAAAAGGCTTACCATCCTGAATCCAGTCTTCAGCAACACCTATAAAGACAAGAAAGAACAGGTTAGCATTCCGGCATCTGAAAGACAAAGGCTTACCTACTCTTCGTGCGCTCCGGAGGTCTTCACACTGCATTCCGGCATCTGAAAGACAAAAGCTTACCAACTCTTCGCACGCTCCGGAGGCCTTCGGCGCTGCATCCCGCATCTGAAAGACAAAACAAGGTGCGTTTAAAGACATTGGGGAACTTTAATACTCACGTGCCATTACTCCTTTCCACATCAAACCCAGTGGGTATTCCGGCACCCTGCAGCCGCTCCGAACTCGTACCTGCAAAATAAAAAGACAGTTAGAGCGCATCGGGAAGCAGGCAACAAGCGCTTACTTACGTGCTTCCAGGCGCTTCTATTCATCACACGGACTCCATCTTCAACTCACTTCAGCCCGTCATCCGCCTTCGCCGGAACCCTGCAAAACAAGAGACATCATTACTAAAGACTTTAAAGACAATAGAATTACTCGAAACTTACCGTTCGTGCAGTAAACGACGGACAGCAGTCCTCTGAAGTCAAGAGGCCTGCGCTACCTACCCAGTGAAGAAACTGGTTACAGCACCCTGCCCCGAGGCAGATGGAGAGCTCGGCATTCACTTACCTAAGGTGAGAGCGTTAACCTTTGGGGGTCTACAGGAGAGCAAAAAGGGAAGAGATAGGGACACCCCAATAACCCCAGTTCGTTAATCCCATATTTTCTATCTGCAGACATCTCACTCTTGAAGTCAGGCATACAGTGCACAGAGGTCCAGCCCAAAGAGCCAACCGGGTGCTACACATCACCTTTGAAGATACGGTAGTTGCCCAGTCAAGACCGGCGCCTCTGCGAGAATCAGGTGAGCGTTACAGGTAGATGTTAAAGAGCCAGGGGAGAGGATAGATCCCTGTGGGACACCACAGATGGAAAAGGAAGTATGAGAGGAGAAGGTGCCCAAGATGACTTCGGAAGAGTGGTCAGTTAGGAAAGAGGTCAGCCATTGCAGTGCCCGTTCCGAGATACCAAGGGTATCATGTAGCCTTTGTATGAGGATGGAATGGTTGACAGTGTCTAAGGCAGAGGAGAGATCAAGTAAGATGAGGACAGCTGGGGAGTTGGAGTCCAGGGATCCAAGCAGTTCTTCACAGTTGTTCAGAAGAGCAGTTTACATGCCTCTGGATGCGTGGAATACAGACTGATTGTGGAGACTACCGACAAATTTAGTGTGCGATTTGAGCTGGGGCAAGGCCAGCTTCTCCAGCAGTTTCCCCAGGAAGGGGATAATTGAAATAGGGTGGTTGTAGGATGGACAGGTAGGGTCTGCTGAAGGTTTTTTCAGGAGCGGGCGCACAAGGGAGTACTTGAGGAAGGAGGGTAAAGAACCAGCGGTGAAAGACTGGTTGTAGAAAACAGCGAGTGCAGGGGCAAGAGAGTCAATGTTGTCCTTGATGGTTCTGGATGAGCAGGGTGGAACCATTTTGGAAGAAGCCTTCCAAGAGCGGTATGTGGTGCGGTTATTCTGCAAAGTCCTGCCATAGCTCCCTTTTCCTGAATGAAAGAACTAACGCCTTTGCTGTAGTGTGCCCAAGGAGCGAGTGGTTTCCATGTACATTTTTATGGACTGTAAGGCCTCATCCAACTTCTTCCCAAAAAGGGCAGATCTGTCATCGGGTTCACAATCTGTGGCCCTGAGCCAGCCCTGCCAGTGCAGGACTGCTCCATTCCTAAGCTGGCGAAAACCAGTATCAGCGATATCCACAGAGACCGAAATGGCATGGTCTGATGCCAATTTGCCTTCATGGAAGATGTCCAAGGCCTCCTGCTGCTGGTCATCCGGGAAGGAATTGCAGCAGAGGGCCCAACTTGTACCACAGCTCGCAATCATAACGTGCGAGTATGGCCATTTCATTAGCCTCCCCGATAGTAATGGCTGCGGTGGTAATGATCTTCTTACTGAAGGCATTTGCCTTTACTGGTCTGGGGGTACAGAGGACAATGAATTAGCCAAACTCTTTCTAGCAGCCACAGAGACAACAGAGTCTGGTGTGCGTTGCGTGCGGAGGCAGGCGCCATCACACTCTGTGGCCCTGTACCTTTTGTCAAACCAGTCTTTCTTAGCCGGTGCAGTCAAGGGATGCGCAAAGGTGATCAGGCCATTCTCCCAGACATCTTGCAGCAGCGGGAAAGACATGACAGAGTTCCTGAGCTGTTCTGTGCTGGGCCAGCACACGCTCCTTTTGGTGCCCCTCCGATGCAAGGCTGAACATAGTGGCCACCATGGACATGAGCATGTGGAAGGCCCCTACTTCATCAGGGGGGCGAGTCCCTGAGTGAAATGTCAGGTGGTTCCCCATCAGCTGTGATGAAATCATCAAATCAATCACTGTGGGTGTGGAGACCACATTGTCAGGGTCTGTTCCTGTCCCAGTATCCGATAGCCTCTGCGGCACCGAATGGTGCTTACCCCTACTGGGGGGACAAGGGACGTCATCCTCTTTCCTGTAAGGCCCGGGGACATCTGTGCAAGGTCGCCTAATACGCTCCGTAACTGAGGCTAGTGCAGGCAGCCATTGTTGCAAGGTTGCCATCAGAGAGGTTAGAGTAGATAAAATGTCCAGTGACATGTCTCTTTGTGGCGGCAGTGATGACTATGGTAGACTGGTGGCTCGAGCTGAATGCAGAGGGGGTAAAGGTACGAGACTAATTAGGCTTCCCTCAGCCCGCCGTGAACTTCTGGGAGGCGATGTCCTGCGTGCTGGCGACGACGGCAGTGACATGATGTCCTCCTCTTCTGCTTCCTTCACATCCTCTAATTGGGAGAGACTCTGCTCTGAAACAATCCCACCCAGCAGCAAGGCCACCCCAAGGATAGGGAATGATGCCAGTGGACGGGCCTTCAATGCAGACACCCTGCTGGTGTGTGTCGGAGATGCCAGTGACAATGGCAGTGGCAACAATGGCATGGAAGGACCCACTTGTGGCCGTCGACGTGAGTATCACAGCCGTGGACTTAGATGCCTTGACGAGATCCTCATGGCCATTGACTTTCGTCGAGGGCTCAGTAGTCGTGGTCGATGACAAGGTAGTCGTGGCCGTAGGCAGCTTCGTTGACGGTCGTGTCGAGGTAGTCATGGCCATCAATGGCTTTGTTGACAGAGTGCAGATGGATGGCGGTGATGGCCTTGGGGTAGACAACCCGGAGGGAGGCTTGGTCAGATTTCTACGATGAGCCAGTTTTCGACATTGAAGGTGAAGAGTGGCCACCAGATTTTGATGCAAACTTAGAAGACATCACCTGGGGCAATGGAAAGGGCCTTGGCTCTCCTCCACTGCCGACACCCCTTGGGCAGTGGCCTTTGGTGAAGACCGGTCCTTGTGCGAGGATCTGGGCTTGTCGCTGGAGGTGTCTTTATGCCTCTTCTTGCTGGTGGCCTGGACTTCATGCGACCTAGACCTCTTACTAGAGGTGGTTCACTGGGCCGTCCTGCCCCACCTTAGTGAGGTATGACTCCGTACTGAAGCAGAGTCAAAGACCCCACCAGCATCTTCAAGCCATGCGACGAGACAACAGTGACGATCCCTCAGCACCTTGTTGGAAAACAACTGGCAGATTTCGCAGTCTTGGATGACATGGTAAGGATGAGGCAGTAGACGCAGTCGTCATGGTGATCCATCACATAGACATTCTTCAGCGCACAGCAGGCACAGGCCTTGAATAGGCTCTTCCTCATGGATTCCACCATGAGGTAGGCCCAAGTGCACAGACAAAACTTGGTCGAAGATTACCGGTGGTGGGAACAGTCTAAGGAGCTAGCACTGTTGTCGCCAATGCCGGTCGTCGAGTAGACATCAAAAATAAAATCTTTTTTGTGGAAAAGATGTTAAAATCCAAATGTATTTGTAAAAAAGTTGGAGATGATTTTTGAGGACTCCCCACACTAACGTCCGGAAAAAATCTGAAGATGGCCGACAGGGGAGGATTTAAGGAAGGTGTTCCTATTGGCTGTGAGCAGTAGGACCCAAAATGACTATGATAGAGCACAGAAGTGATAGAAAGTTTAAGTTTAAACTGCTCTGTTTCCAGGGATTTCCAGCATGTGACTCTAGGAAAGATCCTCCGCTTTAAGAGAGAAAAAGAAGTTCTTTTTTTTTTAAATCTGCGGATTTACCATAATTCCACCAAAATCCTCATGGAGTCCTAAGGACTCCAAAAATGGGGGCTACCACTGTCCTACCACCACTTGTAATCTGTGGTAAACCCAAGGGAACAAGTGGCAGTAACGGCAGCACAGAGAATGAGCCGGAACAAGACGGAGTGGTGCTTCGGCAAAAAACGCCCTGCCGAAGTGGCGCTCTGTCCCCCAGACCAAGGAGCTGGGACATGACTCTCCCAGATCCTGCACCTCAATGTGTCATGAACTTCAGATCACGCCCCTTTTGGACCTCCTGGTCCTTGTCTCAACGGGGCTTACATTCTGTACTACTTCCAACATGGCCATCCAGAGCTGAAGCCCTTGCTCGCTCCATGCGCTGAACGCGCTGAACGCGGCATGATCTATTTATAGACCACGCCTTCCGCGGCTCTGCGCGTCTCAATGCTATTGCATAGTAGCCTTAGATGTGTGTTCGTAGCTCGCTGTATTGTTTCCTTTGTCCCAGTGCTATTACCCGCTCCTGACCCTTTCCCCCTTCCTGATTCCAAGCATTACTAGCCTTTCCCAGACTCCCAGATTCGTGGACTCCGCGCTCCCGGAACTAAACGCAACCTGGAATCAGACGAGACTCGAGCAGCGCTGTTCAAGACCAGGAGTGTTCGCAAGAAGGCAGCGATCGAAGACACCGGCAAACACCGGACCCAGGTGAGAAGGGGGGGGGACTCCTTGACAGTTTGAGACGCCACCCGATCGAACCTAAAAACGAGATGGAAGCCGCCGTGCAGGACTTAATGCGACGCATGCAAGAATTATCAACCGAGGTTCAAAATCTTAAGGCGGAAAATGCCACGCTCAAACAATTGGTCTTATCGCGGGATTCTGCTACAAAGGAGGGTGCCCTGTTGGGCGGTATTGTTGACAAGTATGATGGTTCGGCAAAAACACTTCGCCGATTCCTGGATTCATGCCTGGTCCACTTTACCTTTAAGCCCTATTATTTCTCGACTCCTAGGGCTAAGGTGGGTTTCATCATATCCCACCTTTCCGGCAACGTCTTAACTTGGGCAACACCCCTTGTTAACTCCGGCGATGCCCTCCTAGACGACTATGATGGGTTCATACAGGCCCTTAAAGGCATGTTTGACCGTCCAGTGCAGGTCTATACTGCCCAAGAACGCTTGCTGGACTTTCAACAGGGCTCCCAAGATATGCTCACTTATGTGACCAGATTTAAACAATTGACTAAGGAAGCAGACTGGTCCTCTGAGGCTAGTTTTACCCTGTTCAGGAGAGGCCTGAACGATGAGATCAAGGATGAACTGGCCAGGGTGGCCAGACCAAATTCATTCCAAGCACTAATGGACCTGGCCTTGCAAATAGACTTTCGCATCCAGGAAAGGAAGGCTGAAAGGAAGAAATCCAAGGGAAACCCACCCAAGACATCCTTTGAGAGCACAGCCAGAACGGACGCAAACCCAAGTCCAGCCCCAGAACCTGAACCCATGCAAATTGGAGCCTTTTGTGGACCCATATCACCTCAAGAAAGATTGAGAAGGATCCATACGGGTTTGTGTATGTATTGTGCTTCAGACAAACATTTGGTCAGGGAATGTCCTCTGGCACCTCCTCGGCGTTCGGGAAACGCCAGCTCCCGATCTTAAATGGAGCAGAGATTCGGGAGAGAGATGTTTGCTCCACATCAATTCCATCCTTGAACTCTCCTGGACAAAACAGTTTGGTGATACTACAGGCCTTCCTGTTGCCCTCCAAAGAAAAGAACTATCCCATTCTGGCCTTGGTGGACTGCGGAGCTATGGGAATTTTCATTGATCAAGACTGGGTTGTTAGTCATCATATTCCGTACGAGACACGAAACACCATGCAGACGGTGGAAGCAATTGACGGAAGACCCCTCTCTTCAGGACCCATAAGCCTGCAGACTAAAGAGATCCAACTTTCCATAAACCATCATCAAGAGCGGATTACATACGACATCATTAAGTCAGCCCATTCCCATTACCCCATGGTTTTGGGAATGCCCTGGTTACAAAAGCACAATCCGTATATCAATTGGACAGCAGGATCATTATTCCTGGGCTCAGAGTTCTGTATGTCCCACTGTCTATCCCTGGACCCCTCCTCGGTAACTTCTAAAGAACCACCAAGAGACCAGGAAACACCACTCATGGTTTCCAATATCATACAAGTTCCAGAGGACTATCAGGGATATGCTGATGTATTTTCTACTGCCATAGTCCAAGCCTTACCCCCTCACAGGCCCGAAGACTGTGCCATAGATACGGATCCCTCAGCTGTAATTCCCTTCGGCATAATGTTCATTCTTACCGGACCTGAGAAAAACACCCTTCGGGAATACCTAGACACTAATCTTGAAAACGGCACCATAAGACCCTCGAAAACTCCAGCGGGTGCTTCGTTGTTGTTCGTTCCCAAGAAGGATACCAAGGAACTCAGACCTTGCCTCGACTATAGAGGCTTAAATCAATGCACCCTCAAGGATCGGTACCCACTGCCCCTGATCTCGGATATCCTGGAAGCTGTGAGAGGAGCTGTAATTCACCAAATTGGATCTCAGGGGTGCCTACCATTTGATCTGTATCCGGGAAGGAGACGAGTGGAAGACCGCCTTTAGAACACCCTTTGGCCACTATGAGTACCTGGTCATGCCCTTTGGACTAGCCAATGCCCCAGCAGTATTCCAACGTTTTATGGATAGGGTGTTCTCTGATATGTTGTTTCTCTTCGTCATTGTCTATCTGGACGACATAATGATTTTTTCCAAGGACCCTCTGAAGCATGAAGGACATGTTAAGGCGGTTCTACAAAGACTCCGGGGACATCACCTCTTAGCCAAGCCTGAAAAATGTTTGTTTCACGTTACCTCTGTGCACTATCTGGGATTTATCCTTAGTCCAGAGGGGATAGGCATCGACCCTTCAAAAGTAAAGGCCATTCTCGCCTGGCCTACTCCCACGTCCGTGAAACAAATCCAATCCTTCCTAGGACTAGCCAATTTCTACCAAAAGTTCATAGCCACCTTTTCAGAGATTGTACAACCTATAGTGGCTCTGCTAAAGGACACCCCATTTGTCTGGTCAACATTACAAGAAACTGCATTCCAGCGTTTGAAGACTGAGTTCATACAAGCTCCCATTTTGGCTCAACCCGATACAAGTCGACCCTTTTTAGTGGAAACGGATGCCTCTAATTACGTTATAGGAACAGTGTTGAAGCAGAAAATGGAGGACGATTTGGAACACCCCGTTGCTTATCTTTCAAGAACCTTAACTCCTAGTGAAACACACTACTCCGTCCTGGAAAAGGAACTCTTAGCCATTCGCCAAGCCTTCACTGAATGGCGACACCTACTTCTGGGAGCCAGACATCCTGTCCAAGTCCGTACTGATCATTGAAACCTTCAGATTCTACAGTCACTGGAGTGCAGGAACAGTCGTCAGGCATGTTGGGCCTACTTTTTTGCCCAGTATCAGTTCCACATTACCCAGGTCCCTGGATCACAGAACCTTATCGCTGACGCCTTGTCTTGCCACCCTGACTACGTGACCACTGAAGATAAGGCATTTCCTAAAATGTTTTCTCCCACGATCTTCGTAGCCCAAGCAGTTGATCTCCTGGAAGAAATCCGATCGCAAACCCAATCCTTGGAAATATGGAAGGACATTTCAACAAGAAATCACTGGAAATTAAGAGCCAAGGAAGGCTACTTATTCAAGGACAATGCACTACTCATTCCTACACGGAAGTTACAGCAAAAAATAATAAACCTTTGTCATGACACTCCATTCCGGGCACCGAGGTATCACCAACACCCTCCGTCTTATACAGAGACAGTTCTGGTGGCCTTAAATGAAGTCTGACGTACAGCAATACATCCAGGCTTGTATAACCTGTGTCCAAAATAAACATGATAACAAAAGACCGGCGGGTCTTCTTCTGCAGCCCACTCTACCCTCTAAACCATGGGAAATCATCGCTACAGACTTCATAGTGGAGTTACCACCTTCCCGAGGATATACTACCATCATGGTCACCATAGATTTGTTTACCCATATGGCCCATTTTACGCCACGGATGAAACTACCCTCCTCTTCAGAGCTAGCTGGAATATTGCTGGGACACATATTCCGACTACATAGGCTTCCTTCCAAGATCATATCTGACCGGGGTCCCCAATACATTTCACAATTCTGGAAACACCTCTGTCGGGTACTAGGAATCCAACGTGCCCTCTCTTCAGGATATCACCCCCAAACCAACCGAGCCACAGAACGTGCAAATCAGACCCTGGAAAAATATCTCTGATGTTTCGCCACCAAGGTCCAGGATGACTGGTCTCTACTGATACCCGTTGCAGAATTCGCTTACAACAACTCTGAACACTCAGCGCTACAGACCAGCCCTTTTTATTGTAGTCAGGGGTTCCATCCATCGGTTTTACCCTTGGTTCTTCCTTACCCTACACCAGTACTTACTGTTGACTCCTGGATCGAAACTCTTATCAACATTCACCGGGAGGCTAAAGAACACTTGGAGAAAGCCAGATTACAGACCAAGAGGTATGCAGATTCCAAGAGAAGACCAGGTCCTTCCTATACGGTCAGTGACCGAGTGTGGTTGTCATCAAAACTACTCCCCAGACACTTGCGACCAAACAAGCTGGCTCCCCGCTACTATGGTCCATTTCCCATCAAGGAGATTATCAATCCTGTCTCATATCGAATCAAGCTACCTGACTCCTGGAAAAGAATTATTCCAGTTTTTCACACATCCCTATTGAAGCCCTACATCCAATCCTCTCGAAAATCCAGTAGACCTCCTCCTCTACTGGTTGACAACCAACTGGAATATGAGGTGTCCCGGATTTGTGACTCCAGGTATAAGCGGGGCCATCTTCAATACCTAGTGGAGTGGAAAGGATATCCTCCTAGCGAAAGGACCTGGGAACCTGTTTCAAATATCAAGGCTCCTCGGTTGCTCAGAAGATTTCACCTAATACTCCCGGGCAAACCTGGAGGGAAAGGCCTTCGGAGGAGGCATGCTGTCATGAACTTTAGATCACGCCCCTTTTGGACCTCCTGGTCCTTGTCTCAACGGGGCTTACATTCCGTACTACTTCCAACATGGCCGTCCAGAGCTGAAGCCCTTGCTCGCTCCATGCGCTGAACGCGGCGTGATCTATTTATAGACCACGCCTTCCGTGGCTCCGTGCGTCTCAATGCTATTGCAGAGTAGCCTCAGACGTGTGTTCGTAGCTCGCAGTATTGTTTCCTTTGTCCCAGTGCTATTACCCGCTCCTGACCCTTTCCCCCTTCCTGATTCCGAGCATTACTAGCCTTTCCCAGACTCCCGGATTCCTGGACTCTGCGCTCCCGGAACTAAACGCAACCTGCAACCAGACGAGACTCGAGCAGCGCTGTTCAAGACCAGGAGCGTTCGCAAGAAGGCAGCGATTGAAGACACCGGCAAACACCAGACACGGGGGGGGGGGGGGGACTCCTTGACACAATGAGCAGACCACTTTCAGAGGATTCGGCATGGAGCGCTGCCTAGTTTTCTGAAAGCAGTCTGCTTGTTGTAGCGCAGGTTACTCATGCGTGCTATAACTTCACAGAGCGCTGTCCTAGCCCAAAGGGCCAGGGGCTAGCACAAAACACTACCAACCAGATCTGTTCTGAAGTTGTATTATTATTACATGCACAAGTAACCCGTTCTTCAACAAGCTTCCAGAAGACTCAGCAATGGAGATTGCATGTAGAAACGACCAAAGCCTCACGTGCAGTGTTGCAGCTGTCCAAACTGGTATATAGGTCCTCCAATTTACAGGCATCTCTATTATGGTGAAAACTGTGACCAACTAAAACAGAAGAGACCATTGTTTGCTTAAAGTGCTTTTTACTGAATGTAAAAAATAAGACATTTTTTTACATTTAAAATTGTGGGCATTATGATGTTCCCATAATGCTCTTTGCCTTTAGGCAAATCACCAGGATTGGGTTCAATGAAGAGATACTGTGTTGCACAACCTGGATTGGGTCCACGGCCCTTGACCCCACCCCATTCTTCTCATAGCCATGCCCCTCTAAAGAGGTGACAGTTCCTCCAATACATTTTTCCCATTGCCAGCAATGAGCAACGGTAACTAGTTTTTATGGTAATTGGCAGATTTACCGCTAAATTCCTGCCAAACTCAGAATGAGCCCAGCCCCATTGTGTTGTAGTTATGTGTTATAATTATTCTCTAATTGGTCACAAATATTAACATTCGGTGCAAGTCTACATGCTGTATAATTCCCCCCCCCCCCCCAGGCATTGGCATGTCTCCTCTACTCTGCATTATTCCCCCCCCAGGCAATGGCATGTCTCCTCTACTCTGCATTATCCCCCCTCCCCAGGTATTATTGGCATGTCTCCTCTACTCTGCATTATTCCCCCCCTCCCCAGGCAGTGGCATCTCTCCTCTACTTTGTATTATTCCCCCCCTCCCTGGCATTGGCATGTCTCCTCTACTCTGCATTATCTCCCCCCCACCCCCAGGCATTGGCATGTCTCTTCTACTTTGCATTATTCCCCCCCCACCAGGCATTGGCATGTCTCCTCTACTCTCATTATTCCCCCTCCCCAGACATTGGCATGTCTCCTCTACTCTGCATTATTCCCCCCCCCAGGCAATGGCATGTCTCCTCTACTCTCATTATTCCCCCCTCCCCAGACATTGGCATGTCTCTTCTACTTTGCATTATTCCCCCTCCCCAGACATTGGCATCTCTCTTCTACTTTGCATTATTCCCCCCTCCCCCCTCCCCAGGCATTGGCATCTCTCTTCTACTTTTCGTTATTCCCCCCCTCCCAGGCATTGGCATGTCTCCTCTGCTCTCATTATTCCCCCCCCCCCGCCCCCCAGGCATTGGCATGTCTCTTCTACTTTGCATTATTCCCCCTTCCCCCCAGGTATTGGCATCTCTCTTGTACTTTGCATTACTCCCCCCGTCGCCAGGCATTGGCATCTCTCCTCTACTTTGCATTATTCCCCCTCCCCAGACATTGGCATCTCTCTTCTACTTTGCGTTATTCCCCCCCTCCCAGGCATTGGCATGTCTCCTCTACTCTCATTATTCCCCCCCCCCCGCCCCCCAGGCATTGGCATATCTCTTCTACTTTGCATTATCCCCCCCTCCCCAGGCATTGGCATGTCTCTTCTACTTTGCATTATTCCCCCTTCCCCCCAGGTATTGGCATGTCTCCTCTACTTTGCATTATTCCCCCCTGCCCCCCAGGCATTGGCATCTCTCTTCTACTTTGCATTATTCCCCCCTCCCCAGGCATTGGCATGTCTCTTCTACTCTGCATTATCCCCCCCCCCGCCCCCCAGGCATTGGCATCTCTCTTCTACTTTGCATTATTCCCCCTTCCCCCCAGGTATTGGCATGTCTCCTCTACTTTGCATTATTCCCCCTTCCCCCCAGGTATTGGCATGTCTCCTCTACTCTCATTATTCCCCCCCCCCGCCCGCCCCCCGCCCCCCAGGCATTGGCATCTCTCTTCTACTTTGCATTATTCCCCCTTCCCCCCAGGTATTGGCATGTCTCCTCTACTTTGCATTATTCCCCCCTGCCCCCCAGGCATTGGCATCTCTCTTCTACTTTGCATTATTCCCCCTCCCCAGACATTGGCATCTCTCTTCTACTTTGCATTATTCCCCCCCCTCCCAGGCATTGGCATCTCTCTTCTACTTTGCATTATTCCCCCCCCTCCCAGGCATTGGCATCTCTCCTCTACTTTGCATTTTTAGGGTCGGGTCCACCCCCAACACTGGACACAGAGGACTTCACCCACCCCTGGGGGGACATGTATCTTCCAGCCCTCACAGCTAGGCCCACCACTCACCGCCTGTAACTCCTGAGGGGACATCTCCTTTCTGGCTTTCATGGCGATGCTCGGGCTCTTGCTAGGAACTGAGGTCAGGCCACTGCTTCTGCGGCTCCGCAGAAATGTACCTTCAAATATAATACCACTGGGAAGTGAAAGCGCATGCGCAGAGGTATGACACTGCTTGCTAAATCACGCTCGGCGTGAGCCTATGAACGAAAGGCCAACGAGACGTGGGTCTCGATGAGCATGCGCGTGGAGTGGAACACCTCTCTAACACATGCGCATGGGCCGCTACTGCTTTCTAACGCATGCGTACAAACAGATACTGATTTCTAACGCATGCGAAGCCGGAGAAGGGTTCAAAGCGCATGCGCATATACAGATACTGCTTTCTCTCGCATGCCCATAGACCGGTACAGCTTTCCAACGCATGCGTAGAAACAGATACTGATTTCTAACGCATGCGAAGCCGGATAAGGGTTCAAAGCGCATGCGCATAGACAGATACTGCTTTCTCTCGCATGCGTTTTGTCACAGTGTAGTTGCAACTGCCGTTATCGATTCTTGTTGCAATATACGCATGCGCAAAGAAACCGTACGGGTGCGGCCACGCATTCCTGCGCATGTCTTTGGCTGCAGCAGGCAGGTTAAAGGGTGGCAATGAAATACAGATCAATAAATCAGGAGCTGAGACGGGAGCGTCTTGACAGGTCTTTAATTAAGCACGAACTGCCTACTTGGCGGTAAGTCTCCTTAATCACGTGGGTCGCAGCCCACTCACAACTGACATAAACAGAGGACTGTCCCTCTAAACATAATAATAACAATGGAAGTAGGACATTACATCTCCCCCCTCCTTAACAAAACACTTCACCAATATTTAATCGAATTCTTCAATCCATCTTGTGGGCCTGTGGATGACACTTTTGGATGGGCTGCGCACAGGTGGTGTGGTGTCACGTGCCCAGTTAGTTCCGGGTCACGTGACACGCCGGAAATAAAGGTATCACCGGAACTGGCGTCAGAACGCCAGTCCGGGTTATTGCACCTAACCCTGTCATAGCTCTCAACTCACACGCTTTTGGCGGGTGTCACCCGCCTTGTAAAGAGCTGACTCACCCGCCAAGCCTCCTGCACACCCATTCATTCCTATGGGCGTCTCACCCGCCAAAAACAAAATCGGGTGATTTCACCCGCCTTTGCGACACAAATGGTTGAGAGCTATGCCCTGTGGTCGTGTCTTTCATGCCTGCGACCCTGCTGCGCTGCGCGCCTACGCTGGCCTACCAAGGCCCACTCCTGGGGGTCGGGCACACTTGCCCCACAACGACCCTACACCACACTGGCGACGAGGCCGCAAAACGACCCACGCAAGACCGCGCCTCCTTCCGTCATGCAGAGCCGCGTGGTCCAACGGACTCCTGCTCGCCCTGCACCGCACGCTGCTGCAGTGCGGAACATTCGGCGAGGCCGAATCAAAGAGACAGTGACGCATCCGCGTCCAGCACACGGACAACAACACGCCATCCCATCACTGGAGCAGAACGGAGTGGCGTGCAGGCCGCATCATCAAGGCGGGCCGCGTGCAACACGCGCACCAGCGACATCAGCCACAGCAATGCTCCACTCACTCACGTGTGCCAACCGGAGCTGCCTTCCACGCGCTGGGCTGCATGAAAACAGGTACCGCCCAGCTGAAACGTTCGAGGGAGCCCTCATCAAGGTCGCGGATCATACGCGTACACGCCACGAACGGAACCGCGTGTCATACGCGCATCGTCCGCACCCCTCAGCCCACGTGGGTGCACTGCTGCAGATACGCCGACAGGCCTCCTCACCCCAACGTTCTCCAACACCATCGCTGGGAGGGGAGGAGAGGGGAAAAAAAAAAAAACACCCGCCTTTCACACGACTTGGAAAGGCCCAGATAACCCGTGTCGACACAAAGAGCGGGAGAACACTGGTAGGTGTGAGCCAATAACATAACCACCATCACAGAAAGGGCACGCCCCTGCGCAGAGGACTAGTGCACAACATGTCCAGCTCGAAGACCAGCCCTGCAAGGGCCAGCACGAGTTTTTCCACCAGAAAGAGCCTCACCACGGACCACCCAGACCCAGCGCTGACCGGGCTAATGCCGCCATTTGACCCATTCACCACGGGGGCAGCCATCAGATGGGAAATCTGGCTACAACAGTTCGAAATGCACCTCGATGCCAGAGACATCACTATAGCAAAAAAGAAGCATACTTTTCTTCTGCTCAACGTTGGGGCTGCCACCCTACGCCTATTCAACGCTACCCCAGACCGGGGAGATCAGAACAACTACGACGCAGCCAAAGCTGTACTCACGAACATGTTTAGACCAGATCTCAACCCAGACTATGAACGTTTTCACTTCTGCATGGCCAGGCAGCGTGAGAAAGAAACTGTAGACAAATTTCATGCTCGCCTTCGCGAGATGGCAGTTGGCTGTGAATTCCCGGACGAAGAATTCGCAGTCCGCCTCCAAATAATCAATGGCATATCCTCAGAAAAGCTAAGGAGAGCTATACTCTCAGAGAGGAACATGCGCCTGTCCCGCATCCTAGAAATGGCGCGCCTCCGTGAGCAGACAGAAGACCAAGTCGCAGTGATCGAGGCAGCAATCCAAAGACTGCCGCTTGACAACCCCAAGCCAACAGAGGACGTCGCGGCCATAGCCAAACACCAGAACACTCGCACGAAATATGGCCAGAAAGCACACACGCCGCAAGAAGGAAGTAAAGCTTGCAAATGGTGCGGCGGCCCATGGCACAAAGGAGAATCCTGCCCGGCATGGGGGTCCACGTGCAGAAAATGCTACCGTCTCAATCATTATGCTGCAGTCTGCCTGAACCCGCCAAACCGAAACGACAAGGAGACTCCCTCCCGACCGGCACAAGAGCGCCGGAAGAAGTTTGCACCAAGAGAGTCTTCATACCAACATAACCGGAAAGGAAAAGCCAGAGCCGTTGACCATTCGCAAAGATCCCCGGACACGAGCAATAGCGACGACAGCGACAACAGTGCATCCCCCGAGAGAAAAGAGAGACGGAAGAAAAGGAACAATAGGATACACCGAATACACCTCATATCTGCTGTCGAACCACACCGATCATGACAAAGGAAGAGGCCGTCGTGCACAGTCTTTTCCAACGGGGAGCCACTGAAAGTAGTCATTGACACTGGGGCAACAGTGAACGTAATGCCAGCAACAGCATTCAGCAAACTTCACCCGAAGCCCACACTCCACAAGAAGAAGGTCCCACTGTAGGCATACGGGTGCAAGAAACACCTACCCGTGAAAGGATCCTTCAAATCTGATTTCGCACACAAAAACACCAATTGCCGGGCGCGCATCTATGTCGTAGATGCCGGCTGCGAGACACTACTCAGCTGCCGGACAGCGGAAAAACTAAAACTGATCCATTTCGCATTCGACCTTCAACACAACGAACTCGATGACTTATTACAACAACACAAGAAGCTATTCCAAGGCATAGGGTGCCTAAAAAACCGAACCATCAAGCTGCATATAGACCCCGCCATAGAGCCGAAGGCCGTACGACACCGACGGATACCATTCCACCTGAGAGAAGCAGTGGAGAAGGAACTGGCCAAACTCGAAGAGGGAGGAATAATAGAAAAAACATCAGGACCGACCCCGTGGGTGTCACCCATGGTAGTGGCCCAGAAACCCAAGCAACCTAACGCGGTAAGAATCTGTATAGACATGAGACTTCCTAATGCAGTGATTGGAAGAGAATGCCACATAACCCCAACGATAGATGAGCTCATTGTAGACCTCACAGGAGCTACTATATTCAGTAAACTTGACCTCAGATCCGGATATCACCAGCTCAGATTAGCCAGAAAATCCAGATACATCAGCACATTCTCCTCTCACCTCAGCCTAATGAGGTACAAGTGGCTTAACTTCGGGATATCGTCAGCCGCAGAAGTATTCCAACACGAAATTCGCAGGGTCATCACGGGCCTAGACGGCACCACAAACATCAGCGACGACATTCTTGTGTACACGTCAGACGAAAGGGAGCACCACAAACGCTTAGCAGCAGTCTTAGACAGATTAGAAGCAGCAGTTCTAACACTAAATGCAGAAAAGTGTGAGTTCGCAAAGGAGGAACTGTGTTTCTTCGGATACATTTTCAGCGCCAAAGGTGTATCCCCTGACCCGTCCAAAGTCAACGACATAAAGAACACAAAAGCACCCCAGTCTGCCATGGAGGTGAGAAGTTTTATGGGAATGGTGACATACTGTGCATGATTCATTCCAGACCTTGCTAACATTGCAAGCCCACTCCGAGAGCTGACCAAGAAGGACCAAAAATGGGAGTGGACGGCGACCCACCAACAGGCATTCCAGCAAATTAAGGACACACTGTCAGCATCAACAACCATGGCATTTTTCAACGTAGAAAGGCACACTGAACTCCTCGTGGATGCCAGCCCGGTCGGCCTAGGGGCAGTACTGACCCAAACAGACAACGAAGGAAATGTGTTCCCCATCGCATTCGCCAGCCGAGCACTCACCAAACCCGAACAGAACTATGCGCACATAGAGAAGGAAGCCCTGGCTATACTCTGGGGATGCCGTCACTTCAAGGTATACCTGCTAGGTAAGCAAGCGAAGGTCTTCTTGGATCATAAGCCCCTGATCCCGATATTCCGAGGGTCTGCTCCTCACCCACCAGCACGCATTGAGAAATGGATGCTGCAGCTGCAGCCCTATAACATAGAAGTTGACTATCGCCCAGGGACAGATAACCCAGCTGATTACTTGTCGCGTCACCCGAGGCCTGCCACGGAAGGAGAGCAACGCCATGCAAAAGAAACCAATGACATGTATGTCACGTGATTGCATGCGCCCGACCAAGAGCTTTAACACTACAGGAGGTAGCGTGTGAGACAGAAGCAGACTCCATCCTGCAACACACCACCGCTGCCATCCAGTCAGGAAACTGGAAGAACTACCTCATGTCCATAGCCCAACGCTCCACTTCAGCTCAGGTGAAACTCCGAGCACTATTTGGAATCCGACATGAAATCTCTGTCGCCCCCGAGGGAGTGCTCCTAAAAGGCCACTGCATCGTTCTACCGGCGTCGCTTGAGGAGAGAGCCCTCCGGTTGGCCCACAGCGGACACCAGGGCATCATCAAAACAACGGCATACCTCAAGTCCAGAATGTGGATGCCCAACATACAACAAAGAGTAGTTGAACTAGTGGAATCCTGCGCAGCCTGCCAAGCCTCCAGGAGACCCGAAAACCGAGAGCCTATCAGCAGCGCTCCAAGAAGTAACAAGCGGTGGGACGCAGTTAGCATGGACCACTGCACAATCGCCGGCGAAGGATACCTACTCGTGGTGATCGACGAGTTCAGCAGATATCCTGAAGTAGAACACGTGGCATCCACTAACACAGAGACCACAATCCTCACGCTAGAAAAGATTTTCGCGACCCATGGAATCCCGAGAAAGGTGAAGAGCGACAACGGCCCATCATTCACCAGCCAAGAACTGCGCAAATTCTTTAAGGACATCAACGTTAAGCACCAGAAAATCACCCCAAGATGGCCCCAAGCGAATGGCGACGCAGACAGATTCATGGGGTCACTCAATAAGGTCATTCGAATCGCCAAAGAAAAAAGACACCCATGGCTGAAGGCCGTATATCGATTCCTAAAAACGCACAGGCAAACCCCACACTCGTCCACCGGCATCAGCCCTGCGGCCCTCATGTTCGGAGTACCCATACACACTATCTGGGGCTTATGGAGCCAAAGTATTCAAAGAGTATCTAATATAGGTATTTGGTATAGTTTTTGGTTAGACTTAAACCAAGTGTTGATTGAAGCAAGTGTTTTTTTGCCTAACATAGTTAAAACATAGAGACAGTTGTAGAATAGATATTCACTTAGGTACAAAAGACAACTTGTGACTTGATCTTTAGTTCAGGATTTATTGGTCCAAACAGGATTGCCCAACGCATTTCGAGAGTTATTCTCTTCTTCAGGGGCTATATGCAACCACTCTTGCACAGTATTATAAAAGTAAAAAGATCCCAAGAGGACTTAGGGTCTACCTACGACCAACTTTATGTAAAGATAACCAACTCTTTGTGAAACGGTGGGAACAAATCCTGAATAAATGTTCCTTAGATCTAATTCTTCAGACCATTGAAGAATTAGCGAAATCCTTGTCTACAATTAAAGAAGAGATTGAAGATCTGACACAACAATTGTCCAAACTCAAATCAGCGGAAGACTTAAGCAACATTTTAGAAGATACAAATAGAAAACTTGACGGATATAAGAAAGAGATCGAACAAAGAAAAATCAGAAAATTCCGGCGTGACACATTAGACTACGCCCGCGACATTGTGTATACGTGGCAAGAATTCTACAATAATCAAAGACCTGCACCTAGAAGACCATCAAGACCAACGGAACCAGCAGACAATACTGAAAGCAGTGATATCACAAGTGGGGAAAACGAACCCAGATCTCAGAGACCTTCCACAGGCCAAACAACTGCCTCGACCACTGAGACAGAAGTGCTAACATCAATACACCCAAGTACAGCACCTACACTAACTCCCGAAATTCCTTTTTTAGGAGGAGGAAGGCCTGAAGAGGGCAGAAGAAAACAAAGAACGAAGAACAAATAACGGAAACAATTGTATTTAACATCTCATCTAAACAATTAACAAAAACTCAAATGGATACCCTAAATTTGGGCCTATCTTTCGTTTCAACTAACAACACTACAATGTTTGAAGAAGAAGTCAATCTGTTCAAACTTATAAGAAAAATGGAGCTGAAAGTATTCTTCGATTCACTTCCAGAAACAGCAGAAAAAAGGAAAACATGTAACTATTTGGAACTGAGAAACAAGAGCTCTTTCCATCCCCAGATCAATCATCCTATAATCAATCTCTTCAATCTCAAAACTACGAAAGACCTCAGAAGAATCAAATACTCTTCCAACAACAGAATGAATATCAGAAAACATCAACTCAAAATAATTAAAAAATTAGCTGAAGACCCATCAATCACACTTAAACCAGCAGACAAAGGAGGAGCTCTTGTACTAATGGACACTGAATTCTACAACAAAGGCTGTTTGAACTTACTAAATGACCAAAGCACCTACCTAGTTTTGGACTCTGACCCAATATTATCCATCAAAGAAATAGTCAAGAAAACCATTGACAAAGCTCTGGAAATGGATTGGATTACAGATCAGACAAGTGACTTTCTTATCAACAAATTTCCAGTCACACCTGTTTTTTACTCATTACCAAAAATCCACAAAAACAAGATGAATCCTCCGTTCAGACCAATAGTAGCAGGAACCGAAAGCATATTCCACCCACTGGCTATTTATCTAGACCGAGCACTACAACCTTTGGTGCAAAAAACTTCTACATACTTGAAAGACACTGCTCATTTCTTAAGACTACTTAAAGAAATAGCAATAGACGATCCATCAGTGATTCTATTTACCCTAGATGTAAATAGTCTATATACATCCATTCCCCATAATCAGGGGATAGAGGCACTTGAATGGTTTCTTTTGAACCACCACAACATCCTGATCCAAAAAGTATTTGCCATAGAGTTGATAAACATTATCCTCTATAACAACTACTTCCGATATGAAGGCAAATATTACCTACAAACATCAGGGACATCTATGGGGTCAGCAGTAGCCCCTGTTTACGCAAACATTTTTATGTTTCACTTGGAGCAAACACATATACTGAATAAAGAACCATGGAAAAACAAAATCATCTGCTGGAAACGCTACATAGATGACATCTTTGGGATTTGGCAGGGGACTCAAGAAGAACTTCAACAATTCTTTGATTACCTAAATAAATGTCACAAAGGAATTACCTTTACCTTGGAAATTGGCCAACCGAATATACATTTTTTGGATGTTAACATTACGAAAATGGGCACTGATCTGGTTACCAACATCTACAGAAAGCCTACAGATACAAACAACACACTCCACTTTGGGAGTTTTCATCCGACACACTAAAAAGGATCACGTCTGACACAAGCAATCTCCAGAATGAATATGAAGATATGAAACAAAGATTCAAAAACAGAGGATTCCCAGATGAAATACTAGACAAAGCAATCCAAAGAACAGCACCGATACCCCGAACTAAACTTCTAGAGGAACAACCCAAAAAAACAACGACAAGATTAATTCATACTCTGAAATTCTCTAGTCAGAGCTTCCAGATAAAAAGGATTATTACCAAAAATTGGGACTTCATTAAATCAGACGCAAATTTGAACCGATTGTTCCCCGAACCACCAATGCTGGCTTATAAGAGAGGAAAAAACCTCAGGGACTCTCTCATCAGAGCAGAAAGACCCAAAAAATCCGCCCAAACGACACTGAGGAAACAAAAAACCGGTACATATCCATGCTTGAATTGTCAGCATTGTGGCAACATCATAAAAGGTGACCACATAAGACACCCCAGCAGTGGTAAAAAAATAATTCTGAATGATTTCGCGACCTGTGACAGCAAAAACTTGATTTACACACTCCGATGCCCCCGTGGGAAATATTACGTGGGCAAAACAACCCGAAAGGCAAAGGAACGCTCGACGGAACACATCCAACATCAGGACATGTAATACCAAATCACCGGTATACAGATACTTCAAAGAGAATGGACATAACATTACCCAACTTAGATGGGCAATCCTTGAATTAATCCACCCCCTTCCAAGAGGCGGAGACCTAGCCAAAAGACTATCCCAAAGGGAATTATTCTGGATACATAAACTTGATGCTTTATCACCCCACGGGCTTAATGAGGAATACTATTTAGGACCCTATCTATAAAACTTCCTTTTGCATAATCTTCCTCTTAACATCATGTTGAATTTCCTACTACAAGACGCTGCCTAGACACGTATAAAAGCATCAAAAGAAATGTATAAGAATTGTACCAGTTTCAGTTACAACTAAGATGAAACCTGACGTTCTTTTATGCCAAAACCAAGAGACTGTGAACTCTGAATGAGGCAGCTGAATAATTACAAAACGCTACCTAGAAATGTATAAAAGCATCAAAAGAAATGCATAAGAATTGCACCGGTTCTAGTTACAACAAAGATTTAACCAGACGCTTTTTCATGTCAAAACAAAGAGATTGTTAACTCTGAATGAGGCAGCAGTATAATTACAAATATGTGTCAATTTTGCACTTTGTTTTTTACCTGACCTGTCTACCATTACTCGCTAAGAGGACCATACCCCTTCTTCTTTTCAAAAATATCACAGTATAGTCCTTGGGGTAGTGTTGGTACTCTTACCATCATACTCCGAGGGGACCACATCTTTAAATATCGTATTTGAAAATATCTGATGAAAGCTTTAATATCTGTTCAATTTACATATGTACTCTACATGTTGCTCCCACATTTCCCAATAAATTCCGTTCGAGTTTCTTGTATCGCCATGTAGCTCTCCTCTACTCAAGACAAGGTTACTATAACTAACTTCTTCACATCTAAGAGTTGGTCCTCTTCATCTAAGAGTTGTATCTCAGCAGACCATGTCCGCCATTTTTTACCTTCATTTTTGTACCTTTATTTTTTACCTTTGTTTTTAATGTTCATCTACTATAGACCCCTTATATTGATATACACCATAGGGTCGTATCCGATCGCATCTACAAATTACACCACGGCACTAAGATATTTATCTAGTATGTTGTTTCGATTGAATACTTTCTCAACGTCACGCACCCGTCTCCTTGTTTACATTTGTGACGTCATGCACGCACGCCGCATGATGATGTCACGTTTACATTATCCACAAATACGGCCATCTTGTAACCTAGTCTCACACTCTGTATTTCCCAGCGTACGGAGCCGGACGGTACTTGTTTCCAGTCGAGTCATACAGTCAGAAACCTGTAAGTATGCTGACAACGGCCCTCAGCCAGAACTTTTTTTACCTTAAGAGAATCTTTTAGATCCTAAACTGGGTTTCTTCAATTCCCCAGATTAAAGAAAAAAGCCACACCGGCATTTCTCTCCTCCTAATGGAGAATCCATGGATACTACGGTAACGTAGCAGTATGCCTACAGACTTCGAGCACGACCATCTTTCCCACATCTCTAGAGATTGAACTCCATTAAGTAAGTCTATTATGTATCCCCATTAGTGAACATCTCAGTTTAGATTGTTCGTGTCTTTAATCATATCAATATACCAATATACTTAGACTGGTCCATCACTTTATTTTACACAGGCTTAAACACCGTATTGACTCCTGTTGAAACTGTCGATGTGAAATATTTTACAGACCTATAATCATGGATCATTCTTCTTATCCTAATGTTTAAAACATAAAAACAGGGTAAGCCAACCACTATTCCTTACCACCTTGAGATCTCGTGCTGAAATAATAAAATATGTAATTAAGAATTACTCTATGTCCTTCTTTCTGAAAATGGCGATTAACTAGTGCTTTTTCTTTCTGTTACTTTAATATTAGCAAAAAAACCAATTGGTTTCAATGAACTAGGTTTTTTCCACAAGAATTATGGATACCTCTTTTGGTTTTGTATGGTGTAATTGCCAAAATTGTGAACATATGCGACAGTGGGATCACTGTTACACGATAATCAGTGCTTATACTGGAATTGTAAATAACGAGGTTTTCTATTATCTAATTAATATCTTCTTGTAAAAATGAATATTGCAATTGAATGTAAATTATTATTATCAATTATTCAACTAATCTAGAACATTGTTTAACCTTTTTTTAATAGATTTAAAGTTTTGAATTGCATATAGCCCCTGAAGAAGAGAATAACTCTCGAAATGCGTTGGGCAATCCTGTTTGGACCAATAAATCCTGAACTAAAGATCAAGTCACAAGTTGTCTTTTGTACCTAAGTGAATATCTATTCTACAACTGTCTCTATGTTTTAACTATGTTAGGCAAAAAAACACTTGCTTCAATCAACACTTGGTTTAAGTCTAACCAAAAAGTATACCAAATACCTATATTAGATACTCTTTGAATACTTTGGCTCCATAAGCCCCAGATAGTGTGCAGGGGACGGGAGTTCCCTAATAGGGAACTTACTCTGTTCTCATATTTCCTTCAACCCATATGCCAGGGTTGCCATTTTTCTCCCCCGCACCTTGACTTTAGATAACGTTACAGAAACATAAAACATAAAAAATAACTCACACAAAAGTCTAGATACATTTAGGTGTGCAAAGGTGTCCTTTTCTCCTTTGGTTCGGAGTACCCATACAGGCAGAACTTCCCATACACCCTCAGTGGGTAGCTCCCGAACCGGACATCCCAGCCATAGATGCCATGCGAACGAGGCGGAACGAACAAGAAAGCATCACCAGGCGAGCCTGTCACAGAGAGCTAACACCGGGCGATACAGTTATTGTCAAAAACAGAGAAACACCCAAAAAGATGTCCCTCAATTTTGAGCTCCAACCATGGACAGTCAGCACAACGAACCACAGCATGGTCACTGCTACCCGAGGGAGTGAAACCGTGACAAGAAACGTGTCACACTTCCGACGAGTACCATCCGAACTATGGGAAGAGCACCCAGGGTCCCCGAGAAGAGAAACGATGGTGACACACACGCCCCGAGACCAGGCGTCGCCCAGAGCCCCTGCCACGCCAGGAGTTTCCGAAACACCACACCAGCACAACGACCAGACTGAACTCGTGAGCCCAAGAGGGGACGCGCCTGAGAGAAGCAGCACCCGATACCTGTTGAGAGAAAAGCCCAGACCATCATCCCGTCTCCAAGGATACGTAGTAGACGGAGTGTACCTACAGAAAACCCCGCCGAGATGAACTCTAAAGAAACAAGACATCTGAATGTGTTAATGTCCAGTTATTATTGTTGATATTAGATAATAGTGCAAACACCTCCAAGTTGGGGAGGAATGTGGTGTCACGTGCCCAGTTAGTTCCGGGTCACGTGACACGCCGGAAATAAAGGTATCACCGGAACTGGCGTCAGAACGCCAGTCCGGGTTTATGCACCTAACTCTGTGGTCGTGTCTTCCATGCCTGCGAACCTGCTGCACTGCACGCCTACGCTGGCCTACCAAGGCCCACTCCTGGGGGTCGGGCACACTTGCCCCACAACGACCCTACACCACAGGTGGGGCCTGGTTCAATGGAGTTCTGTCACTGTCACTGCCGCTGTCATCAGCGTCTCTTTCCTCTTCGTGGTACTCAGAGTGTACATCTGAAGAGTCCTCTCTCAGTGTCATTGAAGTGCTGACGGGGGTGTCAGTGCTGCTAAATGTCCTGAAAAAGGATGAGTTCCTAGTGATTGTGCCCTGTGGGCTGGCTGCCGTTACCATCGAACCCTGGATGTGAGTTACTGTCATGGGGTCCGGCTTGAAAGCAGGCATGTCCTTCGTGACTTGATTTTGCCGTACTAGTACTTGATCCCCGATGCGAATCAAGCTTGGTCTGTCCTGTCTCCTTGTGCCTGCATATTCCTTAATTTTGTCTTTGCTCTCTCGATCTTTGTTTCTGGCATTCTTTATGTGCGTGGCTTCAGCCTTGGCTCGTGTGTAATGGGGGAGCCTTGTTTTGATGACACATCCAAACATTAACATTGATGGGCATTTGCCTGTTGAGCTGTGCGGCGTCTTCCGGTACTCTCGCAGCAGTGTGCAGATGGCTTGCATGAACGACCCATTTGTGATGGAACAAATTTGGAGAGTTTGTGATGGAACAAATTTGGAGAGTGCGTTTGAGATTTCCCATGAAACGCTCCACCATTCCATTCGCTTGTGGCCATAGTGGTGTGATCTTGTGGTGCTGAAACCCTAGGTGTTCTGCAAACATAGTAAAGTCATGCCCAGTGAAAGGAGGCCCATTATCTGATTTGACTCTGGAAGGAATGCCGTAGTCGGCAAAGGTTTTGTCCAGCGCTGGTATGACGGCTTGAGCACTGGTCGAGTGGATCAAGTGGACTTCTGGGAATCGCGACATTTCGTCGATGATCACTAGCACATATTTGCCGTTTGCCAGAGGCCCAAACATATCTACCGCTACCTCATCCCACACCTGCAGGGGCATCACAGATGTTTGAATTGGTTCGGGGAATGTGCGAGGTGCCACCGCCTGGCAAGGTAAACATTTCCTTAGTAGTTGTTCCACCCGTTCGTCTATGGACGGAAACCACACTTTTGTTCTCAGTTGTCTCTTGGTTGACACTATCCCTCTGTGTCCTGCATGCGCAATGTCTAGTACCTGGTCTTGCAGGGCTGCCGGAATTACTATTCTGTTTTCCTTCAATAACCGGCCTTCTGGTGATGTGGAAAAGGGTATCACGGACGTGTTTGAATGTGCGAAAGTGTTGCTCCTCCGTGGACAGGAGCGGTACCCCTCTTTGTCTGTTTTGCCACTGTTTTGATTTTAGACATGATTGTATTGTCTGGAGTAGTTGGTCCTTTTGTGTCGCCTCCAGCAACTGTGCTGTGGTGATGGACTTGGGTAATGCACTGCTGATCAGGTAACGTAGATATTGGTTTGCTTTGTGTGATTGTCGCTCATCTTGAGCTGGAAGTGGATATCGCGACAGAAAGTCTGCGGGGTTGTTGTCCTTACCCGGGTGGTGGATTATTTTGAATGAGTACTCTTGTAGCCTCAAACCCCATCTGGCAATGCGTGGTGGCATTTTGGCTGTTGGTTTGCCATAAATGGTGGTGAGGGCCTGGTGATCTGTGATTATGGTGAACGGTCGCCCGTACAGAAACAAGTGGTAATGTTCACACGCCCATACTACGGCGAGGCTCTCCTTTTTCAGGTTGAGAATACGCACATTCTGTGGTGGAGAGGCTGCGGCTTGCATAGGCTACAATTCTCCTCGGGGAGTCAGGTGATGCTCAGCACTTGGATTGCACTAGGATTGCTCCTAACCCAACTGGGCTGGCGTCTACTGTGAGCTCTGTGTCAAGGTCGGGTTCGTAGTATGCCATGCATGAAGCCGTTGCGATTTGTTTCTTAATTTCTTGAAATGCTTCTTCGCATGTATCGGACCATTGGAATTCTTGATTCTTCCCAGTGAGCAGTCGTAGAGGCGTGCTCACGGAGGCAAAGTCTTGGATATATCGAGTGCAATAGCTCGCCATTCCCAGGAATGAGCGTACTGCTGAGACTGACATGGGTGTAGGAGTCTCTACCAGCACTTTGACCTTTTCCGGATCTGGATTCAGGCCATCTTTTGAGAAGATATGTCAGAAGAATTTGAGAGTGGATTTGCTAATCTCACATTTATCCGGGTTGAGTGTGAGATGGGCGTTCTCCAGCGCCATGCAGACTCTCCTCAGCGTGTCATCATGGCTGTCTTGCGTGGTGCCGAAGATTAATATGTCATCGGAATAGTTTAAACAGTTGGGAATGTGCTTTATCACCTGGTGTATTTCATTCTGAAAGATTTCTGCAGCTGAAGATACCCCAAAGCTTAGTTTTTTATATCTGAAAAGGCCCAGATGTGTTGAGAAGGTGGTGATATAGCTTGAGGCAGGGTGTAACTCCAGCTGGTGGTATCCTTTATTTAAATCTAACTTTGAAAACACCTTGGAACCGTGCAGTAGGTGCATCATATCAGTCATTCTTGGGGCAAGGTGTCGTTCTCGCTCTATGGCCACGTTTGGGGCTCTCATATCAACACATATGCGAATGCTGTCTTTGTTGTCCTTCTTTGGCACAGGCGCAATGGGAGACACCCACGGAGTTGGTCCAGATGTTGGTTCTATGATGTCCTGCTGTAATAGTGACTGGATTTCGTCCTCCACATGTCTTTGTATGTTGAGGGGTATACCCCTGTAATGTTGCACCGTTGGAGGGATCTGTGGATTGATGTACAGCTTTACTTGTTTATCCTTTAATTTTCCCAACCCTGTAAATAGAGAGGGGAACATTTTTCTCATCATGTCCTTTGGGCCGGTCGTGTATGCCGACATTATTTGATACATTATTTGAATGAGTCCCATTTGAATTGCAGACTTGAAACTTAGGATGCTGCCGCCTGGTACATCCCCTTTTATGACATACATTTTGATCTTTTGACTCTTGTCTTTGTATTGACAGTGTGCTGTAAACATCCCTTGGCAGTTGAGTGGCTTGTTGGAGCCTTATGGATAAATCAATGTATCTGCTTCTTTCAGTGCCTTCTTGTAGGTGAGTAATTTGTATGTCTCATAATTTATAACATTGACCGTTGCTCCCGTGTCAATTAGAAACTCTTTGTTCTGTCCATTTACTTGTAGTAGCAGAGTGGGGTGTATTCCGCGGCTATGCTGTTTCCGATGGCATGTACATATCCCCTTTTCCTGTCTCCGCTGGACGAAGATGACGGCGACTCCCGTCTTCTGTGAGGCAAATTTTCTAGGTATCTGATATTTTTCCTGGAGTGTCGTCTTTGCGAATCATGTCTGGTGCTGGTGTGGCTCGAGTATTCTCTTCTTTCTTCCTGCTTTCTCTCCTCTCGCGTGGTGTCACGTGATGAATTTTGAGATTGGTGTCTGGAGACTGTGGGCGAGTGTCTCCTGCGAGATCTCGAGCTTTCTCTTGCTGAATTTCGATCTTGTCTCCGTGTGTCCCTATTTGTTTCCGTCGGCTGGAAGAAGTTGATGTTTCTGCACACTGATTGGAAGTGGTTTTCACCTCCGCACTTGTCACAGTTGTGTCCAATGGCAGGACATGGACCGACATGTGGGAATTTGAAGCCGCACCTGTAGCATTTTTTTTGTTCTGCAAGGTGAGAGTCTCTTGATGTTCTGATGGGGCATACTGATGCAGTGGAGGCAGACTGTGTAATTTTGATGTTACCTAGTGATTCCGTCTGTTGCACGAGAGCAGAGTCAGCTCGTGTGAGTTGTAATATTTCTTCAAGTGTTCTGCTTTTTTGAAGTAGCTTCTTTCTAAATTCATGTGATGCGCAGCCAGCAATGGTTTGGGACTTTAATGCTTCATCCGTTGAATATCTGTCGAAGTCACAATATTTCGCTCTTATCCTTAGACGCATTACAAAATTATCCATATTTCCGCCACTTTCTTGTGTGGATGTGTGGAAGATGTGTCGTTCATAGTCAACATTCCGCAGTGGTGCAAAGTAGGCATTTAGTGCATCAATGATACCTTGGAAAGTGTCTGTGTTGGACTCAGGCATTTCAAAAACGATGTCACGTACTACTGGGCCCAATGAATGGAGCAGGATACCTCTCAGTCGGCACTCCTCCCTTACACCTGATGCATCTATGTAAATGTGCCGTTCTTTGAGCCATCTGGCCCATCTGGGGGCGAGACTGCTGGTGTCCGCCATGTCAAATGGTGGCAGAGCTTGTAACTGTAAGGATTCTGAACCACTATCTTCTTTGTGAGTGGCTTGGCGAGGTGTGGAGCTGGAGGAGGGGCTCAGGATTCCACTGTCTGGGTTGTCTTCGGACATGGTTGATTTCTTCCAGATTGTGGCAATGCACTGTTTGTCTGAAGGTATTGCTTGGCCCTGTGAAATGCAGTTGCGTAGATACTTTCAGTCTGCAGTTCTGTGAACAACATGGGCAGCTACATAAAAGATTTCCTTCTGGGAGAGTCACTGTGCTTTTATTTGAAAACACGCACGTGGCTGGGCTGTGTCAATACTGCAGTGTCAGTTTTTAGCGGAGCACGTTGAAAGCTGCAAAAGATTCGCTTTAGAATGTCCCTGCACCTGGTTTCAGGCACACGCGTATTGACTTGCTGGCTCCCTCGTGTATTACGCGATGCGTGTAACACGTGTGCCAGTGATTTCAAGCTGCTCAAAAGGGTGCCGCCTTGCGAGCCAGGGGTTCCTTACTTGGCTAAGTGCTTGCGTTGCGTGTGTTGCGAACAGCTCCGGTGCTTCAAATCAGGCGGTTTATATCTGGTTCAGCGTCGGAGTGGCTGGTTGTCTCTCCGGGCTCCGGTGCCGTTCTACACGATCCTCGTCGCCATTGTTGAATGTCAGAATGATTAGATTGCTGGGCGCCACGCTGCAGCAGGCAGGTTAAAGCGTGGCAATGAAATACAGATCAATAAATCAGGAGCTGAGACGGAATCGTCTTGACAGGTCTTTAATTAAGCGCGAACTGCCTACTTGGCGGTAACCCCGCCTCCTCAATCACGTGGGTCCCAGCCCACTCACAAACTGACATAAACAGAGGACTGTCCCTCTAAACATAATAATAACAATGGAAGTAGGACATTACAAGTAGTGTTTCACATTCTGGACACTTCAGTGACTTTGCTGCAATTACTCCTGCAATTGCACTCCGCTGGGATTTGTGAGAATTAGGCTCCGATATTTTCAACCTGATAGTCTGGGCGTGGCTAATGGGTGGAATTTTTTTTTTACCGTGGGAATTCAACAGTGACATATATACCGACATAAATCGGAATGAATGAAAAGTTTCAAAAATAGTACATACCTGCCAACATTCAGACCCACCTGGGAGGGAGATTTCATCAGAGAAATCAGGAGACTTAATTTTTTACATGGGAATGCATTGGAGCTTTAATTATATTAGGCGGGAGAACATGAAAAATAGTTATATTTTTCACTGCAAAGTCAGGAGACTCCCACTTAAATCAGGGGGGTTGGCATGTATGTAAGTAGCATAATGATGACATCACAGGAATTGATGTCACATCAATTTTACCCAATGAAATGACAAAGAAATGGTGTTAACAGCGGTCGATTGTCAGAAGATGGCCAGGCAGCAGGGAGCTGAAAACAGTAAATACCCACTGAAAAGCTATAAATCATGTCAGCAAGTGCCTGCTGTAGAGGAACCGGTGTGAAAAGGAAACAAGGTGATAACACTTCTGTATACCACAATTGTTTGTTGTTTGTTTGTTTGTTTATTCATTTGTTATGCGCACCAGACCCGTCGGTAAAACGGCGCAGCAGTATGAGGATGCAAAGCTTACATAGTTACAAAATATACAACAGGTACAGAACTTACATAAATACAGAATATACATAATGTGCAAATATATACAGAAATAAGATGGCCTATAAAGTTACAAAAATGAGCCATGAACAGTGTGCAGAAATACAAATTGCAGAGTAGTACCCCCCGTATATCACTAGGGCTCACAAGTGAGCTAGATTAACGGACATATCCTAACGGGTAGGAGGCTAGGGGTCTGTAGCGATAATGTGTTTTATAACATTTTTTTTTAAATGAAGGTAAGGTTGGTCAGCTCTCAGGTCTTGTGGCAGAGAGTTCCAACATTTAGCAGCCTTTACAGGGAAACTATTACCACCGATAGTGGTAAGCTTGTGTTTGGGTATGGTCAGGCAGTTAGCATTACCAGCTCTGGTTAGTCCATGAGAAATTCTTCTATGAAGTTTGTCTGTAAGGTAGCTAGGGGCAGCGTTATTAAGAGCTTTATGAGTTAATGATAATGTCTTAAACTGTATTTTATTGGCTGTGGATAGCCATTTGTGTTGGCGCCTGAGGGGGGAAATGTGGGTTCTTTTGTTTATGCATAAGGCTGCTCTTAAAGCATTATTTTGTAATGTTTGGAGCTTTAGGATAGTCGTTTTATTAACCCCACTGTATAGAGCATTGCAGTAATCAATTCTGGAGAGTATTAAGGCGCTAGCCAAGATCAAGCAGCTGTCATCAGAGAGGAATGGCTTGCCAGCTCTGAGTAGCTTGCACGTGTAGGCTGTGGAAGAGGTCAGGGATTTGATCTGTTTATCAAAAGACAATGTGGAGTTCAAGTAGAAGCCAGGGGTTTTTACCTCCTTGGAGACTTTAATGGAATTCCCGTCAATATTGAATGAAGAAAATTCCTGGCCTAGTTTTTTTGATGTTAGCCTGTGAGCCCAGAATGATCAACTCAGTCTTATCATCGTTCAAACATAGGCCATGAGTGGCCATCCATGCTTGGATGATAAGATATACTTTGTTCACCAACCCTGTATCCTTACTGTGATCCCCAGAAAACGGGAAGAGAATCTGGGTCTCATCTGCGTAATTAGTGTAGGTAATACCCAGATGGTCCAGATCGTCGAACAAGGGTTTGGTGAAGATGTTGTATAGAGTTGGTGAGACGCAGGAGCCTTGAGGAACACAGCACATGATAGATGTTGGGTCTGCAGCTTCCAAGGGAGAGAAGACTCTCATGGTTCTCTCGCTCAGGAAGGATTCAATCCATTTGAAAACTTCCAGGGAGAAGTGGGCAGCAGAGTCTAGGTGTCGGCAGAGGACCTTGTGATTGATCAGATCAAATGCAGCTGAAAGATCAAGTAGGAGCAGAAGTACTGACTTCCCTTTGTCTCTCAGCTCGTCTGTTTGGGACTTTAAGTCGATTAAGGCTGTTTCTGTTCCGTGTAGAGGCGGAGGCCGGATTGTCTGTTACCTAGGAGTTTATGCAGTTCAAGGTGTTTTTGAATTTGGTTGTAGGCGGCTTTATCCAATATTTTGAGTAAGAATGGGACCGTGGTAATAGGCCGCTAATTGGTGGGGATGAGAGGGTCTAAGGTCTGTTTCTTGTGGAGGGGGAGCACCCAAGACTGTTTAAGGTTGGCGGGGATAGTGCCTGTGGCAAAGGAAGCATTAATCAGTTTGGTGATGAACGGGGATAAATCTCTGGCAGCATCTTTTATTAGTTGGGCTGGGCAGATGTCACCTTTGCAATTAGAGGGCTTCAGTGACAGGATGATTTTTTCTACATCCAGGGTAGACATTTTGGAAAAATGTAAAATATTATTGTATGCCGGTAGTGAAACACTAGGCATGGGGATGTTAGGCGAGTGCTGAAGGTTCAGTACTTCTTTTTTTTGCTGAATTTTATTTTGGAGCGTATCAATTTTATTAGCTAGATGTCACGCCGCCCCCCACGCTACCTGCTGCACCTATGAAAACAAAGACACGCCCTACCACGTCTGTGGCCTCCACCCCTCTTGCCACCCGACACACACACCTTGACACATGTACCGTTTTGCATCCTCGCTTCCTGTACAGCAGGGCACGGCATGGCAAGATTGGCAGGACTGGCGTTTATCGCCCTTTACATCGCTGGCAAACGAAGTGGAGACTCCTTCATCGCCGAGACATACGGCGTTCACGGAAACCTGCGCGTCACGGCGCGTCACGGATCACGTGACTCGTGGTCCCTTAGCAACGCCGCAGCGTTTCGTTTCCACACCTCACGTGACTACGGTCACGTGCTTTCTCCCAAGGGATAAAGGAAGACCGGAAACTGAAGACGTTGCTTCACAGCTGTTTTCGTCTGGATCACGTGACGCTCATTCTTCGTTCTAAGGATCTGTGTCCATCGCCTGACCACGGTTTGCTTCACGGACTGTTACGCTTAGCCCTCATCTGTTTTGGAACTTTGGATTGCCTGCTGACTATTACGCTTTGCCCAAAGGACTGCTCTGTGCTTAACCCTTCACTTGATTTGGAACTTTGATTTACATGCTGCCGAACTATGCTTTGCTCTACGGACTGTATTTGTCTCTTAACCCTTCATCTGCCTCGACCTGGATCGCCTGTTTTTGACCACGGACTGCTTGATTTTCTCTATGGATCACGTACCACTTTAGGATTTCGGTCCTGCACTAGGTGTTCACCTACCCTTGCCCTCTGTCTGGCCCAACAGCTGTCTGAAGGTCAATGCCTCCGTCGGCCTTTCCGGAACCACCCTCAAATCCTCACAGGTACATCGTGCTCTTGTATTTTGCATTCAGTATACATTGCCTTGCCCTGTATCCTAACCACATTGCACCTTGCCTTGTAGCGCTCAAGGGGTTCTTCCGGCTGTTCCCCACGCCCAGGCTTGCGGACTTCCACCTGTGGCTTCAAAGATCACACAGACAGTATTTCTGGTGTTGTCAGTGTGATACTTGGGGACAGAGGGGTTGCCCATACTCTGCACGGCCATCAAGTTTGTAACAGACTGTGAAGCCTTTTTGGTCATCCAGAGTATGAATCCCTCCACCGGGGATCCAGTGACCGCGTTGATGCAGGCAGTTGCGGCCCTCAGGACCGACATGGCCGCCACCACAGCAGCCATACATCACCGTCTGGACGCCTTACAGAGCACCCAACACCCACTACCCGCAGACGCCGAGTTTGGGGACCCAGCCCCTCCAGACCGACTAGCACCTGTTCAGGCCCCAACACCCACTCCAGTGTTACTCCCGACACCCGTTCCTCTTGCCGCTCCAGAACGCTACCAGGGGGACCCCCGGAAGTACCGTACTTTCATTAATCAATGCAAACTACATTTCTTGTGCAGACCCTTGGCTTTCCCCGATTCAGTCACTAAGGCCGCATTCCTTCTGTCACATCTGTCTGGGGTGGCGGCCACCTGGGCAAATCCAATGTTGGAGAACGATCATCCCGCTTTGTATGATTTTGATCTTCTCATAACAGAAATGGCCAAAGTCTTCGATACTCGCTATAAGGCCCAATCAAGGGACCTAGAACTCCTGGACTTAACACAGGGGAAACAAACACTGATAGAGTACATCACACGGTACAACCAGCTTGCCGCCGAGACCTCCTGGCCGGAGGAGAAAAAAGCTATCGTGTTTTATCGTGGGCTATGCAACACCATGAAGAATGCACTCTCGGTGGTTCCTGCCCTTCCTTCAGTGTTCACGGATCTGGTGGATCTTGCCTTACAGGTTGACGCAAGGCGATCCGAGCGGAGGGCAGAAACAACGTTCACTAGCCAACCAAGCCCGAGCACTTCTACCACCGCTTCTGAACCTATGCAAATAGGAGGTATCCGAAGTCCGATAACGTCATCCGAACGAGAACGTCGGAGGGCTGAGAACGCCTGTTTCTATTGCGGGTTGAATGGGCACTATGTAAGGGAATGCCCCCGACGCCCCAAGAACAAGACCCCGGGTTTTCAGAAGGCTCGCCCATGATACAGGGGGCACCGGCGAGCCTGTCCATGACCCCCGCTGAACCCGCCTTCGGCCCTATCAGACCGGTGGTAGTCCACGCTCTTCTGAAACCCACTAGGGAGATCGCACACATTGTTCAGATTGTGATTGACTCTGGGGCCACTGGTTGTTTCATCGATATTGCCTTGGCCCATCATCTCAATCTGCCCTTGGTCAGAAAAGAACACCCAGAACCCGTACACGCGGTTGATGGCACTTCCCTATCTTCCGGCCCAATCAAGTTCCGAACTGCTCCTCTGGAAGTAATGATACAGAGTACCCATAGAGAGACCATGTCGTTTGACCTTATCACTACACCACAGTTCGGCATCATATTGGGGATACCCTGGTTGCGACAGCACAACCCTTTGATAAATTGGAGAACGGGACAAGTCACGTTTGAGTCAGAGGTGTGCCAACAGTTTTGTCTCACAGAAGTGGATTTGGTCTCCACTCCTGCTACCATCCTTGGTGCCATGGCTTCCACCCGCATCGATGACACAGTCTCAGGCCCTGTGCCTTCGCATACCGTGGGGGCCGTCATGCCGAACATACCCGCTGACTATCACGATTTTCATATGGTTTTTGACAAAGCTACTGCAGAAGGTCTACCCCCACATAGACCATACGATTGTCCAATAGATCTGGTCTCAGATGCTCCCATTCCCAGGGGTAGGATCTATTCATTATCCCAGTCAGAGGAACAAGCCCTCAAAGAGTACATCAATCGGGCCTTACAACTAGGTCACATCCGTCCCTCCTGTTCCCCTGCTGCTAGCCCGATCTTTTTTGTGCCGAAAAAAGAAGGCGATCTACGCCCTTATGTGGACTATAGGCGGTTGAATTCCGTCACCGTAAAAAACAGGTACCCCCTCCCGCTCATCTCCACGCTGTTGGACAGGTTGACCAAGGCATCCATATTTACCAAGCTGGACCTAAGGGGGGCGTACAACCTAATCCGTATGAGGCGTGGAGACGAATGGAAGACGGCGTTCTGTTCCCGACAAGGGTTATTTGAATATACCGTGATGCCCTTCGGGCTTTGTAATGCCCCCGCAACGTTCCAACGATTTATCAACGACGTATTTTCTGATATCTTGGATACGTTCGTGGTGGTATATCTGGACGATATATTGATATACTCATCCTCCTTGGAGGAACACGTCGGTCATGTTAGGGAGGTCCTCTCTCACCTCAAGGCGAACGCCTTGTTCGCCAAACCCGAGAAATGTCTGTTCCATACAAAGGAAGTGGAGTTCTTAGGCTTTCACATCTCCCCCGGAGGGTTATCCATGGATCAGACTAAGGTACGGGCTGTCACGGAGTGGCCGACTCCCGTTAACATCAAACAGCTCCAGTCCTTTCTCGGCTTCGCTAATTTTTACCGGAGATTCATCGCCGGCTTCTCTTCTATTGTTTCACCTTTGACCGCTCTGACTAGTCCTCTTGTCCAGTTCACCTGGACCTCCGTACACCAGGAAGCCTTCGAGGCGCTTAAGTCCAGATTTGTTTCTGCTCCTGTCCTGCAACACCCTGACCCTGGCCTTCCCTATGTTCTGGAAGCAGATGCCTCCTCGTTTGCATTAGGTGCAGTATTATCTCAGCCTTGCCCAACCACGGGTAGCCTACATCCGGTAGCCTATCACTCACGGAGGTTCTCGGCTGCCGAAACACACTACACCGTGACCGAGAAAGAGCTATTGGCTATCAAAGACGCCCTCCAAACGTGGCGACACCATCTTATGGGGGCAAGGTATCAGACGGTGGTTTACACAGATCACAAAAACCTACAAGACCTGGCCTCCCTGAAATGTGTAAACAGTAGACAAGTGCGCTGGCACTTGTTCTTTGCTGCCTTCGATTTTGTTGTTAAGCACAGACAGGGTCACATCCACGGCAAGGCTGACGCTCTTTCCCGTTCTCCTGGTGGGGAATCACTGTCATTGTTTCCGGACACACTGTTAGGGAAGGGCCATGTAATATGTATGTGTACACCATCCCCACCCATGCTCACCGCCATCAGACAATGGGTTTCCAAACATCCTCATGCGCTCGCCGAATGGGACGTTGCCCTCCGGGAAGGGTTGCCGTTTATCCAAGACAAATTGTTTCTCCCTACATGTGATGTACGTAACCAGGCGCTTGCCTGGTCACATGATGCTGCTATAAACGGCCACCCTGGGCAACAACGCACCCTAGAATTGCTACAACGTTGGTGCTGGTGGCCATCCATGAGAAAGGACATAGAGCACTACGTAAACACCTGCTCGATATGTGCCCAATGCAAAACACGCAGAGGACGGCCTCTAGGGTTGCTCCTACCGTTGCCCATTCCCCCCAGGCCTTGGCACACTATCTCTATGGATCTCATCACAGATCTTCCCCGCAGACAAGGTCACGATACCATATGGGTTATCGTCGATTCATACACTAAAATGGCCCGGTTCATTCCCTGTACGGGCATACCATCAGTCCCAACCCTGGCTCGCCTGTTCTTCAAGTCGGTCTTTTGCCTCTTTGGTCTGCCACAGGTCATCATATCGGACCGTGGATCACAGTTTACGTCCTGTTTCTGGCGTGCTCTTACCAAGCTCCTGGGTATCGATGCTCGCTTCTCCTCGGCCTATCACCCCGAAAGCGATGGACAGACCGAGCGGGTTAACCAAGCCCTAGAACAATACCTACGCTGCCTGTCCCTTCAGTACCAAGATTCCTGGTCCAATCTGCTCTACCTCGCGGAATTCGCCTACAACAATTCCCGACATTTGTCCACTAGGTTTTCCCCCTTCTATTCATTGTATGGGCAACATCCACGCACCTTACCGCTCCCTGATTTCTCCTCTGCCACTCCTGCAGCTGACGCCTGTGTGCGCGATCTAGCTGGCGTCCATGCACAGACTCTGGTTCATCTCCGTGAGGCCCAGTCGGTGATGAAGGCTAAGGCGGACTGGAAGCGGGCTAAGGCACCGGAGTATCATGTGGGCCATCGGGTATGGCTGTCGACCAGACATTTGTGGATCCTTGGTTGTCGCAAGCTGTTGCCTCGCTTTGTGGGCCCTTACAAGGTCACCAGGGTCTTGAACCCTGTGGCTCTCCGTCTGTCTATTCCTCCTGCCTGGCGGATCCACCCGGTCTTCCATACCTCTCTCCTCAAGCCCTTCCTTGCTCCTACTCGTGTCCTGGTTCCTCCCGCCCCTGTCTCTGTGTCTTCCCAGGACGTCTATGAGGTCAGCGCCATCCTTGGTTCCCGTGTCCATAGGGGTTGCCTCCAGTATCTGGTGGACTGGCTGGGTTATGGTCCCGAGGACCGTTCGTGGGTTCCCTCCCGGGATGTCCGGGCTCCGCTTCTGGTTTCACGGTTTCATAAGAATAACCCTGCCAGCCCACGGGGTCGTGGGCCTTTGAGGGGGGATTCTGTCACGCCGCCCCCCACGCTACCTGCTGCACCTATGAAAACAAAGACACGCCCTACCCCGTCTGTGGCCTCCACCCCTCTTGCCACCCGACACACACACCTTGACACATGTACCGTTTTGCCTCCTCGCTTCCTGTACAGCAGGGCACGGCATGGCATGATTGGCAGGACTGGCGTTTATCGCCCTTCACATCGCTGGCAAACGAAGTGGAGACTCCTTCATCGCCGAGACATACGGCGTTCACGGAAACCTGCGCGTCACGACGCGTCACGGATCACGTGACTCGTGGTCCCTTAGCAACGCCGCAGCGTTTCGTTTCCACACCTCACGTGACTACGGTCACGTGCTTTCTCCCAAGGGATAAAGGAAGACCGGAAACTGAAGACGTTGCTTCACAGCTGTTTTCGTCTGGATCACGTGACGCTCATTCTTCGTTCTAAGGATCTGTGTCCATCGCCTGACCACGGTTTGCTTCACGGACTGTTACGCTTAGCCCTCATCTGTTTTGGAACTTTGGATTGCCTGCTGACTATTACGCTTTGCCCAAAGGACTGCTCTGTGCTTAACCCTTCACTTGATTTGGAACTTTGATTTACATGCTGCCGAACTATGCTTTGCTCTACGGACTGTATTTGTCTCTTAACCCTTCATCTGCCTCGACCTGGATCGCCTGTTTTTGACCACGGACTGCTTGATTTTCTCTATGGATCACGTACCACTTTAGGATTTCGGTCCTGCACTAGGTGTTCACCTACCCTTGCCCTCTGTCTGGCCCAACAGCTGTCTGAAGGTCAATGCCTCCGTCGGCCTTTCCGGAACCACCCTCAAATCCTCACAGGTACATCGTGCTCTTGTATTTTGCATTCAGTATACATTGCCTTGCCCTGTATCCTAACCACATTGCACCTTGCCTTGCAGCGCTCAAGGGGTTCTTCCGGCTGTTCCCCACGCCCAGGCTTGCGGACTTCCACCTGTGGCTTCAAAGATCACACAGACAGTATTTCTGGTGTTGTCAGTGTGATACTTGGGGACAGAGGGGTTGCCCATACTCTGCACGGCCATCAAGTTTGTAACAGACTGTGAAGCCTTTTTGGTCATCCAGAGTATGAATCCCTCCACCGGGGATCCAGTGACCGCGTTGATGCAGGCAGTGGCGGCCCTCAGGACCGACATGGCCGCCACCACAGCAGCCATACATCACCGTCTGGACGCCTTACAGAGCACCCAACACCCACTACCCGCAGACGCCGAGTTTGGGGACCCAGCCCCTCCAGACCGACTAGCACCTGTTCAGGCCCCAACACCCACTCCAGTGTTACTCCTGACACCCGGTCCTCTAGCCGCTCCAGAATGCTACCAGGGGGACCCCCGGAAGTACCGTACTTTCATTAATCAATGCAAACTACATTTCTTGTGCAGACCCTTGGCTTTCCCCGATTCAGTCACTAAGGCCGCATTCCTTCTGTCACATCTGTCTGGGGTGGCGGCCACCTGGGCAAATCCAATGTTGGAGAACGATTATCCCGCTTTGTATGATTTTGATCTTCTCATAACAGAAATGGCCAAAGTCTTCGATACTCGCTATAAGGCCCAATCAAGGGACCTAGAACTCCTGGACTTAACACAGGGGAAACAAACACTGATAGAGTACATCACACGGTACAACCAGCTTGCCGCCGAGACCTCCTGGCCGGAGGAGAAAAAAGCTATCGTGTTTTATCGTGGGCTATGCAACACCATAAAGGATGCACTCTCGGTGGTTCCTGCCCTTCCTTCAGTGTTCACGGATCTGGTGGATCTTGCCTTACAGGTTGACGCAAGGCGATCCGAGCGGAGGGCAGAAACAACGTTCACTAGCCAACCAAGCCCGAGCACTTCTACCACCGCTTCTGAACCTATGCAAATAGGAGGTATCCGAAGTCCGATAACGTCATCCGAACGAGAACGTCGGAGGGCTGAGAACGCCTGTTTCTATTGCGGGTTGAATGGGCACTATGTAAGGGAATGCCCCCGACGCCCCAAGAACAAGACCCCGGGTTTTCAGAAGGCTCGCCCATGATACAGGGGGCACCGGCGAGCCTGTCCATGACCCCCGCTGAACCCGCCTTCGGCCCTATCAGACCGGTGGTAGTCCACGCTCTTCTGAAACCCACTAGGGAGATCGCACACATCGTTCAGATTGTGATTGACTCTGGGGCCACTGGTTGTTTCATCGATATTGCCTTGGCCCATCGTCTCAATCTGCCCTTGGTCAGAAAAGAACACCCAGAACCCGTACACGCGGTTGATGGCACTTCCCTATCTTCCGGCCCAATCAAGTTCCGAACTGCTCCTCTGGAAGTAATGATACAGAGTACCCATAGAGAGACCATGTCGTTTGACCTTATCACTACACCACAGTTCGGCATCATATTGGGGATACCCTGGTTGCGACAGCACAACCCTTTGATAAATTGGGGAACGGGACAAGTCACGTTTGAGTCAGAGGTGTGCCAACAGTTTTGTCTCACAGAAGTGGATTTGGTCTCCACTCCTGCTACCATCCTTGGTGCCATGGCTTCCACCCGCATCGATGACACAGTCTCAGGCCCTGTGCCTTCGCATACCGTGGGGGCCGTCATGCCGAACATACCCGCTGACTATCACGATTTTCATATGGTTTTTGACAAAGCTACTGCAGAAGGTCTACCCCCACATAGACCATACGATTGTCCAATAGATCTGGTCTCAGATGCTCCCATTCCCAGGGGTAGGATCTATTCATTATCCCAGTCAGAGGAACAAGCCCTCAAAGAGTACATCAATCGGGCCTTACAACTAGGTCACATCCGTCCCTCCTGTTCCCCTGCTGCTAGCCCGATCTTTTTTGTGCCGAAAAAAGAAGGCGATCTACGCCCTTATGTGGACTATAGGCGGTTGAATTCCGTCACCGTAAAAAACAGGTACCCCCTCCCGCTCATCTCCACGCTGTTGGACAGGTTGACCAAGGCATCCATATTTACCAAGCTGGACCTAAGGGGGGCGTACAACCTAATCCGTATGAGGCGTGGAGACGAATGGAAGACGGCGTTCTGTTCCCGACAAGGGTTATTTGAATATACCGTGATGCCCTTCGGGCTTTGTAATGCCCCCGCAACGTTCCAACGATTTATCAACGACGTATTTTCTGATATCTTGGATACGTTCGTGGTGGTATATCTGGACGATATATTGATATACTCATCCTCCTTGGAGGAACACGTCGGTCATGTTAGGGAGGTCCTCTCTCGCCTCAAGGCGAACGCCTTGTTCGCCAAACCCGAGAAATGTCTGTTCCATACAAAGGAAGTGGAGTTCTTAGGCTTTCACATCTCCCCCGGAGGGTTATCCATGGATCAGACTAAGGTACGGGCTGTCACGGAGTGGCCGACTCCCGTTAACATCAAACAGCTCCAGTCCTTTCTCGGCTTCGCTAATTTTTACCGGAGATTCATCGCCGGCTTCTCTTCTATTGTTTCACCTTTGACCGCTCTGACTAGTCCTCTTGTCCCGTTCACCTGGACCTCCGTACACCAGGAAGCCTTCGAGGCGCTTAAGTCCAGATTTGTTTCTGCTCCTGTCCTGCAACACCCTGACCCTGGCCTTCCCTATGTTCTGGAAGCAGATGCCTCCTCGTTTGCATTAGGTGCAGTATTATCTCAGCCTTGCCCAACCACGGGTAGCCTACATCCGGTAGCCTATCACTCACGGAGGTTCTCGGCTGCCGAAACACACTACACCGTGACCGAGAAAGAGCTATTGGCTATCAAAGACGCCCTCCAAACGTGGCGACACCATCTTATGGGGGCAAGGTATCAGACGGTGGTTTACACAGATCACAAAAACCTACAAGACCTGGCCTCCCTGAAATGTGTAAACAGTAGACAAGTGCGCTGGCACTTGTTCTTTGCTGCCTTCGATTTTGTTGTTAAGCACAGACAGGGTCACATCCACGGCAAGGCTGACGCTCTTTCCCGTTCTCCTGGTGGGGAATCACTGTCATTGTTTCCGGACACACTGTTAGGGAAGGGCCATGTAATATGTATGTGTACACCATCCCCACCCATGCTCACCGCCATCAGACAATGGGTTTCCAAACATCCTCATGCGCTCGCCGAATGGGACGTTGCCCTCCGGGAAGGGTTGCCGTTTATCCAAGACAAATTGTTTCTCCCTACATGTGATGTACGTAACCAGGCGCTTGCCTGGTCACATGATGCTGCTATAAACGGCCACCCTGGGCAACAACGCACCCTAGAATTGCTACAACGTTGGTGCTGGTGGCCATCCATGAGAAAGGACATAGAGCACTACGTAAACACCTGCTCGATATGTGCCCAATGCAAAACACGCAGAGGACGGCCTCTAGGGTTGCTCCTACCGTTGCCCATTCCCCCCAGGCCTTGGCACACTATCTCTATGGATCTCATCACAGATCTTCCCCGCAGACAAGGTCACGATACCATATGGGTTATCGTCGATTCATACACTAAAATGGCCCGGTTCATTCCCTGTACGGGCATACCATCAGCCCCAACCCTGGCTCGCCTGTTCTTCAAGTCGGTCTTTTGCCTCTTTGGTCTGCCACAGGTCATCATATCGGACCGTGGATCACAGTTTACGTCCTGTTTCTGGCGTGCTCTTACCAAGCTCCTGGGTATCGATGCTCGCTTCTCCTCGGCCTATCACCCCGAAAGCGATGGACAGACCGAGCGGGTTAACCAAGCCCTAGAACAATACCTACGCTGCCTGTCCCTTCAGTACCAAGATTCCTGGTCCAATCTGCTCTACCTCGCGGAATTCGCCTACAACAATTCCCGACATTTGTCCACTGGGTTTTCCCCCTTCTATTCATTGTATGGGCAACATCCACGCACCTTACCGCTCCCTGATTTCTCCTCTGCCACTCCTGCAGCTGACGCCTGTGTGCGCGATCTAGCTGGCGTCCATGCACAGACTCTGGTTCATCTCCGTGAGGCCCAGTCGGTGATGAAGGCTAAGGCGGACTGGAAGCGGGCTAAGGCACCGGAGTATCATGTGGGCCATCGGGTATGGCTGTCGACCAGACATTTGTGGATCCTTGGTTGTCGCAAGCTGTTGCCTCGCTTTGTGGGCCCTTACAAGGTCACCAGGGTCTTGAACCCTGTGGCTCTCCGTCTGTCTATTCCTCCTGCCTGGCGGATCCACCCGGTCTTCCATACCTCTCTCCTCAAGCCCTTCCTTGCTCCTACTCGTGTCCTGGTTCCTCCCGCCCCTGTCTCTGTGTCTTCCCAGGACGTCTATGAGGTCAGCGCCATCCTTGGTTCCCGTGTCCATAGGGGTTGCCTCCAGTATCTGGTGGACTGGCTGGGTTATGGTCCTGAGGACCGTTCGTGGGTTCCCTCCCGGGATGTCCGGGCTCCGCTTCTGGTTTCACGGTTTCATAAGAATAACCCTGCCAGCCCACGGGGTCGTGGGCCTTTGAGGGGGGATTCTGTCACGCCGCCCCCCACGCTACCTGCTGCACCTATGAAAACAAAGACACGCCCTACCCCGTCTGTGGCCTCCACCCCTCTTGCCACCCGACACACACACCTTGACACATGTACCGTTTTGCCTCCTCGCTTCCTGTACAGCAGGGCACGGCATGGCATGATTGGCAGGACTGGCGTTTATCGCCCTTCACATCGCTGGCAAACGAAGTGGAGACTCCTTCATCGCCGAGACATACGGCGTTCACGGAAACCTGCGCGTCACGGCGCGTCACGGATCACGTGACTCGTGGTTCCTTAGCAACGCCGCAGCGTTTCCACACCTCACGTGACTACGGTCACGTGCTTTCTCCCAAGGGATAAAGGAAGACCGGAAACTGAAGACGTTGCTTCACAGCTGTTTTCGTCTGGATCACGTGACGCTCATTCTTCGTTCTAAGGATCTGTGTCCATCGCCTGACCACGGTTTGCTTCACGGACTGTTACGCTTAGCCCTCATCTGTTTTGGAACTTTGGATTGCCTGCTGACTATTACGCTTTGCCCAACGGACTGCTCTGTGCTTAACCCTTCACTTGATTTGGAACTTTGATTTACATGCTGCCGAACTACGCTTTGCTCTACGGACTGTATTTGTCTCTTAACCCTTCATCTGCCTCGACCTGGATCGCCTGTTTTTGACCAAGGACTGCTTGATTTTCTCTACGGATCACGTACCACTTTAGGATTTCGGTCCTGCACTAGATGTTCACCTACCCTTGCCCTCTGTCTGGCCCAACAGCTGTGTGAAGGTCAACACCTCCGTCAGCCTTTCCGGAACCACCCTCAAATCCTCACAGGTACATCGTGCTCTTGTATTTTGCATTCAGTATACATTGCCTTGCACTGTATCCTAACCACATTGCACCTTGCCTTGCAGCGCTCAAGGGGTTCTTCCGGCTGTTCCCCACGCCCAGGCTTGCGGACTTCCACCTGTGGCTTCAAAGATCACACAGACAGTATTTCTGGTGTTGTCAGTGTGATACTTGGGGACAGAGGGGTTGCCCATACTCTGCACGGCCATCAAGTTTGTAACACTAGAGCATGTTGGATGTCTGTACACCAAGATTTATCTTTAATACAGATGTCAGGTGTAGCTATTGGGGACTCTAATTCTTTAAGTATGGAGAAGAGTTCTTTCATACTAGAATTGGATTTGGCAATACGCGCATCATAAGAGTTACGTTTTGCACCCGGCAGACTTCCTTCTTATAATGTGAGGAGAGTGAGCTTAATTTAGCTTTGTTCTCACTGGAAGGGCAGAGTCTCCAATTAGTTTCACTTTTTCTTTTTAGTATGTGAAGGTCTTTAAGTTGTGGTGTAAACCATTTGTTTAAGTGGGCCATTGGTTTGCTGGGTCTAAGTTTGAGAGGGGCAATTCTGTCCAGGGTGGTGAGCATAATATTGTTGAATTCGTGAACTAGGATGCTAGGATCAAGGTTTTCTGATAATGCATTAAGGGTGGGAAGGATAGCAGGGATAATTTTCTCTACTGTGATACTTTTTTTATTTCTAGTTAAGCATGGAGGCGCGGATGGAAGAGCTAATGGGGTGGGTCTTGTGGTAGATAGGTGGAAGGACACCAGTGAGTGGTCTGTCCAAGGGAGCGGCAGGATGGATGAGATAGTAACTGCACAGTTGTAATCCGCTATCCAATCCAATATTCTCCCTTTTTGGTGGGTAGGTTTTTTAACTTTTTGGGAAAGACCTAGTGCGTTGATTATATTGACTATATCTGTGGCGTTTTTGTCCATTTGGTCATTGAAGCCTAGGTTCAAGTCCCCTAATAAATTTGCGAGGAGGGTTTGAGGTTGTTAGTAAGTATGTTGTGCAAATCCTCCTTGAAAGTGCCAAGTGGACCAGGCGGTCTATATATTAGGTGAGTGGTGAGTGGTGAGTGTGAGTTATTTATCTGGAATTTGGCAGAGAGAACTTCACATGATTGTGACAGATGGATTGGGGATAGTCTTAGGCAGAGACATGTTTTAGAGATAATGGCAATGCCGCCTCCTCGGGCACTGTCACGGTCTTGTCTCACTATAGTATAGCCATCAGGGATAGCTAGCATGAGTCAAGGTCCTGCTGCATTATGAAGCCATGTTTCCGTAATTGCAAGATAGCCTTCTGTGATTAGGTCGGCAATGTCAGTGGCGTGGGCGACGAGCGATCTTACATTGAGAAGTGCTCCTTTGAGGGGGGGCCTCATTTGCTACATTGACTGGGGTAGATTTGTCAGAGTTATTATCACATGACTTACGCTTGTGATTATTGGTCTGGGGGACATTCGTACTCCAGGTGGACAGTGGCGGAGACAGATTTAAAAGACAAGGTGTCAGACTAACCTTGATGTTAGTTTTAGGGTTGGTAGTCGGAAGGGATCTTCTCAGAGGTTCATGTAGTTTAGATAATCTGGCGCAGAGTCTGGCATTTTTGTTGGACGTGGCACAGTGTAGAGAAGCATAGGTTTCTGTCACAGGGGTCCTATTATGTAGAAGTTGGCGCGTGGTTACAGTGTTCGTTACTATGTTGGTTGAGCTAGGCAGGCTAGGGTCTACGGTCAGTGCTAGCGGGAGCTGAGCAAAGTGTACTTGACTTCTAGGGTCAGCGTACCTGGTAGCAGTCATTGTACAAAACAGTAATGCTAGGATTAACATCTTTCCAATTACGATGTCAATGAGTATGGCCCAGCACATGGAGGCACGGCCATGGGCAGGGTGCAACATTAGCTAAACATTTGCAGATTGGGTAGATTCAACTTTGGCTAGATATTTGCACATTTGTAGATACAACTTACCTAAATGTTCACAAGAGCTGGCAGATTCAACTGGGCTAGGAGTGGGTAAAATAGGCTAAAGCAACGTTGCTAAATGTACACAGAAATAGACAGAATCAGTGATCTGACTCACCAATGACTGCGGAGTATATGGACAGGGATGTCTCCCTGCTACTGTAACTGTTAAGCTCTGTGCACAGTTGTCGCTATATGTATAATGCAGGAGACTAGGTACTCCAAGGGTCATAGGCACGTGGACATTAAAGCAGGGTGGGGCAGCCAAGTAGTGGAGGGTGGGGCATTAAAGTGAAAACCTTAGGTACCGCACTTGTATACACATATGGGACTAGCATTGAGATGAAGACTTCAATTTGCGCAATCGCAAATATCTATGGAGCTAACAATACATTTAACATCAGGCGGCGTAGCTTGGTTAAGCAAACTGTACATTGGCAGTAATGACCACAAAGCCGTTGTGGGCACGTTTCGTGGTTGCATTGAACGTTGCGTGAAGATGAAAGCTGTAGTCAGGATTGTGGCATGAATCACACTTGTCTTACTGTGATGGTGGCTTAGAGCGCAGGTGGGTCCACTGGTCTGGGATTAGAGCGGCATTGTGCAGCTACAGAGTAGTGGGGGCAGTGAAAGTGTGGCACGGGACAGCCTTACACATTGAAAGGACGATGGACATGCGTTATTCAAATTATATGGATAGTGTAGTCCTCACCAACTTTCCTAATGCAGGGAATGGGGAACTCATGAGAGCGGGCTCTCGGAGAAACGCAGGCGGTCGAAGGGTTTTATGGTTAGCGGATCAGAGTATTACGTGCAGGATAGAGCTGAGGACTGTAAAAGTACCTGTATTATTCACAGTAGTAGTGGGTCCTCAGGCATTGCGGGCAGCTTTGACCAGGGTTCCTGGCTAACGGCTTGGAAGGCATGGAAAGGAAGTAGCATTGGTTCCTAAGGGCCTTTGTGATTGAGGGACGGCTTATTCCTGTCGGTTCCTCATTGGTGCATAAATTGCCAATCCGATGGCTGGCTGGCTGCTTCTGTGTAAAGTTAGGCACCAACTGTGTGCATCTGGTGGGGGGCGGCCATCTTGGAGGGGCCTTCCTCGTGGTACAATTACAATGCTGCTGTAGTGCAACGGAGTAGATTTACAGGCACAGACGATGCAGAACGGCAAATCAGTGATTAAGAAGCGCTTCCTTCGGTCGCGCTTACTGTAATTTCCAATTTAGTAGATTTTCTAATTTTTTGTTAAAAAAGAAACATGAATGAAAGCGTGGCTGTAGAGTGCAGCAGACTGTAACACGTTCTCACTGTGTGGGTCTTACTGCTTGCTCATTCCATCCTGGGGGGAGTTCCAGCAGTACTCCTGGCTCTGCTGCTCCTCCGGTGGGATGCTGGAATGGAGAATGGACATTGCGTGCGCCCAAGCCTGTTCATTGCTTTGACTATATGATGGGGAAAAAGAAAAGCACACCCCAACGTACCAAACTTCAGGCGAGTCCTGTTTGCATAGGTGCTTGGACATGATTTGTCAATTCAACTTAGCCAAAATTGCAATTGTGTTAGTTTCCCTAATACAAGCACAGGGCTCCAAAAGAAAGCATGGGAGAAAAGTGTGTAGCAGAGCAGGCACAGATTCAGAAGGAATAGGTATGGATTATTGAAGTGTCTTGGGTGCTGTGGCGCTGCCCGATGACGGGCTTACGCGGCGGCGTGACGTGTCACGCCGCCGCGCTGTGTATAAATAAAGGGGGCGTTCCCGGCCGCGTTAGAGCGACCGGGAAGCCCGAACACGAAGGACTGGTGTCGGAGTGAATCCTTCATGTGGTGGGGGCTTACGGGACCGCGTGGGGGCTCCGACCCGCCCCCAACAGTGGCGACGAGTGGTGAGGGAGACCCGGGCCCGGCGGTGTAATCTTTGGAAGATAATTTTTGAACGAAGCGGAACGGACCTTCGTTTCGTTTCATGCCGGGTCGCGGGACGCACACGCGGCCGGCGGCCATTTTGTCTTGGAGGCCGTGAAACTTCACGAGGCTCCGGTCTGGAGTGTGAAGTCAACACGGGCCTAATTTTTGGACACATTTATAGCAGGAAGTCTACCCTGCACGCCCATGTCTGATTTGTGGGTTTTAACCCAATTTTGGGACTCTTACGTCGTGTGAAAGCCAGGAGAAGGACTTATATGACAGGGCCTGTCTAGGCCAATCCATCGCCTCGGCTCAATTTTTGGAACTCCCAGGTCCATTTGGATTGCGGCAAGGTGGATCCATGGTGTTCTCTTTGTCCTCTTCATCATCAGAGTGCCGTGGGTTTTTTTTTTCTTCCTTTTTCTTTGTCTTCTTCATCATCAAGCTTGGCTGCTCTGGGTATCTGAGTCTTTTGTGCGTCCACTGGTGCCTTGTCCGGAAGCCTCCCCTTGTTTGAACTGTTCGTGTGCCCGGAAAGGAGGGGTGAGTCGCACTATGATGGTGGGAGTTTGAGTTGCGGCCCTCAGGACAGTAGGTGGGGGTGCCTGTGCGCTCAAGCCCATGGGTGACTCTGAGGATTCAGACAGTGGTGGTGCAGCAGCGTCGCTCCCCCGCGATCGTGGCCAGGCAGCGGCTCAACAACAGGCCGTCCTACCTCCGGTGATTCAAGCCCCTGCAGGACCGCCACCTGGACAACCAGGATTTCCCATCATGGCTCAAGTACGAGCACCCGCGGCCCATGCCGCCTTGCAGCCCATCCCGGAGTTCGATGCGTCGGGCCCACCCTCGAGCATGGGGCCCCGATGGAGAAGATGGGTGAGTCGCCTCGACATGTATTTCAGGGCTGCTCAGGTGACGGATGATGACAGCAGAATTGCCACCATGCTGTACTCGGCAGGGCCGGCAGTCCAGGAGATATTTGAATCGCTTACACCAATCAACAACTCTTATGATGCGGCCAAGGCGGCACTCCTTGCACATTTCCTTCCCCTTGCAAACGTGGACTATGAGAGGTTCGTCATGCTCTTGGCTAAGCAGAAGGAAGAGGAGACACTGGACACTTTTTATGGTCGCCTACGCCGCCTCTCCCTCGGATGTGCATGGGGGGATGCAGACGACATGATACGCACGATACTAATCCAGGCATGCTCCTCCGGCAAGCTCAGGAGGCAAGTCCTGAGAGAGCCGGGCATCACGCTGCCCCGCATACTGGAGCTGGGCAGGTGCCACGAGGTAGCAGAAGCACGAGCCAACAAGATGGAAGCAGGGTCGCGGTCAGTGAGGTCGGGGGAGGTGTGTGTCGTGTGGCGGGGTGGCCGAGGAGTGAGACGCCCGGGAGGAGGACCCGGAGACAGGGCAGGAAGAGCCGGGGAGTCGTGCCAGAAGTGCGGGTACGACCTCCCTCACATGGCAGAATGCCCGGCGGTTGGAAAAATCTGTGGGAGGTGTGGACTGGCCGATCACTTCTCGAGAGTATGTCGTGCAGCCATGCCGGTGATGGTGCCGAGAGGTCAGGCACGGACGTGGACTCCGCGCCAGAGCCAACAGCCCAGTATTGCCCAGGTAGAACAGGGTGAAGTTGAGTCCCATCCGGAAGGAGCCGAAGAGGAAGACGAGGAGAACATTTTTTTCGTCTCAAGCGTGGGAATACTCAAAGGAAAAAGCAGGAGACAGCCGAGATGTGTGGTCGAGATCAACCACTCCCCAGTCCCAGTGCTCGTTGACACAGGCGCCTCTGTCAATGTGATGGCCAGAGGGCATTATGACTCTCTCAAACCCCTCCCAGGTCTGGTCGCACCGAAGGCCCGCATATTTGCTTTTGGGGGTCAGGAACCGCTACCGCTAGACGGTGCCTTCGTGGCAGATGTGGAGCATGATGGCTCACAAATCAAGGCTCGATTCTACGTGACCCCGGTGAGCAGTAATACCTTGCTCAGTTGCGCAGCTGCGGAGGCCTTAGGTATCGTCAGCTTTGCATACTCCGTCCACCTGGAGGACATTAATGATCTCCTTGACAAATATGCTGCACTCTTCAGTGGGATCGGAAAGATGACGGGGGAACCAGTTCGATTACACATCGATGAGTCAGTGCAGCCCATCGCATTGAAGCACCGCCGAGTACCATTCCATTTAAGGGAGCAGGTCGATAAGGAGCTGGACAACTTGGTGAGCCTGGATATCATCGAAAAGGTTGAGGGCCCAACCCCCTGGGTGTCTCCGATCGTGGTGGCCAGAAAGCCCAAGCAACCTGACTCGGTACGCATTTGCGTGGACATGAGGCTCCCCAACAAGGCGATCAAAAGGGAGCGCCATCTTACACCAACGATCGATGATATCATTGCTGATGTGCAGGGGGCTCGAGTGTTCTCGAAACTGGACCTCCGAGCCGGGTATCACCAGGTCGTCCTTCATCCAGAGTCCCGGTACATAACAACGTTTACCACCCATCGGGGACTGTATCGATACAAGCGGTTGAGTTTTGGAGTATCGTCTGCCGCTGAAGTGTTCCAAAACATCATCAGGGGCGCCCTAGCAGATCTAGAGGGCGTCCTTAATATCAGCGATGATATTCTGGTGTTCGCCAAAACCGAAGTGGATCACATGAAGAGGCTCGATAATACTCTGAAACGACTTCAATCGTTGGGCCTCACCCTTCACAGGGAGAAGTGTGAGTTCATGCGCCCCTCTATTGAATTCTTTGGCTTCATTTTCAAGGAGGGGGGGGTGTCGCCAGACCCGAAAAAGGTTCAGGACATCGAGTCTGTGACAGACGTGAGGAGCTTCCTGGGGATGGTAACCTATTGTGGGCGGTTCATCCCGAACTTAGCCTCGAGATCTGAACCACTCCGGGCGCTGACCAAGAAGGAGTCACCTTGGCACTGGGGCCCTCTCGAACAGGCCGCCTTTGAGGACATTAAGGGTGCCCTCACAACGGGGGACACCATGGCGTTTTTTGACCCAGCCTTGGAATCAGAGATTATGGTCGATGCAAGTCCTTTCGGGTTGGGAGCAGTGCTGACTCAAGTAGATCACAACGGGACTGTTCGACCTGTGGCATATGCGAGCAAAGCGCTCACCGAAACGGAACAGAGGTACTCCCAGATCGAGCGGGAGGCCTTGGCAGTGCTGTGGGGCTGGAAACATTTCCGGCTCTATGTCTTGGGACGTCCAGTGACGGTGGTAACTGACCACAAACCACTGCTTCTGATACTGGTGGGTTCCTCGTCAAAACCACCGGCTAGAATTGAGAGGTGGATGCTCGCCCTCCTCGAGTATTCCGTCACCCTGGTGTATAGGCCAGGGGCCAACAATGCCACAGACTACCTGTCTCGTCATCCGGGAGTAGGTGGGGGAGATGGACATGACACCTGCGGAGAAGAAGCGGACAGTTATGTACGAATGGTGGCGGAGGCGGCAACGCCAAATGCGATGTCCCTAGAGGAGTTGGAGGCTGCTGCGGCTGAGGACGAGTGTTTTCGAATCGTGAAGGACGCAATGCATAATGGGTCTTGGAAGTCCATCCTCGGAACTGTGTCCGGGCGCACGCAGGAAGCCAAAACAGCTCTGGAACAGTTGTGGAAGGTGAAGGAGGAGTTGTCGTTCTCCGAATCAGGGCTGCTACTCCGGGGTTACCGGATCGTTATTCCACGGTCAAAGGTGAGCGATGTGATCAGTCTCGCCCACCATGGACATCAGGGCGCCGCCAAGACCAAGGCGCGGCTCCGTTCGAAAGTCTGGTTTCCGGAGTTGGAGAAAAGGGTGGACGACTTCGTGGCGGCATGCGTTCGGTGTCAGACGGCCTCTCCTCTGCAACGAGAACCTGCAATTGAGGCAATGCCCCGAGGCACGAGGCCCTGGGAGATCGTCCACGCCGACTTTGGCTCAACATCAGTGGGCACTCACTTCCTGGTAATAGTCGATGAGCACTCGAGATACCCGGAGGTTGAGTTCGTCGAATCTGTGGCCTTTGAGCATGTGGTGGTGGCGATGGAGAAAATATTTGCGGCCCATGGCTTTCCCCACACTCTATGCTCTGACAACGGATCGCCCTTCCAAAGTGAGCGGTTCTCCGAGTTGATGGAGAGCTGCGGAATACAGCACCGGAAGATCTCCCCACTGTGGCCCTGAGCAAACGGGGACGCTGAGAGACTGATGCGGACTCTGAACAAAACCTTCCGAATTGCTCAGGGGCAGGGGCAATCCTTACAACGCGCCCTCTATCAGTTTCTGCGGGTGTACCGCACCACCCCACATGCCGCCACGGGAGTGGCGCCGGCAGAAGCGTTATTCAAGAGGTGCCCCAGGGGACTGCTGCCGGAAGTTGGGGAGAAAGAACCAGGGGTCATCGATAGTCAGCGGGTGGAGGCTGAAAGGCGAGTCCGAACGGAACAAGAAAACCTGCGCAGGGGTCTCCGACCTCAAAGACTTGAACCGGGAGATGAGGTCCTCATCCGCAACCGACACCCCCACGGCAAGCTCTCGCTCCCCTATGAACCGGAGCCATTGGATGTGGTGGCAGTGAAAGGGTCCATGGTGACGGCCTCGGATGGACGATCTGCTGTCACCCGAAATGTGAGTTTCTTTAAGAAGCGGGGTGATTCCCGAACTGAAACCCCACCCGAACCTGATCCACCAGACTTGCCTGCTGACGGAGGTCTCTGGGACGAAGTACCCGAATCCCCAGTCCGGGGAGACGCGGCGGAAGGACGTCACGTGCCGGAGGTAGGCCGGAGGTACCCCCAGAGGGCTGGGCGAGGGAAACCTGCCTACCTCAGCGAATATGTTGTGGGATGCTTGGTTAGTGAACTGGGGTGATAAGATCTGGGTGGATGACATTAAAGGGGTTTTTGGGTGTGCAGTAGTGTTTATGATAGATGTGTGGTTTTCTGGTTAATAAAGTTACTGTTAATCTATGTTGTTGTTCCTCCCGGAAAAGGAGGAGTGTGGCGCTGCCCGATGACGGGGCTTACGCGGCGGCGTGACGTGTCACGCCGCCGAGCTGTGTTTAAATAAAGGGGGCGTTCCCGGCCGCGTTAGAGCGACCGGGAAGCCCGAACACGAAGGACTGGTGCCGGAGTGAATTCTTCATGTGGTGGGGGCTTATGGGACCGCGTGGGGGCTCCGACCCGCCCCCAACAGGTGCCAGTAGGAACGCAGGCTGAACTCAGGTAAGGTTTGGGACACCAGCAGGTACAAAAGGAAGGTTCTCTATTAGTTGCAGATCAAAGTAGAAAGATACAAGCAGGAGAGGTGAGCAAGCACATCCTCTCAGGGCCATTTCCCTACATTTTACCGAACGTGATGTCACTGAAGTAAACTTTTTCAAATTCGGTTCATTCGAAACATACAACGCTTTCGAATATTTACCTGATCTCTGCACCTCTATCTCCACTGTGTTCAAACTCTGCCCTGGAATAGAAAGTGATGATTTTTAGTTCCGTGGCATTTATTCATTCGCTTTAAACTCTGTATATAAACCACCTCTGCCATGGACTTAGAAGATATAAAGAGTGCTTGCTTGATGAATGCATTCCTTTCTAGCTTAGAATGAGCTACACTTGTCAGTGAGAAGCCTGCTAAAAGCGCAGAGGAATCGAAAAATAGATTGCAACGTAAATAAAATGGCAAACTGCTCACTTTCTTATTAAAAGTTGAAAATGATTTTTTTCTTTTTTGCTTTCCAGGCCAAATAAAAGCTAGGCTATATTGATGTTGAGAATAATTGTCTTACCCATGAGAATGTCTTTATAAATGTATGTCCTTTGTTGCCACATTGAGTACATCCAATCCTTTCATTTTCAATCATGGCCTATTGTCTGTGTTCCCCAGACTGGCAGTCTCAAGGCTGCATCTGTGACGTTTCATAGACTTTTAGCAAGATGCACTTTTCAGTCGAGCTGCAACTTGATTTACACTCTCACAATACTACTATTACTACTGCAAACTTCATTTATGAAGTTAAGCTAGCACAATTACAGTGGCTGTTTCCCACTTTCTGATATTAGGCGAGCTACTAGTACGTCCTGTGATGATATGATAGGTCATTTATAAAGCGCTTAATATCCATAGGTTTCTAAGCACGGACACAGGGATTGAACCCGTGTTGCTCTGTGTCGTTTTGCTTCCAAGGCGAGCATGTTGCCGCTGAGCTATCATCCTGAGACAAATCCCATGGTCCTATGCATCTTCCAAGTCACCACCATTAGGGTAAGCCAGATTGATCCTACTGTAAAACAGTACTGTTTTTATATTTCCAACCTGTATTTACATCTACAACGTAATTCATTTTTTAACAGTGATTATCAGAGCATTTATGTATTTAAAAAATAAGTATACAGTAATTTTTTCTACATTACGTTTAATTTAAAAAAGATCACATTTTCGATCACTTTTCTTTGGTAATTTTCAAATACTTTGTATTTTCGAACACCTATTTTTGTTTAAATCACCTACATCCATTGCACACACACAGATAAGATGCAAGATAACTACAACTATCCAGCACAAGCCACAAGGTTACATCATTAATCAAAGGTAGCAAGCAACCACACCCACCCAGAACTGCCAGGTGATGAAACTCCAAGGCTGCTTCAACTCCCCCAAAACAGGGCTCCCGCCAAAAGCAACACACATAAGCTTTCTTTTAAAAACACCAACAATTGAATTGTGAAAAGGAGCAGAGCTCTGTACTTTCACTCCAAGCCAGTGGGCCTCATTACAAGTAAGCCAGTAAGAAAAATGATATTCCGGCATGCCGGTGCCACTGTGTCCAGCAACCGGTGATGCCGGAATCTCTGTCAGATTACGTATTGGCATGCATGCATCCCTGTAAGTGCTACAGGCAGCAGGCACATGGCGACCCCATCAATGCCACACCCCTCCCCAACCCAACATCCCACAGCGTGAAGGCCACACCCTAACACCGTACCCAGCAATTGTCAGTAAACCACGACAGTATCTCCAGCACACCACTCTACCATGTATGGTTATCACACATCCACCCGCACAGTACGCATGACACAAGCATGTGTGCACCATGCCATGTACCCCACCATGTCCCCGACACAGCTCAGGCATAAACACGATAATGCATGTACTACGATCAGGGAACTACGATCAGGATACTATAACAATCAACAAAATATACGCGATTATTCAAAACTGGATGGCCATGAACAGCCTCTGCTTAAATGACAAAAAGACGGAGATTCTCATTGTGGGCTCCACAGCCCTCCATTCGGATTACTCCTCAATCACTATTGATGGAATGCCGATTCCAATCTCAAATCACGTCAAAACGCAAGGGGTCCACTTAGACGCAAACCTAACTATGTCTAAACATGTTAATGCCCTCTCCTCAGCCTCTTCCTACACATCCAAACTCATCGCACTAAGTCGACAATTTCTCATGCCACAAAATTGTACCACGCTAGCCCGAACCCTAATCGTATTGAAGGTCGATTATTGCAATATGCTATTGTTAGGTACCTCGAAGGCCAATCTAGTGAAACTGCAACTGTTACATAATAAAGCACTAAGAGCAGCCATTGACTAAATAAATCAGATCACATCTCCGCCATTAGAAGGGAAGCCCACTGGCTCCCTATTAAAGCCAGAATCATCTTCAAAACTCTTTGTGTCACCCACAAATGTCTTGCCAAAAAAGCCCCAATGTACATCAACAACACTGTCACCCTGAATAAATCCACCAGAACACTAAGATCCAGCAACAACTCACATCTCTCTATCCCACGTTACAAATGCTCCAGAGCAGGAGGAAGTAGCTTCCCAGTAATGGCTCCTAAACTCTGGAACACTCTCCCACACCATGCCAGACCCGAACCTTCACACCACGGCTTCAAGAAGACACATAAAACATGGCTATTCAATACATTTTAATCGGACGCACCCACCCTATCTGTCTGGACAGAAGCTGCCAGACACCCATTAGAATAGTTTCACCCCTGCACCCCGCAGACAATCCAGAACTCCAGTAAAATGCACGCCACTGTTTGTACTATGATTTGTGTGGAAATGCACTGTACTAATGTTATGACTGTAAACGCACTGCAATTGTATTTTATACACAAGTAAGATGTCTGTAACTAAGCCGTGATACCTAAGGTTTTGGGCGTATTATAAATGTAATAAATACAAATAAATATCTTTGCTTCATCAATCCACACTGTTCACTGACAACTTGCCTTTCTGACTCCCTCAGGCACATCATCTGACAATGAAGAGGCCCATCCAAGCACCTCAAGGGGCACCAACCATTGACGCTGCAGGACCCAACGGACCACCACCACCTCCACCCAGGACACTACAGCCTCAACAGGCTCAACTGCCACCCCAGCTGCACCTGTTGAGCTGCACCCTTTCAGCCACCACCTGTTGCAAAAGCTGCATCCACTCAGCCACCCCTGGTTGCAGAAGTTGCACCCATTCAGCCACCCCCTGTTGCAGAAGCTGCACCCACCCAGGCAGCCACAGCTGCAGCATTGCCACCGCCACTGCAGCCACATACACAGGTGCATGTGTCCAGTGCAGAGGACATAGCAGACGATGGTGGAGTGGGCACAGGGGAGACCATCGATGTCAGGCTCCAACCTTCAAGCGCAGGAGTGGCACGAACCAACCACCCCCTCCGCGGTCCGAGTGCCTGCAAGTCACAGCTTACACAGGCCTCCGAGACCCCGGCGGGGAAAGAGGGTTAGGGAATCGATGGTTGGACAGGAACTGGTTTTCAGGATAACCGGGACAAGGTTTAGGAGAGGGAAGGTGGACAGGACTGGGGGTGATAGGGTAAATACAAACTAACAATTAAACATGCATACCAAACCTGCATATACATTACATGCCCACATTACAGACTGTCATCAATGAGGCAGTTAGAGCAAAAGGACTTATCTCTGTTTTTGAGTGCTGGCCTCCTGCCTGTGCACTCTCAGGTCCGGTCTCCGGAATAGATAAATGCTGCAAAGAGAGTTATGAGTTACTACCTTGTGAGTGTTTCCTCACACACACAACAGATGCATCAGTGGGTAAACGACATTCCTTCATGCACCCCCCACGTTCTAACTCGTATGCCCCCTTGAGTGGGTTTCACCCTGATATGCGGTTAGGCCGCACATGGCCCCGCAGTTCTTAGAATAAACGTGCCGCTAGCCGCACGTGGCGCAGTGCGACTTCTGTACAAGCCACGCCGCTGTGCTCCCAATTGCGGTTCCCTTAGCTAATGCACATGGCTAATTATGCATGCAAATAATATGCACTGCTCGTGGGATCGCTGCGCTTCGGTGTGAGTCTTCCGCGGGTCTTAGCTTTGGATTTATGCTGGACTTATCTTTTGCCGAACAAGGGGACTGATGAGTCTGGGCGGTGCCCCCTTGCGTGTGCCCCGCTTCGCGTGAGAGATTCCTGACTGTTCGCCCCTGAACGTGGCTTTGATGCTCAAGCGCGATTTCCCCAGCATGTGCTGTAGCTGCTCCCCTGCGCTTGCTGTACTTATCTCAGGCGTGTGAGGGGCCCGGGTGATGGCTGGCTGGGGCGTGGCCCCTCGCGTGTGTCCCTTTCCTCGGAGCTGCAATAAACACGTCCTCTTCATTCGGGAGTTCAAGCACAAGCCCCGTGCTAACATGCGCGCGCGCATGCGCGGATGTGCTCCACCCGATGTGGGTGGGGTTTTGTAGTTTCTGGCCTGGGGCCTGCTGGGAGTTGGAGTTTGTAGGCCTTTGTTCCTGCAAAGAGAGCACAGAAGCCTTCGATAAGGCAATATCCGTTTGCGCTGGAGTTTTTTGTGTTTGTCCATGTGTGGACCACGTCCACAACTCACTCCAGGCTCCCCTTTACATAATCCCAAGGCCTGCACCTTGACAATCGATTCAGCCGCATTGCCCCAATTAGCCCACAACACCCACTGTTCCCCAATTTGAAGGAAATTGATGGTAGACGCAGCCGCTTGGAGCAACGGCAGGATGCCTTGACTGCCCTGGTGCAGCAGCACCTCCAGGAGGAGCAGTTGATGTGTGAGAGCATCCAGACAAGTGGGCGTCATAATGCCCGTGCACTTGGGTGTTGTATGAGAGCCATAGTCCAGATGTCCAGGAGGGTACGGGAGGGCAACAGTGTTATGTCATCAATAGCTGAGACAAAAGCTATGGTCCTCCAGGCCTTCCTAGACCAACGGCCCACAGAACTCCTGCATGCCCCATCCACCAGTACAATGCCTGCTAGTTCCTTGCCCAGCAGCCCAAAGAGACGTTTAGTGCGGCTGTCCAGCTCGGCACACAGCCACATGCCTGACCCGAAAAAGGAACGTAAATAGGCACAGGACACACTTGTTCCCTGTCTGTGACTTGCGCAAGGACTCCTTTCAGAACATGACAGGACTTGTGTGGAGGCAGGTGGGGAGGGTGAGTGGGGAGGGACAGTTGGGGAGGGGCAGTGAGGAGGGATATTTGGGGAGGGATAGTTGGGAGGGGGAGTGGGGAGGGATAGTTGGGAGGGATATTATCGCCAGTTATTGTTTTTCCACATTTGTAAATATTTTCATTGTACACATTACAGTTGGTGTTGCATAGAAATCATGACTGGACATTGCTTTTTATTGTAAGTGAGTGATTTATTTCCTGTGCAGTGCCCAGTGCGCTAGCTGGCCTGTGCCACGTGCGTGTGTGAAGTGATCAGAACTAGTGGTAAATCAGTTCCTTGCATGCAACACAGCCATCAATGACATCACGGCGATGTGGAAATGGCAGTTCATCATGACTGTCATCCTCCTCCGCCTCTGGTGGGTGCATGTCCATGTTGGGGGGCAGTGGGATGTTGCGCCTGATACACATTGGTGCAACATGGCACAGGTCAGGACTATCTTTCCCACCTTCACAGGGCTGTACATCAGGCAGCAAAACCTTGCCTTTAACAGGCCAAATGTCTGTTCTATTGTAGAACGAGTACGGATATGGGCACTGTTGTATCCCTGCTAGTGCGGTTGCCTCACGGGTGTCATCAGCCATGGTATCAGGGGATCTCCAGCATCACCTGCACGGGAGCGACAGAAAGGGTAGAATGTCATAGTTGTGCCTGTATCATGTTGGTACAGTCTGTATAGTGTTCACTAAACAAAATTACACATGCTAATTGCTGGTTACGTAGCATGTCATATTTGGGCATGTTAAAATGTGCATTGTCAGTGTGAATGGATGTCCATGCATTTTGTTGGACCATTTTGCGTAGGATCAGGCTGATCTTAGGGATATATGTCTGCAGTCATCAAAGTCAATGTAATGACAAGTAATAAATGCAATTGTGGCTTGTCCGGGTGCCATCACCAGTTGGCAATGTTTACCAGCCTACAAAATAGTCTTTGGCCTGACACAGCGGGTGTGCCCTACACGGCAGTCCCTGCCGGTGGCCGCAGACCTGATAGGCAACGCTGACATAGGTAAGGACGTTAATCTGCATTGAGATGAGATTTGAAATATGTTTGGGAATCAGTACATGCCTGAAGGCGTACTTGCATTCTGAGGTACATGATGTGCTGCATGGGAGTGGTTGAACAGCATCAATGATTATGCAAAAATGATGGATGTGAACATATTCACAGAGAGATACCATACGAGGAATTGGATGGATGAGGAAGCCGATGACAGTCTAATGATTGCCAACAAGCCAATACGCCATGTCAATATGCATGGTGTGGGTGGGTGTGGTGTGCTGTCTCTTTGACATGGCCCATTCACACCACCATGACCACTGACCCTTTCACTACAACACACACAAATGAGACTGGTGTGTGTTCTTATTGTGTTCCAATTCAGTAGTCCTATGATGGGCATATCATAGATATGTGTGTCTATAATTATGCGCTTCAGGTCACATGCATATGTGTATGTGCACTTCAAACAGTCAGGGAACTGGCTACTTGGTGTGCGGGACACTAGTGGTATGGAGCGGGGTGTTCTGATGCATAAGGATTATTAGTCTGTGTAACAGGTGGTGTGTGTTGTGCTGATTGTGTTTGTGCTGGGTTATGGGACATTGGTGGGATGCATTCTGGTACATGCAGTGCTTTTGATGTTGCTGTACAGAGTTGATGTTGTTATGCATGTGCATGATCAGTTTGGTCAATTGAGACTGTGGGGGGCATTTAAAGGTCCTAAACAGAAATCCCTTTCACCTGAAAAACTGCATTAAAACACTGCATCAAAAACGGCCGTGCTGTGCTTTCCCTGTCACATGAGGGGCAAGCAATTGAACACTATAATCCAAAAACGTCCCAGCGTTGCTTTTGTTTCACCTGAATGACATGAAGTTGAACGCTGCATCCAAAAACGGCCCTGCATGCTTTTGTTTCACCTGAATGACAAGAATTTATGCACTGCATCCAAAAATGGCCCTGCGTTGCTTTTATTTCACCTAAATTACAAAAAGTTATGGACTGCATCCAGAAATGCCCTTGTTTTACTTTTAATTCACATGAGGGGCAATGATTTCAACATTACAACCCGACACAGCTTTTGCTTTCCATTTCACTTGAACAGCAGCCCTTGAAACGCTGCAAACGAAAAATGGCTTGGCTTTTTCTTTTGTTCATGTCAAATTCGAGAACCATGTGGAAGGGGGCCTAGCCCTCATTGTAAATGGGCCAACAGCAAATGCAAACCCACTACCAAAAGAAGAAATTAAAGAATCCTGTGACATACAAGACAGGATTTCAAACATTATACGCAGAAACAGCTTGCACACGCGTGAAAAAGAAAAAATGACTTATTAAGAAGCCACAGTGAAAAGATAGCACTGCTCGCACAAGAAAAATGTCAGGAAAATATGCTGTGGTGTGGTTGACTAAGCAATGTACATTATGTTTCCACCCACAAGACTTCAATCATCTTTGAAGAGGCTCATAATACCGGAAAAAAACTGTTTGGGCTAAGGAAGGAAACTTCACAAGTAAAAATCCTGCTTTCCACAGGAAGTCGCACCTACCAGTGAACCATCCCACAGTCAAATGTGATGTTACTGAGGGCATCATCATTCTGTGCTCTGCCAGACTTGAAGGCAGGGGCTCAGGGATTTCAAAGAAAGCAAGTGTGGCTAAAGTTTGACTTGGGGGTGTGAGCACCTTCCTTCACCCAGCACAAAGAACAAACTGACAACTTCAAAGGGGTCATAACAATCTTTGGTCACTGGCTGAGCCAGGGGAAGGCAGTTGGCTGTGGGGGATGAAGCACCCCTCACACAGAGGGGGACAGATCCTCCCAATTGACATTAAAGGACTGGTTTCATTTTTAGGTATTTTCGCAGCAATTGCAATGAGAAATCATTTTGTTTTATGATATTTTTTAATGTAATTTCCAGGCTAGTAAAAACCCAAACCGTAGTCCCATTGAGGGCAATCCCTTTTTGCCTACAAGTCTATCTGTTATGTGTCTCGGTCTTTGTCAGTGAAAACCGATTTTCCTATTCTGAGCTAAACCCCTTCCCAGTGCTGCCTGTCATTGTAAATCCAGTGTAAAACAAATTTCGATTTGCCATTGTATTTTTCCTTTTTGCGTTTGTTTCCTCCCAAAACCGATTTTCCTACTTTATTTCTATTTTTACCCTGGTGTGCTGATTAGTAGTCTCTAAGCTTCCCTAGCTCCTCAAGTGTAAGCCACACACGTTTCCTTTCATTCTGTCCCCCAGCACTTGTGAGTAATAATCAAAATCCCATTCTGCCATTTTGCTCCAAAAACAGGTTTTCACTTTTTTTGCTGGCATCCCATTTTGGGGTGGTGGGCTTTACCCCAAATCCTATTTTCTCTCTCTATCGCAACTCCTTGCCACTGTCTTCCATTCAAAGGAATCAAGTTAGCTGATGTTTGGGAGTGAGTGCTGCAGAGGGGAGTGCTAAACCGTTGGTGTTATCTCTTTATAAAATTGTTCTTTTTCTCTGTTGCCATTAAAGATTGTGATAATTGTAACAGGATATCTTAACCTAATTGTTTTGTAGAGATTAGTGAAATTGTGTTACCACAACATTAGTGGCTCCTACGATCGAGGCACGCTCCAGCCTCCCCACAGACACGGCCTGTTCAATCATCCTATCAGCACCTACACTGCCTGCGTAAGTTTGCCCGCTTTCTCTGGTACTTCGCTGCTATCCTCTTACTTGCAAAAACTAACTGCCTAACAACTCCTCTGCATCCTGTTGCCCACCAAATATACTTGCTGCCGATACTACTGCCACCCTCTGCTCACCACGCTACGGGCCGCTGTATGCATCAGCCGCCTGAGACTATTGCTGCATACTGTTGACCATTTACTGCTGCCAATTATATTAGCGCCTGAAACTTTTGCCGCACTTATTGACCACTCTACTGCTTGCCTACTGTGTTAGCCGCCTGTGACTAGTGCCGCGCCTACTGCCCATTTTGCTATTGCCGCACCGGTTGACCACTCTACTGCTTGCCTACTGTGTTAGCCGCCTGTGACTAGTGCCGCGCCTACTGCCCATTTTGCTATTTCCGCACCGGTTGACCACTCTACTGCTTGCCTACTGTGTTAGCCGCCTGTGACTAGTGCCGCGCCTACTGCCCATTTTGCTATTGCCGCACCGGTTGACCACTCTACTGCTTGCCTACTGTGTTAGCCACCTGTGACTAGTGCCGCGCCTACTGCCCATTTTGCTATTGCCGCACCGGTTGAACACTCTACTGCTTGCCTACTGTGTTAGCCGCCTGTGACTAGTGCTGCGCCTACTGCCCATTTTGCCATTGCTGCACCGGTTGACCATTTTACTGCTGCCCATTATATTAGCCGCCTGAGAGCAGTGCTGCTCCCTGTTGACCATTTCACTGCTTGCCAACTGTACTAGCCACTTGAAACTAGTGTTGCGCCTGCTCCCCATTCTGCTGCACGCCAATTGTAACTGCTGCCTGACACTATTGCACACCCTCCTCCACTACCTCCCTGCTCGCTACTTTGCACCGACTCACACACAGCCCATAAATGCCTCCATACATGCAACTACTACCCTCTCATATGCACCACCACCACATGGCACCTCCTCACCACACCAGCCCTCACATCATCCTCCTACCCCAACACAACTCCGGCTATATTTTTGCCCCCCAACATGACCCCCACACCTCTCACTCCACACATACTCATTAGCTCTACCGACATTTCTCTCCCCCCACACCCCCAAGAGCCTCACGGCCTCGCCATGCCCTCAGGATCTCCCAGCATCCAGGAACAATAGGTTCAAGGCTCTGCACTGAACCACCACTCTATCACAGCCTGCCTGGCCCCACTGGCTGGAGAAATCACTGACTGGCCTCACGCACCCTCCACACCTATGCCTCCACACACACCATTCCAGTTAAGAACTTGTGCATCCCACTCTCACATACAAACATAACACTTCCGCCCAACCTCAGGGACCAGCAGCTCAACCAAAACAAGAGCCTGCTGCGATAGTGGCAGAGTAGTTGACAGCTTTGGCCTTAGGAATCAGGATGCTATGGTCGGCACAGAGAGATTAAAGGTTGGTGAGATCTCTGGGATTAAGGTGGCCATGACTCCTATGTCGTGGATTCAGGAAATTGCAGCTGGACAGGCCACTGGAGATTGCAACTTTAGGGGAATTGTACTAGGGTCCTGTGTTGAGCTATCAAACAAAGGTTCCAACAGAGGCAACAGCCACAGTGGGATGACAAAAAGATGTGATGCTCAGTTCCAGGGTTCAGGCAGCAGAGACATGTCCAGAGTTAAGAAGAGCAACAAAACGACCCCACCTGGAAAATGGATCCAGTTGTTCCCACTTGAATACCATAGCATCTTAATTAATAGTACAGATATCAGTGTAGGATTGGAAACAATGCCTACCTATTCAAATAAACCTAAACCCTAAATAAGAAGGTGATGGTCAGGACTACCAAAATGAGTGATTAAAAGGTTGCTGTCTCCCCCTGGTACCCGGGTAGACCCCCTTTTCTAAAGCAAAAGAATTGCAACAATGGCCGACCTAAATAACACCCTATTCTTAAGAGGTTCTGAGAAACTGCACAACTAGTCTAACCACAGAAAGCTATAAAGCTGGCCCAACGAAAATGGCCACAACCTATCCATAAAAACGAATCCCGTGACTTGTACAGTTTACAGAGTCCCCTTGGAAAGGCTTTCTGAGCTGTACTCAGCTTGGCCACTCCCAAGAAAATGTGATTGTACCAGGCTCTTTATCCATGTTTTAAGATGTGCATGGCTTCGTGTGCTTGAACACCTCCAGTGTGGCATATTAGCATTGTCTCTTGAGGTCCCAGTCTGGACCTGGGCCTAGATTTACTCCCTTGTATTAGGTTGTAGCTGGGATCGGACCTGCAGCTCATTCCTTGTATCAGGGTTTGGTCTGGGATAAGACCTGTGGTTCTCCCCTTGTATCATGGTTTCGTCTGGGATTAGACCTGCGGTTCTCCTCTTGTATCAGGGTTTGGTCTGGGATTAGACCTGCAGTTCTCCCCTTGTATCAGGGTTTGGTCTGGGATTAGATCTGTGGTTCTCCCCTTGTATCAGGGTTTGGTCTGGGATCGGACCTGCGGCTCTTTCCTTGTATTAGGGTTTGGTCTGGGATTAGACCTGAGGTTCCCCCCTTGTATCAGGGTTTGGTCTGGGATTAGACCTGTGGTTCTCCCTTTGTATCAGGGTTTGGTCTGGAATCGGACCTGCAGCTCTTTCCTTGTATCAGGGTTTGGTCTTGGAATAGACCTGAGGTTCTCCCTTTGTATCAGGGTTTGGTCTGGGATTAAACCTGTGGCTCTTTCCTTGTATCAGGGTTTGGTCTGGGATTAGACCTGAGGTTCTCCCTTTGGATCACAGTTTGGTCTGGCATTAGACCTGTGGCTCTTTCCTTGTATCAGGGTTTGGTCTATGATTAGACCTGCGGTTCTCCCGTTGTATCTGGGTTTGGTCTGGGATTAGATTTGTGGTTCTCCCCTTGTATCAGGGTTTGGTCTGGGATTAGACCTGTGGTTCTCCCCTTGTATCAGGGTTTGGTCTGGGATTAGACCTGCGGTTCTCCCCTTGTATCAGGGTTTGGTCTGGTTCGGACCTGCAGCTCATTTCTTGTATCAGGGTTTGGTCTGGGATTAGACCTGTGGTTCTCCCTTTATATCAGGGTTTGGTCTGGGATTAGACCGCAGATCTCTCTTTGTATCAGGGTTTGGTCTGGGATTAGACCTGTGATTCTCCCTTTGCATCAGGGTTTGGTCTGGGATTAGACCTGCAGCTCTTTCCTTGTATCATGGTTTGGTCTGGGATTAGACCTGCAGCTATTTCCTTGTATCAGGGTTTGGTCTGGGATTAGACCTGCGGTTCTCCCCTTGTATCAGGGTTTGGTCTGGGATTAGACCTGCAGCTCTTTCCTTGTATCAGGGTTTGTTCTGGGATTAGACCAGAGGTTCTCCCTTTGGATCACAGTTTGGTCTGGCATTAGACCTGTGGCTCTTTCCTTGTATCAGGGTTTGGTCTGGGATTAGACCTGCGGTTCTCCCATTGTATCTGGGTTTGGTCTGGGATTAGATTTGTGGTTCTCCCCTTGTATCAGGGTTTGGTCTAGGATTAGACCTGCGGTTCTCCCCTTGTATCAGGGTTTGGTCTGGGATTAGACCTGCGGTTCTCCCCTTGTATCAGGGTTTGGTCTGGTTCGGACCTGCAGTTTATTTCTTGTATCAGGGTTTGGTCTGGGATTAGACCTGTGGTTCTCCCTTTATATCAGGGTTTGGTCTGGGATTAGACCTGCAGATCTCTCTTTGTATCAGGGTTTGGTCTGGGATTAGACCTGTGGTTCTCCCTTTGCATCAGGGTTTGGTCTGGGATTAGACCTGCAGCTCTTTCCTTGTATCATGGTTTGGTCTGGGATTAGACCTGCAGCTCTTTCCTTGTATCAGGGTTTGGTCTGGGATTAGACCTGCGGTTCTCCCCTTGTATCAGGGTTTGGTCTGGGATTAGACCTGCAGCTCTTTCCTTGTATCAGGGTTTGGTCTGGGATTAGGCCTGCGGTTCTCCCCTTGTATCAGGGTTTGATCTGGTATTAGACCTGGGGTTGTCCCCTTGTATCAGGGTTTGGTCTGGGATAAGACCTGTGGTTCTCCCTTTGTATCAGGGTTTGGTCTGGGATTAGACCTGTAGTTCTCCCTTTGTATCAGGGTTTGGTCTGGGATTAGACCTGCAGTTCTCTCTTTGTATCAAGGTTTGGCCTGGGATTAGACCTGCAGTTCTCCCTTTGTATCATGGTTTGGTCTGGGATTAGACCTGCAGCTCTTTCCCTGTATCAGGGTTTGGCCTGGGATTAGACCTGTGGCTGTTTCCGTGTATCAGGGTTTGATCTGGGATTAGACCTGCAACACTTTCATTGTATCAGGGTTTGGTCTGGGATTAAACCTGCGGTTCTCCCTTTGTATCAGGGTTTGGTCTGGGATTAGATTTGCAGTTCTCCCCTTGTATCAGGGTTTGGTCTGGGATTAGACCTGCGGTTCTCCCTTTGTATCAGGGTTTGGTCTGGGATTAGACTTGCGGTTCTCCCTTTGTATCAGGGTTTGGTCTGGGATTAGACCTGCAGTTCTCCTCTTGTATCAGGGTTTGGTCTGGGATTAGACCTGTGGGTCTCCCCTTGTATCTGGGTTTGGTCTGGGATTAGACCTGCAGCTCTTTCCTTGTATCAGGGTGTGGTCCGGGATTAGACGTGCAGCTCTTTCTTTGTATCAGGGTTTGCTCTGGGATTAGACCTGTGGTTCTCCCCTTGTATCAGGGTTTGGTCTAGGATCGGACCTGCTGTTCTCCCCTTTTATCAGGGTTTGGTCTGGGATTAGACCTGCAGCTCTTTCCTTGTATCAGGTTTGGTCTGGAATCGGACCTGCGGCTCTTTCCTTGTATCAGGGTTTGGTCTGGGATTAGACCTGCAGTTCTCCCTTTGTATCAGGGTTTGGTCTGGGATTAGATTTGCAGTTATCGCCTTGTATCAGGGTTTGGTCTGGAATTAGACCTGCAGCTCTTTCCTTGTATCAGGGTTTGGTCTGGAATCAGACCTGTGGCTCTTTCCTTGTATCAGGGTTTGGTCTGGGATTAGACCTGCGGTTCTCCCTTTGTATCAGGGTTTGGTCTGGGATTAGATTTGCGGTTCTCCCTTTGTATCAGGGTTTGGTCTGGGATTAGACCTGCAGTTCTCCTCTTGTATCAGGGTTTGGTCTGGGATTAGACCTGTGGTTCTCCCCTTGTATCAGGGTTTGATCTGGTATTAGACCTGCAGTTCTCCCCTTGTATCAGAGTTTGGATCTGGGGTCAGATCTGTGGCTCTTTCCTTGTATCAGGGTTTGGTCTGGGATTAGACCTGTGGTTCTCCCCTTGTATCAGGGTTTGGTCTAGGATTATGCCTGTGGTTCTTCCTTTGTATCAGGGTTTGGTCTGGGATTAGACTGCGGTTCTCCCCTTGTATCAGGGTTTGGTCTGGATCGGACCTGCAGCTCATTTCTTGTTTCAGGGTTTGGTATGGGATTAGATCTGCGGTTCTCCCTTTGTATCAGGGTTTGGTCTGGGATTAGACCTGCGATTCTCCCTTTGCATCAGGGTTTGGTCTGGGATTAGACCTGCAGCTCTTTCCTTGTATCAGGGTTTGGTCTGGGATTAGACCTGCAGCTCTTTCCTTGTATCAGGGTTTGGTCTGGGATTAGACCTGCGCTTCTCCCCTTGTATCAGGGTTTGGTCTGGGATTAGACCTGCAGCTCTTTCCTTGCATCAGGGTTTGGTCTGGGATTAGGCCTGCGGTTCTCCCTTTGTATCAGGGTTTGGTCTGGGATTAGATCTGTGGTTCTCCCCTTGTATCAGGGTTTGATCTGGTATTAGACCTGCGGTTCTCCCCTTCTATCAGGGTTTGGTCTGGGATTAGACCTGTGGTTCTCCCTTTGTATCAGGGTTTGGTCTGGGATTAGACCTGTGGTTCTCCCTTTGTATCAGGGTTTGGTCTGGGATTAGACCTGCAGTTCTCTCTTTGTATCAAGGTTTGGCTTGGGATTAGACCTGCAGTTCTCCCTTTGTATCATGGTTTGGTCTGGGATTAGACCTGCGGTTCTCCCCTTCTATCAGGGTTTGTTCTGGGATTAGACCTGTGGTTCTCCCTTTGTATCAGGGTTTGGTCTGGGATTAGACCTGTGGTTCTCCCTTTGTATCAGGGTTTGGTCTGGGATTAGACCTGCAGTTCTCTCTTTGTATCAAGGTTTGGCCTGGGATTAGACCTGCGGTTCTCCCTTTGTATCATGGTTTGGTCTGGGATTAGACCTGTGGTTCTCCCTTTGTATCAGGGTTTGGTCTGGAATTAGACCTGCAGTTCTCTCTTTGTATCAAGGTTTGGCCTGGGATTAGACCTGCGGTTCTCCCTTTGTATCATGGTTCGGTCTGGGATTAGACCTGCAGCTCTTTCCCTGTATCAGGGTTTGGTCTGGGATTAGACCTGTGGCTATTTCATTGTATCAGGGTTTGGTCTGGGATTAGACCTGCAGCTCTTTCCTTGTATCAGGGTTTGGTCTGGGATTAGACCTGCAGCTCTTTCTTTGTATCAGGGTTTGGTCTGGGATTAGACCTGTGGTTCTCCCTTTGTATCGGGGTTTGGTCTGGGATTAGACCTGCCGTTCTACCTTTGTAACAGGGTTTGGTCTGGAATTAGACCTGCAGTTCTCCCTTTGTATCAGAGTTTGGTCTGGGATTAGACCTGCTGCTCTCCCCTTTTATCAGGGTTTGGTCTGGAATCGGACCTGCGGCTCTTTCCTTGTATCAGGGTTTGGTCTGGGATTAGACCTGCGGTTCTCCCTTTGTATCAGGGTTTGGTCTGGGATTAGACCTGTCGTTCTCCCCTTGTATCAGAGTCTGGTCTGGGGTTGGATCTGCGGCTCTTGCCTTGTATCAGGGTTGGTCTGGTATTAGACATGCAGTTCTCCATTTATATCAGGGTTTGATCTGGGATTCGACCTGTGGTTCTCCCTTTGTATCAGGGTTTGGTCTGGGATTATACCTGTGGTTCTCCCTTTGTATCAGGGTTTGGTCTGGGATTAGACCTGCGGTTCTCCCTTTGTATCAGGGTCTGGTCTGGGATTAGACCTGCAGCTCTTTCCTTGTATCAGGGTTTGGTCTGGGATCCGACCTGCGGCTCTTTCCTTGTATTAGTGTTTGGTCTGGGATTAGACCTGTGGTTCTCCCCTTGTATCATGGTTTGGTCTGGGATTAGACCTGTGGTTCTTCCCTTGTATCAGTGTTTGGTCTGGGATCGGAGCTGCAGCTCATTTCTTGTATCAGGGTTTGGTCTGGGATTAGAGCTGCGGTTCTCCCTTTGTATCAGGGTTTGGTCTGGGATGAGAGCTGCGGTTCTCCCATTGTATCAGGGTTTGGTCTGGGATTAGATCTGCAGCTCTTTCCTTGTATCAAGGTTTGGTCTGGGATCGGAACTGTGGCTCTTTCCTTGTATCAGGGTTTGGTCTGGGATTAGATCTGCGGTTCTCCCCTTGTATCAGGGTTTGGTCTGGGATTAGACATGCGGTTCTCCCCTTGTATCAGGGTTTTGTCTGGGATTAGACATGCAGCTCTCCCTTTGTATCAGGGTTTGTATTTGTATTCATTTGTAGAACAGGGATGTCAATTTCATTCAGAAATGGCTGGCAATAAACACATTTACAGGTGGCGAAGGCACTCTCCGAAAGAGCACCTGTACAATAGCACAAAGATGAGAAGAAGTGTTGAGCCAGTTTATGAGGATATGTACAAAGTGGGGCATAGGCCAGGCAAAGAAAACAAACGATAAAAATATAAAAAGAATGTGATTCACAAAGATATTAATCTAGGGGGCGAGTGCTTATAGGAGTACTCAGGAGTAGCAGGGTCAAGTAAGGAGAATGGAGAAGAGGGCAGGAGTAGCTCCATCTTTAGCAAGTAAGTAGTTGAAGCCAATGCTGAAAAGATCATCTGGCTTTGATAGTGATGGGCTGCAGGTTCCAATGGAGCGGGTCGAGTATGGAGAGTAAGGGAAAGTGAGAGGAGGCACACCGAGAGTATTGGATAGTGAAGTTCAGTGCAGAGGAGCATTGGAGGTAACAAGGTGGTCAATAGACAGAGACAAGAGACACTGGGCCTCATTCCCAGTTTGGCGGTAGCCGTGCCCTTAATAAGGGCACGGCTACCGCCAAACTCGCTACCGGCACCCACGAATGGGCCATTACGGGCCAATTATGAGTTGAATGGGCCGGTAATTGCCCATTCGCGGTTGCCAGTATGGCCGGGCTCCCGATCCCTATTCTGACCCATAGGGCAGAATGGGGGTGGGGAGCATGGTTGCACCGGCACCGTTTACCGGCACTGGTCTGCCCAGGTGTGCAGAGTGGCACCCGCAAGCAGAACTCTTAATGTGGCGGCATGGTAACAATGGCGCCGGTAGCACTACCGGCGGCGTTGTTGCCTTACCGCCACATTCGTAATGAGGCCCACTGTCAGGAATTAAGGAGCAAGACTATTGATAGCTTTGCATAATAGAAGAAACTTGAAATGGTAGCAGTTGCGAATAGCGAGCCAACAAGCATGGTTTGGCTAAGGAGAAGTTGGGGAGGAACTCGGTAGATTATAGGAAAAAATGAATCACTTTTTGAAGAGTTCAGCATGACGCTGCGGCAAGCTATCCAGTGACAGAGTGCAGTGAGACAATTGGTAATCTTTTCCGAGATGAAAAATTTGTTGTATGTCATCAGCAAAGAGGTGATAGTGAAAGCAAAAAATAAGGTAAGTCTTCTTAGAGTAGAGTTAAAGAAGGCGAAAAGCTGATCCAGGCTGATCCTAGGGGGATGCTGACATGATGTGATGTGTTTGGATCAAAGTAATGCTCATAATACATCTATGTGTTTGGCTCAAGATAATGCTGTACTTTCCACATGCTTGACAGCCTGTGGTGAACAATACGCCACTTCTGAATAATGGAGCAAGAATAATGGGCCAAGAACCCTTGAATGGAGGAGGCCGAACCCAATGCTTAGACTAGTCTCATACATGAGAACGTCAGCAAGGGGAGGAGCCACGCAGACCAGAGGAGCCAGCTGCAGCGCGGAAGGAGCAAAAACCAGAGGGAGATGCCATATGCCAGACAAGAAATTGCACCAGGAAAAACAGAGGCCTCACAGAGGGAACTGGACCTGGTGGCATGTACAGGACGTGTTGGGCCCAGGGCCCATAAGCAGATGGTGAGTCCAGGGATGAAGGGAGGCCTGGGTCCTCCACTCTCAGACCGCCAGCCAGCGGAAGAGAAAGAGAGAAAGAGAGCGAGAGAGAGAGCCAAGACCAGTAGAACACAAAGACCGCTAGCATCCAGAAGTGAAGAGCTGCAAGCTGTGCAGAACACTACTGTCACTTACGAGACAGACCCTCACTGGATCAAAACCACAACACAGCAGGTACGTGAGTTGCCCAGGTTGGAGGGATGGGAAGAAAAGTGTTACGTCTCCTACACCTAACAACACCTCCGCGGTTGCCACGCCCCCATCCTCGGCCTCTTGCCGTCCCACTCGCTCACATACACACCCGATTGCACGCATATTCAGGCGCCCATTCAGTCATCATACCCGGGGGTTTTCCCATACACCTGGCACTTACCTTCCCTCCCGCTCCTGGCAGCTACGCTGGAGGCTTCCATGTCACCAGGGTGCCCTGAATGGACCTCGGAGGATCCGCGCGTCACGCGTCACGTGACTCTCCATTTCCATTGCAGCAATACTTCCGTATCACGTGATCTGTCATCCCCATCACGTGATACGCCTTCCTTGGATAAAAGTGTCCGGAAGTCAATGAGCGTCGCTTCACAGCTGTTTCCACCTGGATTCCGTGATGCTCGTTTCATTGTTCACTCTACGGATTTTTCTCGACCACGTTTTCTGTACCACGGATTGCCTTTGCCTTGCCCAAGTATTGACTTTGGATCACCAGTTGCCGGACTACCTTACTACATTGGATTCCTAGTGCCTTTGCCCCTTGTTACCTCGTTTTGGAACTGTTGGTTTTCTCGCTGCCTGACCCTTGGACTGTCCCTGGTTTGCCTCACGGATTTGTTTCTTGTCCTGGATTCTTGGCCTCTGGCCTTCACGCTGGGCGCTTGCCTGTCTGCATACCCACCATCTGCCCTCAATCATTTGGGGAATTCCCAACGCCTCCCTGCTGACATTGGACATCTTTACCAACACATTAGGTAAGCCATTTAGGATCATTACCCTGGGGTTCTACTCTTGTCAACTGCTTTGTGCTTATCCTATAACCTATTGCCTTACAGCGTTCGAGGGGTCCTTTTCCGGCGGCTCCCGAGTCCAGGCCTACGAACCACTTCACCTGTGGCCTCAAAGACCACACAGGCAGTATTTCTGGTGTTGTCTGTGCGGTACTTGGGGACGGAGGTATCCATACTCTGCACGACCATCAAGTCTGTAAGAAAAAGAGAGAACGAGCGGGGAGGAGGGAAGGACTACCCTAGCCCCATCCAAGGCAGGGACCTTAGGAAAGAGCGAGAATGAGACAAGGAAAAGGGTTATGGAAGCCTGAGAAACCCAACCAGTATAAACTTCCAGAAGGGTCACATGGAACCAAGAAAACTAAGAGCCCAGAAGCAGAGTGGGGGTCACTGGAACCCTAGCGAAATAAGTGATATATTTGGTAAGGGGATCCCAAAGGAGCCACAGGGGCAAATTAAGCAAAACAAAGAGAATATACCATGGGAGCACCCGAAAGTTGGTCGAAGTGTGGAAAATTATACCAAGTTGGTGGAAAGGGATTAGAGAAATATTCCTCCACCTAAAGACGTTTGGTATTTTGTTTTTTTAGAAACGTGTGACTTTTTTTAACTTTGTGAACAGTTTGAGGAACTTTGGATAGAGTGACAAGAACTGTTTACTTTGAGTTTGAAATGTGTTTACTTTGAACCATTGGAACCAGACCCAGCAGGAATTGCTGGGACGTGGTAGGGCCACTTTAGTAGATAGGTTTGGAACGAGGACTATTTTTACTTTGGACTATAGATGAGCACCTTAAGTTACATTTGGTTAGGAAGGGAACTCCCTTTTAGTACTAGGCACAGTGAGGCATTTTCTTTTAATTAAAAAAACAATTACAGTCAAACATGTCCCCTGGTCAGAGTCCTTCTTCTGGTTTGCCACATATGGTGGCAAACCAGAAGCCACCTGATACAAGGATGGGGCCCATTCTAGCTTGACGCCTACACTCGAATGGCAAACTTAGTTGTCAGGTTATGCCACAATCAATAGGGTTTGACCTATTCAGTACATCTGATGTCCATATACTCCCTAGAGAAAGACACTTGATACCTGAAGGGGTTAGCATTTCCCGCCTCCTGGGAATTACATTAGAATAGCAGCAATATCTGGGCTAGTGTGGTGACACTCCTTAGATGTTGCATCAGGGGTGGTGGATCCTGACTATAGAGGGGAGATCCAGATTTTAATTACATAACTATGGATCTGACCCCTATGACGTTAAGATAGGATATTCAGTGACATACAGGATATTGGAACAGGCTTTAAATTCTGTTTCAAAGAAGTTGAGGAGCTATCTGATACCCTGAGAGGTTCAATAGGGTTTGGGGAGTCTGACACTTCCATTACTGCACCCTCTAGAACAGAGTCTGATGTTTCTCAACCCTTAGCTGACCTGGCCTTTGCTCAAAGAAATGACCCTGTTCTCACCAAAGCCTTTGGGCGAGTCATCTCAGAGGAGCAGGGTCACACTGAGACTGGACTTTTTTTCATTAAAAAGGGCTGTTATATCGGGGAGAGACAGACTTCTGATAACTCAGCAGTCATTCCCCAAAGTCATCGGCAAATAGTCTTAGAGCATGCCCATTCTCATGTTACGGCACCTCACCAGAGGATAGGGAAGACCCAAAGTCAAGTAGTCCCTCGATTTTATTGACCAGGAGTGTATCTAGATGTCAAAAAATATGTTGCAGCATCTGAAATATGCCAAAAAACTGGAACCACTCCAGTACCCTGTTCCCTCTTACAACTGCTCCCTGTTATTGAGATTCCATTCACCCACATATCTATGGACATTATGGGACCACTGGAATGATCCAAGCTGGGGATTACATTTAGTTTAGCAATAGTTGACTATGCTACTCCGTACCCAGAAGCGTTTCCACTAAGGAATAACAGCAGCCAACAAGTACTAAAACACTTATCCCCTTGCCTTTCCCGGGTGCAGTTTCCTAAGGAGATTCTTACAGATGAAGGGACCACCTTCTTTGTCCAAGTTCATGCAAGAGGTAAAGAAGAACCTACAGATTAAAACCTTACAAACCTCAGGATATCACCCTCAGACCGATGGGCTTGTGGATCGATTTAATCAAGAATGTCAAGAAGTTAGTAGAGACCGGTGGCCGTAATTGGGACTTAATGACTCACTGTGCTTGTTTTCCCATTAGGAAAATACCCAAGGCATCCTTGGGTTATTCCCCCTTCGAACTATTATATGGGAGGGAACCACACCATTTCTTAGACATGCTCAAGTCTCGGAGGATGGCTCAGGGGCAACGTGCTCGCATTGGAAGCAAGATGACACGGCGCAACACAGGTTCGATCCCCAAGTCCGCGCTTAGAAACCTCTGGGTATTAAGCACGTTATAAATAACCTATCATATCATATCATGGAAACTTGTTAAGAAAGGGAAGAGACTACATTAGCCATCTCCCAGACCGCCCAGAAGCATAAGACCCATATGGCGCGGTCTGAGAAATTGTGAAACATCATCTAAATAGAGCACAAGAACACCACAAAACTCTACACAATACACTGGCTGTAGCCCAGTCCTTTTATTTATTTATTTATTTTATTTATTGGTCACTTGATAGGCACTTACACAATTTGCAAAACTGTTTCAAAGTGCCCACAGGGCAACAAGGTGGGGACAGGGAAGGTAGACAATTAATTACAACAAAGATATATTATTGAATTGACAGTACAACAAATCACAAGAATAATGGGGAGGGGAGACAAACCTACTATGCCTTGTGAGTGTTCAGAACATGCAAGTGCAGAGGGGAGGGGGTAGGGGATAGGTGCTGTGGTGCTCAGGGTGAAGTGCTAAGTAGAGAAAAAACGTGAGTGCAACCTCCAGTGAGGAGAGTGAGCCTAAGCAAGTGCAGTAGACAGGGGGTGGGATCAGAGATGTGCGAGGTCAGAGGCCAGAGGATACATAAGGGCCCTGCACATCAGTCATGCTACTGTATGATTAGCAAGGAAGAGGGGAGGAGAAGGAAGAGGTAAAGAGAAAGGTCTTGAGGTGTTTTCAGAACTTAAGGAGGTCCTGCTCAGGACGCAGGGGGAGAGGGAGGCTATTCCACAGAAGGTAGCGCGATGAGGAAAGCGATCGACCACCAGCTCTCTGTTTACCAATCCGCTTCACATGCAAGGAGTTGGTGCCAGAGGAACGCAGGTGTCTAGAAGGGGAGTATTTGGTAAGGAAGAGTTGAAGATAGAGTGGACCCCGGCCCAGATAGCAGTGGATGATACAGAGGATTTTAATGTAATCTGTGCTGAGACCGGGAGGCAGTGAAGGCTTTGTAGGGCAGGAGAGATGCGGTCCCTGGGCTTGAGGCCAAGGATAAGTCTCACTGCCCTATTTTGGATTAGCTGCAGGGGTAAGGAAGATTAAGGAAGAGGCTGTTGCAATAGTCTAGCCTGAGAGAACCAGAGTACGGGTAACATTGAGTCTCTGGTGGAAGGCGAGGAAGGGAAGAGTTCCTTTGAGAAGGGAGAGCTGAAAGTGGAACTTCTTGACAATGTCCTGAATATGATGGATGAAGGAGAGGGAGGAGTTGAAGATGACTCAGAGATTCCTGGCTTCAGAGGATGGGCAGGAGGAGAGCCCATGGAGGAAGGCCAGAGTGCAGGGAAGAAGTAGGGTGCAGGGGAGCCAATAGGGAGATTCTCTGTTTTGCTGGGATTGGGGCAGAGGTCATTAGCAAGCCTGGATGGCAGCGAGGCAATCAGGGAGGAAAGAGGGTTACAAGAGCATCAGTAGGAAGTTTGAAGAAGAGTTGTGTGTTGTCAGTGTAGCACTGGACGTTGGGGGAGAAGGAAGCAATGAGGCATTCCAGCAGGGAAAGGTATATGTTAAAGAGGCAGGGCGAAATAATGGAGCCCTGTGGGACGCCACAGGTGGAGGAGGAAGTAGGTGAGGAGAAAGAGAGTCTTATAGGAGACTCTTATTTGGTCTTACTGTTCAGATGCAGGTGCACCTCCCCCACCCCCCCATGTGAGCACAGGTATTTTCTGCGAAGGATCATCTAACATTGCATCAAAACCTTGGCAGTGACGTAATGACCACATGCTATGAGGACAGTGACAGGGCTAATAAACTTATGCTACAAGTCAAGAGGTGACAATGTTTTTTTTAAATGTATTTGCATTTGTAAAGCGCCTAAACCCAAGGGCGTCAAGGCGCTCTTGAGAACCAGTTACACGGTACATATTCTTGAAGAAGAGAACAGTTAACAATCAGGTAAAGGTGGGGCGGGCAAGTAGAGAGCCTCGCCGCTCCCAATGTCTATGGTCAGTCAGGGCAATGATTAGGCTAAGAGCCACGTTTTTAGAATTTTCCTGAAAGCTCTGTGAGAGTTTTCTGCTCTTAGTGTGGGAGGAACAACACACAGTTGTGCATTTTTGTTTTTCACGTAACATAGGCAGGGTTGTATTATAATTGTGCTTCTGCAAGCATTGTGGCACATAACATTGTATTGCTTGCATGCACTGCACTTCATAGAGAGGATGCAGCACATCACTTTTCACTTTTCAAGTAGCACATTGCCTCCCATCTGAGTATGACTCGCAGCACACTGCATGCTACCATACTTATCACTCCTTGCCTGCACAACATGATTGCAGAAAATAAATGGTGCCCCATTCCTGCATGCATCATACTTCATCATACTTCATGGAATCCACACAGCACATTGTGTGTCATACCTGCCTGCAGCTCATCTCATGACACCACATCTTCGAATTACATGGCAGCTGGATGGAAGCTGAATAGCACACAAGAACACTTTCATCATCTGTCGCGCACACTCACATAGCTCACCACGTTATATTTTCTTGCATGATAGGCATGTGCACCTTTTGCTTTTGGTCGTTTTAGAACACACTAGGGCCCTCATTACGAGCAAGGCGGTCTGGGAAGTACGTTACCGGTATGCATGCCGGTACTGTACTTCTCGGACCGCCATACTACGGGCTCTGCTCGCTGGAACCGTATCACCCGCCAGGTTTTTCCTGGTGGGTGTAACGGCACCCGCGAGCAGAGCACGTCGGATGCACCGGCACATGCAGAGTTGTCCCGGTGCATCCGACGTCCCCATGCCCATTCAGCCCTATGGGGCAGAATGGGGATGAGGAGGCCCTTGATTCCGGCACCCGAAAATGGGCAAGTACCAGGTCTGCCTAACTCGGCATGACCCGGTTCTTGCCCATTCACGGGTGCCGGAAAAAATGCAACTCCGGCGGCAGCCGCCAGAGTTGTAATGAGGCCCTAGGTCTCATTACAGGAAAAGTGCCAGTAAAACCGATGGTAATTCCACCACTGGTACTCTTACTGCAACAGCAGCAGAGCTGGAGGTAAATATTGACCCCACTGGAAAAAAAATGCCAGAATTACCAGCACTAGTAATGTCAGTAATCCCCTCCATGGACGCCTATGGGGCTCCATGTAATGGGGATTCACACCGTTGCCGGAACTTGGAATATGCTGGTAATTCCGTCATTCCAAGGGCCAGCAATGTTATTACAGTTTTGGTGGCATCCCGACGGATTTACTGCCGGGATACCACCAAAAATATAATGACCCCCCATATTGTGAAGCACATGGCACAGCATTATTGTGTCTTGTGCCTGTAGGGATGCTAAGTGCCATGAGAAAGGGCTTCCCCATTTTGAATAGGCCTGAGTTAGAGGCACTAATCTGCTATTATAGTGCACTAGGCCATAGTTGTTGGCTGAGAGCACTTGATTGAATTTTGGCTTGTCCTGCAAACAGGCTGAGAGCTCCAGGGCAGGTGGGAGGGGTGTGAGGTCGTTGCAAGCTTTTTTTGCCAGGGAAGCGTTTCTCAAGGGATTCATGCCTGGTCCCAGACAAAAGTGCTGTCTCATCAGATTGGGAAAGAAAACATAATATTTATAAAGGCCGCAGTGAGCGTTCGCAGGCAGCCACAGCATGAAATGGGCTGAATAATATGGAGAAATTAGCAGAAATTATGGCCCAGGAGCAGTGTTCAGCAGTGGACCGGTCACATATTTTCTGGAAGGCCATTCATTTCAGGGAGGGTACTAGAAGGTGGTGTACCAGGACTGGCAACATGTAACAAGATAGGGAGTTACATAGTGAGCAGGTGTGAAGGGTGGGGATGGGAAATGAATAGAGGAGGTGTGTGCCATGTTGGTCTGTTGCTCTTTGGTCCATCTCAGTGGGACGTTGCGGCCCCCATTGTCTGATGTGGTATGGTCCAATTAAAAGGAAGCCCTTTATCAAACTGTTTTCCAGAGATAAGATTGGTGCATTTTTCGGGCTCATCAAGGGGTGTGTGACCATGTTGGGTGGTGTTCATTTTGTGATGAAATGGTAACTGCCAATCATTTTTTAACAATGTATAGGGTTGCATGGGAGGCTGGTGACGACCAGCCAATGGTAATGTTAGGACAATGCTTTTGTTACATTTCTTCTGTGATATGCAGACAAAAGTTGATATTTCAAGGAGCGAAGCTGCAAGGACTCCCAACACATAAATATGCAGTAAAAATCAGAAGATGGCCACCAGGGATGGAGCTAAGGAGGACTAATGTCATTGGCTGGGCCAGAAGTGACAGCAATAGGCTATATAAGCGACTTGTAGTTTTACGCTTTAATATAACAGAGGATTCCCAGGCTGACGACAGGGAATATTCATGTAGATGTGAGTCCATGAAAGATCCAATGCTGGAGAAATCTAAGGCACTCTACTATAAGTACTTTATATGGATTTACATTAGCATAAACCATAGTTTACTCAAACATATTGGCCCTCATTACAACCCAGGCGTTAAGGGGTTAATGGCAACGTAAAAGCTGTCGGCGCCGTTAAACCCTTAACGCCCGATTACGTGGTCCCTTTGCGGGTGGCACTTTAACGCCTGCTTTTAGCAGGCGTTAAAAAACCAACCCGCAAAGGGACCTAGGAGCTAATTACGGCACCGTAATTTACGGTGCCGTAATTAGCGCCTTCCCCACTCCCATTGAGCCCTACGGGGCAAAAATGGGAATGGGGAAGGGCCATGGCGGCATGGGGAATTACCGCCCGCCAACCTTGGAATGGGGCGGTATTTCCCCATTCCACCATGGCGGACTCGTTACAACACCGGCACCAACCATGGTGCTAATAGCGCCATGGTTTAGCGCCGGGGTTGTAATGAGGGCCATTGACATATGGTGTGGCCAGGTTGGAGGCCATTGCTGCACTGATGGTGGTACCTTCAGTCTGTAAATAAATTGTCCTTGAAACTGGAAGAAATTTTTAGAAAGTGCTTTGTCTGTGCACCAAAAAAAAAACATTTCTGTCTAGATGATCTTCAGTACGGTATAGCTGTTTGAGGAATCCGCATATAGAGGGATTGAATATCCAAAAACATCAAAATATTAGATTTCGGATCAAGATCTAACCCTGCCATCTGAATGATGGCAGCTTTGGTATCTTGAAGGAAGACAAACTGAGTGGGCACCAGTTCTGTTGTGTAAAAACTTCTCTCTCATTTAAATAATTCTTAATATTATTGTGAGGTGCAAACCCTCCAATGATGTCCCCGCTGTGAAGGAGTTCCCCCCTTCTCACCTGAGTTTGTTCTTTGCCGGATTTCTTGATCGATGCCTTCTTGCGGACGGATTAAGTCTTGAATAAGGCTGCGCGAGTCTCTTCCGACTCTAGCGTGCGTTCAAAGTTCCGGGATGCAAGGATCCAGAAACCCGGGAAATTTACAGAGTGCGCTACTAGCACACGAGTCCAGGAATCAAGAAAGGAAGGAAAGGGACTAGGAATGGGGATGGCTGGAGGAAGCAAGGGAAACAATACTGCGAGCTACAGAGCACATGTCTGGTCGCTACTTCGCAATAGCATTGAGACACGCGGAGCCGCGGGAGGCGTGGTCTATAAATAGAACACGCTACGTCCAAGGTGTAGAGCGAGGAAGGTGTTTCACAGTGGACAGCCATGTTGGAAGTACAAGGGAGTATAAGCCCCGATGAGACAAGGACCAGGAAGTCCAAAAGGGGGGTGTTCTGTAGTTCATGACAGCATGTCTCCTCCGAAGACCCGTTCCTCCGGGTTTGCCCGGATGTATAAGGTGAAATCTTCTGAGCAGTCGAGGGGCCTTGAGATTAGAAAGTGGTTCCCAGGTTCTTTCACTAGGAGGATATCCTTTCCATTCAACCAGGTATTGAAGCACCCCGTTTATACCTGGAGTCACATATTCGGGATACTTTATATTCCAATTGGTTGTCGACCAGCAGAGGAGGAGGTCTGCAGGATTTCCAGAAGGATTGGGTGTAGGGTTTTAATAAGGATGCGTGAAATACTGGGTGAATTTTGTTCCAGGAGTCTGGTAGTCTGATCCGGTATGAAACTGGATTGATAATTTCCTTGATGGGAAAAGGACCATAGTACCGAGGGGCCAACTTGTTTGGCCGTAGATGTCGGGGTAGTAATTTTGAGGACAAAAAGACTTGATCACCAATTGCATAAGAAGGACCTGGTCTTTTTTTGGAATCTGCATACCTCTTAGTCTGTGTTCTGGCCCTCTCTAAGTTTTCTTTGGCCTCCTGGTGTACGTTGATGAGGGTTTCTATCCAAGAGTCAACAGTAGGTACTGGTGTAGTATGAGGGAGAACAGAGGGTAGAACCGATGGATGGAAACCTTGGCTACAATAAAAAGGACTGGTCTTAAGTGCTGAATGATCGGAATTGTTGTAGGCAAATTCAGCCACGGGTATCAGGAACGACCAGTCATCCTGAACCTTGGTGGCGAAACATCGAAGATACTGCTCCAGGGTCTGATTAGCACGTTCTCTGGCCCCGTTGGTTTGGGGATGATGACCAAATGAGAGGGCGCGTTGTATTCCCAAAATGCGACAGAGATGTTTCCAGAATTGAGAGACGTACTGAGGTCCTCGATCAGATATGATCTTGGAAGGAAGTCCATGTAAACGGAATATGTGTTCCAGGAAGATTCCAGCAAGCTCGGACGAGGATGGTAGCTTACATAGGGGTGTAAAATGAGCCATATGAGTGAACAAGTCTATGGTAACCATGATGGTCGTGTATCCTCGGGAATGTGGTAATTCCACAATGAAGTCTGTAGCAATGAATTCCCATGGCCTTGTTGGCAGTGTAGGTTGCAGTAGACGACCCGCCGGTCTCTTATTATCATGTTTATTTTGACTGCAGATAGTACAAGCCTTGATGTACTACTGTACCTCGGTCTTCATTCCAGGCCACCAAAACTGTCTTTGTATGAGACGGAGGGTGTTGGTTATGCCACGATGTCCGGAGTGAATGGTATCATGACAGAGGTTTATTATTTTTTGTTGTCATTTCTGTGTAGGAATGACCAGTGCATTGTCCTTGAATAAATATCCTTCCTTGACTCTTAGGTTCCATGGATTCTTCCTTGAAATATCCTTCCAGAGGTCAGAGGATTGGGTTTGCACTCAAATTTCTTCCAGGAGGTTGACTGCTTGAGCTACAAAGATGGTGTGGGGAAACATCTTAGGATAGGCCCTGTCTTCAGTAGTTACATAGTCAGGACGTCGAGATAAGGCGTCAGCAATCATGTTTTGTGATCCAGGAACATGAGTGATTTTGAGTTGGTACTGGGCAAAGAAGTAGGCCCAATGCGCCTGACAATTTTTCCTGCACTCCAACGACTGTAGAATTTGAAGATTCCGATGCTCCTTGCGGACCTGAACTGGATATCTAGCACCCAGAAATAGATGTCGCCATTTAGTGAAGGCTTGGTGGATGGCTAAGAGTTTCTTTTCCAGGACGGAGTAATGTGTCTCTCTGGGAGTCAGGGTTCGTGAGAGGTAGGCAATGAGGTGTTCCAGTTTATCCTCAAATTCCTGCTTCAAGACTGCTCCTATGGCGTAGTTAGAGGCATCCGTTTCCACTAGGACTGGCCGATTTATGTCAGGTTGGGCCAAGATGGGGGTTGCGTGAACTCTGTCTTTAAACGTTGGAATGCCTTATCTTGTGGTGTAGACCAGATAAAGGGGGTGTCTTTCTTCAAGAGAGCAACGATCGGCTGAACGATCTCGGAAAAGGTAGAAATGAACTTCCGGTAGAAGTTGGCAAGCCCCAGGAAGGATTGAACTTGTTTCACAGACGTGGGAGCAGGCCATGCCAGTATGGCCTTTATCTTTAAAGGGTCCATACCAATTCCTTCTGAGCTAAGGATGAATCCTAGGTAGTGAACAGAAGTAACGTGAAACAAGCATTTTCGGGTTTGGCTAAAAGTTTGTGTTCACAGAGTCGTTGTAATACTGCCTTTACATGTTCTTCATGCTTTAGAGGATCCTTTGAAAAGATCAATATGTCATCCAGATAGACAATGACGAAGAGGAATAACATGTCAGAAAACACCCTATCCATAAAACGTTTAAAAACTGCGGGGGCATTAGCTAGTCCAAAGGGCATGGCTAGATATTCATAGTGACCAAAGGGTGTTCTAAAGACTGTTTTCCATTTGTCTCCTTCCCGGACACGGATCAAATGATAGGCACCTTGGAGATCCAACTTCATGAATATTACGGCGCCTCTCACAGTTTCCAGGATATCCGAGATCAGGGGCAGTGGGTACCGATCTTTGAGGGTGCATTGATTTAAGCCACGATAGTCGAGGCAAGGTCTGAGTTCCTTGGTGTCCTTCTTGGGAACAAAGAACAACGAAGGACCCGCTGGAGATTTTGAGGGTCTTATGGTGCCGTTTTCAAGGTTGGTATCCAGGTATTCTCGGAGGGCTTTTTTCTCAGGTTCGGAAAGGATGAACATTCTGCCGAAGGGAATCACTGCTGAGGGATCTGTATCTATGGCACAGTCTTCAGGTCTGTGAGGGGGTAAGGCCTGGACTATGGCAGTTGAAAACACATCAGCATAACCCTGATAGGCCTCTGGGACTTGTATGATATTGGAAACCATGAGTGGTGTTTGCTGGTCTCTTAGTGGTTCTTTAGGGGGTGTCGAGGAGGGATCCAGGAATAGACAGTGGGACATACAAAACCCTGAGCCTAGGAATAGTGATCCTGCTGCCCAATTGATATACGGATTGTGCTGTAACCAGGGCATACCCAATACCATGGGGTAATGAGCTGACTTAATGATGTCAAATGTAATGTCATGACACCCACTCAAAGCAACAACAGGAAACTGAATATGAAGACCAAGGCCCAGGGCCAGTGGTGCCGGCTGCACTCCCTGAATTAGCAAATACCATTAACAATTCAGGAAAGCATCACAAGCAAAGTGAGTAATGAAATTAAGTCACTTAATTCAAAAGAGTAAACAAAAAATATTTATTTAGTAAAAAGTATTGGCAGATGCCAGAAGACAATGCATTTCGGACTCTAGGCCCTTCATCAGAGCATAAATGTTTGAATGAAACATAGCGAAAGACCATCATGGGTACACTACCAATCAAGAAAATATGAACGGCGCAAAAATAATCATCTCACAAGTGAACATCAACATAAAAAATGTAAAACAAAACAATTAAAAACAAAAATGACAATACAAAAAAGAAAGCAGAAATAATAGTTACTGGCATTCAAAACCAAGTTGAGCTGAAAAGCCACTGACAGCAAAGATATATTTGAAATTGATATAATTATTGAACGGATAGCTGCTTTGCACGTGACGGAAATTACAGTGTGTATTAAAAAGTCCATCCTACAACCCTCATAATGGGCCTCATTACGACCCAGGCGGTAAGTTACCGCCTGGGTCGTACCTTTACCACCATGGCGTAAACTCCCCATTAACCCATTTACCCTTCCCCATTCCCATTTTTGCCCCATAGGGCATAATGGGAGTGGAGAAGGCGTTAATTACGCCACCGTAAATTACGGTGGCGTAATTAACAACAAGGTCCCTTAGCGCTATGGATTTTAACACCTGCTAAAAGCAGGTGTTAAAACCTCCATGGCGCTATGGGACCTCGGAATCAGGCGGTAAGGGTCGGCGCTGTTTACGCCGCCGTAAACCCCTTACCGCCTGGGTCCTAATGAGGCCCAATGGGTGTTGATTCAAGCCAAACATGTGGTGCACCAATGATGGTCTTTCGTTATGTTTCATTCAAACATTTATGCCCTGATGAAGGACCTCAAGTCCGAAAATGCATTGGCTTCTAGCAATTGACCAATACTTTTTATTAAAGATATTTTTTGTTTACTCTTTTGAATTAAGTGATAGTACCCAGGTTAGATTCCAATTTCTATACCTTTTAACACTTTGCACTCAAAAACTATAGACTCTGCGGAGAAAGTATGTGCAGGACGACAACAAGTGGAAACATTCTCTCAGATGTAATTTACTGACAAATTGTTGCAATTGAACCCTAAATTCAAAGGTATTGTGCTGTTTGGATATCACAATGTTTAAACGTTTGTTAAGTGTACGTTCTTCATCGTAGGATAAGTGGTAAGATTATAGGTCAACTTCCATTGTTTGTGAATCCTGGTCTGTATTTGCTCCATGTTCCAATCCCTCCTGTTGTTCTCTCGGACCAAAAAAGGCTACCTTTGTCTAGATCATTATATTCCTCTAGTGCCTCTTCCCCATTGCTGTCTAGTATCAGGTTCGGATAAAGTGCTGCTAGTACTGGGCACATTAGTAGTATCTGTCTGCTGAATTTCTATCTTTGTTGGAACTATGAAGTGTTGTTGAACCGAAACCTTCTATTTTGTTTCAGTGCGTCAAAGTTAGTACCAAATTTGTGATAACTACGTATATAGGGAAAGGAATTTTTAATGACTATAAGATAGTCAACCTTTTCTGAGTCTCTTAATTCTTTCCCTTGTCGTATCATCTTTGAAATTGGTTAATTTCTTTAAGATGGAGATCTAGGTTGGTTTTAAATCCAGGGATTTCTTGATATCTTCTTGAAGTTAATTCAAATTAACCTCAACCTCCACACTGTTTTTAGACAATAGTGACTTTAAAATTAAATGGAGCTACATCGCAAATAAGTGCGGATGTGATGAACTCAGTTTGACCATTGACACGTCACAGCACGAGGTCTCCAAACAAATTGTGGTTCATATAAATAAACTTCAAGAAGATAAAGAAATCCCTGAATTGGAAGAAAGTCAGTAGTAAGATGGTAGAGTTTGTGTGAAAAACCATTGGGACTTTAGGGATGAAGCGCAGGTTCATTTTCAGCACCACTCTATCCCTACTGAAGCGCAAATATGGCTCATTGATTGCTTGTGTTTGCATTTTAGACACTCTCCATGATGAAGTGATTGTAAATAAGAATGGCACTTTCCATGACACATATTTGACACAGTACTGTGTAGAGGCACCATTGTGACGCTGATTTTTTGACTGGTGGGAATATGCGAAATAGGCCCCTCATGAAGTGTTTCATTGTTCTGTCAACGAAGAGTGGAGCGGTGTCAAATCTTCGGCTGTACTTGGAGATCACTGCCAGGGGATGTACCAGCCCTCCTTTTAGAGTTATGGAAAATGCTGGTCTGGGCGTATTTGCAGCAGTTGTAAGTCGTGCCGCAAACACCATGCACCAAACCATATATATATTTTTTTAATTCTTTATTTATAATTTTCACCAAAAAGAAAAAAAATAATAATTACATAGCAATCAATATAGAGTTTGAACTATGTGCAGATATAATAATCATTTTTTTTACAAGCAGTATTTCATGAAATCAGAACTGTATATTCACTTATGCAAAAACCAAACTCATAGGGCCTCATTACACGGATGGCAGTAAGGGTTTACCGGTACCGGTAAGGGTACCAGTGCCGGTAAACCCTTACCGCCTTACTACGAGGTCCCTTTGTGGGTCCCTACCTTAACGGCTGGTTTTACCAGCTGTTAAGGACGGGACCCTCAAAGGGACCTTGGAGGTAATTAAGGTACCGCAATTTGCGGTACCGTAATTACCGCCTTCCACATTCCCATTGAGCCCTATGGGGGCGAAAAATGGGAATGGGGAAGTGCCATGGTGAATGGGGAATTACCGCCCCCACACACCTTGGAATAGGGCGGTAATTCCGCCATTCACCATGGCGGACTTGGTAAAATACCGGCGGCAACCATGGCGCTAATAGCACCATGGTTACCACCATCCGTGTTTTGAGGCCCATAATCTTTAAAGGTAGAATTGACACAAAAAAACCAACAGCATAAATGACAGGACGAGATGAAGGACAACAAATACACACCCACCACCCCCCATTAAAGGGAAATACATAACTTACACCTCAACACACACCTATCAATTTCCATAAAATTCATCGAAAGGCCCCCAACGATCTTCGTATACCGCATCCTTGCGTTGCTTACATAAAAAACATTTCTCATACTTTGAAAGAGTCTTCATATCAAAAACCATTTCTATTTGTGTTTGTACAAGTGGTTGGTTGAGATTTCTCTTGCTGCCTGCAGGCCCCTTCTACACTCTTCTGGCACCTCTAAGTCCCCGAATTCCGAGAAGTTAGGAGCCTTGCCTGATCGTTTCAGTGACAGTGGGTCATGGTGTAGTATCTTCCCCGTTCTGTGACAGCAAATCGGGGTTTGCCTCTAGTGGGATTGTGCAATACTCCGACATATGAACTAGGTTCCAGTACCATGGCAGGCGCAGCCACGCTGGGGCCACAAGGATGACGCAACATGGATACACTTGCATCATTTGCACAACCTTGCAGATCATTGTAATCGGGGGAAATGCATGAGCATATAAGTCCTTCCATGAAATGGAGAAAGCGTCCCCCATCGACCCCTCAAACCTGGTGCACTTTCTGTTGTGTTTGGTGGCAAGCAAATCCACCTGCAGCCGAGACTGTTTGGTGAACAACTTCTGAGAGTTGTGTGTAGTTGAGTTCCCATTTCTGACATTGCATGGCCACCCTGCTTAGCCCATCTGATTTGGGCGACTGGGAGGTCGTAAGCTTACAGGGATTTGTTTTCTGTGTGTACTCTCACTGTGGAACCATGTAGTAGATGAAGAAAAGACTTGAGCGCCCACCTGACCACCCTCAATTCCAGGAAATTGATGTTTGTGACCGCTCCCGACTGCCTACACCCCCCTTTGACATGGAGGTGATATACATGTGCTTCCACCTGGACAGGGAGGCGTCTGTGACTAGGGTTCTGTGGTGTGGTTGTTCTTGTAAGGGCATGCCCTTGGTTATGTGGGGAATAGTTGAGCACCATTTTAGCCTTTGGGTCATTGTGGATGTGACTTTGACCTTTCATCCCTGGAGTCCATTATTTGAGATCATCTGTTGGTCTTGAATTCCTGAAGCAACATCATTTGTAGTCTGCGGTTCAGGGTCAATGGTAAACAAGAGGACATTGGGGAGGGCGTTTGAAAGCCCAGCCAAAATGGCTGCTTTTACCTGAGCTCTGTGACACCCCAGCACAATCCTGTTTATGAATCCTGTTAAACGACAGAGGAACCAAGGCAGAGGACTGATAAGAGGAAGGCCTTGTGCTGTGGAGGAATCGATCTGGGTGCCTAAATACCTGCTGAGGAGCTGTTAAACATCTGCGGCTCAGGCAGCATTGCTGGTTGGAAAAGGCTGCCGGCAGGATCTCAGCTTTGCACTTGATGGGGGGGGCCTGAACCGCGAGGTGGGCGAGCTTGGCTTGGAGAAAGGCTCTGGTATGGCATTGTTGGGGTCCCGGAAACGGGGGCTTTCCTGCTGTGCCTTGCACAGCCCATCTCTCCCTGCTACCCCCCCACCCCAGAGGACCTTGACTGGCAGAAGGAACACTTGTAGTAGTCTCAGTGCCTGCAAACACACAATCGCACAGAGGAGGGGCCTCTGGTTCTGTGGCGGGCCTGCCTCATCAGACTGACATCTATTTATGGCATACCATGGTGAAGCGCCTGCTCTGGGGCCTCTAGGTGTGTAAGTCAAACCATGGTTGGCTCTCGGTCTGGGATCCTTGGAAACAATGGATCGGGCAGGCCATGTGGAAGGCGCAGCCTCCCCTCTGCTTGGTCGGGAGACGAAGCCGTGCAGCAGACATAACAACTCGGATAAGCTGCTCTGTGAGGACGGCTGGAGAATTCTGATGAGTGGGGGCCTTTGATCTTAGCCAGCTGCAGTCCAATACTGGAAGAGGTAGGGAACCTGTGGAGGGCAGAGGTGGACTGTGGCACCAAGGGGTGGATGCTGTGCAGTACCCAGTCCTGTGGTCTGCAGTGTGAACAGATTGTATGGACTACGGCCTCCTGGTTGTTGTTGGGAACATCCGTCTGCACTAGGGAGCGAGCGATCTGGGAAGATAACTATAAGCTGCTCCTACCTGCTTCTATTGTGAGCCCATTTTGAAACAAGTGGGGGGAGTGTGAGAACAACTCCTCAGACTAGCTCCAACTCTTGCTTCATCCACACAGAGCAGACTGGTGCCCAGGTCTGTCATGGGGCCCTGCATCCCCACGGGAGAGAAGTGGAAGTTCTCCTCTATATTGCTGCACGCATTCTCTGCTGTGTTGGGGCCATTGGCCATGGTGGTCCAGAATCGGGAATCAGTCCAATCCCTCATTTAAAACCGACACCGTGGGAAGAAAAGGGAAGGCCCAACGGGCACTCCCATGGAAGTTCACCTAGGTGGAGAAGAGGGGAACCTTGGGGACATCAAAGAGATGTTCATTCAACTGCAAGCTGGGATACAATCCCTTGATCCAAAACTTGACTCTCCCAGCTGTAAAGTGACCACATGAAGGTTTGCCTTGATAGACATGGGGAGCAGCTGGATGAGGCAGCCACACGGATATCAACAAGTGAGGACAAAGTGATGGCAACGACGCAAGAACCAACTCAGATCAAGAAAGCGCTGAAGGAGCTCAGCCAAGCAGGAGGACTTGGAATCAAGATCATGGAGCAATAACGTCCTGATTGTCAGGGTTCCTAAAGTGAATGATGCTCAATCAATGGAAACGCTATTGGAGTCTGTTAAGGATTTGTCTGAGGGCTATACCTAATCTTGTGGTATTTTCTTATGGTGGTAAAGTGGTATTGCGTTATGATGGTAATGCCCTATGTGGTGTGACAAAACTTCCCTATATTGCCTGTATCTATTTTGGGTCAACTCTAAACACAGATGATCGGGCGTTGTACACCTGAAATCTTGACAGCGCTACCTGTCCCCCAGCAACTTATTTACGAGGCTGGCCTACTGCTTTGCTAGCAGATCTATTCAGCTGTCAACATGCACAGCCAAAATATTGCACACTCACACAATCTGTCTAACTACTGCCCACAAAGCATCCCTTTCATGACAGCCTTTCCCCTCTTGCCGTTATAAGCAGATTAAACACAGTTGGCCTCATTACGAGGTAGGAGGTAGCCATGGCGCTATTAGCGCCATGGCTACCCCCTTACTGCATTCCGGGTCCCTGTACCCGGAATGAGGACTTACTGGGCCATTCCGACCTTGGAGGACCCAGTAAGTCCCCATTCCGGGAACCATTCCCCATTCCCATTCAAGCCCCCATAGTGCTCAATGGGAATGGGGATGGAGATAGTTATTAGCTCTGAAGTCCCTTAACGGGTCCCTGGTAAAACCAGGTGTTGAGGAAGGGAACCGCTAAGGGACCTCGGATTAGGGTGGTGAGGGATTACCGGCATCATTGTTCTTACCGGTGCTGGTAAACCCTTACTGCCCACCTCGTAATGAGGCCCAGTGACTCAAATGTCACAAAAATGTCTCAGACACAAAATGTTTTTTTTCAAAGTGTGTTTATCTTGGTGGATAACTTACCACTGGTACGCAGCAATGCTTAAATAATAATATTCAGTGGTGAGAATGTGAAAGAGCAGTTACAAAAAAAACAGTTTCAGAAATAAACACCATTCAATGATAATGAACTGTAACCAGTTTCCCCAACCTTGGACCGTGAGACTTGGGATAAGCCACACTAATAACCTTTTATAAGTATATTTACATGTAACATTTAGCAAATTCACATTGAAACTTCTGGCTGACTAAGGAAAAATACATTCATTCATTCATTCATTCATTCATGCCCTCATGTTTTTTATTGGCATGCTCACCTCGTACAGGGAAGATTCTCCCTCTGTGTCAGCTTGGCAGCAAATGCAGTCGACCTCCAGCCCCCACAGAGGATGCAAACTCTATGCCAAAATAACCGCTCCCCCGTCTATCACCTGCCTTCAGCTCAGCTGTTGAACCCTGTCAGTCTGTTGCCTAGAAAGAACCTTTACCCCTCTCCACTGCTCGTCTGCCTGGATGTCTGCTGTTCTTCTCTGAAGAACATGTGTCTCCACCCTTTCTCTCGGCCACATTCAAAGCATCTTGCTGTCATTCAAACAGAAGCCTTCCCCTTTCAAATCATACCACTGAATCCCATGTGGTATTACTGTTGACCCACAAAATTATACTTTTCCCTTCCTTTAGGCCCTGGCTTAACAATACTGCCTCTCAGCAAAGCACATTCCTTTTTTGCAATCTGTGCCATGCCGCAAGATATCGCACAGCCTGAGAATACTTGCATGTTTTAAACTGCAGAAAAAGCACTTCAATTCTGACCTGTCGACTGTGCCTGCTTTGTTACAGACATGTTATGAATTATGGGGGAGGGTATTAATGGATTAGTTTAGTTTAGGATGTATGCAGTGTAAACCAGACAGATGACCTGTTTATCCTGAACTCTTGGTATTTTAAACACGTGCTTGCTGCAAGAATGTGCATTTCCACTTGCAATGTGCACCAACCACTTGATGTCTGTATTCTCCATATGAATCCCCTTGTCATCATTTACTGCTCACTTACTGCCTCCATATACAGTATCCCTACATGTCCATCCTTTTCTACGGCTGGCATCCCCTGGGATATCACTGCACTAGAAAACAAAATAAGCCCTTCAAAATGCATGCACCGCAGGACATCTTTCCTTTCCCATTGTCATCAGAATCAACATCCTCATCTTAATGGTGAGAACAATCAACCATCCCACAATCAAAACAATTGGAACTGCCAGAATCACCAAACCTCTCTTGACCCAGGTCCCCCAATTGAATGTATTTCCCTCCATCAAACCCAGGCTGCTGAAAGTGATATTATCCTTTTTTAAATTCATCCTAACGGTATGCGCCTTTTCATGATTCAATACAAATTCTACATCTGGATCAATGGGAAATGTTTTTTCTGAAATAACTCAATATTCTCCGTCTTTCCCTCCCATAGACCATCATCAGCATGAAACAGAGTCAACACCCCTTACTGACACCACTGTATCCTTTGGAACAGCTATGTAAAACACACTATGTTTCAACAATAAAAGACCCATGATGTGTGACTGTATAGTTCTTCACAGATGTGCTCACCAACCATTTATCCTTAATCAGTTTAGCTTGACCCAGTTCCACAATCCCGGGATTACTAATGACCACTTCACATCCCCCTGATATCCCAGGATCTGATTTCAACCTACAAATAGCATCCGCCGCATCAGGAACAAATGGCTTGCCCAGACACACATCATTTTGTTCTTTGAATTTTACACAGGTATCCAAATTTGGAATCAGATAAGCATCAGGTTCCCAGGATTGAAATGCTATCATCTCCTTGGTTTTGATTTTAATATATTCATCATCCTGTAAAAATCCCACATTGTGCACCAATTTGGTCTGGTAGATTAACTCAAGGGCAATATATGGGATGCATAACAAAAACCCTATTTCCATTCTTTCCATATTTATGTATAGAGGCATTGCACTCCCCATCTCGAAGGCGATCTTCACCTGCACCATTTCTACTTCCCTTTGTGTGGTCCGTGCCATCATTTGGTGGATGACATCAGATGACACAAAGTACACAGTTATATGTCCTTGAATTAACTGAGATATCGCACTTTCAACTTCCGCAAGTATTTCCGTAGCATTCTTTCAATTGGGTTGATCACATTTATAAGATCATTCAGTAATTTATCATGTTTAACAATAACATTAGTACTTTGTTCCAAGATCCTGCCGGCAGCCTGTTCATTTAAAATCACAATAGTTTAATTTACATATTTGAGTTGCTCATTTTGTCCGCCTCTAATTCCATCTAATGTTCGCTGTATTGTGTTCAAATCGTGTGTTAACTCCTGCGCCTTAGCACTAAAAGTACCCACAGACATGGCATTGGCTGTATACATCGCTGTGCCCACCACAGCTCCAATAATGGTCATTACAATGGATGCCACGAGTAATCCTGATACCCGCTTCCACCTCCTTCTCTTTATAACAGATGAACTTACAAAAGTTTTTTCCAATTGCATGGCAATTTCTCTGGTTGTTCTCCGAGCCTCCTCCTTCCGCCGCTGCACCCATTCTCTCACCTGGTCCGATGCAATTACTGTTTCATTCATAAACTTTTCAATAATGGGATCAGGATTTATTTTATTTTATTTTTTACATTTGTATAGCGCACAACACAGCCCCTAGGCATCGCAGCGCTGTTACTTGAAATGTTACAACTAAGTTACAGGAGCGGTACATTACATTTATGCATTTAGGTGAATCAATACAATACATTATGCATATAGGAATTAGGCATGTGTGTAATAGAGTGGCAGGTATGTGGCGTGGTTAGGTGAAAAGTAGAGTTTTGGCAGCTTTTCTGAAGGCTAGGTGTGAGCTTTGCCCTCGGAGTGTAGGTGGTAGGGCGTTCCATTGTGTGGCTGCTAGGTATGGGAAGCTGGTACCACCAGCTCGAGCTCTCTTAAATTTGGGCACTGAGAGCATGTTTGCGTAGGGCGTTCTGGTGAGCATGGTTGTGGAGATGGGGTGGACTCTTTCAGAGAGGTAGGTGGGAGCGGTCTGGTGAATGCATTTGTGTGTCAATGCAAGGGCTTTGAAGATGACCCTCTCTTTGATAGGAAGCCAATGGGCTTCTTTCCTTGCAGCCGTGATATGCTGTCTTTCAGGGATGCCTAAAGCAAATATACATATTTTGGTACAATAATCTCCTGTTTCCCAGGATGAATCCTGGTGCCTCCTCCACCGCAATCCCAGATGCTAATCTGGGTTCTATCACAACTTGTGCTTCTGTGATCTTAGCACCCGAAACACTCAGTACTAATAGCATGATGAGCGACCAGTACTCATATCTGGTCATTATCTTCCCTTTTCCTGAAGCTTTTGTCTTCACCCCCATTCTTCGGTGTGGGGGGCTTTCCCGGGGCCTCTGATCCCGTGGCATCTTCTAGGGGTCCAACGCTCCAAGAATTGGATGCTGACGGATCAAGGAATTAGTCTTCTAAAGTAAAAATAAATAAACAAATTAAGTACCTAGCACAACACAGTTTTCATCCCTCTTCAGCTGCAATATCTGAAAATAAAATTGGGTTGTCATTTTTATTATGGTGGCTCCATGGATACTGGTCTGCCACACTGGAACACCTGAAAGTAAGTTTATCATTATACAAACCAAAAATATGCATGTCATATCAGGCAATCAAATTTATTTCAAAAATACACAGCTCCCCACATTATCAGGCTAATTCATAGAATCCAGCGCACAAGTAGCGCACGCGGCTGGCGCACAGCGTGCGCCTGCGATAGTCTGCGCCAGGCACGTGCGCTAAAACAGATTTCCGCGCACAGCGTATTCATGGATTTCAAGCTCCCAAACCAGCCGTGGCGCAGAGAATCGCAGCGAGCCTGCAGCAGCGCCAGTAACGCCCCCAAGAACGCCCTCGCGCAAGGAAAAGCCATCAAAATCGCTAAATCATCGCTAAGGGCTGCGCTAACCCTGGACCACTTCACAGGGCAGGCAAACAAGGAAAGAAAAGCGGGCAATCATCAAATCAGGAGTACGCGGGAAGTACTACACGCGACTAGGCAGGGAACGTGAATTACAGGGGTAGCGGGAAGTTCAACACGCGATTGGCCAGGGTACGTGTATTACAGGGGTACGCGTGAAGTAGAACACGCGATAGGCCAGGGAACGTGTATTACAGGGGTACGCGGGAATTATCACACGCGAACAGCCAGGGTGCGTGTATTACAGGGGTAGCGGGAAGTTCAACACGCGATTGGCCAGGGAACGTGTATTACAGGGGGACGCGTGAAGTAGAACACGCGATAGGCCAGGGAACGTGTATTACAGGGGTACGCGGGAATTATCACACGCGAACAGCCAGGGTGCGTGTATTACAGGGGTAGCGGGAAGTTCAACACGCGATTGGCCAGGGAACGTGTATTACAGGGGGACGCGTGAAGTAGAACACGCGATAGGCCAGGGAACGTGTATCACAGGGGTACGCGGCAATTATCACACGCGAACAGCCAGGGTGCGTGTATTACAGGGGTAGCGGGAAGTTCAACACGCGATTGGACAGGGTACGTGTATCACAGGGGTGCGTGGGAATTATCACATGCGAATAGGCTGGGTGGGCCCTCACAGGTGTACCCTGTACACCCTCCACGGCCCCTGCAGGCAGCCCACAAAACAGTGGACTACCCTGCACACCTGATCATGTCCCCCTGCACCCCCATCCACCAGGGGCACCCTCCACCAGGCCCCCACCCATGTCTCCCACCACCCCCACCCCCCAGCAGTGCAGGGGCACCTGCCATCAGGCCCCCATCCATGTCTCCCACCACCCCCACCCCCCATCCACCAGGGGCACCCTCCACCAGGCCCCCACCCATGTCTCCCACCACCCCCACCCACCAGCACTGTGGGGCACGTGGCCAGCAGGCAGTCAGGCATCAGCCGATGGCAGGTGGGAGCGTGCTCAGGGCTCTGGGGGACTTAAATTTGGCCTCCTGGCCAGGAGCGTGGTCTTTCGTGTTTGAACGCGTGGACAGCCTGATAGGGAGTGATTTTGCACGTGAAAACCCCACACTCAGCGAATCGCGCGAAAACCCGTCACCAGCATATGTGCGTCAATAGTTACCTGCACGTGCAGTGTCAAAGCGTGTGATTGGTGAACATGGATCTACACGCAGGAGTGACAAAGCGTGTGATTGGTGAAAAGTGAGCTACACGCAGGAGTGTCAAAGCGTGTGATTGGTGAAAAAGGATCCACACGCAGGAGTGACAAAGCGTGTGATTGGTGAAAAGTGAGCTACACGCAGGAGTGTCAAAGCGTGTGATTGGTGAACATGGGCCAAGCACGTACACGCCGTAAGTGACGCTGTACGTGTGGGCCTGTATAAAAGGTAGTGTTGAACACCATTTCCTTGTACGTGCTTTTCGTGGAGAGCGAGTGGGTGAATTCTGTACTTCTTGTCGTTTCACACGCGATTTACTTCACGGCGTTTCCAGTTCGTACTCCCTGTTACCTCTGACAGCTTTTTCTCTTTTTCCTCTTGTACTGGTTTACCTGGGCCTGTTCCCTCAAACAGTGTCCCCTTCTACTGTTGTCCTGTCTCCTCAGACAGCGTACACATCTTCTTTTGGCGGGGGTGTTGCCAACCAAAAGCGCACATTTTTCACGCTCTTTTACCTGGCAGACGGTGAGTCACGCACGTATCTAACATCTGTGCTTGCCCCGTGTGTAGCCTACCCCTTCAGAGGTCAATCTAGGCTGCGTGTGACACGCATACGTTCATTGTGTTACTGGATGCCACAGCGTAGTGCAGGGTTTTCCATCAGCACACGTGGTCTAGGAGGGGTATTGTGCACGTTCCTTAACTTTTTTGGGGTGCCTGTGCGTTGCGTGACCCGTCATCTTTCCCCAGGGGTGTCATATAGCCTTGCCACTGCACTAGGGTACGAATACCATCTGGTACCCAACCCCTTTGACACCCAATTGCCCAGGACAATTGTGCACACCGACTCCCATACGCACAATACCATCAGTGCCATGGTTGGGAGGCGTGCAAGGCGTAAGGGTGGCAAAGGTGGCCGAGCCACACGTGGTGGCCGTGGAGGATCCACTAGGGGACGTGGTTGTGACTTGCAGGGTGCCCCTGTCCCCCCCAGTCTGGAGGAACAGTCAGGGACACCCATGCCCCCCCCTACCCCCCCCCCAGTTGAGAGTCATGTGGCTGATACCAACCCTGATCAGCCCTTGTTGGACCAGGCCATTGTGGCACCAGACCTGTCTGAGGGTGATCCCATCGCTGACATCCAGGTCAGCAGGTCCACTGCACGTGCACCGGTGCACATTGGTGTCATCAGGGCACGCGCATCTATGCCAGATAGGTCATCTGCTGGCCCCCGTAGCCAGGGTGTGGCTCCATCCACCCCACCTCTCATACACCCTGCCAAGACTGTGTCGGTCCTAGGTCATGCACCTCAGATCAGGCCTGACCCCATCCCACTACCCCCAATGCCTGCACCTACTCCCATGCTGAGTGGGCAATCCCACACACCCAGTACTGAGTCCACCACGACTCCTGCCCCTAGTGTCCACAGCGGCGTAGGACACTCTGGATCCCCACCCCCTTCCAAGCGCAAGAGGAAGAGTGCACGTCCGGCACAGGCTGATGCCCCAGGCACGGCTGCACAGTCCGGCCCATCAAGGAAGCCAAGCTTCACAGACGCCGAACTGAATGCACTTGTTCAGTATGTGTCAGATCATGATAGGGAAATGGTCATCGTTGCAGGGTCCAAGACCACACATGCCAGACGCCAGGCACACTGGCAGACCATTGCTGACAGAATAAGTGCCCTTGGAGTAGTGAGGCGCACAGCTAGTGATTGCCAGAAGCGCTGGAATGACCTTAAGCGCAGGGCAAAGGATAAGCTGGCCTCAAGTCATGCCGCAACCTTGGTGACTGGAGGTGGATCCCCAGCACAGGAAATAGAACTCACACCACACGAGTCCGTAGCTGGATCCTACGTCACCGAGGGACAACTCCAAGGTGTGGGAGACCTCCCTGATTACGAGGCATCATCCGGTGAGTGCACATGCATGTGTGTATTATCCATGTGCATGGTGTGTGTGTGAAGCATTCATGTTGGGTGCCTGTCAAGGGGGTGTGTGGCAGAGTTGATAGTGGCACCCATGTGCCTCATCCAGTATGTTCAGTGCAACACCATCTGGCCACAGCACTATCCCTACTGGCAACAGTGCACATATGGGCCGACACCATGGAAGTTGCCCTTGAATTGTCATTTTGTCACTACATTGTTGCTCATACTCCCCTGTCTATTCATCTGATGTCTTACATACCATTCCTATCCTTTCCCCCAGCCATTCAAGTTTCATCTTCACATGCCTGACATGCAATGATACCACATGCTAATGCGTCCTCTGTATATAAATGCCAACCAACATGCTGTCATACTGTGGATGTTGCCTTGACATCCACCTCCTACCTGTGGGCTTTGGTACCGTCTGGTTTCGAGCCCCATTCCCTCACACTCCATGCTGCTCTTCATGGTCTATCTTCCATGACTTCTACAGTTCAGACCATCGTGCCCTACTCACGACACCTGCTTGCCAAAAGTCAAATGAGGGCACCCTGCCCTCCAATGCGACCCACCCTATTGCTGACCAGTGCATCTGAGCCTACTCTAAGCTAACTCTCACTGACATCTGCTCATACATGCCTTTGCCTGTCCCATAGACCCTTCACATGGTCCCTGTCCTCTCTCCTTGCTCCTCTTCCACCATCATTGGTGGGACCCGTTGGGGTGTACTCCTGGCCTCCTTCCAATCCTCAGAGGCCACTATTGATGTGCATGGTAATGGGAGCGTCTCAGTCCAAGGCCCTTAGGCCAACCTCAATCTCCTTGAGAAATGCTACCCACATCTCATCAACTTCCTTACCTCTCCTGCTGTCCCCCCTCCTCTCTCCTCATCAATCCTGCACTGCCTCCCTGCACCCTCCCATGAACCTTCTCCGCCTCCCACTCCAACTCCTACACATGCTGCACCTCTGATCTCTAGCACTCCCCGTAAGTCCTACAAGGCTGTCAACCTCCTCCACAATTACACTCCTTTCACTGCGGCTGCATCAGGCATTCCTCCGATATCTGTCACTTACATGAGGTTATGCACCTTGACATCCTTGGTCTCATGGAAACATGTCTGACGGCCAGCTCTGTCTGCATCCTTGACCCTCTCCTTGGCCCGCCACTACTGTGCAGGGGGGGTGTGCCCTTGGCTTCACTGAGGGTATTCCTGCCACTGTCACTCCTACTTAGACCTACTCCACTCTGGAATGGCTTGTGTGAGGTCTCTCTCCACCACACTTTGACATTCTCAAACAGTGCGTACTGTGTCTGGGAAAACTGGTCAAATGTACTACTTCCTTTCTGAGTGTCCTCACCTCTCCTCCTCACTCATGTCCCCAGACACAGAAATCCTCATCCTTGGTGCTGTACGCATCCACCTGCATGCTTGTTGACGCCCCCACGTGACCTTTCTGTGACCTCAGCAACTCCCTCTCACCCTCTAGACTCCCGTCTGTCCCTACTCATTCTGCAGGGCACACTCTTGATGCTCTGATCTCATCTGACTTTCCCCTCTCCGTCCATCTCTGCACTCCTCTCTCCTGGAGTGATCACATTCTCCTCTCCTCCCAGCTCACCCTCACCACCCCACAGGCAAAGCCACCCTCACCACTGTCACACACCTTCTTGGTATTCCGACCCATGAAGTGTGTGTCAGTCGAGGCTCATGCTGCCAAAATCTCCCCCCCATCCAGCTCCCCCTTAGGCTCACTCCCATCCTGACAGGGCCCACTCCATGCTCCACTCCATGTCAGGTACACTGGATGTCTTTGCCACGGTCATGACCACCTGTCTGAAGCCCCATGCCAATGCAGAGTCCTGGCATGACTCGGATCTTGTGAACCCAAACCACAGGTGCCGGGTGGCAGAGAGGGAATGTCCTGCATCATGGCCATCCTCTGGCAAACTGGCCTGCCACATGCTCCAAAGGCAATAGCGCCTCACCCTTTTCACCAAGATGAGATCCCCAATCCAAGGGCACATATCTGCGGCATGTGACAACTCTGCAGGACACATAGAAATCTGAAAGGACCTTGCCGAGCCAGAAGCAGTGTGTACCTCCCCTGTCCCCTCCGAGCCCACAGCACTGCATGAATGTCTCTGTACCCCTATAGGCCACCCCCCCAGCACTTGTCTGCGCCTAACACCATCTGCCCTTGACGTCAAGTCCTACTTACCTTGTACAGCACTTCCAGCCGCCACTTCCCCTTGCACTTCATTGTGCCACCCACCCCTGCACTTGCGTGACATGAATGACACCAGCACCAGTAGGATTGTTGACTGGCATCCCCTTCTGCCCCACCACCCCTCAGTGCTCCGCTGTACCTTCATACATTACTTGACCGGTGCTTCACGAATGCAATATGAATCCTTTACAGGTGATGGGGAGGTGGAATCACATTGTTTACTGCATTTTGTTGATGTAGACAAGGCACTGTGCATCGTTGCCAATTTGGACTAGCAGATCCATGTACAACATGTATACTTATTGATGTGACGATGCAATGTCAGGACCAGAGTGGTTGAAATCCAAAAAAGTAGCCCTCCTCTCCCTCTTCACTTGGTGGCTATGTCACATGCCATGTGTGTGATGGCATGTGCCTTTGACATGGCAATCAACGGCCAATGTGTGATGGCAGTGCTAGGCAGCAAGGTGAGCAGGCGTTGCTCTCCAATCTGTACATTGTATGCCCTGAGCCTCCCCTACAGACCCAGTGATGGTGAATGCATAGGAGGTCTCCCAGTCATGTTGGACATGTGTCGTAGAACTACTGCCTCTGTTGTTCATCAGCCCTTGTTGCATGCCATGGTGCTAATGCCCGTTTCCATTTTTCTCTTTCATGTCTTTGCAGGGGACGAAGCACTTGTTGATGCTGGGGATGTGGTGGTGGAGCCGTCCCAGGAGGGCAACCCGGGCCGACCTACCACAAGTGAGGGACGTGGTGTGTTTGTGGGTGAAAACCCACAAGTGCTGCAGGCCGTGCTGTCGAGGGGTGTCTCTGGGGGTTCCTCCCCCGAGCAGTATTCAGGTGTAGACTCGGAGGATGACACCTATGTGCAGTCGCAGGTGAGTGTTCTTGGGAGAGAATCTCCTCTGTCCGACCCACCTGCAGCCGGGCCATTGCCCTCAATGGGGATGTCAGTGTCGGCAGATCAGCCTCCGGTGGTTACGGATGCAGGGCCACACCACCCAATCTCTGTTCCTGTTCCTGGGGCTGCAGATCAGAGAGGGAATGCAGTCCTGCAGCCTGAGGCCTTGCCGGCACAGCAAGGCGCAGTCCGCCTTGCCCCAGGCAGGTGTGGTGCCCGTCAACGTGGTGGCCGTATGCCACCTGGCAATACCGTTTGGGAGCAATCCATCTACGGTATGGCCACCCAACAGGCAGCATCATCCGAGATGATTGCACAGGCCATGGATGGGGTGGCCACTTCCATTGTCCCCCCAGAAAGGCTGATGGAGCGACTGGAGCAGGCTACAGAGTCCATCTGCCAGGCACACAGGGAGGATATGTTGGCGTCCAACATGGACAGGCGGGCGGCACTGGCGACTCTGCGGGAATCACTTTCCATGGAGTCCCAGCGCCACAGGGAAGGCCTGAGGGAAGAACTCCGTCACCTCAGGTCGACCCTGTTAGAGCTTGAGGCTTCATCCCATAGAAGGACAGAGGAGCAGCTGGAGCGTCTGACACGGACGCTCTCGGCCGAGATGCAGGCAACTCGTGCGGAGGTCAGGTCATCCCGGGAGTTACTGCATGGGGACCTCCGCATGATTATAACCCAGAACCAGAACTACCAGACCCGCCTGCTTGCAGCCATGGAGGAGCAAACTCGTGCTTTGCGTGGGCTGCCTCCCATTGTCACACCATCTTCTGAGGCAGCTCCCCCACCTCCAGAGTCAGCTGCAGGGTCTGGCCAGAGCCATAGCGACTCATCTCCCACAACAGAGTAGCCGTGTGGGCCACGAGCCTATGGGGTGTTTTCCTTTCCCATGATCCACACAGGTGGATTGTGGCGTGCATCCTGTCCTCGGACCTCATAGGTGGCCCCCCCCCCCCCGCCGGCCCTTTCATGGCCATTTTTTCTCATTTTTATTTTTATTTTGCAAGAGTGTTGCCTTGTGTGGGTACCTGGGCATACACTGTATTGTGGCTGGGCACATGCAGGCTTGTCCTGAGTTTGGTTTCGATGCTTGGGTAGCAGACATCCACACCCCTCCTGCTTCCGTTTCCATGGGCTTGCAAAGGGTGTGCCCAAGTGACAGCAAATTACACGGTGACATTGGACTCCCATGAGCTGTTGGCCAGTCCATAGTCAATACTGTGTAGACATTCATAGTGTTCATTGTTGTTGCACCTAACTATGCATGATGGTTTGATATGTGCCTCTACTTTCATATGTTGCTCATGTTTTGCAGGTATTTCACACAGATCTTCACAAGGGCATACTCTCTGGAGTCAGACTACATGTCGGTAGATGTGCACTGACACTTTTGCATGGCGCCATCACTGTACATCTGGACGGTGAGGACATACCAGCAGAATCAGGTAATGACACTACCATTGATTACATGCAATGTGTCTTGTTTGGGTGGGCTTCAGGGTGGGTTGGTGTGTAATTTGATTGAAAATACTCTTACACAGGTGTGTAGTAGTGGCTCCAGGGCGGTTAGCTGCTCAAGTGCGGCTATGTTCCATTTGGGGCACTGCTATTTGTGACACTGGTGTCATGTTGTGATGGCCAGTTTGTTTGCTGTCACATACCATGACATGGTGTCCTCAGTGGCGGGACTGTGAAGGGAATGGGTGACATGGCAATGTTGTCATGTAGTGAATCGCCTGTGGCAATGCATATTAGATTGATGGAGTTGTGTCTTTGCGTTGTGATGCATTGCTGGTGTATGTGTAGCTAGGGGTGCACACATATTGACACTTCCATGTTAACAATCTCAGGCTGATGTGTATCTGACTGTTTATTGTCAAGTAATTTTCAGACATTGTCAGGTAGTGTCATCATTGATTGTCAGATGGTATGTGCCAGAGCAGTGTGCACTAGCCAGCACTGTGATTCCTAGGTGAAGAAGTTGGCCACCAGTTGCGTACGGGCTGCCTCCCCCCGTGCCCTTTCCCCTCCCATGCGCAGCGGGCGTGCATGTGGTTGTGGATGTGGGGGCACCACCATGTCCACGGGCAGGCCCCGGCGTGTTGCAACGTTGTGCAGGACACATGCTGCCACTATGATCCTGCACACTATTCGGGGAGCATATAACAGCTGCCCGCCAGAACGGTCAAGGGAGCGAAAGCGTGACTTGAGCACTCCGAATGTGCGCTCCACTATGCCCCGTGTTGCAATGTGGGCTGTGTTGTACCTTACCTGGGGTGGCGTGGTGGGGTTCCGGATTGGGGTCATCATGTGGGGGCTGATAGGGTAGGCACTGTCCCCTGCGGAGGTGGTGATGGGTATCATTAGTGGTGTTGTGTCATGACCCAGTATCTGACATGCATGCATGTGCAGTGGCATTCATGCTCACCAAGCAGCCATGTATCTCCATGCTGGCCAGCCTCTAGGTCCCGGCATAGGGTAGACATTCTGTAGATGAAGCTGTCGTGGCTGGATAGTTGGCATATACTGATGTGATTATTCCCTTGGCATTGCATACAACTTGCACGTTGATGGAATGCCAGTGCTTGCGGTTTCTATAGATGTGCTCTGTTGCCCTGGGTGGACGTAGAGCCACATGTGTGCAGTCAATTGCACCAAGCACTTTGGGGAATTGAGCCACACCATAGAATTCCTGGATGCACGTCCGCCTTTCTGCATGAGTCCTGGGGAGATATATGTGCCTGCGGACTGATGGCCGTGCAGTGATGATGTTCAAGACCTGGTGTAGGCAGCGTGACTGCGTGGCCTGTGACACACCACCCACTATGGCACTTGTCCGCTGAAAGGATCCAGTGGCCAAGAAGTGCAGTACATTCAGGACCTTCTGCAGGGGGCTGAGTGCTTGGGAGCACAGGGTGGGTGATGTGAGGTCATCCTCCCACTCACTGACCAGGTCCAGTATGATGTGTGCTGGAAACCTGTACCTCCCATACACCTGGTCATCAGGCATCCCAAATAGGCTGGTTCTGGGTGTGAATATTCTGGCCCTGACTCCCCTCCTCCTCCTCCTTTGGTAGCCCACTGCCACTGCTGCTAGGAACGGTATGTTCATCCTGGCATCTGGCTTGTTTATTGAAAAGTGCGCAAATTAATGCCTTGCGCGTGTTGTAGGCGAGCGTGTGAGCCTCGCACCCCTGGAATCGAGTTCCCACTCCAATCGCGTGTGGAAATTCCCACGCAGCAGGCATACAGGTGCGCTGACGTACTTGCTTGTGTAAGTGGCCGCGCGCCCCTTAAATACACGTACTTAGGCCAATGGCGCGTACGCGCACTTTTGGCCAATTACACGCGATGAAATACACGTACATAGGCCAATGGCGTGTACGCGCACTTTTGGCCAATTACACGCGATGAAATACACGTACATAGGCCAATGGCGTGTACGCGCACTTTTGGCCAATTACACGCGATGACACTCTGACGTGCTGTATTTCCACGTGTGCTCCGTCTTCACGTGCTGAGTGGGGAACGCCCGTGCGGATCACGTCAGACGCGCTTACGCGATGAGGGACTCTGGTCCAATAGAATCGCGTATGCGTGCTGACGCACTTACGCGCTAAGGGCCTTTCCTCGGATTTCACGCTGACGTGCAGGAATTTCACGTGCCAAATCACTCCGTATCAAGCTGGCCACCCGAAAACACACGGAACACCACGCTCCTGCCCCGAAGGCCGAGTTACTGCCCCCCCAGTGCCCTGAGCAGCCTCCCACGTGCTATCTGCTGCTGCCTGCCTGCCTGCCTGCCTGCTGCCACCGTGCCCTGCCATTTGGTGCCTGCACATCAGCCATCTGCAGGGGTCCACTTGCTGTGTCCACCCCTGCTGGAACTGAAGACTCCCAACTGGGATTACATCGCTCCACAGCCCAGCCCCAGGACCCAGTTGCCCACCCACACCTGCCTCTGGGGTTGCCATGTCGGGCACTTCTACATCTGGCACCAGTGGCAACCCCAGGCCAGAGGGGCAGAGGGGCACCAGCTTCACTGCCACCGAAGTTGGTGTCCTGGTGGAGCATGTCCTGGGGCAGTATGATGCCCTCTTTGGATCGTCCCGCGCCAGCAAGGAAGGACGGGAGAGGATCTGGGCCGACTGTGTGGTTGCCATCAACGCGGAGGGGGTGGCAACCCGCAACGTCTTGAAGATCAAGAAGCGCTGGGAGGACTTGAGGTCCAGGACCCTTGTGAAGGCCCGGCGCCTCGTGGAGGGGGGCCGGGGCCACATGAGTTCCATCCAGAAGAGGGTCCTGGAACGCGTACGCCCAGCGCTCCACGCCCAGATCCTTGAGAGGGAGACCCGTCTGGAGTTGAGCGGTAAGTGTCCAAGCATCACTGTGTGAGACAGGGCATGTTGCGGTGTGCTGGTTCTATGATACTTGCCTGTATGTGTGCCATGGGCCATGTATGCATGTATGTGTGCTGGGACATCATGGTAATGCATGTGCGACCAGTGATGTGTGACCCACATGGTTGTTGCATGTGTTGAAATGCGGCATGGGGAGCACTATGCAGATTTGGGACATGAGAGCATGCCAGTCTCTGTACCTGGACATGGATGGGGGTGAAGGATGGGTGCTGATGCCAGGTACATATATGGTAGCCATGTCTGTGTGCCTGACCTGCATGTCTGTGACTTGTGCATGCCATGGATGCATGACTCATGTGTGTGACAATGCACAGATTCAGTGACGCACCCAACTTACCCTTGTTTTGCCTGTGTTCGGTGTGATTGTGGCCAGATGGATGTGACTGAGGTGAAGTGTGTGCATGTGATATGCATGAGCCATGATGCATGTGAGTTACTTATCATTGAATGTTTCAAGAGTCAATTGGACATGCATGGAAATGTGCATGGCATGCACCATGCCTGTTACTGTGTGTGTTTTGCCTGGACTGACCCATGTGTTGTGGAGGGACATGATGGAAGTGTACTTTGACAGGGGTGCTCATCTGCTATTGCTTCCTGTCTAGGGGACCATTGTACAGTAGCCTGATGCTTGTGTCCTTTGTCTCCCTCTACGCAGCGGCTAGTGAAGAAGAGGGCGGAGACGGCGCTGTGGAGCAAGGCGGCGGGGATGCCCCCACGGCTGCAGCGGAAGGGGTGGGTGAGCCCCCACAGGGGCCTGCTACGGCGGGAGACGGTGAGGAGCCATCCAGGTTGGTGGTTTGCACAGAGGAGGAGGAGGCCGACACTGGTGCACACATGGGGCCTGGTGGGAGCATCCCTGCTGGTGCAAGTGGTGCAGTCCAGGGCCAGGGGCAGGAGGCAGCACAGGTCACCGTGGAGGTGCCTGTGCATGTCGCTGTCCCTGACCCTGTGAGTGCACCACCATGCACCAGCAGGGATGCCCCGTCCCAGGCCCGTCCGCAGGTAGAGGGGATGTCCATGTCAACTGACTCCCCTCCACCTGCGGCCGTGGGAACCCCTGGCCGCGTGGAGCAGGTCCTGATTGGGGTCGCGATGCGCACGGCTGTGATTCGTGATGCCGTGCGTGCTTCCCGGGAGGAGCACGCACGTCATCACGAAGTGCACCGTGCCGACGTGGCCCAATTGGGATCGGCCATGTTTGGGGGGTTCCTGCATGTGTTGGCCAATCTGACGGCCCTCTCCTCCTCTGTGCAGGCTATCCACCGGTCGTTCTCCTTGCCGTCTTCCGGCCCAGATGCCACCATGGCCCCCTGTGGACCTGCCCCGACCAATGCAGCGAGCTCGGTGGGGATCCCATCCCTGCCGCAGTTGGGAGTCGGAGGTCCAGCAGGGGTGGACGACACAGCAAGTGGACCCCAGCAGATGGAAGATGTGCCGGCATCATCGGGCAGGGCACGTGCACGACGGCGTCGGTGGTTACCATCAGCCTGGATGCCGTCGTGCTGGCAGAGGCAGTGGCGTCGGAGGCAGCAGCGGGCTCGACGTGGGAGGCATCATGGCTCAGGGCCATCAAGATCGGAGGGGCAGGCATCGGCCGGAGGGCAGGGCAACCCTGGCATGGCAGTGTGTTCCGTGTGGGAGGAGTTTGGCCAGCGGATAGGTGCGGAGCGGCAGCGGGCGGAAGAGGAGCGGCTCGCCATGGCCAGGGCGGAGATCTCCATGCATCAGGCATTGAGGCGGGCTGAGTGCCTCGAGGAGGCTCGCAGGGAATTTGGTGAGCACATGGGGTTGTCCCTGCGAGACCTCGGGGCCAGGACTGAGTCCCGCCTCCAGGACATTGACATGGAGTTCGAGGATGCCCTGGCCAGCATCACCAAGTGAGCCGCAGGACTAGCCCGCTGCCTTTGTATATAGTTTTTTAGTTAGTTAGTGCTAGGTTTCCTTTATTTCTTTTCATTATTTTGGACCGCTTGGACAATGGCCACTTCTTTGTACATATTTTTTTAATTAGTTAGTATTAGGTTTCATTAGTGGTGTTGGGCTCATGGACCCTTGAACATTCCTGTATATATAGTTATTTTTTGGGAGGTACATTTTTTTACTTTCATATTGTTTACACCATGTCGTAATGGTTTTTCTTTCATTTCATACTACATGTGTTTACTTTGGACAAAATCTGTTGATTTTTCTATCCTTTGTTTTTTGGTTTCTCATTTTTGTTCCCGGACATGGACCTTTTATTTGCTTTGCCAGATAGTTGTATTAGTTTACTTGATTTTTTTTAAAATAGATTTTTATATTATCTTACACTTGTGTCATTTTTTCTTTGGTTTCTTACATGTCATGATATGGGTTTTGACATTCACTTGCACCCATTGTGTATGTGTGTGTGGCGGACATGTGTTCTTTTGCATACTTGCCTTTGGGGTTGTGTCATGTGATTGCATTCACTATGTGGGTGCATGCAATCCTTGCCTGGGTGTTTGTGCTGGGTATGCTGACCATTACTGCCATTATTGTGTATCGTCAGGACCAGGGGCCAGGGGGACATGGGTGGGGGCCTGGTGGAGGGTGTCCCTGGTGGATGGGGGGTGGTGGGAGACATGGGTGGGGGCCTGGTGGAGGGTGTCCCTGGTGGATGGGGGGTTGGGGGTGGTGGGAGACATGGGTTGGACATGGGTGGGGGCCTGGTGGAGGGTGTCCCTGGTGGATGGGGGGTGGGGGGGTGGGAGACATGGGTGGGGGCCTGGTGGAGGGTGCCCCTGGTGGATGGGGGGTTGGGGGTGGTGGGAGACATGGGTTGGACATGGGTGGGGGCCTGCTGGCAGGTTCCCCACAGTGCTGGGGGTGGGGGTGGTGGGAGACATGGGTGGGGGCCTGGTGGAGGGTGTCCCTGGTGGATGGGGGGTTGGGGGTGGTGGGAGACATGGGTGGGGGCCTGGTGGAGGGTGTCCCTGGTGGATGGGGGGTGGGGGTGGTGGGAGACATGGGTTGGACATGGGTGGGGGCCTGCTGGCAGGTTCCCCACAGTGCTGGGGGTGGGGGTGGTGGGAGACATGGGTGGGGGCCTGGTGGAGGGTGCCCCTGGTGGATGGGGGGTTGGGGGTGGTGGGAGACATGGGTTGGACATGGGTGGGGGCCTGCTGGCAGGTTCCCCACAGTGCTGGGGGTGGGGGTGGTGGGAGACATGGGTGGGGGCCTGGTGGAGGGTGTCCCTGGTGGATGGGGGTTGGGGGTGGTGGGAGACATGGGTTGGACATGGGTGGGGGCCTGGTGGAGGGTGTCCCTGGTGGATGGGGGGTGGGGGGTGGTGGGAGACATGGGTGGGGGCCTGGTGGAGGGTGTCCCTGGTGGATGGGGGTTGGGGGTGGTGGGAGACATGGGTTGGACATGGGTGGGGGCCTGCTGGCAGGTTCCCCACAGTGCTGGGGGTGGGGGTGGTGGGAGACATGGGTGGGGGCCTGGTGGAGGGTGTCCCTGGTGGATGGGGGGTGGGGGTGGTGGGAGACATGAGCAGGTGTGCAGGGTAGTTCCCTGTGGTGTGTGCTGCCTGCAGGGGCCGTGGAGGGTGTACAGGTAATGCCTGGGAGCACACAGCCAATTCGCGTGTGGAACTTCCCGCGCACTCCTGCAATCCACGTACCCGGCCATATCGCGTGTGGAACTTCCCGCGCACCCCTGGAATCCACGTAGCCGGTCATATCGCGTGTGGAACTTCCCGCGCACCCCTGGAATCCACGTACCCGGCCATATCGCGTGTGGAACTTCCCGCGCACCCCTGGAATCCACGTACCCGGCCATATCGCGTGTGGAACTTCCCGCGCACCCCTGCAATCCACGTACCCGGCCATATCGCGTGTGGAACTTCCCGCGCACCCCTGCAATCCACGTACCCGGCCATATCGCGTGTGGAACTTCCCGCGCACCCCTGGAATCCACGTAGCCGGCCATATCGCGTGTGGAACTTCCCGCGCACCCCTGCAATCCACGTACCCGGCCATATCGCGTGTGGAACTTCCCGCGCACCCCTGCAATCCACGTACCCGGCCATATCGCGTGTGGAACTTCCCGCGCACCCCTGGAATCCACGTAGCCGGCCATATCGCGTGTGGAACTTCCCGCGCACCCCTGGAATCCACGTACCCGGCCATATCGCGTGTGGAACTTCCCGCGCACCCCTGGAATCCACGTACCCGGCCATATCGCGTGTGGAACTTCCCGCGCACCCCTGGAATCCACGTACCCGGCCATATCGCGTGTGGAACTTCCCGCGCACCCCTGGAATCCACGTAGCCGGCCATATCGCGTGTGGAACTTCCCGCGCACCCCTGGAATCCACGTACCCGGCCATATCGCGTGTGGAACTTCCCGCGCACCCCTGGAATCCATGTACCCGGCCATATCGCGTGTGGAACTTCCCGCGCACCCCTGGAATCCACGTACCCGGCCATATCGCGTGTGGAACTTCCCGCGCACCCCTGGAATCCACGTACCCTGCCATATCGCGTGTGGAACTTCCCGCGCACCCCTGCAATCCACGTACCCGGCCATATCGCGTGTGGAACTTCCCGCGCACCCCTGCAATCCACGTACCCGGCCATATCGCGTGTGGAACTTCCCGCGCACCCCTGCAATCCACGTAGCCGGCCATATCGCGTGTGGAACTTCCCGCGCACCCCTGGAATCCACGTACCCTGCCATATCGCGTGTGGAACTTCCCGCGCACCCCTGGAATCCACGTACCCGGCCATATCGCGTGTGGAACTTCCCGCGCACCCCTGCAATCCACGTACCCGGCCATATCGCGTGTGGAACTTCCCGCGCACCCCTGCAATCCACGTAGCCGGCCATATCGCGTGTGGAACTTCACGCGCACCCCTGGAATCCACGTACCCGGCCATATCGCGTGTGGAACTTCCCGCGCACCCCTGCAATCCACGTACCCGGCCATATCGCGTGTGGAACTTCCCGCGCACCCCTGGAATCCACGTAGCCGGCCATATCGCGTGTGGAACTTCCCGCGCACCCCTGGAATCCACGTAGCCGGCCATATCGCGTGTGGAACTTCCTGCGCACCCCTGGAATCCACGCACACGTTTATTTTTTCTCTCTGCGCGTGTCTGTGTTTGTGGGTACCCCTTTGTACGTCTTTTGTCCTGGAGGGCAACAGTATTGGACATTGATCATGTCTGTATATAGGTGCTATTTGTTGGCGCACCTTTTAGCGCACATTTCTTGCAGGCGCAGTGACGCTACCGCCTGCTTTCTTGTGGCGGTCGTGTTTGTGCCTGTTTGTGCCTGTGCGCTGCTTTGAGCGTGCGCTTTTTTGCCCTATTCTATTCCATGAATACGTGTTGTATGCGAGCGTGTGGGCGTTCCGCGCACTTGCCTCCTGAACTTTCCCCGTGCCGCCCACATTCTTCCCCATTCCGAGTGTTGTGCCCCATTTTATTCCCCATTCCGAGTATCCCGCCCTGTGTCCCGCCTACTTTAGAGCTGTGCGCTGCGCTCGGAGTGATGGCGCAGTGGCCGTGGCGCACGACGTTGGTTGACCTGTGCGCCGGCCTGCGCCGCGCGTTTTTTCCGCGCACGTCCTCTGCTTTTCTTGCGCAGGGACTTCCATGAATCGACGTGCGCTGGTTTCCCTGCGCTTTGCGCTGATTTTCGGCGCAGCGCACGTATTGGCCCCTCTGCGCCGGGATTTTCGGCGCACATTTATTCCATGAATCGGCCTGTATATCTCTTCATACCAGAACCCCTTAGCATTTCCCATTTATTTCACTGAAAGGCAAGGTGTGTTTACGTTGATTCTCCTGTTAGCTCAATTTCTACTCTGCACTCATTATTTTCATTCAACTAGCCTCAACTTGCTCAAGCCTGCTCACCTCATGTTTCGGGTGGAAAGGCTTGATTTGTTTTGTGTATTTGGATTAATCAAGCAAGAGTTTAAACCTTTACAAAACCTTAAACATTTCACAATTCAGTTGTTTAGAACAAAAGAAAGCTTCTGATTATACTTAAAAGAAATTCATAAACAATTATCAAAATCAATATTAGTCATAATCCATTCGTATATACTTCTATTCTTGCCCCTTTTCCACCATTAATATCCTACAAACTGCCAAATTCTTTTGACGTTAAATATGTTGCTTTTTTCTTACTTGTGCCAGAGGTGATCTGATGTAATTCTTTCCTCCCCTGAGATGAATCTTCTTAATTTGTCCCCTCTCAAAGACCAAGGGGACTGGTTCGACAGAGTAGCGCAGATATTACAGAGCTTAACTGCTTTCTCGCCTTGATGACGTTGTTACACCCAGGTTTCGGCGTCCTACTCTCTGGCATCGTTGGCGGTTACAGCCGCGAATGCGATTTCATACCACCAACAGGGAGCCTCTGGCTCAGAGGAGCGGTCTAGTGGTTCGTGAGAAGGACGAGAGCGAGACTCCTCCTTCCACTCTGGAAGTACGATATGAACGAGTGTTGCCAGGAGTACTACGCGTTGCTACGATTCATCACAGCTCCGCTCCGTGAGTTACTGAAACTGCGATACACGCCTTTCATTGAGTTAGATTTAGGAAAGCCTTTCTTTACTTTACTCTGCTTACATTTCCTACAGGACTTTCCTCCATATACCCTTATCCAGTCCGACCCAGCCGCTCCACCCGACTCAGTCTTACGGACGAAATACTCAGTGGTCTTCTTACCCTTTGGTCGATCCCGTCTCGACACTACCCTCGAACCCCCAAGACTCAACACACGACCTCAACATCCTTGCCTACCCAACAGGTAGGGATCTAAACATTCAGGCTTTGTCACCCTTCACTTCTCTTCCCACAAAATCTTATGTAAACACATCCCTTCTGTTTTTCTTTAACCAATAGTAGATCGGACCGCATCACCAGCCATCAGAGACTCTCCATAACGTTCCTTGGGATTCTCCCACAGGTACATCTCACTCATTCAACCTTGAGTAACCATAATGCGAAGGGTGTTATAGACACTTAATTATATCTATCCTATTCCCACACAAGAGTCTCACCTAAGCCGATTCATCGCGACTCCATCTGGTTAAACTTCCTACTCCAGCCGTGAGGGAGCTACGCGAACCACCAACAGGACTACATCCAAACCGGGTTTTTGTCCCTCTAAGAGGGTTTCCCGGAGAACCCCTTTTTCGATACCTGTGTTGGAAGGAATGGGAAGGGGTCTCCGGTAAACTTTCACTCCTTCAGGAGAAACCGAAGACAAGGTAGGACTTTTCCATTGTTGCTTGCAAAGTGCTTCTGAATTGTATCGGCAGTTACTACAGACGTGCCTCTTAGATCTCGCACGTGGGCAAAATGTTCAGTCTTATCCATAGGAAATTATTTCTGATCCTATGGTCAGGATATTTTACCAGATAACGAGGGAGATGACCTAAAATTCCGCTGTCAGGAATGTGTTACATGGAATAGAGTTACACACTTTTGCCATTGTTTCAATCCAGTCCAACAGCTCTAGTTCTCACTTTACCTTTAGGGTATTGCTACTTAAGGTCTCTAGATCTGATGCCGTTTTGGATAGAATAGTTTTAACTTTCTCTTCTAACCTCCCCAAAATTCTGGATTTCAAGTCAATGAGATGCATTTTGATATCCTCATACAGTGAACTTGGCCTAGGGCTTACAATCTCTCTATACAGTGAGATTAGTTTCCACTCAGCTAGATACCCTAGTGATTTTAGGTCAAGTTCAAACTGCAAAATCCAGCCAGGGGTGCTCAATGGTAAATTCAGGGCCTCCTTCCATAGTTTGCCTTCAATTGTAGCCCAATTTAAGCTCCAGAGTTGTGATTTAGCCTCTAGGCCATACAACAGGACTGGAACTACTTTGGAAATGTAGTATTTTATCATAGGCAACATGGAAATTTTGCAATACTTTTTTCATGTGGGGTACCAGTATCGGTGCTTTACTTAGAATATCAAGTTCCGTTTTAAATGCTGCCGAGCTTGCATAGATCTTGTAACCTAAATATATGAGATCTTCCACCTGTGGAATGACCTGGCCGTTCAGGGACCAGTTTTTGAACTACATTTTTTTCTTTGGTTGCTTAAAGACCGGGATCTTTGATTTTGTGGGATTCATAACCAACCCATTCAAGGTGGCATATTCTCCCAATTTTGTCAGCAATCTTTGCATCCCTATGGCCGTCCTGTCAAATAGAAAATATCGTCCACATAGGCCAGTCAGAAGATCTTTCTTCCATTTAATTCTGTACTGGACAGTGCGGACGATTCTAGGTGATCCACCAAATCTCCCAGAAATAGATTGAAGAACAGATGCGCCTGAGGCACCCTTGCCTTACTCCTCTCTCTACCTTCACAGATTCAGAGAGATGACTTTGTTCATCTTGGCGAACCCTCACTGAGGTACCTCTATGCAACTCCATCAGCACTGAGAGCAATGTATCTGGCCTTCCCTTGGTCCTGAGTTTAAACCACAGTTTAGATCTATCAATCTGGTCAAACGCCTTGGATAAATCTATCCAAGCGCCATATAATGACAAGCCTCCCTTTCCCGCAGCAAATTCACTTGCCAGGTTCAGGGTCAGCCCATTTAGAGAGCTTGAAAGTCCTCGCCTGAAACCTGTTTGGAAGTGAGACATAACCTCTTCCTTGTCTACCCAGATTTAAAGGTCTTTTAATAATAGCTGCATGAAGACCTTACTCAATATCAAGTAGGGCAATAGGACAATAATTTAATAGATTTGTCTTATCACCCCCCTTGAATAAAGGAATAACCAGAGCTGTTTTCCATGAGGGAGGAAATTGCTTTGCCCTTAGGATCTCCTCAAAAAGTTGTTTCAAAGGTTTCGACCAAAGTACCTGATCGTTTTTAAGTGCTTGATATGTGAGGCCGTTACGGCCGGCGGCTTTGGATGATGAGGATTTGGCAATTATTTCCGCAATCTCCTCCTCAAAAGTTAATTTCCAAACATTATTTGAGCTACTTTCTTCTTGGTCTCCTCTTGGTTTCTCAAAAATGCCAGTGAGGTATTCTACCCAATTCTCTTCAGGGACTAAACTACACAGAGAACTATTTGATTACAAATCTAGTTGGCCCATAACTGACCAAAAGCTTCTCGAGTTGGTCTCAGCTAAGAGATTTAACATTAGCTCGCCATCTTTTTGCGATTGAAGCATCTTGTGATTTCTTGACCATTGCCTATAGTTACTCCTTATTTCCTTGACTTCTTTTTTGCAATTAAGGTCCAATAGCTTTACCCTATGTATGTTTTTCCTCACTTCCTGTTTTTTTATCCACGTTTCTTCATCAAAATCATGCATATGTTTTTGCCTACTACCCATAGTTGGCTTTTTAGGGGGGACTGTAGACCAAATGAAGTTAACAAATGTATCTGGCTGACAATATTCTTGCAGTAAGGAGTTTGAGACTTGTTTTAGTTCTCTATTTAACTCTATCCCACGGTGCCCATATTTTACTAGTCTGAGCCTTCCCTCGTCTCCAGTCAGTTTCTGCTTGTCTTTCAGGCTGCAGATAGGTCTGCGAAGGGCAGCTCAAGTTGAGAATGGTCGCTGCCTCCATAGTGTTTCACCTCCAGAGCAGATGCATGAGAGAAAAGGCCCAGACTGACAAAAATGTAGTCCAAAATAGATGATGAGTTACCTCGTTGCCATGTCATAGTAGGGCTATTTTCATGCCCAGCACTCCCATTTAGCATTTTTAGATCCCATGACCTCATGAAGTGCAACCATTGTTGTCCTCTTCTGGACCCTTTTCTTTGCAAAACAGATTCAGAGTTAAAGTCCCCGGCCACTATGATGTCGACGCCTCTCATTTCTGATTTAACTTTTGTCAATAGTGATGCTACAATGGCTAAGAATTTTTGGAGTTCGGAAGAGGCTGGGTTCCAGTAGACGTCTATTACTACCAGCACTGGGTTGGGGATATCAAAGTTTAGATGGATTTTGCAGGCCAAAATTCACAATGTGTCTTTAAATAGCAGGGAGACTGCTTTTATTGAGCATTGATTTACATTTACACGGACAAACTGTTCCACTGCCATCTCACCCTCCTTTTTAACTATTAGATACACCACGGGGGAGACTGTTTCTATTATTCTAAAGGGCCCTTGCCATGCTGCGCGAAACGAGTTCTTATGTTTACTCGTCCGAAAGATAAATTTGTACACTTGATGTCCCACCTTGTATTCCCTTACAGATGTCTTCCTGTCATAATATGTTTTTGCACTATTAGCGGCCTTCTCTAAATACTGCAGCATAAATGCAAATGCATGTTGTAAGTGCTTTGTCATTCCCCTTCTTGTCCACATGTTTAAGAGGTTTTTAGTTATATGCGAGCATGCCTTGTACCTTCCAGCCAGGTAAATATTCTACAAAACTGTTTCGCGCATAATCAGAATCAGTCACTAACACTATCCCTTTGAGTTTATTTTCAACTGCGGTAGCCACTGCTTTGTAAATAGCAGCTAACTCTGCTGCTTGACTACTTCTAGACCCAATCTTCATGCTCACTCTTGGGATGTTGTCACATTTAAACCAGATATTTCCTATTCCTGCCACAAGCTCGTTTTCTGTATTATTTTCCACATGATATGCACAACCATCTACATACATGGTTGGTAACCCTACATATATCCTCATTGAATGCTTTGTGTGGGGATTGTTCAAATTAATTCAAATTTAATTCTATTTCTGCTTCATTGGGTGCGCATTCGGCTGTGCAACGATGCAGATCTGCTAGCCCTTGGGAAATTGTTTTTTTAATTTTGTCCATATTGTACCTCCACAGGGGAACCCCTGAAGTACCAATGTCCAAGAAGTGATTCTGGACTGTGCCAAATTCCCTGACCTAATTCTCTTGCTTTGTAGAAATTGTAACGGTTGGTGATTGGTTTCAATAATTACTCTTTCCCCTTGAATGATGGGATGGAAATGCTGCAATTCCCAAACAGTGGTTAGGAGTGCTTTTTCACATTCACTGAACCTAGTTTTAACCTGAGATAACGCCTTGCTGGCATATGCAATACTTTTGTTATTCAAATCATGCCTTTGAGATTGCATAATCTCTGCATAATTCTCAATAAATCTCCTGCTATAGCCTGTCATCCCTAATAAATTCTTCCATCCGTTCAAGTTAGTAGGATCTCTTCAACTTCTGTATTGCCTCCACCTTTTCTTTTGTGGATTCAACCCATTCTCAGTCACCTCAGGACCTAAGAAGTTCTGTACTTTCTGTAGACACCTTGCTCCCGCCTTCTGCAACTGGCCACGCACATGTCTAATCTCATTGAAATTACTTTTCAGATTCTCATTTTTAATTAGCACATCATCTTCAGAACCAGTTCCCCCAACCTTGGGACTTGGGATAAGCCACACTAATAACGAACTCTTGTGCCTTTTATAAATATATTTGCATGTAACATTTAGCAAATTCACATGGAAACTTCTGGCTGACTAAGGAAAAATACATTCATTCATTCATGCCCTCACGTTTTTTACTGGCATGCTCACCTCGTACAGGGAAGATTCTCCCTCTGTGTCAGCTTGGCAGCAAATGCAGTCGACCTCCAGCCCCCAGAGAGGGTGCGAACTCCATGCCAGAATAACCGCTCCCCGATCTATCGACTGCCTTTGGCTCAGCTGTTTAAACCTCTGTCAGTCTGCTGCCTGGAAAGAACCTTTGCCCCTCTCCACTGCTTGTCTGCCTGGATGTCTGCCGTTCTTCTCTGAACAACATCTGCCTCCACCCTTTCTCTCAGCCACATTTAAAGTCGCTTTCTGTCATTGAAACAGAAGCCTTCCCCTGTCTAAATCATACCACTGAATCCCATGTGCTATTACTGTTGGACCACAAAACAATACCTTTCCCTTCCTTTTGGTCCTGGCTTAACAATACTGCCTCTCAGCAAAGCACATTCCTTTTTTGCAATCTGTGCCATGCCGCAAGAAATCGCACAGCCAAAGAATACTTGCATGTTTTAAACTGCAGAAAAGCACTTCAATTCCGACCTGTCGACTGTGCCTGCTTTGTTACAGACATGTGATGAATTATAGGGTGAGGGTATTAATGGATTAGTTTAGATTAGTATGTATGCAGTGCAAACCGGTCAGATGACCTGTTTATCCTAAACTCTTGGTATTTTAAACACGTGGTTACTGCAAGAATGTGCATTTCCACTTGCAATGTACACTAACCACTTGATGTCTGTATTCTCCATATGAATCCCCTTGTCATCATTTACTAATCACTTACTGCATCCATGTACAGTATCCCTACAAGTCGCTCCTCAAGGAGGTCTTAGGCACTGATGGCCTCTTCTCAGTCTACCTGGTCAAACATACACATCAGATCCCAGGAAAAAGACCTGTTCCGGGAGCACCGGCGAGAACGATCATATCACGCCTGCTTAATTTCAGGAACCGGGACACAGTGCGGCGACTTGCACGTGAAAGAAGACATCTGATTTACAGAGGAGACCAAATCCAGCTTTCTGGACTTCTCGAACAAGACTCAGGACTCAAGGAAAACCTACACCAACATTAAAAAGGGCTATGAGGTAGAGAGGTATTAAATATGCTATGACTTTTCCATCCAAGCTGCGGGTGGAGCATAACAGGAAAGCTCTTGTTTTTCCAGTCACTGCATGAAGCTAGAGACTTTCTGGACTCGCTCCATTCACGGTTGCCTAGAACCCCAGATTGAGAGAAGACACATCCAACGGCAGCCCGAGATCTGGGCTGACATGTTCTGGATGACGACCAGGCACACCCTGGACCAATATCTATATGATCATCTTTTTGATGCCAGTTGGGATTTTTTTGCGTGGGGGTGTCGGCTGAAAGGTCGAGCGACACCTCAAGTTAAATACGCAACTGATTAGGGCTGCTCAAGGGGTGGAGGTTAAGAACCGGCTTGTTGAGGTTGCTGGTTGGGGAGGGGGTGGGAAGGTGGTTCTTGCAGTTTTCTTTTTAAGTGTTCCTATGTTTTTGACAGCAGAAATGACTCTTATCCATCCGGACAATGAAAGTGAAGGTTCACTGTTCAATGATGAGACTCAATCTGGGGACCCGGCCTTAGAGTGCAAATCTCAGGTAATCTGTCCACCCGGGTTATCATTCACCTCCTTTTGCGGAGCTTCAGCACCTTAATGGCTTTTCAGAGGCATGAAAGGTGCTACTGTATCTAACTAGGCACCAGGCAGACATTGCTTTTCTACAAGAAATGCATTTGACCTCAGATACTGAAGTGATATTTGCAAAGCAATGGGACTGTCACAGATACTACTCTTCATATTTGTCCTACTCCAGGGGGGTCTGCATTCTGGTCCACAAATCATTAGGTTTCCGACTCACTGAAGTAGCTTGGGACACTGAAGAAAGGGCCCTATAGTCCGAGGCGTTATTCCCAACTGTACGTTTACGTTGGTCAATTGTTATGCTCCCGATATAGACAACCTAGAGTACTTAGAATGGATTGAACAACAGTTGCTTAGATAGATGGACAATGTGATCGTCTGGGAGGGGGGTTTATCACTGTGCTAGTCCCAGAGCTTGATAGGTCCAGAAATGCCTTTAAGTTAACCTCCAGGGCGTAAGTATAACATTACTACCGAGCAAACTGCCCGGACTAAGGGTTACATGGAGGGCTAGACACCCAATGGGGCAAGAATACACTTCCCGCTCTTCTGTGCATCACTCATATTCCTGCAAGTTGCAAGGAACAAGGTGGGTGGTAGAGTGTGAAGTCCTGGCCTCTACACTGCTGGAACATTCAGAGGGGGGCGGGGGGGGTGTGTTCACATTGAAGCCCCAGGGACATTTTCGGTCAGGTTACGCTGGCAATTAAAGTGAAGCTCTGACAGACATAGTGTTTTGAGCAGAGATCCTACAGGAAACTGATTAGAGAAAATGAATTAACAGTGTAGTCCACTCGGATGCTTTGGGCGGCCTTTAAATGTGTCATCAGGGGGTTCTGCATTGCTAAAGGAAATGGCATTCTTAGGACCATTAGAAGGGAACTGCATGAACTTGAACAGTTTGAAAATGTGAAAAGGGACCAGGATAGAATAGACAACCCTGACACTCTAGTACAGATACACATACATTACGGCATTTTCAGCAAACGGCAGAAAGGGATGTTAAATACCAGGGCAGGAGCTCCGCAGTCAGGCAATATGGGGAGGTACAGGGCCCAGGGAAAACCCAGGCATGGCTGGTGCGTATTGGGGACTGTACTCATTCTATGAGGGATGCCTCCTGGGCGGTGCAGCACACAGATGCAGGAATTGTTAAGGCACTGGCAGACTATTATACCAGCTTATATACATCCGCCTTGAGCGCATCTTCATCGCTCACAAGGGTTACCTGGACCAAACAGCACTGTACTGGTTCTCACCAATGGAAAGGGAAATACTTAATAATCCTATCGCGGTAAATGAAATGGTAAGGGCCATCCAAGCGCTACTGGGGGGGGGCGAGGTGCCTGGGCCAGATAGCCTGACAGCTAAATTTTACAAGAAGTTTGCCACGAGATTAACCCTGCAGCTACTTCAGGTTTACCATCAGGAGCTGGAGGAGGGGGTGCTTCCAGACTCGATATGGGAGGCTGTATTGACTACTACTCAATCCTGAGAAAGATCCCTGAGACAGTTCGGCATACTGGCCAATCTCAGACAATAAAATCCTAGCCAAGATCCTGGCGGCCCATTTTGCACCCATGATGTCTGAATGTGTCGTAGCAGACCAATCTGGCTTCATCCCGGCAGTTTAACCTCATACAGGATCTGGCGAGTCTTTGGCTTGAAGTCTGCGATAGATCCAGACATTCCTGTGGTGGTCGCCCTACTTGATGCAGAGAAGGCTTTTGACTCTGTTGAGTGGTCCTTCGTCTTCACTGTTCTCAAGATGATGGGGCCAGGCGCTGCTTTTACCTCTCTATTCTCGCTACTATACACATGGCCTACTGCATGGCTACTAGCCAATGGCCACTTATATGATTCCCTCCCAATGGAAAGGGTGCCCCCTCCTGCCTCTGCTCTGGCAATAGAACCTCTGGCTGAATTACTTATGGAACACCATCTACATAGAGGTGTGAGCTATTCATGCATAAACGAGCCGTCTCACTGTAGGCAGACAATATGAATCTTTCCATCAAAGACCCAGAAACTAATGTATCGCCTATTAGGACAGATGTTCTTGATTTTGGGCATTATTCGGGACTCAAAATGAATGCTGCTAAGTCAGTCCTTTTTCCACTCATGCAGTGTCTAGCAAAATTCTCAAGGAGGTCTGGGGTTCCAGTGGCACATGGGCAGTACACGTTATCTGGGGGATGAACTGGTCAGAAACCCAGAAATACTATGGAGGGGAAATGATAAGTTACTCGTCGTAGTGACTAAAGTACTCCTAGTCCATAGTCCCCTTTCCTCCATACTGTATGGGCATCCCTAGCTAGGGATGGGAGACAGAACCTTTTTCAGCAGAAGAATCTTCCCATTTACATTTAGATGCGCGACACTGGGAGCATGTGCTCCCTTGACTCCACCCATGGGTGCCACTCCTCAGTCCCCCTTGATGCATCGACAATATTAACATTGCCTAATGACACACATTTTATTAGGGGGAGGATGGTGGGACATATGGAGGAAAGGGGACTATGGACTAGGAGTACGTTAGTCACTACGGTGAGTAACTTATAATTACACTTACGTCCCGTCCCCTTTCCTCCATACTGTATGGGCAATGACAAGTGAATGTAGCCCCGGGAGGAGAGTTGTCACTCTTAAGAAAACAAGTTCCTTAACACTGCCTGACCAAATGCTGCGCCCGTCTCGCCGCTGGCATCCAAACCGTTGTGCTTGCAGAAGGCCGAGGGAGTAGCCCACGTGGCTGCTTTGCTGATAACCTGCCACGGAACGTGCCTCTGGAAAGTTACCACTGTTTCCTTAGCTGTGACAGCGTGGGCATGCACGTTTGCTGCCCCTCATAAGCCTCCTTGATGGCCATAACCATCCACCTTGCTATGGAAGCATTGGAAGCCCGACAGCCTGGTTTTGATCCCCCAAAGGTGACTAAGAGGGCTTCTGATTTGCAGAAGCTCTTGGTTCTGTCCAGGTAGAATCTTAGTGCCGAAAGTTGGTAACACTATCTCCACATTAAGGTGAAAATATTATAAGTTACTCACCGTAGTGACTAACGTACTCTTAGTCCATAGTCCCCTTTCCTCCATACTGCATGGCCGTCCCTCTCGACGGGAGACGGAAACTTTTACACCAGAATAATCTTCTTTCCCTCTAAATTTAAAGGCGCGGCCCTGGGAGCATGCGCTGTCCTGACTCTCCCCTCCGGAACCACACCTCAGTCCCCAAAGGCGCGTAGACAATAGAAATGCCATTGCCTAATGACACCAGATTAGTAGGGGGGAGGATGGTGGGACGTATGGAGGAAAGGGGACTATGGACTAAGAGTATGTTAGTCACTACGGTGAGTAACTTATAATTACTCTTATGTCCCATCCCCTTTCCTCCATACTGCATGGGCGATTACAACTGAATGTAGCTCCAGGGTGGAGAGGAGACCCTCCCTAAGCAAACAGGTTCCGGAGAACCGCCTGTTCGAAAGCCGCATCTGATCTGGAGCCGGCATTCAAACAGTAATGCTTGCAGAAAGCAGAGGGAGTGGCCCATGTGGCCGCCCTGCTAATGACCTGCCAGGGGATATGGCCCTGACCGTGTGGGCATGCATGTTCGCCGGAAGGGGTCTATGCTGGCCCTCGTATGCTTCCTTGATGGCCGAGATCATCCAGCGTGAGATGGAGGCTTTGGAGGCCTGATAACCCGGCCTGGCGCCTCCAAAGGTGATGAATAGGGCATCTGATATGATATGACATTTATAACGCGCCTATACACAAGTGTTTGAAGGCGTGACGAGGCATGGGAGGGGGAACAAGGGAAGACAAACCACGATCTTACTAGGCCAGGTGTCATTCAGATCGCGCAAGTACATGGGAAGGGGGAAAGGGAAAGTGAGAGTGGGAAGGGAGAGGGGAAAGTGCAGTTCATGGGATAGAATAAATAAGATAGTAAAACGGCCATAAAGGTGGCAAGTGCAAGGTAAGTGCAGACATAAGTGCTGGTAGGGGGACTGTAAGGGATACAGAAAACAGTCCCCAGGTGCAGGGGTTGCCATAGAGGCAGTGCAGGTGTGCAACTGGTGGGGTCTGGACCTGAGATCAGAAGGGTGGCCAGGTAACCAGTGCAGTATCAGCCAGGATCAGAAGGGTGGACAGGTAACCAGTGCAGGATCAGAAGGGTGGCCAGGTAACCAGTGCAGTATCAGCCAGGATCAGTATCTGACTTGCGGATGCCCTTGGTTCTGTCCAAGTAGAATTTCAGGGCACGCCTGACATCCAGGCAGTGCAGAACTCTCTGAGGCTCATCCTTCGGGTCCGTAAAGAATGAAGGAAGGACGATCTCCTCGTTTAAGTGAAAGGCTGATGGCACCTTAGGTAAAAATGCCGGATGGGTTCCGCAGGACCACCTTGTCCTTGTGAAAGGTGATGTACGGTTCTGAGGCGACTGGGGCCTAGATCTCGCTGACCCTGCCCGCCGATGTGAGGCCGACTAACAGGGCCATTTTCATGGTGACCAGCCTGATGTTCGCAGTTGCCATAGGCTCAAAAGGCTTGTGCACGAGGGTGCCCAAGGCCAGATTCAAATCCCACACGGGGTGTGGCTTCCTGATGGGTGGGTAGAGCATAGCAAGCCCAGCCAAATGTCTCCTGGCGATCGGGTTGGGAGAGGAGAAGACCCCTTCCTCCGAGTTCCTGTAGGCCCCAATGGCTGAGAGGTATGTGCAGCAGGTGTCCACCTGCACGCCAGTGTTGGCAAGGTGAGTTGAGAATGACAGCACGTCGTCCAATGAGCAAGCCAGCAGGTCAATATCCTTGGAGTGAGCCCAGTGGCAGAACCTGGTCCATTTACTCTTATACTGCGCTCTGGTAGCCTTGCTCCTAGCCCCCTGTATGATTTCCAGGTTGGCTTGAGAGTGGCTGAGTGTCACCTGCTCAGGAACCATGCTGTGAGGGCCAGCTTCTGGGGGGTGGGGTGGACGAACCTGCCCCCCTGCTGGGTCAGAAGGTGTGCTGGGCCCATCAGGAGGTGGATTGGAGAGACCGCCGAGAGGCTGAGCAGCTCCGAGAACCATGTCCTGGCTGGCCACCACAGAGCTATCAGAATGAGGTTGACTTGGTGAGACTCCTTGAACTTGCAAAGTACTCTGTGAATCAGTTGAGTGGTCGGGAAGACATATGCCGACATGCCGTTCCACTGAATCCACAAGGCGTCGCCCAGTGAGTCTAGGCCCTGCCCCTGCCAGGAGGCGAACTGGGGGCACTTCTTGTTGTCTCTGGTGGCAAAGAGATCTACCTGGGGGAGGCCCCAACAGTGGAAGATTTCCTGTGCAACAAAGTCGTTCAGCTGCCACTCATAGTTGTCCGCTCCCAACCTGCTGAGACTGTCCTCTTCCAGGTTGGATTCCCCCGGAAGGTGCACTGCCATGATAGATGTCGTTCTCCAAGACCCATTCCCACATGCTGATCACCAGTCTGCACAGGGAAGGGGACCTGATTCCCCCCCTTGCTTGTTGATGTAGTACATACTGGTCGAATTGTCTGTCTGGATGAGGACCACTCATCCCTTGATACGTGGGTTCAGTTCCAGCCAATTGATGTGGTATTCTTGTTCTTGACGGGTCCACGTGCCGTGGACCAAGAGGTCCTCCAGGGTGGCTCCCCAGTCCTCTAGGGAGGAGTCTTTGATAATCGTCACCTGAGGGACGGGGTCCAGAAGGGCTTGCCCGCCCGTAGGTTGCAGTCCCTGGACCACCATGTGAGGTCCGGGTGGAGAGAGATTGGGATCCTGATAATTTCAGCCTGAGAGCCCCTCTCCTGGTTCCACGATGCTGCGAAGTGTAGCTGCTGGTACTGTTAAACGGAATATGATATTGTGCCTCCTTTATTGTATATATTGGCCTAAACCCAGTCGCTCTGCGAAGAAATCCGCATTGCAAAGTTCCGATCTTAGATTGATTTAGCTGCCATTTTTGGTTCATCCGCCATTTTGATTTCCATTCCAAAGTAATTTGGTGTTCTAAAATGGTGGACAGTGTTTCCCATATGTAACTGAGCCGTCCTGACCTTTGTATAGAAGTTAATGCCTGAACTGTCCGTTGGCCGAATGTTTGGGTCGAGTAAAGAGACCTTGTCCTACGCTTGACTTGCAGACAGAGGATTACCTGCACCAACAAGTCCGATCCGCGGACGTACATCAACTGCAATGCTGTCTTAATACTGAACGTGGACAGTTGTTGAACTACATTGTATAGGACATGTACTAAGGCTTAATGTTAAATCCAAAGATACACTGTTGCCATTGTGACTTGTTGATGTACAAACTGAAAATAATCCACATGCATATAGTTGGACAAACTAGAAGTGAACTCAGCACGAACCTTAGACCGAGTATCATTAACTTGTAGAGGGGCTGGACATTATTACCGAAAATGTATAAAATGCACAACTGTCTAGATGTCCAGTACCTCTCACTTCTCACACTGAAAGCTCTGGTATTCGCTGTGATGTACTGAGGGCCAGATAGCTATCTGATACTTTGTTTCTTTGTAAACTGTACAGTTATAGAATAAAGATCTGTGAATCTTTATAAGCCCGTGTTTGGTGTATTTCCTTTTGGGGTACTCAGCCTCGATATTTCCTTTTGCTTTTACAGATGGCGCCCCAATAGGGACCCTCAAGATTGATGCCAGCTCGTTGAAGGCTGACGCAGCTATCGGACCGGGATCGGACGGTGTAAAAGGGGGCCCCTTTCTTGGATGAGAAGCAACACCTCAGCAGCGCTGCACGACCCGATCCCTGGACGGTGAGCACACGGTCCTAGTCGGCATCTTGACGAGGGTCCATATATCGAGGCGGGCAGATTTGCCGAAATCACCAACCACGTGGGACCTTAGTTAGAACTTTGTAATCCAATCGGACCTCCTTAGGATTTGATCAGGTGAGTCGTGACCCGATTCTTAAGAATCCTGATAATTTGTTTTGGCGTATTACACTTGCAAGTGCAATTATTGACCAGGTAACACCAGTAATCTGACATGCCTGGGAAATTGTCTGCCTGCTTCAGAGCATTATTCCGCAGTGATAGACAATCTTTGGAATTTGGCCGACCCGCACCAATGGAGGAGTTGCCGGCGTGTACTATGTACTGTAATCATGGCATTGGTAGTATAGTATTTAATTATATTTGGCACAGACAAACTAGACATGCTTCCGAACTTCAGTGGACAATCAATGGTAGTTTTGAAATTCCTCATATTGAATATTTAGAAACCATATTAGTAAAGAAAAAGGCTAGGCCTGCAGCATTCGATGTATTACAGAATTGGAAGAAAGAAACTATGCAGCAGTTTAAGGGTAGAGAAAAGCATGCACGCCGTTATATGACGAATGCCGAAAAAGTGTTGTTATACGACCAGAATAAACAGTCTGAGTCAGTTAGGAATGTGGATAGGGCTTTTTCACTCGGTATCCAGAAAATGTATCCTTCTAAAGACTTTCATGTATCTGATGAACTCATTGACAAACTTTTAAATGAACAAAGGCCTGGTGCCACTGCGCCACCTCCGTATATTCCTCTTCCTGCTGTTATTCCTCCTCCCGTTGCTCCTCCTGCTCCTCCTATTGTTCCTCTTAATGTTCCTCTTCCTCCGGCTTTTATTCCTCCTCTTGTCATCGCTCCTCCACCCGTTCCTCCACCTTTGCCTGCTGTAACGGGTCCAGTGGGTTTGCCTGCTGCACCAGTGATAGCACCTTTGCTTCCGAATGTTCAAAATGTACCTACTCTCCCTCTTCCAAGTGGTTCTGGACCGCTTGTAGTGGATCAGGGAGCAGGATCGAGGGTTGTAACTCATAATACTGTGTCGTCAGAGAGAAAGCATGAATTGACTACACGGGCTAAACATTGCATGGAGAGGGGTGAACAAGCTGATGTCCTTGCTACACTCTAATTTAGACAATTTTCCTGAGAAAAACGTTTTTATTGAAGGATTAGGAGTTCATTTATGTATAATGTGGAACAGGCTAAATGATATAGATCTCCCACAAGGGTTAAGGGATGTGAATACTTTAGCATTCTCTGGGGATACTGCAGAGAAAGTACAAGAACATGTCGAGAGGGTTTTTGTGTATAGAAGGGGAGTTGGAAAGGATAAGGAATGAAGATATAGATGGTGATAGTTTGGACACTATGTTAGTACAGAAACAGTTATATCCTTGTCGTAAATCGATAAATGAGGAAACACAAATGTGTACGAAAGATGCGATTAGGTGGATCTCAGACACGTCGATAACTCCCGTTGAAGTATATGACATGTATAGTCAATATAAGCCAGAAATGCAGAGGAAAGTGATACAGGTAACGGTAGAGTACCTACAGGATGAATGCGTAAAACGAAAGATTTGTTGTCCTGCAGAGTTATTGAGTATTTATAAGAGGGCTTTTTCGTTTGACACTTCTTCAGCTGCTTTAGCGCTCGATTTAGCTCTGTTGCTTAGTAAGTGTTCGGAGTTGCTTACTTCTCAGTTGCCTATGAGAGAGGTTCCTCCGACATTTGTCCCAAAGGTTGAGATTCCCACTGATGCTGCAGCAGGTACACCTGCTTGAGATATTCCTGCACATTATGTGTCGTAGTTCGTTCACGTCCCGTTCTCGAGACAGGAAGGGAACACCATCAAACAATCTATTCCCGATATTAAGAAGAATCCGACAGGGTTCTACAAAGAGATAGAATCTGTCTTGCAATCATCAGTATTTACCTTAAGTGATATTGATTTGTTATTTCCCGTACTCCTGCCTGTTGATTAGTGGAAGCTGTAGATGATGTACCAGGGTTAGGAGATTCATGGGATAATATGATTAGGCTCGATAGAGAGAGGCCAGCTGGCGAGAGACCACCACAGGTAATACTAACTTTGCTTGATAGAATAGTTACAAAGTTGAAAGCTATAATTCCTGAGAGGATTATTGGGACAAGCTTACTGCCTGTGTCCAATGAAAATCATAGGGTGCTACCGAGTTCTTTAATCAGTTTGAACAAGTATTTTCAGATTGCAGTGGGCAAGACTTAAGCACAGAGTCTGGGAAACGACTGTTCTTGGACACATTTGTGCGCGGATTGCTGCCTAACATCCAGTCACAGATTATTTCGTCTGAGAGCGCTTGGCAAGCGAAGTCTCAGTCAGAGGTACTGCATATGGCTCAGTACTATGAGAATCGTGTCAATAACGAAAAGGAAAGAGTTGAAAAGAGAAAAGGTGACTTAAAGACAAAAGTACTATTGCAGCAAATTGTTAGGGGCCCTAGACGGGGTAATTCGCAATTTAGGGGTCAGTATATTCCACAGGGAAATGCATCATTGGGTCCTGTAAACAAAAAACCAGTGTGCTTATTGTAGACAGGAGGGTCATTGGTGTGCACAATGCCCGATCCTCCAGCAGAGGTCGAATAACGCATTTGGGAATATGGGCAGATTATCCAGAGGCCGTCCAGGGGCAGGGGGTCCTGGCAGGAGTCAGTTTTCACAGAATTCACAGCAACCTTTTTCTCAGGACAATCAGGCACAAAGTGTGGACAATAGAAACATTTTTGATCATCCTTCTGCTGCTTACCTCTCTGAAGAACTTCCTTTCAATGACATTCTGTTTCGCTAGGATTGCCCGAAGCAGGGTTTGGAACCAACAGCTATTCCCATTAATCAGAAAGGTCCCTACGTTGAGATGATAGTGGGAAATAGGAAGCATCTATTCTTGATAGATACAGGGGCACAGAAGTGTTCAATTGACCATTCGTGGGTTCCAAACATTCCACTGTCAGGGCAAACCAATGTTTCTGTAGGGTTTTCTGGCACACCTGTTGTCTGTACGGTTTCTTCACTGGTACCTATTACTTTGGGTCCATTTACGGACCACTGTCCATTCCTTTTGACCACGAATTGTGGAGAGAATTTGTTGGGGTTGAATCTGTTGAAGGAATTAAATGCGGTAATTCATTGTTCTTCTGATGGAGTGTGTTTGGCGATTTCACCACAGCAACTTTCTTTCTCTCAATTTTTAACCACACCATGACATACTCACAGGTGACTGTCTGCCAGTCAAAAGCAGAGGATATCGAATGTCAGAAAATGCAAGAACCCACATCAAAGGTGAGGTCAGCAAGATGCTTGATCTCGGGGTAATAGAGCCCTCTACTAGTCCATGGTCTAGCCCAGTTATGTTAGTACCAAAGGCAGGATTTAAAGAACTTAGATTCTGTGTGGATTACAGAGCTCTTAATGCAGTCACTAAGACTGATGCCCACCCTTTGCCAAGGACAGATGAGTTGGTGGATAGACTTGGTGCAGCCAAGTTCCTCAGCACATTTGACTTGACGTCAGGCTATTGGCAAATAGCCCTGACAGACCATGCCAAGGAGAAAACTGCATTTTCTACCCCAGTTGGCTTATACCAGTTTAAGGTTATGTCTTTTGGATTGAAAAATGCACCTGCTACATTTCAAAGGATGGTAAACCAGGTTCTGAATGGGATGGAGGACTTCTGCATGGCATACTTGGATGACATAGCAGTGTTCAGCAATTCCTGGGAAGAACATGTGGACCACCTGAGATATGTTTTGCAGGCTCTTGGAAAGGCCAATTTGACCATAAAGGCGAGTAAATGCCAGATTGGACAGAGTAAAGTGGTCTACCTTGGACATGAGGTAGGAGGTGGAGAAATAAGGCCTTTGCCCAGTAAGATTGAAGCTGTCCAAAATTGGACAACACCTACTACTCAGACTCAGGTGAGAGCCTTCTTAGGCCTCACTGGGTATTACAGGAATTTCATTGAGAACTATGGGTCCATAGCTTCTCCACTGAATGTCATCTCCTCTCCTAAATTCCCTAAAAAGGTTAGGTGGAATGAGGAATGCAATCAGGCCTTTGAGCTCCTGACTACCACCAAACTTTAATTGTGCAAACAGATGCTTCAAATGTAGGAATAGGTGCAGTCCTCAGTCAACTGGATGGGATAGGTAGGGAGCACCCCATTTGCTTCATCAGTAGAAAACTGAAGGATCCTGAAACAAGGTGGGCAACCATTGAACAAGAGTGTTTTACTATTGTGTGGGCTCTGAAGAAGTTTAGGCCATACTTGTATGGTTCTACCTTTGTCATTCGGACTGACCACCAACCCTTGAGATGGTTAATGCAAATGAAAGGGGAAACCCCAAAACTATTGAGATGGTCAATCTGCCTGCAAGGGTTTGATTTCACCATCGAGCACAGGTCAGGGTGTCACCACCAAAATGCTGATGGTCTCTCTAGGATGTATGTCATCGACTAGAGGTATGAGATTCATCCAGGAGTGGATTAAATCCTCCTGTTCCTTAGTCTGGGGGGCGGCGAGTGTTAGGGAGAATTCTCTCTTTAGGCTGAATTTCCTAACCTAGTGAGTCCCCCAGCAGCTTTGCTGGATTTCTGGAGTTTGTTTTTTTCTCCTGCCAAGAGTGAGACTCTTTTCCTCACACTCTTGGACATGATTTGTGGTATTCCTTTGAATGTTAATGTGTTTTATGGGCTATGGGGTCTTTTACTCCATAGGGTCTCATGTGTTTTTACTATGTGTGTTACACAGCACCCTCCGTGCAGTGACACAGGGGTGTCATAGTGACACCCCACCATAGACTCCATACCCTGAGACTGACTACTGTCTCCCAGGGCATGTAAAGTCACCATTGGCTTTACTAGTCCCAAATTATTAACAGAAACCGGTACAAACCATCATATTGTGGACGTACTGGTCGTGGCAATTGGATTGCCCCGGGGTCTGTTAGTCGAGGGGGCACGTCTCCGTCCCCCCTGATCGAGTTTTGGCTGGTGGCAGTGGATACTACTTTTTTATATTCGACCGCGAATATATCCCTATGGGATTTTCCCATTGTTCGAGGCTACCAACTTTAATTATTTAATTCTAATAGCCTCGAACATACCACCGGTTTATTTAATTAATATTAATTCGCCGGTTGGCATTTTTTGCCAGGACTCAATTCTAAAATGGCGTTTGTGTTCTCTTCTGTGACTCCAACCCAAGTCGAGCCCTTTCTTCGCCACAGAAGCCTCCAAATGTGGTGCCACTATGTCTGGGTACCACAGGGGGTGTGGGAGGGGGTTTAGGCACCCTGGACTGAGTTACCTTGGTAACTCAAGTCGCACTCTTGTGTGATTGGCCCAAGTGGTGAGCCGGCCGGCTCACCACTTAGCATGTTTGATTGACAGCTAGGCTGAGTGAATGGGGGTGTGCTGCATAAAAGCAGGGCTTTGGGGACTGGAACTTCAGAAGTCGCCACAGGACCTGAGAATCCGATGAGGGAGAAGCTGAGCCGACCTACCACGACGACACCACCGGTGGAGCCCTGCGGAACCGACTCACCACTTCCCGACGACAGAGAAGATCTCCCGGCTGGAGAGGCTTCTTCCACTGACTGGTGGGCCCAACCAGTTTACCTTCTTTTCCTCGCATCCCAGGACGTCTTGTGGTCGAATTGCCCGTGCCAAGCACCCCAGCAACCGGATAGCCACTTACCACTGGACCGCGAATAAAAGGACCGCTCCTTTTACCTGAGAACTCTGCGGCTGGTTTCTTCCCTGGCAGTGCAACGGACTCCTGTCTTCCTCCCCGAAGAGATCCTCTCTTCCCACGGACGAAGCACCGACTTGCATCCGCTGCCAGGAACAACTACCCCCGCTGGACTATTCTCACCACTTTAAGGTACCGTGTCCGCCAGGCCTCCCTTTCTAAAGATTGCTACAAGGTAATAATAATCCCTTAACCTTCTGGACTGGGCTGGCCGCCTTGACCATCTAACTGGGCCCTTTCTTTGGTCCAACTCTTTTTGAACCTTTTCAAGACTTTTGTGCACTGCAACCGTGTGACCTTGGACACATTTCGTTCTGATCCTCTTAAAGTGGATCCGGCCTTCTGAACTCTAACTTCACGGTTTTACTTTGCCTTCCTCTCTTGTTGTGTTCTTGTGAAAGTGTTGGGATCTGTTTCAAATTATACTCTGCTCTTCTCTCCCTTTTTAAAACGAATTATAAGAGTGCCATCTGCGTTAAGCGCTCACCGCTTTCTGAAAATAAGTGGGGCTTTACTTAAGACTTGTCTTATATTCTTTTAAGGGAGTGTACATCTTTTAGTGACCGTGTTTCTTAACTGCTTAACCTTAGTGCCTGTGTGTTTTACTAGATGTGGTTTTAAATAAATAATTATATCTCTTTTACACCAAGCTCTGGTCAGTGTTTACTTGTTCTACTGTGTTCTTTTGACTTATTGTGAATACTCTATATATAGCCTTCTTGAGGGAAGTCTGACTGCTCAGCCACAGCTACCAAGTGAATCTGTGTGGTACAGACTGCTACCAAGTGGGTTTACTGCCAAACACCTGTAGTCTTAAATCTTTTGCAGTGGTCCCAGAGGGAACTGCACAGGTTTCTGCCTAACATCCTCGACTCAGCTTCGTACTTGCAGGATACTTTGATCCTATCCTTTTTTCAGTGAGAACTCAGTAGATCAACCTGGTAGTGGTGTTTCCAGCCTCCTCTTATCGAAAGTTCCCTTCGTGCCAAAACGGAGAGGACTCAATAAGAGATCTGCTCACAAACACTCACTCCATACGTGGACCAATCACAGACCACGGTGGTCTCGGGCATTCAGGACACTCCAGACTCTCTGGCACCCAGGATGTGTATTGGGACCAGACATCCCAGCCCACATCCTGGAGGCACACACACAAGGCATGCAGAAGCCTATGAAAGCATTGGGATTCGTGGGAAACTGCATGACCAAATAAAGACTGGCCCGGGTCGACTTAACCTGGGGAAGGTGAAGGGGCAAGATGGCCAAAGGACAGGACAAAGAACCTCGTGGCATGGGCATTTTGGAGCCAGGCCACCTATTCGAGCGAAACGCGGTTAACACGGCAGGAAAGGGTTAAAAATAATGCAAAACGATAGCTGCCACCAGTCCTGTCCCTGACACATCTGCACAGTTCATAAAAAGTCTAGCGAGAGTATCTAGTGCCTTTGGAAATGACTATAGACCCAAGTGTGCTGTATGGTAAGATACATTGCACACTTGTTACGTGTGCACGAAAGTTGCAACATGAGGAAAGGACTAAGGGAAACAAAGTCTCCCAGTACTGACTGTCTTAAGGGCATGTCAGTTTCCCCATAAAAAGTGAGCGAAAGCCCAGAGAAGTGCAGCTGAAGGCTCTGCTTCTCTGGCAAAGTCAGCCAAGGGGGTCTAAACAGCAGCAAAAGGTTTGGGGGTTGACACATGGAGGGAAAATTACATACATATATGAAATCTTTCCTAACAAGGGGGAGAGGAGGGAATAGGTAGACGGTACCCGAGGATACTACGGACAGGATCCAGGGGTCCGCAAAGTTCTGTTGCCAAAAGAAGCATGCCCCCCACTGGCGACATGTGGACCCGAGCGGGTCTATCATGACTTCTTACCCTCGGAGGCAGTGGAGGGGGACTGGAAAAAGCCCTTGCCTCCCCACCCCCCTTTTTGCTGCTTGCACCAACTAGGGGTCAGCGAGCGTTCTGGCTGTCTAGACCTCCGTTCCTGGGAGCCGCGCAAGCCTCCAGATGAGCAACTCTTATCTGAGCGTTGCTGAGACTAGGAGTACGCTTTGGGCGTGGTCTTTGTCAGAATGGTTAAAGACTTAGCTGTCTGAGAGCTATTCTTGTTCTTGTCCAGCTCTTCGTCTGTGCTGGAGTGAAAGATGTCACTGCCCTCGAAGGGCAGGTCTAGAATACGTTCCTGGACATCCGGGTTGAACTGGTTACCCGGAGCCAGGCCATCCTTCTCATGCCAGTGGCAATACAGATGGCACGTCCAGAGGTAGCAATATGTGCCAGAGTGGACTCCATGATATCCTGAGCCACAAGCTTGGCTTCAGCTAGCCCCACCTTGAAACGTGATTGGCTGTGGGTAGGGAGTTCCAGGAGGAAGTCGTCAATTTCCCGCCATAATCTCTGGTTAGCGGCTACCAGCATGGCGTCTGCGTTGGCCTGTTGCATGTGCAAGGAAGCATTGGAATACAGCTTCTTACCGTATGCCTCCAAGGTTTTCTCCTTGCCTAACAGCGCCGTGGAAGACGAGGACGACTGAGGCTTGGAGTACAGTGATGCAGCAGTGATCACCGAGGAGTGTGGCTGAGGGTGGGAGGAGAGCATGAGTGTATCCCCCTCCATCTGCCTGTACTTGGCATCCAGGTGGCGGTTGACTGGCTGGGACAGAGTGAGGTTTGAGCCACCCCTTCTTGGCGAGAGATACCACTTCGGTCTGTAGTGGGATCCCCGTTCTGGCTGAAGGGTGCCTTGTGAGTACTTCAGCGATGATGCCCTCTGCCAGCTGTTCAACCTGGGTCTGTGGGAGACCCAGGTATTCCGGCAGGCCCCAGATACATTCGTGGAAGGCCCTGGCCGATGATGGCGTGTCAGGATCCTCCTCCTCATCAGTATCTTAAGGGTCTGGAGGATTCTGTGGAGGAGGAGGAGTATCCGGAGTCAGAGGCTGGGGCACGGGGACCACCGCCAGAGGCTGAGGAAGAGGAGGCGGCTGGTATGGAACCGCCTGTTGAGTAGGCTGAGGTGTCAGCGTCTATGGTGCCGCTAGCCAAGCAGGAAGGACTTCCCTGACTACGTCCTTGATGATTGCCTCATGAAGTCTCCAGATATAGGGGCTGAGGAACCTCTCAAAGACCCGGTCCTCGCTGGCCGAAGAGGAGGAAGGCACGGACGGGGTAGCTAGAGGCAGCTGCCGACCCTGTACAAACTGATGCAAGGGAAAACAGCCTTGCGCATAAGAAGGGTAGGTCGTAGCCATGTACCTGGTTGATGCCAGTCCCACCTCGATACTCGTTCTTCGCCAAAGTCTTGCAGAGGCGTCGAACGGGTGTCCTTTTCTGGCCCGCCAGCCATTTTGTTGAGCTGCCTACAACGTGGCTGCGACGTGTTGCTCAGCTCGTTGATGCAAGCCTCTGCCAAGTCTCTTATGTGAGCGGCGTGCGACTTGCCCCGCTCCTCGGGCCCGGTAGGTGTATCCACCGTGACTCGTGAGTTATTAGAGCTGCGTGTTCAGGCGCCACCTCGGATGTGCTGCTGGAAACAGGGCGTAGCCCCTCGGTCATGATGCTGGTACAAGGGCGGAGCCCCTCGGGCGCAAGCCAGGTAATAGAGCCTGGTGGCCCCTCAACCCTGGCACCGAGAGGATCCGAGGACCCCTCAGCCCGAAGGCCGTTAGCTGTAACAGCCTTGTGCGCAAGTTGGTATAAGGACCTGACTCTCCCGTGTAGGAGAGTCCCTGGGAAGGAGTCTCCCTTGCGAGGTGCGGATGAAAATATAGGCCATACCTCTGGTCTGGAATGTCTTACGAAACTCTTGAGGTCCTCAGAAGGAGACTGCTGAAACAGCTCCCTCCACCTGGCTAGTCTGTTCTTCAGCGCTTTCGAGGACAGCGAGCTGCACGCTGAACAGACTTGCCAACCGTGGTCTGGAACCTAGGCAGAGGCGTGGGGGTCTGAAGTTGGAAAAGGCCCATTGCAGGATGGGCACCTGCTGAATCCTGTCGAAGTCGACATGCGCTGGGGAGGAGCTATTGAAAAAAAGACAAAAGAAGAGATTAGAGGAAGAATCCGCGCGTGGAATTACATGGGCGAAGCCAAACCCAGGAGCGCTGGTGAATTCGACCCGTTCCCGTCGGTGCGGAAAAGGCGACTGAGGTGTGGCGGCGGAGTCAGTGCAGCGCATGCTCCCAAGGCCACGCCTCTAAATTTAGAGCGGAAGAAGATTTTTCTGCTGAAAAAGGTTCCGTCTCACGTCCCTAACGAGGGACACCCTTGCAGTATGCAGGAAAGGGGACGGGACGTAAGGGAATAGTTTCTTACCTGTAACTCCATTTCTCCAGCATTGGTATCTTTCATGGATTCACATGCTTTGAATATTCCCCGTCGTCAGGCTGGGAATCCCCGGTACATTATATAGACCCTTTCCCGTAGGAAAACTTTTTCGACGCTTATGCGTCCTATCCACCTCGTTTTGTATCATGCGTGCCCGTGCCGTCAGGACGTCATGATATAAATACAGGCCCCGCCCCCGCGCTCCCTCAGATTTCGGCCCCCAAAGTAGTGGGGGAACCGGTTTGCATGATCAGGGGAGGCAGGTGGGCGCATGTGAATCCATGAAAGATACCAATGCTGGAGAAATGGAGTTACAGGTAAGAAACTATTCCCTTCTCCAGCATTGGATCTTTCATGGATTCACATGCTTTGAATAGATTACATAGCAGTACTACCCCCAAGAGGAGGTGTGCATGCAAACCCCTATACATTCTTCGCAAAAGGCCGTTCCCTAAGATTATGTATACATCAGTAATAGTTTACATAGGGAAAAAACGGACCACATACAGTCATAAATTCCACAGGATGCCACCCCGCAGCCGGGGCTTACCTTACTGGAATAGGTGTCGAAGCACCGCCTGTCCCATCCGGGTGTCTTCGGCATGTTGCTGCGACAGGCAGTAATGGCGGGTAAAGGTGTGTGTAGTCGCCCAGGTAGCCGCCATGCAGATGTCCCCTAGAGGGACTCCGGCCCACAGTGCCGTCGACGATGCCGCTGCTCTAGTTGAATGAGCTCTTGGCCGTCGTAGAAGAGGCTTCCCTGCCTTGGAATGGCAGTACGAGATGGTAGATGACACCCATCTTGAAAGTCCTTGCTTTGAAATGGCTTTTCCTCTAGCACCCAACCCATAGGCCACAAACAGCTGTCTCGTTTCTCTGAACGGTTGCGTACGATGAAGATAAAACTTGAGAGCCCTTTTTACATCCAATGTGTGTAGCATGCGCTCCGCTCCCGAGCATGGCTCCGGAAAAAACGTAGGCAACACGATAGAAGAGTGTTTATGAAACACCGAAGGAGCTTTTGGTATGAACTGTGGGTTAGTGGCTAGGACTACCTTGGTCTTGAAAAATCGTAAGTATGGTGGGTCCACCATTAGAGCCTGAACTTCTGAGATACGTCGGGCTGAAGTGATGGCCACCAGGAAGGCCAATTTCCACGACAGAAACTTCAGAGACGATGATGACATTGGCTCAAACGGAGGTTTCATAAGAGACGTTAAGATCAGATTGAGGCTCCACTCCGGTGGAAATTTCTTCTCTGGAGGGAAACTCCGAAAGAGGCCTTTAAGGAAGTGCTTAATCAGGCGGTCGCTGAACAATGGTGCCGAGTGCCGTCGACGAGTAAACCTGGAAATGGCTGCTAGGTGTACTTTTATTGACGACACCGACAGGCCCATTTGAGCTAATAACAGCAAGTATGGAAGGAGCTGTTCCGGCCTAATCGATTGCGGGGCCAAACCTGGTTGATCCTCACACCATTGACAGAACCTTTTCCATTTGTACGCGTATGAGGCGTTTGTGGAAGGTGCTCTTGCCGCTTGCAGGATACGTCGACAGTCCTCCGGAATCGTTAGCCGACCAAATTCGGCGAAGTCAGGAGCCAGGCCGTCAACTTGAGGCTGTCCGGGTCGTGATGCCAAACGACACCCTCCTGTCGAGACAGAAGGTCGGGGGTCTTCTGGAATCTCATCGGTTCCGCCGCCGCTAAGTGTAGTAGGTCTGAAAACCACACTTGTCTGGCCCAGTATGGGGCCACCAGAATTACCCGACATGGGTACCTGAGGATCCATTGCAACGTCCTCCTGACAAGGGGAAAAGGAGGAAATGCGTACAGGAATTTGTTCGTCCATGGGAATGAGAACGCATCCCCCAGTGAGCCCTGCTGAGGCCATCTGCTTGCGTACTGATGGCATTTCTTGTTGTTCTTCGTTGCAAACAGGTCTATGGAAGGGTGTCCCCATTCCTTGAATACTTGTTGAAGTTGTTGGTCGTTCAGCACCCATTCGTGAACTTCGTTCATTTCTCTGCTGAGGGCATCGGCTTCCACGTTTTTCACTCCTGGTAGGTGAAATGCTAAGATTTGTATGTTGTGTTGAAGGGCCCAATGCCAGATTTTCTGTGCCTCTGTCGATAGGGACCTGGAACGTGTCCCTCCTTGTTTCCTCAAGTAGAACATCGTAGTGGTGTTGTCCGTCATGACACGCACCACCGAGTCCCTCAGTTGCGGAAGAAAAGACTTCAGAGCCCATCGCACTGCTCTCAGTTCTAGCAGGTTGATATGCAGGGAGGACTCCTGCAAAGACCACTGGCCTTGTACCTGTAACATATCCAGATGAGCTCCCCATCCGCTCAGCGATGCATCCGTCACCACCGTCTTTTGGAACTCTGGTTCCAGTAGAGGCATCCCTCTCGTTAGGTGAGTAGACACTTTCCACCAGCCGAGTGCTTGAACTAGTTGTTCGTCGACGACCAGTCTGTCGGACCAGCGACCTCTGCTCTGTGCCCAACGGTCCGCTAGAAATTCCTGGCAAGGCCTCATAAACAGACGGCAGTTGTTTATTAACGGAATGCAGGACGACATGGTCCCTAGCAGGGACATGTACTTGCGCACAGAGACTCTGGTACCGCCGCTCCATTCCGACGCCTTGTTTTGAAGTTTCTGAATTCTTTCGCTGGATGGTTTCACCAGGCTTGTGTGCGTATGAAACTCCGCTCCTAGAAAGACCAAGGTCCTCGAAGGCTCTACTGAGGACTTGTTGAAGTTTATTGCGAAGCCCAGTTCCTGTAAGATGGACATTGTGGCTCGTAGACTGTCTCGTGTTTGTTCCTTGGATGACCCTCTGATTAGCCAGTCGTCTAGATATGGATAGACATGATGACCATCCTTCCTTAAATGGGCCGCTATAGGGGCCAAGCACTTGGTGAACGTCCTGGGGGAGGACTTGAGCCCGAACGGGAGGACCTTGAACTGAAAATGCTTTCTCCCGACGACGAATCTTAAATATCTCCTGTGTCGTGGGCGTATTGGGATGTGAAAATAAGCATCCTGAAGGTCTAGTGAAGAGAGATAGTCCATGGGTTGCACCGATCTGATAACCTCTTGGAGTTTTAGCATTTTGAATTTTTGGCTCTTTAGCCACTTGTTGAGTACCCTCAGGTCGAGAATGGGCCTCCATTTGCCGTTTGGCTTTTTGACAACAAAGAACCTGGAATAAACTCCTTGGCCTTCCTGTGCCACAGGAACTCTCTCTACCGCCCCTTTTCGCAACATAAGCTCCGCCTCTTGTCGTAGGATTTGGAGGTGGGGCTGTGTCGAGAATAAAGGAGGAAGACGCGGAGGCTTGTCTTTGAATTGCAGCGCATGACCCATGCGAATCGTGTCTAGGACCCATCGATCTTTGGTGATGCATTTCCATCGGTCGAAGTGATGAGAGACTCGACCCCCCAGGACGTTCCGAAGGCCGTCATTGGTTGCTGGTTTGCTTGTTCTTCGTTGACGACGGACCTGAGCCTCGCCGCCTGGAGGCTTGATAGTCCCTGCTTCCACGTGCCGACTGGGACGCTCGTCTGAACCCTTGTGAAGAGTACGAGGGCCTGTTAAATCCACGGTCCCTCGAGGCTCCAAAGCGGGAGTTTCCAGAAGCACCTCTGAAAGGGCGAAAAGAGCGAAAATTTCTACCCGTTTGAAGGGCGCCGAGGGACCTAGCAGTATCCGTGTCTTCTTTCATCCCTTTCAGCGCTTCATCAACCTTTTCGCCAAACAGGTGCTCCCCTTCGCATGGCATGTCCAGGACTTTGTACTGTACTTCAGGACGGAAAGTAGTACATTTGAGCCACGCTTGTCGACGAAGCACTACTCCATGGTTGATTTGTTTGAAACCAGACTCTGCTAGGTCCACTGCGATATTAATAGCGTGGTTCGAGGCCTCCTCGCCGTCCCGCACCAGTAACATAGCTGCTTTTCGGTGTTCGTCTGGCAGGTGTTCTAGGATAGGGGCTAATTTGTGCCACATTTCCCTATCATATCGTGACACGATCGCTAAGGAATTGGCTGCTCTTACTGTCGTCGCTCCGACCGAGAGCACCTTCTTTCCAAATGCGTCCTGCCTCCTAGCCTCGCTTTCCGGTGGCGTTGAACATTTTTGCTGGACCCTGGCCTTCCTAGCTGCTGCCGCCGACACCACCGAGTCAGACAAAGGCTGTGATGTTAGACATTTTGGAGTGGACTCCGGAGCTTTAAACTTTTTCTCGATCCGTCCCTTTATGGCTGGTTCCGAGAACGGATGGCGCATCGTTTTGAGACCTTCTTGCCACACGTGGTCAAGGATTGGGATGGCAAATACCGATTTTCTCCTTTGACCCATATGGTCAAAAAGGAAACAGTCTTTCCTCTGCTCCTCAGGAATCAAGCCGAATTCGGAACACGCTTTCCCCATCATTGCATGGAAGGCTCCCACATCATCAGGGGGAGATGGCTGTGTCTGGCTCCTCGTAGACTCCAATTCTACATCCGAATTCCATGTCGGGTCCCTCGACGGTGACAGGGAGATGTCTGACCCAGAGTCATCATGTATAGAGTCGGACTCCGACAACTCACCCTCCTCCTGAGCTCGAGGACGATCTTTTACCGCCTGGGGAGCCGATGGGTGATTCGTCGACGAGCGAGCCGTACAAGTTTGCTCGTCGACGGAAGGTACAGACAGAAGTGACGATGACGTCCCAGGTTGAGGGAACTGGGTATCCAGCCGCTGTAGTAGCTTCTGAAGAGTATTAAGCACATCCAGAGACAAAACTGTCTGGGGGTTCAGCAACGTGGATGATATAGGTACCATACCCCCGCTCGCACTCGTCGCCGTCGTCGTCGACGTGGAAGGCCGTAAGCCTAAATCCAATGGCTGCAGAACCATGTCACCTTCCCCTTCCGCCGAGCAGGCCGTGTCTGGCTGCAGTAAGACCTCAGGGGGGATCGGGTCATAGACCTCAGGCAGCCAAGCCATAGACTGAGTTTCCGTCGACGAAGGAATCCCAACCGCTGCTGCTTGAACGGTAATAGGCATCGTCAATGACACCGAGGTCGACGAGGAAGTCGTCGTCGTCGAGCCTTTAGACTTCGTTGTCGATTTTGATGCCGACTTCCCGGCTGAAGCTTCTCGACTCACGGAAGACCTGGGACGGTCCCCTGAGGAGGATTTAGACAGCGCCAGCCTCTCCGTCTTAGATGATGAGGAGGAGGAGGGCTTTTTATGAGATGAGGAGGATCCAGCATGTTTCCCCTTATGCTTGTCCTCAGGGCGAATTTCTGCTGGCCGCACCTTCTTCGATGGAGGCTCCGACTTGCTCCTGGAGGCCGTGGAGCCAACTTCCGAAGCCGGGTAGGCACCCGCTCCGTCATTAAGCCAGTCGACCAGCCTTCTTTTACGGTCCTTAAGGGTTTTTTGGGAGAAACCCTGGCATATCTCACATGTATCCGCCGTGTGGTGCGGGTGGAGACAGTAGATACAGTCCATGTGGCCGTCTCCTTCATAAACCTTTTTGAGGCCACAGGTTGCACATGGGCGAAATAACGCCTTTCCAGACATAATTCTCCAGATTTGAACTTCGCTTACGCGAAACAGACAAAAAAACAATCTAGTTATCACTAGTAGTAACACGAAGATCCCACTGCTTTGAAAGACGGTTGAAATCTGAGGGAGCGCGGGGGCGGGGCCTGTATTTATATCATGACGTCCTGACGGCACGGGCACGCATGATACAAAACGAGGTGGATAGGACGCATAAGCGTCGAAAAAGTTTTCCTACGGGAAAGGGTCTATATAATGTACCGGGGATTCCCAGCCTGACGACGGGGAATATTCAAAGCATGTGAATCCATGAAAGATCCAATGCTGGAGAAGAGTAAGGAGACAACTCTAGGGTTGTTCTGAGCACCACCTTGTATCTTTATGAAATGAAGTATAGGGCTCTGAAGCCACTAGCACCAGGATCTCACTGATTCGGTGTGCCGAGTATGGTTCATGCGCCAGGGCACCCAGGATGACATTGAGGTCCCACACCGGGTGCAGTTTCTTGATAGGTGGATGTAGCCCAGTCAGGCCCGCTAAGTGTCTCTTAATCACCGGATTTGAGGATGTGAATACCTCCTGCTGTGAGTTCTTGTCAGCTCCAATGGCCGCCAGATAAGTGCTGCATGTGTCTACTTGCACGCCTGAGTGTGCGAGGTGTGCAGAGAAGGAGAGCACGTCGTCCAACGTGCAAGTCAAAGAATCAATTTCCTTTGATTCTGCCCAGTACTGTCTCCTGGTGGCGTCACTTCTAGCCCTCTGTATAATGGGCAGGTTAGCCTGTGACAGGTGCAGATGCTTCAGGCAGACCGATTCAGGAAACACGCTGTGAGGGCCAACTTCTGCAGGGAGGGGTGGATGACTGTGCCCCCCTATGCTTAGAGAGTAGGTGTGCTGGGCCCAGCAGGAGGTGTATGGGGGCCTGGTCCACCAGGCTGTGCAGCTCCGAAAACCAGCGTCTTACTGGCTACAATGGGGCTATCAGGATGATTCAAAGGCACCTCGACTCCCTGATCCTGGAGATGGCCCTGTGCACCAGGGGAGTAAGGGGAAGGCGTAAGCAGTCAGGTTGTTCCACGAGATCTGCATTGCATCGCCTAGCAAACTCTTGCCAGGAGGCAAACTGGGGGCACCTCCTGTTGGTACTGGTGGTGAAGAGATCCACCTGCGGATGCCCCCACCTGTTGAAGATCCCCTGAAGGACTTGCTCGTTTAACTGCCATTCGTATTTGCCTGCACCCAGCCTGCTGAGCCTGTCTGCCTCTAGGTTGGACTCCCCAGGGAGGTTGACTGCTGACAGGTGTGTTATTCACCAAAGCCCACTCTCAAAAGTCAACCGCCAGTCTGCAGAGGGGTGGGGACGGGTGCCACCCTGCTTGTTGATGTAATACATGCAGGTGGAGCTGTCTGTTTGAATGAGAATTGCCCTGCCGGTGATAATAGGTAGAAAGGATTTGAGAGTAAGCCAGATAGCCATCATCTCTAGCCAGTTGATGTGCGCAAGCTGCTTCTGCTGGGACCATACTCCATGGACGCTGTGGCTGGCCAGGGTACCTCCCCAGCCCTCTAGGGACGAGTCTGTGGTAATGATGACCTGAGGTGATGGTTGCCAGAAGGGCTTGCCTTTCCGCAGGTTGTTGTCCATATCCCACCAGATCAGATCCTGGTGGAGCTGTCGTGGTATGCTGACCTGCTCCGCCTGAGAACCCTTCTCCTGGTTCCAAGAGGCTGAGAAATGTAGCTGCAGCTACCTCATTTTGAGCCTCGTATGATGCACTGCAAGAAGACATGCAGCCATAACTCTCAACAGGTGTTTGTACTATGCAGGCCACATAAAATGTCAGCGCTCTAGCCACATCCAGCGAGTGCAACGTCCGTTCAGCCGGAGATGAAGGCGTTGTTTAGATGGATGTCCGACGGCACCTTGGGCATGAAGGAGGGGTGCATCCGCAGCACCACCCTTGTCTCGTGGAAAGTCAATTAAGGTGGTTTACAGGAGAGGGCCTGGATCTCTCCCACTCGTCGCGCAGAGATGATGGCCATGAGAAAAGCAGTTTTCCACAACAAAAACTTTTGAGTGGTGCAGAAGGCATAGGCTCGAACAGAGGTCCCATGAGCCTAGTAAGGACCACATTGAGCTCCCACGCTGGACCCTTCACCGGCAGAAACAAGCAAAATAGTTCCTTGACGAATTCCTTGACCAAGCGGTGCGACCAGAAGGATGATCATCCTGGCGATCTGGTGTAGCGGGAGACAGCTGCCAGCTGAACCTTGATGGAGGCGTGGGCCAGCCCCAGTTTGGCCAACGACAGCAAATATGGAAGTACCCGAGGAGCCTTGACCCACAGTGGGTCGATCTTCTGAGAACAACACCAAATCTCTTCCACTTGAGTCCGTAGCACTTCAAAGTAGACGATGCTCTAGCCTTGGCGAGAACTTCCTTGCAGTGTGCCGCGAGATCGTAGCCAGCGAATTCTAGAGCTGCAGGAGCTAGGCCTTCAGGTTCAGAGACCCTGGATCGTGGTGAAGAATAACAAAGTTACTCACCGTAGTGACTATCTTACTCCTAGTCCATAGTCCCCTTTCCTCCATACTTTTGGACATTCCGTCCTGTGGGACGGGACCGGAGCACTTTTTGTAAAAAGCATCAAATTGAAAAATGTGTCCTTCTCTTTTTATGTGGGGTACTGCACGCGGCTGTAACCCCGCCCTCCTTAGTTCCGCCCTGCGCATCGCCCTTCAGTCCTTTTCTATCGCCAGGTCTGAGACCATTTAAGCAATAATAGAGCATACTTATTAGAGGGGACGCCGGGCGGGCATATGGAGGAAAGGGGACTATGGACTAGGAGTAAGATAGTCACTACGGTGAGTAACTTTGTTATACTCCTACTTTCCTCCATACTTTTGGGAGATTACCAAGCACTCCTTACAGGATAACAGGTGGAGGGAACTCCTTTACTGAAAGAGGTTTTTGAGAACAGCTTGCCCAAACTGAGCATCAGCCCTGGAGCTCAGGTCTAAGCAGTAATGTTTCACAAAAGCTGATGGGGAAAACCATGTAGCTGCTTTGGCAATGGTTTCCCAGCGAACATATTTTTGGAAGGCAATGGCAGCTGCCTTGCCCCACACAAGATGGGCATGAATTCCCTTTTGAGGCTGAAGGCCCTGAATGGTATACGCCTCAGAGATACAGGAAGCAATCCATCGGAAGATAGTTGCTTTCGAGGCCGGCTTTCCTTTCGGGTCACCAAATGTCACCAAGAGCTGGGAAGAGCTCCAAAGATTAGATGTTCTGTCCAAATAAAATTTAAGAGCTTGCCTTACATCCAAATTATGCAGAACCCTCTCGGCATCTTAGGCCGGTTCTGGGAAAACTGTTAAGGAAATAGACTGGTTCAGATGAAAATCGGATACCACCTTTGGAAGGAAAGAAGGATTGGTCCGAAGGACAACCTTATCCTTGTGAAAGGTGAGGAATGGATGTTCTACCGACAAGGCCTGAAGCTCGCTTACACGCCTGGCCGAAGTCACCGCAATCAGAAAAGCCATTTTCCATGAAAGGAATTTCAAATCCACCATAGCCATGGGCTCAAAGGGTTTAAGGCATAAAGCAGTAAGAACCATATTCAGATCCCACTTAGGATGCAGATTACGCACAGGTGGATACAGATGCAATAGACCTGCAAAGTGCCTTTTAATGACAGGGTTTGTCAAAGAAAAAGAGCAAGAGTCCGAAAACAGGTAAGCGGCAATAGCCGACAAATAAGTCCTGCAGGACGAGACATGCATGCAGGAAGCTGCCAGATGAGAAATGAAGGACAGCACCGTGTCGATGGCAGTTTCTCTGGGGTCCAGCATTTTTGCTAAATACCAGTGATAGAAACTGAGCCATTTGCTCCTATACTGAGACCTGGTTGAAGGTTTTCTAGCTGCCTGGATGATACGCATATTATCTGCGGATAAATTGAATCTTTCTAAAGATTTGAACTCAGGCACTCAGGCACCAGGCCGCCAAGCTGAATGATTCTGGGGAGGGGTGCCACATCTGCTGATCACTCTGGTGAAGCAGGTTGGGAATCAGCGGAAGCCTGATCGGTGAGCAGACTGACAGATGCTGGAGCTCCGAAAACCAGAATCTGGCTCGCCACCACGGGGCTATGAACAGAAGAGTGCAATTCGGCATGTTCCTGAGCTTGCATAGCGCTCAGTGAATCAGAAGAAGGGGCGGGAAGGCGTAGGCCCTCATATTGTGCCACGGAATCTCGAGAGCATCCCCCAGGGAAGAGGCTCTGAGCCCGCTCTTGGAAGCATTAAGAGGAAGTTTCCTGTTTGATGAGGTCGCAAAGAGGTCCACTACTGGAGTGCCCCAATGGCGAAAAAGGTCAGAGAGGATCTCCATGTTCAGCTCCCACTCGTAGCTGACCACTGCTCGCCGACTGAGAGAATCTGCTGTTACATTCAGCTGGCCCAGAATGTGTACCGCCAGCAGCCAAACACTGTGCTGAATGGCCCATTCCCAAATCTGAATGGCTAGATCTACAAGGGGAGGTGACCTGGTACCCACCTGCTTGTTGACGTAAAACATGGATACCGCATTGTCCGTGCAGATGCGGACAACTTTGTTCACAATCCCTGGCTTGAAAGCTTTGAGCGCCAAAATCGCCAGGAGCTCATTGTCTGTCCTGCGGCGACAATAGGTCAAAAACCTGAAAATGATCAATTGTCGCACCCCACCCGATAAGGGTGGAGTCTGTCGTAATGGTCACCTGAGGGGAGGGCTCCTGAAAAGGGACACCCACCGACAGATTGCTCAAAGAAGACCACCATAGGAGATCTATCATCATGCAGGGCGGGAACCGGAACAATTTTGGTGTCCGGGTCCACTCCCTGAAGCCTGGAGCTCCGAAGAGCCATCTGTGTAAGTCGCATCTTGAGACGTGCAAAGGGAAGAGCAAGAACGCCTCTGGAACCACCAGGTGCACATGCTTTCCGACTGAATGAAGACTTGACACGTGGTTAACAGATCCGCCATCCGATCCACCATCAAGTACACCCTGCAGTCGGTCGTGTTCCAACGGAAACCCAGGAATATCAGGTCCTGAGAGATCATCATGGAGGATTTCCACCAGTACACTGACAGCCCAAGACTGAACAGGAGCTGAAGGAGAGACTGAAGATTGCTCAAGGCTTTCACCGGACAAGGACTGCGCAGAAGCCAGTCACCCAAATATGGATACACATGAATACCCTGTACCCTTAAAAAGGCTGCGATGACTGACATCTTCGTGAAGACATGCAGCGCCAAGCTGAGTCCAAAAGGGAGCACTCGAAACTGGTAGTGCTCCTCTCCCAAGGAGAACCGCAGATATTTCCGATGCGGGCTCCAAATCAGGATATGCATATAAGCATCCTGAAGTCCACAACGCTGAGCCAGTCGCCCTTCTGAAGAGAGGACTTTATTTGGCAGGGCATAATCATCTTAAATTTCTCTTGGGGAAGAGAAATTATAAATTACCGTAGTGACTAATGTACTCTTAGTCCATAGTCCCCTTTCCTCCATACTGCATGGGCCTCCATCCCTCGCGAGGGACGGGAGACGGACCCTTTTTCACCAGAAAAATCTTCTAAATTTAGAGGCGCGCGGAGGCGCAGCCCTGGGAGCATGCGCTGCCATGACTCCGCCCTCCGACGCCACACCTCAGTCCACAAAGACACGTCGAAAATAGATTTGCCATTGCCTAGTGAGAACAGATTATTAGGGGGGGGGGGTGGTGGGACATATGGAGGAAAGGGGACTATGGACTAAGAGTACGCTACTCATTACGGTGAGTAACTTATAATTACTCTTCCATCCCGTCCCCTTTTCTCCATACTGCATGGGCGATTACAACTGAATGTAGCCCCAGGGTGGAGAGGAGACCCTTCTTAAGCAAACAAGTTCTGGAGAACCGCCTGTCCGAAAGCCCCATCCGACCTGGAGCCGGCATCCAAACAGTAATGCTTGCAGAAAGCTGATGGAGTGGCCCATGTGGCCACCCTGCTTATGATCTTCTGGGGATATGGCGCTGAAAGGCGATGGCCGTTGCCTTGGCCCTGACCGTGTGGGCATGCATGTTCGCCGGAAGTGGTCTATGCTGGCCCTCATACGCTTCCTTGATGGCCGAGACCATCCAGCGGGAGATGGAGGCTTTGGAGGCCTGACAGCATGGCCTGGCGCCTCAATAAGTGATATATAGGGCATCTGACTTACAGAAGTCCTTGGTCCTGTCCAGGTAGAATTTCAGGGCACGCCTGACATCTAGGCATTGCAGAACTCTCTGAGGCTCGTCCATCGGGTCCGCAAAGAATGTAGGAAGGACGATCTCCTCGTTTAGGTGAAAGGCTGATGGCACTTTAGGTAGAATGACAGATGGGTCCGCAGGACCACCTTATCCTTGTGAAAGGTAGTGTACGGCTCTGAGGTGACTAGGGCCTGGATCTCGCTGACCTTGCGTGCCGATGTGAGGCCGACTAGCAGGGTCGTCTTGATGGTGACCAGCCTGATGTCCACGGATGCCATAGGCTCAAATGGCTTGTGCGCGAGGGTGCCCAAGACTAGGTTCAAATCACACACGGGGTGTGGCTTTCTGATGGGTGGGTAGAGTCTAGCGAGTCCGGCCAAATGTCTCCTGACGATTGGGTTGGAGGAGAAGACCCCCTCCTCCGAATTCCTGTAGGCCCCAATGGCTGAGAGGTATATGCGGCAGGTGTCCACCTGCACACCAGAGTTGGCGAGGTGCGCTGAGAATGACAGCACGTCGTCTAATGAACAAGTCAGCGGGTGTCATGCCCGCGCCACTGGCGCACGCATTGGCAACCAGCATGGGCTACTTGGTACTCATTTATCCTCCTAATACTCCTTGAACAACTCCTTTTCACGCCTTGGTCTTTTATTTCCATTTGCTCAACTTTGTTTTTTTCTTATTTTATTCAATTAACTACATTTACCATAATGCACCTGGCTACAGTCCTCAATTCCTGGCTATTCTCATTCATCGTTATTGGGACCACAATCCCCAGAAGCCCTAGCGGCCAGTGCTGCTTCCACCTGCTCAGGACCAGAGAGGGAAGAGGCAGATTGTCTTCAGGTGTGCTGCCCCAGGTGCTGTCAATTAGCCTGCCTCAGAACAGGGCAGGGCTGTATATAAGCAGCAGCCTGCAGGAGCACAGTGTCTTGCATCTTGAGATCTCCCCGCTCCTGTTTGCCTTGACCCTCTACTTTGTATGCTGTTCCTAATGCTGCATTATCCTGTTTTGACCCAGTGCCCTTTCCGGGCTCCCTGCCTTGCAGCCGATCACGCTCCGCTGCCTTCTACCAACAGCCCTTGTACTCTGGGCTTCCTGTTTTGCAGCCTACTACAATCCTCTGCAGCCCTCTACAGTCAGCGGCCCTGCTCCTCTGGGCTCACATCTTGCTGCCCTGCTCTTCTGGGCTCCTTGCCTTGCAGCCTGCCTCCCTCCGGCTGCCTACAGTCCTTGTCCTCTGGGCTCCCTGCCCTGCAGCCTACCTCACCCCGGCTGCCTACAGTCCTTGTCCTCTGGGCTTCCTGCCCTGCAGCCTGCCTCACTCTGCTGCCTACAACCCTTGTCCTCTGGGCTCCCTGCCTTGTGGCTTGCTACACTCCTCTGCCTTACAGCCTGTTTTACACTTAGCTGCCTACAGCCCTGCTCCTCTGGGCTCCCTACCTCGCAGCCCTATTCTTTCGGGCTCTCTGTCTGTCGCCTACTACTAATCTCTCTCTGTCCTGTTCTTCTGGACTCCCTGCTTTGCAGCCTACTACAGTCCTCGGCAGTCCACTACAGTTTGCCTGCACCTAGTGCCACTCTTGACTGCAGACCTGCTTCCTACTTTGCAGCCCTTCTGTTTTCCTGACTGCTGCTCCCTTGTTCTCTTCCTTGAATCCTCTGTACTCCACCTTAGGTTATCTATTTCAGTCTAACTGCCTTTCCTTCATTTCCTTCTGCTAGATTGCTCATTGACTTCCTTTTCGCTGGATATTTCTGTTCTTGTCTTCTCATGTGTCTTATGTAATTCCTTTGTACAGAGCTTGCCTGTTGGTTTCCGGCAGGCAACCTCTGCCCCTTCCCTTGTCGCGTTTTCAGTGTTACAGACACCCAGTGCTGTTGTTCCCAGCCATGAGCATACAGCGTGGGCCTCTGTTATAGCAATCTGTGCAGAAGGCTAGAGTTTCCTAAGGTTCATGGAACACTCTTTCCCATTTCAGCATACACCCCAAGAGCGAACCCAGTTTGTTTGTACCTTGTATCTTTTGCCCTTTTGGCTCACAGCTACAGTTTCCTACTCTTCTTTCTTGTTGCACTTCCTGCTGTGTGTGCTTATCTGCTACCTTACTTCAGCACAGCCACCCAAACCCTACCTGGGTACCCTGTGCCAATCTTGACAGAGTGCCATTCCTGACAGCGGGTCAATATCCTTGGAGTGCGCCCAGTGGCAGAACCTGGTCCATTTACTCTTACACTGGGCTCTGGTAGGGATCACTGGGTCTTATTCTGTGATGTGGTTGATTGGGAGCGGGATTAGTTGAGTTTTACTATGAATTCTTTCATTTAGTGCTGGTTGGGCCTTAACTCTATCATTTAGAGTGTTGACAGAATCCCAAGTCAAGATGGAGGATCACGGCAGTGATCTGATTGGCTGAGAACTCCTTTTGTTCTGTTGGAAGGAGTTCTTAACTGCCTTTCATGGTCTACCTTCAGCTGAGCAAGTCAAGTGATTTTGGTGATCCAGTTTTGGGGCCTGTTTGCCTGGGCCTGGACTGGTTTGAAAGAGCCAAGAAGAAAGATTTGGTGATTTCAGGAGAAGCAGGAATGAACTGAGGGCTGTGGGCGTTTCAAGTTAATGAGATAAGTGCCTTGCTGACTTTCTCAACTCATCTGTCAGCCAGTCAATGTTGTGAACCATAAAATTGACTTCGAAATGTTTTGACGTGGAAATGTTTTGATTATATTAATATCTATGAATTCTTAGGGCAGGAAAGCAGGTTTGATCTTATGATGTGCGCGCATGACTTTCTAAAATTTGAACGAGCACGGATAATATAATTAATCCCTTTCGCACATGAGAAGGAAGTGAAATGTTAGCTCGGGCAGGCAGGACGTGAACTGGTGTCTTATATTACTCGATTTAAGTCACTAGTTTTGGAGAGCAAGTGGCCAGAAGAATGTATCCTTGTTTGATAAGGTAACAACTCTAAAGGGTTCTGTGCCTGTAGTGATTGATTCAGGAGCCACTGGTAACTTCATGGATTGGGGAGTGGCTAGGGCTTTGGGTATTCAGTGTATCCAGAAGGAGGTTGTGGAACAGGTGTGGGCAGTAGATGGAACCTCGCTCTCATCGGGCCCTATTACCCATGAATCTGAAGTGTTGAATATGGTTCTTGTTGGGGGTCATAAGGAGGATTTATTTTTTAGATGATTGACACACCACAGTTAAAGATTATTTTAGGTATGCCATGGTTTACTTCCCATAACCCTCAGATTGAATGGGGTCGAAGGACTGTTTGAATTCAATCTGAATTTTGTTTGGAACAGTGTTACTTGGGTGAGAGATCAGTCGGGGCTTTTCTCTAATAGAGCGTGTATCAGTGTCTAAGGTGTTGGCTGAGAGAGGAGCTTCAGTAGTTCATCATGCAATCGGGGCTTTAGTGGGTGAACTACCAGGTTGTTATCAGAAGTTTTGGGACGTGTTTGAGGAGAGGATTGCAGGTGAATTACCCCCACATAGATCTTTCAATTGTACGATAGATCTGGAGCCAGGAGCTGTATTGCCCAGTAGTAGAGTTTATTCTCTTACTGAGAAGGAAAACGAATATCTGAAAGAGTACTTGGCGAAGAATCAGGAAAAGGGATTTATTCAGCACTCACAATCCCCTGCGGCTTCCCCCTGGTTTTTTGTTCCAAAGCCAGACGGTTCTTTAAGAACTTGTATAGATTATCGTGCAGTGAACAAGGTGACCATTAAGAACAGGTACGACCTTCCGTTAATTTCTGAGATGCTTAACCAGATTCAGAGAGCTATTATTTTCTCGAAACTTGATCTGCGAGGAGCTTATCATTTGTTCAGAGTTCAAGAGGAGGATGAGTGGAAGATGGCTTTTAAGACCCGGTTTGGGCTTTTTGAATATCTTGTGATGCCTTATGGCCTGTGCAATGCTCCAGCGAATTTTCAGTTTTTCATTGATTAAGTCCTTTGTGAGTTTTTGGACGTATTCATGGTGGTGTACATTGATGATATTTTAATTTTTTCTTCAGACATTAACCAACATCAAATTCATGTGAAGAAGGTGCTCCAGAAATTGAGAGAAAATCATCTGTTTGCTAAGCTTGAAAAGAGTCAATTCCACTCAGAGTCCATCAAGTTTTTGGGATTTATTATTTTCCCAAGGGGGTTAGAGATGAATCCTCTGAAGGTTCAGGCAATACTAGATTGGCCTTCGCCCACCAAGGTGAAAGAGGTCCAGAGTTTAGTGGGGTTTGCCAATTTTTATCAGAGGTTTATAGAAGGATTCTTGCAAATTGTCTCTCCTATTACCAAGTTGCTCAAAAAAGGAGTGAAGTTTGTTTGGAGTTCAGAGGCAGAAAACTCTTTTCAATTGTTTAAGACTCGTTTTGTTTCTAGCCCAAATTTGATTCATCCTGATCCTGCGAAGCCATTTTTTGTTGAAGCAGACGCTTCGAACCTGGCTATGGGGGCGATCTTGTCGCAAAGACATGCTGAGACAGGACAGTTACATCCTGTGGCTTTCTTCTCTAAGACATTTTTACCAGCAGAGGTTAACTATACCATTGCTGATCAGGAACTCTTGGCCATAAAATCAGCATTTGAGGAGTGGCAACATCATTTGTTGGGAGCGAGACTCATGGTGACGGTTTTGACCGACCATCATAATCTGCTATATTTTAAATCTGCAAAAACCTTGACTCCAAGACAGTTGAGATGGTCCCTGTTGTTTGCAGATTACGATTTTGTTGTTACTTTCAAGCCTGGGAAACTTAACGGGAAGGCGGATGCTTTGTCTCGCCAGTTCCCAGGAAGTGAATCTTTGAGAGTTGAATGCGATTCTGTGCCATTAATTGCTCCAGAATGGTTTATGGTGGCTGGCACTCACGGCAAGAAAGTTTTAGCAGAGAAGATAAAAAAGGCAATGTCAGTTAAGCAGATGGACGATTGGGAGCAGCCAGATCCAGCACGCTGTATTCGTAATGGTCTGCCTTATTTTGATCATCGTGTATTTTTACCGTCTCTGGAGTTGAGGGAGCAAGTATTAAAGGATTGCCATGAATCTCAGCTATCAGATCATCCTGGTTTCCAAAAGACTCTTGAGTTAATCAGACGAGAGTTCTGGTGGGAGAGAATTAGACAGGATACATTGAATTATGCGAAGACATGCGCTGAGTGTGCACAGTCGAAAATTCAAACTGGAAAGCCAATGGGTTTACTAGAGCCTCTTCCGATTCCTCCTCGGCCCTGGCATACTGTAGCTTTGGATTTACCTAATTGATAAAAGACAAAAGAAGAAATAGAGGAAGAATCCGCGCGTGGAATTAAATGGCCGAAACCAAACCCAGTAGTGCTGGTGAATTCGGCCCGTTCCCGTCGACGTGGAAAAGGGGACTAAGGTGTGGTGCCGGAGGGGGCCCTCCGCGCGCCTTTAAATTTAGAGGGGAAGAAGATTTTTTAGGTGAAAAAGGTTCCGTCTCCCTTCCCTCACGAGGGACGGACGGATGCCCATGCAGTATGGGAAAGGGGACAGGACGTAAGAGTAAGGTTGAACTGGGAAAGGTCTAGAATGGTGCACAGGCCAGCCTGGTTTGGTTTTGGCACGGTAAACAGACAAGAGTAGAAGCCCTCCCCTCGTTCCACTAGGGGAAACTGGTTCCACCGCCCTGAGATCTAAAAGCTTCTGGACCTCTGCTCTGAGGGAGGGAGCTCCCGACTGCTGAAAAGGAGGATTGAAGGGTGGGGTGCAGGGGAGGGGCAAGCAGAAGCCCGCCCGAGCAATGGACAAAACCCAGCGGTCATCGGTGATAGTTTGCCACGCCTCCAGATGAGACGAGATTCGTCCTCCCACCGCAGTCTTGTGCGAGCGCCCAAAAATATTTTGCAGACTTTTCAGCGGAGGGACTACCTGTCCCTGAAGAGGAGGCTGATGACTGACAAAAACCAGCCACGTTGCTGGTTCCGGCGGGAGTTACCTGGTGAAGGATCAGTCCTGTGTGACCTGAAGCCTGAAGATGATCGAGATAGGGATCCAGATCTCTGAGCTTTGCTGGGACCTTCACGAGCAGCGACAAAGACTTGGCAGTTTGCATGCTCGCCTTAGTTTTGGTGAGCTCGTCATCCGTTAAAGAATGAAACAACTCTTTAGGTTCAGAACATTATCTTGGACCTCCTTCGAAAACTTTGTTGCATGAAGCCAAGCCTGACGAGAGGTGTCCATCCCTAGCATAAGGCCATGAGCCGAGGTGTCAACATGGTGCACAGCAGCCTCCAGCATATCATGCACCAACACCCTGGCGTCTGACAAGCCTGTCAACAGGAATGAACTCCTGGAAGTCAGCCAAATCTCTCCACAATTTCATATTCGCTGACTCCAGAATGAGCTCTGCGTTAGCCTGACGCAATTGCAGCGCCGAATTGGCAAAAATCTTCTTGCCCAAGGAATTGAGCAATTTGTCCTCCTTGGACAGAACTTGAGCCGCAGCTGCGGAAGTCGCAGAGGCCTGCTTTAATTACAGAGCGGCGGCCGCTACCACCGTCGAGGACGGGAGCGGACATAACGCAAGGCTACTTACTCGGTGGTGTGATGCCTGTAACGGGCGTCAATCCTTTTATTTATGTGCAGCCCGGTGTGGGGTTTATCCCAGACCTTACGGGCCTCGGCCAGGACGTCCCTCTGAAGGAACAGGCCGGTGCCCTCTTGTGGAGACAAAGTTAGCGCCCCCGAAAGCACCCCTTCCTGCGGAGCGGGTGCCTCAGGCACTGGTATGTCAAGGAGTGACATGTCCAGTACCCAGTCGTGAAATTCTCGGACAGAGCGGGGCTGGTCCTCACTGTCCTGATCTGCCAAAGGGTTGTCTAGATCATCTGGATGCAACGGCTGTGACGCGACCAGCGTCAGATTGACATCACGCTCTGCCGGAGTCTTGTCCACCGGTGACAAAGGAGGCAGAGGCGGAGGAGCCGGAGGAGGGCCGGGAGGCAGAGGAGGTGCTACCGCCGGAACGACAGGTGCTGGGACAGGAACTGCCGGGGCAGGAAAAGGAGTCTGAGGGCAGATTTCTCTAAAGAGGCCCTTAAAGTACTCCCTCGTGGGATCAGAGTTCATTAGACTATGAAATTTCCCAAAAAAGGCATCCTCTGCCAAGACCTTAGGTGCTGGAGTGGGCAGAGGCCTCTAATGAGGAGCATAACCCCATGAATGTAGTGAGGAGGGCTTCCAAGAAGGCCCGCTACCAACCGGGTCTACATAGACCAACGGGGCAGATGTAGGAGGAAGCGAGACCAAATGAGGTAGTGGCATCCGAGCCCGCCAGTCATAGAAAGGGCGGAACGGATTCACACTGTCGCGTGGAAAAGGTTGTCCACCAAAAAGAAGATTCCCAGCACCCGCCGTCGATAGCGTGGGTGTGAGGGAAGAATCCAAAATGGCCACCATAGACCACGCGACAGGCCCGCCATTTTGTGAACATCTGAGGAGAACTGCGTCACATGTGTAGATGGGGCAGTTGACTCCACAGACTGGTCAGGGGACTTGACACAAGGGTCCTCGGCAGAGCCGGTACTATGGGACCATGGATGTTTACTGGACAACCTGTCTCTTGAATTAGCCTCCAAAGGAGGAACCTCGCCAATGCCGGTAACAGAGGAGTTACGGTCAACAACCTCTCCCTGTGCCCCCTCAACAGAACAGGTGACTCTGTGAGCGCAGGATAGTTGAGGAATCCACCTCACAGACAAGGTCTTAACAGGCCTCTCAGTTCTGTTGGTACACACCTTTGCCTCGTTAAGAGTCCGGTCTTAATAGCTCCCCCAGAAAGCATCAACAGAGACCTCAGGGCGCACTCCGGAGTCTGTTTGGAAAGCACCTCACAAGAAGCGAACTCCAGTACCCAATGCCTCAGCAGGACTATGCTGGCTATTAGCACCTGATCAGTGAACCTCAGATCGTGATCCGGTATAGGCAGGCCCCTCGCGGAAACCTTCAGAGAAAACCCTGGTACGCCTAATAGGCCTGTGAGGCACTTCAGGGAAAACCCTGGTAGCAGAGCTTTTGAAGCCCCTCCCAGACCTGGAGGACCCCGGGAAGGAGTCCCTGGCCGGGGTGCTCTGAAAAGTAAGGAACTTACCGGGCGCCTCTTCTTCCCGTCGATGAAGAGTTGGAAATACGATGGAGGGACCTTCTGGAAGATCTCCCACCGACGAAGACGGCGCTGAAGTGCCGGACCGAAAGGGGGTCACAGAAGAAACATGAGTCCCAAAGGTGATCCGGTCCCAAACACTCCAAGCAGAGAGAATGGGGATCCACCCTAGCGAAACGACGTTCGCAAGAGGAACAAGTGGCAAATCCCAAACAACCCAGCAAATCCCAAACGACCCGGCATAGACGGAGGACTACGAGACCGCAGAACCGGAGCAGGAGAGAAGAACGGGAAGGAAAAAAGGTCTTCTTAGTGATGCAAGTGCGTCCAACCCTGACCGTGCGGAGAAAAGGAATGAAGGGCGATGAGCGGGGCGGAGCTAAAGAGGGCGGCATTACGGCCGCGTGCGATACCCTGCATAAAAAGAGAAGGACACATTTTTCAATTTGATGCTTTTTACAAAAAGTGCTCCGGTCCCGTCCCACAGGACGGAGTGTCCAAAAGTATGGAGGAAAGGGGACAGGACGTAGAAGTATGGCGCCTACTTCCCTGGCGAGAAGATCCGCAACCAATGGCAGCTTGACGTGTGGGGACGCTGACATACTTAGAAGGTCCGGGTACCAGATCTGTCTCGGCCACGCCGGTGCGACGATGATCATTCAGCACCGGCACCGTTTCAGTTGACTGATGACTCGAGGCAACAACGGCAATGGAGGGAATGCGTAGAGAAAGAGGCCTTCCCAAGGGGATGAGAACGTGTCCCCCATGTTCCCCTGCTGGGGAAACCTGCAGCACTTGGTGTTTATCGCCGTTGCAAACAAGTCAATCTGGGGATTGCCCCATTTGAGTAACAGGTTCTCCACTAGGTCCTGCCGAAGTTCCCACTCGTGGCAAGAGCAAAGCTCACTGCTTAGGGAGTCAGCGACCGTGTTCTTTACTCCTGCCAGATGAAATGGGATAAGGAACATCCCCTGGGCGATGGCCCAGTGCCATAAATCCTGTGCCTCTTTGGAAAGTGCCTGGGATCTGGTGCCCCCCCCTGTTTCCGGATGTAAAACATTGTGGCGGTATTGTCCGTGAAGACCCGCACCACCTTGCCCTTGAGGGACGACAGGAACGATTTGAGGGCCCAAAACACTTCCCATAGCTCCAGAATGTTGATGTGCAATGTCTTCTCCTCGGGCAGCCACATGTCTTTGGCGTGAAGACTTCCGGTGTGGGCTCCCCATCCCTCCAGGGAGGTGTCCATCGTTACGGTCTCCTGATGTGGTGGGGCCGGGAAATCCCATGCCTCCGGTAAGATGAGAGCGCACACCCCACCTTCTAATCGCCCGATGGAACCCCTCATTGAGAACCATCTTGTCCTGGACGTCAAGGAACTCCTGCAGGGGCCGCATTCCTAGCCTGCAGAGTCGGATGAGATAAATGCATGATGACATCATGCCAAGCAGAGACTTGATGGTCCTCACCGTGGCGATTTTCAGAGCGAGCAGCCGATGCACGTTGCCCAGGATGACCGCCACTCTCTGCTCCAGCGGTGAGGCCAGGCATAACATTGTGTTGAGCCGGGATTCCAGGAACAGCACGTCCTGCGATGAGAGTCAAGCAGGACTTTGCATAGTTCACCGAGAACCCCAGATCCGTCAGTAGGCAGACGGTCCTCGCTGTGTGGTCGCCAGTGATGTTCTTTGAGCCGATACAGACGAGCCAGTTGTCCAAGTAAGGGTAGAAGTGGATCCCTTGCAGTCGCAGATGCACCACCACCGGCGCCAGGCACTTGGTGAAACCCTCTGGCGCAGACTTCAATCCGAAGGGAACCGCCTTGAATTGGTAATGCTTCCCCTGAATGACGGAGCGCAGAAACTTGCAGTGTCCCGTGTAAATTGGGATGTGGAAGTGCGCATCCTCCAAGTCCAGCCACGACAGAAAGTTTCCCTCTTTGAGCTGTCCGAGCACGTGCTGAAGAGTGACCATTCAGGACTTTTGGGACCTGATGTATTTGTTTAGTCGTCGGAGCTCAAGGATGCACCTCCAGCCCAGGTCTTCTTTTTCACGGGGAAGTACCTGGAGTACACTCCGGAGCTGTTTTTGGACGAGCGCTGTCGCTCCTTTATTTAGCATGGCCTGCACCTCCAGCAGCAGCTGAGGGACGTGGTTTTCCTACCGGCCCACTGGTGGAATTCGGGGACACTTCCGTTGAAATTCCAGGGTGTCCCCATGGGCGAGAGCTTCCAGCACCCACCGGTCGGTGGAGATGGTCTTCCACACACTGATGAAGTTTGCCAGCGGCCTACCGGGGTGCACGAGTGGGAGCCCGAAGTCACGAGCGGTTCAATCTTGCTTGGACATCGAAGGTCCGCCTTGGGGTCCCTGGCGATGACATCGTCCTCCGAAAGTCTTGGAACGGCCCCTGTTTCCTGGGCTGAAGAGCGGGAGGGCTGGCGGTAAGAGGAGCTCACGCCGAAACCTTTGGAAGATCCATGGGACTTGCCTCCTGCTGAAGAGTGCCCAAGGCACGTGCCATCTCTGTCTTGATGGCCTGTAGAAACTCATCTACAGCCTTTCCAGAGAGATTGTCTCCGTCAAAGGGCATGTCCAAAACCCTCGTCTGAACGTCCTGCTGAAAGTTGGTGGCCTTGAGCCAGACACCACGACGAAGGCAAACGCTGTTGCCCATTTGACGAAACCCTGTGTCGGCGATGTCCGTGGCCACCGTGATGGGGTGGTCCAACGCCACCTCGCCTTCTGCAGAATTTCCAATGCCTACGACCTTTTGTCGTCGGAGAGGAAGTCTAGGATGGGAGCGATCTTGAACCACAGCTCCCGGTCGTAGCATGCTACGAGGACGAGGGCGTTGGAGGCCTTGATGGTCGTGGCCGCAGAGTAGGCCTTGATGGTCGTGGCCGCAGAGTAGATAACTCGTCATCCCATGACATCTAACTTCTTCCCCTTGCTGTCCATAAGGGTGGACGCTGCCGAAGAAGAAGCGCCAAAAACAACTTCTTGGCTGCTGCTGATACAGAGTCCGGCAATGGTTGGGCCCGCAAGCACTTGGGCGCAGAGTCCAGCACCCTGTGTCAGGTTCACTGCATTGTTGCAGCGGCGGCGTTTGGGGGATAGGAAACTGTAGCAAGTACTTTGTAGTGACATAAAACTACACTTCCCGTCAACCCTTGAGGGAAGGTGTAGTTCCCTTTGCGCGAGGTTATGCAGCTGAGCTCATCATTCTGGGTTATGTGTACACCGGCCGCCCGTGCCCAGGTGCAGATTATTGAAGCGTTTGGCACGGGCGGACATGGCTCCTCCCAGGAAGAATTCTTGCAAGCTTCATGACGCCGACGGACTGATGGCGTGCTACCCGACCCTAAAATCATAGTGCGTCAACCACACTATGGAAATTCAGCTGCCTATGCATTCCTGACCCGAGCAGTGTTACGAGGCAGAAGAGGGCTGCGGTGGTGAATTCATGCTGGGAAGCGTTTTCTCTGCATCATCTCTTCTGGTCCAAGTGTTCTCCGGAGCACTCGGACATTCAGATAAGTACTACCAAGATGTATTGTGTTGTGCATGTATGATTTTGTGCCAAAACTATGCCGAATAAGGGCTGTATCGTCTAAGTTGTTGGAGCCCAGGTTCTCTTCAGAAAGTTAGGGATTTTGAGTTTGTTTGTGGACTTATTCATGACAAGAGGACGTTCAGGTGGACAATCTACAGGAAAAGACTATAGGAATGGGGCCAGCACTACAGGGTTATCTGTTGTCCTGTACACAGTATGTGCTTCGCTCGCCCAAGGGGCCACGAGTTTTGTCATGTTCATTGAATGGGGGAAACCCTTGTTTGTTTCATTCTTGCCATGCTCATTGTTTGTAAGTGTCATTGGGCCTCATTACACGGAAGGCGGTGATCCAGGGTGCTATTAGCACCCTGGACCATGCCGGTAAATTACCGGCACCGCCTTGGCGGAAAGGGGATTTACCGCCCCATTCCAAGGTTGGTGGGGCGGTAAATCCCCCTTCCGCCATTGCCCTTCCCCATTCCCATTTCTGCCCCATAGGGCTCTATGGGAATGGGGAAGGCGCTAATTACGGCACCGCAATTTTGCGGTGCCGTAATTAGCTCCGAGGTCCCTTAGCGGGTTGGTTTTTAACGCCTGCAAAAAGCAGGCGTTAAAGCACCTACCCGCTAAGGGACCTCGTAGTAAGGCGGTAATGGTTAACGGTCACCGTTACCATTAACGGTGGCCGTTAACCATTACCGCCTTCCGTGTAATGAGGCCCATTATGTTGAACTAAATGTGTTGGTGACTTTCATGATACATGGACCACTATGACTAGGTTGCATTGATAGAAACTAGGTTACAGGGTTAGGCAGGATTTGGATGTGTTCAGGTCAGGAGGCAGGTTTTGCAATTTATGCATATGTATGTTTGTTCCTATCTACCCCCATTCCCATCCAATTATGTGTTCCCTAACCCTCTTTCCGGTGTTCCTTATCTCCTCTTTCCTATCCACAACCTCTCCCTAATCCCTCTTCCCCCCATTGGCTGCCAGGTGGTGTTCCTGTTATAACTGACATCAGGTGCCCGTGCCAACCACTGTGGGAAGGTCAAATCTATTTCGGCTTCTGTGGTTCGGTGGAGAGTGTCGGTACTCTACCCCCTCTGGTATTTGTTACACCCTGTACTTCTTCTCAAGGCGATGCCTCTTCGCGGGGGCCGTAGAAGGATTCTTCATGAGGGACAAGCCTTCGTCCCAAATGTCATCTAGGAGTGGGACCGAGAGGATGGTCTTTCTCTTTGCCTTGCGGTGCTGGTACAAGAAGCCCTCCTTCTCCTCTGGAGCAAGCTGGAAGAGCTCTGAAGGCCTGCAGATCATCTCATGAAACAAGCCTATCTCGACCGGCTGTGTCAGGATCCATCTCCTGCCTCGGAGGCTGGTATGGAACCGCCTGTGGAGTAGGCTGAGGAGCCAGAGAGGCGGCTGTGCCGGGGCCAGAGGCGTAGGCGTCTGTGGTGCCGCTAGCATAGCGGGAAGGCCTTCCTTGACTGCGTCCTTGATGGTAGCCTCCATATCTGGAGACTTCATGAGGCTGAGGAACCTCTCAAAGATCCGGTCCTCGCTGGCTGAAGAGGAGGAGGAGGGCAAGGGCACTGAAGGGGTTCCGAGAGGCAACTGAGGCCGCTGCCGACCCTGTACATACAGACGCAAGGGAAAACGGCCTTGTGCATAAGAAAGGTAGGTCGTAGGCCACATACCTGGTTGATGGCAGTCCCACCTCGATACTCGTTTTTCGCCGAAGTCTTGAGAGGCGTCGAACAGGTGTCCTTTTCTGGCCGTCAGCCATTTTGTTGAGCTGCCTACCACATGGCTATAACATGTTGCTCGGCTCGTTAATGCTAGCCTCTGCCAAGTCTATTATGTGTGAGGCGTGTGACTTGCCCTGCTCCTCGGGCGTGTGCCCAGGTAGGTGTATCAACCTCGACCTGAGGGTCATTAGAGCTGCATTCAGGCGCCCCCTCGGACGTACTGCCGGTAATAGGCAATGATGCCAGTACAAGGGCAGAGCCCCTCAGGCGCAAGCCCGGTAATAGAGCCTAGCGGCCCCTCAACCCTGGCACTGGGAAGATCCAAGGACCCTTCAGCCCGAAGGCCGGTAGCTGTGGCAGCCTCGGTGCGTGAGTTGGTTAAAGGACCTGACTTGTTCCTCCCGCATAGGAGAGTCCCTGGGAAGGAGTCTCCCTTGCGAGGTGCAGATGAAAATATAGGCCCTACCTCTGGTCTGGAACGTCTCATGAACTTCTTGATGTCCTCAGAAGGAGACTGTTGAAAGAGCTCCCTCCACCTGGCTAGTCTGTTCTTCAGTGCTTTCATGGACAGCGAGCCGCACACCGAACAGGCTTGCCAACCACGGTCTGGGCCAAGGCAACGTAGGCAGAAGGCGTGGGGGTCTGAAGTTGGAAAAGGCCCATTGCAGGATGGGCACCTGCTGAACTCTGTCGAAGTCGACATGCGCAGGGGAGGAGCTCTGGCGTCTGAGGACCCAGTACCTATAGAAAAAAAAGACAAAAGAAGAAATAGAGGAAGAATCTGCGCGTGGAATTACATGGCCGAAGCCAAACCCGGGAGTGCTGGTGAATTCGGCCCGTTCCCATCGGCGCAGAAAAGGGGACTGAGGTGTGGTACCGGAGGGGGGAGTCAGGGCAGTGCATGCTCCCAAGGCCGCGCCTCTAAATTTAGAGGGGAAGAAGATTTTTCTGGTGAAATAGGTTCTGTCTCCCATCTCTCGCGAGGGATGCCCATGCAGTATGGAGGAAAGGGGACGGGACGTAAGAGCAATTAATAGTTACTCACTGTAGTGACTTATGTACTCTTAGTCCATAGTCCCCTTTCCTCCATACTGTATGGGCGTCCCTTGCGAGGGACGGGAGACAGAACCTTTTTCACCAGAAAAAACCTTCCCCTTTAAATTTAAAGGCGAGCACGGCCCAGAGAGTATGTGCTCGCCTGACTACACCCACAGGCGTCACTCCTCAGTGCCCATTGACGCGTTGACAATATTTAACATTGCCTAATGACACCAGTTTTATTAGGGGGAGTATGGAGGGATGTATGGAGGAAAGGGGACAAAGGACTAAGGACCTCATTAAGAGTCGGGCGGTACGGGGTTAACGGCACCGGTAAAGGTGCCGGTGCCGTCAACCCCGTACCGCCCGATTACGAGTTCCCCTCGCGGGACTCGTTCTGCACGTGTGGTTTTACCAGACGTGCAGAGCGGATCCCGCGAGGGGAAGAGGGAGCAAACAACATGCCATCTCGTAATGGCCCGTTGTTTGCTCCCTCTCCCATTCCCATTCAGCCCTATGGGGGCTAAAATGGGAATGGGGAAGGACCGTGTCCGGGTCCTTGGAGGGAGGAATTACCGGGCCTTCCGAACTCGGAATGGCCCGGTAAGTCCTCATTCCGAGGACCCGGACGCGATTTCGGTGGCAGCCATGCCGCCAATAGCGGCATGGCTACCGCCGAACTCGTAATGAGGCCCTAAGAGTACATTAGTCACTACGGTAACTATTAATTACTCTTACGTCCCGTCCCCTTTCCTCCATACTGTATGGGCAATTACAACTGAATGTAGGCCCAGGGTGGAGAGGAGCGCCTCCTTAAGAAAACAGATTCCTTTAGAACCGCCTGTCCGAAAGCCGCGTCTGACTTAAATGTGGTGTCCAAACAGTAGTGCATACAGAAAGCCGAAGCGGTGGCCCACGTGGCCGCCCTGCTGAATGCTGGAATGCAATGGCCGTGGCCTTGGCTCTGACAGCGTGGGCATGCATGTTAGCTGGAAGTGGCTTGTGCTGCCCCTCGTAGGCCTCCTTGATGGCCGGGACCATCAACCTTGCCTTGTAAGCCTGAAAACCAGGCCTTGACCCCCCGAAGGTGACAAACAGGGCGTCTGAATTACCGAAGTCCGTGGCCCTGTCCAGATAGAATTTTAGAGTGCAGCTGACATCCAGACAGTGCACGACCCCCTGAGCCTAGTCCTTAGGGTCGGTGAAAAACATGGGTAAGACGATCTCCTGGTTTAGATAAAAAGCGATGGCTACCTTGGGTAGCAACGCGGGGTATGTTCTCAGGGCCACCTTATCTTTGTAAAAGGTAGTATAGGGTTCTGACGCCACCAGTGCCTGGATCTCGCTCACACTGCGAGCCGAGGTGAGGCCCACCAACAGAGCGGTCTTAATGATGACCAGCCTGATGTCCGCGGACGCCATTGGCTCGAATGGTTTGTTCACCAAGGCGCCCAACACAACATTGAGGTCCCACACGGTGTGGTTTTCTGATGGGCGGGTAGAGCCTGGCGAGGCCCGCCAAATGTCGCTTGACCACCAGGTTGGAAGAGGAAAAAGACCCTTTTCTCTGAATTTCTGTAGGCCCCTATGGCTGCCAGATAGGTACGGCATGTGTCCACCTGCACTCCTGAGTGAGCAAGGTGTGCCGAGAACTAGAGTACATAATCCAAAGTGCAGGTAAGGGGGGGTTTGGTCATTTTAGATTCCGCCAATGACAGAACCTAGTCCATTTACTTTTGTACTGGCTCCTAGTAGCTTTGCTCCTAGCGCCCTGAATGATCTCTAGGTTAGCCTGTGACAGGCTCAGTTGTTTCAGCGCGACCTGCTCAGGAACCACGCTGCAAGGGCTGATGTGTGGAGAGGGGTGTATGACCCTGCCGCCTACTGCGCCAGAAGATGAGCTGGGCCCATCAGCAGGTGAATGGGTGGCCTTTTTGATAGGTTGAGAAACTCGGACAACCACGGTCTAGCCGGCCACCATGAAGCTATGAAGTGACAAGATTCTTTAATCTTGCAGATCACCCACCCTGTGGACCACAGGTATGGGAGGGAAGGCATACGTTGTCCTGCCATTCCACTGTATCTGGAATGCGTCGCCCAGGGAGCCGGGAGCCTAACCCTGCCGGGACCCTGATCCTGCCAGGATGCAAACTGCTGGCATTCTTGTTGTCCCAGGAGGCAAAGAGATCCACTTGAGGATGCACCCATTTGTTGAAGATCTCCAGCAGCACGCGATCGTTCAATTGCCACTCGTAATTGTCCACTCACAGTCTGCTGAGCATGTGCGCCTCCAGGTTGGACTCCCCCGGAAGGTGGACAGCCCTGAGGTAGATGTTGTTCTCCTAGGCCCATTCCCACATGCTGATGGCTAGACCACATAGTGGAGGGGACCGGGTACCCACCCTGCTTGTTGACATAGTACATGCTGGTGGAATTGTTGGTCTGTATGAGGATTGCTTGCCAGCAATAAGCGGAAGGAAAGCTTTGAGAGCTAGCCAGATGGCTTTTAGCTCAAGCCAGTTGAGATATTAGACTCCTGCTCCTACCCAGTCCAGACTCCATGGACAATGTGGTTGTCCAGAGTGCCCCCCCAGCCTTCCAGTGAAGAGTCAGTGGTAATGGTGACCTGTGGGGCCAGCTACTGGAAGGGCTTGCCCCTGCGTAGGTTGCAGTCCTTGGACCACCATGTGAGGTCTGAGTGGAGAGGAGGAGGAATGCTGACCAGCTCCGCTTGAGAGCCCTTCTCCTGATTCCATGAGGCTTTCAAGTATAGCTGTAATCTCATCTCGAGTCTCGTGTGGAGTACGGCCAGTAGGACCGCTGCCATGATACCAAACATGTGTTGGTACACCCAGGCCGAGGTCACTGCTCTGGTAAGGAAGTGAGTCGTGGCTCTCTTGATGGCCGTAATCTTGTCCTCGAGGGAAAGACTCTCTCGGAGCCCGCGTCCCAGATGGGGCCCAGGAAGGTCAGGCTCTGCGTAGGCTGTAGCTGACATCTTGAGGTTGAAAGTAAACCCCTGGTCATGGAGTGTGTCCATAAGTGCGGAGGAAGTGTGGTAAACTGCCTCCAGAGATGTCGCCCTGACCCACCAGTGGTCCAGGTAGACATGGTGGCCCTCGGCCCTGAGGAGGGCTGAAACTGCATTCATTAGCCTGGTAAATACCCTGGGAGCTGACTTGAGGCCAAACGGTAGCACCTTGTATTGGAAATAGTAGCCCATGATCTTGAAATGCAGAAAGGAGCGATGCGGCTGCCAATTTGAGACCTGTAGATAAGCGTCCTTCAGATCCAGGGAGCACATTCAGTCTCCCTTGTCTAGTGTCTCCGCAATGAGTGCTGGTGCAACCATCTTGAAGAAGTAGGGGAGGTTGAGGGTGGAAAGGTACAACACAACTCTCAGGCCAGCCTGTTTCTTCTTTTGTATGGTGAAAATCCTGGAATAGAAGCCCAGGCCTCTCTGGGAGGCTGGGACTTCTCGAACTTCCGCCAACAGAGTTGCTGTCCCAATCTGTGGGAGTGGAGGGTAGGAGGGAGGGACCGGTAGGAGGCACCCAGTAGAGACTACAGAGAGGATCCAGGGGTTCGAAAATTTCTGGTGCCAAAAATGCACATGGAAGGCAAGCCTGCCCCCCCCCCCCACCACCGGAACATGTGGACCCGAAGAGACGCGTCATGCCTTCTTTCCCTCTGAGGCTGCTGCGGAAGAGAGGGGCTGGAAAAAGCCCTTGCCCCCCCTTTGTTGTTTGTGCAATTAGACCAGTGGTAAAAAATATCCCTAACATTTTTAATACAATTGCTAATACCACTGGCATACCTCTCTTACCTTTGCTGCAGTCCTGCAACCACTTTTCTTTTAGATGTTATAGATGCCCGCCTGAAAATTTCTCAAAAAATATGCGTTATTTTGTTAGTATCTTTTATTGAAGCCCTCCCTATCAGGTAATTGTTCAATGCCCAGGCGAAAGCTGTTCCCAAGCTTTCCTTACTGTTCTATTTCTTTGGGTGGGTAATGCTTCGTGGAGATGTGGGAAAGATTGCTCTATTATCAAAAGGAATGTGTTATAATACACATGTATTCTTCTTTTCTTTAAGTGTTTTGTTCTTTTTATAACGTAAACAAATTGGTGTGACAATGCTTCTGGGGTGTTGTCATCTGCGGGCAGTATTTACCCCTGGGCAATAATGTATGCATTAGTGTCGTATGTTCAATACTCTTTATATTACCTATACAACAGTACTGCGTGGTACCTGCATGTGCGAGACAAAAAAGAAGAGAGCATGCACATGTCTACACAGTGTGGTGTATATTGCGAATCGTTGGTCAATGTTCTTTATTGGGTTGTGGATGGGGCGGGGTTTAGTTTAGTCTGGGATCTCGTTACCATGGGGTGGGCTATGGGTGATTGGTCCTTTATGTCCTCTGGATGGTTTGGTGTCTGGGCTGTGTCGTTGTTGTCGTCAATTGTCGTTGCTGATGAGTTGGCCGTTTCGTTGATACGAGGGGGGGGTCTGTGCTTTGTTGGGCTTGATGTCGTGGAGGGGAGTCCAAACGTTTTTTCCCTGTATCTTTATTGCTCTGGGAGCTATTTTTTCCACGTGGTGTGGCCTGGTGAAACGCGGGCTGTTCCACCGCCTGTTGAGGTTCCTTAGGAGGACCTGGTCAACCTCTTTTACTGTCCACTGTGCACGTTGTTCCTGTTCTTCATTTGTTGTTTATCCTTCTTGGTTGTTCTTTGACCCGCCCCGTGTCCGTTCAATCTGTTGAGAGATAAAGGCGACGCTAGTAACCATGGAAGAGACATATTCATACACTTCTTCACCAAAAACATTGTGCGCAGCATGACAGTCTGTTACTGCTCTTGATGGTAGTGTGAGTGGAAGGTGCATTTGGCGTCCGGTCACCACCACGTGGGGTGTGAGGTGGTGGTCCGACCCTGGTATATTTCTCAATTTGAACAGGGCCAAGGGGAGGCAGTAAAGCCAACTCTTTTTCGGTGATACGCGCATGCAAACTTATGTTTTATACCTAAGATGGCAGTTATGTGTTGGAACATTTCATTGGCAAAGTGTGGGCCATTGTCAGACCGTAGCACTTCGCAGACTCCCCACCTCGGGAACACCTCCCTGACCAGAAACTTTGCTGCCCTGAAGGCGTCTGCATGGGAGCATGGACCGGCCTCTATCCACCTGGAACATGGGCATACTACTACAATCATGTATCTGTACCCTTGACATACGTTGATCATGTCAATGTAGTCAATGTTTAAGTGTAGGAAGGGTCCTTCGGGCCGGGGTATAGTACCTTTGATCACTTGCAGCGTGTGACCGGCCGTACATTTCTGGCATGTGAGACAATTGCTAATGAAGTTTGCAACGTGTGAATTTAACTCGGGACAGAAACAGGCTTCCTTTATTCATGCTGCAATCACCTCTTTTCCTGTGTGTGTGGGGTGGTGTAGTTGGGCCAAGGCTGTTTTCAATAGGGCCAGGGGCATCAGTATTTTTCCTGTATTGTTCTGTCGCCATAATGCGTCTGTGGGGGACATTGTGCATCCTCTTCTGACCCATAGTTCCTTTTCTGCCATAGGTGCTGCTTCCTGTAATTCCATTATTTGAGTTTCAGAGATGTGTGTGTACCCATCCTTCATCAACATCTGTCTTGCCCCCCCCCTTATCATTTTGTTTTTCTGGGAGGGTTCATGTCTCACCAAAGTACGCAGCATGTTTAGCATGTGCGTCTGCTGTTTCATTACCTTTTGATATTGGATCATCCCCATTAGTGTGGCCCTGACATTTCACTAGGGCTATTTCTTTAGGATCCTCAATTATTTCTATTAGTACAGCAAGTAGTAGAGCATGCTGCAACGGTGTGCCGTCTGCTCTTCTGAACCCTCTTCATTGCCATTTTATTAACCCTGAATGCACTGTTGATGTGACGTATGCACTGTCAGAATATATTGTCACTCTCTTGTCATTGCTCTCTTGGAGGGCTATAATTAGTGCTACTAGTTCTGCTGCTTGTGCTGAATAGTGTTGGGGTAACTGGACGCATTTTACTGGAACGTAAGTCCAATCATCCCTCAGTCGTACTACTACTGCCGCGCCTGTTCTTATCCCATCACTCTGGTCAATTGTTGAGGACCCATCTATGTACATTATTTCTCCCCCCTCTAGGGCATTTTCCTCAACTTTCCTTGTGTTTGAGTAAATTTCAACGGCCTGTGTGCAGTCATGAGCGTAGTTGCCATCTTCCACTACCTTTGCTATAAATTGTGCTGGGTTTACATTACTGCACCTCACAATTTTTAATTCAGATCTGGACAGTATTATTTCATAACCTGTTGCCCTTTGAGTGGTCAACGTGGATTTTGGTTTATTCAATATTGAAAAAAAGAGCGTGTTCCACGTACAGTGTGGTGGGGCACCCCATAGTTAATGAGGGTGATTTTTCTACAGCACATGCTGCTGCGGCCAGGATCTGTTTACACGGGAAGTGAGACAATTGGAATGAGGATTCAACAAGGGAACCCTCACGTCCCCTGCACACTTTAGGATGTTTGAACTAAGTCCACTACTGTTTTCTCATATTAATACAAAAAACATATAAACCAAAGAGTTCAGTTGTGTGTTTTTATAGCAAAAGTTTATATCTAAAGTGTCAAATACACAATATTTCAAAAGGAGAAACATTTACAAATTCAAGAACCAAAGCAGTGCAATAGTAGGTCACAATAAATTTGAAACAATGGTGGAATCCAATTCATGTGGCGACGCGTTTCGAGGATACTTTCCTCTTCTTCATATGGCCAAAATAGAATTCTTCATACAAAAGGATAGAAACAAAGGGGAGAACGTTTGTACACGTTTTTTATACCTTGAGGTAATTCATTAAACTCATGCTGTACATTTCAGTCTCATCTGTGAGCCAGAACAGACTACATTGTCAGAGAAATTATATTTAATCTAGTACCACAAGGGCACATTCATTCCCAGTTAAATTCAGGGTGAGGGGAGGAGAAGAGGTTCAGAGAGACGTTTCTAGTCCAGTGCAAGAGAAGTCGTCGTTCAACAGTGTTTAGAAAGAATGTAGGTAGGTAAAGAAGCCATATAGGACAAGATATAAGAGAGTTTAATTACCAGTAAGCAAAATGTTCGAGGGCATCGGGTGCAGATAGAGGTCCTTGGTGGTGAATCAGGCAATGTGTAGATCCTCCACGGGAAATATAGTTTGCTGTAGTCAAGAGGAAGACACAGCTGCAACAAAAAATGAGGAGCAAGTGAGTAGAAATCAAACTATGATGAAAGGTAAGTTCAACCCTAGCAACTAGACGAAATGTAGTACCTGTGGAGTGTACAAGAGGAGTGGCAAGTGCTGGAGAAAATATTCGAACGGCGTGGAAGCCTGATATATTCGGGGTTCATTCACGTTAAACACTGTGTAACTTCTGTTCAATGTTCATCAAGAGTCAGCAAAGCACTCTAGAGAATACGATGTAAGTGTGAGCTTGAGAGGAATACTAATATATTGATACAATACTATCCACAACTAAAGTGTTAGCTGATGAAAAAAATACCTTGTGGTATACGCTTGGCAGTTATGGTGCGCGAGCTGTCAGGCACAGCGTGCTGGCAATGCGCTTTCTTCAGTGGGCGGTTTGTAAGGATAGGAACTCAGGCAAAACATATACAGGGCACATGTGCACTACGAGTCTCAATGCGCAGATGATGATCTGTGAAAAAGTGTAACGGAGAATTAACCCGGATCGAGGTTAAGAAAGTACTTAAACTAGAAATCTCAATGGGGTAGACAATGCCTGGTAACGTGCGCTTACCTGCACAATAGGAGACCAATCGCAAAGACAGCTGCCGCCGGTCAACGCGTCCTAGCAGCTATGGGAACGGCGCGCAATGTGGAAGAAAAAGGTTGGCGAATGTGAAGATAGAGAAGGGACTAAAGCAGTCACCTAAGGGATCGGCCATCTTAGAATGGAGTAAGAAGTCATCGGGTGAGCCCGCCGAGGTAAACCACAATGTGTCAAGAGGAGTGAAAGTATATGTGGAATAAATAATAAAATTGATGAAAATAAAGATAAAAAATAAAGGGAAAATAGAAGAAGTATGAAGAGAAAATGTAAACAATACTAATGAGAAATCCTGCAGAGTCAACAAAAAGAGACTATTCAATGGAGAAGTAGACAGATTAGGAGGTGCCACTGAAATACAGAAACGTCCAAATGAAACAAGTTCCATCCGCCGCAGTCCAAATGAAAGAGGGAATTTTAACCACTCACAAGGTTAATTCGCATAGTGTATGGCTGAAGGGTGGACAAAAGAAAATAAGCACAGTTTGTATACATAAGTTGTCGTCCAACATAGAACACAAGAATTCATTATATGTATATACATATATATACATATTAGTTCAACCTTCAGTGGAGTATGTATTAAAAGGGTATCAAGAGAATAATACAAGTCATTGCAAAATACAATCGGATATTACTTGTTGGCAGTTAAAATTTCCAGATAAAATAAACTTGACATAACTTTGATCTTTACAAAAAACAAGATGCTAGTGTTAGAGGTCAAACATACCCTATTCACAGGAAACAATTAAGGGTAAAATCTTCATTGAGACCCCAAGGTTGCAAAGAGCCCATTCTGTCGATCCAATAGGCTTCTCTCTGTAGTAAGAGGGATTGAAAGTCACCGCCCCTTGTTGGGTGTTTGACAACTTCAAGTATCTGAAATTTAATTTGGGCAATGGAATGTTTCTCAGAATTGAAGTGTCGGGCTACTGGTGAATATTGGTTCTTACATCGTATGTTTGATTTGTGTTCTGTTAGTCTTAGTTTTATGGGTCTTTTTGTCTGGCCAATGTATACCTTCCCACAAAGACATTTCAGTAAATATATTACACCTGATGACAAACAGGTGGAGTAGTCTCTAAGTTTAATTTTTTGTCCAGTTCTCGGGTGGGTTACTACATCACCTTTGATGACGTTGTTGCAGTGTGTACATCCCAAACAAGGGAAGGTGCCCAATTTTTTAGTGGCCAGAAACAGTTGCTTATCCTTCGGTATTTTTTCTGCCCTCACTAGTTTATCTCTAATGTTCCTACCCCTTTTGTAACACATCATTGGTGGGGCTGGGAATAATTCTAGCAAAGTTTGGTCATTGTGAAGAATGTTCCAATGCTTCTTGATGCTCCTTGTGATTTGAAAACTCTGTCTTGAGAATTTCGATATAAATAACAACGGTGTGTCCTTACCACTTGGTTTTGTTTTTAACAAGTCGGTGCGTGTAATCTCTGATGCTCTGTTTTTAGCAATTTCCAAAACATCTTGAGGATAGCCTCTATTCTCAAATGTATCCACCAGGTTGTTGCATTCCAGTGTTAGAACTTCTGGATCAGAAATGATCCTCTTAAGCCTTAGGATTTGGCTATACGGTAAGCTTTGGAGCATAGCTCTGGGGTGAAAGCTAGAGTAATGTAGCAGGTTGTTTGCATCAGTTGGTTTATGATATATGGATGTAGCGACTACGTTGTTACTAATTCTCAAATTAACATCCAGGAAGTGGAGGTATGGATTACCGACTTCCATGGTGAACTTGATACGAGGATGTATTGAATTGATGTACTCAAAAAACAGGTCCAATTCGGCACGTTTGCCACACCATATGCCGAAAATGTCATCTATAAATCTCCTCCATGTCAGGATGTAAGGGGACCATGTGGGATGTTCTAACACATTTTGGCTTTCAAACTGAAACATAAATGTGTTTGCATAGACAGGTGCCATCGATGATCCCATCGAGGTTCCGGAAGTCTGTAAGAAGTATTTACCCTGGAATCTGAAGTAACTGTTAAATAAAATGAGGTTGAGCAACTCTAGGACAAATTGTGGATTGCCCTGAATCTCTGAATTGTTAAGTAGTAACCATTCGACAGAATCCAGACCTTCGCCATGGGGGATCGAGGTGTATAGACTGCAGATGTCAAGACTAAATAGAATACATTCTTCACTGATAACTGAAAAATCTTTGAGGCCGTTCAAAAAGTCGGTTGTGTCCTTTAAGTAGGTGGATGTTGCCTGTATGATCGGTTGCAGTAGTTTATCGATGTAAATGGCCAAGGGGTCACATATACTCTCCGTTCCTGCTACAATAGAGAGGAGGATTGTCTTTGTGCATCTTGGGGAGTACGTAGAAGACTGGAGTGATAGGATGGGAGTTGGTTAGAAATTCATGAGTCTTATCGCTGATCCACTCGTTTTCCTTTGCCTTGAGTAGCGTTCTGTTTATCAATATTCTAATCTCCGGTAGTGGATCTCTATCCAGTGCAACATAAGTGTCCATGTCATTAAGAAGTTCAATACATTTCTTGTTGTAGAAAGATGTGTCCATAATAACTATGGCACCCCCCTTATCTGCTGGTTTGATGGTGATCTCTTCACTTTTAGCTAAGTCATCAATCAAATCAAGTTGACGATTCTTAATATTGATGGGTGTTTTTCTCTTGTAATTAATCTTACTTAAATCTTGGAGAACACCTTTCTCAAACAAGTTCAAGATAGAATTCTGAACATGGGGGTCAAATGTGCTTTTTGGGCGAATTTCCAGCAAGTCATCTTGGGTTGGTTCAGGTGCCATTTCTGGTTGTGTAGCAAAGAAGATTTTTAGCCGTAGTTTTCTCAGCAATCTGTGTAAGCAGATCTTCTCCTGGAAGAGCGAGGTGTTACAAGTGGGCACAAAAGAGAGTCCTTTATTAAGTAGATTAAGTTGTTCTGTTGTTAGAGACTTACTGGAGATATTCACCACCAGGTTGTTAATCCCTATTTGTTTTTCTTTTTTGTTTGAGGCTTTCTTCCCTCTCCTGGTTTTTCTCTTAGGCCTAAAAAAGCCCCAGTAGATGAGTTAGGGTCAATTTCTTTGTTTGTTGGGGAGCTTGGAATTCTTAACGCTCTAGATCTATTTCTCTCCTCAGATAAGTCTTGTTGGTTGGTTTCTTCCGATGTAGGTCTCAGTATAGGTTTGCCAATGCTGCTATCACTACTGTTGCCAGAGTTTGTTGAACCTGTATTGCATTGTCTGTTGCGATAAAAGTTCCTTTGTTGGTAGTATTCCTGACTATGTCATTTAAATAGTCAAAAGTGTCTCTCTTGAATTTACGCAACTTTCTCTGTTCGATTTCCGTTTTGTGGTTGGCCAGTTTTGAATTGAATTGATGTCCTCCAAAATTTCTGCCAGATTTTTTGTTGTTTTCAGTTTGGATATTTGTTCTTGGACAGTCTTAATTTCGGAGTCAATAGTTTCAAGAGATTTAGATAATTCTTCTATTGTTAAGAGTATAAGATCTAGGGAGCACTTGTTGAGAATTTGATCCCACTTCTTTATGAACGCTTTATTTTCACTACACAAAGTTGGTCTCAAGTAGACTCTCAGACCGCTAGGGATTTTTTTAGCTTTAAAATATTCGACCAAAGTGCTAGCTTCTCTTGATATCCTTTTAATACATACTCCACTGAAGGTTGAACTAAAATGTATATACATATAATGAATTCTTGTGTTCTATGTTGGACGACAACTTATGTATACAAACTGTACTTATTTTCTTTTGTCCACCCTTCAGCCATACACTATGCGAATTAACCTTGTGAGTGGTTAAAATTCCCTCTTTCATTTGGACTCCGGCGGATGGCACTTGTTTCATTTGGACGTTTCTGTATTTCAGTGGCACCTCCTAATCTGTCTACTTCTCCATTGAATAGTTCTTTTTGTTGACTCTGCAGGATTTCTCATTAGTATTGTTTACATTTTCTCTTCATACTTCTTCTATTTTCCCTTTATTTTTTATCTTTATTTTCATCAATTTTATTATTTATTCCACATATACTTTCACTCCTCTTGACACATTGTGGTTTACCTCGGCGGGCTCACCCGATGACTTCTTACTCCATTCTAAGATGGCCGATCCCTTAGGTGACTGCTTTAGTCCCTTCTCTATCTTCACATTCGCCAACCTTTTTCTTCCACATTGCGCGCCGTTCCCATAGCTGCTAGGACGCGTTGACCGGCGGCAGCTGTCTTTGCAATTGGTCTCCTATTGTGCAGGTAAGCGCACGTTACCAGGCATTGGGCCTCATTACAACTCAGGCGTTAAGGGTAAACGCCGTCGTTAACCCTTAACGCCTGATTCCGATTTTAACGGCTGCTTTTAGCAGCCGTTAAAATCCATGGCGCTAAACCGCCTTGGTGCTAATTACGCCACCGTAATTTACGGTGGCATCATTAGCGCCTTCCCCACTCCCATTATGCCCTATGGGGCAAAAATGGGAATGAGGAAGGGTAAAATGGGAAATGGGGATTTACCGCCCCACTCACCTTGGAATGGGGCAGTAAATCCGCCATCCACCATGGTGTAAACATAGTTTACACCATGGTGGTAAAGTTGGCGTACTTACCTCCTGGGTCGTAATGACCCCCATTGTCTACCCCATTGAGATTTCTAGTTTAAGTACTTTCTTAACCTCGATCAGGGTTAATTCTCCGTTACACTTTTTCACAGATCATCATCTGCGCATTGAGACTCGTAGTGCACATGTGCACTGTATTTGTTTTGCCCGAGTTCCTATCCTTACAAACCGCCCACTGAAGAAAGCGCATTGCCAGCACGCTGTGCCTGACAGCTCGCGCACCATAACTGCTAAGCGTATACCACAAGGTATTTTTTTCATCAGCTAACACTTTAGTTGTGGATAGTATTGTATCAATATATGTTGTTTTAGTATTCCTCTCAAGCTCACACTTATATCGTATTCTCTAGAGTGCTTTGCTGACTCTTGATGAACGTTGAACAGAAGTTACACAGTGTTTAACGTGAATGAACCCCGAATATATCAGGCTTCCACGCCGTTCGAATATTTTCTCCAGCACTTGCCACTCCTCTTGTACACTCCACAGGTGCTACATTTCGTCTAGTGCCTAGGGTTGAACTTACCTTTCATCATAGTTTGATTTCTACTCACTTGCTCCTCATTTTTTGTTGCAGCTGTGACTTCCTCTTGACTACAGCAAACTATATTTCCCGTGGAGGATCTACACATTGGGCCTCATCACGACCCAGGCGGTAAGTTACCGCCTGGGCCGTGACTTTACCACCATGGCGTAAACTACGTTTACGCCATGGTGGTTGGCGGACTTACCGCCCCATTCCGACCTTGGCGGGGCGGTAAGTCCCCAATCCCCATTTACCCTTCCCCATTCCCATTTTTGCCCCATAGGGCATAATGGGAGTGGGGAAGGCGTTAATTACGCCACCGTAAATTACGGTGGCGTAATTAACTCCATGGTCCCTTAGCGCCATGGATTTTAACACCTGCTAAAAGCAGGTGTTAAATCCGCCATGGCGCTAAGGGACCTCGTACTCAGGCGGTAAGGGTCGGCGCTGTTTACGGCGCCGTAAACCCCTTACCGCCTGAGTTGTAATGAGGGCCATTGCCTGATTCACTACCAAGGACCTCTATCTGCACCCGATGCCATCGAACATTTTGCTTACTGGTAATTAAACTCTCTTATATCTTGTCCTATATGGCTTCTTTACCTACCTACATTCTTTCTAAACACTTTCGAACGACGACTTCTCTTGCACTGGACTAGAAACGTCTCTCTGAACCTCTTCTCCTCCCCTCACCCTGAATTTAACTGGGAATGAATGTGCCCTTGTGGTACTAGATTAAATATAATTTCTCTGACAATGTAGTTTGTTCTGGCTCACAGATAAGACTGAAATGTACAGCATGAGTTTAATGAATTACCTCAAGGTATAAAAAAACTTGTAAAAACGTTCTCCCCTTTATTTCTTTCCTTTTGTATGAAGAATTCAATTTTGGCCATATGAAGAAGAGGAAAGTATCCTCGAAACACTTCACCACATGAATTGGATTCCACCATTGTTTCAAATTTATTGTGACCTACTGTTGCACTGCTTTGCTTCTTGAATTTGTAAATGTTTCTCCTTTTGAAATATTGTGTATTTGACACTTTAGATATAAACTTTTGCTATAAAAACACACAACTGAACTCTTTGGTTTATATGTTTTTTTTATTAATATGAGAAAACAGTAGTGGACTTAGTCCAAACATCCTAAAGTGTGCAGTGGACGGGAGGGTTCCCTTGTTGAATCCTCATTCCAATTGTGTCTTGTTTGTAGGGGTCTTGTGCCATGGCCCCAGTTCCTCCCCCGCACCTAAAATTAATCTACAGCATCTCTTAAATGTATGTTTCACTGCCATTTAATTTGAGGTGTGCATCAATAATCAACCTTTTTCTACACGGGAAGTGACCCATCATTACAGGATCCAAATGTCCACTGTAAAATGCTACTGGTTTGTGTCCCATGCTTGTTTTTTGTGTCAGTACTGCTTTCATTACTGCTGTATCACAATGTGAGAATATGTAGAATTGTTCTTCATAGTTTGGTGTGGCTAGTACTGGTGCAGTTGAGATGGCATGTTTCAGTTCATTGAAGGCCTCTGTCATTTCTCTTGTCCATCCCAACATTCCCCCCCCCCACTGTGCTTCTCTGACGGCCTCAAGCAGTGGTCCTATGTATGAGCTGTAGTCAAAAACCCATGCCCTGCAGTAGTTGCATAGACCTAAACATTGCTGCAATTCTCTCACTGTCTGTGGCTGTGGTGTGTTCGTTATTGCTTGTGCTCTTTGTGGTGAAATGTTTCTTCCTTTTTGTGAAATGAGCTGGCCTATGTAGAGCACTTGTTCTTGGTAGTGACTGCAAGTTCTCCTTGTCGACCTTGTACCCTTTCTCAGCTAACACTATGAACATTTTACAGAGTCCTTCCTGCACTTCTCGTCTGTGGTGTTGCAGATGATGATGTCATCTACATACTGCAGCACCGTGCTTTCCATGTCAATGTTACCCAAATCCATTTGTATCACTCTGTTCAAAATTGATGGTGACTCGCAGTACCCTTGTGGCAGTCTTGTGTGTTTCCATTTTGTATATGTGAAACTTGTTAGATCTTGTGAGTCAGGGTGTAGAGGTATTGAGAAGGCGTTTTTGAGGTCAATCACAGTGAACCGTGATGCCTCTGCAGGCATTCCGCACAATATAGTGGCTGGGTTAGCTGCTATAGGGTATTCTGCTTCTACAATGTGATAGAGGGGTCTTAGATCGTGGATGAAACGCCAGGACCCTCCCTTTGCCTTGCGCACAGGATACACCGCAGTGTTGCACGTGGACTCTGATGGTACCAGTATTCCTTGATTCACTAGGGCGGTTATTGTTTCATATATCCCCTCATCTGCCTCCTTGGATAGTGGGTATTGCTTTACTCTGGGCAGCATTGCCCCTTTTTTCAACTTTATCTTTACTCCTCTAATACTTTTTATGCAACCTACATCATATGAACTAGTGGTCCATAGAGATGCTGGTACTGCTGCTAGGTTATCCTCGGAAAATGGAACTTCTGTAGTGGCTGGCACCTCTAGTGCCATTGCCATTTTCTGTGCTACTTCTTTGTATGTCATGCTTAACCAAATGCTGACGCTCATCTCAAACACCATCTCCCCATCTCCATTATCATCCGAGAAGAGCTCCTCATCTGATACCTGTGTTATTCGGTATCCCTCAGCTAGTGCTATTACTGCTTTCCATGCTCTTCCCCTCCTTATCCTGGGCATGCACTGCAATGTAGTCTGTGGCTGCCACAACACTCTCAATGCTCACTAATATCATGGCTCCTTCCTTTTCACGAGCAGGTGTTTCGGGTCTGAAAAGGTAAACTGCTTGTCTCCTCCAAATGTTGCCTTCAATTCCTGGTAGCCATGCTATTGCCATGTCTGTTCCGTATTGGAAGATGTCTCCATCTACTGGTTGTGCCCTGGCCACTGTCTTGCCACAATAAGCCTGCAGTATTTGGCGCCTGGTGTGGAGCAAACTATTTCCTTTTCAGTAAAGGAGATGGTCATGTTGAGCCTGCTCATGATGTCTCTCCCTAGTATGTTTACTGGTGATTGTTTTCAATATAGCAGTGGGAGAGACATATCGTGATCTCCTACAGATAAGGAGATGTTATCAGTGAAGGGAACCAACCCTCGAGCCCCAGAAAATCCTTGAGTGTGCATAGCTTCGCCTGACAAGTTGAACTTTCCCTCCCTTATACAGGACCTAGTGGCCCCTGTGTCTACTAGGAAGGAACATTTTTTGTCACCTATCACCACTTATATGCGTGGTTCCTCCGCAGGGTTAGGTGTTACTGATAGGATGGGACACATCAAGGACATCTGTGGGCTGTCCTATTGTGGGTATTGTGACTGTCCGTTCCGTGTGTAAGGGTTGTGACCCAATATTGTCACCCTCCCCAGCTGTGTCTGTTGTATAGGTGCATTAGTGGATGATATTGCGTTGTATTGTATTTGTGTAAGCTGCTGCACTGTTTGGATCTGTTGCTGTTGTGCTGTAACCGCCTGTTGTTGCGGTGTGTATTTTTGAATTTCTAGCTGTGGCTGCAGTGGTGCTTGCTGTGCCTGTTGTTGCTGTACATGTTGTACTTGCTGTTGTTGTTGTGTGTATGTTTGAGGTTGTGGCTGTGGTTGCAGTTGTGCTTGCTGTGCCTGTTGTTGCTGTACGTGTTGTGTGTATGTTTGAAGTTGTGGTGGTGGTTGCAGTTGTACTTGCTGGGGTAGGGGTTGCTGTGTAGCTTGCTGTTGTGGTAGTGCTCCTGCCCCCTGTTGTGGCTGCTGTTGTTGGTAAAATTGTTGTTCCCCATTATGCCCCTGCTGTCCTTGTTCTTCCCAAGCTGCTTGTGCCGGTCTCATTCTACATGTGCGTGACATGTGTCCTACCAGCCCACATATCCAGCATGTTGGTGGCTCTTGTGCTTGCCATGGGTATCCCCCCCCGTATTGTCCGAGTACCCCTGCTGTCCATATTGATTGTAACCCCGGAACCCTCCCCCTTGTTGTGGTGTAGCTGGGCCAAATCCTCTCCCCCTGTAGTTGTTTGAGTGCCCATTCACCATTTGCATATAACCCCCTCCCATGTGTGCTGAATACAGTGGTGGCATCTGCTGTGTCATTATTTGTGCTTGTTGTAGTGGTGCTACCTGTGGTTGTGTAGTGTCTTGTGTCACTGTGACCTGGGTGGTGGTTGGTGCTGTTATTAGTGCGCCATCCATGGCATATTTGGATAGTTTCTTTTGAACCAATTTCGCTTCCTCTGTCTTTCTATCTTCCTCCTTTTGTTTCATCTTTTATTGCCACATCCTGCAGTGGTGCACTATTGTCAGCTGTATCTCTGGCCATACCTTAGCTTCCATTCCCACTAATGTCTTCAATTGTCTCTGCACTTGCTCTGGGAGCCCTTGCACCAGTATGTGATAAAATATTGCTAGTTTTTTGTCTCATGGTTCCCGTATTTCCAGGCGCCACTTCTGAATTTCCTGGATGTAATCAACAGGATCTTCGTTCTCAAGCATCTTGCGTGACGTTATTGCTCCTATGTCTGAGGTGTCTGGGTATTGGACCCTCAATGCCTGCCATAGAGGGTGCCTACAGTTAGCAAATGGCGCTCCATCATGTGACGTGTCGTTTATTGTTACCCCTGGGATTCCGGCCCTCTTCCAAATGTCGTCTGCAGCATCCCCCAGTATTGAAATTAGCAACCCTTTCACATCACTTACTGCTAACCTTTGACCTGCAGTGTGTTTTTCCATTTCATATATCCACTTCCCAGCTCCTCCACTCAGAGATGGAAGTCTGCATTTAATATTTTCTTTATCTGCATGTTTCCATGGGACATATTGTGGTCTAGATCCCCCTCTCTCTAGGAGTGGCATTAAATTGTACTCCCACACCTCCCCTGGCGTTCGTCTGTGTGGGGATATGTCAGTGTATTCGCCGTCCTCTTCCATGTTAGGTAGCTCCTCGATTCTGTCAATATTGCAGTATGCTGCTCTATCACTACCTATGTTCTTGTTCCCCCTTCTGTTGCCTTCCTGCCCCATTCTGTGTGTGTCAACTCGCTCTTCTTGCTTGCGCCCCGGGAGGTCCCTAAGCCGGTTGACATATGGCATGTGTAGTGGGGTTGGTGTTAGTGGCCGTGGTGTTTTTCTGTTTATTTGCCTACTTTTCATTTCTTCTGTGTTTTGTTCTCCCCGTGTCCCACATTCCCAGGGTGAGCCACAGTCAGTGTGTGTTATGTATAAGTTACCTAAACTTTCCCTATCACTCTGTGCGTTTCCCCCCCCGCCGTTACTGTCTTTAAATCTATTAAGTCTATGCCCGTGTACACACCTCCCCTCTCCGCGGGCCTTTGTGTTGATGTTGTCGCAACTTCCTTATCCTGACGCGTATACTTTTTTGCTCCATCCTCCTCTCTCCTCTTTCTTCATTCTTTTTCTTTACTAACTCACCACCTATTTCCGCTCGTGCTCTGCAGAGTTCATCCATTACTGCGTCGCTCACCTTTCCTAATATCTTTTCCTCCCCTTCCTCGCTTGCCCATATTCCCCCCTCCCTTTTCAATATGCTTTCTATAAACCTTCCCTTCTTCATATTTTCACACGGTCTCTGATATTATTTTCTTTTTCCATAGTCCCATTTCCTTGTCATTCTCTTCTCGCTCCTCCTCCTCCTTTCTCATCTCCCGTTGCTCCATGGGTGCCACTCTTTCCGCAATCGCCCTTATCCGCACTTCTTCCTTTTTCCCTTCTTCCTCTTGTTCCTTCACTCTCGCCTTTTATTCCTTATTTGCGTTCTTTTCTTCCTTTCTTTCCCGCGCCTTCCTGCTCGAACTGTCTGATCAGTGCGCTCCGTACTTCCCTTAATTCTGACAGTCTTTCCTCCAACATCTCTTCCTCGTCCTGTGACAATTGACCCGTCACCTTTTTACTTACCCGGTGCACTGTCTGTAGGTGGTCTGTCTCTTCCTTACTTACCTTCCTCACGGCTTCCTCCTCCTCCTCGTTAGCGCCCCCCAGAAGCCCTTGTGCTGCTATCCATTCATCTGGCTCTAAGTTTGCAAAGTCTCCCAGGGCCCGTTGTCTGCCCCCCGTTTTTGCCTCTTTTAGTTTTGTTTCTGCCGTGCTGTTCACCCTGCCCCCTTTTGGTAGCTATCCGTTGGCGCGTATGGTGGTGGGCTGTATGCAGGGTTGGAATATCCCTCAGCTGCTGTTAGTTGTGAGCGTGCTGCTTCTCTCAACTCTGTTACTGGATACAACCCCCCTTCCTCACTTCTTTAGCTATCAGTATTTCCCCTTCACCTTCCTTCTTTACCTCTGACACTGCGAACAATCCTTCTAATTCTTCCTCACTTTCTTCAGTACTGGGTGGGTTTTTCCGCGCTGTACTCCCGCCCCCTCCATTCACCTTCTCCTCTTTTACCTCTTTCTCCTCGTTTACCCCCTGCATGGCGAACATTCCTGGTGCACACCCATGGAACATCTTCCAGAGATCGAAAATTTCTAAATGACTCGCTAGCTTCTTCCCCTTGTATGTATTGTGTAGGTATGCTAGCAGGGCTTGTTGGGTACACATATCAAAGCTGCTGTTAGGCAGCCAGGGTATCCTTAGCTTGTTGTCTGTTCCTTGTGTTCACTCAATGCTATATTTTACTATTTTTCTGTGCTGTGTTAAAGTCATGCAGATGTGTTGGAGAGGTGTTGTTAAAGCGCTTGCTCTGTGCCCTAATCCCACCCCTAACCCGTAGTTGGTGTACATTTTACAATTTACGCTCTTTTCGATATCACCCTTTTACCTTGCTGCGTAAATTGGGGACTTCCGACTTTCCGCTGTAAGGGAAAGCAATCTTTTATTACAATGCTTTTATACTGTTCTGTTCTCCCGATGTTCAATTATGGCCCCCTTCGGCCGTGGTGCACGGAGCCCCCTGCGGCTGCGTGTCATGTGTGGCGTGCTTTTGAGCTGCCCAACCTTCCTGTGTTGCCGATACTTGGCACACCTTCAGCTTAGCTCCTGCTCCTCCTCCTCCCCCCGTCCTCACTGCCCGCGCATTTTTGTACTTCCCTATCCCCTCCCGCCCCTCTTGTCGAGCGCGGGCTGGTGTTCTGCGTGCGCGGCCGCCTCTCCCCCTTCACCCTCCCTTACCGCGTTTCCTTGTCTCGACCACCCCTGGATGAGAACGAGATGATCGTGTCCTATACAAGCCCTACGGGTGACATCACCAACCTCTACAACGTGTTACAAAGCCAATGAACGTGTGATATCCTTAACACTTTTATTCTCCGTTAACCCCACGGCTGTCTTCCCACTGCGTCTGGAGTGGAGTATTCAACAAACGATAAACAAGGGAATAGTTTCTTACCTGTAACTCCATTTCTCCAGCATTGGTGTCTTTCATGGATTCACATGCTTAGAATATTCCCCGTCGTCAGACTGGGACCCCTCGGTACACATATATAGCCTTTTCCTATAGGAAAACTTCTGACACTTTTGTGTCCTATCTACGTCCTTTTGGGGCCCGCCTACGCATGCCCCGTAGGACGTCGCGGTATAAAATCCCCGCCTCCGCGGCTCCCTTCAGATTTCGGCCCCTCCAAAGTAGGAAGGGTTAAACCTATCAAGCATATACATTGCATCCTGGGGAGGCCGGCGGGCGCATGTGAATCCATGAAAGATACCAATGCTGGAGAAATGGAGTTACAGGTAAGAAACTATTCCCTTCTCCAGCATTGGATCTTTCATGGATTCACATGCTTAGAATAGATTGTGTAGCAGTAAACTGGAAGACGGCGGTGAGAATGCAATGCAACATACACCCACAAAAAATACATAATGCATAGGTACACAAGAAATAAGTTTACCCATATATCTGTACCTCCATAAAGCATACGGTCACCAACAGGTAGAAAAAACTCTCCAGAGTGCAGAGCTTACCTTATTGAAACAGATGGCGCAGGACTGCTCTTCCCATCTGCACCTCGTCCGCATGCTGCCTCGCAAGGCAGTAGTGGCGGGTAAACGTGTGGGGCACCGACCATGCCGCAGCCTGGCATATGTCCGTTAGCGGAATTCCTGCCCATAAAGCTGCTGAAGAGGAAGTTGATCTTGTAGAATGGGCTCTAGTATGCCCTTGCAGCGGCCTTCTGGCCTTGGAGTGGCAAAACGCAATCGTCGACGAGACCCACCGAGCCAGTCCTTGCTTAGAAATTGCATTTCCTCTCGTCGACGGACCATACGCGATGAACAGTTGTCGAGTAGACCTGAGTTCTTGTGTACGATGTAGGTAAAACTTTAGGGCCCTCTTAACGTCTAAGGTATGAAGAGCTTTTTCCGCTGCCGATGATGGGGTCGCGAAGAAAGTAGGGAGGACAATGGACGAGTGTTTGTGATACACTGTAGGAACTTTCGGAACGAAAGTAGGATTAGTTGCCCGAACCACCTTGTCTTTAAAGAATCTTAGGTATGGAGGGTCTACGACCAACGCTTGCAGTTCCGAGATTCTCCTAGCTGACGTGATAGCAATTAAGAACGCCAACTTCCACGATATGAATTTCATGGCCGAAGTGGCCATAGGCTCAAAGGGTGGTCTCATTAAGCCTGCCAGCACTACGTTGAGACTCCATGTTGGTGGAAAACGTTTTACTGGGGGAAAAATTCAAAATAAACCCCTCATGAAGTGTTTCACTAACCTGTCGCTGAATAAAGGAGAAGACTGTCTCTTCCTTGTGAACCTAGAGATGGCCGCCAGGTGCACCGTTAACGATGTGAAAGATAAACCTCCCTCTGCCAAGTGAAGAAGATAAGGCAGAACTTGCTCTGGAGTCACCTTTAACGGGTGTAGTCCTTGTTGTCCTCGACACCACTCACAGAACCTTCGCCACTTATAGGTGTAAGATTTGTTGGTAGAAGGGGCCCGAGCCGCTTGCAGAATTTTTTGGCAATCCTCCGAAACGTCTAAGGTACCAAATTCCGAAAAGTCAGGAGCCAGGCTGTGAGGCTGAGACTGTCCGGGTCGTGATGCCACACCATACCTTTGTCCCGGGACAGTAGGTTCGGGACCCTCGGAAATGCTATTGGTTGTTCCAGCGACAAGTGAAGCAGGTTGGAAAACCACAGTTGCCTCGGCCAGTATGGTGCCACTAGAATTACCCGGCAACTGTACCTGAGTATCCACTGCACCGTCCTCCGTATGAGGGGGAACGGAGGAAAAGCATAAAGGAACTTGTCCGTCCATGGGAAGGAGAACGCCTCCCCCATGGAACCCTCCTGAGGCCATCTGCTTGCGAATTGCTCGCATTTCTTGTTTTCCTTCGTTGCGAAGACGTCCAGTGGGGGGTGACCCCATTTCTCGAAAACTTTCGTCAGCTGAACTGTGTCCATTTCCCATTCGTGTATCTGGGCCATCCTTCTGCTGAGGGAATCCGCCTGCGAGTTCCTCACTCCCGGGAGATGGTGAGCCACGATGGATATCTCGTGCTTTAATGCCCAATGCCACACTTTCTGGGCCTCCATGGAAAGGGTCCTGGATCGCGTACCCCCTTGCTTTCTCAAATAAAACATGGCCGTCGTATTGTCCGTCAGCACTCGTACTCTCGATCCCTTGATGTGTGGTAGGAACGCCTTCAAGGCCCATCGCACTGCTTTGAGCTCTAACACATTGATGTGTAGGAGTGACTCCGTTTGAGACCAACAACCTTGCGTTTGAAGAGTGCCCATGTGAGCTCCCCAGGCGGTTAGAGATGCATCCGTGACTATGGTTAGCTGGAACTCCAGGTCCTGTAGGGGTACACCACTGTTCAGGTTGTGGAAACTCTGCTACCACCGAAGAGCCCGAAGCAGTTTGTCGTCGTCGATGATTATCTTGTCTGACCACGATCCTTGGGCCTGTGTCCACCGGTCCGCCAGGACTCCTGAACTGGCCTCATGAATAGGTGACAGTTGGCCACCAGATGGATGCAGGATGCCATGGCCCCTAGGACCGAAACGTATTTTCTCACTGAAAGCTTGGTGTTTCGCCGTAGTCGACCCGCCAGTTGGTTGAGCTTTGAGATTCTGTCGAGGGAAGGCTTCACTAGCCCCGACTGGGTTTCGAACTGTGCCCCCAGGAACACCAACATTCTCGATGGCATCAACGAGGATTTTTTTTAAGTTTATGGCGAATCCCAGCTGTTGTAGAAGCTGCATGGTGGCTTGCAAACTTGTGTTGGTCGACGCTGGGGAGGATCCCCTTACCAGCCAGTTGTCGAGATATGGGTATACATGGTGGCCCTGCCTTCTTAGCCCGGCCGCTACTGGGGCCAGGCATTTCGTGAACGTTCTGGGGGAGGTTTTGAGCCCAAAGGGAAGAACCGTGAACTGGTAGTGAGTCCGCCCTATCACAAACCTCAGGACGTTCCTGTGCTTCCGACACATTGGAATATGGAAGTACACGTCCTGCAAATCCATGGACGCCAGAAAATCCCCTTCTTGAACGGCTCAGATCACTTCCTGGAGCGTGAGCATTTTGAATTTTAGGCTCTTTAAGGACTTGTTGAGATCGCGTAAGTCTAGAATGGGAAGCCATTTTCCGTCTGGCTTTTTCACGACAAAGTATCTTGAGTAAACCCCTTGACCTTTCTGTGATGCTGGAACTAATTCTATCGCACCTTTTGCTAACATGAGTGTTATCTCCTGTTGCAGTACCCTCAGATGGGAATGAGCGACGAACGCAGGTGGAATTTGCGGAGGGCTGCACTTGAATTGTAGAGATTGTATGTTCCTTATTGTGTCCAGCACCCATTGATCTGTCGTTATTCGTTCCCATTCGTCGACATAGGCTGATACTCTTCCTCCCAGAACGGTGTGTTGCTCGTCATTGCTGATCTTTGTTTTTCCTCTCTCTCGACGATGACGACGGATAGGATGGTCTCTTCCTGGAGGTCTGGAAGTTCCGGCATCGGTTTGCTGCTTGAGAAGCATGCCTGTATCCCTGGGAGGGGTTAGCCAACCTACTGAAGGATCTGTCTCCTGACGCAGAGAATCTGGAATTACCTGAAGCCCCTCTAAAGGGACGAAAAGACTTGTAGCTGTGTCAGAGTCCTCTTTCATTCCCTTCAGGGCCTCATCTACTTTCTCTCCGAATAGAAGGTCTCCCTCAAAGGGTATATCTAATATTTTGTATTGTTCCTCTGGCATGAAGCAGGTACACTTATGCCATGACCGTCGTCGTAACACGACCCCATTATTGATTTGCTTGAAGCCTGATTCAGCGAGGTCCACTGCGATGTTTATTGCGTGATTGGAGGCTTCCTCACCCTCTCGGGCGAGTAACATCGCCACCTTCCTATGCTCTTCCGGAAGATGATCCAGCAACGGAGCCAGCCTGTGCCACATTTCTCTGTAGTATCTGGCTACAATAGCCAGAGAGTTTGCAGCCTTTACTGTAGTTGCTCCCACAGATAGCACTTTTTTGCCGAAGGCATCCTGACGTCTTGCCTCGTTTTCAGGCGGAGTCGTGCACTTGCGCTGGGCCTAAGCTTTCCTCGCCGCTGCCGCCGACATACCGCCGATTCAGGCGTTGTTTGGGAGGATAAGCACTTGGGGGTAGACTCTGGAGCCTTGAATTTTTTTTCAAGGCGACCTTTTACCGCCGGTTCCGAAAAGGGGTGACGCATTGTCTGCAAACCCTCCTTCCACACATGATCTAGTATGGGTATTGAAAACACTGACCTCCTTCTCTTACCCATGTGGTCGAAAAGAAAACAATCCTTTTTCTGTTCCTCCTGGGACAAACCGAATTCCTTACACGCCTTCTCCATCATAGAATGGAATGATGCAATATCATCCGGGGGGGACGGCTGAGCAGGGCTCCTTGGGGTTTCTAATTCCACCTCTGATTCCCAGACTGGATCCCTGGAGGGGGATGAGGAGATATCCGACATGGCTCCTCTGTCAGACTCCGAATCTGGCAGCTCACCTTCCTCTTGGGGTGCCTGTGGTGCTGAGACTGGCGTTCGTAAGTGAGTCGGTGGACGGGACGGGCCCGGCTCGTCGACGGGTGACACTGGCGGGTTTACCTGAGGTAGTCTCTGGTCCAACGACTGTAATAAAGACTGAAGCGTGGACAGAATCTCCAACGACAAAACAGATTGAGGATTGAGAAGAGAGGCAGCCGCCGGAATTCCGGATCCCCTCGTTGACAACTTGTCAACCACTCGTAGCCCGAGGTCTGCCGGGCCAGCTATTCCCACGCTCTCGTCCTCTCCCGAGGACAGCAACACTGCCTGTTCCTGCAGTAAAGTATCCGGAGGGATCGGATCGAAAACTTCAGGCCTCCAGGCCTGTAGAACCTCCGTCGGCGAGGCCACCGTCGCTGTCGTTGTCAGCGGGATGGTAGATACCACGTGCGTCAGTGGGAGGGAGGAGGCCGTTGACTGGACCGCCGTCGACGACGGTGGCTTAGCAGGTGGTTTAGGCGTTCCCGCCTTTTCTGCACTTGGCCTGCTTTTACCCGACTCTCGACTCGTGGTCGATCTATGGTGATCGCCTGAGGAGGATTTCGGCCTTTCCATGTCATGCTTTTTTGACGAAGATGACGATTTTCTCGTCGAAGATTCTTTAGCTGAATGACTCCACGATGACTCTTTCTCGGTCGGTCGAGATTTCTTCGCCGGTGGTTCCGACGATACAGCGCGGTGTGATGTTTTTGTCGATTGTGTGGAGCCTACCTCAGAAGGGGGTATGCCCCCGCTCCATCATTCAACCATGCCACCAGTCGTCGATTGCGGTCTTGGAGGGTCTTTTGAGAAAACCCTTTGCATATGTCACAGTTATCAGCTGAATGATGAGGGTGGAGACAGTATATACAATCCATATGTCCATCCCCCTCGTAAACTTTTTTCAAGCCGCACGTCGCGCACGGGCGGAACAGCGCCTTTCCCGACATGAAGGAAAAATTCTCCTAACTCCAACTTCAAGTACACAACCTTGTACCAAATAGTAAGACGACGCGAGGAGATCCCACTACTTTGGAGACGGTTGAAATCTGAAGGGAGCCGCGGGGGTGGGGCTCTTATACCGCGACATCCTACGGGGCATGCTTAGGCGGGCCCCAAAAGGACGCAGATAGGACACAAAAGTGTCAGAAGTTTTCCTATAGGAAAAGGCTATATATATGTGCCCCGAGGGGTCCCAGTCTGACGACGGGGAATATTCTAAGCATGTGAATCCATGAAAGATCCAATGCTGGAGAATTATAATCTGTCTGCGCATGCTGTGTCGCCTCGCGTGTGACAAGTCCCCTCTCCGGGGGAGCTTAACCAGCCAATTATCTTCCGCACTTGGGAAACAATCTAGCTACCTCCTGTGGGAATATGTCATCTACCCACCGAGCTAAAACACTCAACTAGTAGGGATCCTCATCTAATGATTGATCTACAACGTCAACTCATAGGAAAGCCACAACTCCTGCATACAGGTGTCCGCGATCTAGACCAATCCGTGCGATCTGCCAGTCATACGTGGGTGCTCAAAGCCCCACCCAATTCGCTCTGTGGGGCTGTAGGGGACGGCCCTCGTGCCTGTCCCGCTACACCTCACACATCTATCGCCGCTTATTAGTCAAAACCTTTTTCACCACACTGTAACAACTGCCCACAACCCTCTTTACAATCCCCCCCCCCTCTCGCACAACATTACATTGCTGGTTGTGTGTGCCATATTCACATCAAGTCCTCGTGTGCCGGGGCTGCTCGACCGCAGGCACCCCTCCCAATCAGTTCGCTGCCGCCTCCCCACGTCTGGACACTCGCCAACCGCGGGCGGGATACTTCTCAAGTCGTATCCTGACGGCCAATCTCCGGATTGTGCTGTACGGTCGTCTCGTAGTTCCACAATGGTGCTGTAGTCCTCAAAAGGGGGCAATGGCAGAGGAGGCCACGCTGCCTGGCCACCTCGATGCAAGAGGTCCTGTAGTGGTTGCCCTTGGGTTAGGTAGACCTCAAACAGATCTCAGCAGTGCCTCCAACTTGTCTGGGTGATTTCCTGGGGGCCGCCAGGGCCATCCGCGGACCTCCGGGGCTGGGGAGGCCCCAACTCCTCCCGCGTCCCAAAAGGAGTATGAGGCACACACAAGAGCAAGGTAGATACTGCTGTTTATTACAGGCAGGGACAAACTCCCAGAACCAGATGCATCCGGGAGGCTCTCATCATTAGTGGGCTCGTAGGCCCTTTTTACAGTTGTATGACGCGCTACTTGCGTCACCTGGGAAAACTATCCCCAAAACCTAGCGCCACTTCGGGTTGGCTCCCCGAGTGGTAGGGTTAGTATAGTTACCTATAGGAAAGGGTATTATTGGGTGAGGAAGGGTCAGGTGGTACACGTGGGCCATCCCTAACAATTGCTACAACAAATTTGTTACAAGGGGACACTTGGTGATTGGCTGGACTATACTGGCATCATGATGTGCCCCTCGTATTCTGATTGGTTCATCCGCGAGCCCTCAAGCCTGGGACCGTCGTCGTTCCCAGCTCGCGGTGTACCTGATGCTGGCAACAATGTGTGACTACGTGTCAGTGACGGACAATGGACAGGTCTGACTAGTGGCTGGTGTGCATGTCTATCCCATCGCTGTAGGTGTCCAATTTGTCACTTTATTGTTGCAAACTGTGTCCGAGGCGTGAGACCCCAGCGCTCTTCTGTCCCGTAGGCTTGGCATTGTGTCAGGTCGGCTTGGACATGTGTGGCGAGACCGTGGCTGGAGCAGAATTATGAGCATTTGATTAGTATTTCGGCTCTTAAGAGCGTTTACCAGTGGCAGGTGTAACCTTGGCGCGGGGAGCTTGGCATGTAGATTGCAACATCGCAGCCTTGGCTGTGGGCTCTCGTTGGGGCTCGGTCTGCGTGATCAGCGCTTTGCAGTTTTTGTCTGAGAAGCTTCTGCCTGGGGACTCTTTGCTTTGTGGCCTACTTGGGCCTGGTTTTCTGGGTGGTGGTACATGAGCAAAAAATGGGGGTCGCGAGGGGCGGCAGAGGGTCATATGCATTAGTAGACATGTAGGGTGGCGTCTTTATGGCGTTAGTGGCGAGAAAGCGTCTGCAAGCATATACACAAGCTCTTCAGGCATCTTGCGTTTCTGCAGTGCTGTAGGCGGCCTATGTGGAAAATAACAACGATGCATGTCTGTGGGTGTATACGGTTCTCTGTGTCATAGCACCGAGCATGTTCTTCGTGCAGGTTGCTGTGTGAGTGACCGATGTGCGTGGTGGCACGTGTGTTTTTTTCTGTTGGCTATGTCGTCATGGCATCTCTAACGATGATGGCGTTTGTGGTTACTGTTCTAATCGAGTTGGTCCATAAAGTCGACGTCAGTTCCACCTGAGGTTCCTGCACGTGGTTTCATCAGTGGGCAGGCTCCATGGCCGCAGTGGATCTTGATGTCTGGTGTGGAGGTGAGCGGGTTGAATTCCTCTCGCGGGGGGTGCTTGGGCCGTGACGTTCTAGGCCATGGTTTGGATGAGAATGGGGGGAAGGGACTTTCCCATTTTCCCTCTTCAGAACGGTCAGGCCGTTTCGACCTCCGTCCTTGGAAGCCCCGGAACTCGCCGAACACCTGCCCCTTGGGCGTGGCCTTCATTAGGATAAAGACTTTGCAGTTTGCGAGATGTTCGTCTTTTTATCTAATTCCTCATCGGTGGTGGAGTGTAAGAGGTCATTACCCTCAAATGGAAGGTCCAATATGCGTGTCTGGACGTCTGGGTTAAACTTAGTAGTGCAAAGCCAGGCAGTCCTCATGTCCATGGCAATGCATATGGCCCGGCCAGAGGTATCTGCCAGCCCCGCTTTGAAGCGTGCTTGGCTCTGCACCAGAAGTTCTGGAAGTCTTAGTTACTTACCTGTAACTGTATTTCTCCAGCATTGGTATCTTTCATAGATTCAGATGCTTGAATATTCCCCGTCGTCAGACTGGGAATCCTCGGTGATAAATTAAATAATAATAATAATTTTTTTTAAATATATATATATATATATATATATATATATATACATATATATACACTGCCACCTAGCAGTGCATGTACATAGCCCATTATAGCCTATGAGCCACTTCATTGTGTAGTCCCTCCACCTCACTTTGGTCCTTTATGGCCCCAGCCAATGAGGTGGCAGGGCTTAAGCTCCGCCCCCGGCAGCCATCTTCAGATTTTGAACCGTAGAGATTACAGTATGATGGATGCCGAGCATAGGAGCAGCCTCTCAGGGGAGGCGGGCGGGCGCATGTGAATCTATGAAAGATACCAATGCTGGAGAAATACAGTTACAGGTAAGTAACTAAGACTTCTCCAGCATTGGATCTTTCATAGATTCAGATGCTTGAATAGAATACCAAGCAGTTAAAACATGCCACCATTATAAACAGATATGCATAATTACAGAAAAACATATTTCTGATCAAACCTTTACCATGCAGCAACACAACGGTTACATACTTCGGGAAAGGTGGGAAAGGAGGCTGGTCCTACCTTATACAAAGAGATGGCGGAGCACTGCCTGTCCAACTGCAGTTTCTTTGTTGGTATCTTCAGTCAGGCAGTAGTGTTTCGCGAAAGTATGCAGAGTGCTCCACGTGGCAGCTCTGCATATGTCTTTCAAGGCCACCCCTGCGTGGAATGCTGTTGACGCCGCCCTTCCTCTGGTGGAGTGCGCAGACGGCGGTCTAGTTAAAGGGTCGCCTTTCAACTGATGACAGTGGGTGATGCAGGACGATACCCAGCGTGCCAGGCTTTGTTTGGATATATGTTGGCCCTTGGTACGGCCAGAGAAGGAAATGAATAGCCGGTTTGAGGAGCGGAACTCCTTGGTTCTTTGCAAGTAAAACTTCAACACCCTAGAAACGTCTAGAGAGTGTAATGTCCTTTCCGCTTCCGAAGCGTGATTCTGGAAGAAGGTTGGTAAAACAATGCGCTCAGTGAACGACATCTCCGAAAGTACCCTGGGGAGGAACTTCGGGTGAGGCCTTAAGATGACGCAGTCCTTCTGGAACAAGGTAAACGGAGGTTCCGAAGACAAAGCTTGCAACTCACTGATCCTTCTGGCCGATGTTATGGCTACCAGGAAGGATGTCTTCCAGGACAAGAATTTCATATCGCATCTATGTATGGGCTCGAAGGGAGGTTGCATGAGGGCTGTTAAGACGGTGTTGAGGTTCCAGTCCGGAACTGGTGAAGGTGTAGGCGGATAAGTACGCATCAGCCCTTTCAGGAAGATCTTGATCGCTGGTAAGGAGAGTAAGGCTTGCGTCTCCGCGGTTACTGTGTAGGCCGCTATGGCTGACAGATGGACCTTGATAGAGGACAGTGAGAGCCCTGATTTAGCCAGGTGCAACAAGTAAGGCAGAATTTGATCAACCGAGGCCGTGAGGGGATCGATCGCAGAGGTCTCGCACCATTTGGAAAACCTGGTCCATTTTCTGGTGTAGGTGAGTTGCGTGGACGGGGCTCTAGCGGCCCTGATGATATCCCAGCATTCTGATGGTAACTTTAGGTGCATCAGTTTACGCTGCTCAGGAACCATGCTTTGAGGGACAGGCTCCTCGGGTCGTGGTGGAGGACCTTGCGGTTCTGTTGTGTCAGTAGATATTGATGTGATTTGAAACGAATCAGGGTTTTGCAGGATAGATGTCTCAGCGTCGGGTACCAGACTTGCCGTGCCCAATCGGGTGCAATAAGAATCAAGGAACAATCCTGTTCTTTCACCCTGCGAAGTACCCTCGACATGAGGGGAATGGGTGGGAAGGCGTAGAGGAGCTTCCCCGACCAATCCACTGAGAACGCGTCTCCCAGCGATTGGTGCTCGGGGTATCTTGATGCAAATCTCTTGCATTTTTTGTTGTTCCTGGTGGCGAAAAGGTCGATCTGCGGATGGCCCCATAAGGCAAATATCCGTCGGGTTTCTCTGTCGTCCAACTCCCACTCGTGTGACGCTGTGTATTCTCTGCTTAATCTGTCCGCTAGGACATTGTCTACTCCTGGAAGGTGCTCTGCCCTGATCTGTATCCCGTAGCGCAAGGCCCATGCCCATAGCTGTTGGGCTTCTTGCGACAGAATCTGAGACCTCGTGCCTCCCTGCTTGTTTGTATAGTGCATGGAGGTCGTGTTGTCTGTCTGGACCGTAAGAACTTGACCAGCTATAACCGGTAGGAAGGCTTTCAGCGCCAACCTTACGGCCCTGAGCTCCAACACGTTGATGTGGAGCTGGGACTCTCGTGCCGACCAAGATCCCTTGGTTTGGAGGTCCGCAAGATGAGCGCCCCAGCCTGATAAGGAAGTGTCCGTCCGCAGCAGGAGGGTCGATGTCGGTGCTTGAAACGGCATTCCCTGTAGAAGATTCCTCGGAGCGTTCCACCATCGAAGGGCCTTGTGCAACGTCGATGGAATCTGGACAATGTTTTCCCAGCATCCGAAAGCTTGTTTCCATTGGTGGTCCAGAGCTTCCTGAACCGGCCTCATGCGAAGCCTGCAGTTCGGTATGAGGAATATGCATGATGACATCATGCCCAATAGGGATTTGTAAGAGCGTACAGATGTTGTCTCTTTCTGTAGGAAGTTCGAAGTTAAGCGTAGAATCGCTGCTATTCTCTCTGTGGATGGTCTCACTCTGGGAATGCTGGAGTCGAGCTCGGCTCCCAGGAAGAGAGCTACCTTGCTGGGAACGAGGCAGGACTTTGTCTGGTTGATGGAGAAACCTAACTCTTTTAGGAGGTTGACCGTCCTCGACACTGCCGAACAAGCCTTTGCAGCTGAACTTGCCTTTATCAGCCAATCGTCCAGGTATGGAAAAACGTCCGTTCCTGCTCTCCTGAGACTTGCCGCTACCGGTGCCAGGCATTTCGTGAAAACTCTTGGCGCCGATTTTAGACCGAACGGAAGCACTTGAAACTGAAAGTGGAGCCCTCCCACTGTGAACCTGAGGAACTGCCTGTGTGCTGGATGGATCGGAATGTGGAAGTATGCATCCTCCAAGTCTAAAGTGGCCAAGAAGTCGTGCTTGTTTAACCAAGGTAGCACCCCTTGTAGAGCTACCATCTTGAAAGTTATGCGCTTGATGAACTTGTTGAGAGCCCTCAGGTCCAAGATGGGCCTCCATTAACCGTTTTTCTTTCTGACGAGGAAGAATCGGGAGTAGAAACCTTTTCCCCTCTGAGAATAGGGTACTGGTTCTACTGCTGCCTTCTGGAGCAGTTTTTGCACTTCGGACATGACCTGTCTTAGCATATGCACTCTGCGGGGAGTTGGAGGCAGGGAAGGAGGTTGGTCCAGAAATTCCAAGGTGTGACCCTTTCGGATCACCTGTAACACCCATTTGTCCGATGTAATTGACCGCCAGCGCTGGAAAAACTGGCTCACCCTTCCCCCCACCGGGGCGTGGCGAAGGGGGGGGGGAGATTGGTCGTCAGTTCTGCTTGCCTTGCGACTTCTGGGCGGAGCCACGTCTGCCTCTATGGGCGTATCTGTTGGATGACTGATATTTATTGGCTTGGTACGTGCCGCCTTGTGCTTTTTGACCATAGGAGGAACGACTGTATCCCCTGAACTTGGAAGATGAACCTCTAAAGGGACGAAAAGACCGATGGTCCTTACTTTTGTCCTTTAAAGAACTGATGGCTCTGGCTGTGTCAGTGTCTGTCTTGATTGCCTTCAAATGGTCGTCTATCTTTTTCCCAAAGAGATCTTGGCCGTCAAATGGCATGTCTAGTATCTGCGCCTGAACTTCAGGTCTAAAGTTAGTAGCCTTCATCCAGGCCTGCCTTCTGAGCACTGTGCCGTGCGCCATCTGTCTGAAGCCTGATTCGGCCACATCAACTGCTGCGTCGATCATGTGATCCGATGTTGCTTCACCATCCGCGATTATGGATTTTGCCTCCTCCTGGAGCTCCGGTGGTAATTGTTTCGCCAAGTTAGACATGCGGAGCCAAAGCTCGCGATCGAATCTTGCGGTCATGGCCAGTGCATTACCCGCTCTGATTCTAAGTGATGCAGAAGATGATACTTTCCTGCCCATGGCTTCCAATTTACGTCCGTCCTTATCCGGTGGGGCCGACAACGGTGAGGAGGGGTTGGCGAGTTTCTTTCTGGCCGCCACTGTAATAACTGAGTCCGGTTTCGTATGACCCCTTAAACAAAGCGGTCCCGAATCCGGAGCTTTATATTTCTTTTCTGGCCTGGACACCAACGCCGGAGTCGATAAGGGCGTAGATAGGATCTTGGATCCGGAATCCCAGATGGTATCGAGGAGGGGAATTGTGGTCACTGTCCTCCTTCGTTTGTCCCTGTGCTCGTAGAGCACTGATTGCCTTTCCTCCGAAGAAACCTGAATTTTAAACAGTTCTGCGGCTTTACCTATTATGGTGTGGAAAGAGACGAGATCATCCGGTGGTGAGGCCTTGCCCGGCGAGTCTCTCCTCCTGGGCTTCTCGACGACGTAGTCATCCCAATCACTGGGTGCGTCTGGCTCCTGAGTAATTTCTCCTTCTTCTGGTTCCGAAAATTCACCAAAAGGATCCTCCTGCCAGTCTGATACCGAGATGGTGGACGGTACCATGGTGGGATCTACGTCCGGAGATCGCGGTCTATGTGATGACTGTGGTGACGGGACTCTTGTAGGTGAAGCACTGTGGGTGCTGCTCCTCGGTCTTCGAGCAGGTGATCTCATCCGTTTTTGCGGTCTACTCTTGTAAGGAGAGCAACCCGATGTGCCTGGAATCGGGGATGACTCTCTAGGAATGGGATTAATCGGAATTTGCTTCTCCCTTTGCCGTTTGTAAAATTCTTCTACAATCCTCTGCACGGATAACATGAGCACCGGGTCATGAGGATATTCGGATTCTCCCGTGGACGGGTGCCAAGGAGGGCTGTATTGTTTCGGTAAGGGACCGATGGACTCTTCCACCACTTCCGCATCGGAGAATTCTTCCTGAAGAATTATATCCGGAAGTTCTGCCATGTGCCCCAAAGGTGAAAATTGCTGTACCAGAGGTTCAGTTACAGTATTCTTCTCAATGATATTGCTTGTAATGACAGAAGCTTCAAGAGTGAGAGGCAGTAATTCCTCTGTAACTGCCGAAATTTGCGGTGCCTCTGAAGGCGTTATGGATGATGTTATCCTCGTCGACGACTGAGATTTTCCCGTCGACGAGGGCTTCGCCACCGACCGAGATTTTCCCGTCGACGACTGAGATTGTCCCGTCGACGAAGGCTTCGCTGTCGACTGAGATTTTCCCGTCGACGACTGAGATTTTCCAGTCGACGAGGGATTCGTCGGCGACGACTGACATTTTCCCGTCGACGAGGGCTTCGTCGGCGAATGTGGAGTGTGTTCCGTGGACGACTGCGTCATGGACGAATGCTTCGTGGACGAGTGGTGTTTCTTGCTCGTCGACGATTGCTTCGCGGTCGACATGTCCGATGACGATGATCTAACTGTCGACGATGTCTTAAGCGTCGTCATCGTCGATGCTGGTTTCGTCGACGGTATGGCCGATGACTGGCCTTTACCTTTCCCTTCATTCGTGGGCGGTTTACCCGCCGACGACTGCCCCCCCCCCGTTTTTTGCAAACTCCTCCTTACCTCTGGAGGCAGATTTTGCTGACTTTTTCTGGCTTGACAGGTCAACTGGAGGCAGAAAGGGTATCAATTCCAGCTTCCTCTTTTTGGATTTGGGAGAGGAACTCCTTTCCACTGAAGAGGCCCTTCTCTTTGAAGTTTGCCTCTCAGATGGAATGCTGGATTGGACAGGAGCTGTTCTGACAGACTCTTCGTCCGAAGATTGAGCCCTGGATTCCAGGTATGAAAGGAGTCTTCTATGCCGGTCATGAAGGGTCTTGGTGGAAAAAGTTTTACAAATCTCACATTTTTTAATGTCATGTGGGTACAGACAATAAATGCAATGCTCGTGGGGGTCCTTGTAGTAAACCAATTTCTTCTTGCACCTCGTGCAGTCCCTGAACAGGGAAGGCTTCCTGACAGCCTGAGGTGCCTCCATTCCTGAAGAGAAGTTCAGTCGACGATTTTGAGAGGAAAACAACAAGTTTTACCACCAAGGTTAATTTAGAAAGAAAGCCCCTAAGAAGGGGAACAAGATGGAATATATTTTACAAATATATTCCACACAAAAGTAGAAAGAATTTGAAAAAGCTCAGAGAGCTTGAGGATTCCCTGTGTCTGATAGACTGCGGTGAAAAATCTGAAGATGGCTGCCGGGGGCGGAGCTTAAGCCCTGCCACCTCATTGGCTGGGGCCATAAAGGACCAAAGTGAGGTGGAGGGACTACACAATGAAGTGGCTCATAGGCTATAATGGGCTATGTACATGCACTGCTAGGTGGCAGTGTGTATATATATATATATATATATATATATATTTAAAAAAAAAAATTATTATTATTATTTAATTTATCACCGAGGATTCCCAGTCTGACGACGGGGAATATTCAAGCATCTGAATCTATGAAAGATCCAATGCTGGAGAAGCAAGTCGACTATTCTCTGCCAAAGCTTTTGGTTAACGGCTGACAGCATGGCACCCACGTTGGATTGACACAGGCAAGATCTTCTCCTCCTTGCCTAGCAGCGCCGAGGACGAGGATGCAGAGGACGACTGAGGCGTAGAGTAGAGTGACGCTGCAGCTATCACCGAAGAGTGCCGCTGAGAATGTGCCTAGAGCAAGAGCGGACCCCCCTCCATTTGCCTACACTTGGCGTTGCGGCGCAGAGTGACAGGCTGGGCCAAAAGTGGCTTGAGCCACCCCTTCTTGCCCAAGGCAACAACGTCCATTTGCATCGGGATACCTGTCCTAGCAGGGAGTGTAGAGTGAGGACTTCTGCCAAGACCCCTTCCTCCGGTTCTTCGACCTCTGGTTGCGGAACACCCCAAATATTCTGCCAAACCTGCAAGCCGTTCATAGAAGGCCTTGGCTGAAGACGGCGTGTCAGGGTCCTCCTCCCCCTCTCGTCTGTGTCTACCCGAGTGTCCGGTTGGTCCGGAGCAGGTGGAGAAGTACTGGGCGCTGTGGGCTGCGGTGTGGATACCGGAACCAGTGTCTGCTACCGAGGCTGGTGTGGACCCTGTACTATGGGAGGTAGGTGAGCCAGAATCAAAGGAGCTGGCAGGGGCAGCAGGGTTGCACTGGGGCCTCAGGCATCTGAGCCAAAGGAGGAATGACTATGGGCGCTGGTAGTGACCGGAGGGAGCATGTCCCTGATCGCATCCCGAAAGGACGGCCCCCATCTGAGGAGTTTGCATCAGCACTAGGAACCTTTCAAAGAACCGGTCTTCGGAGGCTGAAGAGGTGGCCGATGATATTGATGGGGTGGCTGGCGGCTGCTGGGGCTGGAGTGCCCTCTGCCTCGGTTGCAGGGGAAACCTGCCCTGGTGATGGATAAACTGTTGGTCACGTACCATGTTGACACCAGTTCCAGCCTGTAACTTATCTGGCGTGGCAGCCATTTTGTCGAGCTGCGTGCCAAAGTCTTGGTGCTTGGCTCACTGGGTCCGGCCTCCTCCAAGACTCTTGGCGGTGGAGCGTGAGACCTACCCTGCACCTCAGGTCGGTGCCTGGAAGGCATATTGCCCTAGGCAGTGTCGCTGGTAGTGCTGCATGCAGTCGCCCCCTTCGGACATTAGGCCGGTACTAGGGCGTTGCCCCTCATGTGTACACCTGGAAAAAGAACCTTGCGGTCCTTCAGCACTGTGCCCGGAAGGATCTGATAACCCCTCTGCAGCTGGACTAGCCTCGGTACTTATGTTGGTGCAACCAGAAAGGTTCCTCCTGCTCAGGCATTTCCTTGGGAAGGAGTCGCCCTTATGGGGGGCGATGGAAAACAGTGGCCCTCTTTTGGGCCTAGATTTCTGTCTGACGAAGTCCTTCAGATCCTCTGGAGGCAACCCTTCAAAGAACTCCCTTCCCCAAGCTTGCCTGTTCTTCAATGCGCGTGGAGTAAGTGCGTGGTACAACCTTTCCAGCTGTGGTCAGGGCCAGGGCAGTGGAGGCAAAGGGCGTGGGGATTGGACGTAGGGAAGAGCCCCTTGCAGGCTGGACACCTGCTGAAGCCCACAGAAGTCGCCATCGCCGGGGAGGAGCGTGGCGCCCGTACCTGGTTGACAAAAAGATAGAAGTATCAAGAGGGCGTGGTATTAAATGGCCGAAGCCAAACCCAGGAGCGCAGGTGAAATCGGCCATTCCCGTCGACGCGGAAAAGGGGACTGAGGAGTGGCACCGGTAGGCGGAGTCAGGGGAGTGCATTTTTCCCCGGACGGTGCCCACGCACGCCTCTAAATTTAAAAGGGAACATTTTTCTGGTGAAAAAGGTTCTGTCTCCCGTCCCTCGCGAGGGACGCCCATGCATGCAGTATGGAGGAAAGGGGACGGGATGTAAGAGTATGAAAAGTATAGAGGCAAACAATTTACTACGGCTTCATCGCTAACCAAGTGCCTTTTATTTTACTGCAGGTACCAGATTCCAGGAAACTGAAGAGGGCAGTGTCAGTCATTTGTTATTTTATCCACTACCCCTTTCCCTTTCCTGGGGTTTCCGACTCAGCTGTTAAGTGAAGAGTTGAGCAGGAAACATCTGGTGTGGGATTCAGTAACCAGTTCTGACAGCCCTCTGCCCCCTTTTTGCATCCTGAGTGGTCGGGTTCGGGCTTCGTGACAGCATCCTCTTTTTCCGGTGTGCTCTCCATTGCCCTGGCCTCCCACCTCGGGGGTAGGTATATTCTGGGCGCAGACGGGGCTACCTTGACTGGGTCAGCCCCTATGGCCTTTGTGAATGCGGCCCCCACCATCACCTCGATCACCAATGACTTCTCTTGGGCCGCCTGGGCCTTCTTGGCAGGTCGATAGCCTTCTCTTGCACCCTCGGCTTCTCAGGCTTCTTCCTCTTTGAGGAGGAGCTGGATCGATGGCTGGAGATGGAGGCAGATGGTGAAGCTGAGAGCGCCCTTCCCATCGCGGGACTGCTTGCATGGCGATGGAAACAGACTCACGGTGCTTGGCCTCGACTAGGGCCCCCACGGAAAGGGTGCACTCATAGGACTTAGAAGCCCGCTACTCGGACCGGCCGGCCCTGGGTGAGGCATGCCCCTGCATGGAGCACAGGGTAAAGGCCTTGGCGCTCAGTCACGCCACCTGTCTACTGCGACTATCCTTCATGGTTCGCTTGGAGAACCTGCAGCAGATTTCTCAATCCGCTTCCCTGTGGTCTGGATGGAGACAGTAGAGGCACTGAAGGCGTTTGTCCTCTACAAACACGTTACACAGTCTGCAGTTGGAGCAGAGCTTGAAAAGGGAATTTCCCTCTTTCTTCTCTTACAATATGTCCGGAGTAGGCCTGATGGCCTTCTGGAATCCTCGATGTAACTTCCAACGATTCTTGCCCTTGAGGGGCAAACGGATCCCCACTTGTCAGCCGATGGAGAGAAAGAGTACACAGGCTCTGTTTGACAAATATAGGACTTTATCGAAAAAGAGCAAAAAACTTAGAATATCTTACAGAGCAAAACACAAAGACTCCCAACTTGAAAGTGCAGTAAAAATCTGAATATGGCTGCCAGAGGAGGGGGTTAGGGAAAGGGCAGTCTTTGGCTGGGGGGGCAGTATGCCCCAGAGTGCAGCGATTAGTTTAGAAGGGTAGCTGGTCAATCCATCGAATACCAATGCATCTAATACCAATCCATTGAATTATATCCAACGAAATACCATTCCATCAAATGTCCATTTCGTTGCAATATAATTTGATGGAACCATCGAAATGTGTAATTTGTAACTTTAACAGAAAATAAAAAACCGGAGGCTTTTATCGTGTTTTTACCTAAACATTTATTAATTTACAAACTTTCATATAACTTTAAATAAACTCTTATATTGTGCTTTAAATTAAACTTTTTTTTAATTTTCCAACTTTTATTTTACTTAAACATACTTTTTTTTGGACATTGTACTGTTATTTTTTTCCACCACTTGATAGCGATGTTGGTTTTAAGTTTTCAATGCTTTGGGTTTCAAATTCTCCCTTGCGTCATACGTACAACGTTTAGGTGATGTGTACGCAGACTCCATTTTTAAAGTCCTGCTGGATGCATCAGTTGGTTCGTCGGGCTGTGCGTATTACTCCTAGAGTTTTTTCACTGTTTATTTTTTTTCCCTTTGGATTCTTCTTTTTCGATATTTGGATTATGTTGTTATTGTCCGGAACTGGATTGGTTTTTATTTTATTTTTTTCTTGGGCTTTTTTTTTCTTTGGGTTGGTTGTTCATTGTGGATTGTTTATCATGGTATGGATTATGTTTTACTTTTGCTGGATGTCGTTTATGGTTTATCTGGATGGTTCTGCATCGTAGTTCGTTTGGATATATTGGAGACCAATCCATTGTTTCGTATTCATGCAGACGTTTGTAGTCGTTCCTCGTATTCCCTGTATTTTTTTTTCTGTGATGAGTATGTCCCAATGACAGTGTTTGTGCAAGTTTCACCTCTTGGCTTGGCTGTTGTATTTTTTATTCCTTTAATAAGTGGCACAGGTTGGGATTTGATGTGTTAAAGCGTTTGTTTATTTTGTTGTGCCAACCTTCCATCAAATTGTTAATTCATGCACGTTGTTCCATTACTGCTTGGTAACAGTTCCACATATTTTTGATGTATCTGGGACGTCTTCTTGTCCCACTTCTCGTGAGTTGGCCTATCCAATTGCTTTCTAGGTTAATGTTAAAGGACATTTGTTCCGCGCACTATCACCACTGGAGTGGTCCCCTGGCGCTCTGGCGGGTCTGTAAGAGGAAGGGAGGGGGGGGGTTAGTGGGAGGAAGCTGGAAAAGTGCAAGAGAGCAGTGATGTTCTCTTGGCGGCCTTAGCCCGGTGGGTCAATTTGCTGGGCCTGGGGTGTTTGCGGCCGGTAGTCGTCATGCACTGTTGTGCGAGTCTATTTGTGTTTGTTTTGTTGTTGCAATGTAGTGAAGTTTGTGCAGTTTGTTGTGCTGTAGGTTTGTGGTTGTGTTTGGTTTGGAGTTTGAGAGGTGTATGCAGAGGGGGAAATTGTTAGTGCAATTGGTTAGTTGGCATCTTTAACCCGAATTGAGGCACTGGGCTTCTGTAATCTCCCCAGGTGGGGTGCGGGCGCACCCCTGTGTCTCTGTCCTGATCTGGGTCCGTCTGGCCTTCAAGGTCCCTTTCACATCCAGCCCCCTCCTCCCCTGCAGCGCTACCTGTCTTCCCTTCCCACTCATACGGCTGGTGCATCTGCCAATGTCCACAGCTCAGCTAGTGTGGCGATTGCCAATATCCCGACAATTCCACCACACTGTGGTACCTGGTGGAAACTAAGGAGCGAGTGCGGGTGTTGGGTGGGGTTAGGGTGGGTTGTTGACTCAGTCTCCATGGGTGTCGCCTGTGTTCCTCTCTTACCGGCGTCCCTTGTCCAGATGCCATGGGATCTTCTCTACATAGGGAGTTGTCTACAGTCGGTACTGGGAGTTGTCCGTGTCCACTCTCATTTAGTCATCCCTTTTCCGTTCTGTTTCAATTTTCAGTTTCAGTCTGTGGTGTTGAAGAGCCAGGTTTTTAGTAATTTCCTAAATTTGAGGTGATCTTTGGTGTTTCTTATTTCTTTTGGGATGTTGTTCCAGGTTTTGCAGCTAAGTGGTAGAAGGAGGTGCCTCCAAGTTTTTTCTTGAGGTATGGTTTTGGTTCCAGGCGGATTTCATTGCTTGACCTGAGGAGTCTTGTTGGCTTGTAGATTATTTTCTTTTGTAGGAATTCTGCTCCTTGTCCATTGATTGCCCTATGAGTTATGCACATTGTTTTGAAGGTGATAAGCTGTTTTACTGGGAGCCAGTGCAGTGTTTTTAGGGCAGGAGTGATGTGTTCTCTTCTTGATAGTTTGAGGAGTAGTCTGGATGCTGCATTTTGGATCTGTAGGTAATCCAAATATTCTGCAAAATATTTTGTGTTAGTTTCATAGTATTCTGTTCCGATTCACTTTTCATAGTACTCTTCCACATTTTCAGGTTTCACGAAGGCAGGCGCCCAAAGTTGTTTAACGTTGTGTTGACATTCCGTGTCTTGTATGTACTTAGTTTGTTTGCCACATTTCTGGATTTTCCTCCATATAGCCTGGGAAAAATGGAATAAACAGCCTTGTACTGTTGTGGTCAGGTAAATTTCAGTGAATGCTTTAATTTGTGACATTTCATAGACCATCATCATGATTCCCGGATTTTCAGGCTGGATGGCTTCTTTCACTGTTCGAAATACTATTTTCTAAATGTCCTCAGTCTTTCCTGGCATTAAAATGTACACTAGCGATATTAGTGTCTCGTGTACCATCGCATGTATACTGTAAAACTGTGAGAATGGTCGCGGACATACTTTGAACGTTGAGTCTCCATGCCACAATTTTTTAGGTGTGTAATGTTTTCATTTGTGGCAAATATTACTATTTTTTCTTTCTTTACATCCAATGTTCTCATATGAAATTGTTCTCCCTTCTCCGTTTTCTGCACTCCTTCAAGTATTTCTATTTCATCATATGACGTTGGTGCTAGTGGCAGGTTTTCTTTCTTTTTTTTCATTCTGTTTAACTTTCTTTGGGTGATTTTAGTCTCCGGCATTTGCACCGCCACATGTATTGGTATTTCCCCACACATTCTACTAATTACTGAACCACTCGGTTCAGCCGGGTTGTCTTCCGCCCTATTTTTAATTTCCATTAGTGTCTTTTTAATCATTATGGTAGTACTGTCCGGCATGTGATCATGTTCTCCGTTAGTCACCACGTTATCCGCATGTGTTATGGCTCTTTCTACACACTCTTTGACATAATATTCACTACACTTCCAATATATTTTGTCTTTTCTTTCCCTTTCTTGGTTGTACGTATATCCTTTGTATACTAAGTTGCCTACATATAACATGTTTTTATTTTTCGGTAAATAATGATGTGTTTATTGTCGATGCGTTAGTTTCGACGGAATGGTTGTTTCTTTTTTTCTCTATGGGCTGTTGATGCTTTGGTATGTCAATGCTTTTTTTCCAATGGAAACACTATAAACCTTTTAGAGGAGATTCCCGGCCTGTCAGGGAATATTCATGAGCATGTCATGAATCCATGCCAGACCCCATGCTGGAGCAATACAGTTTTAAAGTGAAACTGCTTTTTCTCTTACCAAGGATTCTCAGCCCGGCGACGGGGAATATTCATTATTCATGAGCATGTGAATCCATGCCAGAACCCATGCTGGAAAAAGTAAGTTACAGGCACAATTCTCCCAACTCAAGTTATGGTTATTCAAACTAGTTGTGTTAGGTCCTATAGGATAGAGACAGTTAGGAAGTAAAGTAAATATAAAAGGAAGATTTACTTAATCACAGACACCAATACAACTCATCTACAAGAGACATTGAAAGAGACTAGCATTTCAAGATATTTAATACAAAAAAGTAATTATCACTCCTCTGGGCCTTCAGAAAAGGATAACAGGTACTAATGATCCTTAAAGAGTGATGTTAGTGGAACACTTTGCGTGCAACTCTTTTTCGCCCATGCAGATCTTCATGAAGATAAGAAGGCCAGAAGTTTGTTGTTTTATTCACGTCCCCGTTTTCCCCAGGGGTGTTGGATTCAGTTCTTTTGTTAGTTAGCTGAGACAGATGCTTTTGGGGGTCTGCAGGGTTCAGCAGCTCAGGACTGGACCAGACAGGCATGGACCAAGAGGGAGATGACAAAGGAATCCCTCCCCACACAAACTGGGTGCATCACCACCCGCCTCATGGAGGACTTCAACCCGCTTGGTCACCCAAGTAACTAACCCCATAGTTGGGCAGCGGCTTTAGAAGTTGTAAACTTGATTTCAGCAGGCTTTTGGTCATGTGGGGTATAGTATTTACTCCAACAAGAATTCTTGATATAGAAGTGGGGAGACAAAGGCGATTGTTTGCTGGTGTTCAGGTATTCCACAGTCCTTTATGTGAAGAGGGAATCCTAGCTCTGGTGACTGAATCACTGCAAGAAGTTCCAGCGTTGATGAACACAGTCCTGATGCATCGACTGGAGTGCGGGTTCGGGACAAGGCAGCATCCGACAAGTTAGTTAAGTGCAGGCACAGCCACAGGGCATTGGAGGAAGTTACAGGGCGATCTGTATTCCAGTCACTGGTGAATCCCAGGTTTGAAACACATCGGGGGAAAAAACCCTGAAAACAAGACAGAGAAAATCTGAACACAATAAGGACATCAAACCAGTGCGACAGACTAGGGCTTTCAGTCTAACAAAGCCTAAGCACCAGCATTAATGAGGAGTATCATAGGCAGCAGATTTGGCTATGGCCGTGACATTTTAGTGCAATTCCTGGCAGCGGGTTGAGTACATTGCAACTTGCTAACAATTCCAGGGAGAGGAGTGGACAAAGAAAAAGTTACCCAAGTCCGGGGACCTTGCATCCCCTGCTCACTAATGGAGGCTGGAGAAAGCCAAATTTTTGAATGAAGTTATTCAAATGATTAGTGTATTCAGGGGTCATGCTCTACATAAAGCTTGTATATAAAGAAAAACTTGCAATAAAACGCGTTTCCAGATTCCCATCTCATGTCCATGAGTATATTGACAAAGCCTCGAATAATATCATACAACTATAGGTCAGATATTTGTTTCTAGAGGGGACCGTAATCATTGTAATTTACCTTATTATTTCCATGGTCCAATCGGCACCAATGGGTAAAATATAAGATGATCAAAGGAAAGATTCCACTGCTCCTGGGAATTGAAATGAGGAAAAAATGTATAAGAATACTCAAAGATTGAGGTGTTTTTACAGGATGTCAGTGGAGGCAAAGGCAGAGGTGGGAAGTCTCTATGAATGTAACGTCTAAAGGGAAGACAAGCTTCTAGAAATGGAAGATTACACAGCAAGTCACTGTTCTAAGTTCTGTGACCCATGGGCAAAATCAATGTCTGCATCAGATGTTGCAAGACCCAGGTAAGACCCAACGCTATAATGGCCTAGCATTATGTATGAGCTCACCTCCTATCTGGCGTATCCAGAAGACGGTTAAAAGGCAGGTCTAAAGCAAAGGAAATCAGTATTCTGGACCTAGAGATCCTCAGCAATTCAAGGTGTGCATCTGCTATAAAAAGGGCACAAAAAAGAACAGAACATCACATGTAAGAGTTTAATGTCCTGGACAAAGATTGTGTGATATCACTATATTTAATGTGTTTAACAAGAGCCACACTGGATACTTACAAAGTTGAAAAGAGAAGACTCGAGCTAGTAATGTAACATCCTGTGGCACGCGGCAAAGAAGTCAATATTCAGGACCTTGTGGTCCCTCAACAATCCAGAGAGTGTGTCCACTATATAAGACAGATACAGCAAGGACAGGACATAGCCTTTGAGTGTCTGTGTCATGGACAGAGATTGTTAAACCTTATTTTGTTAACTAATCAACCTGAATATTCAGATTCCCAATTGTAAGACAGGTGCCAGAAAAGTGTTATCCTGCAATTTTCAGCAAAATAGGTTTGGCAGCTATCCGTTGCACTTGCGTCACTAGAGTCAATATGGTCAAACTAGACACTATTGAACGGTAAAGCCTGAAAGGCCGTGCTCAGATGATGACACTGCCCGACAGTTGTGAGCAGTGCCAAGAGATGAAATGCTAAAAGGTGAGTGAGGAAAAAGGTTCCCACTCAGGCGAGTTAGAAAAAACCCAGTAGTCCAGCAAAAAGTGTTGGGGGACTCACTAAGGGGGAGAATTACACAAGCTGGAAATTCGGTTCTATACGAATTGATCGTTTTACAACTGCTCAAATGACAATTGACCTTTTCACAATTGACCGAATTGTGAAGGTCAATTGTACCATATATGTGGGGGGAACCCCCCACGACCCCCCAACCAACGCCAAACCCCCCAAAACCCATATATATATATATATATATATATATATATATATATATTCGGTCAATTGTGAAAAGGTCAATTGTGACCCTTTAAATTCGGTCAATTGTTCATTTGAACAATTTTAAGTGACCAATTTGGGTAATACAGAAATTCTACATAACACGGGCCCAGCGTAATTTTTAAATCATTTGCAAGGCTTAGCCTGTTAACACTTGGCACAACACTATTACAAAGATATAGGTCCCAAACATACTGTTAGTACTGCAGCATGGGTGCAATTCTTACTGTTCCATAGCTATTTTCAAGATTGCATTTTCAGACCAACTGCAATATTCTTAATAGGCTGTGAACACAAAAGACCGACATGTTGCAAACATACATCTTCCCCATACCCAAAAAAGTATCCCAGAAAATCAATTGGTGTTTGGACTTCTTCCATAAAGAGGGACTTCACATTGCTTTGGTACTTATCTAACCCAGTGGCCCATTCCTTTGTTGAAATACATTAGGCTGAGAGCCTAAACTCCTTCATCCAGATGTATGACAAGCATTCCAATCAAAAGGACTAGGGATCATTTTTGCAGGATCGGGACAATTCTCACTGTTAATAAACCTGTTTACAGTGTTAATAACGAAAAATACATAACGACAAACATTTTCAGTGACACCTAAATAACGAAAATAAAATCGACATTTTTTATAAAAGTATATGTGGGGGTGGCATAAGGGACCGAAAAACTGTGGGTGAGGGGGGAGTGGAGAGGACCCCCAAATAAAAATGTTTAAAAAGTAATTTACTTTTTTTTGTTATTCAAGTGTCACTAAAAATGTTTGTCATTATTTATTGTGTCATTTTAAACAGAAGGAATCAAAAAAATAAATATATCAACATTGTTCTCTAAGGGTAGGTAGGTCCTAGATTCTCTAGAGGCCGTGAACACAAAAATGAGCAGGTGTAGATGCTCCCAACATCAGGAGTATGACGCAACATGGGTGCAAGTCTTACTGTTAAGCAAAGCAATTTTCAGAATCGAGGTATAGGGCCCATCACTGAGAACTCAAAATTAATGAATTTAAAGGTTCCTGTTGGTAGATAAAGCACGCAAAGCCCCACAAAAACAATAAAAATGTGTGAAATGTCACCAATTCATTTACCTAGTAGCTCTACTAAAGCACTTTAAGAAAATTTGGAAAAATGTTCACCAAAATCATCAACACAACTACAAAGGCTAGAAAACAAGCACTCTAGTGCAACCAGTCAAAAGAGAACAACAATGCATCTTTCCAAAAGACTATTGCAAGTAGTTGCTGCAAGTGCATGCACAGATTTAAATAAAACAATAAAAGCCCATTGGATTATTGACTAATACAATTCAGGAAAAATAAACAGGCTCATTACATGCAAAGACACCCCAATGTTGCACAATAGCGTTACAGTTTTGTGCATTTCCAGAATGGACAACAAGCTTAACATTACCTGTGTTATGACTGCTGGTGACGATGTCTGGTGGACAGAATCTAGGTCTGTCTGACACAAAGAGCGCTGCAAGCGCATCTTTTCTGATCAATTCACAGTCTTCTCTCTCATCCACTTTTTCTTCCATTTATGCATTCACGCAATCCACCGGTGAAGCATTCTCCGCTACATGCGTAAGGCACAAACTCCTTTTCAAAGCAGGTATTGCTTGTTCCTTTGATCATTCTTAACTCAGCCGACATACCCATTTCTGTAGAGTGGCACTCCTCCTTCAACATATACAATTCACTTGCCTGCTTCCAGCAAACTTGTAACAGTAGGTGTTAATTTTATTTTGTGATATCGCTACTTGAAATGGATTCTCCAATCTGTGTTCATACAGCGATGCTTGATCAGGGAATTCAAAGCATTTGTAGAGCTGGTAAATATTTTTTGTTACTTTTTTAGAAGTTCTAACAAGATATTGCCTTTTGGTGAGCATCTGATCTGTTGGGAACGTGTCAGAAGCCATTTCTGGAAAATGTCAAAACAGAAAGCTGTCGGCACCCCAACACTATGCACAGAAAGGACACACATTTTCCTTACAATGCTACATCGTCAAACTTGTTGGTCCTCGAAGCAACAGTGATGGTCTATAAAGAACTTTGTGGATGCCATTTCTCCAATCACCACATCAACCAAACTCCTTCTCAATTTCAAAATCTAACACTTGTAAGTGGCTCTAAACCTTCTGCAGCTACACAATACTGCTTTTCCAAATCCACTACGACAGGTGTAGCTGCAAAAAGAGGCCTCCTTCCACCAGAAGATAATTAACTCTTCCTTAAACAGATGTGGTCCAAGATTCCAGGGTAAACAGTTACTTTTCCAATATTCCAGGTGTTCAAAGGTTATTTTAATGTCAGATCGCACACCTTCAAACTTCATTTCCTGTGCCCAAATTAACGGTTTCCATTTCTCAAAGGGATTCTGCTTCTTACTTAAGACCAGTACAAAACCAATCGATGAAAGCAGTATATTTTTTAAAGAAACAAAAAGGAGAAAACACACCAAACAGACATGCTATACTTCTAGCTGCATCAGATCAGAAAAAGCAAACATTTGGTCAAAACGAAAGCAGTACGAGAAGGAAGCAGATAATATTTGTAAGGCAGTCACTGCACTTATCCAATGGGGGTGCTTGCTGCCACCTCAACATCAGATTGGTCTTTAAAAAGATGATCATATTGCAGTAGTGGCGCAATTCTTACGGTTACCAAACAACATTTCAGGAATCTGTTGCAGGACGATCGCAGGGATGAGATTTTCACGAGGCTGCGAACACAAAGACCAACGAGTTGTGCCCTGAATACCCCCTACTCAAATGCTGCCCAAGCAATCAATTGGCATCCAAAGAATAACGTAAAAAGAGAAATTGTCTTTTTTTCTACTTAGCCAAACAAGCAGCATCGCCTTCACTTCTCAGAAATGTTAGTCCTGGTCCAGCTGTATGACAAGTATTCCAAGTAAAGCTCCAAGACTCAAACCTAGAACTCGTACCACAGCATGGGTGCAATTCTTACTGCTACCAAATAAATGTTCAGGCCGATCGCAGGACCAAGATTTTCCCGAGGCTGTGAACACAAAAACAAGTTGTACCCTGGACGCCCAACGGCCTCTAAATTGAGTTATCCCCCCCCAAGCAATCAATTGGCATCCCAAGAATTCCTCTTCAATTATTATTTTTTTACATTCAGAGAAGTGGTTTGGGTGTTTGTACTCATCCAATCCAAGCAAGCAGCATTGCCATCCGTCCTCACAAATATTTCAGGCAGAAAACATGCAACCGTAGTCCAGGTGTACGATAAGTATTTCCTCATCTTTTCCTCAAGCCTAGAGATCATATTGCAGCAGTTGTGCAATTCTTATTGTTGCCCAAAAAAATGTCTGGAATCCGTTGCTGGCCCATTGCAGGGACCAGATTCTCACGAGGCTGCAAACACAAAGACCAATAAGTTGTGCCCCGAAGCCCCCATCTCAAATACTGCCCCAAGCAATCAATTGGCATCCAAAGAATAACGTAAAAAGAGAAATTGTCTTTTTTTCTACTTAGCCAAACAAGCAGCATCGCCTTCACTTCTCAGAAATGTTAGTCCTGGTCGAGCTGTACGACAAGTATTCCAAGCAAAGCTCCAAGACTCAAACCTAGAACTCGTACCACAGCATGGGTGCAATTCTTACTGCTACCAAATAAATGTTCAGGCCGATCTCAGGACCAAGATTTTCCCGAGGCTGTGAACACAAAAACAAGTTGTACCCTGGACGCCCACCCGCCTCTAAATTGAGTCCCCCCACCCAAGCAATCAATTGGCATCCCAAGAATTCCTCTTCAATTTTTATTTTTTTACATTGAGAGAAGTGGTTTGGGTGTTTGTACTCATCCAATCCAAACAAGCAGCATCGCCATCCGTCCTCACAAATATTTCAGGCAGAAAGCATGCAACCGTGGTCCAGGTGTACGATAAGTATTTCCTCATCTTTTCCTCAAGCATAGAGATTATATTGTAGCAGTTGAGCAATTCTTATTGTTGCCAAAAAAGAAATTCTGGAATCCGTTGCTGGCCCATTGCAGGGACCAGATTCTCACGAGGCTGCAAACACAAAGACCAACAAGTTGTGTCCCGAATCCCCCATCTCAAATACTGCCCCAAGCAATCAACTGGAATAGAAAGAATTATGTAAAAAGAGAAATTGTATTGTTTTTCTACTTAGCCAAACAAGCAGCATCACCTTCACGTCTCACAAATGTTAGTCCTGGTCGAGCTGTATGACAAGACGCAAACCTAGAATGCGTAGCACAGCACTGGTGCAATTCATACTGCTACCAAAGAAATGTTCAGGCAATCGCAGGAACAAGATTTTCAAGAGGCTGTGAACACAAACACAAGTTGTACCTTGAATGCCCCCCCGTCCAAATTAAGTACCACTCAAAAATCAATTGACTAACAGAATTCCTCATGACTTCTTTTTGTGAGATATTGGATTGTTTATGTACTTATCTAACCATGTAGCTTTAACGCGTTGCTTTCCCTTCAATTACATTTTTTAGGCTGACTTAGTCCAGCTGTTATGACAAATATACCAGGCAAAGACGGAGGATTCAAAACTAGAGATGGTAATGCAGCATCCAGGCCCATCACAGGCACAAGATTCTCACGAGGCTGTGAAAACAAGATGTGCACCTCCACTTGTCCCCCAACTCAAATACTATCCAGACAGATGAATCTTATCTAAGCACATCGCCTGTAATCCGTGCACTAGCTGTATGACAAGTATTGCAATCAAAGTTTATAGGTGCAAACCTGCAGACCGAATTGCAGCCTGGGTACACAATGATTACTGCTCCCAAAGCTATGTTCAGTAGGCTCATGGCAGGCACTAGATAATCTCGAGGCTGTGAAAACAAAGACCAACAAGCGGTGCCCCAACTTGCCCCCAACGCAAGTACGATCACAAGGAATCAAGAAACAAATAACTGTCCTTCACTTTTTTATATAAAATTAAGGAATGTATTTTTTGTAAACTAGGATAACCAGTCATCTAGTACTTATAAGACGACATAGCATCGCATCTTCCCCGATATTTTTTTACAAACCCTTTTGTACATCAGTACAGCAAATTGTCCAAACAAAAATGTGGGTCTCAAACACAAGAGTTTAACGCAACATGCGTTCAAGTCTTATTGTTAAGCAAAGCCATTTTCAGAATTGAGATATAGGGCCGATCGTCGAGAACGGAAAATGTATTCCTTTAAAGGTTCCGGTTGGAAGATATAGAAAGCATGCAAAGTCCCACAAAAACAATACAAAAGTGAGAAATGTCACCAATTCTTTTACTTAGTAGCTCTACTGGCACTTTAAGACAATTTGGAATCATTTTCACCCAAATCATCAACATAACTACAAAGGCTAGAAAACAAGCACTCTAGTGCAACCAGTCAAAAGAGGACATTGCATCTTTTCAAAAGACTATTGCATTTTTACATAGCCAGAGTAGTTGCTGCAAGCGCATGCAAAGATTGAAATAAAATAATAAAAGCCCACTGGATTATTGACTAATACAATTCAGGAAAAATAAACAGGCTCATTAATTGCAAAGACACCCCAATGTTGCACAATAGTTTACATTACCTGTCATGACTGCTGCTGAGGATGTCTGATGGACAGAATCTAGGCCTGGCTGACACAAAGAGCGCTGCAAGCGCATCTTTTCTAATCAATTCAGTCTTCTCTCTCATCCACTTTTTCTTCCATTTATGCATTCACGCAATCCACCGGTGAAGCATTCTCCGCTACATGCGTAAGGCACAAACTCCTTTTCAAAGCAGGTATTGCTTGTTCCTTTGATCATTCTTAACTCAGCCGACATACCCATTTCTGTAGAGTGGCACTCCTCCTTCAACATATACAATTCACTTGCCTGCTTCCAGCAAACTTGTAGCACTAGGCGTTCATTTGATTTTGTGATATCTGTACTTGAAATGCATTCTCCAATTTGTGATCATACCGTGGCGCTTGATCAGGCAATTCCAACCATTTCTTGCTACTTATTTACAACGGTTTCCATTTCTCAAAGGGATTCCGCTTCTTACTTATGACCAGCACAAAAGCAATAGATGATGCAGTTTTCAATTCCTTTTCTATTGAAACAAAAAAGGAGAAAGCACACCAAACACACATGTTCTACTTCCAGCTGCATCGGATCAGGAAAAAGCACACATCTGAAAACGCCACTGTAACTTCAGACTGGTCTGTAAAAAGACAGATTGTCCAGCTCCCCTCCTTTCAAATTCATTCACACCTCTCTCTTAATCAACAGTCTGATTTCATCATCTTCTCACTCTGCTCCATTCTTGTCCACCACACAACTAAACGATGTGTGCAATTTTCAAATTCGAAAAACAGAGGCAAAGCAAACACATACAAAGCAGGTACAGATACATGCAACAGACGGGTCACATTTTGCAAAACGGAAAGCGGCACGAAAACAAAATGTAGGTTTTCTATAGAAAGCAACTTCTTCAAAAACACACTATACTTCACAAGTCTGTGAGAGCAAACGACCAACAAGTTGCGCCCCTACGTCTCCCCCAACTCAAACTGTTTCCCAAGTAATTAACAACCAAACAAAAGAGAAATCATATTTTTGATTGTACTTATCTAACCACGCAGCGTCGCTTTCCCTTCTCGGCAATATTTTAGGCTGAGAGCTTGTAACCCTTGGTCCAGGTGTAGGACAAGTGGTCTCAAACATGATGATCATATTGCAGCATGGGTGCAATTCGTACTATTAGCAAACAAAACTTCAGGGTTGCATTTTTAGACCCATCACAGGGACAAGATTCTCACGAGGCTGTGAACACAAAGACATACAAGTTGTGCCCTGACCACCCCAACTCAAAATACTGTCCCCAAGCAATTAATTGACAACTAAAGATTTCCTCTGCACATTTTTTTTGTTACATAAAGAGAGAAGTGGTTTGTCTTTTTGTACTTAGCCAATCCAAGCAAGCAGCATCACTCTCCGTCCTAAGAAATATTTCAGGCCGAGCATGCTACCGTTGTCCAGGTGCAACAAGTACTTCAAGCCAAGATGCAGATCTCAAGCCTAGAGATCATATTGCAGCAGTTGTGCAATTCTTACTGTTACCAAACAAAATGTCTGGTATCTGTTGCAGGACCATCATAGGGACGAGATTTTCACGAGGCTGCGAACACAAAGACCAACAAGTTGTGCTACGAATCCCCCCTACTCAAATGCTGCCCAAGCAATCAATTGGCATCCAAAGAATAACGTAAAAAGAGAAATGGTCTTTTTTTCTACTTAGCCAAACAAGCAGCATCGCCTTCACTTCTCAGAAATGTTAGTCCTGGTCGAGCTGTACGACAAGTATTCCAAGCAAAGCTCCAAGACTCAAATCTAGAACTCGTACCACAGCATGGGTGCAATTCTTACTGCTACCAAAGAAATGTTCAGGCCGATCGCAGGACCAAGATTTTCACGAGGCTGTGAACACAAAAATAAGTTGTACCCTGGAAGCCCCCGCCTCTAAATTGAGTATCCCCCCAAGCAATCAATTGGCATCCAAAGAATTCCGCTTCAATTTTTTGTTTTTTACATTGAGAGAAGTGGTTTGGGTTTTTGTACTCATCCAATCCAAACAAGCAGCATCGCGATCCCTCCTCAGAAATATTTCAGGCAGAGAGCATGCAGCCGTGGTCCAGGTGTACGATAAGTATTTCCTCATCATTTCCTCAAGCCCACAGATCATATTGCAGCAGTTGTGCAATTCTTATTGTTGCCAAAAAAAATGTCTGGAATCCGTTGCAGGCCCATTGCAGGGACCAGATTCTCACGAGGCTGCGAAAACAAAGACCAACAAGTTGTGCCCCGAAGCCCCCATCTCAAATACTGCCCCAAGCAATCAATTGGAATCGAAGGAATAATGTAAAAAAGAGAAATTGTATTGTTTTTTCTACTTAGCCAAACAAGCAGCATCGCCTTCACTTCTCAGAAATGTTAGTCCTGGTCGAGCTGTATGACAAATATTCCAAGCAAAGCTCTAAGACCCAAACATAGAATTCGTAGCACAGCACAGGTGCAATTCATACTGCTACCAAAGAAATGTTCAGGCAATCGCAGGAACAAGATTTTCACGAGGCTGTGAACACAAAAACAAGTTGTACCCTTACCGCCCCCCCCCCCTCCAAATTAAGTACGCCCCAAAAATCAATTCCTCATCACTTCTTTTTGTGAGATATTGGATTGTTTATGTACTTATCTAACCATGTAGCTTTAACGCGTTGCTTTCCCTTGAATTACATTTTTTAGGCTGCCGTAATCCAGCTGTTATGACAAATATACCAGGCAAAGATGGAGGATTCAAAACTAGAGATCGTAATGCAGCATCCAGGCCCATCGCAGGCACAAGATTCTCACGAGGCTGTGAAAACATAAAACAACAAGATGTGCACCTCCACTTGTGCCCCAACTCAAAGACTATCCAGAACCAAAGGAAAGAGGAATCTTATCTAAGCACATCGCCTGTAATCCGTACACTAGCTGTATGACAAGTATTCCAATCAAAGTTTATTGGTGCAAACCTGGAGACCGAATTGCAGCATGGGTACAATGATTACTGCTCCCAAAGCTATTTTCAGGATTGCCATTGTAGACTCATGGCAGGCACTAGATAATCTCGAGGCTGTGAAAACAAAGACCAACAAGCTGTGCCCCAACTTGCCCCCAACTCAAGTACGATCACAAGGAATCAAGAACCAAATAACTGTCCTTGGCCTTTTTTATATAAAATTAAGGAATGTATTTTTTGTAAACTAGGATAACCAGTCATCTAGTACTTATCTGACCACATAGCATTGCATCTTACCAGACATTTTTTTACAAACCCTTTGGTACATCAGTACAGCAAATTGTCCAAACAAAAATGTGGGTCTCAAACACGAGAGTTTAGCGCAACATGCGTGCAAGTCTTACTGCTAAGCAAAGCAATTTTCAGAATTGAGATATAGGGCCGATCGTCGAGAACGGAAAACGTATTCCTTTAAAGGTTCCGGTTGGAAGATATAGAAAGCATGCACAGTCCCACAAAAACAATACAAAAGTGAGAAATGTCACCAATTCATTTACTTAGTAGCGCTACTGGCACTTTAAGACAATTTGGAAACATTTCCACCCAAAACATCAACACAACTACAAAAGCTAGAAAACAAGCACTTTAGTGCAACCAGTCAAAAGAGGACATTGGGCCTCATTACGAGGTAGGAGGTAGCCATGGTGCTATTAGCACCATGGCTACCCCCTTACCGCATTCCGGGTCCGGGTTCCCGAAATAGGGACTTACCGGGTCATTCCAACCTTGGAGGACCCGATAAGTCCCCATTCCGGGAACCATTCCCCATTCCCATTCGAGCCCCCATAGGGCTCAATGGGAATGGGGATGGAGCTAATAACGGTACCGCAATTTGCGGTACCGTTATTAGCTCTGAAGTCCCTTAACGGGTCCCTTCCATAACGCCTGGTAAAACCCGGCGTTAAGGAAGGGACCCCGCTAAGGGACCTCGGAATAGGGTGGTACGGGATTACCGGCACTGGTGTCCTTACCGGTGCCGGTAATCCCTTACCACCTACCTCGTAATGAGGCCCATTGCATTTTTACATAGCCAGAGTAGTTGCTGCAAGCGCATGCAAAGATTTAAATAAAATAATAAAAGCCCACTGGATTATTGACTAATACAATTCAGGAAAAATAAACAGGCTCATTAATTGCAAAAACACCCCAATGTTGCACAATAGTTTACATTACCTGTGTCATGACTGCTGCTGAGGATGTCTGGTGGACAGAATCTAGGCCTGTCTGACACAAAGAGCGCTGCAAGCGCATCTTTTCTAATCAATTCACAGTCTTCGCTCTCATCCACTTTTTCTTCCATTTATGCATTCACGCAATCCACTGGTGAAGCATTCTCCGCTACATGCGTAAGGCACAAACTCCTTTTCAAAGCAGGTATTGCTTGTTCCTTTGATCATTCTTAACTCAGCCGACATACCCATTTCTGTAGAGTGGCACTCCTCCTTCAACATATACAATTCACTTGCCTGCTTCCAGCAAACTTGTTGCACTAGGCGTTCATTTGATTTTGTGATATCTGTACTTGAAATGCATTCTCCAATTTGTGATCATACCGTGGCGCTTGATCAGGCAATTCCAACCATTTCTTGCTACTTATTTACAACGGTTTCCATTTCTCAAAGGGATTCCGCTTCTTACTTATGACCAGCACAAAAGCAATAGATATGCAGTTTTCAATTCCTTTTCTATTGAAACAAAAAAGGAGAAAGCACACTAAACACACATGTTCTACTTCCAGCTGCATTGGATCAGGAAAAAGCACACATCTGAAAACGCCACTTTAACTTCAGACTGTTCTGTAAAAAGACAGATTGCCCAGCTCCCCTCCTTTCAACTTCATTCACACCTCTCTCTTAATCAACACTCTGATTTCATCATCTTCTCACTCTGCTCCATTCTTGTCCACCACACAACTAAACGATGTGTGCAATTTTCAAATTCGAAAAACAGAGGCAAAGCAAACACATACAAAGCAGGTACAGATACATGCAACAGACGGGTCACATTTTGCAAAACGGAAAGCAGCACGAAAACAAAATGTAGGTTTTCTATAGAAAGCAACTTCTTCAAAAACACACTATACTTCACAAGTCTGTGAGAGCAAACGACCAACAAGTTGCGCCCCTACGTCTCCCCAACTCAAACTCTTTCCCAAGTAATTAACAACCAAACAAAAGAGAAATCATATTTTTGATTGTACTTATCTAACCACGCAGCGTCGCTTTCCCTTCTCGGCAATATTTTAGGCTGAGAGCTTGTAACCCTTGGTCCAGGTGTAGGACAAGTGGTCTCAAACATGATGATCATATTGCAGCATGGGTGCAATTCGTACTATTAGCAAACAAAACTTCAGGGTTGCATTTTTAGACCCATCACGGGGACAAGATTCTCACGAGGCTGTGAACACAAAGACATACAAGTTGTGCCCTGACCACCCCAACTCAAAATACTGTCCCCAAGCAATTAATTGACAACTAAAGATTTCCTCTGCACATTTTTTTTTTGTTACATAAAGAGAGAAGTGGTTTGTTTTTTTGTACTTAGCCAATCCAAGCAAGCAGCATCACTCTCCGTCCTAAGAAATATTTCAGGCCGAGCATGCTACCGTTGTCCAGGTGCAACAAGTACTTCAAGCCAAGATGCAGATCTCAAGCCTAGAGATCATATTGCAGCAGTTGTGCAATTCTTACTGTTACCAAACAAAATGTCTGGTATCCGTTGCAGGACCATCGTAGGGACGAGATTTTCACGAGGCTGCGAACACAAAGACCAACAAGTTGTGCCCCGAATCCCCCCTACTCAAATGCTGCCCAAGCAATCAATTGGCATCCAAAGAATAACGTAAAAAGAGAAATGGTCTTTTTTTCTACTTAGCCAAACAAGCAGCATCGCCTTCACTTCTCAGAAATGTTAGTCCTGGTCGAGCTGTACGACAAGTATTCCAAGCAAAGCTCCAAGACTCAAACCTAGAACTCGTACCACAGCATGGGTGCAATTCTTACTGCTACCAAAGAAATGTTCAGGCCGATCGCAGGACCAAGAATTTCACGAGGCTGTGAACACAAAAATAAGTTGTACCCTGGAAGCCCCCGCCTCTAAATTGAGTACCCCCCCAAGCAATCAATTGGCATCCAAAGAATTCCTCTTCAATTTTTTGTTTTTTACATTGAGAGAAGTGGTTTGGGTTTTTGTACTCATCCAATCCAAACAAGCAGCATCGCGATCCCTCCTCAGAAATATTTCAGGCAGAGAGCATGCAGCCGTGGTCCAGGTGTACGATAAGTATTTCCTCATCATTTCCTCAAGCCTACAGATCATATTGCAGCAGTTGTGCAATTCTTATTGTTGCCAAAAAAAATGTCTGGAATCCGTTGCAGGCCCATTGCAGGGACCAGATTCTCACGAGGCTGTGAAAACAAAGACCAACAAGTTGTGCCCCGAAGCCCCCATCTCAAATACTGCCCCAAGCAATCAATTGGAATCGAAGGAATAATGTAAAAAAGAGAAATTGTATTGTTTTTTCTACTTAGCCAAACAAGCAGCATCGCCTTCACTTCTCAGAAATGTTAGTCCTGGTCGAGCTGTATGACAAATATTCCAAGCAAAGCTCTAAGACCCAAACATAGAATTCGTAGCACAGCACAGGTGCAATTCATACTGCTACCAAAGAAATGTTCAGGCAATCGCAGGAACAAGATTTTCACGAGGCTGTGAACACAAAAACAAGTTGTACCCTGAACGCCCCCCCCCCTCCAAATTAAGTACCCCCCAAAAATCAATTCCTCATCACTTCTTTTTGTGAGATATTGGATTGTTTATGTACTTATCTAACCATGTAGCTTTAACGCGTTGCTTTCCCTTGAATTACATTTTTTAGGCTGCCGTAGTCCAGCTGTTATAACAAATATACCAGGCAAAGATGGAGGATTCAAAACTAGAGATGGTAATGCAGCATCCAGGCCCATCGCAGGCACAAGATTCTCACGAGGCTGTGAAAACATAAAACAACAAGATGTGCACCTCCACTTGTGCCCCAACTCAAAGACTATCCAGAACCAAAGGAAAGAGGAATCTTATCTAAGCACATCGCCTGTAATCCGTACACTAGCTGTATGACAAGTATTCCAATCAAAGTTTATTGGTGCAAACCTGGAGACCGAATTGCAGCATGGGTACAATGATTACTGCTCCCAAAGCTATTTTCAGGATTGCCATTGTAGACTCATGGCAGGCACTAGATAATCTCGAGGCTGTGAAAACAAAGACCAACAAGCTGTGCCCCAACTTGCCCCCAACTCAAGTACGATCACAAGGAATCAAGAACCAAATAACTGTCCTTGGCCTTTTTTATATAAAATATAAAAAAAGGAATGTATTTTTTGTAAACTAGGATAACCAGTCATCTAGTACTTATCTGACCACATAGCATTGCATCTTACCAGACATTTTTTTACAAACCCTTTGGTACATCAGTACAGCAAATTGTCCAAACAAAAATGTGGGTCTCAAACACGAGAGTTTAGCGCAACATGCGTGCAAGTCTTACTGCTAAGCAAAGCAATTTTCAGAATTGAGATATAGGGCCGATCGTCGAGAACGGAAAACGTATTCCTTTAAAGGTTCCGGTTGGAAGATATAGAAAGCATGCACAGTCCCACAAAAACAATACAAAAGTGAGAAATATCACCAATTCATTTACTTAGTAGCGCTACTGGCACTTTAAGACAATTTGGAAACATTTCCACCCAAAACATCAACACAACTACAAAAGCTAGAAAACAAGCACTTTAGTGCAACCAGTCAAAAGAGGACATTGGGCCTCATTACGAGGTAGGAGGTAGCCATGGTGCTATTAGCACCGTGGCTACCCCCTTACCGCATTCCGGGTCCGGGTTCCCGAAATAGGGACTTACCGGGTCATTCCAACCTTGGAGGACCCGATAAGTCCCCATTCCGGGAACCATTCCCCATTCCCATTCGAGCCCCCATAGGGCTCAATGGGAATGGGGATGGAGCAAATAACGGTACCGCAATTTGCGGTACCGTTATTAGCTCTGAAGTCCCTTAACGGGTCCCTTCCATAACGCCTGGTAAAACCCGGCGTTAAGGAAGGGACCCCGCTAAGGGACCTCGGAATAGGGTGGTACGGGATTACCGGCACTGGTGTCCTTACCGGTGCCGGTAAGGGATTACCGGCACCGGTAAGGACACCAGTGCCGGTAATCCCTTACCACCTACCTCGTAATGAGGCCCATTGCATTTTTACATAGCCAGAGTAGTTGCTGCAAGCGCATGCAAAGATTTAAATAAAATAATAAAAGCCCACTGGATTATTGACTAATACAATTCAGGAAAAATAAACAGGCTCATTAATTGCAAAAACACCCCAATGTTGCACAATAGTTTACATTACCTGTGTCATGACTGCTGCTGAGGATGTCTGGTGGACAGAATCTAGGCCTGTCTGACACAAAGAGCGCTGCAAGCGCATCTTTTCTAATCAATTCACAGTCTTCGCTCTCATCCACTTTTTCTTCCATTTATGCATTCACGCAATCCACTGGTGAAGCATTCTCCGCTACATGCATAAGGCACAAACTCCTTTTCAAAGCAGGTATTGCTTGTTCCTTTGATCATTCTTAACTCAGCCGACATACCCATTTCTGTAGAGTGGCACTCCTCCTTCAACATATACAATTCACTTGCCTGCTTCCAGCAAACTTGTTGCACTAGGCGTTCATTTGATTTTGTGATATCTGTACTTGAAATGCATTCTCCAATTTGTGATCATACCGTGGCGCTTGATCAGGCAATTCCAACCATTTCTTGCTACTTATTTACAACGGTTTCCATTTCTCAAAGGGATTCCGCTTCTTACTTATGACCAGCACAAAAGCAATAGATGATGCAGTTTTCAATTCCTTTTCTATTGAAACAAAAAAGGAGAAAGCACACCAAACACACATGTTCTACTTCCAGCTGCATTGGATCAGGAAAAAGCACACATCTGAAAACGCCACTTTAACTTCAGACTGGTCTGTAAAAAGACAGATTGCCCAGCTCCCCTCCTTTCAACTTCATTCACACCTCTCTCTTAATCAACACTCTGATTTCATCATCTTCTCACTCTGCTCCATTCTTGTCCACCACACAACTAAACGATGTGTGCAATTTTCAAATTCGAAAAACAGAGGCAAAGCAAACACATACAAAGCAGGTACAGATACATGCAACAGACGGGTCACATTTTGCAAAACGGAAAGCAGCACGAAAACAAAATGTAGTTTTCTATAGAAAGCAACTTCTTCAAAAACACACTATACTTCACAAGTCTGTGAGAGCAAACGACCAACAAGTTGCACCCCTACGTCTCCCCAACTCAAACTCTTTCCCAAGTAATTAACAACCAAACAAAAGAGAAATCATATTTTTGATTGTACTTATCTAACCACGCAGCGTCGCTTTCCCTTCTCGGCAATATTTTAGGCTGAGAGCTTGTAACCCTTGGTCCAGGTGTAGGACAAGTGGTCTCAAACATGATGATCATATTGCAGCATGGGTGCAATTCGTACTATTAGCAAACAAAACTTCAGGGTTGCATTTTTAGACCCATCACCGGGACAAGATTCTCACGAGGCTGTGAACACAAAGACATACAAGTTGTGCCCTGACCACCCCAACTCAAAATACTGTCCCCAAGCAATTAATTGACAACTAAAGATTTCCTCTGCACATTTTTTTTTTGTTACATAAAGAGAGAAGTGGTTTGTTTTTTTGTACTTAGCCAATCCAAGCAAGCAGCATCACTCTCCGTCCTAAGAAATATTTCAGGCCGAGCATGCTACCGTTGTCCAGGTGCAACAAGTACTTCAAGCCAAGATGCAGATCTCAAGCCTAGAGATCATATTGCAGCAGTTGTGCAATTCTTACTGTTACCAAACAAAATGTCTGGTATCTGTTGCAGGACCATCGTAGGGACGAGATTTTCACGAGGCTGCGAACACAAAGACCAACAAGTTGTGCTACGAATCCCCCCTAGTCAAATGCTGCCCAAGCAATCAATTGGCATCCAAAGAATAACGTAAAAAGAGAAATGGTCTTTTTTTCTACTTGGCCAAACAAGCAGCATCGCCTTCACTTCTCAGAAATGTTAGTCCTGGTCGAGCTGTACGACAAGTATTCCAAGCAAAGCTCCAAGACTCAAACCTAGAACTCGTACCACAGCATGGGTGCAATTCTTACTGCTACCAACAAAATGTTCAGGCCGATCGCAGGACCAAGAATTTCACGAGGCTGTGAACACAAAAATAAGTTGTACCCTGGAAGCCCCCGCCTCTAAATTGAGTACCCCCCCCAAGCAATCAATTGGCATCCAAAGAATTCCTCTTCAATTTTTTGTTTTTTACATTGAGAGAAGTGGTTTGGGTTTTTGTACTCATCCAATCCAAACAAGCAGCATCGCGATCCCTCCTCAGAAATATTTCAGGCAGAGAGCATGCAGCCGTGGTCCAGGTGTACGATAAGTATTTCCTCATCATTTCCTCAAGCCTACAGATCATATTGCAGCAGTTGTGCAATTCTTATTGTTGCCAAAAAAAATGTCTCGAATCCGTTGCAGGCCCATTGCAGGGACCAGATTCTCACGAGGCTGTGAAAACAAAGACCAACAAGTTGTGCCCCGAAGCCCCCATCTCAAATACTGCCCCAAGCAATCAATTGGAATCGAAGGAATAATGTAAAAAAGAGAAATTGTATTGTTTTTTCTACTTAGCCAAACAAGCAGCATCGCCTTCACTTCTCAGAAATGTTAGTCCTGGTCGAGCTGTATGACAAATATTCCAAGCAAAGCTCTAAGACCCAAACATAGAATTCGTAGCACAGCACAGGTGCAATTCATACTGCTACCAAAGAAATGTTCAGGCAATCGCAGGAACAAGATTTTCACGAGGCTGTGAACACAAAAACAAGTTGTACCCTTACCGCCCCCCCCCCCTCCAAATTAAGTACGCCCCAAAAATCAATTCCTCATCACTTCTTTTTGTGAGATATTGGATTGTTTATGTACTTATCTAACCATGTAGCTTTAACGCGTTGCTTTCCCTTGAATTACATTTTTTAGGCTGCCGTAATCCAGCTGTTATGACAAATATACCAGGCAAAGATGGAGGATTCAAAACTAGAGATCGTAATGCAGCATCCAGGCCCATCGCAGGCACAAGATTCTCACGAGGCTGTGAAAACATAAAACAACAAGATGTGCACCTCCACTTGTGCCCCAACTCAAAGACTATCCAGAACCAAAGGAAAGAGGAATCTTATCTAAGCACATCGCCTGTAATCCGTACACTAGCTGTATGACAAGTATTCCAATCAAAGTTTATTGGTGCAAACCTGGAGACCGAATTGCAGCATGGGTACAATGATTACTGCTCCCAAAGCTATTTTCAGGATTGCCATTGTAGACTCATGGCAGGCACTAGATAATCTCGAGGCTGTGAAAACAAAGACCAACAAGCTGTGCCCCAACTTGCCCCCAACTCAAGTACGATCACAAGGAATCAAGAACCAAATAACTGTCCTTGGCCTTTTTTATATAAAATTAAGGAATGTATTTTTTGTAAACTAGGATAACCAGTCATCTAGTACTTATCTGACCACATAGCATTGCATCTTACCAGACATTTTTTTACAAACCCTTTGGTACATCAGTACAGCAAATTGTCCAAACAAAAATGTGGGTCTCAAACACGAGAGTTTAGCGCAACATGCGTGCAAGTCTTACTGCTAAGCAAAGCAATTTTCAGAATTGAGATATAGGGCCGATCGTCGAGAACGGAAAACGTATTCCTTTAAAGGTTCCGGTTGGAAGATATAGAAAGCATGCACAGTCCCACAAAAACAATACAAAAGTGAGAAATGTCACCAATTCATTTACTTAGTAGCGCTACTGGCACTTTAAGACAATTTGGAAACATTTCCACCCAAAACATCAACACAACTACAAAAGCTAGAAAACAAGCACTTTAGTGCAACCAGTCAAAAGAGGACATTGGGCCTCATTACGAGGTAGGAGGTAGCCATGGTGCTATTAGCACCATGGCTACCCCCTTACCGCATTCCGGGTCCGGGTTCCCGAAATAGGGACTTACCGGGTCATTCCAACCTTGGAGGACCCGATAAGTCCCCATTCCGGGAACCATTCCCCATTCCCATTCGAGCCCCCATAGGGCTCAATGGGAATGGGGATGGAGCTAATAACGGTACCGCAATTTGCGGTACCGTTATTAGCTCTGAAGTCCCTTAACGGGTCCCTTCCATAACGCCTGGTAAAACCCGGCGTTAAGGAAGGGACCCCGCTAAGGGACCTCGGAATAGGGTGGTACGGGATTACCGGCACTGGTGTCCTTACCGGTGCCGGTAATCCCTTACCACCTACCTCGTAATGAGGCCCATTGCATTTTTACATAGCCAGAGTAGTTGCTGCAAGCGCATGCAAAGATTTAAATAAAATAATAAAAGCCCACTGGATTATTGACTAATACAATTCAGGAAAAATAAACAGGCTCATTAATTGCAAAAACACCCCAATGTTGCACAATAGTTTACATTACCTGTGTCATGACTGCTGCTGAGGATGTCTGGTGGACAGAATCTAGGCCTGTCTGACACAAAGAGCGCTGCAAGCGCATCTTTTCTAATCAATTCACAGTCTTCGCTCTCATCCACTTTTTCTTCCATTTATGCATTCACGCAATCCACTGGTGAAGCATTCTCCGCTACATGCGTAAGGCACAAACTCCTTTTCAAAGCAGGTATTGCTTGTTCCTTTGATCATTCTTAACTCAGCCGACATACCCATTTCTGTAGAGTGGCACTCCTCCTTCAACATATACAATTCACTTGCCTGCTTCCAGCAAACTTGTTGCACTAGGCGTTCATTTGATTTTGTGATATCTGTACTTGAAATGCATTCTCCAATTTGTGATCATACCGTGGCGCTTGATCAGGCAATTCCAACCATTTCTTGCTACTTATTTACAACGGTTTCCATTTCTCAAAGGGATTCCGCTTCTTACTTATGACCAGCACAAAAGCAATAGATATGCAGTTTTCAATTCCTTTTCTATTGAAACAAAAAAGGAGAAAGCACACTAAACACACATGTTCTACTTCCAGCTGCATTGGATCAGGAAAAAGCACACATCTGAAAACGCCACTTTAACTTCAGACTGTTCTGTAAAAAGACAGATTGCCCAGCTCCCCTCCTTTCAACTTCATTCACACCTCTCTCTTAATCAACACTCTGATTTCATCATCTTCTCACTCTGCTCCATTCTTGTCCACCACACAACTAAACGATGTGTGCAATTTTCAAATTCGAAAAACAGAGGCAAAGCAAACACATACAAAGCAGGTACAGATACATGCAACAGACGGGTCACATTTTGCAAAACGGAAAGCAGCACGAAAACAAAATGTAGGTTTTCTATAGAAAGCAACTTCTTCAAAAACACACTATACTTCACAAGTCTGTGAGAGCAAACGACCAACAAGTTGCGCCCCTACGTCTCCCCAACTCAAACTCTTTCCCAAGTAATTAACAACCAAACAAAAGAGAAATCATATTTTTGATTGTACTTATCTAACCACGCAGCGTCGCTTTCCCTTCTCGGCAATATTTTAGGCTGAGAGCTTGTAACCCTTGGTCCAGGTGTAGGACAAGTGGTCTCAAACATGATGATCATATTGCAGCATGGGTGCAATTCGTACTATTAGCAAACAAAACTTCAGGGTTGCATTTTTAGACCCATCACGGGGACAAGATTCTCACGAGGCTGTGAACACAAAGACATACAAGTTGTGCCCTGACCACCCCAACTCAAAATACTGTCCCCAAGCAATTAATTGACAACTAAAGATTTCCTCTGCACATTTTTTTTTTGTTACATAAAGAGAGAAGTGGTTTGTTTTTTTGTACTTAGCCAATCCAAGCAAGCAGCATCACTCTCCGTCCTAAGAAATATTTCAGGCCGAGCATGCTACCGTTGTCCAGGTGCAACAAGTACTTCAAGCCAAGATGCAGATCTCAAGCCTAGAGATCATATTGCAGCAGTTGTGCAATTCTTACTGTTACCAAACAAAATGTCTGGTATCCGTTGCAGGACCATCGTAGGGACGAGATTTTCACGAGGCTGCGAACACAAAGACCAACAAGTTGTGCCCCGAATCCCCCCTACTCAAATGCTGCCCAAGCAATCAATTGGCATCCAAAGAATAACGTAAAAAGAGAAATGGTCTTTTTTTCTACTTAGCCAAACAAGCAGCATCGCCTTCACTTCTCAGAAATGTTAGTCCTGGTCGAGCTGTACGACAAGTATTCCAAGCAAAGCTCCAAGACTCAAACCTAGAACTCGTACCACAGCATGGGTGCAATTCTTACTGCTACCAAAGAAATGTTCAGGCCGATCGCAGGACCAAGAATTTCACGAGGCTGTGAACACAAAAATAAGTTGTACCCTGGAAGCCCCCGCCTCTAAATTGAGTACCCCCCCAAGCAATCAATTGGCATCCAAAGAATTCCTCTTCAATTTTTTGTTTTTTACATTGAGAGAAGTGGTTTGGGTTTTTGTACTCATCCAATCCAAACAAGCAGCATCGCGATCCCTCCTCAGAAATATTTCAGGCAGAGAGCATGCAGCCGTGGTCCAGGTGTACGATAAGTATTTCCTCATCATTTCCTCAAGCCTACAGATCATATTGCAGCAGTTGTGCAATTCTTATTGTTGCCAAAAAAAATGTCTGGAATCCGTTGCAGGCCCATTGCAGGGACCAGATTCTCACGAGGCTGTGAAAACAAAGACCAACAAGTTGTGCCCCGAAGCCCCCATCTCAAATACTGCCCCAAGCAATCAATTGGAATCGAAGGAATAATGTAAAAAAGAGAAATTGTATTGTTTTTTCTACTTAGCCAAACAAGCAGCATCGCCTTCACTTCTCAGAAATGTTAGTCCTGGTCGAGCTGTATGACAAATATTCCAAGCAAAGCTCTAAGACCCAAACATAGAATTCGTAGCACAGCACAGGTGCAATTCATACTGCTACCAAAGAAATGTTCAGGCAATCGCAGGAACAAGATTTTCACGAGGCTGTGAACACAAAAACAAGTTGTACCCTGAACGCCCCCCCCCCCTCCAAATTAAGTACCCCCCAAAAATCAATTCCTCATCACTTCTTTTTGTGAGATATTGGATTGTTTATGTACTTATCTAACCATGTAGCTTTAACGCGTTGCTTTCCCTTGAATTACATTTTTTAGGCTGCCGTAGTCCAGCTGTTATAACAAATATACCAGGCAAAGATGGAGGATTCAAAACTAGAGATGGTAATGCAGCATCCAGGCCCATCGCAGGCACAAGATTCTCACGAGGCTGTGAAAACATAAAACAACAAGATGTGCACCTCCACTTGTGCCCCAACTCAAAGACTATCCAGAACCAAAGGAAAGAGGAATCTTATCTAAGCACATCGCCTGTAATCCGTACACTAGCTGTATGACAAGTATTCCAATCAAAGTTTATTGGTGCAAACCTGGAGACCGAATTGCAGCATGGGTACAATGATTACTGCTCCCAAAGCTATTTTCAGGATTGCCATTGTAGACTCATGGCAGGCACTAGATAATCTCGAGGCTGTGAAAACAAAGACCAACAAGCTGTGCCCCAACTTGCCCCCAACTCAAGTACGATCACAAGGAATCAAGAACCAAATAACTGTCCTTGGCCTTTTTTATATAAAATATAAAAAAAGGAATGTATTTTTTGTAAACTAGGATAACCAGTCATCTAGTACTTATCTGACCACATAGCATTGCATCTTACCAGACATTTTTTTACAAACCCTTTGGTACATCAGTACAGCAAATTGTCCAAACAAAAATGTGGGTCTCAAACACGAGAGTTTAGCGCAACATGCGTGCAAGTCTTACTGCTAAGCAAAGCAATTTTCAGAATTGAGATATAGGGCCGATCGTCGAGAACGGAAAACGTATTCCTTTAAAGGTTCCGGTTGGAAGATATAGAAAGCATGCACAGTCCCACAAAAACAATACAAAAGTGAGAAATATCACCAATTCATTTACTTAGTAGCGCTACTGGCACTTTAAGACAATTTGGAAACATTTCCACCCAAAACATCAACACAACTACAAAAGCTAGAAAACAAGCACTTTAGTGCAACCAGTCAAAAGAGGACATTGGGCCTCATTACGAGGTAGGAGGTAGCCATGGTGCTATTAGCACCGTGGCTACCCCCTTACCGCATTCCGGGTCCGGGTTCCCGAAATAGGGACTTACCGGGTCATTCCAACCTTGGAGGACCCGATAAGTCCCCATTCCGGGAACCATTCCCCATTCCCATTCGAGCCCCCATAGGGCTCAATGGGAATGGGGATGGAGCAAATAACGGTACCGCAATTTGCGGTACCGTTATTAGCTCTGAAGTCCCTTAACGGGTCCCTTCCATAACGCCTGGTAAAACCCGGCGTTAAGGAAGGGACCCCGCTAAGGGACCTCGGAATAGGGTGGTACGGGATTACCGGCACTGGTGTCCTTACCGGTGCCGGTAAGGGATTACCGGCACCGGTAAGGACACCAGTGCCGGTAATCCCTTACCACCTACCTCGTAATGAGGCCCATTGCATTTTTACATAGCCAGAGTAGTTGCTGCAAGCGCATGCAAAGATTTAAATAAAATAATAAAAGCCCACTGGATTATTGACTAATACAATTCAGGAAAAATAAACAGGCTCATTAATTGCAAAAACACCCCAATGTTGCACAATAGTTTACATTACCTGTGTCATGACTGCTGCTGAGGATGTCTGGTGGACAGAATCTAGGCCTGTCTGACACAAAGAGCGCTGCAAGCGCATCTTTTCTAATCAATTCACAGTCTTCGCTCTCATCCACTTTTTCTTCCATTTATGCATTCACGCAATCCACTGGTGAAGCATTCTCCGCTACATGCATAAGGCACAAACTCCTTTTCAAAGCAGGTATTGCTTGTTCCTTTGATCATTCTTAACTCAGCCGACATACCCATTTCTGTAGAGTGGCACTCCTCCTTCAACATATACAATTCACTTGCCTGCTTCCAGCAAACTTGTTGCACTAGGCGTTCATTTGATTTTGTGATATCTGTACTTGAAATGCATTCTCCAATTTGTGATCATACCGTGGCGCTTGATCAGGCAATTCCAACCATTTCTTGCTACTTATTTACAACGGTTTCCATTTCTCAAAGGGATTCCGCTTCTTACTTATGACCAGCACAAAAGCAATAGATGATGCAGTTTTCAATTCCTTTTCTATTGAAACAAAAAAGGAGAAAGCACACCAAACACACATGTTCTACTTCCAGCTGCATTGGATCAGGAAAAAGCACACATCTGAAAACGCCACTTTAACTTCAGACTGGTCTGTAAAAAGACAGATTGCCCAGCTCCCCTCCTTTCAACTTCATTCACACCTCTCTCTTAATCAACACTCTGATTTCATCATCTTCTCACTCTGCTCCATTCTTGTCCACCACACAACTAAACGATGTGTGCAATTTTCAAATTCGAAAAACAGAGGCAAAGCAAACACATACAAAGCAGGTACAGATACATGCAACAGACGGGTCACATTTTGCAAAACGGAAAGCAGCACGAAAACAAAATGTAGTTTTCTATAGAAAGCAACTTCTTCAAAAACACACTATACTTCACAAGTCTGTGAGAGCAAACGACCAACAAGTTGCACCCCTACGTCTCCCCAACTCAAACTCTTTCCCAAGTAATTAACAACCAAACAAAAGAGAAATCATATTTTTGATTGTACTTATCTAACCACGCAGCGTCGCTTTCCCTTCTCGGCAATATTTTAGGCTGAGAGCTTGTAACCCTTGGTCCAGGTGTAGGACAAGTGGTCTCAAACATGATGATCATATTGCAGCATGGGTGCAATTCGTACTATTAGCAAACAAAACTTCAGGGTTGCATTTTTAGACCCATCACCGGGACAAGATTCTCACGAGGCTGTGAACACAAAGACATACAAGTTGTGCCCTGACCACCCCAACTCAAAATACTGTCCCCAAGCAATTAATTGACAACTAAAGATTTCCTCTGCACATTTTTTTTTTGTTACATAAAGAGAGAAGTGGTTTGTTTTTTTGTACTTAGCCAATCCAAGCAAGCAGCATCACTCTCCGTCCTAAGAAATATTTCAGGCCGAGCATGCTACCGTTGTCCAGGTGCAACAAGTACTTCAAGCCAAGATGCAGATCTCAAGCCTAGAGATCATATTGCAGCAGTTGTGCAATTCTTACTGTTACCAAACAAAATGTCTGGTATCTGTTGCAGGACCATCGTAGGGACGAGATTTTCACGAGGCTGCGAACACAAAGACCAACAAGTTGTGCTACGAATCCCCCCTAGTCAAATGCTGCCCAAGCAATCAATTGGCATCCAAAGAATAACGTAAAAAGAGAAATGGTCTTTTTTTCTACTTGGCCAAACAAGCAGCATCGCCTTCACTTCTCAGAAATGTTAGTCCTGGTCGAGCTGTACGACAAGTATTCCAAGCAAAGCTCCAAGACTCAAACCTAGAACTCGTACCACAGCATGGGTGCAATTCTTACTGCTACCAACAAAATGTTCAGGCCGATCGCAGGACCAAGAATTTCACGAGGCTGTGAACACAAAAATAAGTTGTACCCTGGAAGCCCCCGCCTCTAAATTGAGTACCCCCCCCAAGCAATCAATTGGCATCCAAAGAATTCCTCTTCAATTTTTTGTTTTTTACATTGAGAGAAGTGGTTTGGGTTTTTGTACTCATCCAATCCAAACAAGCAGCATCGCGATCCCTCCTCAGAAATATTTCAGGCAGAGAGCATGCAGCCGTGGTCCAGGTGTACGATAAGTATTTCCTCATCATTTCCTCAAGCCTACAGATCATATTGCAGCAGTTGTGCAATTCTTATTGTTGCCAAAAAAAATGTCTCGAATCCGTTGCAGGCCCATTGCAGGGACCAGATTCTCACGAGGCTGTGAAAACAAAGACCAACAAGTTGTGCCCCGAAGCCCCCATCTCAAATACTGCCCCAAGCAATCAATTGGAATCGAAGGAATAATGTAAAAAAGAGAAATTGTATTGTTTTTTCTACTTAGCCAAACAAGCAGCATCGCCTTCACTTCTCAGAAATGTTAGTCCTGGTCGAGCTGTATGACAAATATTCCAAGCAAAGCTCTAAGACCCAAACATAGAATTCGTAGCACAGCACAGGTGCAATTCATACTGCTACCAAAGAAATGTTCAGGCAATCGCAGGAACAAGATTTTCACGAGGCTGTGAACACAAAAACAAGTTGTACCCTGAACGCCCCCCCCCCTCCAAATTAAGTACCCCCCAAAAATCAATTCCTCATCACTTCTTTTTGTGAGATATTGGATTGTTTATGTACTTATCTAACCATGTAGCTTTAACGCGGTGCTTTCCCTTGAATTACATTTTTTTAGGCTGCCGTAATACAGCTGTTATGACAAATATACCAGGCAAAGATGGAGGATTCAAAACTAGAGATGGTAATGCAGCATCCAGGCCCATCGCAGGCACAAGATTCTCACGAGGCTGTGAAAACATAAAACAACAAGATGTGCACCTCCACTTGTGCCCCAACTCAAAGACTATCCAGAACCAAAGGAAAGAGGAATCTTATCTAAGCACATCACCTGTAATCCGTACACTAGCTGTATGACAAGTATTCCAATCAAAGTTTATTGGTGCAAACCTGGAGACCGAATTGCAGCATGGGTACAATGATTACTGCTCCCAAAGCTATTTTCAGGATTGCCATTGTAGACTCATGGCAGGCACTAGATAATCTCGCAAAAACAAAGAGGTGATGGCTGGAAGGTTTAGAATTAATCTTAACCACTGGCAATGCTCTGGGCAACCCTCCCTTTTGGGGTGGGGCCAAGCCTGATTTGCATATGGTATTTCCCTTCTGTAATGGCTTGGCAGGCGAAGAACGGTGGTCTGGAGGGTTGCCCAGAGCATTGCCAGTGGTTAAGATTAATTCTAAACCTTCCAGCCATCACCTCTTTGTTTTTGCTATGTCACCCCGAGTGGGACGGGTATGCCCAGACGTGGGTCCCGTGCCTGCTGGGCCTAGAGACCCAAGCTACTCCTCACTGATGAGCCCCAACAAGGGCGAAACATGTTTGGGGATGCTTGTGGTCTCGTGCAGAGGGGATGTGGCCTAGCAGTTCGGGCTGGACTGCCCCTTTTGGGGTGGGGCCAAGCCTGATTTGCATATGGTATTTCCCTTCTGTAATGGCTTGGCAGGCGAAGAACGGTGGTCTGGAGGGTTGCCCAGAGCATTGCCAGTGGTTAAGATTAATTCTAAACCTTCCAGCCATCACCTCTTTGTTTTTGCTATGTCACCCCGAGTGGGACGGGTATGCCCAGACGTGGGTCCCGTGCCTGCTGGGCCTAGAGACCCAAGCTACTCCTCACTGATGAGCCCCAACAAGGGCGAAACATGTTTGGGGATGCTTGTGGTCTCGTGCAGAGGGGATGTGGCCTAGCAGTTCGGGCTGGACTGCCCCTTTTGGGGTGGGGCCAAGCCTGATTTGCATATGGTATTTCCCTTCTGTAATGGCTTGGCAGGCGAAGAACGGTGGTCTGGAGGGTTGCCCAGAGCATTGCCAGTGGTTAAGATTAATTCTAAACCTTCCAGCCATCACCTCTTTGTTTTTGCTATGTCACCCCTAGTGGGACGGGTATGCCCAGACGTGGGTCCCGTGCCTGCTGGGCCTAGAGACCCAAGCTACTCCTCACTGATGAGCCCCAACAAGGGCGAAACATGTTTGGGGATGCTTGTGGTCTCGTGCAGAGGGGATGTGGCCTAGCAGTTCGGGCTGGACTGCCCCTTTTGGGGTGGGGCCAAGCCTGATTTGCATATGGTATTTCCCTTCTGTAATGGCTTGGCAGGCGAAGAACGGTGGTCTGGAGGGTTGCCCAGAGCATTGCCAGTGGTTAAGATTAATTCTAAACCTTCCAGCCATCACCTCTTTGTTTTTACTAGATAATCTCGAGGCTGTGAAAACAAAGACCAACAAGCTGTGCCCCAACTTGCCCCCAACTCAAGTACGATCACAAGGAATCAAGAACCAAATAACTGTCCTTGGCCTTTTTTATATAAAATTAAGGAATGTATTTTTTGTAAACTAGGATAACCAGTCATCTAGTACTTATCTGACCACATAGCATTGCATCTTACCAGACATTTTTTTACAAACCCTTTGGTACATCAGTACAGCAAATTGTCCAAACAAAAATGTGGGTCTCAAACACGAGAGTTTAGCGCAACATGCGTGCAAGTCTTACTGCTAAGCAAAGCAATTTTCAGAATTGAGATATAGGGCCGATCGTCGAGAACGGAAAACGTATTCCTTTAAAGGTTCCGGTTGGAAGATATAGAAAGCATGCACAGTCCCACAAAAACAATACAAAAGTGAGAAATGTCACCAATTCATTTACTTAGTAGCGCTACTGGCACTTTAAGACAATTTGGAAACATTTCCACCCAAAACATCAACACAACTACAAAAGCTAGAAAACAAGCACTTTAGTGCAACCAGTCAAAAGAGGACATTGGGCCTCATTACGAGGTAGGAGGTAGCCATGGTGCTATTAGCACCGTGGCTACCCCCTTACCGCATTCCGGGTCCGGGTTCCCGAAATAGGGACTTACCGGGTCATTCCAACCTTGGAGGACCCGATAAGTCCCCATTCCGGGAACCATTCCCCATTCCCATTCGAGCCCCCATAGGGCTCAATGGGAATGGGGATGGAGCAAATAACGGTACCGCAATTTGCGGTACCGTTATTAGCTCTGAAGTCCCTTAACGGGTCCCTTCCATAACGCCTGGTAAAACCCGGCGTTAAGGAAGGGACCCCGCTAAGGGACCTCGGAATAGGGTGGTACGGGATTACCGGCACTGGTGTCCTTACCGGTGCCGGTAATCCCTTACCACCTACCTCGTAATGAGGCCCATTGCATTTTTACATAGCCAGAGTAGTTGCTGCAAGCGCATGCAAAGATTTAAATAAAATAATAAAAGCCCACTGGATTATTGACTAATACAATTCAGGAAAAATAAACAGGCTCATTAATTGCAAAAACACCCCAATGTTGCACAATAGTTTACATTACCTGTGTCATGACTGCTGCTGAGGATGTCTGGTGGACAGAATCTAGGCCTGTCTGACACAAAGAGCGCTGCAAGCGCATCTTTTCTAATCAATTCACAGTCTTCGCTCTCATCCACTTTTTCTTCCATTTATGCATTCACGCAATCCACTGGTGAAGCATTCTCCGCTACATGCATAAGGCACAAACTCCTTTTCAAAGCAGGTATTGCTTGTTCCTTTGATCATTCTTAACTCAGCCGACATACCCATTTCTGTAGAGTGGCACTCCTCCTTCAACATATACAATTCACTTGCCTGCTTCCAGCAAACTTGTTGCACTAGGCGTTCATTTGATTTTGTGATATCTGTACTTGAAATGCATTCTCCAATTTGTGATCATACCGTGGCGCTTGATCAGGCAATTCCAACCATTTCTTGCTACTTATTTACAACGGTTTCCATTTCTCAAAGGGATTCCGCTTCTTACTTATGACCAGCACAAAAGCAATAGATGATGCAGTTTTCAATTCCTTTTCTATTGAAACAAAAAAGGAGAAAGCACACCAAACACACATGTTCTACTTCCAGCTGCATTGGATCAGGAAAAAGCACACATCTGAAAACGCCACTTTAACTTCAGACTGGTCTGTAAAAAGACAGATTGCCCAGCTCCCCTCCTTTCAACTTCATTCACACCTCTCTCTTAATCAACACTCTGATTTCATCATCTTCTCACTCTGCTCCATTCTTGTCCACCACACAACTAAACGATGTGTGCAATTTTCAAATTCGAAAAACAGAGGCAAAGCAAACACATACAAAGCAGGTACAGATACATGCAACAGACGGGTCACATTTTGCAAAACGGAAAGCAGCACGAAAACAAAATGTAGTTTTCTATAGAAAGCAACTTCTTCAAAAACACACTATACTTCACAAGTCTGTGAGAGCAAACGACCAACAAGTTGCACCCCTACGTCTCCCCAACTCAAACTCTTTCCCAAGTAATTAACAACCAAACAAAAGAGAAATCATATTTTTGATTGTACTTATCTAACCACGCAGCGTCGCTTTCCCTTCTCGGCAATATTTTAGGCTGAGAGCTTGTAACCCTTGGTCCAGGTGTAGGACAAGTGGTCTCAAACATGATGATCATATTGCAGCATGGGTGCAATTCGTACTATTAGCAAACAAAACTTCAGGGTTGCATTTTTAGACCCATCACCGGGACAAGATTCTCACGAGGCTGTGAACACAAAGACATACAAGTTGTGCCCTGACCACCCCAACTCAAAATACTGTCCCCAAGCAATTAATTGACAACTAAAGATTTCCTCTGCACATTTTTTTTTTGTTACATAAAGAGAGAAGTGGTTTGTTTTTTTGTACTTAGCCAATCCAAGCAAGCAGCATCACTCTCCGTCCTAAGAAATATTTCAGGCCGAGCATGCTACCGTTGTCCAGGTGCAACAAGTACTTCAAGCCAAGATGCAGATCTCAAGCCTAGAGATCATATTGCAGCAGTTGTGCAATTCTTACTGTTACCAAACAAAATGTCTGGTATCTGTTGCAGGACCATCGTAGGGACGAGATTTTCACGAGGCTGCGAACACAAAGACCAACAAGTTGTGCTACGAATCCCCCCTAGTCAAATGCTGCCCAAGCAATCAATTGGCATCCAAAGAATAACGTAAAAAGAGAAATGGTCTTTTTTTCTACTTAGCCAAACAAGCAGCATCGCCTTCACTTCTCAGAAATGTTAGTCCTGGTCGAGCTGTACGACAAGTATTCCAAGCAAAGCTCCAAGACTCAAACCTAGAACTCGTACCACAGCATGGGTGCAATTCTTACTGCTACCAACAAAATGTTCAGGCCGATCGCAGGACCAAGAATTTCACGAGGCTGTGAACACAAAAATAAGTTGTACCCTGGAAGCCCCCGCCTCTAAATTGAGTACCCCCCCCAAGCAATCAATTGGCATCCAAAGAATTCCTCTTCAATTTTTTGTTTTTTACATTGAGAGAAGTGGTTTGGGTTTTTGTACTCATCCAATCCAAACAAGCAGCATCGCGATCCCTCCTCAGAAATATTTCAGGCAGAGAGCATGCAGCCGTGGTCCAGGTGTACGATAAGTATTTCCTCATCATTTCCTCAAGCCTACAGATCATATTGCAGCAGTTGTGCAATTCTTATTGTTGCCAAAAAAAATGTCTCGAATCCGTTGCAGGCCCATTGCAGGGACCAGATTCTCACGAGGCTGTGAAAACAAAGACCAACAAGTTGTGCCCCGAAGCCCCCATCTCAAATACTGCCCCAAGCAATCAATTGGAATCGAAGGAATAATGTAAAAAAGAGAAATTGTATTGTTTTTTCTACTTAGCCAAACAAGCAGCATCGCCTTCACTTCTCAGAAATGTTAGTCCTGGTCGAGCTGTATGACAAATATTCCAAGCAAAGCTCTAAGACCCAAACATAGAATTCGTAGCACAGCACAGGTGCAATTCATACTGCTACCAAAGAAATGTTCAGGCAATCGCAGGAACAAGATTTTCACGAGGCTGTGAACACAAAAACAAGTTGTACCCTGAACGCCCCCCCCCCTCCAAATTAAGTACCCCCCAAAAATCAATTCCTCATCACTTCTTTTTGTGAGATATTGGATTGTTTATGTACTTATCTAACCATGTAGCTTTAACGCGGTGCTTTCCCTTGAATTACATTTTTTTAGGCTGCCGTAATACAGCTGTTATGACAAATATACCAGGCAAAGATGGAGGATTCAAAACTAGAGATGGTAATGCAGCATCCAGGCCCATCGCAGGCACAAGATTCTCACGAGGCTGTGAAAACATAAAACAACAAGATGTGCACCTCCACTTGTGCCCCAACTCAAAGACTATCCAGAACCAAAGGAAAGAGGAATCTTATCTAAGCACATCACCTGTAATCCGTACACTAGCTGTATGACAAGTATTCCAATCAAAGTTTATTGGTGCAAACCTGGAGACCGAATTGCAGCATGGGTACAATGATTACTGCTCCCAAAGCTATTTTCAGGATTGCCATTGTAGACTCATGGCAGGCACTAGATAATCTCGCAAAAACAAAGAGGTGATGGCTGGAAGGTTTAGAATTAATCTTAACCACTGGCAATGCTCTGGGCAACCCTCCCTTTTGGGGTGGGGCCAAGCCTGATTTGCATATGGTATTTCCCTTCTGTAATGGCTTGGCAGGCGAAGAACGGTGGTCTGGAGGGTTGCCCAGAGCATTGCCAGTGGTTAAGATTAATTCTAAACCTTCCAGCCATCACCTCTTTGTTTTTGCTATGTCACCCCGAGTGGGACGGGTATGCCCAGACGTGGGTCCCGTGCCTGCTGGGCCTAGAGACCCAAGCTACTCCTCACTGATGAGCCCCAACAAGGGCGAAACATGTTTGGGGATGCTTGTGGTCTCGTGCAGAGGGGATGTGGCCTAGCAGTTCGGGCTGGACTGCCCCTTTTGGGGTGGGGCCAAGCCTGATTTGCATATGGTATTTCCCTTCTGTAATGGCTTGGCAGGCGAAGAACGGTGGTCTGGAGGGTTGCCCAGAGCATTGCCAGTGGTTAAGATTAATTCTAAACCTTCCAGCCATCACCTCTTTGTTTTTGCTATGTCACCCCGAGTGGGACGGGTATGCCCAGACGTGGGTCCCGTGCCTGCTGGGCCTAGAGACCCAAGCTACTCCTCACTGATGAGCCCCAACAAGGGCGAAACATGTTTGGGGATGCTTGTGGTCTCGTGCAGAGGGGATGTGGCCTAGCAGTTCGGGCTGGACTGCCCCTTTTGGGGTGGGGCCAAGCCTGATTTGCATATGGTATTTCCCTTCTGTAATGGCTTGGCAGGCGAAGAACGGTGGTCTGGAGGGTTGCCCAGAGCATTGCCAGTGGTTAAGATTAATTCTAAACCTTCCAGCCATCACCTCTTTGTTTTTGCTATGTCACCCCTAGTGGGACGGGTATGCCCAGACGTGGGTCCCGTGCCTGCTGGGCCTAGAGACCCAAGCTACTCCTCACTGATGAGCCCCAACAAGGGCGAAACATGTTTGGGGATGCTTGTGGTCTCGTGCAGAGGGGATGTGGCCTAGCAGTTCGGGCTGGACTGCCCCTTTTGGGGTGGGGCCAAGCCTGATTTGCATATGGTATTTCCCTTCTGTAATGGCTTGGCAGGCGAAGAACGGTGGTCTGGAGGGTTGCCCAGAGCATTGCCAGTGGTTAAGATTAATTCTAAACCTTCCAGCCATCACCTCTTTGTTTTTACTAGATAATCTCGAGGCTGTGAAAACAAAGACCAACAAGCTGTGCCCCAACTTGCCCCCAACTCAAGTACGATCACAAGGAATCAAGAACCAAATAACTGTCCTTGGCCTTTTTTATATAAAATTAAGGAATGTATTTTTTGTAAACTAGGATAACCAGTCATCTAGTACTTATCTGACCACATAGCATTGCATCTTACCAGACATTTTTTTACAAACCCTTTGGTACATCAGTACAGCAAATTGTCCAAACAAAAATGTGGGTCTCAAACACGAGAGTTTAGCGCAACATGCGTGCAAGTCTTACTGCTAAGCAAAGCAATTTTCAGAATTGAGATATAGGGCCGATCGTCGAGAACGGAAAACGTATTCCTTTAAAGGTTCCGGTTGGAAGATATAGAAAGCATGCACAGTCCCACAAAAACAATACAAAAGTGAGAAATGTCACCAATTCATTTACTTAGTAGCGCTACTGGCACTTTAAGACAATTTGGAAACATTTCCACCCAAAACATCAACACAACTACAAAAGCTAGAAAACAAGCACTTTAGTGCAACCAGTCAAAAGAGGACATTGGGCCTCATTACGAGGTAGGAGGTAGCCATGGTGCTATTAGCACCGTGGCTACCCCCTTACCGCATTCCGGGTCCGGGTTCCCGAAATAGGGACTTACCGGGTCATTCCAACCTTGGAGGACCCGATAAGTCCCCATTCCGGGAACCATTCCCCATTCCCATTCGAGCCCCCATAGGGCTCAATGGGAATGGGGATGGAGCAAATAACGGTACCGCAATTTGCGGTACCGTTATTAGCTCTGAAGTCCCTTAACGGGTCCCTTCCATAACGCCTGGTAAAACCCGGCGTTAAGGAAGGGACCCCGCTAAGGGACCTCGGAATAGGGTGGTACGGGATTACCGGCACTGGTGTCCTTACCGGTGCCGGTAATCCCTTACCACCTACCTCGTAATGAGGCCCATTGCATTTTTACATAGCCAGAGTAGTTGCTGCAAGCGCATGCAAAGATTTAAATAAAATAATAAAAGCCCACTGGATTATTGACTAATACAATTCAGGAAAAATAAACAGGCTCATTAATTGCAAAAACACCCCAATGTTGCACAATAGTTTACATTACCTGTGTCATGACTGCTGCTGAGGATGTCTGGTGGACAGAATCTAGGCCTGTCTGACACAAAGAGCGCTGCAAGCGCATCTTTTCTAATCAATTCACAGTCTTCGCTCTCATCCACTTTTTCTTCCATTTATGCATTCACGCAATCCACTGGTGAAGCATTCTCCGCTACATGCATAAGGCACAAACTCCTTTTCAAAGCAGGTATTGCTTGTTCCTTTGATCATTCTTAACTCAGCCGACATACCCATTTCTGTAGAGTGGCACTCCTCCTTCAACATATACAATTCACTTGCCTGCTTCCAGCAAACTTGTTGCACTAGGCGTTCATTTGATTTTGTGATATCTGTACTTGAAATGCATTCTCCAATTTGTGATCATACCGTGGCGCTTGATCAGGCAATTCCAACCATTTCTTGCTACTTATTTACAACGGTTTCCATTTCTCAAAGGGATTCCGCTTCTTACTTATGACCAGCACAAAAGCAATAGATGATGCAGTTTTCAATTCCTTTTCTATTGAAACAAAAAAGGAGAAAGCACACCAAACACACATGTTCTACTTCCAGCTGCATTGGATCAGGAAAAAGCACATCTGAAAACGCCACTTTAACTTCAGACTGGTCTGTAAAAAGACAGATTGCCCAGCTCCCCTCCTTTCAACTTCATTCACACCTCTCTCTTAATCAACACTCTGATTTCATCATCTTCTCACTCTGCTCCATTCTTGTCCACCACACAACTAAACGATGTGTGCAATTTTCAAATTCGAAAAACAGAGGCAAAGCAAACACATACAAAGCAGGTACAGATACATGCAACAGACGGGTCACATTTTGCAAAACGGAAAGCAGCACGAAAACAAAATGTAGGTTTTCTATAGAAAGCAACTTCTTCAAAAACACACTATACTTCACAAGTCTGTGAGAGCAAACGACCAACAAGTTGCGCCCCTACGTCTCCCCAACTCAAACTCTTTCCCAAGTAATTAACAACCAAACAAAAGAGAAATCATATTTTTGATTGTACTTATCTAACCACGCAGCGTCGCTTTCCCTTCTCGGCAATATTTTAGGCTGAGAGCTTGTAACCCTTGGTCCAGGTGTAGGACAAGTGGTCTCAAACATGATGATCATATTGCAGCATGGGTGCAATTCGTACTATTAGCAAACAAAACTTCAGGGTTGCATTTTTAGACCCATCACCGGGACAAGATTCTCACGAGGCTGTGAACACAAAGACATACAAGTTGTGCCCTGACCACCCCAACTCAAAATACTGTCCCCAAGCAATTAATTGACAACTAAAGATTTCCTCTGCACATTTTTTTTTTGTTACATAAAGAGAGAAGTGGTTTGTTTTTTTGTACTTAGCCAATCCAAGCAAGCAGCATCACTCTCCGTCCTAAGAAATATTTCAGGCCGAGCATGCTACCGTTGTCCAGGTGCAACAAGTACTTCAAGCCAAGATGCAGATCTCAAGCCTAGAGATCATATTGCAGCAGTTGTGCAATTCTTACTGTTACCAAACAAAATGTCTGGTATCTGTTGCAGGACCATCGTAGGGACGAGATTTTCACGAGGCTGCGAACACAAAGACCAACAAGTTGTGCTACGAATCCCCCCTAGTCAAATGCTGCCCAAGCAATCAATTGGCATCCAAAGAATAACGTAAAAAGAGAAATGGTCTTTTTTTCTACTTAGCCAAACAAGCAGCATCGCCTTCACTTCTCAGAAATGTTAGTCCTGGTCGAGCTGTACGACAAGTATTCCAAGCAAAGCTCCAAGACTCAAACCTAGAACTCGTACCACAGCATGGGTGCAATTCTTACTGCTACCAACAAAATGTTCAGGCCGATCGCAGGACCAAGAATTTCACGAGGCTGTGAACACAAAAATAAGTTGTACCCTGGAAGCCCCCGCCTCTAAATTGAGTACCCCCCCCAAGCAATCAATTGGCATCCAAAGAATTCCTCTTCAATTTTTTGTTTTTTACATTGAGAGAAGTGGTTTGGGTTTTTGTACTCATCCAATCCAAACAAGCAGCATCGCGATCCCTCCTCAGAAATATTTCAGGCAGAGAGCATGCAGCCGTGGTCCAGGTGTACGATAAGTATTTCCTCATCATTTCCTCAAGCCTACAGATCATATTGCAGCAGTTGTGCAATTCTTATTGTTGCCAAAAAAAATGTCTCGAATCCGTTGCAGGCCCATTGCAGGGACCAGATTCTCACGAGGCTGTGAAAACAAAGACCAACAAGTTGTGCCCCGAAGCCCCCATCTCAAATACTGCCCCAAGCAATCAATTGGAATCGAAGGAATAATGTAAAAAAGAGAAATTGTATTGTTTTTTCTACTTAGCCAAACAAGCAGCATCGCCTTCACTTCTCAGAAATGTTAGTCCTGGTCGAGCTGTATGACAAATATTCCAAGCAAAGCTCTAAGACCCAAACATAGAATTCGTAGCACAGCACAGGTGCAATTCATACTGCTACCAAAGAAATGTTCAGGCAATCGCAGGAACAAGATTTTCACGAGGCTGTGAACACAAAAACAAGTTGTACCCTGAACGCCCCCCCCCCTCCAAATTAAGTACCCCCCAAAAATCAATTCCTCATCACTTCTTTTTGTGAGATATTGGATTGTTTATGTACTTATCTAACCATGTAGCTTTAACGCGGTGCTTTCCCTTGAATTACATTTTTTTAGGCTGCCGTAATCCAGCTGTTATGACAAATATACCAGGCAAAGATGGAGGATTCAAAACTAGAGATGGTAATGCAGCATCCAGGCCCATCGCAGGCACAAGATTCTCACGAGGCTGTGAAAACATAAAACAACAAGATGTGCACCTCCACTTGTGCCCCAACTCAAAGACTATCCAGAACCAAAGGAAAGAGGAATCTTATCTAAGCACATCGCCTGTAATCCGTACACTAGCTGTATGACAAGTATTCCAATCAAAGTTTATTGGTGCAAACCTGGAGACCGAATTGCAGCATGGGTACAATGATTACTGCTCCCAAAGCTATTTTCAGGATTGCCATTGTAGACTCATGGCAGGCACTAGATAATCTCGCAAAAACAAAGAGGTGATGGCTGGAAGGTTTAGAATTAATCTTAACCACTGGCAATGCTCTGGGCAACCCTCCCTTTTGGGGTGGGGCCAAGCCTGATTTGCATATGGTATTTCCCTTCTGTAATGGCTTGGCAGGCGAAGAACGGTGGTCTGGAGGGTTGCCCAGAGCATTGCCAGTGGTTAAGATTAATTCTAAACCTTCCAGCCATCACCTCTTTGTTTTTGCTATGTCACCCCGAGTGGGACGGGTATGCCCAGACGTGGGTCCCGTGCCTGCTGGGCCTAGAGACCCAAGCTACTCCTCACTGATGAGCCCCAACAAGGGCGAAACATGTTTGGGGATGCTTGTGGTCTCGTGCAGAGGGGATGTGGCCTAGCAGTTCGGGCTGGACTGCCCCTTTTGGGGTGGGGCCAAGCCTGATTTGCATATGGTATTTCCCTTCTGTAATGGCTTGGCAGGCGAAGAACGGTGGTCTGGAGGGTTGCCCAGAGCATTGCCAGTGGTTAAGATTAATTCTAAACCTTCCAGCCATCACCTCTTTGTTTTTGCTATGTCACCCCGAGTGGGACGGGTATGCCCAGACGTGGGTCCCGTGCCTGCTGGGCCTAGAGACCCAAGCTACTCCTCACTGATGAGCCCCAACAAGGGCGAAACATGTTTGGGGATGCTTGTGGTCTCGTGCAGAGGGGATGTGGCCTAGCAGTTCGGGCTGGACTGCCCCTTTTGGGGTGGGGCCAAGCCTGATTTGCATATGGTATTTCCCTTCTGTAATGGCTTGGCAGGCGAAGAACGGTGGTCTGAAGGGTTGCCCAGAGCATTGCCAGTGGTTAAGATTAATTCTAAACCTTCCAGCCATCACCTCTTTGTTTTTACTAGATAATCTCGAGGCTGTGAAAACAAAGACCAACAAGCTGTGCCCCAACTTGCCCCCAACTCAAGTACGATCACAAGGAATCAAGAACCAAATAACTGTCCTTGGCCTTTTTTATATAAAATTAAGGAATGTATTTTTTGTAAACTAGGATAACCAGTCATCTAGTACTTATCTGACCACATAGCATTGCATCTTACCAGACATTTTTTTACAAACCCTTTGGTACATCAGTACAGCAAATTGTCCAAACAAAAATGTGGGTCTCAAACACGAGAGTTTAGCGCAACATGCGTGCAAGTCTTACTGCTAAGCAAAGCAATTTTCAGAATTGAGATATAGGGCCGATCGTCGAGAACGGAAAATGTATTCCTTTAAAGGGTCCGGTTGGAAGATATAGAAAGCATGCACAGTCCCACAAAAACAATACAAAAGTGAGAAATGTCACCAATTCATTTACTTAGTAGCGCTACTGGCACTTTAAGACAATTTGGAAACATTTCCACCCAAATCATCAACACAACTACAAAAGCTAGAAAACAAGCACTTTAGTGCAACCAGTCAAAAGAGGACATTGGGCCTCATTACGAGGTAGGAGGTAGCCATGGTGCTATTAGCACCATGGCTACCCCCTTACCGCATTCCGGGTCCGGGTTCCCGAAATAGGGACTTACCGGGTCATTCCAACCTTGGAGGACCCGATAAGTCCCCATTCCGGGAACCATTCCCCATTCCCATTCGAGCCCCCATAGGGCTCAATGGGAATGGGGATGGAGCTAATAACGGTACCGCAATTTGCGGTACCGTTATTAGCTCTGAAGTCCCTTAACAGGTCCCTTCCATAACGCCTGGTAAAACCTGGCGTTAAGGAAGGGACCCCGCTAAGGGACCTCGGAATAGGGTGGTACGGGATTACCGGCACTGGTGTCCTTACCGGTGCCGGTTATCCCTTACCACCTACCTCGTAATGAGGCCCATTGCATTTTTACATAGCCAGAGTAGTTGCTGCAAGTGCATGAAAAGATTTAAATAAAATAATAAAAGCCCACTGGATTATTGACTAATACAATTCAGGAAAAATAAACAGGCTCATTAATTGCAAAGACACCCCAATGTTGCACAATAGTTTACATTACCTGTGTCATGACTGCTGCTGAGGATGTCTGGTGGACAGAATCTAGGCCTGTCTGACACAAAGAGCGCTGCAAGCGCATCTTTTCTAATCAATTCACAGTCTTCGCTCTCATCCACTTTTTCTTCCATTTATGCATTCACGCAATCCACTGGTGAAGCATTCTCCGCTACATGCGTAAGGCACAAACTCCTTTTCAAAGCAGGTATTGCTTGTTCCTTTGATCATTCTTAACTCACCCGACATACCCATTTCTGTAGCGTGGCACTCCTCCTTCAACATATACAATTCACTTGCCTGCTTCCAGCAAACTTGTAGCACTAGGCGTTCATTTGATTTTGTGATATCTGTACTTGAAATGCATTCTCCAATTTGTGTTCATACCGTGGCGCTTGATCAGGCAATTCCAACCATTTCTTGCTACTTATTTACAACGGTTTCCATTTCCCAAAGGGATTCCGCTTCTTACTTATGACCAGCACAAAAGCAATAGATGATGCAGTTTTCAATTCCTTTTCTATTGAAACAAAAAAGGAGCAAGCACACCAAACACACATGTTCTACTTCCAGCTGCATCGGATCAGGAAAAAGCACACATCTGAAAACGCCACTGTAACTTCAGATTGGTCTGTAAAAAGACAGATTGCCCAGCTCCCCTCCTTTCAACTTCATTCACACCTCTCTCTTAATCAACAGTCTGATTTCATCATCTTCTCACTCTGCTCCATTCTTGTCCACCACACAACTAAACGATGTGTGCAATTTTCAAATTCGAAAAACAGAGGCAAAGCAAACACATACAAAGCAGGTACAGATACATGCAACAGACGGGTCACATTTTGCAAAACGGAAAGCAGCACGAAAACAAAATGTAGGTTTTCTATAGAAAGCAACTTCTTCAAAAACACACTATACTTCACAAGTCTGTGAGAGCAAACGACCAACAAGTTGCGCCCCTACGTCTCCCCCAACTCAAACTCTTTCCCAAGTAATTAACAACCAAACAAAAGAGAAATCATATTTTTGATTGTACTTATCTAACCACGCAGCGTCGCTTTCCCTTCTCGGCAATATTTTAGGCTGAGAGCTTGTAACCCTTGGTCCAGGTGTAGGACAAGTGGTCTCAAACATGATGATCATATTGCAGCATGGGTGCAATTCGTACTATTAGCAAACAAAACTTCAGGGTTGCATTTTTAGACCCATCACGGGGACAAGATTCTCACGAGGCTGTGAACACAAAGACATACAAGTTGTGCCCTGACCACCCCAACTCAAAATACTGTCCCCAAGCAATTAATTGACAACTAAAGATTTCCTCTGCACATTTTTTTTTTGTTACATAAAGAGAGAAGTGGTTTGTTTTTTTGTACTTAGCCAATCCAAGCAAGCAGCATCACTCTCCGTCCTAAGAAATATTTCAGGCCGAGCATGCTACCGTTGTCCAGGTGCAACAAGTACTTCAAGCCAAGATGCAGATCTCAAGCCTAGAGATCATATTGCAGCAGTTGTGCAATTCTTACTGTTACCAAACAAAATGTCTGGTATCCGTTGCAGGACCATCGTAGGGACGAGATTTTCACGAGGCTGCGAACACAAAGACCAACAAGTTGTGCCCCGAATCCCCCCTACTCAAATGCTGCCCAAGCAATCAATTGGCATCCAAAGAATAACGTAAAAAGAGAAATGGTCTTTTTTTCTACTTAGCCAAACAAGCAGCATCGCCTTCACTTCTCAGAAATGTTAGTCCTGGTCGAGCTGTACGACAAGTATTCCAAACAAAGCTCCAAGACTCAAACCTAGAACTCGTACCACAGCATGGGTGCAATTCTTACTGCTACCAAAGAAATGTTCAGGCCGATCGCAGGACCAAGAATTTCACGAGGCTGTGAACACAAAAATAAGTTGTACCCTGGAAGCCCCCGCCTCTAAATTGAGTACCCCCCCAAGCAATCAATTGGCATCCAAAGAATTCCTCTTCAATTTTTCGTTTTTTACATTGAGAGAAGTGGTTTGGGTTTTTGTACTCATCCAATCCAAACAAGCAGCATCGCGATCCCTCCTCAGAAATATTTCAGGCAGAGAGCATGCAGCCGTGGTCCAGGTGTACGATAAGTATTTCCTCATCATTTCCTCAAGCCTACATATCATATTGCAGCAGTTGTGCAATTCTTATTGTTGCCAAAAAAAATGTCTGGAATCCGTTGCAGGCCCATTGCAGGGACCAGATTCTCACGAGGCTGCGAAAACAAAGACCAACAAGTTGTGCCCCGAAGCCCCCATCTCAAATACTGCCCCAAGCAATCAATTGGAATCGAAGGAATAATGTAAAAAAGAGAAATTGTATTGTTTTTTCTACTTAGCCAAACAAGCAGCATCGCCTTCACTTCTCAGAAATGTTAGTCCTGGTCGAGCTGTATGACAAATATTCCAAGCAAAGCTCTAAGACCCAAACATAGAATTCGTAGCACAGCACAGGTGCAATTCATACTGCTACCAAAGAAATGTTCAGGCAATCGCAGGAACAAGATTTTCACGAGGCTGTGAACACAAAAACAAGTTGTACCCTTACCGCCCCCCCCCTCCAAATTAAGTACCCCCCAAAAATCAATTCCTCATCACTTCTTTTTGTGAGATATTGGATTGTTTATGTACTTATCTAACCATGTAGCTTTAACGCGTTGCTTTCCCTTGAATTACATTTTTTAGGCTGCCGTAATCCAGCTGTTATGACAAATATACCAGGCAAAGATGGAGGATTCAAAACTAGAGATGGTAATGCAGCATCCAGGCCCATCGCAGGCACAAGATTCTCACGAGGCTGTGAAAACATAAAACAACAAGATGTGCACCTCCACTTGTGCCCCAACTCAAAGACTATCCAGAACCAAAGGAAAGAGGAATCTTATCTAAGCACATCGCCTGTAATCCGTACACTAGCTGTATGACAAGTATTCCAATCAAAGTTTATTGGTGCAAACCTGGAGACCGAATTGCATCATGGGTACAATGATTACTGCTCCCAAAGCTATTTTCAGGATTGCCATTGTAGACTCATGGCAGGCACTAGATAATCTCGAGGCTGTGAAAACAAAGACCAACAAGCTGTGCCCCAACTTGCCCCCAACTCAAGTACGATCACAAGGAATCAAGAACCAAATAACTGTCCTTGGCCTTTTTTATATAAAATTAAGGAATGTATTTTTTGTAAACTAGGATAACCTGTCATCTAGTACTTATCTGACCACATAGCATTGCATCTTACCAGACATTTTTTTACAAACCCTTTGGTACATCAGTACAGCAAATTGTCCAAACAAAAATGTGGGTCTCAAACACGAGAGTTTAGCGCAACATGCGTGCAAGTCTTACTGCTAAGCAAAGCAATTTTCAGAATTGAGATATAGGGCCGATCGTCGAGAACGGAAAACGTATTCCTTTAAAGGTTCCGGTTGGAAGATATAGAAAGCATGCACAGTCCCACAAAAACAATACAAAAGTGAGAAATGTCACCAATTCATTTACTTAGTAGCGCTACTGGCACTTTAAGACAATTTGGAAACATTTCCACCCAAATCATCAACACAACTACAAAAGCTAGAAAACAAGCACTTTAGTGCAACCAGTCAAAAGAGGACATTGGGCCTCATTACGAGGTAGCCATGGTGCTATTAGCACCATGTCTACCCCCTTACCGCATTCCGGGTCCGGGTTCCCGAAATAGGGACTTACCGGGTCATTCCAACCTTGGAGGACCCGATAAGTCCCCATTCCGGGAACCATTCCCCATTCCCATTCGAGCCCCCATAGGGCTCAATGGGAATGGGGATGGAGCTAATAACGGTACCGCAATTTGCGGTACTGTTATTAGCTCTGAAGTCCCTTAACGGGTCCCTTCCATAACGCCTGGTAAAACCCGGCGTTAAGGAAGGGACCCCGCTAAGGGACCTCGGAATAGGGTGGTACGGGATTACCGGCACTGGTGTCCTTACCGGTGCCAGTTATCCCTTACCACCTACCTCGTAATGAGGCCCATTGCATTTTTACATAGCCAGAGTAGTTGCTGCAAGCGCATGCAAAGATTTAAATAAAATAATAAAAGCCCACTGGATTATTGACTAATACAATTCAGGAAAAATAAACAGGCTCATTAATTGCAAAGACACCCCAATGTTGCACAATAGTTTACATTACCTGTGTCATGACTGCTGCTGAGGATGTCTGGTGGACAGAATCTAGGCCTGTCTGACACAAAGAGCGCTGCAAGCGCATCTTTTCTAATCAATTCAGTCTTCGCTCTCATCCACTTTTTCTTCCATTTATGCATTCACGCAATCCACTGGTGAAGCATTCTCCGCTACATGCGTAAGGCACAAACTCCTTTTCAAAGCGGGTATTGCTTGTTCCTTTGATCATTCTTAACTCAGCCGACATACCCATTTCTGTAGCGTGGCACTCCTCCTTCAACATATACAATTCACTTGCCTGCTTCCAGCAAACTTGTAGCACTAGGCGTTCATTTGATTTTGTGATATCTGTACTTGAAATGCATTCTCCAATTTGTGTTCATACCGTGGCGCTTGATCAGGCAATTCCAACCATTTCTTGCTACTTATTTACAACGGTTTCCATTTCCCAAAGGGATTCCGCTTCTTACTTATGACCAGCACAAAAGCAATAGATGATGCAGTTTTCAATTCCTTTTCTATTGAAACAAAAAAGGAGCAAGCACACCAAACACACATGTTCTACTTCCAGCTGCATCGGATCAGGAAAAAGCACACATCTGAAAACGCCACTGTAACTTCAGATTGGTCTGTAAAAAGACAGATTGCCCAGCTCCCCTCCTTTCAACTTCATTCACACCTCTCTCTTAATCAACAGTCTGATTTCATCATCTTCTCACTCTGCTCCATTCTTGTCCACCACACAACTAAACGATGTGTGCAATTTTCAAATTCGAAAAACAGAGGCAAAGCAAACACATACAAAGCAGGTACAGATACATGCAACAGACGGGTCACATTTTGCAAAACGGAAAGCAGCACGAAAACAAAATGTAGGTTTTCTATAGAAAGCAACTTCTTCAAAAACACACTATACTTCACAAGTCTGTGAGAGCAAACGACCAACAAGTTGCGCCCCTACGTCTCCCCCAACTCAAACTCTTTCCCAAGTAATTAACAACCAAACAAAAGAGAAATCATATTTTTGATTGTACTTATCTAACCACGCAGCGTCGCTTTCCCTTCTCGGCAATATTTTAGGCTGAGAGCTTGTAACCCTTGGTCCAGGTGTAGGACAAGTGGTCTCAAACATGATGATCATATTGCAGCATGGGTGCAATTCGTACTATTAGCAAACAAAACTTCAGGGTTGCATTTTTAGACCCATCACGGGGACAAGATTCTCACGAGGCTGTGAACACAAAGACATACAAGTTGTGCCCTGACAACCCCAACTCAAAATACTGTCCCCAAGCAATTAATTGACAACTAAAGATTTCCTCTGCACATTTTTTTTTTGTTAAATAAAGAGAGAAGTGGTTTGTTTTTTTGTACTTAGCCAATCCAAGCAAGCAGCATCACTCTCCGTCCTAAGAAATATTTCAGGCCGAGCATGCTGCCGTTGTCCAGGTGCAACAAGTACTTCAAGCCAAGATGCAGATCTCAAGCCTAGAGATCATATTGCAGCAGTTGTGCAATTCTTACTGTTACCAAACAAAATGTCTGGTATCCGTTGCAGGACCATCGTAGGGACGAGATTTTCACGAGGCTGCGAACACAAAGACCAACAAGTTGTGCCCCGAATCCCCCCTACTCAAATGCTGCCCAAGCAATCAATTGGTATCCAAAGAATAACGTAAAAAGAGAAATGGTCTTTTTTTCTACTTAGCCAAACAAGCAGCATCGCCTTCACTTCTCAGAAATGTTAGTCCTGGTCGAGCTGTACGACAAGTATTCCAAGCAAAGCTCCAAGACTCAAACCTAGAACTCGTACCACAGCATGGGTGCAATTCTTACTGCTACCAAAGAAATGTTCAGGCCGATCGCAGGACCAAGAATTTCACGAGGCTGTGAACACAAAAATAAGTTGTACCCTGGAAGCCCCCGCCTCTAAATTGAGTACCCCCCCCCAAGCAATCAATTGGCATCCAAAGAATTCCTCTTCAATTTTTCGTTTTTTACATTGAGAGAAGTGGTTTGGGTTTTTGTACTCATCCAATCCAAACAAGCAGCATCGCGATCCCTCCTCAGAAATATTTCAGGCAGAGAGCATGCAGCCGTGGTCCAGGTGTACGATAAGTATTTCCTCATCATTTCCTCAAGCCCACAGATCATATTGCAGCAGTTGTGCAATTCTTATTGTTGCCAAAAAAAATGTCTGGAATCCGTTGCAGGCCCATTGCAGGGACCAGATTCTCACGAGGCTGCGAAAACAAAGACCAACAAGTTGTGCCCCGAAGCCCCCATCTCAAATACTGCCCCAAGCAATCAATTGGAATCGAAGGAATAATGTAAAAAAGAGAAATTGTATTGTTTTTTCTACTTAGCCAAACAAGCAGCATCGCCTTCACTTCTCAGAAATGTTAGTCCTGGTCGAGCTGTATGACAAATATTCCAAGCAAAGCTCTAAGACCCAAACATAAAATTCGTAGCACAGCACAGGTGCAATTCATACTGCTACCAAAGAAATGTTCAGGCAATCGCAGGAACAAGATTTTCACGAGGCTGTGAACACAAAAACAAGTTGTACCCTTACCGCCCCCCCCCCCTCCAAATTAAGTACCCCCCAAAAATCAATTCCTCATCACTTCTTTTTGTGAGATATTGGATTGTTTATGTACTTATCTAACCATGTAGCTTTAACGCGTTGCTTTCCCTTGAATTACATTTTTTAGGCTGCCGTAGTCCAGCTGTTATGACAAATATACCAGGCAAAGATGGAGGATTCAAAACTAGAGATGGTAATGCAGCATCCAGGCCCATCGCAGGCACAAGATTCTCACGAGGCTGTGAAAACATAAAACAACAAGATGTGCACCTCCACTTGTGCCCCAACTCAAAGACTATCCAGAACCAAAGGAAAGAGGAATCTTATCTAAGCACATCGCCTGTAATCCGTACACTAGCTGTATGACAAGTATTCCAATCAAAGTTTATTGGTGCAAACCTGGAGACCGAATTGCATCATGGGTACAATGATTACTGCTCCCAAAGCTATTTTCAGGATTGCCATTGTAGACTCATGGCAGGCACTAGATAATCTCGAGGCTGTGAAAACAAAGACCAACAAGCTGTGCCCCAACTTGCCCCCAACTCAAGTACGATCACAAGGAATCAAGAACCAAATAACTGTCCTTGGCCTTTTTTATATAAAATTAAGGAATGTATTTTTTGTAAACTAGGATAACCAGTCATCTAGTACTTATCTGACCACATAGCATTGCATCTTACCAGACATTTTTTTACAAACCCTTTGGTACATCAGTACAGCAAATTGTCCAAACAAAAATGTGGGTCTCAAACACGAGAGTTTAGTGCAACATGCGTGCAAGTCTTACTGCTAAGCAAAGCAATTTTCAGAATTGAGATATAGGGCCGATCGTCGAGAACGGAAAACGTATTCCTTTAAAGGTTCCGGTTGGAAGATATAGAAAGCATGCACAGTCCCACAAAAACAATACAAAAGTGAGAAATGTCACCAATTCATTTACTTAGTAGCGCTACTGGCACTTTAAGACAATTTGGAAACATTCCCACCCAAATCATCAACACAACTACAAAAGCTAGAAAACAAGCACTTTAGTGCAACCAGTCAAAAGAGGACATTGGGCCTCATTACGAGGTAGGAGGTAGCCATGGTGCTATTAGCACCATGGCTACCCCCTTACCGCATTCCGGGTCCGGGTTCCCGAAATAGGGACTTACCGGGTCATTCCAACCTTGGAGGACCCGATAAGTCCCCATTCCGGGAACCATTCCCCATTCCCATTCGAGCCCCCATAGGGCTCAATGGGAATGGGGATGGAGCTAATAACGGTACCGCAATTTGCGGTACCGTTATTAGCTCTGAAGTCCCTTAACGGGTCCCTTCCATAACGCCTGGTAAAACCCGGCGTTAAGGAAGGGACCCCGCTAAGGGACCTCGGAATAGGGTGGTACGGGATTACCGGCACTGGTGTCCTTACCGGTGCCGGTAATCCCTTACCACCTACCTCGTAATGAGGCCCATTGCATTTTTACATAGCCAGAGTAGTTGCTGCAAGCGCATGCAAAGATTTAAATAAAATAATAAAAGCCCACTGGATTATTGACTAATACAATTCAGGAAAAATAAACAGGCTCATTAATTGCAAAGACACCCCAATGTTGCACAATAGTTTACATTACCTGTGTCATGACTGCTGCTGAGGATGTCTGGTGGACAGAATCTAGGCCTGTCTGACACAAAGAGCGCTGCAAGCGCATCTTTTCTAATCAATTCACAGTATTCGCTCTCATAAACTTTTTCTTCCATTTATGCATTCACGCAATCCACTGGTGAAGCATTCTCCGCTACATGCGTAAGGCACAAACTCCTTTTCAAAGCGGGTATTGCTTGTTCCTTTGATCATTCTTAACTCAGCCGACATACCCATTTCTGTAGCGTGGCACTCCTCCTTCAACATATACAATTCACTTGCCTGCTTCCAGCAAACTTGTAGCACTAGGCGTTCATTTGATTTTGTGATATCTGTACTTGAAATGCATTCTCCAATTTGTGTTCATACCGTGGCGCTTGATCAGGCAATTCCAACCATTTCTTGCTACTTATTTACAACGGTTTCCATTTCCCAAAGGGATTCCGCTTCTTACTTATGACCAGCACAAAAGCAATAGATGATGCAGTTTTCAATTCCTTTTCTATTGAAACAAAAAAGGAGCAAGCACACCAAACACACATGTTCTACTTCCAGCTGCATCGGATCAGGAAAAAGCACACATCTGAAAACGCCACTGTAACTTCAGATTGGTCTGTAAAAAGACAGATTGCCCAGCTCCCCTCCTTTCAACTTCATTCACACCTCTCTCTTAATCAACAGTCTGATTTCATCATCTTCTCACTCTGCTCCATTCTTGTCCACCACACAACTAAACGATGTGTGCAATTTTCAAATTCGAAAAACAGAGGCAAAGCAAACACATACAAAGCAGGTACAGATACATGCAACAGACGGGTCACATTTTGCAAAACGGAAAGCAGCACGAAAACAAAATGTAGGTTTTCTATAGAAAGCAACTTCTTCAAAAACACACTATACTTCACAAGTCTTTGAGAGCAAACGACCAACAAGTTGCGCCCCTACGTCTCCCCCAACTCAAACTCTTTCCCAAGTAATTAACAACCAAACAAAAGAGAAATCATATTTTTGATTGTACTTATCTAACCACGCAGCGTCGCTTTCCCTTCTCGGCAATATTTTAGGCTGAGAGCTTGTAACCCTTGGTCCAGGTGTAGGACAAGTGGTCTCAAACATGATGATCATATTGCAGCATGGGTGCAATTCGTACTATTAGCAAACAAAACTTCAGGGTTGCATTTTTAGACCCATCACGGGGACAAGATTCTCACGAGGCTGTGAACACAAAGACATACAAGTTGTGCCCTGACAACCCCAACTCAAAATACTGTCCCCAAGCAATTAATTGACAACTAAAGATTTCCTCTGCACATTTTTTTTTTGTTAAATAAAGAGAGAAGTGGTTTGTTTTTTTGTACTTAGCCAATCCAAGCAAGCAGCATCACTCTCCGTCCTAAGAAATATTTCAGGCCGAGCATGCTACCGTTGTCCAGGTGCAACAAGTACTTCAAGCCAAGATGCAGATCTCAAGCCTAGAGATCATATTGCAGCAGTTGTGCAATTCTTACTGTTACCAAACAAAATGTCTGGTATCCGTTGCAGGACCATCGTAGGGACGAGATTTTCACGAGGCTGCGAACACAAAGACCAACAAGTTGTGCCCCGAATCCCCCCTACTCAAATGCTGCCCAAGCAATCAATTGGTATCCAAAGAATAACGTAAAAAGAGAAATGGTCTTTTTTTCTACTTAGCCAAACAAGCAGCATCGCCTTCACTTCTCAGAAATGTTAGTCCTGGTCGAGCTGTACGACAAGTATTCCAAGCAAAGCTCCAAGACTCAAACCTAGAACTCGTACCACAGCATGGGTGCAATTCTTACTGCTACCAAAGAAATGTTCAGGCCGATCGCAGGACCAAGAATTTCACGAGGCTGTGAACACAAAAATAAGTTGTACCCTGGAAGCCCCCGCCTCTAAATTGAGTACCCCCCCCCAAGCAATCAATTGGCATCCAAAGAATTCCTCTTCAATTTTTCGTTTTTTACATTGAGAGAAGTGGTTTGGGTTTTTGTACTCATCCAATCCAAACAAGCAGCATCGCGATCCCTCCTCAGAAATATTTCAGGCAGAGAGCATGCAGCCGTGGTCCAGGTGTACGATAAGTATTTCCTCATCATTTCCTCAAGCCCACAGATCATATTGCAGCAGTTGTGCAATTCTTATTGTTGCCAAAAAAAATGTCTGGAATCCGTTGCAGGCCCATTGCAGGGACCAGATTCTCACGAGGCTGCGAAAACAAAGACCAACAAGTTGTGCCCCGAAGCCCCCATCTCAAATACTGCCCCAAGCAATCAATTGGAATCGAAGGAATAATGTAAAAAAGAGAAATTGTATTGTTTTTTCTACTTAGCCAAACAAGCAGCATCGCCTTCACTTCTCAGAAATGTTAGTCCTGGTCGAGCTGTATGACAAATATTCCAAGCAAAGCTCTAAGACCCAAACATAAAATTCGTAGCACAGCACAGGTGCAATTCATACTGCTACCAAAGAAATGTTCAGGCAATCGCAGGAACAAGATTTTCACGAGGCTGTGAACACAAAAACAAGTTGTACCCTTACCGCCCCCCCCCTCCAAATTAAGTACCCCCCAAAAATCAATTCCTCATCACTTCTTTTTGTGAGATATTGGATTGTTTATGTACTTATCTAACCATGTAGCTTTAACGCGTTGCTTTCCCTTGAATTACATTTTTTAGGCTGCCGTAGTCCAGCTGTTATGACAAATATACCAGGCAAAGATGGAGGATTCAAAACTAGAGATGGTAATGCAGCATCCAGGCCCATCGCAGGCACAAGATTCTCACGAGGCTGTGAAAACATAAAACAACAAGATGTGCACCTCCACTTGTGCCCCAACTCAAAGACTATCCAGAACCAAAGGAAAGAGGAATCTTATCTAAGCACATCGCCTGTAATCCGTACACTAGCTGTATGACAAGTATTCCAATCAAAGTTTATTGGTGCAAACCTGGAGACCGAATTGCATCATGGGTACAATGATTACTGCTCCCAAAGCTATTTTCAGGATTGCCATTGTAGACTCATGGCAGGCACTAGATAATCTCGAGGCTGTGAAAACAAAGACCAACAAGCTGTGCCCCAACTTGCCCCCAACTCAAGTACGATCACAAGGAATCAAGAACCAAATAACTGTCCTTGGCCTTTTTTATATAAAATTAAGGAATGCATTTTTTGTAAACTAGGATAACCAGTCATCTAGTACTTATCTGACCACATAGCATTGCATCTTACCAGACATTTTTTTACAAACCCTTTGGTACATCAGTACAGCAAATTGTCCAAACAAAAATGTGGGTCTCAAACACGAGAGTTTAGCGCAACATGCGTGCAAGCCTTACTGCTAAGCAAAGCAATTTTCAGAATTGAGATATAGGGCCGATCGTCGAGAACGGAAAACGTATTCCTTTAAAGGTTCCGGTTGGAAGATATAGAAAGCATGCACAGTCCCACAAAAACAATACAAAAGTGAGAAATGTCACCAATTCATTTACTTAGTAGCGCTACTGGCACTTTAAGACAATTTGGAAACATTCCCACCCAAATCATCAACACAACTACAAAAGCTAGAAAACAAGCACTTTAGTGCAACCAGTCAAAAGAGGACATTGGGCCTCATTACGAGGTAGGAGGTAGCCATGGTGCTATTAGCACCATGGCTACCCCCTTACCGCATTCCGGGTCCGGGTTCCCGAAATAGGGACTTACCGGGTCATTCCAACCTTGGAGGACCCGATAAGTCCCCATTCCGGGAACCATTCCCCATTCCCATTCGAGCCCCCATAGGGCTCAATGGGAATGGGGATGGAGCTAATAACGGTACCGCAAATTGCGGTACCGTTATTAGCTCTGAAGTCCCTTAACGGGTCCCTTCCATAACGCCTGGTAAAACCCGGCGTTAAGGAAGGGACCCCGCTAAGGGACCTCGGAATAGGGTGGTACAGGATTACCGGCACTGGTGTCCTTACCGGTGCCGGTAATCCCTTACCACCTACCTCGTAATGAGGCCCATTGCATTTTTACATAGCCAGAGTAGTTGCTGCAAGCGCATGCAAAGATTTAAATAAAATAATAAAAGCCCACTGGATTATTGACTAATACAATTCAGGAAAAATAAACAGGCTCATTAATTGCAAAGACACCCCAATGTTGCACAATAGTTTACATTACCTGTGTCATGACTGCTGCTGAGGATGTCTGGTGGACAGAATCTAGGCCTGTCTGACACAAAGAGCGCTGCAAGCGCATCTTTTCTAATCAATTCACAGTCTTCGCTCTCATCCACTTTTTCTTCCATTTATGCATTCACGCAATCCACTGGTGAAGCATTCTCCGCTACATGCGTAAGGCACAAACTCCTTTTCAAAGCAGGTATTGCTTGTTCCTTTGATCATTCTTAACTCAGCTGACATACCCATTTCTGTAGAGTGGCACTCCTCCTTCAACATATACAATTCACTTGCCTGCTTCCAGCAAACTTGTTGCACTAGGCGTTCATTTGATTTTGTGATATCTGTACTTGAAATGCATTCTCCAATTTGTGATCATACCGTGGCGCTTGATCAGGCAATTCCAACCATTTCTTGCTACTTATTTACAACGGTTTCCATTTCTCAAAGGGATTCCGCTTCTTACTTATGACCAGCACAAAAGCAATAGATGATGCAGTTTTCAATTCCTTTTCTATTGAAACAAAAAAGGAGAAAGCACACCAAACACACATGTTCTACTTCCAGCTGCATTGGATCAGGAAAAAGCACACATCTGAAAACGCCACTTTAACTTCAGACTGGTCTGTAAAAAGACAGATTGCCCAGCTCCCCTCCTTTCAACTTCATTCACACCTCTCTCTTAATCAACAGTCTGATTTCATCATCTTCTCACTCTGCTCCATTCTTGTCCACCACACAACTAAACGATGTGTGCAATTTTCAAATTCGAAAAACAGAGGCAAAGCAAACACATACAAAGCAGGTACAGATACATGCAACAGACGGGTCACATTTTGCAAAACGGAAAGCAGCACGAAAACAAAATGTAGGTTTTCTATAGAAAGCAACTTCTTCAAAAACACACTATACTTCACAAGTCTGTGAGAGCAAACGACCAACAAGTTGCGCCCCTACGTCTCCCCAACTCAAACTCTTTCCCAAGTAATTAACAACCAAACAAAAGAGAAATCATATTTTTGATTGTACTTATCTAACCACGCAGCGTCGCTTTCCCTTCTCGGCAATATTTTAGGCTGAGAGCTTGTAACCCTTGGTCCAGGTGTAGGACAAGTGGTCTCAAACATGATGATCATATTGCAGCATGGGTGCAATTCGTACTATTAGCAAACAAAACTTCAGGGTTGCATTTTTAGACCCATCACGGGGACAAGATTCTCACGAGGCTGTGAACACAAAGACATACAAGTTGTGCCCTGACCACCCCAACTCAAAATACTGTCCCCAAGCAATTAATTGACAACTAAAGATTTCCTCTGCACATTTTTTTTTTGTTACATAAAGAGAGAAGTGGTTTGTTTTTTTGTACTTAGCCAATCCAAGCAAGCAGCATCACTCTCCGTCCTAAGAAATATTTCAGGCCGAGCATGCTACCGTTGTCCAGGTGCAACAAGTACTTCAAGCCAAGATGCAGATCTCAAGCCTAGAGATCATATTGCAGCAGTTGTGCAATTCTTACTGTTACCAAACAAAATGTCTGGTATCCGTTGCAGGACCATCGTAGGGACGAGATTTTCACGAGGCTGCGAACACAAAGACCAACAAGTTGTGCCCCGAATCCCCCCTACTCAAATGCTGCCCAAGCAATCAATTGGCATCCAAAGAATAACGCAAAAAGAGAAATGGTCTTTTTTTCTACTTAGCCAAACAAGCAGCATCGCCTTCACTTCTCAGAAATGTTAGTCCTGGTCGAGCTGTACGACAAGTATTCCAAGCAAAGCTCCAAGACTCAAACCTAGAACTCGTACCACAGCATGGGTGCAATTCTTACTGCTACCAAAGAAATGTTCAGGCCGATCGCAGGACCAAGAATTTCATGAGGCTGTGAACACAAAAATAAGTTGTACCCTGGAAGCCCCCGCCTCTAAATTGAGTACCCCCCCCAAGCAATCAATTGGCATCCAAAGAATTCCTCTTCAATTTTTTGTTTTTTACATTGAGAGAAGTGGTTTGGGTTTTTGTACTCATCCAATCCAAACAAGCAGCATCGCGATCCCTCCTCAGAAATATTTCAGGCAGAGAGCATGCAGCCGTGGTCCAGGTGTACGATAAGTATTTCCTCATCATTTCCTCAAGCCCACAGATCATATTGCAGCAGTTGTGCAATTCTTATTGTTGCCAAAAAAAATGTCTGGAATCCGTTGCAGGCCCATTGCAGGGACCAGATTCTCACGAGGCTGCGAAAACAAAGACCAACAAGTTGTGCCCCGAAGCCCCCATCTCAAATACTGCCCCAAGCAATCAATTGGAATCGAAGGAATAATGTAAAAAAGAGAAATTGTATTGTTTTTTCTACTTAGCCAAACAAGCAGCATCGCCTTCACTTCTCAGAAATGTTAGTCCTGGTCGAGCTGTATGACAAATATTCCAAGCAAAGCTCTAAGACCCAAACATAGAATTCGTAGCACAGCACAGGTGCAATTCATACTGCTACCAAAGAAATGTTCAGGCAATCGCAGGAACAAGATTTTCACGAGGCTGTGAACACAAAAACAAGTTGTACCCTTACCGCCCCCCCCCCCCTCCAAATTAAGTACGCCCCAAAAATCAATTCCTCATCACTTCTTTTTGTGAGATATTGGATTGTTTATGTACTTATCTAACCATGTAGCTTTAACGCGTTGCTTTCCCTTGAATTACATTTTTTAGGCTGCCGTAATCCAGCTGTTATGACAAATATACCAGGCAAAGATGGAGGATTCAAAACTAGAGATCGTAATGCAGCATCCAGGCCCATCGCAGGCACAAGATTCTCACGAGGCTGTGAAAACATAAAACAACAAGATGTGCACCTCCACTTGTGCCCCAACTCAAAGACTATCCAGAACCAAAGGAAAGAGGAATCTTATCTAAGCACATCGCCTGTAATCCGTACACTAGCTGTATGACAAGTATTCCAATCAAAGTTTATTGGTGCAAACCTGGAGACCGAATTGCAGCATGGGTACAATGATTACTGCTCCCAAAGCTATTTTCAGGATTGCCATTGTAGACTCATGGCAGGCACTAGATAATCTCGAGGCTGTGAAAACAAAGACCAACAAGCTGTGCCCCAACTTGCCCCCAACTCAAGTACGATCACAAGGAATCAAGAACCAAATAACTGTCCTTGGCCTTTTTTATATAAAATTAAGGAATGTATTTTTTGTAAACTAGGATAACCAGTCATCTAGTACTTATCTGACCACATAGCATTGCATCTTACCAGACATTTTTTTACAAACCCTTTGGTACATCAGTACAGCAAATTGTCCAAACAAAAATGTGGGTCTCAAACACGAGAGTTTAGCGCAACATGCGTGCAAGTCTTACTGCTAAGCAAAGCAATTTTCAGAATTGAGATATAGGGCCGATCGTCGAGAACGGAAAACGTATTCCTTTAAAGGTTCCGGTTGGAAGATATAGAAAGCATGCACAGTCCCACAAAAACAATACAAAAGTGAGAAATGTCACCAATTCATTTACTTAGTAGCGCTACTGGCACTTTAAGACAATTTGGAAACATTTCCACCCAAAACATCAACACAACTACAAAAGCTAGAAAACAAGCACTTTAGTGCAACCAGTCAAAAGAGGACATTGGGCCTCATTACGAGGTAGGAGGTAGCCATGGTGCTATTAGCACCATGGCTACCCCCTTACCGCATTCCGGGTCCGGGTTCCCGAAATAGGGACTTACCGGGTCATTCCAACCTTGGAGGACCCGATAAGTCCCCATTCCGGGAACCATTCCCCATTCCCATTCGAGCCCCCATAGGGCTCAATGGGAATGGGGATGGAGCTAATAACGGTACCGCAATTTGCGGTACTGTTATTAGCTCTGAAGTCCCTTAACGGGTCCCTTCCATAACGCCTGGTAAAACCCGGCGTTAAGGAAGGGACCCCGCTAAGGGACCTCGGAATAGGGTGGTACGGGATTACCGGCACTGGTGTCCTTACCGGTGCCAGTTATCCCTTACCACCTACCTCGTAATGAGGCCCATTGCATTTTTACATAGCCAGAGTAGTTGCTGCAAGCGCATGCAAAGATTTAAATAAAATAATAAAAGCCCACTGGATTATTGACTAATACAATTCAGGAAAAATAAACAGGCTCATTAATTGCAAAGACACCCCAATGTTGCACAATAGTTTACATTACCTGTGTCATGACTGCTGCTGAGGATGTCTGGTGGACAGAATCTAGGCCTGTCTGACACAAAGAGCGCTGCAAGCGCATCTTTTCTAATCAATTCAGTCTTCGCTCTCATCCACTTTTTCTTCCATTTATGCATTCACGCAATCCACTGGTGAAGCATTCTCCGCTACATGCGTAAGGCACAAACTCCTTTTCAAAGCGGGTATTGCTTGTTCCTTTGATCATTCTTAACTCAGCCGACATACCCATTTCTGTAGCGTGGCACTCCTCCTTCAACATATACAATTCACTTGCCTGCTTCCAGCAAACTTGTAGCACTAGGCGTTCATTTGATTTTGTGATATCTGTACTTGAAATGCATTCTCCAATTTGTGTTCATACCGTGGCGCTTGATCAGGCAATTCCAACCATTTCTTGCTACTTATTTACAACGGTTTCCATTTCCCAAAGGGATTCCGCTTCTTACTTATGACCAGCACAAAAGCAATAGATGATGCAGTTTTCAATTCCTTTTCTATTGAAACAAAAAAGGAGCAAGCACACCAAACACACATGTTCTACTTCCAGCTGCATCGGATCAGGAAAAAGCACACATCTGAAAACGCCACTGTAACTTCAGATTGGTCTGTAAAAAGACAGATTGCCCAGCTCCCCTCCTTTCAACTTCATTCACACCTCTCTCTTAATCAACAGTCTGATTTCATCATCTTCTCACTCTGCTCCATTCTTGTCCACCACACAACTAAACGATGTGTGCAATTTTCAAATTCGAAAAACAGAGGCAAAGCAAACACATACAAAGCAGGTACAGATACATGCAACAGACGGGTCACATTTTGCAAAACGGAAAGCAGCACGAAAACAAAATGTAGGTTTTCTATAGAAAGCAACTTCTTCAAAAACACACTATACTTCACAAGTCTGTGAGAGCAAACGACCAACAAGTTGCGCCCCTACGTCTCCCCCAACTCAAACTCTTTCCCAAGTAATTAACAACCAAACAAAAGAGAAATCATATTTTTGATTGTACTTATCTAACCACGCAGCGTCGCTTTCCCTTCTCGGCAATATTTTAGGCTGAGAGCTTGTAACCCTTGGTCCAGGTGTAGGACAAGTGGTCTCAAACATGATGATCATATTGCAGCATGGGTGCAATTCGTACTATTAGCAAACAAAACTTCAGGGTTGCATTTTTAGACCCATCACGGGGACAAGATTCTCACGAGGCTGTGAACACAAAGACATACAAGTTGTGCCCTGACAACCCCAACTCAAAATACTGTCCCCAAGCAATTAATTGACAACTAAAGATTTCCTCTGCACATTTTTTTTTTGTTAAATAAAGAGAGAAGTGGTTTGTTTTTTTGTACTTAGCCAATCCAAGCAAGCAGCATCACTCTCCGTCCTAAGAAATATTTCAGGCCGAGCATGCTGCCGTTGTCCAGGTGCAACAAGTACTTCAAGCCAAGATGCAGATCTCAAGCCTAGAGATCATATTGCAGCAGTTGTGCAATTCTTACTGTTACCAAACAAAATGTCTGGTATCCGTTGCAGGACCATCGTAGGGACGAGATTTTCACGAGGCTGCGAACACAAAGACCAACAAGTTGTGCCCCGAATCCCCCCTACTCAAATGCTGCCCAAGCAATCAATTGGTATCCAAAGAATAACGTAAAAAGAGAAATGGTCTTTTTTTCTACTTAGCCAAACAAGCAGCATCGCCTTCACTTCTCAGAAATGTTAGTCCTGGTCGAGCTGTACGACAAGTATTCCAAGCAAAGCTCCAAGACTCAAACCTAGAACTCGTACCACAGCATGGGTGCAATTCTTACTGCTACCAAAGAAATGTTCAGGCCGATCGCAGGACCAAGAATTTCACGAGGCTGTGAACACAAAAATAAGTTGTACCCTGGAAGCCCCCGCCTCTAAATTGAGTACCCCCCCCCAAGCAATCAATTGGCATCCAAAGAATTCCTCTTCAATTTTTCGTTTTTTACATTGAGAGAAGTGGTTTGGGTTTTTGTACTCATCCAATCCAAACAAGCAGCATCGCGATCCCTCCTCAGAAATATTTCAGGCAGAGAGCATGCAGCCGTGGTCCAGGTGTACGATAAGTATTTCCTCATCATTTCCTCAAGCCCACAGATCATATTGCAGCAGTTGTGCAATTCTTATTGTTGCCAAAAAAAATGTCTGGAATCCGTTGCAGGCCCATTGCAGGGACCAGATTCTCACGAGGCTGCGAAAACAAAGACCAACAAGTTGTGCCCCGAAGCCCCCATCTCAAATACTGCCCCAAGCAATCAATTGGAATCGAAGGAATAATGTAAAAAAGAGAAATTGTATTGTTTTTTCTACTTAGCCAAACAAGCAGCATCGCCTTCACTTCTCAGAAATGTTAGTCCTGGTCGAGCTGTATGACAAATATTCCAAGCAAAGCTCTAAGACCCAAACATAAAATTCGTAGCACAGCACAGGTGCAATTCATACTGCTACCAAAGAAATGTTCAGGCAATCGCAGGAACAAGATTTTCACGAGGCTGTGAACACAAAAACAAGTTGTACCCTTACCGCCCCCCCCCCCTCCAAATTAAGTACCCCCCAAAAATCAATTCCTCATCACTTCTTTTTGTGAGATATTGGATTGTTTATGTACTTATCTAACCATGTAGCTTTAACGCGTTGCTTTCCCTTGAATTACATTTTTTAGGCTGCCGTAGTCCAGCTGTTATGACAAATATACCAGGCAAAGATGGAGGATTCAAAACTAGAGATGGTAATGCAGCATCCAGGCCCATCGCAGGCACAAGATTCTCACGAGGCTGTGAAAACATAAAACAACAAGATGTGCACCTCCACTTGTGCCCCAACTCAAAGACTATCCAGAACCAAAGGAAAGAGGAATCTTATCTAAGCACATCGCCTGTAATCCGTACACTAGCTGTATGACAAGTATTCCAATCAAAGTTTATTGGTGCAAACCTGGAGACCGAATTGCATCATGGGTACAATGATTACTGCTCCCAAAGCTATTTTCAGGATTGCCATTGTAGACTCATGGCAGGCACTAGATAATCTCGAGGCTGTGAAAACAAAGACCAACAAGCTGTGCCCCAACTTGCCCCCAACTCAAGTACGATCACAAGGAATCAAGAACCAAATAACTGTCCTTGGCCTTTTTTATATAAAATTAAGGAATGTATTTTTTGTAAACTAGGATAACCAGTCATCTAGTACTTATCTGACCACATAGCATTGCATCTTACCAGACATTTTTTTACAAACCCTTTGGTACATCAGTACAGCAAATTGTCCAAACAAAAATGTGGGTCTCAAACACGAGAGTTTAGTGCAACATGCGTGCAAGTCTTACTGCTAAGCAAAGCAATTTTCAGAATTGAGATATAGGGCCGATCGTCGAGAACGGAAAACGTATTCCTTTAAAGGTTCCGGTTGGAAGATATAGAAAGCATGCACAGTCCCACAAAAACAATACAAAAGTGAGAAATGTCACCAATTCATTTACTTAGTAGCGCTACTGGCACTTTAAGACAATTTGGAAACATTCCCACCCAAATCATCAACACAACTACAAAAGCTAGAAAACAAGCACTTTAGTGCAACCAGTCAAAAGAGGACATTGGGCCTCATTACGAGGTAGGAGGTAGCCATGGTGCTATTAGCACCATGGCTACCCCCTTACCGCATTCCGGGTCCGGGTTCCCGAAATAGGGACTTACCGGGTCATTCCAACCTTGGAGGACCCGATAAGTCCCCATTCCGGGAACCATTCCCCATTCCCATTCGAGCCCCCATAGGGCTCAATGGGAATGGGGATGGAGCTAATAACGGTACCGCAATTTGCGGTACCGTTATTAGCTCTGAAGTCCCTTAACGGGTCCCTTCCATAACGCCTGGTAAAACCCGGCGTTAAGGAAGGGACCCCGCTAAGGGACCTCGGAATAGGGTGGTACGGGATTACCGGCACTGGTGTCCTTACCGGTGCCGGTAATCCCTTACCACCTACCTCGTAATGAGGCCCATTGCATTTTTACATAGCCAGAGTAGTTGCTGCAAGCGCATGCAAAGATTTAAATAAAATAATAAAAGCCCACTGGATTATTGACTAATACAATTCAGGAAAAATAAACAGGCTCATTAATTGCAAAGACACCCCAATGTTGCACAATAGTTTACATTACCTGTGTCATGACTGCTGCTGAGGATGTCTGGTGGACAGAATCTAGGCCTGTCTGACACAAAGAGCGCTGCAAGCGCATCTTTTCTAATCAATTCACAGTATTCGCTCTCATAAACTTTTTCTTCCATTTATGCATTCACGCAATCCACTGGTGAAGCATTCTCCGCTACATGCGTAAGGCACAAACTCCTTTTCAAAGCGGGTATTGCTTGTTCCTTTGATCATTCTTAACTCAGCCGACATACCCATTTCTGTAGCGTGGCACTCCTCCTTCAACATATACAATTCACTTGCCTGCTTCCAGCAAACTTGTAGCACTAGGCGTTCATTTGATTTTGTGATATCTGTACTTGAAATGCATTCTCCAATTTGTGTTCATACCGTGGCGCTTGATCAGGCAATTCCAACCATTTCTTGCTACTTATTTACAACGGTTTCCATTTCCCAAAGGGATTCCGCTTCTTACTTATGACCAGCACAAAAGCAATAGATGATGCAGTTTTCAATTCCTTTTCTATTGAAACAAAAAAGGAGCAAGCACACCAAACACACATGTTCTACTTCCAGCTGCATCGGATCAGGAAAAAGCACACATCTGAAAACGCCACTGTAACTTCAGATTGGTCTGTAAAAAGACAGATTGCCCAGCTCCCCTCCTTTCAACTTCATTCACACCTCTCTCTTAATCAACAGTCTGATTTCATCATCTTCTCACTCTGCTCCATTCTTGTCCACCACACAACTAAACGATGTGTGCAATTTTCAAATTCGAAAAACAGAGGCAAAGCAAACACATACAAAGCAGGTACAGATACATGCAACAGACGGGTCACATTTTGCAAAACGGAAAGCAGCACGAAAACAAAATGTAGGTTTTCTATAGAAAGCAACTTCTTCAAAAACACACTATACTTCACAAGTCTTTGAGAGCAAACGACCAACAAGTTGCGCCCCTACGTCTCCCCCAACTCAAACTCTTTCCCAAGTAATTAACAACCAAACAAAAGAGAAATCATATTTTTGATTGTACTTATCTAACCACGCAGCGTCGCTTTCCCTTCTCGGCAATATTTTAGGCTGAGAGCTTGTAACCCTTGGTCCAGGTGTAGGACAAGTGGTCTCAAACATGATGATCATATTGCAGCATGGGTGCAATTCGTACTATTAGCAAACAAAACTTCAGGGTTGCATTTTTAGACCCATCACGGGGACAAGATTCTCACGAGGCTGTGAACACAAAGACATACAAGTTGTGCCCTGACAACCCCAACTCAAAATACTGTCCCCAAGCAATTAATTGACAACTAAAGATTTCCTCTGCACATTTTTTTTTTGTTAAATAAAGAGAGAAGTGGTTTGTTTTTTTGTACTTAGCCAATCCAAGCAAGCAGCATCACTCTCCGTCCTAAGAAATATTTCAGGCCGAGCATGCTACCGTTGTCCAGGTGCAACAAGTACTTCAAGCCAAGATGCAGATCTCAAGCCTAGAGATCATATTGCAGCAGTTGTGCAATTCTTACTGTTACCAAACAAAATGTCTGGTATCCGTTGCAGGACCATCGTAGGGACGAGATTTTCACGAGGCTGCGAACACAAAGACCAACAAGTTGTGCCCCGAATCCCCCCTACTCAAATGCTGCCCAAGCAATCAATTGGTATCCAAAGAATAACGTAAAAAGAGAAATGGTCTTTTTTTCTACTTAGCCAAACAAGCAGCATCGCCTTCACTTCTCAGAAATGTTAGTCCTGGTCGAGCTGTACGACAAGTATTCCAAGCAAAGCTCCAAGACTCAAACCTAGAACTCGTACCACAGCATGGGTGCAATTCTTACTGCTACCAAAGAAATGTTCAGGCCGATCGCAGGACCAAGAATTTCACGAGGCTGTGAACACAAAAATAAGTTGTACCCTGGAAGCCCCCGCCTCTAAATTGAGTACCCCCCCCCAAGCAATCAATTGGCATCCAAAGAATTCCTCTTCAATTTTTCGTTTTTTACATTGAGAGAAGTGGTTTGGGTTTTTGTACTCATCCAATCCAAACAAGCAGCATCGCGATCCCTCCTCAGAAATATTTCAGGCAGAGAGCATGCAGCCGTGGTCCAGGTGTACGATAAGTATTTCCTCATCATTTCCTCAAGCCCACAGATCATATTGCAGCAGTTGTGCAATTCTTATTGTTGCCAAAAAAAATGTCTGGAATCCGTTGCAGGCCCATTGCAGGGACCAGATTCTCACGAGGCTGCGAAAACAAAGACCAACAAGTTGTGCCCCGAAGCCCCCATCTCAAATACTGCCCCAAGCAATCAATTGGAATCGAAGGAATAATGTAAAAAAGAGAAATTGTATTGTTTTTTCTACTTAGCCAAACAAGCAGCATCGCCTTCACTTCTCAGAAATGTTAGTCCTGGTCGAGCTGTATGACAAATATTCCAAGCAAAGCTCTAAGACCCAAACATAAAATTCGTAGCACAGCACAGGTGCAATTCATACTGCTACCAAAGAAATGTTCAGGCAATCGCAGGAACAAGATTTTCACGAGGCTGTGAACACAAAAACAAGTTGTACCCTTACCGCCCCCCCCCTCCAAATTAAGTACCCCCCAAAAATCAATTCCTCATCACTTCTTTTTGTGAGATATTGGATTGTTTATGTACTTATCTAACCATGTAGCTTTAACGCGTTGCTTTCCCTTGAATTACATTTTTTAGGCTGCCGTAGTCCAGCTGTTATGACAAATATACCAGGCAAAGATGGAGGATTCAAAACTAGAGATGGTAATGCAGCATCCAGGCCCATCGCAGGCACAAGATTCTCACGAGGCTGTGAAAACATAAAACAACAAGATGTGCACCTCCACTTGTGCCCCAACTCAAAGACTATCCAGAACCAAAGGAAAGAGGAATCTTATCTAAGCACATCGCCTGTAATCCGTACACTAGCTGTATGACAAGTATTCCAATCAAAGTTTATTGGTGCAAACCTGGAGACCGAATTGCATCATGGGTACAATGATTACTGCTCCCAAAGCTATTTTCAGGATTGCCATTGTAGACTCATGGCAGGCACTAGATAATCTCGAGGCTGTGAAAACAAAGACCAACAAGCTGTGCCCCAACTTGCCCCCAACTCAAGTACGATCACAAGGAATCAAGAACCAAATAACTGTCCTTGGCCTTTTTTATATAAAATTAAGGAATGCATTTTTTGTAAACTAGGATAACCAGTCATCTAGTACTTATCTGACCACATAGCATTGCATCTTACCAGACATTTTTTTACAAACCCTTTGGTACATCAGTACAGCAAATTGTCCAAACAAAAATGTGGGTCTCAAACACGAGAGTTTAGCGCAACATGCGTGCAAGCCTTACTGCTAAGCAAAGCAATTTTCAGAATTGAGATATAGGGCCGATCGTCGAGAACGGAAAACGTATTCCTTTAAAGGTTCCGGTTGGAAGATATAGAAAGCATGCACAGTCCCACAAAAAGAAATACAAAAGTGAGAAATGTCACCAATTCATTTACTTAGTAGCGCTACTGGCACTTTAAGACAATTTGGAAACATTCCCACCCAAATCATCAACACAACTACAAAAGCTAGAAAACAAGCACTTTAGTGCAACCAGTCAAAAGAGGACATTGGGCCTCATTACGAGGTAGGAGGTAGCCATGGTGCTATTAGCACCATGGCTACCCCCTTACCGCATTCCGGGTCCGGGTTCCCGAAATAGGGACTTACCGGGTCATTCCAACCTTGGAGGACCCGATAAGTCCCCATTCCGGGAACCATTCCCCATTCCCATTCGAGCCCCCATAGGGCTCAATGGGAATGGGGATGGAGCTAATAACGGTACCGCAAATTGCGGTACCGTTATTAGCTCTGAAGTCCCTTAACGGGTCCCTTCCATAACGCCTGGTAAAACCCGGCGTTAAGGAAGGGACCCCGCTAAGGGACCTCGGAATAGGGTGGTACAGGATTACCGGCACTGGTGTCCTTACCGGTGCCGGTAATCCCTTACCACCTACCTCGTAATGAGGCCCATTGCATTTTTACATAGCCAGAGTAGTTGCTGCAAGCGCATGCAAAGATTTAAATAAAATAATAAAAGCCCACTGGATTATTGACTAATACAATTCAGGAAAAATAAACAGGCTCATTAATTGCAAAGACACCCCAATGTTGCACAATAGTTTACATTACCTGTGTCATGACTGCTGCTGAGGATGTCTGGTGGACAGAATCTAGGCCTGTCTGACACAAAGAGCGCTGCAAGCGCATCTTTTCTAATCAATTCACAGTCTTCGCTCTCATCCACTTTTTCTTCCATTTATGCATTCACGCAATCCACTGGTGAAGCATTCTCCGCTACATGCGTAAGGCACAAACTCCTTTTCAAAGCAGGTATTGCTTGTTCCTTTGATCATTCTTAACTCAGCTGACATACCCATTTCTGTAGAGTGGCACTCCTCCTTCAACATATACAATTCACTTGCCTGCTTCCAGCAAACTTGTTGCACTAGGCGTTCATTTGATTTTGTGATATCTGTACTTGAAATGCATTCTCCAATTTGTGATCATACCGTGGCGCTTGATCAGGCAATTCCAACCATTTCTTGCTACTTATTTACAACGGTTTCCATTTCTCAAAGGGATTCCGCTTCTTACTTATGACCAGCACAAAAGCAATAGATGATGCAGTTTTCAATTCCTTTTCTATTGAAACAAAAAAGGAGAAAGCACACCAAACACACATGTTCTACTTCCAGCTGCATTGGATCAGGAAAAAGCACACATCTGAAAACGCCACTTTAACTTCAGACTGGTCTGTAAAAAGACAGATTGCCCAGCTCCCCTCCTTTCAACTTCATTCACACCTCTCTCTTAATCAACAGTCTGATTTCATCATCTTCTCACTCTGCTCCATTCTTGTCCACCACACAACTAAACGATGTGTGCAATTTTCAAATTCGAAAAACAGAGGCAAAGCAAACACATACAAAGCAGGTACAGATACATGCAACAGACGGGTCACATTTTGCAAAACGGAAAGCAGCACGAAAACAAAATGTAGGTTTTCTATAGAAAGCAACTTCTTCAAAAACACACTATACTTCACAAGTCTGTGAGAGCAAACGACCAACAAGTTGCGCCCCTACGTCTCCCCAACTCAAACTCTTTCCCAAGTAATTAACAACCAAACAAAAGAGAAATCATATTTTTGATTGTACTTATCTAACCACGCAGCGTCGCTTTCCCTTCTCGGCAATATTTTAGGCTGAGAGCTTGTAACCCTTGGTCCAGGTGTAGGACAAGTGGTCTCAAACATGATGATCATATTGCAGCATGGGTGCAATTCGTACTATTAGCAAACAAAACTTCAGGGTTGCATTTTTAGACCCATCACGGGGACAAGATTCTCACGAGGCTGTGAACACAAAGACATACAAGTTGTGCCCTGACCACCCCAACTCAAAATACTGTCCCCAAGCAATTAATTGACAACTAAAGATTTCCTCTGCACATTTTTTTTTTGTTACATAAAGAGAGAAGTGGTTTGTTTTTTTGTACTTAGCCAATCCAAGCAAGCAGCATCACTCTCCGTCCTAAGAAATATTTCAGGCCGAGCATGCTACCGTTGTCCAGGTGCAACAAGTACTTCAAGCCAAGATGCAGATCTCAAGCCTAGAGATCATATTGCAGCAGTTGTGCAATTCTTACTGTTACCAAACAAAATGTCTGGTATCCGTTGCAGGACCATCGTAGGGACGAGATTTTCACGAGGCTGCGAACACAAAGACCAACAAGTTGTGCCCCGAATCCCCCCTACTCAAATGCTGCCCAAGCAATCAATTGGCATCCAAAGAATAACGCAAAAAGAGAAATGGTCTTTTTTTCTACTTAGCCAAACAAGCAGCATCGCCTTCACTTCTCAGAAATGTTAGTCCTGGTCGAGCTGTACGACAAGTATTCCAAGCAAAGCTCCAAGACTCAAACCTAGAACTCGTACCACAGCATGGGTGCAATTCTTACTGCTACCAAAGAAATGTTCAGGCCGATCGCAGGACCAAGAATTTCATGAGGCTGTGAACACAAAAATAAGTTGTACCCTGGAAGCCCCCGCCTCTAAATTGAGTACCCCCCCCAAGCAATCAATTGGCATCCAAAGAATTCCTCTTCAATTTTTTGTTTTTTACATTGAGAGAAGTGGTTTGGGTTTTTGTACTCATCCAATCCAAACAAGCAGCATCGCGATCCCTCCTCAGAAATATTTCAGGCAGAGAGCATGCAGCCGTGGTCCAGGTGTACGATAAGTATTTCCTCATCATTTCCTCAAGCCCACAGATCATATTGCAGCAGTTGTGCAATTCTTATTGTTGCCAAAAAAAATGTCTGGAATCCGTTGCAGGCCCATTGCAGGGACCAGATTCTCACGAGGCTGCGAAAACAAAGACCAACAAGTTGTGCCCCGAAGCCCCCATCTCAAATACTGCCCCAAGCAATCAATTGGAATCGAAGGAATAATGTAAAAAAGAGAAATTGTATTGTTTTTTCTACTTAGCCAAACAAGCAGCATCGCCTTCACTTCTCAGAAATGTTAGTCCTGGTCGAGCTGTATGACAAATATTCCAAGCAAAGTTCTAAGACCCAAACATAGAATTCGTAGCACAGCACAGGTGCAATTCATACTGCTACCAAAGAAATGTTCAGGCAATCGCAGGAACAAGATTTTCACGAGGCTGTGAACACAAAAACAAGTTGTACCCTGAACGCCCCCCCCCTCCAAATTAAGTACCCCCCAAAAATCAATTCCTCATCACTTCTTTTTGTGAGATATTGGATTGTTTATGTACTTATCTAACCATGTAGCTTTAACGCGGTGCTTTCCCTTGAATTACATTTTTTAGGCTGCCGTAGTCCAGCTGTTATGACAAATATACCAGGCAAAGATGGAGGATTCAAAACTAGAGATGGTAATGCAGCATCCAGGCCCATCGCAGGCACAAGATTCTCACGAGGCTGTGAAAACATAAAACAACAAGATGTGCACCTCCACTTGTGCCCCAACTCAAAGACTATCCAGAACCAAAGGAAAGAGGAATCTTATCTAAGCACATCGCCTGTAATCCGTACACTAGCTGTATGACAAGTATTCCAATCAAAGTTTATTGGTGCAAACCTGGAGACCGAATTGCAGCATGGGTACAATGATTACTGCTCCCAAAGCTATTTTCAGGATTGCCATTGTAGACTCATGGCAGGCACTAGATAATCTCGAGGCTGTGAAAACAAAGACCAACAAGCTGTGCCCCAACTTGCCCCCAACTCAAGTACGATCACAAGAAATCAAGAACCAAATAACTGTCCTTGGCCTTTTTTATATAAAATTAAGGAATGTATTTTTTGTAAACTAGGATAACCAGTCATCTAGTACTTATCTGACCACATAGCATTGCATCTTACCAGACATTTTTTTTACAAACCCTTTGGTACATTATTACAGCAAATTGTCCAAACAAAAATGTGGGTCTCAAACACGAGAGTTTAGCGCAACATGCGTGCAAGTCTTACTGCTAAGCAAAGCAATTTTCAGAATTGAGATATAGGGCCGATCGTCGAGAACGGAAAACGTATTCCTTTAAAGGTTCCGGTTGGAAGATATAGAAAGCATGCACAGTCCCACAAAAACAATACAAAAGTGAGAAATGTCACCAATTCATTTACTTAGTAGCGCTACTGGCACTTTAAGACAATTTGGAAACATTTCCACCCAAATCATCAACACAACTACAAAAGCTAGAAAACAAGCACTTTAGTGCAACCAGTCAAAAGAGGACATTGGGCCTCATTACGAGGTAGGAGGTAGCCATGGTGCTATTAGCACCATGGCTACCCCCTTACCGCATTCCGGGTCCGGGTTCCCGAAATAGGGACTTACCGGGTCATTCCAACCTTGGAGGACCCGATAAGTCCCCATTCCGGGAACCATTCCCCATTCCCATTCGAGCCCCCATAGGGCTCAATGGGAATGGGGATGGAGCTAATAACGGTACCGCAATTTGCGGTACCGTTATTAGCTCTGAAGTCCCTTAACGGGTCCCTTCCATAACGCCTGGTAAAACCCGGCGTTAAGGAAGGGACCCCGCTAAGGGACCTCGGAATATGGTGGTACGGGATTACCGGCACTGGTGTCCTTACCGGTGCCGGTTATCCCTTACCACCTACCTCGTAATGAGGCCCATTGCATTTTTACATAGCCAGAGTAGTTGCTGCAAGCGCATGCAAAGATTTAAATAAAATAATAAAAGCCCACTGGATTATTGACTAATACAATTCAGGAAAAATAAACAGGCTCATTAATTGCAAAGACACCCCAATGTTGCACAATAGTTTACATTACCTGTGTCATGACTGCTGCTGAGGATGTCTGGTGGACAGAATCTAGGCCTGTCTGACACAAAAGAGCGCTGCAAGCGCATCTTTTCTAATCAATTCAGTCTTCGCTCTCATCCACTTTTTCTTCCATTTATGCATTCACGCAATCCACTGGTGAAGCATTCTCCGCTACATGCGTAAGGCACAAACTCCTTTTCAAAGCAGGTATTGCTTGTTCCTTTGATCATTCTTAACTCAGCCGACATACCCATTTCTGTAGAGTGGCACTCCTCCTTCAACATATACAATTCACTTGCCTGCTTCCAGCAAACTTGTAGCACTAGGCGTTCATTTGATTTTGTGATATCTGTACTTGAAATGCATTCTCCAATTTGTGATCATACCGTGGCGCTTGATCAGGCAATTCCAACCATTTCTTGCTACTTATTTACAACGGTTTCCATTTCTCAAAGGGATTCCGCTTCTTACTTATGACCAGCACAAAAGCAATAGATGATGCAGTTTTCAATTCCTTTTCTATTGAAACAAAAAAGGAGAAAGCACACCAAACACACATGTTCTACTTCCAGCTGCATCGGATCAGGAAAAAGCACACATCTGAAAACGCCACTGTAACTTCAGACTGGTCTGTAAAAAGACAGATTGCCCAGCTCCCCTCCTTTCAACTTCATTCACACCTCTCTCTTAATCAACAGTCTGATTTCATCATCTTCTCACTCTGCTCCATTCTTGTCCACCACACAACTAAACGATGTGTGCAATTTTCAAATTCGAAAAACAGAGGCAAAGCAAACACATACAAAGCAGGTACAGATACATGCAACAGACGGGTCACATTTTGCAAAACGGAAAGCAGCACGAAAACAAAATGTAGGTTTTCTATAGAAAGCAACTTCTTCAAAAACACACTATACTTCACAAGTCTGTGAGAGCAAACGACCAACAAGTTGCGCCCCTACGTCTCCCCAACTCAAACTCTTTCCCAAGTAATTAACAACCAAACAAAAGAGAAATCATATTTTTGATTGTACTTATCTAACCACGCAGCGTCGCTTTCCCTTCTCAGCAATATTTTAGGCTGAGAGCTTGTAACCCTTGGTCCAGGTGTAGGACAAGTGGTCTCAAACATGATGAACATATTGCAGCATGGGTGCAATTCGTACTATTAGCAAACAAAACTTCAGGGTTGCATTTTTAGACCCATCACGGGGACAAGATTCTCACGAGGCTGTGAACACAAAGACATACAAGTTGTGCCCTGACCACCCCAACTCAAAATACTGTCCCCAAGCAATTAATTGACAGCTAAAGATTTCCTCTGCACATTTTTTTTTTGTTACATAAAGAGAGAAGTGGTTTGTTTTTTTGTACTTAGCCAATCCAAGCAAGCAGCATCACTCTCCGTCCTAAGAAATATTTCAGGCCGAGCATGCTACCGTTGTCCAGGTGCAACAAGTACTTCAAGCCAAGATGCAGATCTCAAGCCTAGAGATCATATTGCAGCAGTTGTGCAATTCTTATTGTTACCAAAGGAATGTTTAGGGACAATTGCAGGAACAATATTTTCACCAGGCTGTGAACACAAAAACCAAGTTGTACCCTGACCCACACCAAAAGAACCACACTCAAGAAATCATTTGACAAACAGATTAGCTCATCACTTGTTTTTTTTTTACAGAGAAATCGTATTGTTTATGTACTAATAACCACATAGCTTTGAAGTGTTGCGTTCCCTCTAATGACATGTTTTAGGCTGATAGCTATATGGCCTTCTTGCTGCTTCCATATAAATATTCAGGATTGCCATTTAAGGCTCATTAGAGGCACACAACACAACTCAAAGGCCAACAAGTTGAGCTCGCTCTCACAAGAAAATAGTTAACAGCCCAACTATAAACAATATTTGCTTCTTTTGCACACTAGGATAACCAGCCAGAACTTATCTGACCATAAGGCTTTCCAGCAACCCTTCTTTCTTCACAGAAGACGAGAGTATGCAACCCTTGGTACAGCCGTGCTAACGGTGGGGATCGTAACGCACCATAGGCGCAAGTCTGCCCAGTCCCACAAAAATAATGCACGTCAGGACATTTACAATTTAATTTGCAATTCCTAGCTCCTGTTACAGAACTTGACCATTTACCCAAACCAGCCATGAATGAGGATGACATCTTTTTGAAACACTGAAACTGCAGAAAAACAAACAGTCTCGCAACTTGCAAGTCCCTCCAACAGTCACACAGCAGTGTGACAATTTCACGCCTTTCCAGTGGTGACAGTGAGCTTGCATTACCTGTGCTATTCTCTCCGTCATAAGCTGTGGCCATGCCTTGTGGACAGAATCCTGGACTGTACGAGGCAAAGAATTGCAAGCAGATCTTTCCCAAATCATTCACATTAGCAGCTCTGATGCACTTTTATTTGTATTAATCCACGCGATCCTTTGGCGAAGCTTCCTCTATCACGTGCTCAGGGCACTTGCCGTGAAGCAGGTCTTTTTATAATTCTAAATTCAACAGACATGTGAATTTCTGTAGAGTAGCATTTTTGATGAATTGTCGTCACTTTTCGGCTTTCAGCAAACTTTTTCTGCAGGCTATTTATTTTAGTATATCCGCACTTGAAATGCATCATTTTTGTTATCCAGTTGCCAACGATCCATTATATTTGCAGAGCTAATTATCTTATGTGATTATTGTATGTCGCTCAAACCCTTATGCACAACACGATGCTGCAAAGTGTGTAACTCCAAAGAGGCCTCCTGTCAGACAGATCAGAGAAACTGCAAAAGCATTTATATGTATGCAAGAAACCCAGGATGTATGGGAAAGAATCGCTTAACTTAGCAGCAAGTGCCAAGTGCTCGCTGCCACATTTTTAATAACAGCTGGTCTGTGAAGAACTTTGAGCCATCCAATCTACACTATTATACATTATTTCCAGTAAATGGTTTCCATTTCTCAGACATTGTTTCTGACTTAAGCGCAAAACCAATTGAAAAAAGGGAGCAAGCACACCCAACACACATCTTCTATTTCCATCTGTAGTGTATGAGAAACGTACTATCTCTGGGTGTATGGAACCAACGCTCCAAGTGTTTTACCCTTCTTCAACCCTTTGAAGATGGCCTGCTTGTGTGCTCCAAAAAAGATGTTTCTCATGTAATCCAGCGTGAAACCTCACCAGGAAAGGCAGCTAAATAAAAAAGGGGGCAGAGTAGGAGGTGCACAATTGGCCCAGTGGAGAGAGGGGCGTGGGGGGGAGGGGCAAACAGCCTGGAAAGGCCTGGGTGACAAGGCAGCAGTCATGGTTGCTGGGATGTCCTCTGGACAAGAGGGCTGGGGAGAGGAGAGTATGCAGGAGATAAATGGGTGTCCCCCAGAGGCAGCTGGGAGGTAGGGAAGGGGAAGAGGTATCGAAAAAAAACCAATTATATAACCAACAGTGTTGCATTGCAGATACCTTCTGCAAAGACATGGTAAAACCTGCAAGCAAGACTATGGCTGTCCCTGCATGGCTGGTTTTTAATGAGTAAGGTACTCCTCGGCATGTTCTGCTTCAAATGTAGATACTATGGCTTCCTCTGGGCCCAACTAGTCTCTCACAGAATATCTACTTCAAGAACCTCTTTGGCACCTACCTTTTCGTCAGAAGGTTGGCAGGATACTAACTTTGTAGGTGCTGCATTGGGGACCAAACCAAAAGGGCGTCGTCTCATTCTTTCGAGGCCACTTTTACTGGTAGACAGTGATACACTGATATCGGCACTGCAAGGAGATCGTTTTCAGTGTGGACATCTTTGGTGCAATCTAGGATCATTGGTAGATGCAGTTATTAAATTGCCACTCCGACTACTGCAACCACATCAACGGCAGAATAAAACAATCTGAAGGCATCAATCTGTGAAGGTTCCTGGGTACCTGCATGCGTACCGATAGCGTTACAACAACGTCTGTCGACACTTCCTTGAAAACACCTCACCCGGCCAACGCATGCATGGTGCAATAATTGACAAGCCTCTGAATCCCAAATACAAAAATATACGGTTGAGGGGCTGAGGTGGTGCTAAGGAGGGAGGAAGAGTAAGTAGACCATACAGTGCCTTAAAGAAAATTGGCAAAGCCATCCACAGAGGACGTGCTGAAAGTCACAGCGAGGAGCAACCATGATGGATAGCTCAGCAATGCCAAGAACAGATAAAATGGATATGCGTGTGACTTTGCAGAGTCCAGAGCTAGGCAAGGAGTCAACCTTGTGGGAAGTAAATTAGTGGGGTTTATGCCGAGGGTGCAGGTGGAGGCACCCCATTATCCTCAGCTGTTTTATTGGGAGTGGAGGGGGGCAATCTATGGCTGTGGGCATGAGCAATGGAGACTTAGGTCAAAGTGCTGAACTTACTCGCCAGACACGCAATAGCGACAGCCGTCCATACTGTCAGGTTGCAATTTCTGTTTAGTGGAGGGAAAGTTGAGAGCATCCAGTGTCATGGTTCAGAGGCAGAATACAAGGTGAGATGGAGGATGAGTCGGAGGCTTTGGGAGCAGGGGGAAGCAGTTAGAATATGGTCAGCCAGAGCGTGTAGACCTAGACTGATTTCAAAGAGCTTTGAGGAGGTGCTTAAGATATTGCTAGAAAAAAAGAGGGGATCAGATTGCCAAGCAGAGGACAGGGCAGCGTTTGACAGAAGAGATTTGTTGACCACTGAGCGAGCGACACGCCCTCTAAAAGTTTGACTACCACTGCTTCCACACCAGACCCCATAGCCATCTACCCTCATCTCCAGTGCATCTCCTTTATGTCTAACCTGATCTAGAGCCAGCTTGTCCTTTAAATGAGTCGTCCTCCATCTGATCCCTCTAAACTTTCCCAAACTGCTCTTCATTCCTAGCTACCTCGCAATAGTGATTGATTCGCGGTGCACACCTTTCAGCTTTGCCTAGTTTTCACCCTGCTCACGTCAATGCTTTTACATGCCTTCGACCCACAGTAAGCAAGCGTTTGTTCTTGTCGCCATAGACATCAATGGGACACCCCCCCCCCACCCCCCCACTGTTAACATGGCCTGACCTTGAGGCAAGTGTAGCTTTTTGCTTCACTTACACCTTACTAAGCCCACCTGTTTTGAGGGGAACATAGATTACACCTAATGGACATCAGTGCAGGAAAACCGTTGTCCCAGGGACGTCATTTAGGGGTTGCAACTGACGGGCCAGCACCATGTGGGACTTTCAGCACTGACCCTAAATAAGAAAGAATAGGAATAACAATGTGTTCTTCCAGAATTCTATACAATAATTACTAGACTGATTAAAAAGGTTTATTTCAGGCACACTTCAGGGGGGTGAGTCACTGATTTAGTCTGTTCTTAAACGCCTCAACTCAGCCTTTCATCCTTCTGAGGTCGATAAATGAGTACCAACACAGGTTGGGTGATATTGGGTGTAATTTTTCTATATAAAGCGCATAAGCGCTATATACTAACACATCATTATCATTTGGCCATGGACATCTGCTTGCATTCACAGTAATTTGGTAATATGGACCTATACACACTGATATTAACGATACATATGGCGATCCAGTCTTGTATGAAATATACATCACATTATAGTGATATCGAAACGTAGTGTACAATGCTGTGATGCCACTTCCTGTTTTGTCAACAGGTGAAAGGTCGTGTTCCATCGCTTCCCACGTTATCACTTCAGGGTGTGATCAAATGACATCACTTCCCGTGATGTCATCAAGGGGCCAAGGGTCATGATGTCACTTCTGCTACTCCTGCCATTCTGGTGAAAGGACATCCCTGAGTTCTCCATAGTAAAGCTTGGTTTGCCCTGCACAAATATGTGAATCGTAGTAGGGACTTTTTGTCGCCCTTTAACTTTGTGGTTAGTTGCACATTTTATACAGATGGCCGCAAATAGTTAAGTGGCATTTCCTTTATAGTCTTCGACACTTTGGCATTTTACTGCTCAATGGACATTAGAGTACCAGATTCTCAAAAATGACTGTGGCACAAGGTTTTCACCTGTCCTTTGCAACTTGTAGTTTGACCATCTGCCTGTCGTGGAGATGGATTTTCAAAGTATGGTAAAGCAGATCCTTCCTGACGGGGGGGGGGGGGGGCAACCCCAGCCCTGATTCTAGATTGAAGGGCAACATCTGCTGCCATTCACCAGATCATTGGTTGGGAGGACGTTGCCGGATGATCGCTGGCAGCCCTTTCTTCACGTGCCCGGCAAAGCCCTGCCTCTTGCAGATGTCATGAAGACCTTCCTTGGTGCTTCGACCACTAGTCCCAACCTATGCTCAAAAATCCAGCCAATGGAACAGTCTCAGAACCATGCTGTGGCTAGCCAGAGGTCCTGGTGAGCTACTTTGCTTCAACATTCACCACCCCGAGTTGAGCTACGGTACTCCTTAATGTATGCAGGGGAAACCCCGACAGCCCATAATACCAAACTGAAGGAGCGGGAGAAACCCCCACAACCCCCCCACCCCCTATTGGGTCTGCAATCTAATCCAGTATGTCGAATGCACACTAAGCATGCATTCGGCATTTTAGAGTCAATCTTTTTGTCCATTTCCTTCAGGAGCGGGCACAGCGTGAACTAGACAGGGGGTGAGTAAACAGCCTTTTTTGCTCCAGACTCCATAGGGCTGTATGGGTGTAAAGCCATAGCCCGATCTCTCACTTGCCCAGCCTGGTACCCTCCTATGTGTCTCCCCGAAGGTGGCTGGATTGGGAGATGGTCTGTTAAAGACTTTCCCACTGTATTTTTCCTACACTTTGTAACAACTATAACTAGTTGTTGGCTCAAGCCACTTGTACAATCTTCATAAAGGGATTCCTAGCCTCCCACAAAAAACAGTGGGACCTGCTTTTCTAGCTAGGTAAGGACCTTTTATGGTTAGAACCTTAATTATAAGGTTCTATTCATTGTTTGCTAACTTTTTCTCAAATTATTGATGACTTACCTGGTTCTATTTCTTTATTCACTTGCTTTACTACACTTGAGTAAATTAAAGTGTTAGCGCTCTTAGCAGAGCACACGTGCAATTCCCAGAGAAGATGTAAACTTACATTGTCAATTAGGAGACACGTTATGCTTCCAATTTCTCCCAAATCGGTCCCAACGCTCATTTGTACACAGTCTCAAGCAGGGTTAACTTCACACAAAGGTGTGTTTGTATGGCCTCAAATTCCTTGGGGATCCAAATGTAGCTCCTGGTAGCCTAGTTACCAGCATTTTCAGACCATAAGCCTGGCTGTGTTCAGCATGTTCTTCAGTCTGTACAGAGCCAATTCTGGAAAAAATCACCTGAACAGCAATCCAGGTCTCTCATACAATTGTATTTATCTGCAGCTTTGGACAGTGGATCACAACATTATGGGTGTCTCTCATGATATGCTTGGCTCCACTTTTATCCTGGTTTCAAGCTATTGTTTGCCTTTTGTTCTGGACCCAGCAGCTCCGCTGGTGCTTACTCTATGCTTCAGTATCCCGCACAGAAGTTTCAACTATGGACCTTATGTTGGCCCTTCCATATCCACCGATTACCAAATGTGTATGCCCTTACTTCACCGATATTATCATGGAGGTCTCTGCACCGAACACCAATTGTTCTAACGTTCTTGTAATTCAGCAAAGCCAAGTTTATGTTCCTACCCCTTGCCTCCGCACCTGCCCCTCCCCCACACAATCAGCCGCAAATGCGTGCCATTTCCTTCCCTGCTGTAATCCATGCATATTTTATTCTGTCTTCCATACAATACACACATTTTGGTCTTTAGTGAGCGATACATCAGATTTGATGGGAAGCATTGAGCTTCTTACAATGGGGCAAGTTGAAGGGACATTCTAACAAGGTTGCGGAGCAGAGTAAATGGAACAGTCACCGGGGACAATATAGAAATGGGCAAACATGACAGCCAACATTGCAGGTAGGAAGTACAGCCAGCTGTGCTCAGGACATGACCACGGGTGAAGTGCAAGAATGGAGGCAGAGGAAGCAAGACAGGCAGGTTAGAGGCAAGAGGAATGGTTAGCTAGCAGGTAAATTAAGATGGTATCTCCGAGGTGAGGTAGGTTTGGTTGAAAAAATTCCATGGACTGTTTCAGGGGAAGAGAATTCTAATCAAGTGGAGCGAGCAAGAAGAGAGAGCAGAAGCACAAGGAGAGAAGCCAAACGGGAGGAGACAGAACAGAGATGGTTTGTAGAGTTGGGTAGATAGTGATGTTTTACTATCGATAGTAGATTTGTGAAGCTGGAGAAGAAATGTACACCTGGCCCTGTCAGCCATCCAACGAGGAAAGTGGTGTGAAGTGAGGGGGTTTAAAGAGTCCTGGTAGCAACGTTAAGGATCTTGTCGAGAGGCCAGAAAGCATCGTTGCGGAGATGTAGGAGGAGGAGGCAGGCACAGTAGTACAGTGTACTGAGACAAGAGTGGTTTGGCACAGAAGAAGAGTACTTCTGTTTTGGTAGAGTTAAACATCAGTATGTAGCCATCACATGTAACGGCAGACATTTTGAAAATTTTGATTGTGGACACCACCCAAACTCTCAAGAGTTGAGATAGTGCCACAAGAGCAGAAGCGTAGCAAGGCGCGGAACCAAGAGAGCCTTGTGGAACACCAGGTTAGAGATCTTGAGACCGAATGGTGCAAGGTAGGATTCAATCCTGGAACGTGCTTGATCATGAATCCCAAGAACAGTATCAAGGATATCACAATGATATACCGTGCCAAAGGCAGCAATTAACGCGAGCAGTTTCCACTGTGATGGGAGCGAAAACCTGCTTGTAGGGATCTTAAAGGTTGCGGGTGTCTAAGAAATTGGTAAGACCGTTGAACACAACCCTTTCAAGCACTATAGTAGTGCGGAAGGAGACACGACAAAAGCTAGCCAGAAGGTTCAGGTCAGCCCCTTGCTTTTTTATTAGGGACAGCCGTGGCAGTTTTAAAAACAGAGGGAAAAGCAAGCAGAGCCAAAGGACAGGTTGAAGAGTTCAGCAAGTGAGAGGCTATAGGTGTGACTAGCTGCTGAGCAAGAGGGTCTGATGGGGCACAAGAGAGATTAGCCTTCATCAATAGAGAGCACTTACTAGTTGACTCAAGTGCGCATACAATGATAGAGTTTAAAATGTAATAGGCTGGAGTGTGAGGAAGGTTCAGAGTCTCTCACTTTGGAAATGTGCAGCTAAGTATTCATCTAGGTCATTAGCTGCGATTGTGGAGTTGGAGCCAGACTTGTCAATGAGGGTTACATAGAATTCTCTTTTAGCTCTATCAAGAGAGTTCAGGGCAGAGATAGAGGTGCAGGCCGTCATCCGAGTGGGTACGCCTCCATTTGCACAGCAGCCGAGGCAAGTCTGTGCGGATAGAACTATGAATGGGGTGAACCACGGTTGAGGGTGCTGAGACTTGAGGGTGAAAGTAAGCAGTGGGAAGAGGAGCATTCAAAGTAGGGATAGGAGGCTGGAGAAGGCAGTGTTGGTGGAAGAGGTATCAGATGTGAAGGAGAGAGAACTAGTTCAGAAAGGGGAGCATGGCAAATGGTTTTAATTTCCTTTTAGTAATAGGAGAAGCAAGGGGCGAGGATGGAAAGGAGATCATGGTAAAAACAACTGACTGATCAGATATGAATGACGTGACACTTAGTGGCTGGGAAAGAGAGGTGGAGATGAACAGATCCAAAGAGTTGCCTCTTGGGTGGGTAGGTTATGAATATAGGGTGGAGTGTGCTCACCAAGAAAAGACTGCAGTTCAAATTTAAGAAATGGTTGTAGAGGGATGGTTATAAAGTGGCCTAGGAGGAGAATGAGGTGGTTTATTGGAAAGAGAATCCATGAGATGCCCAAGATCAAAGAATGTCCAGTGGGAACAAGAGGCAATAGATGGATGTGAACCGAGTGAGGCAGAGCAATACTAAATAAAGATGGTGGATTGGAGAGGCATTGAGGTGGGAAGAGTGTAGGTGTCCAACACACCCATCTCTACCAACCAATCGAGGGGAGTGAACGAATGATAGTTTGGAGTAGCGCAGAGCTCCTAGAGTGGTAGTGCAATATTCAGTTGATGAGGTAAGGGTAAAGTACACAAGTTGAGTTTGAGGACGGATAGGTGTTGGAGGAGGTAGGTTAGCTTGTCAGGAAGGAAGGAGAGAAAGAGTAGTGTGTTTTAAGTTATAATAGGGAGAGGAGCAGAAGTGACTGCATTGTAGCTAGTAGCAGTGTGGGGAGGGTAATTTGGTAGCTTTGGTTGTTCTTACACTAGCCCTTTCCCGCCATCTCACTTAACCTTTCCATTGCACCCCCCCAGTTATCTTTCTTTGAACGGCCAGCTTCTGTTCCATAGTCTTGGTATTGCAGTCTAATAGTTTTAAGTTACATGAGATTTACCATCTACACTAGCTGTTCAGTTCCACTTCATCTTTTTTCTGCCCCTTTTTTGCAATTTATGTTCAGCAACAGCTAATCTTCCATCGACCCGCCCCCCCCCCCCTGTAAACATGAACATTTTCTTGTGTATGCATTCAGTACAGCATTTTTAAAAATCTGGATATAATAGCAAATAGCATAAGCACCTTGGTCGTGCAAGTAAATCGAGCACAGGGCTTGCCATTACTGCTCAGTTTTCCCACCCAACCCTATAGGCCCAAGTGCTCCACCTATAAAGGGGCAGCAGCCACCTAGGGAGAACAGGACACATCTCACAGAAATGATGAATTCAGTCGGTGTCAGCCAAGGGACCACCATTATGAACTGGTGGCTCTAAAACGTCCTGCTGGACTGTGAATATCCATGCCAACATATATGCCTGGTTACCCAGCGTGTGCTAGGTGTATGCTCAAATGCCATGGCAGTCAAGCTCAGGAGCAGTCGCACATGCCTGCGAGTACCAAAAAAACCCGCCCACAAGCAGTTATAATAACCCTCAGCCTCGTTACCTTCAAACCGTAGTTATTTTAAAACTCTTCCTCCCCAGTGAACCGAAGCCTATTGTGAACATGGCAAAGTTCCTCCCCAGTGAAACAAAGCCTACCGTCAACATGTTGCAGTGACCATACTTTGTGGTCACCACCTGCCTCTTCCCTCCACTTGCTCATGTTTTGATTGAAACATGACAATGTAATAAATTGTAATTATGTGTAGAGCGCTTATATACACAAGTGAAGTGCATCAAGGTGTGAAGGGTAAAGGAAAAGGTAGTCATTCTTAGGCATTCATGTTTCCAAATGATCCAACAAAAATAAACTGGTATACTAACTAGACCAGAGGCATTCTAATCCCAACAACCTGCCCATGGTGGGTTTTGCCTCTTAGGAAACCACTACAAGCTTTTCTTTTGTGCCCCCCCCCCCTCCCCCCATTAGCCATTTGAGTGTTATCTGTGAACTGTGCCTGGCAATTGTTAAGCTCAAATATCAAACAATCTTCTAAATCAAGGATTTAGGAACCCATACAATTTTCGTTCTAGCCTTTTCACCAATTTCCATGCTGGGTGTACACTAGAAGCTTAGGGGGATGGAAGTAGACTTCAGGAGGCACCCTTATCACAGGGAGGCATTCTGGCAACTGGAGGATGCACAATGCCCTCAAAAGCCAGCCTTCGTTAAAATCCCTGTCCATCAGTCCTTTTATATCATCGTGCACACATGGTCTCAAAACAAAGCTGAGCAGCGCCATGATTCAACGGCTTGTGATTTTCGAGCAAATGCCACGTCTAACAACCGCTCTGCAAACCAAGCATTTGTGGCGGCTCACTCTTGCAAATTCAAGGACCATACACAGCTCGGGACAACGAAAGCCTGGTTCAAATTCCTTGCAATCTAGTAAACTTCGTGTGATAAGCAAAGAAAGGAAGAAGAGTGTCTGGTGTACCCCAAACTGCATAAAGCACCTGCATGCAGCCCAGGCTGCTATTTGATTGGGCTGGCCACACTTTTTTCGCATTTCAACCCAGTTATAAACATCAAGTGCACTAGTGAACAGTAACTTGGCACTACATAGATATGAAGTCTTTGGCTGACAGTTTAACACCCTTTGTTCACCAACAGGGCTTCTGCATTAAGTATGCAGACATTTCCCCATTTCAAGACGGAAGGCAAATGGGTGTGTGACCATTTCAGCCAGGCAGTATTCGTCCCTTTCAACGGGAGCAGTTGCCTCACAGGGAGACGCACAAAGAGTCGATTTAAGTGAGCCCTGAAGGACAGGATCCGGTATAAGCAAGTGGGAACATCGCCCGATTTGAGAAGATGCAAATTAAAAGACAAGCTCACTATGGTGAGTGATAACAGACCGCGATTCTGTCACTTGATAAGTGTTTCTTCCCTGTGGTTCAGTGCACTCAGAAAAAATTCAGACACCTCACCTCGTCTGTTCTACCTTTTGTTTTCTCCGGCTCTACCAGAAATGTCGTCAGGCCTAGTATGGTAGTCGCCTGTCTGTTTCCATATCTTTCCCACTCTCCCCCTCCCTCCCTTATCTATGTCTTAGCTCTTGCACTATCTGAAATGTCGCCAGGCCGAGTACGATAGTTAATTTCACATCCTTACTGTTCATGGCCTGTAAGAATGTCACTGTATTTACCCTTATCTTGAAGCACTTTGAAACATCGTGTATAAGCGCTACATAAATAAACTATCATATCATAAGAGCATATTAATCTAATAGATGACAAAAGGTAGCGGTATTGCCCCGGACAAGGGCCCTTACAAATGCTCATTAAACTAGAGCCATGCAATCTTAACTTCAGTGTGGGCAACTGTACAGAGCATTTTAGTATGGCGTAAGGTGTGACAGAATGTGCAGACAAAAAGGTTTGAACCGAAAACACCAGGCTCAAATTTTAGAATGATCCATGCTGAAAGGTGTAGTGGAAACCCAACTGGTGACGAAACCCATCTCCTACACTTGGCAACATGCACATATGCAAACAACCGAATGCAACAGACAGTGGCTACCCTTTGATCATGGGCAACCCGCTTAAGAATTGTATGCTCCAAAGGCTGGTTACTAAATAGAAGCCTTTTCTATTTTGACACCCTAACAGCACTGCATTATTAGCCAGTTACCCGAATGTACGTGTTTTATTTGCCCTTAGTGCCCCCGCTCGGCCTCCTCCAACTCTGTGCGGGTGAGCCGATTTTCCAAACAGATTTGGGGTAGATCTGGAACAGCCTTGTTGCCTCAGTCTTGAGCAGACCTCCAGTTCCGGAGACTCCAAGATCCTCTTTGCAACCTGCTCAGTGTGCCGACTTGTCGCCTGGTGCACCTCAGTCCCAGGCTACCCCATCAGTGCTCGGCACTACTACACCCAGAATTCGTCTTATGAAAGGAGAAACCCAGGCTTTGCCTGCCCCCTCCCCCCGCACAACCTTGAACGTACTCTAGGCCTAGCAAGTCCGTCCTCCCTCTGGCTCCCCACCCTTGGATGTACCTGAAATACTCGAGCATATTAGTGCCAGACCCTAATACGGTAGTCTATTGCTCGAGAGGTTATCTCCCCTCCCCACCGCCCCCCTTCTCTCCTCACTCATTGTCATGCATTTACTTGCACTATCAGACAAGCAGTCAGTACACTAGTTGATTGGATGCTCTTCTGCCCCGCCCCCATTAGCTCAATCCTCCTGTCGCGCACTTGCTTTAGACTACTGTAGTCCCTCGTTCCTTTCCCCCTTTTTAAGCACTTCACCTGCGTATTAGCACCTTACAAATAACTAATTACAAGTGGGATCCAGTCCAAGAACATGACTCAAACACCCCATTCAATGGAATCACCGTACGAACAGGGGGTAGTCTGATCCCACCCTCAAGGACAGCAGACTGCTGGACTAGTTTCCTTAAACAAGAGAACCAACCCTTCAAGCGTTTCAGCAGCAAGCACTGGAAACTTGCGAGAGATCCACCAGGGGAGCAGCTGGGCAGAGTGGCCTAGCCGGCTGCCTTGATTATTATTGGATATTCATAACACCGAGGTTTGCAAGCACGGACCTGGGGATCAAACCTGTGTTGCTCACAATGTTCACTGGAGGGGACGATGCCCAGAGAGAACCACATTTTCAGACTGGTATAGGTCCCATGCTCTCTTATCACACCACACGCCTTTCAATAAGCAAACTTTAGAACGCAACAAAACCCTACATGCACGTGCCCACACTTTGAGCCACTTGGTTTGCCATTTATCTTATTGTAGCAAATCACTGCTGCAAGTGACGAGCTTCAAATACCGACATGCCCCCCACCCCCTCCCGGTCTGTTTTAGAGATTAATTCCATTCACTCTGCATTAAACGTGAACATTACTGCTGTAAATATCGACATTGCTACATATTGTCTCTTCCCTGTCGCGGACCGGGTCATGTGTTGGGCACTAATATGCCAGAACTTCGAACCTTGTCAACTGCCAATAATTCTATTACTGCCAGCAGTAAACCACACTACCACTAATCCTACAGAATAGGCTGTGGTAACAAGGTTGGCAGTAATTCGGCCGAATACCAAACTTGCCCCCAATTCTGCATTGTATAAAAATGGTCTCCACGTTATAAATATGCATGGAATTCAAATGACATTGAAAGTTTGCGATCTGCCCAACCGTAATGGAAAACGTGGTCTTAATTAGCACGGACGTGTAGTAGTTTAGCAATGGTTTCCTTTACCTCAAATGACAGTCATCCAAGTGCTTTGATAAACACGGAAGCCGAACTCTGGATTTCACCAACTTGCACTATAAAAAAAGTTTTCAATTTATTATCAGGGAACTTTTATAACAGTCTACACATCTGGCGCTAGATAAAATATAAGCGTGCCTTGGTGTCTTGTGCATCAAGACAAGAGGGGGTTTAAACTGACCTCACAAGATACCCGTTATATACCGGCCTTTTATAAAGTATTACTTGTGCGTCGTCGAAACCACAAACGTAGGGTTTAAAGCATTTTTAAGAAGGTGGACCAGGAACTCACGTACATGCCCTGGCACGGCAGATGGTAAAGGTTGATTCAACCGCACTCAATGGGAAGCCGTTGGGCATGTCCTAGTAGGCGAGCATAAAAACCGCGAGTGCGGCCCAGACCCCAAAAGTTACACGCCCCCTTGGAACACTAGGATTAGAAAGAGCTGCACCAAACGGCAAATACTACCCCCCCGCCCCCCCCCGGTCACTGCTTCCTTACCTGCACGTGTATAAAGAGGGAGAGCCCCTGCGAAACCCTCGATAAGCCAAAGCCAGACTTCATGGGGCGCGGCGGACAGGGCATGAGGGCAACTATCAGTGCTTCAAGCCACACCTCTGACTAATCCCAGAAAGCTTCACTTCACACCTGAAAGCAAACACCAGGGAACCACAAAGAAAGGCGTGAAAGCCAGCCAACTGCTGCCAACAAAGTGACTGCCCGCCAGCACCCCCCTAACCCCCCAACAACTACTGTAGATTCAAGTGTGCATACCATTTAATATTAAAATGTGGTATTGTGAGAAATACCCCCGCAACAGCAGTAAGGGGAATTCATGTATAGGTCCCTTAATAACCAACACGCATGACGTTGTGATTTTAAAGTGCAGTTTCAATTCAGTTCACCGGCGTGTGCACCCATGCTGCTGGGCACAACACACCCTGTAGTCATACTTATGTAAATTATGTTTTTACCTTTGTAGTCCAGAGCATAGTAGGGGGAACGGAGGGGTCCATTTGCTGCCCTATTTAAAAAGTACTTAGTGGTGACAACTCGGCCTTAAATTCAGCAGCAGGTGTTGACGTTTTAGCCGATTGGGTATCGCACCAACTGCTGAAATCAAAAAGAACGGGTTATGTGCTGGGAAGGAACAACCGGGCATCGTGGAAAGGGCTAGAAAACGCGTATGTTCCAACGCCCAATTCCAGAGCACCTTCCATTATATGCAGGTAGCACCTACTCTGCCGAATGCAAGACGCTACCAGAGCGGCGCTTTACCTCCGGATCCGCGTGAAGAGTCGGAACCAGGCCCTCACGAGGCCCCTGAACACCTAGATCAGGCCATTAGAATTGCCACAACTGTCCATTTTATACACACTGATTTTCCGAGAAATGTTAGGTCTTTCACCAGCTGTTGGAACCAAGAAAAAGAAAAGAGCTGTTTGTTAAACTAGAACGTGGCTGTGCCAGTTTATATTAGCAGGTAAACGTATAAAAAAAACACTCAGTTAAGCAATCACACCTCTCCCAAAAATAAAGTGAAAGTTCAGTTTTATTTCTCAGTTTATTAGAAACGTAAAGTGAAAAGTTGTACATTAGACATCAATTATGTACAGCACAAAGTACCATTGGAAAACGCTTACTTGATAAACATTTGCTAAAGGGTCAGCAGATGGAGACATGTATTCAACTCACATCTCATGTGTAGTTTATAATAATCGTTTTGTATTTTATTACCTGAAGGTGGCAAAAAAACATACCAAACGAGGATAATGCAGCAGTGCTGTAACCGATACCCAATTTCCACCCAGGGCATATAGAACGTTCCCCCATATGGCCCGGTTTGGATTGTAGAGAAGCACTTAGGGGCAAAGGGACACGTTGCAAACAGGTGTCACGCCAGGGGGGTCCGCTCTAAAACGGGCTATTTATTGCCACTTAATTTAGAGCAGCGGGAAGAGGGGAACCATAAAAGCGAGCACATTCTCCGGCTAAGTTAAGTGGGACTCAAGGGAACAATTCTCCTAGAAAGCCTGAATACTAGCAGGTTACCCCCGCCCACCCCACAAACCATTCCATACTACAACGGAGAGAGGCTGTCAGAAAAGCAGGAACCTGCCGTTCCCAGGCAAGTAGATGCGCTGTTACCCCCCCCACGGACAATATTGAACAAGCGGGGCTCCACCTTTGCACAGGGCGCTCCACCAGCATCGGCCTTCCACGAGAAGCAGCAGAGCCGCCTTCAGCCCGGGCGGCAAGTCCTAGAAGAGAGCATAGGTTTAGATACTGCGCTGGCAGCGTGCGGGGCTGGAGGGGGCAGGGCGGGCACCGCAGCATGCTTTACCAGGGCCAGGGTAGAGCGCCAGTCCCCGTGTCCAAGAGGCATAGGTTCAATGTCCATGGGGCTGCAGGAGCAGGCGGTCAGTCCGTGAAAAGCTTCGGCCACTGTCCAAGGCGCTTTTCAGCTTCAGGGCGCTAAGTTCACAAGCTTCCGATGCAGCCGCTGTGCAGGGTGGGGGCTGTCCCGTGTCCATGGAAGACTAGCGTGGAGCTAACCTGCACTGCCTTAAACCCCCCCGCCCCAAAATCATCTTGAAACTGCACGCAGGCGCGGCCAACAGGCTCCTCCCCCCATGAACGCGGCAGCAATACAACAGGATTCCAAACTCGCCAGACACCCCCATCGGCATGTTTACCACCAGTTCCCAAACTCGCCAGACACCCCCCCCATCGGCATGTTTACCACCAGTTCCCAAACTCGCCAGACACCCCCCATCGGCATGTTTACCACCAGTTCCCAAACTCGCCAGACACCCCCCCATCGGCATGTTTACCACCAGTTCCCAAACTCGCCAGACACCCCCCCATCGGCATGTTTACCACCAGTTCCCAAACTCGCCAGACACCCCCCCATCGGCATGTTTACCACCAGTTCCCAAACTCGCCAGACACCCCCCATCGGCATGTTTACCACCAGTTCCCAAACTCGCCAGACACCCCCCCATCGGCATGTTTACCACCAGTTCCCAAACTCGCCAGACACCCCCCCATCGGCATGTTTACCACCAGTTCCCAAACTCGCCAGACACCCCCCCCATCGGCATGTTTACCACCAGTTCCCAAACTCGCCAGACACCCCCCATCGGCATGTTTACCACCAGTTCCCAAACTCGCCAGACACCCCCCATCGGCATGTTTACCACCAGTTCCCAAACTCGCCAGAGACCCCATCGGCATGTTTACCACCAGTTCCCAAACTCGCCAGACACCCCCCCATCGGCATGTTTACCACCAGTTCCCAAACTCGCCAGACACCCCCCCCATCGGCATGTTTACCACCAGTTCCCAAACTCGCCAGACACCCCCCCATCGGCATGTTTACCACCAGTTCCCAAACTCGCCAGACACCCCCCCATCGGCATGTTTACCACCAGTTCCCAAACTCCCCTGCCCCCAATTGGGTGGTTTACCCTCAAGCTATGCAACTGAATCCAATCAGACGGCAAGAACCCGGACAGCCAGCTACCGATCGCTTTTATAAACACAGGGTACAAGGCCCATCGTAAGATGCCGTATTAAAAAAAACCGCGGTGCCACGTAGACAAACATTAAGACACTCCATCTATGCTGAAATTAAAAAGGCCCATTTTAGGGAAATGACACCATCGTCTAACGAAAGTAAAGTGCGGCCGCCATCTTAGGAGCAGAAGGCGCGCGGCCGCCATCTTAGGAGCAGAAGGCGCGCGGCCGCCATCTTAGGAGCAGAAGGCGCGCGGCCGCCATCTTAGGAGCAGAAGGCGCGCGGCCGCCATCTTAGGAGCAGAAGGCGCGCGGCCGCCATCTTAGGAGCAGAAGGCGCGCGGCCGCACATAACTCGCCGGATCATCCTCTGATAAATTTCACCGCATTCTCTCAGCAGTGACGTCACACCGCAACCTTGGGAGGCCGTCTAAGCAGGGCCGCAATTTTACGGCCCTCCGCCCGCCATTTAACACCAACCTTACAATTTCGCGCTCAATAAGGAACGCCGCGTCATCCGCCGTCTCACGAATCACTACCATCTCATAAAAAAAGGCCCGGCCATCACATACACAGCCAACCCCGACCCAACATCCGTTAAAACTCACACTGAACCCCCGCCGTCATTGTATGCTAAAAGCGAATGTCCCGCGGCCCGATACCGCTGCTTTGATCCAAGTCAATCGGCGCCTTTAATAGGAAGGTAGAGCGGGAAAAACAAACGGCCCCTTCCGTCGTCGCTACTACGCAAACACAGACCACTAAACCCATATGGCGCCGTGAACCAGACACTACATAGGCCCTGTCCACCCCACCCCGCTAACTTACCCAACAGAGTTTCCTGGTCGAATGATGCGCATCATCACTTCAGTCAGCGGCCTTTATAGATTTTACAGTATCCATCCGCGAACGAAACACGAAATATAGTCCCGATGGTGATAGGCTAAAGTGTGCCTTCCTTGCCACACCCCGCCCTCCCATTGGTTATAGGGTGAAGGTGACCAGTAGCGACGTCACAGTGACGTACCTATTCGTGCGGCGTATTCTCCTTTCCGTTGACGCACGGACGCGTCAGTCAGTACGTGACTGATTTTGCAGTCTGCGCATGTCACGTGACATTCCTTCCATTTAAAATGGCCCTCTCCGCCATCCCCGAATTAGATCAGGGTACGCACAAACGATTATCAGGAAGATATGATGGGAAGGGGCTGTCCTATATCTTCATTATGAAACACAGACCTGTCCGGTGGTGTGTGCAACACATATAATACAAACACTACATCTTAATATTCTGATTAACCGTGAAAACACAGTCATCGGACTGCCATTTATTTATTTTATGGAACATTTGTATTCCATAATCTAGTTGTATTCACCTTCAGACATGCCATTGTATGGATGAGATTCATTTATATCCATACTTGCCAACCCTTCTGATTCATGTGGGAAACTCAGGATCTTTCTATGAGTACATTTGCTATCTTTTAACATTCCCTCCTAAAATAATGTGGTGATGTCCCCTTTAAAGTTGTAAGTCATGACCATGTTGTGACGCACTCCCCACAAAAGGATCCTCGTGCCAGCACGTGAACATAACTCTCAACTCACACACTTTTGGCGGGTGTCACCCGCCTTGTAAACAGCTGACTTACCCACCAAGCCTCCTGCATGCCCATTCGTTTCAATAGGCCTCTCACCTGCCAAAAATAAAATCTGGTGTGTTCACCTGCCTTTCCGAGACAAATGGTTGAGAGCTATGCGTGAACAGTATGGCGGCTGCTGACTGACTGAAATACCTGTGTCTGTCTCATTAATGTGTAACGTGTGATCACAACCTGGGATTTGTTAGTTCTGTGTGACCTGGGAATTATGGGGACAAGCCTATGTGATCACAGTGCCCCACACAACAGGCGACTGGGGGTTCCGACACCCACGATGCTGATGCGGTCACCTGGTAACTTGTGGTGCCCTGCAGCTGCCAGCATCGCGTCTGCCCATTGTGCCTTCCAGTGTTGCCATGTCCGCTTACAATAAGCGACTGTGGGCTTCTTTTTGCTCAAAGTCGATTATGTTTTATTCTGGTTGGTTGTTGCGGTTTTTGTCCGCTTACTAGCCTTATTCAACGCTTATTATTGTGCATGTTCACTTTACTGCTGTGGCCCTGCTAAGCTTCATTATCGCGACCCCTGCTACTAAGTTTCATTAGCAGCGGGGATTGGCGGGAAGTTAATGTTAAAGAGGATTTGTACTGCACACTATCACCACCAAGTGGTCCCCTGGCACTCTGGCGGATCTGAAAAGGAGGGTGCGTAACAGGCGGCGGTCGGAGCGGTTAGTAGGGTATAGTGTCCTTACTTTTCATCAGTGTGCGCTTGACATGCTTGTGCTGAATCTTTCGAAAGCTGTCAGTGGGGACATACAGGTGTGTACTAGCTCTGAAAGGAAGAATCTCCCTGAAGGGGAGGTTGGAGCACGCTGTGGAAACAGACACACATTTATCGAGCCTTCACACCCGTTCTCCTTTCGAGTCTCTGGAGGATGGGGTGCTTTTGTCTATTGCAGAGAGTAAGTTGGCCCCTGCGTTCTCTGAGGTGGTAGTTTGTCTGCTCCTCAGGCTTTGAGCTACTTACTAACGGTCTGTAAACAACAGGATTGGTGTCTGTATCCAGAGCTTTTCAGAGCTGCAGGAGCAACATCCTTATGTGTCAGCTCCCACTACTTTGAGCAATGCGCCCTGCACTGCGAACCCCTACTCTGTGCAACAAAAGTGAGCAAATCATGTTCTGGGTATATGCCAATGTTTCGTAGACGTAGGGGAGATTTTTTTTGAAAGCCAAATAGTTAAAATTGCGGTTGCAAACTGATCTGCATTGAAGTGTCAGTTGTTTTAGGAAGGAAGAAGTAACATACTACTGAAACTATTAAACTGGTTGTTAGTATCTGTTGTTTTGCACCATGATAGCGACCAGAGCTATCAGTGCTGGAAATTGAACACATTTACTGCAAGAATCCTCTTCCCGGACTAAAACAGGGAGCTTACCAGGCAATAAAGCATGCTGTCCGTAAGTGTTTAATGTGTGCCCCAGATTACAGGCATGGTGTGTTCTTAGTGACAGAGGTGTTGTTTTAGTGCTATTTTGTGTGTTTTAGGTGGAGTGGCGTGTGTATCAAGTGTGATGGGGCAGCAATAAAAAGGGAAGTGTATGTTTTTTATTTTGAAAGCAGCTAAAGACTCTTTACCAGGTATGTGTTGTTGGAAAAATGCATGCATTTATGGTTTTTGTACCAAGCAAGGGGATCTCCTCCGTACTAGGTGATGGACAATAGTTGGATCGAACTATAAGCAATGGAAAAGAAGAATAACAGAGGAGAACAGGAATACCTCATCTGTTTATTCCGTAGGAACCCCCCCTCCCCCGATGGGGCTATAACCCCACCTCAGACTCAGCCATCTCAGTTACCTAAACCAAGTCAATTCGTCATTCAGCCAGTCCGGGAGGTAGAGGTGGGACTCAAATACTGAGGCTAGTAAGAGTATGACTAGGAGTAATGAATTTTACCGGTAAGTAATCCCCACATTACCTCCACGTCCCTCTTCCTCGTCCCAGTACTCACATAGGAGGAATACCGAAGGCATGCGCTGAATGATGAAGGAACACACAGACCAGGAGAAAATGTGCATCCCATTACCAATCCATTGAGAGTAAAAATGCAGCAGATAGCAGGAATCACATGGTAACACCCACAGAACCCTGTCACCAAAGGCACTTTCCCCCTTTGCGCGAAGAGCAAGGCAGCAGTGACGCACAAAAGCACCGCCAATAGCCCAAGCAGCCGTCCCACAGAACCCCTCAATGGAAACACCCAGCGCCCATGGTAGAAGGAGCACCAGCAGACAGAAAAGCCAAGAAACCAGTCGTCCACAACCATCTATGAACGGTAGGAACAGAGGCCATGTACCAAAGACAAAGGCCTCCCACAGCAACCAAGAGACTATCAGCTTGTCAAAAGGGCTGCAAGGCTCAAGAAGCCAAAAACCAAAGGAGAGCGACTCATCAAGGAGCCAAGGACCAGTTGGGTGACAGACCAGAGAAACTACTTGCATGCTTTTAAATAGCATACATACAAGAAATGGAAACAAGGTATACTACATTTCAGAAACATGTCATTCTAGTAAAATATTTGAGTTCTAACACAATATGTCGTTCTTTCTGTGTATGTTTATACTATTGTTATGTTTCTTACTTTTGGGACCTATCGACGCCGTTTAGGTGTGCGCTTGTTTTTTCTGCTTATTGAGATAGGCGTCAGCTTTTTTTGGGCTTGTTTTTGGAAGGGTATTCGGCGTATTTTTTCATTCCAACCTTGCAACACTTGTGCTTTCATGCTGTTCCGCTCGCGACAGAGAGCACTCCTCCCTGGGTGTTCCTGGGCCTCGAGGACGGTGCATGCTGTGCGCTCCATGGTCTGAACTGAAAAAAAGAGCGTGCTCTTCCCTGGCTGTGCCTGGGCCTCGAGGACAGCGAATTATGTGTACACCGTGAACAGAGCAGAAAAAAAAAGATCAGAGCTTAAGAATACTAAGGTGCTTCCTGTGGGCTCCGTGAACGATTCTAGGAAAAAGAAACACGGGTGATTATTGTGTGCTCTGTGACCGGAGCTGGAAACAAGTTGGTAAGCAGGCACACCTACCCTTGAGAAGGACCAAATTAAGGTCTCCACTGCTCCAGTGGCAGGGTTATCCAGCACATGCCTCGAGTGTGTGTCCCTGAGAATTGCGTCTCCTTGGGAGTGCTCATGTGCCTTTTTTCATCTGTATCTACAGTGTAGCACACAGCAACTGAGGCCCCACAAGCCAGTCAAGGAAAAGGAGAGGAGAACTCAGATGATCAGGACCTGCCAGACACTCACACGTTCATCGTTGCAGGCCTATAGGGGTTGCAGCTCCACTCTGAGGTACTTGTGTACCTGGGACAGCTATACAGCACAATATTTCAAGGGTAAAAGGACTTTGGTGTACATTTCAAGAGAAAGGCTGCGCACTAAATGTTCCCCAATACTTGTGCATGCACTCATAAAGCCCTGGCACAGTGAGGCATCGAGGTCTGGTCAAGAGCCAGATTTGCTCGTAGGGACGCAGTTGTTCACCCATGACTTCAGCCCCGCAGATCGCTTCAGCCCACTTTGTGCACACAAAGCAAGTTGCCCTATCTGAGCCTCTCACATCGCTCCCATGGCTGACGATGAGGATAGAGCAGCTGGCTAAGTGCCTCGACAGCAGGGATCACTAGCACTGTTAGTTGAATTTGACGTATTTGCGACCCCATCCAGCCTTGGACCTTCATGGACTGAAAGGGTGGAAAGACTGGAAATGTATTTTGAGGCTTGTGAAGGCATCATGAAGTAGACACAGACAACAGGGGGTATCTGTACTCCTGCCCTCTATATGGCAGAGTAGAAGCACAGAGGACCCCAGCCAAGATTCTCTATTTGGTAAACGTGGATTAGCAATCAAGGCTTAAGCTCTCAGGAGGTGATTCAGGCTGTTTCTTAAGAACAGTGTAGTTCCCAAGCACCCACAAAGGAATGTCCACACACTATGTTAGTGATAACACAGTTCTTTATATAAATAAGGTTCACGTTATGTACACAATCACAATAACACACTTTGTGCTCAGGTCATTCTAAAATGTTAAATCTACACAGTCTCAATGTGGTACCACAATTACTCTGGATTTCCTTAAAATGCACCAACTGTTGACAGTTAATAAAGTGAACCAACAGTAGACTTATGAAGAAAACAAGTAGTTAAACAATTGGCAGAATACCGGACCCCTACGGTCAGGCACAGTTCTGTATGAGGATCCCCCACCTGGGCAGCCTGTAAATAAAGTAATTCAACAAGCCCAGTCCTTATATTGGGCCTCGTTATGACATTGGCGGTAGCCGTGCCTGTAATACAGGCAAGGCTGCCGCCAGTGTCATTTTATTTCCGGCGCCCGCGAATGGGCAATTCCCGGGTCATTACAGCCCTGCCGGCCCCGGTAATTGCCCATTTGCGGGTTCCGGAAAAAAGATGCTCCCCATTCCCATTCGGCCCCATAGGGCTGAATGGGAATGGGGAGTTCAGATGCACTGGCACTGTGTATAATGGTGCCGGTGCATCCGACATGCTGTGCTCGCAGGGTCACCTTTCTGCCTGCAAGGTCTGACCTGGCGGGCAGAAAGGCACCCGTGAGCACAACTCGTAGTTTGCCGGTCCGGGAACTACGGTACCGGCATGCTTACCGGTATCGTAGTTCCCAGACCGGCAAACTTATAATGAAGACCATTGTCTATTAAAGTCTTATCTCCTTCTACAAAGGTTCCACCACCCCAATGTACCTGGTTTAGCAGAGTTCGACGTTGGGTCGTCAACGGATCCTTCTTGAGTGACTCCCTTTAAGACAGGAGCCACGGATTGTCAAGATCCCACGAAGAAAAGAGTGAACAAGGGCGGCGAAGCTGCAGCTTCGGTCCTGGCGGTGCTCGTCGACGATCTGTCGTGGGCGTCCTGCGAAGATGAGGCATGCGGTGCACCTCTGCAATGATAGTTTGTTGCCGCAAAGAACCTCCATTATCGACAAACTCAAAGCTACTAACTGCAAAGGGGATCCATGTGCTTCCATTATCATTAAAACCTGCCCCCCCCACGCTGGTACAGGATATATGTAAATTTGTCAATGCCTCACTTCAGAGTTGTACGGTTCCAGATGACCTGAAACAAGCCTGAGTTACCCCATTATTGAAAAAACCTAGTCTAGATCAAGGAGTACCCACTAACTATAGGCCAATAACTAATACAGTGTTCCAATTAAAGATACTGGATCGAGTTGCCTATATTCAGTTGGCTCAACACCTTAATTCACACCCTATTCTCAATTCTTTCCAGTCAGGGTTTAGACAAGGCTTCGGCACTGAAACTTCATTACTGGATCTTAAGTGACAACTGCTCCAGAGAATGGACAATCAGAAGGCCTCTCTTCTCATCTCTCTGGACCAATCGGCAGCGTTCGACAGTGGAGAAACTTTGCTGAAAATGATGGGGGGGACATGACCTCTGAAAAAAAGGTGCCCCATTCAAATGAATGGGGACAAAATAGTGTGCCCTGAAAGTTGGGGGGGACAAACACCCCCGTACCCCCCTAAAATTACGCCCATGGCGTTCAACCTTGTCGATCATAGCATACTGGCAGAAAGGCTTATGTCTGTGGCCAACTGCTCACAGTCCGCTACTAACTGGCTACTCTCCTTTTTTTCTAATAGATCTAGTAGAGTATGCGCTCATCATGCCAAAGCTCCTGCTATTAAGATACACTTCGGTGTACCTCAAGGAGCCAGTCTGTCTCCGTGCATATATAATATTTTCATGACTCCTTTCTTCGCCCACCTTGCCCAGGAGGGTATTTTATTCTCTAATTACGCAGATGACACACAATGTGTCATCCCCCTCACGGGTCAGCACAACCAGGATGAAAGAGAACTAAATCACATATTCACAATCATCAAACACTGGATGATGCTTAATAATCTTGCCTTAAATCGAGGCAAGACGGAACTCATGGTTGTGGGATCTGACAGCATCTTGTCTAAATTAGACCCAGCGTATAAACATTTTCAGCTTAGAAATGCTCTCATTCCCTCTCTCCCCAAAGTTAAGATCCGAGGGGTGGTGCTGGACCAATCTCTTACTATGAATTCCTATGTGGCTAGTACTGTGTCCTCAGCCACCTACTATATTAAATTGCTATCCCACATGCGACCATTTATCTCTCAACCCAATGCAGAGTCCATTGCTTGGGCCATCATAGGATCTAAATTGGATTATTGTTGCAGCCTCTTAGCAGGTGCTAGCAAAAAGACCATTAGTCGCCTTCAGGTGGTGCAGAATGGAGCAGTCAGAGTTATCTCGGGCCTGGCCTACAGAGCACATGTGTCTGAGGCACGCCGCGCATTGCACTGGTTGCCCGTGGATGCGCATATCACCTTCAGACTCATGCTTATTACTTTCAAATGTCTCAAGGGCACTATGCCCATTTACCTTCAAAGATACATAGGAATAGAATCCAATCGCAGAAATCTTCGCTCCAACAATCAGAACCTGCTCCACCAGCCCAAATTTAAAACCAAAAAAGCCCAATGGGTGCCTTTGCCTTTGTGGCACCAGCTATCTTGAACACCCTACCACTACAGTTGAGATACTCTATAGACCTGAACAACTTCAAGAAGGACCTAAAAACCTTCCTTTTCAAGTAGTAGTACACGATCCTCAAACTCTCCTTCCGCTTCCGGATCTACTAGTATGCCTGACCTTTCTTCTTTTTGTCTTGTCTTCGCCCTCACACCTACAGGTTTATGGCTGCACAATATAAATGTATTAAAGTAAAGTAAAGCAAACCAATGAAGAACTTTGGCCCAGCAAGGGCGTTGGGTCGTCAGCGTCTTTGTGGTCTTTGGTTGGCGGGAAACCCACCAGCGGATTCTCCTCGGTCGTCGGTGGCCTTGACTTTCTCCGGCGGGACAAAGCGGTCGTCGGTGCTAGCGAGAGAGCCCTTGGATTTGAATGTCTTGGGCGATGGAGCGTTGAAGGTCTGGTCGACGATGATAATCGTCATCAGTGATTGGCTTCAATGTCCGGGCGCTTCACTTTGCGATTCTGCAGCGGTCCCCGTCTGCGGTCGGCAGCCTTTCGAGGACTGACTTCCAGGGTGCTTCTGCGAAGGTTAGCTGGTACACGATGGTCCCTCGTAGCTCGGGAAGAGGTCTCCTAGCCAGGTCCTCTCTTGGATCAATTTCTTGAAGACACAGCAGCTTTCAGATTGCGTTGAAGGGAAACAGCGATTCACCTTCTTCTTCCGGCCTCGGCTTCAAGAGTAAGCATCAAGTATCGACTTCAGCTTCTGAACGATTTCCATCAGTGAGAGGCCCCCAGATATACTGTTTGGTCTCTCATTCACTCTGCAGTTCACACTCAGGCAACCAATCATTCAGAAGGGCATTTGGGCGGGCAGGCAGCCAATCAGGCTCACAGTGCATTCAGGCCATTCTACTCCCTCCAGACACTCACAACAAGGAATGTGTATTGGGACAAGCAGCTAGTCACTTAGCACTCCACGGTGCATTCATACCAGTTTCGGGCAGGGCTATCTCATTCATTGTGTTTCATACCAGAAACCAAACACTCATAACATGAAGTGCATATTGGTCACACACTCCATTCACCCATGTCCAACTCTAAGGGCGTACCCACAACATACCGCCATTGGGAAGGCTCCAGCCAGTCTGGCCTGGACTTCCCCAAAATACCATATATGGAACTTCCACCCACAGCCAGTCAGGGGGAAGGGACAGAGTCAGGGCTTCCCGGGACTTTGGGAAAACAAGGTAACAGGCGATAGAAAGCAAGAGGCCATAGGGGCCATCTTGTTTCCTATCAGGAATCAATGGATTCAAATGGCAGAGCCTGGGTGTCCCAAAATGGAGGATACTCAGGGTACCTGTCAAATTCAGCATGGAGCTGCCACCAGCCCATACCCTGCTGTGTGGGCCACCCACAGGTGCCCGGAAACATACACTAAGAGTACAGGGTTGTACCCCCACCCATGGGTGCCATAAAGGTATCCCAAGGGACTGTCTACAGTGACCAAAAATAGGAAGAGCTGCACTGTCAGGAGTCCCACATGGACCCTGGGCAGAAAACAATACAGAACACACATGAAAAAGCACTACAGGACAAGGACAGGGGGGCCTGTCCCTCCAATGCATTTCTAGCATCACACCTACTCAAAAGCAAAAAGTTAGTTATCCGCACATATAACTTTCTTACCTGAAATACCTGCTATGTATGTAAAAAATTGACTAGTTAAAACTATGTACTAAATTGGACTCACTGTATTATTATTATTATACTGTTATGTGTCATTTACCATTAGTTAGCAAAACAAGTCAACTAGGAAATCTATCTTTTTGTTTATTTAATATTTCCTTGTGCTTATGTCTGATTGATTTTGTGAGATAGATACAGTGTTAGAATTAATATAGTTGCAAATGTCTTTGTTCAAATAGTAAAGAAGGGAGATGTGTAGCATCTTATATGCAAGCATTGCAGAGGGTGAGGTATGGAATACAGATGTGTAAGGAGAATGTGGAACCTGGAAGGTTGAGCGTTATGTTATGAGGAGTTGGAAGGAGGAAGTGTAGCAGACCGGTGGGACATGAAAAGATCTGGAGATATATGTAATAACATCTATTACAACTACAATCTACATGTTGGAGAATTTTTCAGGTTCACATCCCAAGCTTCAAGTCTCTCACAATGCAACAGCGGTTCCCTTCCCCAAGCTTTCAAGATAGTTCACAATGCAACAGGGGTTCCCTTCCCCAAGCTTTCAAGATAGTTCACAATGCAACAGGGGTTCCCTTACCCAAGCTTCAAGTCTCTCACAATGCACCAGGGGTTCCCTTCCCCAAGCTTCAAGTCGCTCACAATGCAACAGGGGTTCCCTTCCCCAAGCTTTCAAGTCTCTCACAATGCACCAGGGGTTCCCTTCCCCAAGCTTCCAAGTCTTTCACAATGCAACAGGGGTTCCCTTCCCCCAAGCTTTCAAGATAGTTCACAATGCAACAGGGGTTCCCTTCCCCAAGCTTCCAAGTCTTTCACAATGCAACAGGGGTTCCTTCCGAAAGCTTTCAAGTCGTTCACAATGCACCAGGGGTTCCCTTCCACAAGCTTACAAGATAGTTCACAATGCAACAGGGGTTCCCTTCCCCAAACTTCCAAGTCTTTCACAATGCAACAGGGGTTCACTCCCCAAGCTTTCAAGATAGTTCACAATGCACCAGGGGTTCCCTTCCCCAAGCTTCCAAGTCTTTCACAATGAAACAGGGGTTCCCTTCCCCAAGCTTCCAAGTCTCTCACAATGCACCAGGGATTCCCTTCCCCAAGCTTTCAAGATAGTTCACAATGCAACAGGGGTTCCCTTCCCCAAGCTTTCAAGTCTTTCAGCATCTTCAATATTCAATGACCTGGGATACGTCCAGTTCCTCTAGTTATCATTCATAAAGTTCACAATATGAACATTTTTTTCACCTGAAACACAAAACTTCCATTATCTTTGATGGCTGGTTTATTGTAACACAAAACATCTGTTATATTCAATAGACATGTGTTCTCAGTGTAGGCACAGTTTTTGGACCGCACGGTCCACATATTACAGGTCACGCAACCGATACACAATATTTGGTGCTTCTCATAAAATCCTTTACGCACATGTTGCCACTGTTTCCATTCTACAGTGGAGTTTGGTTTATTCGCCTGGCAGGCTAAAGGATCTCTCTTAACTCAATCTTATACCCACAAGAATGGCATCAATATTCTTTTTCAACTTTCTCTCAGGCTGACCAATGTTTGCTCTATGATTCATTTGCTGCTTTGGGCCATGTTTATTCTTAAAGTTCAATATCTTTCCAACACATTCTTCACATCATTTTTCTTCCTTGTTGAGTTTTCAATCTTTCAGGTCAGTATTCAAAACTACTTCAATCTTTCAGGTCGGTATTCAAAACTACTTCTATCTTTCAGGTTGGTATTCAAAAATACTTCAAGTTCAACACTTCACACAGGCTCAGCCGTCCTCTCGCCGTGCCCGGGCCCCCTTCGCTAGGGGGACTCACTGGCTTCTGCATACAGTGGTTCTGCGAGTCTCCTGCCTGCCACGGTTCAGCTTCTCCATGCAATGCCTTGCATCTGTGGTATGCTTTCATTCAGCGGCTTAGCTTCTTTCACCAGCAGGCTGTCAGTCGGGGCAGGCACTTCCTTGTAGGTCCTCCGGCTCTCGTCAGCTTCACTCGAGCAGCTCAGCTTGGATCTCCACCTCGCATCGTGTCCTGCTTTCGCTGCCTCAGTTCTGCATTCTCTGTCACTCCTGCAAGCCTCTTGCCTTTGTGTACGCCACCGATTGTGGCTCCGGCTCTGCCAGCTGGCTTCAGCCACTCCAACCCCACAGGTGCTGGCGAATTTAAAGTTCTCACCAGACTGATTGGTCTTCCGACAACTAGACCACTCACTCTCTTTTTTTCGGGAAGTCCCTTCTCCATGTTGTTGTTCGTGGTGTCCTCTTTCTCGTCCCAGTACCTTATCAATATCTCGTCCAGATATAAGAAAGAAATAATACTTACCAAACAGGAAACGTATAACAACAGGATTCTCCAAGCAAATTCAAGTACAAAGGAACTCTTTGTAATCCTAAAAGAGTCAGAAGCCACTTTAACCATGTCAGACAACTGCGTGAAGGACAACCTGTGGTGCTCTAATATTCAGAATGCCTTAACTAACAAAATTACCCATCTCCAGAACAAGATTGCAGATAAAAAAGCTAAATTACCTAACGCAGACATACCTGCCAGTACTTCCACGCATCCCCATAATCCGTCACAACGCTTCAGCTTCTCAAGAGTCTCAGTCCTTGAGGTAGAAAAAATCATCCTATCCCTTAAACCTTCAAACTGTCAGGGAGATAAGTGCCCAGCACAAATTATCAAACATGCCGCGAGACACCTCGCACCTTTCATAACCAAGCTAATTAATGCCTCCTTCTTATCTGGCACCATCCCCAATGATTTAAAGGAGTCTTGGGAGCTTCCCCTCCTCAAAAAATAATCTTTAGATCCAACCATACCCACCAATTATAGGCCTATCATCACAGTGCAATCTTACTTAAACTTTTAGACCGGGTGGCCCATCTCCAGATTCAGGAGTATCTGGAGTCCAATCAGCTCCTGGGAATCCACGAATCAGGTTTCAGGCCGCAACACGGCACCAAAACTGTGCTGATTGATCTTAAAACCCAGATTGACTAACTTGAGGACAGGGGGAACACAGCTTTGCTACTTCTCCTGGATCTTTCGACCACCTTTGATCTGGTGGACCATAACGTTTTATGTAATCACCTCAACTCTGCAGCTCACTACTCACAGGATGCCATAACATGGATCCAATCCTTTCTGAGCAACAGCACTATGAGAGTCTTCTCACCATCAGCAGCAGCAGACCCCATTCCTATTACATGTGGTGTGCTACAGGGGTCCTGTGTCTCACCCACAACGTACAATATATTTACTAAGCCCCTTTTCGATGATCTGGACCATCTTGGTGTCACCTACACTAAATATGCAGATGCTACCCAGATTCTCATACCACTTACCGGGGATTATGACAAGGATTTGACCTTGGTAAATAATATCTATCTCATCATCCAGGCATGGATGGCGGCCCAAGGTCTATGCCTGAATGATGACAAAACTGAGCTCCTCATTCTGGGAACTGCATTCAACCTCAATAAACTTGGCCACAAATACACCTCTTTTAACATCGATGGCAAGCTCATTAAAGTTGATAAAAAAGTAAAAACTCTAGGTTTCTACCTAGACTCCACCCTCACCCTTGCTAAACAGGTCAATTCCATGGCCTCGGCCACCGCATATACATGCAGCTGATCAGAGCCGGCAAACCTTATCTATCCAAGAATAGCTGTACCATACTGGCCCGAGCCCTAATTTTGCTCAAATTGGACTACTGACACTCCCTGTACCTAGGCGCTAGCAAGTACATTGTTAAAAAGATCCAAATCCTCCAGAATAATGCTTTGAGAGCGGCACACTGCATTACTAGAAAGGAGCAGATCTCAGAGGCAAGGAGACAGAACAAATGGCTGTCCACCAGCGACAAAATCCTGCTCAAAACTGCATCGCTAACCCATAAATGCCTGAACACTGCTGCACCTCGTTACCTTGTGGAGAGAATTAACAGAAACATTCCTAGCCGGCCAACTAGGATTGCCAACACAGAGTGTCTAGTCGGATCTAGGTTCAAATTGACAAAAGCTGGAGGGAGCAGTTTCCCGGTCAGAGCAACCAAGTTATGGAACTCCCTCCCCCCAAACCTTTCTGAACTTCAGACATAACACCCTTAAATGGCTCAGAGATAAAGACCACTAACTTGCCCCAGTGACTGACCTCTGTCTTAATGCTTCACAGCTTTACCCGCCAGATCCCACAGTAATAGATACTGCAAAGCTTAATATATGTTTAATTTCAACCTTGTAAATGATGTAATTACACTCTGATTATTCCCTTGTGCGTGTATATATTTGGCACTCAGCCTCCTCATGGTATCTTATCTGTAAACTGTATACCTCCTATGTAACCTGTGTAACTATAAGCTGAAAGTATTCATGTTTCTTCATGTTCCTCTGCGCCCTGATAACCCTGGGTATGGTGCGCATTACAAATAAATAAACAAACAAATAAATAAGCAAACAACGTGTGGGTGAGTGTCAATGGGAAAATAGGGACAGGATTGATAACACCCTTTAAAGGCCTGGGGGATATTTAACTCCCTATGAAGGGAAATGGGGTTACTGCATCTCATCCAAGGGTGCCTCATACCCCTCCCACGTCTCTTCCACCCCAGAGATCCTCCATCATATATCCAACCCCAGGGTCAGGATCCAAAATTGATGGCCTTTCCCTAGCCCCCGAGGAGGAGGATATTTTGGGGAAAGAAGTGAGGACGCTCTCAGATTCCTCACAGGATGTTGAGATCAATGAATGTGCCAAACTATCTACCATGCTGTACTCTGCAGACCCAGCGGTCCACAAGCTTTTCAAGACACTGCAGCCCAGAGACAACCCCTACACTGCTGCTTTCGAGGTGCTCAATGAATATTGTACTCGCATGGTCAATCTCGACTACGAGCGCTTCTGGTTGAGGTTGGCGAGACAGAATGAGGACGAGAGCCTAGATGCATTCCATGGGAGATTGAGACATCTTGTCCTGCGCAATAGGAAATGAGGAGGAAGAAATCAGGCAACCGATGATCTTTGTGTGCAACTCTGCCAAAATGAGGAGACAGACCCTTTGGGAGCCAGGAATAATGCTGGCTAGAATCCTGGAGGTGGGGCGATCCCATGGGCTCGCAGAAGTGACAGCATCTGCCATGGATGCGACAATGAAGGCGTTAAAGCTGGAAGACGTCTGTGTGGTACGGAGACTGCAAGGAGGTAAGACCTTCAGAAAGAGTGAATGGCCCAGGAAAGATTCTGGTGCAGGACACGCTCCATCCTGCCCACAGTGTGGATGGTATCTACCGCATGTAAATGAATGTCCTGCCAAAGGTCCCCCATGTGGGAGGTGCAGGATGGTTGACCACTTCGCAAGGGTTTGTCGAGCCCCGTCACCAGCCACCCCCTCGAGAGAATATGCCAGACTGAGAGTTTGGGCACTACTGCACAAACAGTCTGTTGCTCAATTCACACCAACTGAAGGGAAAGAGCCTAAGTATGAAGATGATGAAGATGTCTTCTTCCTTTTTGGCGTACAAGAGAACAAGCAGGAATTTAGACAGCATGTGTTTGAAAACTACAGCGCCCTAGAAATGACCACCCGTGGCGAAGCACCCAGCAAATAACTGGTCACCCTGTCCTAACCACTGATGAGCATCATCAGAGGTGGAGGAAATGGGGTGCAGGCCGGTCCGACTAGAGGCACCGATAGAATCTTGTCACGACAGCCAGACTGTCGCAATTAGCCCCAACAGTAACTGCACTGGCCTATCACAGATAGCAGAAAGCGCCGGCATCTGAGGGTATATTGGACCTGTAGGCCCCTGTGCCCGAGTAGAGGAGGGAAGACACTGTCCACCGTCTCATATGGTGCCAGGCTTTTGCACCACCACAGAGACAGCCTACCATAAAAGATACACCGAGGCAGCTTATTTATTTTATTAATTTTTTCATTTACAGCAGCGCTCAAAGCCCAGAGGCATCTAGGTGCTAGTTATGGGCCAGCACAGATGACAAGCGGGGACACAGAAGGCAAATATGGGGAAAAGTAAAACCCTGAGGAAACAAGGCGATAGCTAAGTTAAACGGTTGAAATAGTTAGTTACATACTTGCACGACCAGGATAAGATAAGGCATCTTTGAATAAAGCAAAACATCTATGCTACAGTGACGTGAATGGCAATGCGACCTGCGTTTCTAAATAAGACAGTATGACGCGCCCTGATGCGCTCCGGCTGCATTCCTGTTCTTCATTAACAAAGGGTTAAGGGTATTCATGGATGTTTTTGTGCTTGTCTATATTGACGAACTTTTGATTTACACACACAGTCAAGACGAACACCCAGAGCATGTGAGGAAGGTATGGAAGAAGCTTAGAGAAAACCTGACTGTTGGCAAAACTTGAAAAGAGCCGATTCCATACCGAGGTGGTCTTGACATGAATCATGTAAGGGAGCAAGAGTGAGATATTGGGCGTCTCAATCAGGCTACAAGGAGGTGCAAAGCTTTTCAAGATTTGCACATTCCTACAGAAGATTCATTAAAGACTTCTCACATAAAGTAGCTCACATTACTCAATTGCTAAAGAAAGGAGTTAAATTTGCATGGTGTGAAAAACCTGAGGGTTTTTCCCTTCCCCCTACTGGGGATCTTCCAAACAGGTGGCCAGGGGAGGGCCATGGCTTTATGATCCCGACCCTGGGGGTGGACTGGTGAAGGAGGATCACCTGGGTGGAGGGTCCTCTGGGATTGAGGAGGGATTAACCAACAGTGAGACATAGTATACCCCCTTTCAGAGCCCCCACTATCCAACATTCCCTCAGCAGACATGACATTCTGTAACCCAGAACCCCTTTTTTTCCTGAACGCTCCTCGTTTAAACAGTCAAGATATCATTGTGACGGAAAAGCTACAGGGACGCTACTATTTCCATGAATGTCCCGTTAACAAGGTCAGGCGAAATCAGGCACTGAATGAACATTGTAGCTACCTGAAGCCTGTTACTACTCATCAGGTGTATAAAAGGAGTAACCAAATGAGAGTCTAGGAGCGAGTTGGAGCCGGCGAAGGAACCAGAGTCAGAGACTGAGCTAAGAGGCTATCAATAAGGTCTGAGCACCCAGAGGGAGGCTGGTGGAGAACGGACCACAGAGATGCTGAGAGGCAGTGGTTTGAGAGGGCCACAGAGAGTGTGGCCAGAGAGCCGTGCCTCCAAGGAGCCGGAAGGGGATGGTGTGGAAAGTTGCTGTCTAAGGACAGAAACCTTGAAGGTGTTAATTCCTCTAGACCAGAGAGGCCTCCTAGGAGTGTAGGAGCGCCGGAGCGGTGAGCGAGGAGTCCCTGACCACAACACGGAAACTGTAACAGCTAAGCGTCCCTGGTTTACCGGCCGTGGTCCGTGCAAGGGTGTACTCTTCCCTTCCCTGGAGCAGAGACAGTTCCCATGAATACCACGCCCCAGCCTGCTGGGTAGGGAGGGGCGCTGCACCTGCCAAATAAAATTGCTGTAAACAGGAGATGGGCTACACCCTGAGTTCTATGGTGATTAACAGACAGGCACCAGAGTGAACTCTATAGGGATCCCAATGAGGACCCCTCATTATTAAACATACCCATTCTTAAAATCTAGACCCTAGGATTCCACTGATGTGAGCTGCATCCAAGCAGGGACCGGCCGCGTCAGCTCACCCTTCCTTGGAGGGTCTCAGGGACCCTAAGGATGAGCTTGCCACAACCAATCTCCTTCCTAAACTCAGGTACCTCCAACATGAAGAGTGAGACCAGTGGATGGCCTGTATGTGTGGTTGCATCTTGCAGGGCGGCCTCAGGCAGGCCACCAGCCTATCCCTCTATCCCACGCCAGAGTACCTCCCCTCCACTCCCACTTACGCTGCTTATGTACCCTATTGACAAGCAAGGGAGTGTTTTCCACAAACTTTGCAGATGATACTCAACTGATCTTGGAGTTGAGTGGTTACCACACCACAGATAATAACAAGCTATCGGTCATCTACAATTCCATCGAGTCGTGGATGAAAACAAGTTGGATGTGCCTCAATGGAATCAAGACCGAGCTAATGACATTCAGTTCCCATTCATCCCTTAGAATCAAAGATTCAACAATTGGAGTCTCAGATAAAGTTAAGACACTAGGGGCCTCATCACGAGTTGGGCGGTAATCCTGCGGATTTCCTGTCGAGTGGTATTAGCGCTAATGCCAAGCCCCCCGGCGGAAAGGCCGCCAGATCACAAGTTGGATCATGGCGTTAACACAAATAGCGCACGACGTAGAAATCGGCCAAGAACCCGTAAATCCAGCGCACTGTGCGCTACCGCCATGCCAATAGCACACGCTATTAGCGGCGGGAAACACATCACCGGCGGAACAGGAAATAAAGCGGCGGCCATCTTGGCAATCACAATCCGTCAAATATCACAGCCCCTGCAAGCCATCCACCCCCGGGAAGAGTAAAAATGTCACAGGAGCGCACTAGGGGCAAGTCAACCCTGGACAGGATCCGGAAACCTAAATTCAGTGACCAGGAGCTGGCTGTACTTGTGGAGGAGGCAGTGACCCACCATGATGAACTACACAGTGCACAGCAGCGCAAGACAAGCAGGCAGCGTTGTGCACAGATCTGGCGGGACATCAGCCAGAGGGTGTCTGCAGTGGGGCGCGTGCCCCAGGATGGGGAGGACTGTCGGAAGCGCCTCAATGACCTGCGTGTGAGAGTACATGGCATACTATCTCAGCCCAGGAGTGCAAGCATGGGCACTGGAGGAGGGCCACCACCACCCGATTTCACGCCCTGGGAGGAGAGGATGACAGCGCTCATCGACATGGGCACCATAGAGGGAGTTGGCGGAGCAGAGGCTGGCACTGGTATCTAGCAGGCTCCAGGTGAGACCCCAGCCCCAAATGCATGAATCTGAAAGGACCACACATGCAGACCCTGAGTGAATTAATGTGCATGGAATGTGTGTGAGGCACTGCAGACACCCATAACTGAGCCTTAGTACCACTGTACCTTAGCACCCCCTAGACACTCCTGTACGTGCACTGCATCAAAACAAAGGCCAGAGGACAGACATCCATGGCCATGGCACAGCTACGTAGAGTGTGAGTATGCATGAATCAACCCCCAGCACCATGTGCACGGTGCATCCCCATGGCGCATGTGATGATGACACACAATCATGTCCGTGCAGTGTCCCTCCACACTGACACATTCCACCAATCACAAGATGGGGATAGAACACAATGCAAGTGCAATCCATGATTGCTACTGTCTACAATCCACTTTATGGCATGAAATGCATGATACCAATGTAGACCGCCCTCAACTCAATCCACACCCTATGTCCCCCACAGGCACACAGGGATCACCACAGGATGACGGTGACGGTAAAAAGGCCACTGCATCACAGTGGCCAAGGCAGCACTCCTTGACCAGCACCACCAACCCGCAAAGGGGCCGCCCGGAAGCACACCGACGCCGGACCCATCCCACATCACCACACCGCAGCCCTACCAGACGGCTGCAGCACCCACATGGCCGCAGGTGGTCAGCGCCTACCTCACCCCAACCCATCATGCAGACACGCGATGTGGAGTGAGCCACCTGTGGGGCAGAGCCCAATGAGGGAGACACACCTACAGCTGCACCTCATCCAGGACTGTTGCGTTCGCCCAACCCGGCGACTGCGAAGGGATGTCCACACCTCATGCGAGCCTGGAGCCAATTACACCAGTAGCACCCACCCCACGTGTTCATGTGCGTCGTGTCCGCACACCAGAGCCTGACATCGACACACCATCATATGGCACCCCAGATGATAGGCACTCGGACCACAGCAGCCCCATCGCAGCTGGCAACATGTCCCCATGCAGCCACGCCCCCAGGCAGCACACAGCTGCCTGCCCGGTCCCAGCCGCACCTGGTGTAGCTTTCATCACGGGAGCTGCCGTGATGGGACGGCTGGACATAATAGAGGCCAAACAGGCAAAAGTGGAGTCCATGGCCAAAGTGCACAGCCGGCACATCAAGGCCATCAGTGGAGCCATACGGCATGGCTGCAAGTACATGGCCCGAGACAACGCACGCACACGGAAAGTGGTGGAGAAATGCACCACGGCCCTGACAGGTTTCGGCCAAAGGGTACGGGAGTTGTGTGAGGCAGTATCTGCACATGCAGAGCAGACAAGGGAATCAAACAACCTTCTCCGCCAGCAGCTGCAGGTCACTGGGTCAGTCCCATCGACCTCCACTACACCCACGGAGGGATCCCTGGAACCTTCACCGAGGCGCCGTTCATTGCACTACCTGAGATCCCACACACCAGAGGGCCCAGGACCTGGAAAGCGCCCACGGCCATCATAGATGGACATGGCATTGTTGGATGTGCCCTGAGGACATGCACCTACATGCACTGTTTTGGGGAGTGCACTGGGGGAAGGGGGGATTGTGTGCTGGGTGTTCACTGGGGGAGGGGGTATTGTGTGCTGGGTGTTCATTGGGGGAAAGGGGGATTGTGTGCTGGGTGTTCACTGGGGGGAGGGGGGATTGTGTGCTGGGTGTTCACTGGGGCAAGGGGGATTGTGTGCTGGGTGTTCACTGGGGGAGTGGGGATTGTGTGCTGGGTGTTCACTGGGGGAGTGGAGATTGTGTGCTGGGTGTTCCCTGGTGGAGGGGGGATTGTGTGCTGGGTGTTCACTGGAGGGAGGGGGGATTGTGTGCTGAGTGTTCACTGGGGAAGGAGGGATTGTGTGCTGGGTGTTCATCCGGGGGGATTGTGTGCTGGGTGTTCACTGGGGGGGATTGTGTGCTGGGTGTTCACTGGAGGGGATTGTGTGCTGGGTGTTCACTGGGGGGAGGGGGTATTGTGTGCTGGGTGTTCACTGGGGGAAGGGGGGATTGTGTGCTGGGTGTTCACTGGGGGAGGGGAGATTGTGTGCCTGGTGTTCACTGGGGGTGGGGGTTGTGTGCTGGGTGTTCACTGGGGGGAGGGGGATTGTGTGTTGGGTGTTCACTGGGGGAGGGAGATTGTGTGCTGGGGAGTTCACTGGGGGAGGGGGATTGTGTGTTGGGGAGTTCACTGGGGAGAGGGGGATTGTGTGCTGGGGCGTTCACTGGGGGAGGGGGATTATGTGCTGGGGTGTTCACTGGGGGTAGGGGGGATTGTGTGCTGGGTGTTCACTGGGGGGATTGTGTGCTGGGTGTTCACTGGGGGGATTGTGTGCTGGGTGTTCACCGGAGGGGATTGTGTGCTGGGTGTTCACTGGGGGGAGGGGGGATTGTGTGTTGGGTGTTCACTGGGGAAGGGAGATTGTGTGCTGGGTGTTCACTGGCGAAGGGGGATTGTGTGCTGGGTGTTCACTGGGGGAAGGGGGGATTGTGTGCTGGGTGTTCACTGGGGGGAGGGGGGATTGTGTGCCTGGTATTCACTGGGGGGGGGGATTGTGTGCTGGGTGTTCACTGGGGGGAGGGGGATTGTGTGTTGGGTGTTCACTGGGGAGGGAGATTGTGTGCTGGGGAGTTCACTGGGGGAGGGGGGATTGTGTGCTGGGGTGTTCACTGGGGGGAGGAGGGATTGTGTGCTGGGTGTTCACTGGGGGGATTGTGTGCTGGGTGTTCACTGGGGGGGATTGTGTGCTGGGTGTTCACTGGGGGAGGGGGGGTTGTGTGCTGGGTGTTCACTGGGGGAAGGGGGGATTGTGTGCTGGGTGTTCACTGGGAGAGGGGGGATTGTGTGCTGGGTGTTCACTGCGGGGGATTGTGTGCTGGGTGTTCACTGGGGGGAGGGGGGATTGTGTGCTGGGTGTTCACTGGGGGAGGGGGGATTGTGTGCTGGGTGTTCACTGGGGGAGGGGGGTTTGTGTGCTGGGTGTTCACTACAGGGGATTGTGTGCTGGGTGTTCAATGGGGGGAGGGGGGATTGTGTGCTGGGTGTTCACTGGGGGAGGGGGGATTGTGTGCTGGGTCTTCACTGGGGGGAGGGGGGATTGTATGCTAGATGTTCACTGGGGGAGGGAGGGAGGATTGTTTGCTGGGGAGTTCACTGGGGGAGGGGGGATTGTGTGCTGGGAGTTGACTGGGGAGAGGGGGGTTGTGTGCTGGGAGTTGACTGGGGGGTATTGTGTGCTGGGTGTTCACTGGGGGGGATTGTGTGCTGGGTGTTCACTGGGGAGAGGGGGATTGTGTGCTGGGTGTTCACTGGGGAGGGGAGATTGTGTGCTGGGTGTTCACTGGGGGAGAGGGGATTGTGTGCTAGGCTTTCACTGGGGGAAGGGGGATTGTGTGCTAGATGTTCACTGGGGGGAGGGGGGATTGTGTTCTGGGGAGTTCACTGGGGGAGGGGGGATTGTGTGCTGGGAGTTGACTGGGGAGAGGGGGGATTGTGTGCTGGGAGGTGACTGGGGGAGGGGGGATTGTGTGCTGGGAGTTGACTGGGGAGAGGGGGGATTGTGTGCTGGGAGGTGACTGGGGGGGATTGTGTGCTGGGTGTTCACTGGGGGCGATTGTGTGCTGGGTGTTCACTGGGGGAGGGGGGGTTGTGTGCTGGGTGTTCACTGGGGGATATTGATATTGATATTTTATTTCTGTCGCGCTCACACACAAGTGTTTCAGAGCGCGACAAGGCAGGGGAAGGGGAACAGGGGAGAACAAAAACAACGATCTTACTAGGCCCAGTGACATTGAGAACGTGCAAGTGCAGGGTAGAGGGGGAAAGGGGAGAAGTGCATGGAAGGGGGAACAAAAGGAGAGTGCGGAGCGAGAAGGAAAAAACAAAAATAATAAATAAAAAGGCAATACACAATGGGAGGGGGGATTGTGTGCTGGCTGTTCACTGGGGGATTGTGTGCTGGTTCTTCACTGGGGAGGGGGGATTGTGTGCTGGTTGTTCACTGGGGGAGGGGGGATTGTGTGCTGGGTGTTCACTGGGGAGGGGGGAATGTGTGCTGGGTGTTCACTGGGGGAGGGGGGAATGTGTGCTGGGTGTTCTCTGGGGGGATGAGGGATTGTGTGCTGGGTGTTCACTGGGGGGGTTGTGTGCTGGGTGTTCACTGGGGGGAGGGGGGATTGTGTGCTGGGTGTTCACTGGGGTGAGGGGGGATTGTGTGCTGGGTGTTCATTGGGGAGGGGGGAATGTGTGCTGGGTGTTCTCTGGGGGGATGAGGGATTGTGTGCTGGGTGTTCACTGGGGGGGATTGTGTGCTGGGTGTTCACTGGGGGGAGGGGGGATTGTGTCCTGGGTGTTCACTGGGGGGAGGGGGGATTGTGTGCTGGGTGTTCACTGGGGAGGGGGGAATGTGTGCTGGGTGTTCTCTGGGGGGATGAGGGATTGTGTGCTGTGTGTTCACTGGGGGGATTGTGTGCTGGGTGTTCACTGGGGGGAGGGGGGATTGTGTGCTGGGTGTTCACTGGGGGAAGGGGGAGTGCGTGCTGGGTGTTCATTGGGGGGATGAGGGATTGTGTGCTGGGTGTTCACTGGGGGGGATTGTGTGCTGGGTGTTCACTGGAGGGAGGGGGGATTGTGTGCTGGGTGTTCATTGGGGGAGGGGGGATTTTGTGCTGGGGAGTTCACTGGGGGAGGGGGGTTGTGTGCTGGGGAGTTCACTTGGGGAGGGGGAATTGTGTGCTGGGGTGTTCACTGGGGGGAGGGGGGATTGTGTGCCGGGTGTTCACAGGGGGAGGGGGGATTGTGTGCTGGGTGTTCACTGGGGAAGGGGGGATTGTGTGCTGGGTGTTCACTAGGGGATTGTGTGCTGGGTGTTCACTGGGGGGATTGTGTGCTAGCTGTTCACTGGGGGGAGGGGTGATTGTGTGCTGCGTGTTCACTGGGGGGAGGGGGGATTGTGTGCTGGATGTTCACTGGGGGAGGGGGGATTGTGTGCTGGGGAGTTCACTGGAGGGGAGGGGGGATTGTGTGCTGGGTGTTCTCTGGGGGGATTGTGTGCTGGGTGTTCACTGGGGGGAGGGGGGATTGTGTGCTGGGTGTTCACTGGGGGAGGGGGAATTGTGTGCTGGGTGTTCACTGAGGGGAGGGGGGATTGTGTGCTGGCTGTTCACGGGGGGAGGAGGGATTGTGTGCTGGGTGTTCACTGGGGGAGGGGGGATTGTGTGCTGGGTGTTCACTGGAGGAGGGGGGACTCTGTGCTGGGTGTTCACTGGGGGGATGGGGGATTGTGTGCTGGGTGTTCACTGGGGGGGATTGTGTGCTGGGTGCTCACTGGGGGGGATTGTGTGCTGGGTGTTCACTGGGGGAGGGGGGATAGTGTGCTGGGTGTTCACTGGGGGCAAGGGGGATTGTGTGCTGGGTGTTCATTGGGGGGCGGGTGGGGATTGTGTGCTGGGTGTTCACTGGGGGAGGGGGGACTGTGTGCTGGGTGTTCACTGGGGGCAGGGGGGGTTGTGTGCTGGGTGTTCACTGAGGGGAGGGGGGATTCTGTGCTGGGTGTTCAATGGGGGGAAGGGCGATTGTGTGCTGCGTGTTCACTGGGGGCAAGGGGGATTGTGTGCTGGGTGTTCACTGGGGGCAGGGGGGATTGTGTGCTGGGTGTTCACTGAGGGGAGGGGGGATTCTGTGCTGGGTGTTCAATGGGGGGAAGGGCGATTGTGTGCTGCGTGTTCACTGGGGGGAGGGGGGATTGTGTGCTGGGTGTTCACTGGGGGGCGGGTGGGGATTGTGTGCTGGGTGTTCACTGGGGGAAGGGGGGATTGTGTGCTGGGTGTTTACTGGGGGGAGGGGGGATTGTGTGCTGGGTTTTCACTGGGGGGAGGGGGGATTGTGTGCTGGGTGTTCACTGGGGGAGGGGGGATTGTGTGCTGGGTTTTCACTGGGGTGTGGGGGGATTGTGTGCTGGGTGTTCACTGGGGGAGGGGGGATTGTGTGCTGGGTGTTCACTGGGGGAGGGGGGATTGTGTGCTGGGTGTTCACTGGGGGAAGGGGGGATTGTGTGCTGGGTCTTCACTGGGGGGAGGGGGGATTGTGTGCTGGGCTTTCACTGGGGGAAGGGGGATTGTGTGCTGGGTGTTCACTGGGGGGGGTTGTGTGCTGGGCGTTCACTGGGGGGAGGGGGGATTGTGTGCTGGGTGTTCACTGGGGCGAGGGGGGATTGTGTGCTGGTGTTCACTGGGGGGCGGGTGGGGATTGTGTGCTGGGTGTTCACTGGGGGAAGGGGGGATTGTGTGCTGGTCTTCACTGGGGGGAGGGGGGATTGTGTGCTGGGCTTTCACTGGGGGAAGGGGGATTGTGTGCTGGGTGTTCACTGGGGGGGTTGTGTGCTGGGTGTTCACTGGGGGAGGAGGGATTGTCAAACATTTAATAAATCACGTTCATAATTCATACAAAGCATGGACAGTCATGATTGTGATAAAGTGCTCTTTAATGTTCAAGTGCTATGTGTCAAATGTAGCATCACCAGTATCACAAATAATTCTCAGTCAAGCCCTGTCTGGCCAACCTCCCTTCCCTCACCTCATTCCTGTGTGCACGTGCAACACTTTCTGCCACATCACCATCCTGAGGTGGCTGCACATGAGCATGGGGGGGCAGTGGCACATTCCTGCGACAGCAAATGTTGTGCATCATGGCACATGTAAGTACGATTTTGCCAACTTTTTCAGGTGCATACATCAATCCCCCTCCCGTACGGTCTAGGCACCAGAAGCGTGCCTTCAACAGTCCAAATGCCCTCTCCACGCATATGCGTGTACGTCCATGGCCAATGTTGTATGCAGGCTCAACTGCAGTGTGTGGATGACGCACAGGGGTCATGAGCCATGTGTACTGGGGATAGCCACAGTCACCTGCAGGGGGGAGAATGCAGGTATGGGGACAAAGTAGGTTCAGTGGGTGCACAAGGCTCAGTCATCAGTGACATTGTCAGCAGGATCAAGTTTGTGTTGAAGAGGTCATGCTATCTCATTGCAATGTTGGCATACACCCTTCGCCTTCCGGGACATGCATGGTCTGAGGTTGCCAGGCAGCTGTGTATCAATGCATATGTGAGTCCTTATGTGTATCACACTCACGTACTACATGTTCACTAGTTATCATATGGTCATGGGTTAAACTTACTACTAGGACCACCCCAGTGTCTAAATGTAACAGTACTCTGTCCCTTGTCACTGGGTGAGGGGACCCTTGTATCTGCTTGTGCATGCAACATGTTAGCCCATGTGTCATTGGCATTCCCTTTGGCTGCTGTTGCGTTTGCTGATTGGCACAATTATGTACAGTTCTCCAGGCATGTGATTGGCCAATCAGGGGTCCGTGTTTCAGGGATGTACATTGTCGTGAATCAAACTAGTTTTGTGTAGTGCTTTTGTGGATGTGCCTACTTTCGCGCACCATTGGCATGACTGTCGGGTGGCCAGGGTGGGATGTCTCTGCTGTGTCAGGGTGAGAAGCAATACTGCGACACACACAGGAGGCTTTGTGGTAGTTGGGCTTCCATATGTGACTGTGCTGGCACATGTCTTTGCCATTCAGACTGGGTGTGTTCTTCCGTGTTGAACATGTCCAAGGGTTCTCGTGCGAGGTGCATGCATGGGAATGTTGCACTGCTGCTGCTGCCTATGTCTCCTGCTGGCTTGCAGGGATTTCACTGTGTATGTCCAGCCCCATCAGATGTCATTTAACATGCATTACGGACTACATTTGTTCTCACCCAGCAACCATGTGTTTTGCCCTCGGTGCCTTTCCATGTACGCTGGCAAGGTACTGTTGTGCAGGACCATGGAGTCGTGGGTGGATCCTGGGTAGCGGGCACAGCAGTGGCTGAAGGTGAGGTCAGGGCCACATGTCATCTGCACATTCATGGAATGGTAATTTTTCTGGTTTCTGTAGGCTGCCTCATGTGCCTGGGGTGGTACTAGTGCTACATGTGTGCAGTCCAGGGCTGCTATGACATTCAGGACTTGGGCAATGGCATGGAATTGACCCTTCAGCTGGTTCACCTGTGCTTGTGTGGCTGGCAATTGCAATGTGCTCAATCACATGGAGCAGCAGTGCATCCAGCACCTGTCCCAGCATGGCACTGAAGGTGGACTGGGCCATGCCGTGCATCATGGCAACGGTGTATTGGTAGCTGCCAGTCCCGAGGTATTGTAGCACGGACACAAGCTTCACGAGCGGGGGCACTGCAGTCCTGATAGCTATACGGCTGCCGATGTCAGCATGGATTGTGTCCTGCAACTGGGTGATGGTTGCCCTGTCCAGCCTATACTCGGTCAACAACTGCCCATCAGTCAGGGCCCAGGGTGTTGGCCTGACCCTGGGGATGGCTGGCCGCCTTGCTGGTGCTGCTCTCCTCCTCCTCCTCCTTCTCCTCATCCCCACCACCCCCTGCGCTCCCAGGGCCCTGGCCTGGTTGGCTGGCCTCTGTAGCTCCAGGCGCAGCAGGTAAATGTCCACATCAAGGCTCCCAGCTCCAAATGTCAGCATGTTGTTTGAAAGTGTGTATTGAGTATGGGTGGGCCTTTTGTAGGCCTCTGATGTGCATTGTTTTCACATGGGCCCTTATTTCTGTCTCCTCCCTGCTCCTGCTGGTGTAATGGTGTTGGGGAGGGTGTGTTGTGCATGGGTGCGTCCTTTGTAGGCCTGTGATTTGCATTGTTTTCACCTGGGCCCTTATTTCTGTCTCTTCCCTGCTCCTGCTGGTGTAATGGTGTTGGGGAGGGTGTGTTGTGCATGGGTGGGTCCTTTGTAGGCCTCTAATTTGCAGTGGGTCCACCTAGGTCCTTATTGCTGTCTCCTCGCTGCACCTGCTGGTGTTATGGTGTTGGGGAGGGTGTGTTGTGCATTGGTGGGTCCTTTGTAGGCCTCTGATTTGCATTGGTTTAACCTGGGCCCTTATTGCTGTCTCCTCCCTGCTCCTGCTGCTATGGTGTTGGGGAGGGTGTGTTGTGAATGGGTGGGTCCTTTGTAGGCCTCTGATCTGCAGTGGGTCCACCTGGGTCCTTATTGCTGTCTCCTCCCTGCTCCTGCTGGTGTTCTGGTGTTGGGGAGGGTGTGTTGTGCATGGGTGGCTCCTTTGTAGGCCTCTGATTTGCATTGGTTTCACCTGGGTCCTTATTGCTGTCTCCTTCCTGCTGGTGTTATGGTGTTGGGGAGGATGTGTTGTGCATGGGTGGGTCCTTTGTAGGCCTCTGATCTGCAGTGGGTCCACCTGGGTCCTTATTGCTGTCTCCTCCCTGCTCCTGCTGGTGTAATGGTGTTGGGGAGGGTGTGTTGTGCATGGGTGAGCCCTTTGTAGGCCTCTGATTTGCAATGGGTCCACCTGGGTCCTTATGGCTGTCTCCTCCCTGCTCCTGCTGGTGTAAAGGTGTTGGGGGGTGTGTGCTGTGTATGGGTGGGTCCTTTGTAGGCCTCTGATTTGCATAGGTTCCACCTGGGCCCTTATTGATGTCTCCTCCCTGCTCCTGCTGGTGTAATGGTGTTGGGGAGGGTGTGTTGTGCATGGGGGGCTCCTTTGTAGGCCTCTGATTTGCATTGTCTTCACCTGGGCCCTTATTGCTGTCTCCTCCCTGCTCCTGCTGGTGTTATGGTGTTGGGGAGGGTGTGTTGCGCATGGCTGGATCCTTTGTAGGCCTCTGATTTGCAGTGGGTACACCTGGGCCCTTATTGCTGTCTCCTCTCTACTCCTCCTGGTGTAATGGTGTTGGGGAGGGTGTGTTGTGCATGGGTGCGTCCTTTGTAGGTCTCTGATTTGCATGGTTTCACCTCGGCCCTTATTGCTGTCTCCTCCCTGCTCCTGCTGGTGTAATGGTGTTGGGGAGGGTGTGTTGTGCATGGGTGGATCCTTTGTAGGCCTCTGATTTGCATTGGTTTCACCTGGGCCCTTATTGCTGTCTCCTCCCTGCTCCTGCTGGTGTTATGGTGTTCGGGAGGGTGTGTTGTGCATGGGTGGGCCCTTTGTAGGCCTCTGATTTGCAGTGGGTCCACCTGGGCCCTTATTGCTGTCTCCTCCCTGCTCCTGCTGGTGTAATGGTGTTGGGGAGGGTGTGTTGTGCATGGGTGGCTCCTTTGTAGGCCTCTGATTTGCATTGGTTTCACCTGGGCCCTTATTGCTGTCTCCTCCCTGCTCCTGCTGGTGTAATGGTGTTGGGGAGGGTGTGTTGTGCATGGGTGGGTCCTTTGTAGACCTCTGATTTGCATTGGTTTCACCTGGGCCCTTATTGCTGTCTCCTCCCTGCTCCGGCTGGTGTAATGGTGTTTGGGGAGGGTGTGTTGTGCATGGGGGGGGGGTCCTTTGTAGGCCTCTGATTTGCATTGGTTCCACCTGGGCCCTTATTGCTGTCTCCTCCCTGCTGCTGCTGGTGTAATTGTGTTGGGGAGGGTGTGTTGTGCATGGGTGGCTCTTTTGTAGGCCTCTGATTTGCAGTGGGTCCACCTGGACCCTTCTTGCTGTCTCCTCCCTGCTCCTGCTGGTGTTCTGGTGTTGGGGAGGGTGTGTTGTGCATGGGTGGCTCCTTTGTAGGCCTCTGATTTGCATTGGTTTCACCTGGGTCCTTATTGCTGTCTCCTCCCTGCTGGTGTTATGGTGTTGGGGAGGATGTGTTGTGCATGGGTGGGTCCTTTGTAGGCCTCTGATCTGCAGTGGGTCCACCTGGGTCCTTATTGCTGTCTCCTCCCTGCTCCGGCTGGTGGAATGGTGTTGGGGAGGATGTGTTGTGCATGGGTGGGTCCTTTGTAGGCCTCTGATTTGCATTGGTATCTCCTGGCCCCTTATTGCTGTCTCCTCCCTGCTCCTGCTGGTGTAATGGTGTTGGGGTGTGTGTGCTGTGCATGGGTGGGTCCTTTGTAGGCCTCTGATTTGCATAGGTTCCACCTGGGCCCTTATTGCTGTCTCCTCCCTGTTCCTGCTGGTGTTCTGGTGTTGGGGAGGGTGTGTTGTGCATGGGTGGGTCCTTTGTAGGCCTCTGATTTGCATTGGTATCTCCTGGGCCCTTATTGCTGTCTCCTCCCTGCTCCTACTGGTGTAATGGTGTTGGGGTGTGTGTGCTGTGCATGGGTGGGTCCTTTGTAGGCCTCTGATTTGCATAGGTTCCACCTGGGCCCTTATTGCTGTCTCCTCCCTGCTCCTGCTGGTGTAATGATGTTGGGGAGGGTGTGTTGTGCATGGGTGGCTCCTTTGTAGGCCTCTGATTTGCATTGGTTTCACCTGGGCCCTTATTGCTGTCTCCTCCCTGCTCCTGCTGGTGTTATGGTGTTGGGGAGGGTGTGTTGTGCATGGGTGGGTCCTTTGTAGGCCTCTGATTTGCAGTGGGTCCACCTGGACCCTTATTGCTGTCTCCTCCCTGCTCCTGCTGGTGTAATGTGTTGGGGAGGGTGTGTTGTGCATGGGTGGGTCCTTTGTATGCCTCTGATTTACATTGGTTTCACCTGGGCACTTTTTGCTCTGTCCTGTGTTCTTTTGCCTCCAGCATTTGGCTAGGGGTATTTTGGGCGTATTTTCTGCTGCTTTTCTGGCGCTAATAGCGCATATGCCGGGCTTGTGATTGCTCTGTAATAGCGCAAATGGATACTGGCGCTATTACAGCCGGCGCTATTACAGCCGGCGCTATTACAGTCGGCTGTACTTGCGCCGGCTGTAATAGCACCGGCTGTATTTGTACTCGTGATCCGGCGGACCCTTAAATGCGGCGGTAATAGCATTACCGCCGGGTTTAAGGGTTACTGCCCAACTCGTGATGAGGCCCTAGGTGTCTATCTGCAAGCATCACTGGGAGCTGAGGCTCAAGTTGCATATCTCAAACGCAACTGCCAATACCATCAAAGACTCTTGAGATGAATGAGGCCACTGCTGAGTCAACAGAATAGTTCCATCATTGCCAGAGCTACGATTCTGTCAAGACTTGACTACGGGAACTCACTGATGTTAGGAGCCAGCAGCAAATGCATCAAGCAGTGTCAGGTTATTCAAAATAACGCTGTTAGGACCATTATGGTCCAAGAGAGAGCACATTACTGGAAACAGAAGCACATTACTGGCAACAGAAAAGATCTTCATTGGCGAGCTATAGAAGATTGCATTATGTTCAAATGATTGACCCTCGTTTATCACTACCTGTTTGGGGAAGCCCACTCCTATCTGAAAAAGCAATTCACCCTATACGAGCGAAGTCCTACCCCCAGATCTAGAGCCCAAGGACCACTAAAAGTCAGCTCATCAAAAAGAGTCAATGGACTAGGGAGGGCTTTTTCCTCTAAAGCAGCCATCAGATGGAATGAGCTGCTTAGCCATTTGAAAGTAGAATCCAACTATCTATGTTTCAGAAAGAAACTCAAAACTCTGCTTTTTAAATAATTGATCACTTGAGTACTAAGACATGAATTCCTTCATCAATACACTGACACTTAAAGAGTTATCATACCATGTTGTCCCATCACTTTTTGTTGTCCCTGTCTACACGTAACGCGCCCTCATGCCTGCGGGCTGCAGTGCTATATAAATATATAAAATAAATGAAATAAATAAATAACAATGGTCATCTACATAATATCCTATCTATCCCTAATTAACAGTTACCCTACTTAACATTCCCCTAATAGCCCAAATCTCTCCTTCCCCCTACTTAACATTTACCCTACATAACATTAATCACATATACACATAACTACGCATACATATATACAACATAAAACACTATATCACAAATGGGTAACTACTGCACTGTACCTTGAGGTCTGTCCTGGGGCGCTGTCCCTGAATGGATGAAAGGCTGGAGCGTGCTGGTTGCAGGCTGGTCCTGTTGACATTTCATGGTGGGGGCCCATTCCCCACAGGTCTGTTCTGAGGCCTGGCCTCTCTTCTGTTTTCAGGGTGGCCCCGTTCACCATGTGGGGCCACCATAGTCACCTCCAGAAGCACTGGTTCTTGAATCTGTTCTGTGCTGACCCCTACGCGCATGGGGACCGCCCACACTCACAGCCACATAAATATTATTTTAAGATGGACCCCATTGGCTGGGGGCCCACCCGACATCACAGCCTCGGGCCAGGATATAAATATTATTTTAGGGTGGGCCCTGTTGCCTGGGGGGTCCACCGACATCACGGCTGAGGCATGGCACCATTTTCTATTTCGGTGGTGTCCCTGTTGCTATGGGGGCACGTCACACTCCGGCCTCCATCTGGCCTGCCCCCTCAGCAATGCATTGCGGATGTACAGGGAGCGGGCACTGTCTTCACCCGGGCCACTCCGCTGGGAAGCCCGGGGCTTTCTTCACCCGGGCCACTCAACGGAGCGACCCAGGACTTCCACACTGCCTACTCTTCATCTGGGTGGGCCTCCGAGGCCCACCCAGGGCTTACTTCTTCACCGCTCCAGCCTCCGGGCTTCCGCTGCACTCTCTGCATTACCTCCTGAGCCGCTCCTGACATACGCCGTCTGGGAGGATTTTTCCAATGCCAGGCCCGCCTCTCTGGCCACGAGGCGGGCCCTTGTGGACATGTCCAGGCAGCCTGGTTGGGGCCACCCCCCACACGTGGTCCTGGCTGGGCTGTTCTTAATGGGCCTGAGCAGCCACCGACATGCTGCCCGGGCCATAAATGTCTCTTGGACCCGTCCGGTCTAAGCCCCCCCGGCGGGCAAACAGGTGCCTCTGCCCAAGGGTGGCTGAGCTACTCCTGAGATAGCAGCTTAACCCCCCTACTCATAGTCTCTGCGGGGCCCCCCATATGCCGCCTGACGCTTTTCAAAGGATTAAGGTTGCAGGTGGCCTCTCGAGGCAGCGAACCCCCAAGTAAGGTTCTCTCTTTCTTCTTCCTCCCTCTTTTTCTCAACTGTGCTTTTTTCAACTGTCTATATTTTTGAATCCTGTTGGATTCTTTTCTCTCCCCTGCCCAGCCTATTCTTAAGCAGGGGAGTTCTTTTTCTATTGTTCTTTATGCCAACATTCCATCCAGCCCCATGGTGGGCTGGATGGATTCTTCCAATACACACAAACTCTACACATTTCATAAAACCTTTATTACTACACTGGTGTCTGTGTCTTTTCTTTCCTGTGTGTTCCCTCAGAGGGCCAGCATGTAGCCCACCTAGCCGGCCCCATGGGGCCACAGGCTACAGTGGGATGGAAGACACAGTAAAGAAAAAGCTTAAATTGTCTGATATGAACTGTAAATGTGTTTGAGAAAGAAAGCGAAGAAAACAAAGTAACGGAGTGGTAGTGTGTATGCTTGCACGTTGTGGAAAGACTGTTGAAAGTAAAGCGATCTCTACAAAGTGCAGGGGAGCTATGCGAGGCTCGAAGTGGAGCTAAAAGTGAAGTATGAGTGGTGAGCTGCGCGAGACAGGAAGAGTGAGCCGACACCCCAAAATAGTAGAGGAATGTTAGAGAGAGAGAGTACCTGGGGCACGGTCCCATGAGAGTTAAGGTGTCAGAGTGGTCACCCATAGATGAAATTTATATATGCACATTCGAAAGTCTCTGATATGAAGATTTGTTGAATTAAAGGAACTTTGGAGACAGAGTGCCTGGGGCACGATCCCATAAGAGCCAAGGTGTCAGAGTGTTCAGGCACAGAGCCAAGTAAACTGTGCACTCGAAAGTCTCTGATACGAACTGTGACAAGTTGTGGAATTGTTTGGATAGGGAACCCCTGTTGAATCAAGAGTTAAAGAATCTTGTGTTAAAGCCTTTAAGCCAAAGCATCTGAAGAGTATTGGAACTGTAAATTGTGAAACCAACAGGGCTGTTGAATCTGGGGAACAGGAAATCCTGGAGAAACCCGAAAGACAGTTATGAGAATCATTTGAGTCTATGGAACTTTGGTGATCCCGAGCAGTTCAAGTGTAACCCCCGGTCGGGATGAAAGAAAGGATTCCCCGGCTCGTGAAGCTGCCCCAGGGATCCGGAAATAAAAATAAAAGAGAATCGGGTCCACTGGGCAAGCCGTGCCGGGGATCACGAAATTGGGGGAAAAAAGAATCGGGTCTTCAACGCAAGCCGTGCCGGGGACCCGGAAGTATGCATGTGGGCATGCAAGCATCCCTTGGCTCTAATAAAAACAGTCACCAGCATGAGCGGAGCACCAGTGACAGTTAGAGAAACCCTTAAGAAGGGTTAGAGGTGCTTCGCTCAGCGCCAGTGGCCGCCCAGCTCAACCCTTTATATTGGCACTCTCCTGATTAGCAGGGGAGAGCCTATAGTCAGTGCTGTCACCCAGGTGGCCCTCATTTTGGGGCACATGCAATTACTGGCGCTCTGCATAGCAGGGGAGAGCCTTGAATGTGGTGTAGCCCTCCTGGGGCTTAATCTAAAAGGAATAAGGGCCACCAACCTTATAGGTGGTCCACCAGAACACCCTGGCCCACACATGGCAGACGTGGACCAGGTGGAGTGAGTAATTCGGGGTCCCCCAGACTGCCTCTGAGTGCTGGCCTGCATCAAGCTAGATGCACTTGAAAGATTTGCTACCATTAATCATATGACTATCAATATAGGAAAAACAACAGTAATGAAGTTTCATGGTCAAGCAAAACTAAGTAACAAAAAGAATAGTAAGTGGTCAATAAATAGTCAAACGATTAAGATTGTAGACCAATACAAATATCTTGGAGTCATTCTCGATGACAGGCTCTCCTGGAAACCGCATTGGCTTGAGACTAAAAAGAAACGTATGATAGCCACTATGGCATTGAGCAATTTCATAGGATGTCAAGGCAACCTTTCTAAAATACCATCTTAATGTTATACTCTTCGAAGATTGTGCCATGCTTACTATATGGGGCCGAAATGTGGGGAAGTTTCTTTTCTAGAGAATTTGAGAAATTTGAAGCGAAAATCCTAAGGATATTATTGCGAATGCCTAAATATGTTCCTCGAGAATATGTTTTTTTAGAATGCCACTTAAATAGTAGTGTACAATATACGATGGATATGCTATATGTGAAACTGTCCAGATTAAATGATGGCACATTCATTGTGGAAATGAAAGAACAATATGAAGTGCTAAATAATAAACATGACTTAAAGACTTTCAATAGATTGTACCTAACATATATTAAATGGAAAAAGGACAATCCTCATAGTTGGCCTCTATATTCCATCACTAAAAACAAACAACTACTGAAATGGTCAATCGACGATCTCAACAGAGAACAAAATATGGTTAATCTGGTGACCAAAACTAATAGTGGTATGTTCTTAGAATTTTGGTCTGGCAAAATGGGCAAACCAGCATATCAGATGGCTTTTCCTGATTGTAAAATTATTAGAAGGTATTTGCTGTTTAAATTTAATTTGTGCCATACTTTGGAAGTTTTAGGTGCTAAATTAGGAATTCAAAAAGCATCCAGATATTGCAGATTGTGTGGTATAAACATGATTGAGTCAGCCAAACACATTTTATGTGACTGTGAGAGTCTGTTTTCTATGCAATCTAAATATTTGCTAGCTTATGACAACTCTAAGAATAATGCTAATATAAGTGAGGTATGGGAACAATTGTTAAAAGGTAAAATGACATGAACTTGATCTACCACATGATGACATTTTATGATGCAGTTTTATCGATTTTAAAAGAATTGTCTTTTGGCACTTTGTTTTTAAATAGAAAAGTATTATTATGAGAAGTTTTTAAACTGTTAAAGATGTGTAATTTTGTTATCCATGAATTTGTGTGTATATGTAAAGCCTTGTTGGCTGTGTGCATATTATAAATAAATATATTGTCTTTTGTTAGGCCCTTTTTGTAAAAGAAAACTCACAAAACCTTGCTGGTGTGTAGGAAAAGTATATAAGAAAGCTCAAAACAACTAAAACCAACCGTAAACCAGCATTCCCTTTGTCCTCCAGTTACTCTAACCTTGTGTTTCCTCCTTAGGGGTATTTGGGGAACTGACCTGCCCTAACCTCTTGATCTTCCCTACCCTTACTTTCTTCCTATCGAGGTACATCAGGGTGATCTTGAACCCAGGAGAGCAGGGTTGGAGAGAGGTAAGAGGTGGGTCAAGTTATAAGTGAAGGGTTAAGTGTATATTGTGTGCCCGCCTACTCCTATCTCCCTAAAAGGTATGTTGGATGATCACCCCGCTACACAAGCTTGGGGAAGGGAGCTGTGGGACAGCTCTGTTATCGTTGAAAGAACATTGGAGAAGAAAGCAGCAGAGCTACTGCAGTGCTATCATGACATTACTTTGCTACCCTCTTTTTTATGTTGTCCAAACCCTTACTTTTATTTTTATTTATTTATTTTATTATTTGCTTGTTAGGTGCTTATACAGGAAGTAAATACTGTTTCAAAGCGCCCACAGGGCAACACAGAGGGGACAAGGGGGTGTAAAAACAATCAAAATACATACAAATATTAATACAGTGGGAGGGGAGACAAACTTACTATGCCTTGTGAGTGTTCAGAATGTGCAAGTGCAGAAGGGAGGGGGAATGGGATAGGTGATGTGGTGCTCATGGGTGAGCAACAGATGAAGTGCAATGTAAGGTAAGTGTGAGCCTCCAGGAGTGGAAGGTGACCCGAGGCAAGTGCTGAGGATAGACAGAGGCTGGGGGGGAGTCGGTGAGGGAGGTCAGGGGCCCGGGGATGCATAAGGGCCCGGAACACCAAACAGGCAACAGTGAGATTAGCAGAGGAGAGTGGGAGGGAAGGCAGTGGTAAGGAGGAAAGTCTTGAGGAGCTTCCAGAATTTAAGAAAGTTCTGCTCAAGATGAAGAGGGACGGGTAGGCTGCTCCAGAAAATGGAGCCCGCTGAGGAAGGAGATCGCCCCCCTGCCCTCTGTTTAGTGAAATGCTTTATACATAAAGAGTTGGTGCCAGAGGAGCGCAGGGGTGTAGAGGGGGAATATTTAGTAAGATAGAGTTGCAGATAGTGTAGTCCCTCGCCCCAGAAAGCCTTGTGGATTAAACAGAGGGATTTTAATTTAATCCGTGAAGAAACCAGGAGCTGGTGCAGACTTATTAGGGCAGGAGAGATGTGGTCCCTGGGCTTGAGGCCAGGGATAAGTCTTAATGCCCTATTCTGGATTAGCTGGAGAGGGCATGAGAGGTAAACTTAGGTTAGACAGACATCTTATTGTTTTTGACTGAAGGACTGTGGACTATGTAAAATAGTAGGCTGTAGTCAGATGTAGGTTTAGCAATTTTAAGATTTATTGCGGTGTAAACTTAAACAACAGCTCTCCTTGTGCACATCAAACAGTATTAGTTTTCAGGAGGTATGGTTTCCGTGAAAGGGTTAATGAAGTCCAGAGTTCAAAAGAAGCTCCACTTGGCTTCTCGCATCTTTAAAAGGGAAATAAAGTCAACTTAATTCTTTTTCTCCACGGACCTTAGCCTTCAGTGTGGCTCACCCTCTGTTCACTGGGTTTAAGAAAACAAAAAGACAAAAATCCACACGGATAGCACAGTCCTTGATTAATGGTTGACGGCTGGCGCTTCTCCTCAGCGAGTCCGCCTCTGATAGGGATCTCCCCTGTGCCTCTCAGTGAGCCTTCTAGTACGCCCAGTCGCAATCACCTTTCCATTCCTCTCTGGTCTCTGGCTCGACTTGCAGCTGTAATCAGAAACGCCTGGTGAGCTCTCTGTTGCTGCATTTAAGCCCCTCTCTGCTCCTCCCCTCCCTTTAGTCTCCAGCCAGTTTTCCCTCCGATTCCCCACACCGGCAGGGCGTTTTCTTTCCTCAGTCCACCCAGTTTCATGCACTGTTTGACCACACTGTGTATGACTCTGGGGCCACCGATCTACATGCGGGCTGACTGCATTATACCAGTGCCAGTCTCTGGTACACCTATTTCCATGCTGTATGATTGGGTTGTACCTATGCCGTTTTCCCTTTTTAATTCTGTCTCTGCCCCCTCCTTGGTTTCGTTTCTCGTGGTGGTTTCTGGGACATGTAGTTTTCATTTGATTTGCTGTGTAAACCTTTTGTTGGCTGGGTCTCATTACTAGAATAGGATCCTCCCTTGGTTCTGTTGCCTCTTTGACCACCTCACATACTCCCCCCCGGGAACTAGGCCGTTCGGGCATGATCAAGGCCCTGGACAAGTAATCAGCTACTAGCTGATATTTTCCGGGTTTATGTACTGTAACAAAATGATAGGGTTGAAGGGTTAAGAACCACCTAAGGACCCTATGGTTTGGGTCTTTCTGGGTGGCTAGCCATCGACGAGGGGCATGATCTCTAAAGATGGTAAACTTTCGACCTAGTAAATAATAACAAAGAGATTCAACGGCCCATTTTATCGCTAAACATTCTTTTTCTAAGGTGGAGTATGGTATCTCGTGTGGGAGGAGTTTTCTACTGATGAAGGTTATTGGGCAGAGGTCTTGTTCTGATCCTTGGGATAGCACGGCACCTAGACCAAATCCTGATGCATCAGCCCGTAAATAGAAGGCTTTTGAGAAATCTGGGCAGTGTAGAAACGGTTGGGTTGATATTAGTTGTATTAAGTGGTGAAAAGCTTGCACAGCTTCTGGCTTGATTTGAAGTGGCCGGTTGGTTTTTAAGGCGTCTGTCAGTGGTGCTGCTATGGTAGAAAAATGTGGTATGAATCTTCTATAATACCCTACGAACCCTAGGAAGGCTCGGATCTCTTTCCGGGTTTCCGGTATTCGTAATTTTTTCAAAGCCTGTATTTTGTCCACCAAAGGTGTGATTACTCCACCTCCTACAGAATAACCCAGATACTTGGTATTTTTGGCTGCCAGCTTGGTTTTCTTGGGGTTGATATGCAGTCCTGACTCTTGTAAGGACGTAATTACTTTCATTAGATGTTCTAAATGTTCCTTCCAGGTTTTACTAAAAATCACTATGTCAGCCAAATAGGCAGCTACGTATAGTTCATGAGGTTTTAGTACCTTATCCATTAAGGCCTGAAAAGTGGCAGGAGCCCCGTGCAACCCAAATGATAACACCGTAAACTGAAATAGACCTTGAGGTGTTGCAAAGGGTTTTCTCCTGATCCGCTGGGTTGAGCGGTATCTGCCAATATCCTTTGGTTAAGTCCAATGTACTCAAAAAGGATGCAGCTCCCAATTTCTCTATTAGCTCATCCATTCTGGGCATAGGGTAGGCTTCATATCTGGAAATGGCGTTTAGTTGCCTAAAGTCCATACAGAACCGGGTGGTACCATCTGGTTTGGGTATTAGTACCACCAGTGAACACCATGCGCTCTTGGAGGGAATAATGGCACCTAGTTTCAGCATGCTCTCTATTTCTTGTGCTATTTCCCCTCTTTTTGCTTCAGGGATTCTTTAGGGTTCGGAGGTCTATAATCTTGCCTGCCTCGGTTGGGATTGAGTGAGTAGCCATATGAGTCCTTCCAGGTAGACTCGAGAATGTCTTTGCTACAGGGCCCAGGGTGTCAAATAATTCAATTCTTTGGGTGTCGCTTAATTGTTCCCCCAAGCCCACATCTTGTAGGTTACCAGCCGAATGTGTGACCATTTGTTCCGGGACCGACATCTCTACTAGAGACGTACACAATATTGCTGAGTCTCTTTCTTTCCACAACTTGAGTAAATTAATATGATAGTTCTGATGTTTGTTTTGTCTATCTGGTTGCTCTACCTCATAATTAACTGGACCCAACACCTTTGTTATACTATATGGGCCTTTCCATTGGGCGAGCATTTTGTTCGTGTGAGTGGGTAATAACACCAACACTTTGTCTCCTATTTTAAGCGTCCTAGGTCTGCTTCCTTTGTCGTAATACTTCTCTTGCGTTTCTTGAGCTCGCCCCAGGTTTTCCTGAGCATAGTCTCTGAGTTTTCCCAGGTGATCCCTTAGTTCATTCACATATTCCGTTAGGGTTGTTTCTTCCTGTTGTTCCCAAGTGTCCTTTAGTAATCCCAAGATAGATTTTGGCTGTCTCCCAAATAATAATTCAAATGGGGAATACCCTGTTGAGGATTGAGGTGTATCACGTAAAACCATCAATACCCATGGCAGTACTTTCTCCCACCCCAGACCAGTGGAGCTGGTTGCTCTTTTTATCATTTGTTTGATGGTTTTGTTATATCTTTCCACCAGCCCATCAGTCTGTGGATGGTACACCGAGGTCCTTAAATGGTTGATGCCAAGCGTCTTGCATACTTCTTTCATAACGTTCGACATAAAATTACGTCCTTGGTCTGTTACAATCTCCAGGGGAATCCCCACTATAGCGAAATAGGGTAAAAGTACATCACATACTTGTTTGGCAGTCATTCCTTTTAATGGAAATGCTTCTGAATATCTAGTGGCATAATCCACTACCACTAGTATGAACCGGTATCCTCGGCTGGTAGGCTCCATTGGACCCACAATGTCTAGCCCTATCCTCTGAAATGGCTCTTTGATCAATGGCATTCTTTGTAAAGGTGCTCGTGCTGGAATATGGGGGCTTGTTTTCTGACATATATCACACTCTTGGCAATATTTGGATATCTCAGCGTAAACTCCGAGCCAATAGAGATTTTGCAACACCCTTTTTATGGCCTTGTTCTCAGCTAGATGTCCCCCTGTGGTGTGATCATGTGCCAGCTGAATCAGCCCTTTCCTGTAGGACTGGGGAACCAACAATTGCTCCTTCTTTATGTTATCAGATCCTTGGGTTACTCGATAGATTAACCCCTATTTCTCTTTAAAGTAGGGAGTAGAAGGTTGGACCCCGCTAGTGTCTAGAGCTTGTTCCCTGGCCCTTTTTAACGTTTCATCCAGCCCTGTTTCTGTTCGAAATGAAGGCATATGGTCCCCCACCTTCCAGTCTATAATGGAAATGTCTTTATATGCTTCCTGATTCACTCGGTTTCTCCTTTTCTGGGCCTTAGATAATTTTTCCCGACTACATGCCCCCAATAGTTCTGTTTTTGAAAACGGGGCTTCTCTCAACCATCTATCGAATTCAGGTAGATCTGTTCCTATTAGCACCGGAGCGGGCAAGGTAGGAATAATGGCGGCTTTGATTGGCATCTCCTGCCCCTGTATTCCCAACACAATGTCTTTAGATGGATACCTTTTTACATCCCCATGCACGCACTTTATGTCAATGGTTCTCATCTGTTCGCTATCTTGCTCGCTCACATGGGGCTGTATGGCCGTCTGTCGGCTTCCGCTGTCCATCATTGCTTGATGGGGATGTCCATCGACTGTGACCTCTATCACGTAAGGCAGTTGTTTCCTTCGGTATTCCTGAGCTTGCATGGATCCGATTTCCATTGGTTCAATTTTTGTTTTTTTTGGAACAGAAACGCGCAATATGCCCCCACTCTCCACACTCAAAACATTGGGGTGCCTGTCCTTTGCTTAAGCCAGCCCCATTAGTGGGTCGGGGTTCGGCCTTGTTCCTGGGTTCGGTTGCTGGTCCTTTATAGGTTCCGATACGTACTTGGGAAGCTTCCACACTTGGTCTCAATTGGGTGGCAGGGAAAGGTCGGGTGCTCCCTGCCTTCTGATATGCTGTTGCCACGTCTATTGCCTCGGCCAGTGATAGATGGTGATGTTGCCTCACCCACCTCTGAATTGGTCCTGGTAAGGCATCAATGAATTGTTCCATCATTACTTTATCCTTAATCTGTCCTATTGTGGCTGTGCCTGTTTGCAGCCATTTTTCAGCCAAATCTTGTACTCTGTAGAACAATTGTCTTGGACTTTCACCTGGTTTCAATCGAGTTTCTCGAAACTTGAGCCTGTAGGATTCTTCATCCATGCCGAGTCTTTCCAAAACAGTTTTTTTAATCTCGGTATAAGGAGTGTCTCCGGTGGGGTTAGCCGCTTGGTATGCCCCCTGCATTACCCCTGTGAGCAAGGGAGCCAGATAGAAAGCCCATCTGTCCTGTGGCCATTGGGCTGCTCTAGCTATTCTCTCAAAATTTACGAAGAAAAAACTGGGGTCTTCTCCTTCTTGGTATTTTTGTAATATCGTAGGCGGTATTACTGGATGCGTCCGGTTCGTGGCCACTGCTTCTCCCAGTATTCTTAAAGCTTCCCGTCCTTGCTCTTGGGCAGCACTTTGCACTTGTATGGCCTGTTGGAGGGCTTGTCTGTCCGCCTGCGCCTGGTGACTTTGCACTTGTAAAAGTTGCTGCAGCTGCTGTTACCCTTCTGCGAGTGCCTTTACCACAGCTTCCATGTCTTCTGCTTGGGCGTTCTCTTGAATCCCGCCGCTGCCACCACTGTAAAATAGTAGGCTGTAGTCGGATGTAGGTTTAGCAATTTTAAGATTTATTGCGGTGTTAACTTAAACAACAGATCTCCTTGTGCACATCAAACAGTATTAGTTTTCAGGAGGTATGGTTTCCGTGAAAGGGTTAATGAAGTCCAGAGTTCAAAAGAAGCTCCACTTGGCTTCTCGCATCTTTAAAAGGGAAATAAAGTCAACTTAATTCTTTTTCTCCACGGACCTTAGCCTTCAGTGTGGCTCACCCTCTGTTCACTGGGTTTAAGAAAACAAAAAGACAAAAATCCACACGGATAGCACAGTCCTTGATTAATGGTTGACGGCTGGCGCTTCTCCTCAGCGAGTCCGCCTCGGATAGGGATCTCCCCTGTGCCTCTCAGTGAGCCTTCTAGTACGCCCAGTCGCAATCACCTTTCCATTCCTCTCTGGTCTCCGGCTCAACTTGCAGCTGTAATCAGAAACACCTGGTGAGCTCTCTGTTGCTGCATTTAAGCCCCTCTCTGCTCCTCCCCTACCTTCAGTCTCCAGCCAGTTTTCCCTCCCATTCCCCACACCTGCAGGGCGTTTTCTTTCCTCAGTCCACCCAGTTTCATGCACTGTTTGACCACACCCTGTATGTCTCTGGGGCCACCAATCTACATGCGGGCTGACTGCATTATACCAGTGCCAGTCTCTGGTACACCTATTTCCATGCTGTATGATTGGGTTGTACCTATGCCGTTTTCCCTTTTTAATTCTGTCTCTGCCCCCTCCTTGGTTTCGTTTCTCGTGGTGGTTTCTGGGACATGTAGTTTTCTTTTGATTTGCTGTGTAAACCTTTTGTTGGCTGGGTCTCATTACTAGAATAGGATCCTCCCTTGGTTCTGTTGCCTCTTTGACCACCTCACAGACTATTATTCTTTTTTATGGTTGAGATTACTCCCATCCAGAATAGGACAAGTTAGGAGTTAGCCCAACCCATTCTTTGTGAATAAAGGTTTGGAATGATAGACATGAGAACTTGAACACTGAAAACTCCCAAAACAAAAAATATATTGGTAAAGCCACACTTCCCTTTTGGAGAGATATGCGAGACACCACAATTAAAGAGAATAACAGACTATCACATCCACATTAACAAAGAACGAAGATCGAAAATGAATCAATCACAATTTGTTCTTGGAACACATGTGGCCATTCACACTTATTCCATACAGAAAGAAATGACTTTTACAACTTCCAAATTATATGCCTTCAAGAAACCTGGATCCATCACCAACCAGTACGTGAAGGCTTTTCCACTCACATGAACCCAGCAATATGAAAAGTAAAAGGTGCCCCTCTTCTGGTCTGTACTCCGGAGACCCCCAGCCGGCCCATTGAGCCGAGGTTTGCTCTGAAGTACTTTAAGACGAGATAGCTGCACCCTTGATATGGATGGGGGTGCATATTTATTACTCCAACACCAACCAATAAGGACAACTCAATGGTTTGTCAAAGGGAGTCCGTTTAATGACAAGTACTAAAAACGGGGAGTCATGGAAATCAATAGTGATGCAATCGTCCTTCTCGTTTCAACTCCAACGAACTTCATACAAGTTGTAACATTTATACTCAAAACTCGCCACAATTTATGTGTAACACTGAAAAGTTGACATGCAATTCTATTGGTTAGGAAAAGGTAACTTTAATATAGGTACTATATCTGTATATGGTAACGGACTGAGGGGGTTGGGTAAACACTGTCAGGTGGGCATCTAAGCCCTACCTTCAAAAATGACTACGGTAGACGTCACTAAAAGTACGACGTCCCATTGGTTCCACTAACTATAGGACCCTCAGATTATTTGCATATTCTTGCCCCCTAGTAAACCAGCCTTTCTCCAAGTAAGGTTACAATCAATCACCGCTTCAGCAACTATGTGTCAATTATTTCACTGTGGTTGGCCTCGAAACTGCATCTTCTGTCTGGAAAAGTTCTGATATCTCTGCCTGGGTGGATGCCAAGCGTAGGTGTGAACCCGTGCGCCTTCTCGCTCGGCTGGTCATGTGCTACCCACACTGTGAATTTGGTTAGTTTCTCTCAATTTGTGCATTTAATTCTTATTCAGGTTGCCACCTTCCTACGCCTCCTTATCTCGACCCTTCGAAGACAGGAAATACTGTTCTTAAGTTTCAATTACATGTAGCAACTGTTCGTTCCTTCTATTGGTATGACCTTGGCTCTCCTGGCATGAGTTTCATCTGCCGAGTTTTGATTCAGCTGTCTCTTCTCGTTTTGTTAGAATATGAATCCCTGCTCATTCTGCCTTTAGTAACCTGAGTTGATTCTGCTTCGTTTGCAAAGTGGAATATACTTATACTAACGTACTTCATTTGAGGTAGATTTATGTATAATGGCGCTTGCCGCACTATCCTTTTACTTAGCATAGCAAGCTATACTGTTTTCTTAGCTCTCTTGCGGTTCCAAGCATATGTACAGGTGTAAACTGATCGACTGTGTTCAGTTTGCTTATAGCTGAACTCTCTTACGTTTTTATAGCATTCTCTCACTTTAAGTTTGCGATCTCTTTTCTCATGGCGTTTCGTCTCTTTATGTCATTCTCGGGTCGTCATTTCTTCTATCTGTGAGACCGACCGGGTCCTTGTGATGTCAACATTCGTCTTCCATTAAGACCTTTTTGGTTTCTTCCTGGACTGTACTTGGGCACTGTTCATTTCGTCTCATTTGCTGGTAGGGTTTTCTTAATGGATACCTTACTATCCATGGTTTTCTGGGTATCAGTACTTCAATAGGTGTGTTCTTCTTATAGGTATAGGGCAGAGCCCTACTGTTGCTCTCTGCTGGTTTATTTGCTCATCATACGTCACATATTTTGGTGTGAACATTCCTGGTACTTCAAAATGGGCTTTTTTTTGGGACCTCCTCTACACTCCCCCCTCTGGGTGATTCATCGACCACTTTCACCTCTGTTTTTGGATTCATCTTACTCGGTTCTTCTGTATTTATCTTCACTCCATCGCCTGGGTTCATTCCTTCTTCATCTTCTGGGTCTATACATGATGGTTTGAAGAAGTGTCTTTTTGGAGTCCATATTTTTATTACTCCTTTCAGGCTTCCTGCTGTTCTTACATGTTCGTCTTTATTCCATGTCATTAGTTGACATTGTCCATTTGGGCTGCAGTAAACCACCCATCTTCCCACATCATTTCTGTGCTTCCTGGGATAGAAACTTAATCTCTTCTGGTGCATGAATACTGGCCTTCACAAAGTCTCTATTTCTTCATCAGTCAGGTCTTTGGGCTTCCATCCTGGCTTGACATCAATCATGATTTTCATCCCTATGGCTTTCTTCGCAGTCTTCTGGCACTGAGAGATAACACAAAAACCTAGCAATATCATCAGTAACAGGGCTCCCAAGAACTTGAATGCATCTGCCCTCCATTGTGAGACCCATGAGAACAGTGATCCAAACCAACTGTCATCATCAACTTCGTCAGTTTCATCAATCATCTGGTTCTGCAGATTTGTCAGCATACCAATGGGCTCTGTTAAGGTTCCATTCTCCTCATCGTGAGATGGTATAAATGTGAAACATGATTCTCCAATGTTTTCACAAACTCCTCCATTCATAGCTGTGATCATTTCAAGGACATATCTGTTCTGGAGAGTCATCAGTCGGATGGCTCTTAACTCTTCCTTGATCGCATTGAATCATGTTGATTGTCTGCAGTAACTCCCATCTGGTTATCTGCAACTTGGATTATCGGCATGAAGATCGTTGTGGACACTGATGAGGTGAGGCTGAACAGCCTATGTTCATATGGGATTGCATGAAAGGCTTCTTCTGATTTAGCAAAGAAGTCATTCTCTCTCTTCATTCAAGTTATCAGTTCCACAGATCTCTTCTTCCACAGGTGAGCATCTGCTTTTGGGAAACTGTCAATATTCAGGTCACTTTTCGGAATCACTAATGCTGGAACGTGGACGTTTACTATTGTGCATATGCCTCCCCAGTCTCTTGGCAGTCTGATGTATGCTTTGGATCCGCATGCCCAATAATGATCCATAATTACTGCAGTTCCGTGAACCATTCCTGGAGCATCAAAAACTCATCCACAGTTCTTATTCTCTCCCATCTTTCTTGTGCCGTTTTTTAGAAAGCAGAATTTTGGGCTTTCTAGTGGCACTATCTGTAAGGGTCCTCCTCTGTCTTCGACCCATGTCAGCAGTTTTGCAAGTTTTGGCCATAATGGCTTGCAGCCATTCTGCACAATGTTAACAGTTTCTTTGTAGAGTCCAGTGATTACCCATGCTCTGCAGATCACCACTCCTTTCTCCCATCCGTCTGGTGAAAGCACTATTCCCCAAATCTGCATTTGGGCTCTGTTTTTCCACTTACGAGCTTCCTCTGGAGTTTCTCCTTGGACTTTTAGTCTCAGGTTCACTTCCCATCTTATTCCTGCTCCTTTAACTCCAGGCTTCTCGTACCTGATCACATGATTCCTAGTATGAGCTCTGTTTCTTGTCTTAATGTGTTGAACATAATCATCTTCGTCGGGATAGGCTGTTTCAGTTGCCCATATAAGGGACGCGTCACTTCCCATAAACTGACCTCTAGTTTTGTACATGGCTACGTGTGAAAGACAGTGTGCTGTCAAGACATCAATTTCTACAACTACGAAGATCTTGGATTTCCCCATGCTGTTCGGTAGAATTGCACAAACAAAGAACTCCCCTTTTGAATTTCGTCTTCCAACTTCTTTCATGTGTTGGTACCAAATGTTGTTTCCCAGATGTGCTGTGATATCCAGGTAGTCGTTTAGTTCGTTGTCATCTCCATGCATGCTTCTCTTGACTCTTAGTGTTTTCCTGTAATTAGCTATAACTACATCCCTGAATGCATCTGTATGGCTCTTTCTTGCTGGAGGATTCTCAGGTATCCCGGTCCATGGTGCAGGCTTCTTCATCTGCTCCATTTGAGTGGACAAGAGTCTGGCAGCTCTTCCTTGGTCCTCGTGCATCTTTTTCCTGTTGGTTATAAATGTCCATTTCAACCACCCTGACACTGGTCCGGTGTATGGTTGTATCGTAGAACTGGTACTTGTCCCTTGTGTTGGGACATATATGTTTGACAATACAGTCTCTGCGGTTTTGTTCTTCAGTTCCTCTTGTATTTTCCTTGCTTTGGCTATGAATGGCCATAATGAGTCTCCTATCAGTTGTGTTCGTGCAGAGAGCTTCTGCAAGTTGGTTCTTGTTTTCTGAAGAGTTTCGGATGTGGCTGCTTCTGTTGGCCTTTTTTCCAAATCTCCCTTTCTTTCCACACCCTCTGCTCTGGAGTTTCTAATGGTAAGCATTTTCTTCTTCTCTACTGTTTTAGTTTGTGGTTCTGCAGTCATTGACACTAGGCCTGTTTCGTGTGCATTCAGTGTTTGCATGCGTGAGGTTGTCTGTAACCTTTCTTCATTCATTCGTTGCCGACCCTGTATCCGGCTTTTCTGTTTGGTTGTTACCACAAGTGTGTGTGTGTCATTGCTAATCACATCCATTTAAAGTTCATTCATTCCTCCATCAGATCTTCTAGGGACTGGAATGACTTTGTAAGGTCTAAGTGCTTTTGTGGGTTTCATGCATGCATGACAGTAAAACAACGATGAATATGACACACAAATACATTATGCTCCTGTAATTCAGGCGGCAGCATTTACTTCCAGAGAAATGTTGTTGTCCCTCCTACTGCGGGAGAACCAGATTGCTGCTCTGGATCCCTATCTCGATCATTCGCCAAATGTTTACCTTTTTATTGTACTCCTTTAAAGAATATCGTCTGTTGGGTTCTGTGTTTAAGAGTGTTAGTGCTCCACAAGTGTCCCCCCTCTTGCGGGTGATGAATTGTCTCTTATTTCAGGATACAGTTCCTTTGCTAGACTATGGGAAAAATCAAATCAAAGAACACCTCAGTACGTCCTTTTACTGTGCATGTTCAAAGTAGGTAAGCTCCCAGTCCACTCCTCGGATTTGCTTCAGTCCTGAGGACATATTGTATGCTGATCAATATGAAGAAATAAGGACAAAATAACAACAAATGCAGTAAGTGAAGTCCTTAACACTGCTTCCTCGATCTGTCCCTCAGCGGAAGGCTTTTAGTATCTCCTCAGATAGTTCTGCAGATGGTTCGAGAGTTCTATTTGTAGTACGATTCCATGCAAGAGCATGCCCATCTGTGCAACATTAGCTGGATCTCTGATGAATGTGAGGACATCAACATCGAACGGTCTCCCCACTAGCTCTGCAAAGTCAATGACTAGATGAAAAAGGACATTGTGAGCTAACCTGCTGTCTTCTAGTGACAGGGACATCCGTCCTGTCTTGCTGAGTTTTTCAGGATTGTACGCTTTCTCTTCAATGTAAACAATGCCTGCACTGTCTGTTCGCGTGGAGTGCAACTAAGATCACAATTGTATTTAGGAGTTGGCTTAGATGCTCTGTATTTGCTGGATCTCGAAGAAATGTGAGTGTGTCTGTTGCTCTTTCAACAAGAGTTGGACAGTCTTCAATTATACGAAAGAACAATGTGTTGATAAGCTCATTTATTTCCGTCTGTGTTTGAGACATTTGGTTCTTTCTCACTGTACTCAGGAAGTAAGAGAAATTGTTCGGCAATAACAGTAAGCAATCTCTTTATTATCTATTTGTTTTCAGGATCTTGAAGAAAGTTAGTGACTCTGGTGAGCCTTCCCACCGATAAAGGGTATGATCTTAGCACTAGATTAAAATAAGTGATCACGTCTTTTGTGATGTCACTAATGTGGGACACAATAAGCGATTCCGAATAGGGTCTCAGTGTGGAATGAGTCAGGATGCTGTATTTGCTTCCCATGTAAGTGCCCTCGGTCAAAATTTAGCATATTCTTTTCTCATCAAGGCTTAAGTGTGCCTCAGTCCAAAGTTCAAAGTCAACAGACTATGTGGTGGCTTATACGTGCAGTTTCTTCTTCACCCTGCAACTAGGATGCACAGAGTGTCCATTTTTATGTCCTTATCCCCTTTTTTGCTTAGAGGAAGTGTCCAAAAAGTTCTTTGTCTTTGTTTGGCTGGTCATGCGTCCTTCTTCCTCGTCTGCACGTGCTGTGGTTCTTCCCCGTCGTTGGTTGATTCCTCTTGTTGGGGTGCAGGCAGGGGGCCTTCTCCCATGGTTTGATATCGCCCAGAAAAATCCAAGCTCTCTTGCCTTGTAGTTTCACTGCGGATGGAGTGCAGTCCTCCACTGTGAAGGGACCGTTACATCTTGGCTCGTCCTACTTTTTCCTTGTATGGCTCCTCACAAGGACGGTGTCTCCAGGGAAGATGGATGGTATACAAAGTCCTTGAGCTGCGTCTGTAGTAGGATCTCCTTCTGTGTTCCATGCTGACCTGCACCCCTTTAGTCGTCGCTGCAGCTGGTCTGAAATTACAGTAAGGCAAGATGTCATGCAGTTCAGATATCTCGTGCAGCGTAAGATACAATGCCAAAGGAAGGCAGTTCAACCATCCCTTTTTTAGAGTAAGCTTCAACTTGGCTATCCGTTCCTTGAATGAGCCGTTGAGCTTCTCACAGATCCCGTTACCTTGCAGATGATACACTGATGAGAACTTGAGCTTTATACCAAGCAGCAAGCTAATCTGTTCAAATGTCTCGTTTACAAAATGAGCTCCTTTATCTGATCTCATGACTTCACACACCCCCCACCTGGGGAACACTTCCCTCACTAAACATTTGGCCACACAGGTAGAGACTGGGTGTTTACAGAGACCTGCCTCAATCCATCTAGAGAATGGACACACCACAACAATTAAGTATCTGGACTCCTTGCTCACTGTGCTCAGAGAGGCACAGCTTCACCTCACTGATGAGGCCCTACAAGGCTGAAACACATGTATGGGGTTGCTGTTGGTACTCTTGTTCAGAGAGGAATTGCCATAGCATTTTGGTGCTGGACTGCCCATGTGGGCCGGACAAAGACTGATATGCAAATGGATATTTCCCATCTGTGAAAGGTACAGTGAGCAAAAAGCAGATGGCTGCGAACTCTCAAAGTGGTTGATAACCACTGAACAGGTTATCATGCCGTGTTCTTTCGAGAGAGGGGCGCCTGCTACCTTTTTTGTATTTAAGTATCTGTACCTGTTACATACTTGAATTATGTTGACGTAATGGACATGCAAGTGCTGAAAAGGCCCATTTGGCCTTGGGATGACTCCTCTTATTACTTTTAATGTGTGCCCAGCTGTGAATTGTTGGCATATTATACAATTTACTATAAAAATGCAACAGTGCTTGGCTAAATTCGGTATGAACCAGTCTTCTGTGAGTGTTGCTGCTAAATTAATCGGGCTACAGGCATCACCGGTTTACCAGTGCTGTCTTGTAGCCACGAGCTGTCAGAGGGGTTTAAAGAACACCCTCGATGTTTCCAAAGGTTCTTTTCTTCCTGTGGTGTCTCCCCTTGGAGTTCCCTTGGTGATGAAATCTGATGGAACTTACTGGCCTATTCACATCACGCCAGAACCAGAATTCTCATACGTTAGTTTAGAAAATAACGTAGCTCTAAACTCCTATGATGATCTGATTAGCAATGTTGTAGATGTATTCAAGCCAAGAAAATTTGTGACCCCCCTCTTTGTTAATAAGGTGAGTGTTCCTTTTAATCTATTTTAACAGCAATAAAAATGTGTGAACGTCGCATATCAAGTCTATTTTTTGTTTTGGCTATTTGGTGGCGCTGTAAGTTCCGCTTATATGCAGAAACTGTCATGCATAGTGACAATGCAATATAAGGATGGGCACGCCCAGCGTGTGGACGTTTTGACAGAATACACCCATTGATCACTGATGGCTAGTCCCTTTGGTCATTGAAAGGATGAAGTGTGCGGAAATGATGAAGTGTGCAGAACGGTTGGAGCGCATGGAACGGTTGGAGCGCATGGAATGCATGAAGCATGAAGGTGCTCGATCTCAAGCACCTACTGAAAACCACCATATCACATCACCACACTCACTCTCTTCTATACACCACCACTCAGCTAGAACACAGTGATACTATGACACATTCGGTATAGCTGTTCTCATACCAACACCTGCCACATACTCACCATTACCCTAACTAAACACAGCTGATTGTACACCCACCAGCTTAGACATTCTCCTCAGTCCTAACGCAGCCAGAATCAGTCTAGTATCACCCTGCCAGAACGAACACATACTACTGATCTCCCAACCACCACACCTACCACTAAGAAGCAGCTATCATACGAGTGCCACACCTGCTGCACACATACCCGGTGTACACATGCACCTTATGAATCTCCCTCTCTCTCTACTGACTTGAACTTCGGTTCCCAAGGGCGTTCAACCTACCAGCGCCTTGAGATCATACCAGTGGTACATAAGGCGCTATATAAATGCGAAGAAACATAACATAACATACCATTATCTGTGCTTGCCCCAATTCACTGTAACTTTCAGGTGCAGTTCGTGCAACCATCATTTGCTCGTTGGCATGGATAACTTCCACTTCCATGATCATTTCACTTTTGGATGCCATACGCTTGGCTTCTGTGTCTGCTGCTTGATTTCTGCGTGATATAAAATCTGTCCCTTTTGTGTGGGCGGCACATTTCACGACCGCTATACCCACTGGGAGTTGTAGTGCCTTGATCAGCCTCTCCAGTAAGGCTGCGTGCTGCACTGGCGTGCCGTCTGCTCGGAGGTAACCCCTCCTTTTCCAGCGCGCTAAGCCTGCGTGCACTGTTGAAGTCACATAGGCGGAGTCACTGTACACTGTTACTTCCTAGTCTGCTTGATTCTCAATGGCGAGTATCAACGGCAATAATTCTGCAGCCTGTGCTGAATAGTGAGATGATATTCGCGCACTAAGTACTCGAAATTCTCCATTTGCTGTATGCTTCATCACAGCAATGCCTGTATATCTTTGTCCGTCACTTTGATCGATCCTCGAAGAACCGTCAATAAAGACGATCTCTCCTTCTGCCAAGGCATTTTCTTTCACCCTGGGAATTTCATCATAGAATCCTTCATAATTTGCACAGTCATGCATTGGCTCCCCTTCATTGACTGGCTCTGCTATAAATGTGGCTGGGTTCACTGTCTTACAATGGACTACTTTAATCAATGGATTTGATATGATCACTTCACAAGCAGAAGCTCTCTGAGATGTCAATGTGCCCTTTGGTTTCTCTAGGATGGCAAATAGTGAGTGCTCAACGTACAACGTCATGGAGCATCCCATCACAATGGTTGTAGCCTTCTCTATGCGAACGCTGCAGCAGCTAAAATTTGTTCGCAAGGAAAATTACCTCTCATTACTGGGACCAAATTTCCACTGTGCAAATGGCTCTTTTGAGTTCAGCAAATCATTTCTCCATGGTCTCAGACCATTCAATCATTTCTTTTGTCACTTGGGCCTTCTTTAGGGCCTGAAGTAAAGGCTTAGTTTATGAGCTATAGTCGAAGACCCATGCCCTACAATAGTTGCATAGGCCTACAAAGCTCTGCATCTGTTTTATCGTGTGTGGCTTAGCCGTGTTCAGTATGGCTTCAGCCCTTTCTGGGGTCACTCTCTTTCCTTCATGTGGGATCAGCTGGCCTATGTACAGCACTTCTTGTTGACAGTATTGTAACTTTTCCTTGTCAACCTTATATCCTTTCTCAGCCAGTATAGTCAATAGTTGAACAGAATCGTACCTGCATTGCTCTTCTGTTGTGCTGCAAATTAAGATGTCATCTACGTATTGCAGGATGACACTTTTTAATGCAATATTGGTCAAGTCCATCTGCAGGACTCTGTTAAAAATAGATGGAGACTCACAATACCCCTGGGGTAGTCGTGTGCTTTTCAGACGCATCAATCTGAATGTAAATGACGTCAGATCTTGTGAGTCACGGTGCAACGGGATTGAGAAAAATGCATTTTTCAAGTGAATCACCGTGAAATATTTTGCCTCAATGGGTATATTACATAGGATTGTAGCCGGGTTAGGGACTAGAGGGAACTCGGCCTCAACAATATCATTTATTGGCCTTAGATCTTGGATTAAACGCCAAGACCCTCCCTTTGATTTTTTGATCGGATAAACCGCAGTATTGCATGTCAATTCTGACGACACTAAGATGCCTTGCTCCATCATTGCAGATATTGTCTTAAAAATCCCCTCATCTGCCTCTCTGGACATGGGATATTGTCGGTCTTTTGGTAGAATTGCTCCCGGTTTCAGTTTATTCTTCACTTCTCCAACCCCCTTCAAGAGGCCTACGTCATAGGGTCCTATAGTCCATACTGAGACAGGCACCTGGGCCATGTCGTCATCAACATATTCAGGACATAGGTCGTGCCAACATCATTCTCTGAGGCACTTCTCTTTTGATCATTTTTACACAAAAGGTGAGACTCACTTCAACCATTGTCTCTCCCATATGTGCTTATTCTTCAAACAGATCCTCATCGGTGACGTCAGTCACTCAATATCCTTCTTCAATGGCAATTACTGCGCACCATTGTCGCCCCTCGTCATCATATCCATCAATCAAGGCCATTCTCCCTCACACTGCAGCCATGTGTATCATCAGGGAAATACTTGTCCCTTTTCCTCGTGCATCGGTATTCTTTGTCTGAATAGGAATTCATCAGGGGTTCTCATGATTCTGTCTGCAAGGCCTGGCAGTCCTGCCATAAGCACACGCATACCATATGCAAATATTTCTGGCTCTAATTGTATAGCCCTCATGGCTGTGTGTCCCGCGTATGCTCTGATAATTTTGCATACATTTGAATAGTGCATTGCTGGAGTTGAACATATTATGCCCTCCTCCGTGAACTAGATTGTCATATTTAACTTTGCCATTAAATCTCAACCCAAAATGTTTACTGGGGTCTGACGTGAATATAGTAAAGACACATTCATTTCACATTCTCCTATGGAGACTGGAAGTGCATTTGTTAAGGGAGCGCGACTTGTAGCTCCTGTAAAACTCTGAGTATTTATGGCCTCGCCGGACAAGGAAAATTTGCCTTCACCTATGCACGAGCATGTTGCACCCGTGTCAACTAGGAAGGAATATTCTTTATCCCCTATAACGACATCCACCCTAGGTTTCCTGTGAGGGTCTGGTGTCGCTGATAGGATAGAACAAATCAGGGTTCCCAGTGAGCTGTCCTAGTCCATATACAAATTTGGCCCATTGTGTGCTGGTGGATTTCCCCCATTCCCATTGTTACTTCCCATTCCAGGGTTCGTGGTCTGCCCTGTGCTCATCGTCTGTGATAATTGCATCAGTGCCTGTTGGGATTGCCCTTGTGGAAAATTCCCCATATTCTGAGGTTGCACGCCTTGTTGTACTCCTAGCGATTGTTGTTGCACCTTGTGATTCTGTGCAACACTCTGCTGTAAAACTGCAGGTGGATTCGCCATGCCTGCTCCTGTCCCTTCGCCGTTCTGCATCATGCCTTGGTTTCTGCATGTGCGTGCTGAGTGCCCTGTCACAACCAACATACTGGCAGTGGTCGGATCATTTGCCCATTTGACATATCTTGATTGCCATTTTGCATATTCTGGAACACTCCTTGATTACTCTGGAAACCTCCCTGATTACTCTGCCATCCTCTTCCCCTAAATCCTCTTCCACTGGGATAAAACCCAGTACTTCCCTGACTTTTTTGCTGTGGATTATTCACCTGCTGCATGCTCGATTCAGCTGCGCTAGTTATCATGGCTCCCTCAAGAGCATATTTTGACAATTTCTTCTGCACCAATTTCGCTTCCTCCCCATTTCATGCAGCTTTCTTTTTGCGATTCTTTTCTTGCAGCAATCTGCAATAGTGTGCGATGGTCAGCTGTATTTCTGCCCAAGGCTTAGCCTCAATTCCTACCAATTTCTTGAGCTGTTTCTGTACCGGCTCTGCCAACCCATGGCACAATACATGGTAGAACACAGGTATAGATTTTGTCCAAGATTCTTGAGTCTCGAGCCCCCATTCGTCTTGAAAATTCTGTATATAAATTAACTGATCCTCAGACTCCTTCATTTTTCGTGTCATTATAGCTCCCATGTCAGAAGTATCTGGGTATATCACTCGTAGCGCTTTCCACACTGCGGCTCTACAATTGTTAAATGGAGCTCCGTCATGCGCAGTATGAATTGTGGTTACACCATGGTAACCTGCTCGTGCCCACACGTCGTCTGCTCTCTCACCAAGTATGGCGATTAGGAGACATTTGACGTACCATATAGCTGGCGTGTTCCCTCCTGTCGTTTTCTCTAACTCGTGTATCCACTTTCCGGCTACCGATGTCAGCATTGGAAGCTTGTTCTTCAAATGTTCTCGATCCATGTGTGGCCATGGAATATATTGTGATCTTACTCGCCCTTTCTCGAGCAATGGGAATTGGGATGTATAGCTCTCTCTCTCTTCCCTCGTGGTTCTTCTATCTATGGGAGGGGTAATATTCCCACATAATCGCCTGCCTGGTAGGGACCTAAGTCTGTCCACGTAGGGCGGTGAAGACACCCCCCTCTGACCGTGAGATACTTCTTCATGCCGGTCTAACTGATTCTGATGCTATTGGTGCAGACTCACTAGTGTCTGACTATCTTATTCCTTTTTCCCTTGGGAGTCACCTTTCGCTTCGTCTCCCTTCCTCATTTTCCTCACGCTCCTCCCTTTCTGAGTCGGACATTGTCTGTCCCCAATTTGTGCAACTTCTTGGGTCTTCATTGTTCTTACTGAATTCTAATCTATCCAGGGATATTTACCTATTCCCACTACTTTGGGTGACATCCTCAGCGTCGTAGAGCTGGATGCTCTCCAGGCGCTCGTCTTCCCCCTCCCATTGAGGTGTTTGTTCCAGCCCCATTTCATCATATATTTTATCGATCGTTTCTCCGATGCTTCTGGTGTCGAAGTCATCTTCCATATTTGCCCTAGACGTGCCTGGTACTGAATTGTATGCAAGAAATAATTCTTCTATGTCTTCCCAATCTACTACTGGAGCGGGTTTTCTAACCTCTCTCCCCAGATATTCAAGATGGCGTGCTCTCTGTCTCCGCTTACTTTCTACATCGTCATCGAATTCTCTGCACTTCCTCGCCTCTTCTCTTACTCTTTCGTCTTCCTTTTTCTTTTCATTTCTATGTTCATCTGCTCTTCGAATTTCCTCATCTCTTCGTCTCTTTATTCTTTTCTCTCCTATTCTTTGTTCTTCCTCTGACCTTTGCTGTTCCTGTCTGTCATGATCCTTTGCTGCTCTTTGTTTGCGATCGAGCTGTCTTTCTTGCTCTTCACGATATAGCTGTTCTCGCCTTTGTCTGTCTTTCTTTCTTATTCTTTCATCTCTTAACTCCTTTTCTTTTCCCTTTCTCTGTACATCCTCTATCTTTTCCTTTTGTTTCGCGTCATCAATGCCTTTGCCATCAAGTTTCAATAAAATGTGTCCTCCCATCCATTTGTTTTTTGAGAATGCTATCTCATCAGTTCTATCTTCGTTTCGCTTCCATCTTTTCCCTTCTTTCTCTTTGTCGAGAGATGCACTTGTCTGTGCCTGATCCCTTCTTTCGTCATCGCATCTCCCCTTGTGCCTTGGGACTGTGGAGGTAATATCCTTATCCTTATCTTTCCCTTGATTTTCGTTACTACTTTGCATAGGTGACTCATATGCAGGGTTGCTATACCCCGTAGCTGCTTTAAGTTCTCACAGCGGGTACAATCCCTCGTGTTTACTCTCTTCAACTTTTGTTTCAGATGGGGCGGGTGGCGTGGTAGGCGTCTAACCCCCTTCTGTGCATCCATTAAGTATCCAATCTATTGGTGGCTCCTCTCCCTTCTCTTGTTCATACATTTTCCACAGTTCTAAAATAGCTAGGCATTTGTCTAGCTTTTTGCACGTGTATTTGGCATGCAAATATGTCGTCATGTGCTGCAAGACGGCTTTAGATAAGGACCCACCCTGTGGCCATGGCATAAACATTTTGTGGGCGGTGTCTTTAACCCACTCCATACTGTATTTCTTCAGTTTGGCTGCGTTTTTCGGCAATTGTTTGCATAAATGTGTCAATGGAGTTATGTCTTCCATGCTTAAATCTATTCCCTTTCCTCTTATATAACCCTTGTCAACACTTTCATGTGATTTAAACAGTTCCAACAATATGAGCGAGCACCAACACCGCAAGCTCCAATCCAGATTTTTCACAAATTTGATACCTTTTATTTTACTCAAAAAACATCAATTTGTATGCGATATTATCTCAGCTATTCAATCGTGTAAAAGTTTTTCCAAGAAATTGTGTTGATGTATGAAATCACAACAAGAAACATGTAAGGCAGACGCTTGACAGACTAGGCGAACAACAGCTGGTCACAGGTATCTGTGCCTCTAATCATTACCCCTTCATGGAGTCTTAACGTACCATTTTCACAGCGTCTTTAATCGTCGTGGTAGTCTATTTGTTCCACTTTCTTTGGGACTATGGGTACACGTTTCTTCTAGCCGCTTGTATTAAAAGTGTAGGAATAAAGCGAATTCTCTCAATTCTCGGGTGTCTTCCCCGGTAACCTCTCTCTTCTCAGGTGTCCTCCCCGGTAACCTTTATTTACTTAATTATTCTCGAGTCATTGTCCCCTTTTATATATACATTCTTCTCTACTTCTAACTATATTTTGTTTTCCTGCCTCTCTCTGTTGCCTTTTCCCTTTACTTGTTCTAAAGCATGCACTTTTTCCCAAACACTCAATCTTTTTTACTCACCGTTCTCATATTCCTCTCTGGACCCTCGGGATCACCGTCTTTGTTACCGCCTCCTTCAGCTTTTCACCCGCTCAGCTGCCCGTAGGAATGGGAAGGGACGACGTGGGGAACACTGGTCCCTTCAGGTCCTGGTCTGCAGTTTTTCTTACACTACCACTGTCTATGGGGAGCTTCACGTCTACTCAGCTGAATGGCAAAGGACTTGTGATATTGCAGAAGACCTAGAGATATTTTATGTCGACGGTCAATGGGTGTCTTATTCTAATCAATAATCGATAATCGATAAGCCATCAATTTCTGCTACCAAATGTACTCCGGAGACCCCCGGCTGGCCCATAGAGCCGAGGTTTGCTCCGAAGTACTTTAAAACGAGATAGCTGCACCCTTGAGCTGGATGGGGGTGCAGATTTATTACTCCAACACCAATTAATAAGGACAACCCAATGGTTTGGCAAAGGGAGTCCGTTTAATGGCAAGTACAAAAAACGGGGAGTCATGGAAATCAATAGTGATGCAATCGTCCTTCTCGCTTCAACTCCAACGAACTTCATACAAGTTGTAACATTTATACTCAAAACTTGTCATAATTGACGTGTAAAAGTTAACATGCAATTCTATTGGTTAGGAAAAGGTAACTTAAAAATAGGTACTATATCTGTATATGGTAACAGAGTGAGGTGATTGGGTAAACACTGTCCGGCGGGCATCTAAGCCCTACCTTCAAAAATGACTACTGTAGACATCACTAAAAGTACGACACCCCATAGGTTCCACTAACTATAGGACCCTCAGATTATTTGGTCCATTGTGATTGGGTTGGCACCAACCCCATGCATATTATTCCACTTCGCTTAGCAGCACGCAGAACGGTCGGCCAGGTGTGGGGTGTCCCCTAGTAACCCAGCCTTGCTCCAATTAAGGTAACAATCAATCATCGCTTCAGCAACTATGTGTCAATTATTTCACTGTGGTTGGCCTCTAAACTGCATCTTCTGTCTGGAAAAGTTCTGATATCTCTGCCTGGGTGGAGGCCAAGCGTAGGTGTGAACCCATGCTTCTTCTCTCTCGGCTGGTCATGTGCTTCCCACACCGTGAATTTGTTTAGTTTCTCTCAATTTGTTCATTTGATTCTTATTTAGCTTGCCACCTGCCTACGCCTCCTTATCATGACCTTTCAGAGACAGGATATTCTGTTCTTAAGTTTCAATTATATGTAGCTACTGTTCGTTCCTTCTATTGGTATGACCTTGGCTCTCCTGGCATGAGTTTCATCTGCCGAGTTTCGATTCAGCTGTCTCTTCTCGTTTTGTTAGAATATGAATCCCTGCTCATTCTGCCTTTAGTAACCTGAGTTGATTCTGCTTCGTTTGCAAAGTGGAATATACTTATACTAACGTACTTCGTTTGAGGTAGATTTATGTATAATGGCGCTTGCCGCACTATCCTTCTACTTAGCATAGCAAGCCGTACTGTTGTCTTAGCTGTCTTGCAGTTCCAAGCATCTGTACAGGTGTAAACTGATCGACTGTGTTCATTTTGCTTACAGCTTGACTCTCTTACGTTCTTTAAGTTCGCGATCTCTTTTCTCATGGCGTTTTGTCTCTTTGTGTCATTCTCGGATTGTCATTTCTTCTATCTGTGAGTCTGTCCGGGTCCTTGGGACGTCACCATTCGTATTCCATTAAGATCTATTTGGTTTCTTCCGGGACTGTACTTAGGCACTCTTCATTTCGTCTCATTTGCTGGTATGGATTTCTTAATGGATACCTTACTATCCATGGTTTTGTGGGTATCGTTACTTCAAAGGGCGCTGTTCTTCTGATAGGTACAGGGCAGAGCCCTACTGCAGCTCTCTGCTGGTTTTATTTGCTCATCATACGTCACATATTTTGGTATGAACGTTCCTGGTACTTCAAAATGGGTGACTGGAGTGCAGGCTTTATTTGGGACCTCCTCTACAGGTCTACTTATACTAATAAAGTACGCCTCGAATCTGGAGATAATTGATTCAATCAATATAAATCCATGAGCTCAATTCACAACAATTCTAATGACAAATGTAATGGAAAAAGCCCACAACAAAAACAGAACATCTCCATGCCAAAGAAATCTGGGAATATTAAATGCATACTGGAATCCTGCAAAGATACAAGACGAAATATTCATAGATTCTGTATTTACAGCTATAGACAATGCTTATCAGGAACGTCCCTTGATGGACCTCATAATTTGTGGGGATTTTAATATTCATCTATATAATCAAGAAGGAATCCTAATTGAAGAATACCAACTTGAGCCTCGCGAAGTGGTGTATTGAAGTAGCAAACAGAAACCTGGTTCGCCTAGATGCCCTGAACCCAAAAACAGGCCTGCCCTCTCCAACATGGGCACGCGGCAATAGTACGGCGATAAACAACTACATATGAAGCTCAGAACGTTTATCCAAGAATATAGAGACAAACATCAATATCTCTTCGAATCATAGCGATCATTGTATAATGATAAGAACATGGACACACAACAATGCCAACACCGAGAGAATAAATCTACTATTGATGGAACTCAACAATGGACTGACCAGGCTGAAGATTCCACAGCGGAAACTAGAAACTCTACCAGAAATCTTTGAGACAACAATAATGGATGACCACCGGAAGATGAATTATGAATGGGTTCTTACCAAATACAGAAAGGAACCAAATAAAAGGAGCACGAACCGACAACATCATACCCACACGTACAATATTCAGATCGCTGAAAAAAGAGAGAGCTACGTAAGACTTTGAAAAAATTAATGAAACACCTGTCTTCAGTGAACCATTGCATGATGAAACTTGCAAAATAAAAATACAAAAACTGGATCAAGACAATAAAAATGACTTTGGGCCAGCACGATGCAGAAACAATGCTAAGAGCACTAAAATCCAACAATATCAGGAACCTATGGAACTTGCTCAATTCCCCCTTCCCCGCATCGAGACAAGATGACATCTGATTTCCAAGAGGTTTCCTGGACCTCTTACTTCAAAGAAATATATAAGTAAAGACCAAATGGAAATGTTCTGGGGTAACATATTCCAAAAGGAAAATGGTAATTCAAGTGGGACCCAGATGACACAACGAGTGCTATTCAAACTTTTAATGTTTCCCATGGCCCAGGTCCTGACGGGCTTTCAAATTACATGATGAAAAACAATCCGGAAATTCGGGGAGCGTTTTGTGCAAAAATATACAAACTCATAGATCAGACGAACTGAATTCCAACGTCATGGCAACGTGCAATATTGATACCCATATTTAAACAAGGGTCAACAAAACAACCTAGCAATTACCGTCCAATTGCCCTCCTTGACCCTTTAGGGAAAATTTACACAAACCTACTCCTCAATAAATTGAATAAATGGGAGGCAACCGCAAAAAGACAAGTGCCCCCACACAAACTGGATTTGTAAAGAACGTTGGAACCAATATTAACTTATTCCTTCTCAATCTCATTAAACAGGAGGCGATAAAGACAAATATGCATATATATGCAGCCTGTATAGTCCTGCACCTGGCATTTGATAGAATAAATAGAAACATCCTTTGGAACAAACTATCAGAGGGGGGCTGCCCAGCCGATCTATTGGAGCCAATTAAACTGCTATATTCATGCACTAATGTCCAGATACGAATATCAAAAGAAGGTCACATAACCAAGCCAATTCAGACATGACATGGCCTTAAGCAAGGGTGCCCACTGGCGGCAGTCTTATATAATCTATTACCTCGGATTTCGAAGCTAAAATCTACATTCCAACATCAAATCCACCAAAATTGAATGCAACAACTCTGCATTGCATTTTGTACGCCGACAATATTGTCATCCTGGCGCAAACACCCCAAGGCCTACAAATTGCCCTGAATAATCTTCAACACTATATGGAGCAAAACCAACTAGAAATAAACACAGCAAAAACTAAAATCATGACCATGATGCAAGAACGTGGCAAGCGAAAGAACATAGACTCCTTTTTTCTCAAAAAACAAAAGCTCGTCCAAGTAGAAACTATCAAATATCAAACCTTGGAATATGGATTAAACAATCTGCAATTGAAAAAGAATGGGCAGCACACCTCAAAGCAAAGGCGCACTCATTAGCACACCAAGGTTTCGTCCTACATAGGAAATGCCGCAAATTTTCACTCAAACCTCTGATATTATTCTACAGGCAGATGGCGGCAGCAATCATGAACTATGGAGCAGATGAATAATAACATCGAACCCAACATCTGGTGAAAGTTGGAGGGAATATTCTGGAGAAAAGGTGTATCCCTCCCAGCTTCAACATGTAGCCCTGCATCAGATAGGAACTTGGCCTTCAGTCACTTCATTCCATTGTCATATGGAAACATTTAGACCGCTATATAAAACTGAATAAGCACGAAAACATTCCTGCATTAGAGATCCCGCGCACCAAATCAAAAACAATCAACACAACTGTCCTAATGACATGGAAAAAATGTATTGATACTAAAAGAATAGCAGCAGAGATACCTATGGACATGTTGATCTGTAGACGACAAAAAGCAAAACAGAAACTTGCAAGAAATGACTGGATAATCAAGCAGGAAATTAAAAGCTGATACAAACTTGACCTTCTCTGCAAAAGTGACTCAAGAGCCTTAAACCAACTGCCGAACTATCTTAATTTGTTTCCATATCGAAGGATCCGTGACATGTTCATGAGACTACGTTTAAATCTACTTCCTACACTTGAAGTCATGAGTCACAGGAAGCAGATACCCAAAAATGAACAGATGTGTAGGTTTTGTCAAGAACAAAGCACCATTAATATAATGCTCAGCGTTATCGGAGAAACGCAAGCTATTCAGCAATATGTATCTCAAGTCAACGACGGAGCTAGATGCCAGCAAACGATGGTCCCAAATACTGCTCGGGAACAACAGAAAAGTAGTAATCACCATCATCCAATTCTGGTGCGATATTATTAAAGACACATTAAACCAGCAAAGTGAAAATGAGCTTGGGAAAGGTGACCTGTAAAATTGTAATGAACTTTTAGCATAGAGTAAGAAAATTCATACAAACTCTGTAATCAAAATACATGTATGTACGTGATACAATCTGAAACAAATGAAAGGTTTAAGATGTAAACCAAAACATTTTAAGTAAAAAAAAAAAGAATAAAGGTTTTCGAAACAGATTCCTTGTGTCTGTGTCTACCTCTTTGCACCATGCCAATCTCACATATGGTGTCAGGGTGGGAATGCAATTCAACCGAAACAGGTTGGGGGACCCTGAAGTATGAAAAATTGAGTAAGAGAGCCTCAACTCCAACTGTGGCCACAAAAGGGTCCATTGGATTTGACCTCTGAAGTAGTGGAGAAGCAATCATCCCTCCAAGGAAAAGAGGGTTAATACCTACAGATCAAGTCCTAATACCCCTCTACCCCCTGGGTGTTACATCAGACTCAAACTCAAATCGTGTCAAGACTTGATTGTCACGTGGATTATTGTAGCCTCCGTCCCTAAGTACCAAACAGGGCGATACCAATAACTCACTGTTCAGTCTTGAGGGCCACAGATGGCAGGTACAGGAACACTGGAACCCCCGAACGGCTGCAAGGAAACACGCAATTAAGCATAAGATACACGTGAATGAATTGCCTCAAGTAAGTACAAAGCGGGTATGTCTATGAAAGAGGCCTACCTGTTTGTGAGAGGGGGAGGATTCAAATAGGAAACCAAGAAGGATGGTGCCGGGTGATGGTTCCCTGAACTGTGTACCCTGTATCCCCAGTGAGTGCAGGAGCGGCAGCAAGAGGAATCTGTAGGTGATGCTCCTGGTAGGTTAGAAACACACACTGGACAACCCTGAGGTGGAATGCAGGAAGGGCAAGTCACTGACAAGCTAGTGCAACGCCAGGCAGTGCGAGAAGTCCAAGAACAAGTTGCAGAGTGGAGTATCGGGTCTTAGGAAAAAATGCCAAAACAGAATCTACTTGCAAAATCAGTCCGTTGTGCACAGTCCGAGGTCGGGTTTTTCAGGAAGGGCCGTAAGACGAAAAACAAGGTATCCAGAGGGTCGAGACTAGATCACATCCAATAAATGTTGTCCGTGGTCATGGTAATCCTGAAACAAGATGAGTAGCAAACTCGAAACGCTGAGACGATAACAAGGCTGTGAAGCGCACCGTAGCGGGAAACGTAGCTATTTGAAAGTTACCAAGGAAACATCACGTGACCGCGAGTTTTGTGTCACATGACGAGCAACAGTCTGTGGTTTCCTGGCAATGTAGTGCCTCATCGGGTGTGTCGGTAAACGCCAAGGCAACTGCCAGTGGAGTAATGGGCATAGTCTCCTGAGTGGATGTGAACCACGCTGTTTTGTCCGTAAATGCGAACCCGCTCGTGTTGGAACCATACAGACTTCCCCCCGCTGCTGCACTGTTCTGGGAGGAGTGGAACAGGTGGTTGTGCTTGAGTGTGTCAGGTGCACTGCAGAGGTATTCTGGGATACGGAGTTCATGACAAATCGCGACCTGCTTGGAAATCTGAACTTGATGTCCTAGCTTGGGTTATTGATCCAGACTTTAGAGGAGATATCAAAGTCCTTTTACAGAATAATGGGGAAACATTTAACTTTCAACCCAGAGACAAAATAGCTCAAAGGATACTCGAGAGAGCTGTGATGCCCATCTTATCGGAGGAGACTGATAAAGGGATAACAGAGAGAGATGATCTAGGTTTTGGAGAAGCCGACGAAATACCCCAGCCACCTATTTATTTATTTATTTATTTATTTAATTGTTTGTTTATAACAAACTTAATACCCGAGTTTGGTTTCTAATTGCGGATCCGGTATTCAAACCTCTATTGCTCTACGTGATCTTGCTTCCAAGACCAGCGCGTTGCCCCTGTCAGTGAAGAAGAACATGACTTAGCTTTTGCACAGAGGAACGACCACTTACTAGCAGAGGCCTTTTTGCAAATAATATCCGAGCAAGAAGGAAAAGATCGGGGAAGTCCTTTCTTTTTCCTAAAACAAGGGCTATTGTTTAGGAGAGAAGTCACTGGAGAAGGGATGATAAATCCAACATGCTTTTCAATGGAACGGGAACGACCATCCAAGTTAAAGCAACACATCCCTTCCACAACATTGCTACCCAAATTATGTTTAAAAAACAAATAATCAATAGCAGCCGTATTCTGCAAAATAGCCTTTCTAAAATGTGTATTATCTAATAACCGCTCCATTAAAGCTTGTGAAGTCTCATTAAGCCCTTTCACTATTAAACATGCTAGTTTACTCATAGCTGTATATCCTCCAGCTGCTAAATCCCAAATCCCTATCAACGAAATAGCCAATGCCAATGCTTCTCCTTCAGATAACAAATGTATATTAGAATCACAGTCAGGTGACAGGGCGGTATAATTAATAGACCGTGTAGATTGCCGAACAGCAGGCTGCAAAGGAAACATCATTACGCTAAGGCGTGTCAAAGCACAGGGCCCACCCAAAATGTTAGCAGGAATATATGAATATGTATAGCTCCTGCAGGAGAATAACCAACCCACAGGATGTTTCACATGATTCAGTTGACTAGCAGTTAAAACAGTAAAATTACAAAACATATCATTGGATACATCAATACACACACTTGCTGGTCGAGCACAGAAGCGTTTTTCAAAATCGGTTCCTCCTTGATCATTGTTCAGATCCAGCTGTTGACAAGTCTTTTGATACCAAACATCAGCAGGAGCAATATTGTAAGTGATGATACGTGTCAGGTTTCTCCACTTGCGGTCTGTGTCCGTGCAGAACTTACAATACTCATGCAACACCCCAAACATATGTCGTAGCACAGGGGCGGCTATTGTGTGCCTTTTTCCTTTCCAGGATCCCTTTGTGAAGCCCGTACGAAGGCACCCCCACATATCTCTGTCCTCCGGTGTGCCTGCTTCGTTCCACTTCTAACTGGACAGAGAGCTCCCACCCCACATTTGAGTGACACATGAATGTTGAATGGCTGGGTTCCTGCATAAAAGGCGAGGGTCTTGATGCTGAAGCCAGAGTCGACCACTGGAAGATCTATTCTGAAGAGGAGAAGAAGGACATCTGCAGCTACCTCCGTAGCCATCTGAGTGACCGCTGCTGCTCCAGTCCACTTTACCAGGCAATGGGGAAGCTCCAATCCAGTCGACTTCCTCCCTTATACTGGTACGAACAACCAAACTAAAGACAACCTGCATTTCAAGCTATCCCACGCCGAGCCGTGACCTTCACCGGCTGGAAACTGCCAATACCCGGGGACCAGTGGTCTTCGTGTAGTGCATCACCTTCCAATCCAAAGATTGAATCTTTCTGAAAGCTTGGTGGACTCCTTCCAGACCTCCAGAGGCAAGTTTCGCTTCTTGAAATCCCCTCATCTGAAGGCTGGGACGAGAAAGCAAGTTTTATCGACCGGACGATAAGCATTCTTCACTGGTGCTTTGAAAAGAGTGCAAATACTACAGACCCAAGAAAAATCCATTGCTGAGGGTATCAGGTAATAAAATCGCGGCAAAAATGCTGTGGTTTGACCTGGTAAAAGTGTACCCCATTATACCATTTAAGGGGTCCGGGGGTTGCAGGGGTGTCCCCCGCATCCTTTACATGATTGTGGTGGCAAAAACACCGCATTTTTGCCACAATATTTTGTAAACATGGCAATTTTGCTGCGATTTTAAGACATAGAACCTTGCTGAGAGCCTCTACACTGAACTGCTGCTGCAGGATCCCTCCAGCGCCCCCTCTTCAGTCTGCCTGACCAAGAATCTGTTAACCGGCTCTGCTGCTGCTGCATCGTGGAAGCATTGTGCTGCATCTTTTTCTTCACATTTAAGGTACTGTGAGACTCTTGGTAGAACTTTCCTAGAATAGCTTTGCTGCTACTGTGCTGCTGGAGTGCTGATTCACACATTTGGGAGTTTTCCCATGCATGTTCACCCTGGCCTAACACCTGTGCACTGACAGAGAGCCTTATCTGAAGCCCCTGGCCCTTCTTCCCAATAAAATAAGTGCACTTGCTTGCTATAAGTCTTCTTCTGGAACTCTTGACTCTTTACAGCTGTTGCCTTACATGTCTTGCCCCCACCAATCTGACTCTGAGACACTCATACCTAAGGCCTCTGTGAATTTAAATGCACGTCTTACCTACTCTGTGTTGGTTTTGATTCATTCATTCTGCCTTGAACCAGTGATTCCAAGTATTATTTGCCAAGTGCTTTACTTTTACAGCTTAAGGTGATGCCCCCGGCGCCCATACTTCCAGGCCTGGGCAAAGCGAGGGCCTTAAGGAAGGCCCCGGG